>NC_137742.1:45953512-47311012 GCF_963264785.1 Psittacula echo | reverse complement strand
AAAGTCTCTAGTATGTACCTGGCTCAAAATCAAAGGAAAAGCTACTAGTATCTGTTCCTGTGAAAGCAGGTCTGAACCTGGACTTTATTAAATCAAATAATGTGAGAGAATAGGGTTAGATTTGTGTAATGATCACCTGCAAACAAGTAGTCAGATTTCAGGAAATTAAGCATATATATGATTTCTAGAAACAAGAGTAATTTAGGTAGGAAGGGACCTCTGGTCACACCATACACCTGCCTATGCAGAGCAGGGTCAATTTATATCATTTTACTTGGGCCTTCATCTAGTCAACATTTCAGTACCTCTAAGGATTGGGAATCCCAGTCCTTCTAGGCAATCTCCTTTGGTGATTTGAGTATCATGAGTGTAAAACATTTCTAATATCAAGCTGGAACTTCCCATGCTCCAGATTCTCTTTCTACCTCTGTGTCCCTTGGGATAAGTCTTAGTTTTCTGAACCTTCCCACAGCAGTAAGCTCTCTCATTGTCCTTCTTTCTTGATCTCTCATCAGGAGGCTTTCTTCATTATCTCTGTCTCTCGTTGTACAACATGTAGCCTCCTTCTGTTCCTGTCACTAAAATAAATGAAAAAAATGTGAATTAGCATTATCCAAAGCTAAGAGCAAAAGTAAAAAGATGAATAGATGACTTGAAATTTTCCTGAGCATAGTACTTACATGCTCCTGCAAGGCATTGTAAGTAATCTGCCAGTTTTAAGAAAATATAATTTTTTTTTCAGATTTAAGCAAATTTTTATGATAGATGTTATTGTCATTGCTTTTTGAGAATAACCTATTTGCATTAGGCTTTTAGATTTATATTTTTATTTAAATTGCTAGCACATCAAATTAATTATTTTAGTTTATAGTTTAATTTATATTTTAATTTATATTTTTTATTTACTTATATTATTAATTATTATTAATGATATTATTATTATCACATCAGGTTTCAAGAGAAATACTTTAAGGATTAAGTCCTTTGAAAGAAAGAAAAGTAGCACAAACATAAACAGCAAACACCATAAAAACCCTTTGCTACTTGTCCTGGTTTAGCAGTAGCAGTCATTTTTTCTGCTGGTGCAGCACTGTGGTTTTGACTTTCGGCCTGGGAAAAATATTGATAAAGCCGATGTTTTCAGTTGCTGGTCAGAATGTTTACCCTGACCAAGGACTTTGTGAGTCTCATGCGCTGCCAGGGAGGAGGAGAAGCCGGGAGGAAGCAGGGACAGGACACCTGACCCAAACTAGCCAAAGAGGTATTCCATACCACAGCACGTCATGCCCAGGCTGTAGAACTGAGAGTTCCCGGAAGGGCTGGAGCACTGCAGGGTGGGGGTGAGGTACCGGTTGGTGAGCGGTTGTATTCTCTTCCTTGTTATTTCCTTTATCATTATTATTATGGTGGTAGCAGTAGTGGTTTGTGTTATACCTTAGTTATTAAACTGTTCTTATCTCAACCAGTGGGAGCTGCATTCTTTTGATTCTCCTCCCCGTCCCTCCAGGAGCGGAGGGAAGAAAGGTGGGAGGGGGGGGAAGTAGACTGCGTGGTTCTGATTTACGGCCTGGGCTTAAACCACGACACTACTTAAAAAGAAAAGGCATTGAGACTTGAATGAGGAAGTCAGGATAAGAGTCACGTCTGCAACAAGTAGCTTGCAATCCAGCTTTCTAATGTCATGAATATATATGGAGCAAGCTCTTGACAGCACTGCAAGTAGTATTAAATCTGCTTTAACATAATTTTGAGGATAATTCCTTGCCTGAGAATGTTTAAAATATATTAATGATTTCATAAAAGCCCAATTTTTTCGGCAGGTCAACCTCATACTTGACTTGCAGCATCCTGCGTGATAGTGTCCTTTCTGAAGTGTCATTAGAACTAAGGCAGATGAGAATTGCTATTTCTGCTGTTATTATTACATGTAAATATTGGGCATATTCAAGGAAGACAAAAAAATAAATCAGGCAACTACAGGCTGAAAATAATGTTGGGACTGTAGTCAGAACTAAAATGACTGACTGATTTAATTCACTTCAGTGTAAATCAGTTACAACTTTTCAAGTCAAACTTACTAAACTGATTTTTCTCAATGCCGTAAGAGCAGAATACTATATGGATTTGCAAAATCTTTTATAAACAGATACTACATGGGTAATTTCCAAGCAAAAGACTAATTGCAACCAATTACAATAAAAGCATGAGGCTTAAAAAAATCTCCAACAACTCCTACTTCCAAGAAAACAGGCTTTTATACAGTCAGCAAACCTCAGCGTGTGAGTAGAACATTTTATGCATGTGTTACAATCTTCACTTATCCATAAAGAGCAATGATGGATGCTCTGTAAGTTACACAATGTGGGATTTTGCCACCTATCCTAAATTTTAGATCGTCAATTAGTAATTTGGTGTATTTCTTCTATGCCACTGGGCTGGCCAGTTAAATGTTAGTGAAATAACAACTGCTGACTGAGTACAGATTTTTTTAATTAGAAAACTTCAGGCATACATATTATATTCCTAAATTGCAAGCTACAAGGAGAAAATGAAGTTCTGGAAGCCAAGATACTAATGGGATATTAAATAAAATCAAGAGGAAATGCTATTACAGAGCAGTGCTGGGAAAATAAATGAAATTTATCAGAAGTTAAAAATTAATTTTATAAATCTCATTTAGAAATAGCCACTTGAGGAAAGACTGCACTAATTTGCATATTTTTACATTTAATATGAATTTATTTTTATTCTGTTCTTCTTTCTGTGTTATCTTTAAGTATTGTATGCTGATAATTTTACCAATCTCTCTAGAAAATATTTTCGTGTTTCTGATGGGTAGGTTTTATGTCAGTACATGTAGCCTTAGCCTCTCAAAATTTACAGGGAGCAGTGAGCCCTCTTAAGTATGAAAATCCTTTTCAGAAATGAGTGAAAAATTTGCACTTTAAGTTTAAGAAATTAAAACTGAAATTATTCAGAAATGTAAAGCTGTTGTAGTTTATGCCCAGCCGGTAACTTAGAACCACGTAACTGTTCACTCAGCCCCTCTCCCTGTTTCCATAGCAAAAGATTCCAGATGCTTGGCTTCCTTACCCTCTAGTTCATGATTGTTGGCCCCATTGTCTCTAGCTTCAGAGCATCCAGGTGATAATGTTGCTTACCTGGAAGACAGCTGAAACCTTTTTGCATATTCCACAGCTCAGTCAAGGACAGGTATTGAGAAGTTACCTCTTGTTCTCTCTCTTCCTCTTTTTCTTGTACCAATTCCTCTTGTATTGCCCCCTCTAGTTCTGGCATTGACCCTTCTTCATCTTCCTTCACTACAGGAGTTGCTTTTTTGTTTCCATTTCCTCGTGTGTATAGAGGTAACTGATACTGGCACAGGTTGGTCCTGTGGTTTAGTTGCAGTCCCTGGATGTCTCTTCTCATAGTTTGGCCCTCCGAGGGGGAAAAAAGAAGGTGTAATTGTTAATAATTCCCATTACATGCCTCTGAAAGTATAGATGTGATGGCAATGCTGGGAACACTTACCAGATCAGTTTTATGATCAATAATTCTGTTGTATCAGAAGCCATTATCATAAAGTACAACAAAATTAGAACCTTAGCCTGAGCCCCAAAACCAATAAACGCTAAAACAGCAAAACTGACTGCAAGTAAGATGTGATATACCAAAACTCTGAGACCAAACGCAACAACTCCAAGACCAAATAAATCAACATTTAGCCAAGGACTATTAATGCAATACAATGAACGCTTAAATTTGTTTTGACACACTCTGATCAGATTTGTCGTTAGTTATCTCAGCCCTTCATGTCCCATGTTGGGTGCCAAAAAGTACTGTTCTGATGATAACTCAGAACCAAATAGCCATTCTCTCACCCTCCCTCTTCCCTGGTAAAAAATCTTAATATGCATGCACTTATGTCTATGCAGACACTTTGTCAGAAATACCCATCCCTATATAATAGTCCAACTATATTTCTGTATATAGTTTTCTAAGTGCTGAATACCTTGTAGCTGATAAAGGTACCTTAAATACTCAGCAATGTATGTTCACTGTCATTTTTTTTACCATAAAAATACTATTTTATTTGTGTATATGTATTTTTTCATTTTTTTACCTACTACTTACTATACATACTTTGGGTATCATTTCAATGCAATATGTGACTACAGATTGTAGTCTTTAGAAATATGTTTTCCCTCTTTTCTGGAACATAATATGCATGTTGAAGTTTATTTGGTTTTTTATAAAATTACCATAATAAAAATACTTGTATTCTATTTTGAAAAGCTCTTATCACATTCAGATGCTTCATTTTTATATTATATTATGCTAAGAAATATTATAATGTGTTATAATTTTGTTTCACTTAAACATATGGTGAGGCTGTAGGCTTCTGAAGTAATTTCTCCTTCCTTTCCTGCCAGATTTCATGCATGTTAGACTTAAAGTTGTACTGTGTAAAAATTATTTAAAATAAGAAGTAATTAGCATCAAGAATTTTGCAGAATGGTGTCCAAAAGCTACTGGTTTTGTAATGGCACCTAAAATAGTCAATAGACCTCATTAATTTTATTTTTAGATGGAGAGCACTCAATATTTCTTAATGCGCTAATCAATGATTTCCAAAGACATTACAATTTAAGTTTACAATTCATGTCTCATGTTCACCACTTTCTTCATTTGAGAGTATATGTGTAATATACTCTATCTTGTGAAAACTGCTTTTTAAGAGAAACATTTTGCAATGGAGTGGCTGTAAAGTATACATAATTTCTGGAGTTCTAGATGGTCAACACAGCTGAATATCTGGGGTTTTATTTCCATCTTGCAAATTAGAGATCTATCTATATTTGTAACATGAGGATTTGTCTATGGTTTCAGAGTTAGAAATCTTCTCTTTGCCCTGACATTTTGTAGTGTATGAGCAGTTAAATAAAACAAAAACCCCACTTATCTATCAAATATGACCATATACGTGCTAATGTATATATACTTAGCACCATACTATGAATACACATGTTTGTACAGTGTTTTCTTGTTATCAAATGTAAGTCTATCCTATACATCAATGAAAAGAAAAAAAAAAAAAAAAACAAACAAAAACTAAACCAAACCAAACCAAAAAACTTTATTGCATAAATAACTTTACAGCTAAGAAAAAACAATCTATAAAGCAATTTTTTTAATGCAGAACTTTAAGGAAGTGAGATTTTTAAGAACTCTTCCACTGCCATGGAATCTGAATATTAATTTAGGCTAAATGTACAGACACCAGTCCTGAAAATTTATGAAGATTTTTGTGGACCACAAACCTATACATCAGAATTTAACTGGAAATGCAGAAAATATACAAAGACCAAATGTTAAAGTGTCTAAGGGTTTATCTGACAAACATAGTAATATTATTTTTATAGTCAAATTTCCGTTTTTAAAAATAGTAAAGTAGTATAATTTACAGGGAATAGAGCTAAGTTAGTGGCAAAATCTCTATTAGATATATCCAAGTTAAATCTCCAGGTTGAAATATTGAAGTATTTGAAGGGATTTTGTGCACAGCAAGAATCTGGGCAGAGACTTATTATAGAGAGTTTTAATTTTATACCAAAGAGGCTCTTCATACTATTTTTATAAAGTGTAAAAGTGATCTTAGTCCATGTATCAACAATTCTGGAGATACGCAGTGTCCTAACGTATTAATTTTAACTATATTTGTTTTACCTCAGAGAGTCAGATTTTGCTTTTCTTGTCATTCAGTGTCACATTTCACTTAGACTAATGTGATGTTCAAGATTAATTTTATCAAATCTTTATGAATATTACATATATTAATCCCAGGATATTCAATGACATTAGTCTCCCATTTAGCATTCAGCTTTACATAATAAGCTATAAAGCACCCTACATGAGCTTACAATTTTACAAGTTTAGTTTATGTTCCACAGTTTGATTCATCAAGATTACAAATACAAAACTCAGGGTCAGACTCTTTGCACAAAGATTTGAATTCTGTATTGAATTTTATACCCTTCATTGTAGTGTTTAGCTTAGTAACTAAAACTAAAAATAATAAGAAATGGAAAAGAAAAGAGAAAAGGAAAAGGGAAAAAGATGGAGAAGGGAACACTTTGTCTTAGAATCTTGTACATACAAAAGACAAATTTTTACAACAATTTATTCACTCATGTAGTCTGCCGTAGACTGATTTCAAAGATACAGTTTTGCATGTAAGTGTGTATGTTTCTATTTATTTCTATATGTCAGTAAGCAATTTGTTGGTGTTTTGGAGTTTATGTTCATAGCTTAATTTTGATTTTGACAAATCAAAATACTTGCTTTTCTCCCCACCTGTCTTGGGTTGTCTTTTCAAAATTAACTTCCATCAATAATAGTTACTGCATTATTTTTTAAATGGGAAAGAGGTTCTATGCACTATGAAAATGTCTATAAAGTTTGTTTTCCAGACACATGTTCTTTTGGATGAGTATATGCACATCTCACTATTTTTTTAGCTGTGTTTGGGGTCTTTAAACAAAGGTTTACTTTTTTAAGACACCTTTAACTAAAGGTGTCCTAAAAAACCAAAGTCCTAGTACTCTAATGCGTCAGGTTTCAAATCTGAATTCATCAGGAAACCACAATGTTCCCATACAAGCAGATGCGCGAGTTGAATGGAATTTACACAAATTGCAGATGGGGAAGAGTTTGGTGGGGAAGAATTTGGTGGGGAAGAGTTTGGTGGGGAAGGATTGCTGCCAAGCAGTAGGGGCATGGCTGCTTACAGGCCGTTCTATAGCATCTATTTGGATTCTGACCAATTTTCTTGCAAGTGAAACATGACACTGCATTAATAGCAGAAGACTAAAATGACAGGAAGTAGAACACAGGCTGTTAGCTTTCTGTGTGGCACTGCATTTTTGAGAAAATCTGATTATCGCACTATTGAGGGTTAACTTCTCATGAGCTATATAAAACAGTGAGGGAAAAAATATTCTTTGTACAACTCCACCATCTGCAACACTAAAAATCCTTTTGCTCTGAAACTTTATCAGGTCTAATGGTCTTCCAGTTTGAATTAGTTTGACCCATAATAATGGATACCAAGGGGGGATATTTCCTAGGTAACAAAACTCAGTACAGAGTTGCTCCTGGCTTTTGCAAAATGTCAGCCTTTGTGAGGAACTGGAATAAATCCCATGACCTTAAAATGTTTATGTGTAAAAGCACTATTTCTATGCAAAGGTCACTATACAGCCAATGTTTGCAGCTAGTTTAGCAGCTTAGTGCTTCTCTCCAGATGAGAACATAATTTAAAATCTTGCAGATGCATTGACTATCCAGCAGGTATCTCAAATTATACATCTGTCAATATGCCTAAGGAATCAGCTGTTGAGTGACACCTTTCCGATAAGCAGACAGATAATGAGGATGATTTTGAAATAGTCAGAAGACAAACAGCTGAAATGAAGCTCTCAGCCTTTCCATGTACAGATCACTTCATTAGCCCAAACCACAGTCCTCGGGGACTTCTGTAGACAGTAGGGTTATGTTTCAGACTACAAGTGAAAAGAAAAAGTCCAAGATACTGTATCTGTTTGTAACTCAGATATACTCTAGAAATTAGCTTAATGAAATTTCAGAAAATTTACCTATTTTTAAAATTCAGGACCAAATTAATTCATGATCAATTGGTTTGCATCTTAAATACTTCTGTAAGCACAATTGTTAGGGCAAAGTGTTTTTTACTTACAGATTATATTTTAAATGTTTTATGTGTTTTTTAATTTGCATTATTGCAATAATTTCTGCTGAAAAAAACAATTAAAAAATGAAAACTATTTTATATTATTTCTTTTTTAATTCTGAAAAAGAATATTTAAATATATCTAAGTTTCATGTAATCCCAAATAAGATATTTTGTCTGATTCCAGTTTGGATCCTTTTCTAGAAGTAGAAAAATAAAAAAATGATAAATCCATTATCATCACAAGTGTAATGGTGATTAAATAAATACACTGTGAATATTAGGAATTTGGGAAATGGTATTACAGATGTCTCAGTCTACCCAACAACAATGTAATCCAATGAGACATAGTAGTGTGTCAAAAAGTTTAAGTCGATTCATGGTAATGGATTTTTTTTTTCACTCATTTTATTAATTTTATTCTTGACTGTTTATTTGCACAGTAGATAAGCTGGATTTTTGTGGTGGTTTCTTGGTTCCCATTATGTTCTTGAATACCACATGTATTCATGTATCTTCTTCCGAATCTATTGGAACACCATAAAAATTCAGTAGCCATAGCAATTTACTGTAATATGAGTGAATCCAAGATACAGAAATAAATGTGAGCTGGATTTGCATTACTTAAATGCTTAATTTTAATAAAACTGATGTGAGAAACTGAGGCATATTTATTTTTAAAGTAATTGAAAATATATCTATAGGCTACCACACAACATTTTATTGTGGAAAATAGGCCTTGTAGCATGAAAGAGCAGAGCTGGGCAGCAGTGAATATAAGGACAAAGTAATAAAAAAGTGATTGAAAATGAAAGAAAATAAAATGCTGCTTCAAAAAGTTATTCACTGAAAAAATGTTTGTCATAAGGAGCTGTTTTATTCTATTTTGCTGTAAAGCAAAGCACCTAACATTTGGCTGTGAATCCATGTTTTGGTAATAGCTGTAATCCCTCATTGTATATTCCTGCAGACTTCGAACATATGCTCAGGCTCTGCTTACTTTGTTTTATACAGTTTTTTGTTAAAAAGTCATGTCAGAAACTGGACATTGGTGTGGGGTTTATAACCTGGACAGTGGAGATTATCTATTTCAGTCCTTTTTATATTCTTATATTAGCAAAAAAATGATCAAGGTCTAAAGGAATGAAAGAGTATCAATTATGGTAGAGACCACAAAAACAACAAAAAAGGAAGTGTGAATAAGAAGAGGAAAGAACTATGTGATTTTAGGACAAGGAAAAGTCAATGTTAGCTATTTTAAGTAATAGTGTTCAGTAAAAAAGTAATGTTATGTAACTGATAATTATTCCATTTTTCAAAAACAGAATATGGATGGGAATTTTCTAGAATACATGTTTTAAGGAATGTGATGCGTATATTTTTAAAATGTAAATATCTCTATGTTAATACTAATCTGACCTGAGTGCATCAATAAGAAGGAAGACATTGTTGATAGCAAGCACTCACTAACTCTGTCAGTAATCTCAAATCTGGAGAGGGACTTTTTATAAGAGCAAGTAGTGATGAGACAAAACGGAATGCCTTTAAACCAGCAGAGGGTACATTTAGATATTAGGAAGAAGTTCTTAAGTGTGAGGGTGGTGAGACACTGGAACAGGTTGCCCAAAGAAGTTGTGGCTACCCCATGCGTGGAAGTGTTCAAGGCCAGGTTGGATGGGGCTTTGAGCAACCTGTTCTAGTGGAAGGTGTCTCTGCCCATGGCAGGGGGTTGGACTAGAAGATCCCTTCCAACTTAAAACATTCTATAATTGTATGATACTAAGGAAAAGGCCCAGGAGATTTGTCCCCAGAGACCACATAAAGCAGAAGGATCAGCCAATGGTTTCTGAATCAGAAGATTTTATTTCATGTCAGTTTCACACAGGGAGGGTGAGTGGAGCAGAGCTCCCCTTTTCCATGGCTGTGGGGAGCTGCCTGTGGGAAGATGGCACAGTGCGGACGGATGCTGGCTGTGCTTCCTTGTCCTTGAGTCAATGGCTTTCTTGAAAGCTACAGATATCTCTGGCTGAGAGGCTGCGGAGAGAAGGACGTGAGCGTGTGGTGGTCTGGTCCTTTAGCTGTCTAGGCCGCATCTGCAAAAGGATAACAAACTACACAGCAGCCACACTGGCTCACTATGGGCAACCCCTGCCCAGGGCTCTGTCAGACTCCATGACTTTGTGTCAACGTCCTCTGTAGAAGGAAGAGAATCTCTGGCTGTGTGGCCAAAGAAAGGAGTGTGCCATGGTCTGCTCCATTACCCGTCTGGGTTTGCATCAGCAAAGGGCAGCAGAAAAAACAACACATCAGGCACACTGGCTCACTATGCTCAACCCCTGCCCAGGGCTCTGCCAGACTCCATGACTTAACTTTGTGTCCTTGCAGCAGGTGGTGAATATTTGGCTGTGTGGCTAAGGCCAAGAGTGCTCCGTGTTCTGGTCCTGTCCTTGTGTGAGCTTCTGGCTCTGGAAGGCAAAGGAGGAAGAGCAAAGATCTGCCTCACCTGGGGCACTTGCTGCCTCCCTGCCCGAGCCCAGGAGCCCAGCCCTCCCATCACCGCCTTCCTGCTGCACTCCTGCCACAGCCATGGCTCACCCGCCTTCAGGCTGGTCTGGCCCTTGTCACCGTACAGCCCGTTCTGGAATGGGTACCAACCCCTGTGGAATGGCCACCGCCAGTGCTCTACCCACTGTGACATAGTCACCACCAAGACTCCTTCCACTGGAACATGGCCAACACCAGCATTCTATATGCTTCAATATCACCATCACCACTATTTTATCTGCTGCCACGTCACTGGGGCCATCCAGGGCTGATGGAAGTCTCAGCCCTCGGCTGCTGGGGAAAAAGTGCTGTTGCTTTTCAGCCTTGCAAACTCATGAGATGGACAAATCCCATAACTCAGGCCCATGAAGAAAACAGCCAACTCAGAGAGCCCACTGCCACCTCTGTCTGTGCTGGGACATAGTCTCTTGACCTCGGGCTGAGGTCACCTCACAGGTCCTCAGTGTCGTGTTCCACCCCAGTTCTCCTGAGCATCCTTCTTGCTCTCATGGCTGGGGCAGAGCAACATAGAGCTCAGCATGAGGGTGCAGACAAATGAATGTAATGTCTAAACACCAGGGAGCGACTCAGGTGTTCGACATACTGACCTAGTGCCACCTGGTCTGTCTTACATCCCAGTATCCTATGGATATACATGAAACTGGCAGGTAGGACACGGGACCTGGGGAAAATGCAGGCCTCTTTAGATCAGGCAGGAGTGATACACGAGGGCATGTCTCACTGCACAAAATACTTATTTTAATTCCAGTTGTAACACCCTAGAATCCTGCTGTCTGAATTTCTCAAGCATGTGGATTAGGTCGATCTCCATCACTTTTGCAGTTTCAAGAGTATAGCCTTGACTGAAAGTCAACAGAAAGTAGTCCCCTGCGACCCAAAGTATTTAGAACAACAGGACACAGAAGAGGAAGTTTCTCAAAGCATCATGGTACCTAACTGCTTAAACCCTTACAAATCTGACCCTAGCACAGAAAAAAAAAAAAAAAGCAAAAGCTGAAAATAAGATTTAGAATGGAAGTCAATTTCCAATTTTACCTATAATTGAGTGATGACCATGTAAGATGGCATACAAGTTAACACTCTCTGATCTGGAGGCAAACAGCAGGATCCTGTCCCATGGAACTAGGATTTGCTTCGCGCCAGTATCCAGAAATGCGGACATAAAAAAAAAAAAAAAATTACTCTTCCATGCGATATTTTGGGTTTGCTTGGTTTGCTGTGGGGTTTTTTTGTGGTTTTTTTTTTTCTATGTCTAACATCAATGCATGTGAGGCTTTTATAACAAAACAAAGTTTCCGTACTCATTGATCTTAAATACCCAAATTCCAAATAGTGTTTTGGTGTGTCTTCATGGATAACTGAAAAAATAGATATATTTTTTTAATATATATTTATATCAACTTGATTTCCTTTTCTCCATTCAAAATATTTTTAAGTAATATGCTCAAGTATCAGTGAAGTAAATCCTAGTAGTGATGATTTAAAGTTAGAATAGAGTGAATAGACAGGGATAATACTCAGGCAGGACAGAACTGTTTTGAAATTCTAACAGGAAATATCAAATTATATTCAGAAAAATGCAGCTTCTTAAAATTAGCTGATTATATTAATATCTGTTAATGATCCCTCTGGGTTCCAGATTCAGGTGGCAAGTATTATTAGCATATTTAATTTTTCTATTATTAAATGCTATTAAATATTATTAAATGTCTAAGAAGAACATTACTATGTGATATTTACAGAAGCCGTACCTCCTTGTACTGGAGTTAATTTGGCACTTCCAGGTGAGCATTTCTTTTTAAGTCTCTTTTATACATATTCAGAGGACATTGTAGAAAAGACATGGCATACAATTACAGTTAGACACATATTTACCTTAGTAAAGATTACTAATTGTACTATATTTATGACCTGGTAAAATGCCTTTAAAAGCCACAGTAAACTATTTTTCCTCCTCTAATTTACCATTTTACAAATTGCTTCAAATCAAAATCCTAGTGAACACTCTGCTGAGTGGATATAAAACTCTTCAGAAAACTTCTTTAGTTGTAAGGCTGCTTTACTCTGATGAATTCTAGCTCCAATAATCCATTAACAGTTAATGAACATTTTATCTACAGGCCTAACACAAGTACAGCACATTCATTAAGGTTTAATAAACAAATCCTCTTTCACGGACACCCTCTTGTCATGGGGAAAGAGCTTGCGTGCCCTTGTGAGGTTGGGAGCTATGCTGGTGGTGGCACATGCCTCCAGTATGGTCTCCCATCCCAGACAAGTCTCAACTGAAGGGTTAGACAAAGTGTGTCCATGGGTAGGATGGGCTCACTAAGCCTTTGGGCAACCATCCTAGGAGAAGGACAGCTCTAACGTCAAACCCGGGCAGATGGAGCTCGTTTAGCCTTGTAAGGCCATCCATCTAAGAGAAGGACACTCTAACCAAACCTACAACCTGAGGACTTTTCTGTCACTGTCCAAGCTCGCTAGGCCCTGGCAGATAAACCTCAGGTGTAAAGGGTAGGGCCAGTTCCACGCACGCTGCGCCTCATCTAAAAAATCCACTGCGCAGGCTCGAAGGGTTTACCCACACTTACAAAGCCCTGTAGTGACAGGTGAGGGATGTAACGGCAGGTGGTAAGGTGCACTGGAAGTCAGAGACCCAACCCTGCATGCAGGCAGCTCAGGACATTGGTCGCTCAAGACTGACCTAGGAGATGACAGTCTTGTTTGGCAGCATCCTGAGTGACCAAGCAGCCTTTTTTCAAGGAGAACACTGCTTGCTCCATATGGAGAGAGGCCTAGAAAAGGTGGCCTAACCAAAGCTCATCTCCCACTCCACCTGGCTGGCTAGCCGCAGCCAATGGCAATCTTCTGTTGAGGTCAATTAAAGAAAAAGAGGCAAAGACATACATCTGCCTCCAAAGGTGTGTCCAGATTGACACTCACATGTTGGAACATCAGAACCATGCTTGATACAGCAAACAGTGGGCGTCCTGAGTGCCATTCTGCGCTAATTGCCCATAAACTTTCACGACTCAACATCGATATTGCTTCTCTCAGTGAAGTTCACCTTCATAAGGAAGGTAGCCTTAAAGAACATGGTGTCGGCTATACACTCTACTGGTCAGGCAAATCCAAAACTAAAAGTCATCTGTCTGGAGTTGGCTTCATGATTAAAAACTCCATCATCTCTATACTTGAGAATTTGCCAATAGGTCATTCCGATCGTATTATCTCCTTAAGTCTTCCACTACAAAATAAGCAACATGTTGTTCTTTTCAGCATATACGCTCCAACTCTGCAAGCTGACCCTGCAGAAAAAAACAAATTCTACTCTGACCTGCGTCGCCTCACTCAAAAGGTTCCTATAGATGAAAAGATCATAATTCTTGGTGAGTTCAATGCCTGAGTAGGTAAGAACTTTGAAGCCTGGAAAGGAGTACTAGCAAGCACGGTGTTGGTAGCTGCAATGATAATGGTCACCTCTTGCTAGAGTTTTGTGCAGAGTAGCAGCTTGCCATCACCAACACTATTTTCCATCAGAAAGACAGCCTGAAGACAACCTGGATGGATCCTCGATCTAAACATTGGCACCTTATTGTTTATTTCTTAGTGTGCCAGAGAAATGTTCGCGATGTGTGTCACACCCAAGTGATGCTTAGTGCAGAATGTCAAACAGACCACCGTCTTGTGCATTGCAAACTTAACCTCCACTTCAAGCCCAAACTTAAGAGGGGTGGCATTCCGAGGAGGAAGCTCAATGTTAATAGTCTTGAAATAGCTGCATTGAGGGACAGCTTTCAGGCTAACCTTCAAACTAGGCTTGAAGACCATCTTACAGATTCTTCTCCTGAAGCACTTTGGCAACATATTAAAAATAGCATCCTGCAGTCCTTCATAGAATCCTTTGGGTTTTCCTTAAAGAAAAACAAAGACTGGTTTGATGATAACAATTAGGAGGTCCAGGAATTCCCGACAAAGAGATCTGCCAATCAAGCACACATCACTCAGCCATTTTGCCATGTAAGAAAAACAGCCTTTCGTCTTGCATGTAGTAAACACCAACAGAAATTTCCAGACATCCAGAACAAGTGGTGGCTCAGCATAGCAGAAAAGACTCAATTATGTGCAGATTTGGGTGACCACAGAGGATCCTATGAAGCCCTGAAAGCAGTGTATGGACCCACATTTCAGGTTCAAAGCCCCTTACTTAGTGCAGATGGCCAAATGCTTCTTACAGATAAAATCTCCATCCTGAATCATTGGTCTGAACATTTTCAAACACTCTTTAGTGCTAAACGTGTAGTCCAAGGCGAAGGAATCCAACACATTTTACAACATCTGGTGAAAAACGAATTGGATATAGCCGCTACCATGGGAGAGACTCTTATGGCTATACAACTCTTATGGCTATACAGCAGGTGAAAACAGGCAAGGCAGCTGGGGTCGATGGAATCCCACCTGAAATCTGGAAGCATGGAGGCCAAGCACTTCATGCTAAATTTCACGAGCTAGTTGTGCGTTGTTGGGAACAAGGTAAACAACCATCAGATTTTTGTGACGCAATCTTCATCACTGTATAAGAAAAAAGGTGTAAAATCAGACTGCTCAAGCTACTGAGGTATAACTCTGCTCTCCATTGCTGGAAAAATTCTTGCAAGAATACAGATTAGTACCCGCTATCGCAGAAGAACTTCTACCTGAAAGCCACTGTGGTTTTAGAGCTAATAGAGGTACCACAGACATGGTATTTGTTCTCAGACAACTGCAAGAAAAGTGTAGAGAACAGAATAAGGGGCTCTATGTAACTTTCATTGACCTCATCAAAGCTTTTGACACTGTGAGCAGGAAACACCTGTGGCTGACCTTGGAACGATTAGGTTGTCCCCCCAAGTTCCTCAAAATGGTTATTCTGCTACATGAGGATCAGCAAGGCTAAGTCAGATATGGCAGTGCACTCTCTGAGCCCTTCCCAATAACCAATGCTGTGAAACAAGGTTGCGTCTCGCAGCAACTTTATTCACAATCTTCTTCAGCATGATGCTCCAAAGGGCTACAATAGACCTCGATGAACAAAACAGCATTTATATTCGATATCGTACCGATGGGAGCCTATTCAATCTAAGGTGACTGAAGGCCCACACTAAGACCCTAAATCATCTTGTCCGTGAACTGCTTTTTGCTGATGATGCTGCCCTTGTTGTCCACACAGAAGCAGCTCTGCAGGGCTTAACATCTTGCTTTGTGGAGGTGGCTGAGCTTTTTGGGCTGGAAGTCATCTTGAAGAAGACAGAAGTTCTCTACCAACCCGCACCACAAGAAGATTACCATCATCCCCAAGCAAGTCAGAGCTTAAGTCAGTTCAGCAGTTCAGCTATCTGGGAAGCATTATTTCCTCGGATGCCACGATTGACAGAGATAGACAACAGAATAGCAAAGGCGTATAGAGCCTTCAGAAAACTCCATAAAAGAGTCTGTTGCAATAAAGACCTGAAGAAAAGTACAAAGATTAGTGTCTATAGAGCCATTGTACTGTCTACTCTTTTATATGGGTCTGAATTATGAGTTATCTACCGCCATCACCTGCAACTCCTTGAATGCTTCCATCAGAGCTGCCTCCATACAATTCTAAACATCCATTGGACTGACTATGTGTCAAATGTTACTGTCCTTGAACAGTTAGGGGTCACCAGTATCAAGGCCTTATTGCTGTAATCACAGCTGCACTGGGCAGGGCACATCTCTAGGATGAAGGAGCACCGCTTCCCTAAGATTGTGTTTTACGGTGAACTCGCCACCAGTTACCGCAAGAGAAGTGCCCCAGAGAAGAGATATAAGGACTCCCTGAAACAATACCTCAGGCTTGGCCATATTGATTACCACCAGTGGTCCACCTTGGCCTCCAATTGGGAGACTTGGAGACACACCGTACATAATGCCGTTGTCTCCTTTGAGAGCACACGCAGAATTAGTCTTGAGGAGAGAAGACAATGTGGAAAGAATCGCGCTCCGCCTATACCACCCAAGGAGACCTTTCACTGTGCTTTTTGCAAGCAGATTTGCCTATCCCACATTGGCTTTTTTAGTCATCAGCGCGCTTGTAGTAAGTGTGGGTAAAGCCCTTCCCAAATCTTCATTCGCGAAGTCAAGCCATGAATAAACAAATCAGTGTTTTCTCTAAGACCTCTTGGGTTGACATATGAACATGTTACATCTAGGTAGCAAATTATCATGGACCAGCTACTCTATAGCAATTGCCTATGTATTCCTATTCTTCATTACGGTTGTGCAGTTATTGCTGTTGAACTGATATGAAATTAAGTGTAAGCAAGCCTCAACAGTATTTTTGGTGCAACTTCAGAGAGAATGTTTTTTAATTGTGTAAACATAAATTTAACTAATTCTTTTCCTATTTTACATATTTTAAGCAGTTATTTTTCTTGCTATATCCAAAAAAGAAGTGATGTGTTCTGAAGAATCTTAGGTAGTTTGCATCATGTAGACTTTTCTCTCACTTTTCCTTCTAAGTTTAGTGGACGCAGTATTGAGGCAAGATATTCTTATGCTGTATGCAGTTTTTATGATTGCTGTTCAACTCTGTGTTTCGTTCTAAGCTATATGTTTTAAAAAGATGCCCAGTTAAAAACTTGTTTTATTTTAATGTGAGGTTGATTTAAGTATACAAAGAGTTCTATTTTTTACTATATTCTTATGAATAGAAAATAGGAATATATTAATGAATATATGGAAAAAACAATCATTGTCCTTTTTTCTTGCTTTTCAAAATGTTTTGTCTCATTCAGGTCTAAGAGTTACTTAGGGTATTACTTCTTTGCCTAAGAAGTGTGTTTTAATGACAGAGATATATTAATGTACACTGAAAAAAACCCCCCAAAAACCCTAAAATGCAAAATGTGATGACTTCTGTGAGTCAATCAAGGATATATGTTTAAAAATTTATATCTTTTACCATTCATAGGTATAACGAGTTCCTATTGTGGTGGGACTATCCCTCAGCCATTTAAAGGTGAAGAAATTACACCTTTTCAGAGAAAAAGTATATTCTGATAGTAAAATGTTCACTAGAAAACAGCTAAAATAGTCCCGGCAAAATTTAGTTTAGCTTCACCGTCTTGAGATTATAGCTTCCAACTTTATGATATAAGTTTAATTATTATGGTCCAAGGGGAAGAAATTTGGTATCAGTTACCTAAACCCATTGTGAATATTTACTATTTATTTATTACTATATGTAACGCCTTTTACATTTGTTCAATTTATAGTTATGCCTGTTATTTTTGTAGATGTTCCTATCCCAAGAAACCCAGCTGCTGTCTATATGCATAAGATTTAAGAACTTTAAACTAACTTTCATTTCTATTTTGTTTCTTCTTCTTTCCTATTGATAATTTCTGCTGGTTTTCTTTCATTTGGATAGTGTACTTTTCAGCTTATCAAAGCTTTACCTCATTTGTAGTTGTGTTTATCTTATTTCCCTTTTTGTCCTCCTGTCTTGTTCATTAGTATTAATTATAAGCAAAATTGTGTACAGACACACATTAGAAAAGCCTTTCTGCTCTCAAAGTTAGCTGTGCCTAGATTTTCTCAAACAAAATCCTTTGTAGCTCTGTAAGTCAAGAGGAAAGAAAAATTGGACCCCACTCAAACTGTCTGAGTAGACCTCTGTAATGTGAACTGCTGAGAGAAAAATAAATAAATAAATAAATAAACACAAAAAAAACCCCAAAAAACAAATCAGCAATTAATGAAGATACATCATTATCTCTGGTAAAGAATGGTAATTTATCATCACCTGCGTTCTAGGTGCTGACATTTTGTTAGTAATACTTAATTGTGCACCACTACATTAGATGACATTTCTGTGCAGCACGTCACTTCTAGCAGCCTGCAAAACATAGCAAATGAGGAAAGCATAGAGGCGTCAAGACACATAGATGTTTTCTCATTCTAGAGCATTACCCACAGGCATCATCAAAAATTGATATATTGTTATGCTGAGATTTATGCAGCAAATTAGCTTGTATCGTACTTTTGAAGTAAGATTAAAGTCTGGGTCTGTACTGCATTCTGTATTTTCCAGAATATTCCAATATTACACAGTAATTCCTATACTATTACTGCAGAATTTTCCTAATGGTTATTTTTCCCCTATATGAAACGACTAAACATGAATTTATAAAACAAAATAGAGGAAAACAGTGGAAAAGAAGACCTACTAAAATCATCTCCATATTTATTTATAATTATAAATAGGAGTTTCAGAATTCAGATACTTCCAAATATCTTTATATTAAGGCAGCTTTCTTAGAGACCAAGTTGTGAATGCAAGCTGTAGTTTGTTGACATCCACTGTGATTATCTCCCCTAATTGTCAAGGAACTTTTTGTAGACCTGGTGTCAGGAGAGATAAAAAAGAATTGTTATGAAGAATATATATATAAAGGGAAGGGATAAATGCTAGAACTAATGAAGTTGTGCCACAAAAATAAATTGAGGTGTACAGTAAGGCTTGCCATAGCAGGCTAGGCAAATGAAGCACAGTTTCTTATTATCTATTTTTCAAGCTGCAGATGTCATGGAGCTGTACCTACTGAGATCACCCATGTGTTCAGAATGAAAATCCAATAGCAATCTTTGAGATCACAAACAATAGGGATACATCTGGAAGCTTAAGTACAGGCCAGCTTATAACTCCTTGTTAAAAGAGTCCATTATGTTGCTGGTCACAATGTGACTATTGCTGATTTTCCTACCTATGAGGGTCTCCAGTTTATAGTACTTCTCAGTGTATCATAGAAGCAGAAATAATAAAAAATAGTTGTATTATGAGTGATTGTACATTGATTAAAAGTACTCTTTACTTAACTCTAATTTAAAAGTCCCAAAAAATTAGAATGTAGCTGTGAACATAAACTTAGTAAGGCTAGATATTAAATTCAGTGCCATTAAGGGCCTCATCTGCAATGAATAAGATAGAAGAAAATGTGTGTTCAGTAAAGGCATATTAAAAATAGAAGAAAATGTGTGTTCAGTTAAGGCATATTAAATTAATTAAGTAGAAAATTGAAGAAAACGAGAAAAAAAATCTCTGAAACATGAAGGAAGGAGATATTAAGGAAAGAAACAGCAGTGAAACAGCTGTGTAGAGCTACTCCTATAAAATAACTTTTAAAATTTTAGTGTGTCGCCTATTCACTTTAACAGAATAAATTTTTCAAATAGACTTTTACAAAGGTCATTCTAACTGGAATTTTATTTTGCAATGTATAAAGTGCTCAGCTCAGCTTCACTGGAAAAGCAATTTGATTTAATACAGCTTAGTTTTGTACAAAACCTGAGCCTTGGTAAATGAATGGATCATCCCAAAGTATGATTTTTTCGAACCGTCATGAACAAAGATTTAGCTCCTAGAAGGTATACTGAGAAAGAAACTGTTCTGAAATATTGCCAAAACATACTCATGAGACATCGAAAAACATGACAGTTAACATGTTAAACTAATAATTCCTTAATGCCCTCAAAACTTTTTCTAAAATAATATGTTTAGCTGTGTGCAGATCTGTACCCTAAAGGAAAGCTGTTCTTTAAAAAAAAAAAAAAAAAAGACAAAAAAACCCAAAAGAACTCACCCTCTTCCAAAAAAAGAAAAAAAAAAAAAAAAAGAGATCATAGGATGACTAAGGAAGTAAGGATAACTAATATTTGGGGATTTAGTAAACTATCAAAAAAACAACAAACAAAAAGATCTGTTATTATCTAGGAAGCATGCATAGATTCGATGCCAACCTTATGAAGTTCAACCAAGCCAAGTGCAAGGTCCTACACCTGGGCTGGGACTATCCCAGGCACAACTACAGGTTGGGCAGACAAGAGATTCAGAGCAGCCCTTCAGAGAAGGACTTGCTGCGTTGGTTGATGAAAAACTTAGCATGAGCCAGCAGTGTGCATTCGCAACCCAGAAAGCCAACCATATCCTGGGCTATCCTGGGCTATCTTGGGCTATCCTGGCTACATTCAAAAGAAATGTGACCAGGAGGTCGAAGGAGGTGATCCTGCCCCTCTACTCTGCTCTTGTGAGACCTCACTTGGAGTATTGTGTGCAGTTCTGGTGTCCTCAACATAAAAAGGACATGGAACTGTTGGAACAAGTCCAGAGGAGGGCCATGAGGGTGATCAGAGGGCTGGAGTACCTCCTGTATGAAGACAGGCTGAGAAAATTGGGGCTATTCAGCCTGGAGAAGAGAAGGCTGCATGGAGACCTCATAGCAGCCTTCTAGTATCTGAAGGGGGCCTACAAGGATGCTGGAGAGGGACTCTGCATTAGGGACTGTAGTGATAGGACAAGGGGTAACAGGTTAAAACTTATACAGGGGAAGTTTATATTAGATATAAGGAGGAAATTCTTACTGTGAGGATTGTAAGGCAGTGGAATGGGTTGCCCAGGGAAGCTGTGAATGCTCCATCCCTCGCAGTGTTTAAGGCCAGGTTGGACAGAGCCTTGGGTGACATAGTTTAGTGTGAGGTGTCCCTGTCCATGGCAGAGGGTTGGAACTAGATGATCTTAAGGTCCTTTCCAACCCTAACTATTCTATGATTCTATGAAGAAGAAGCTAAAGAAGATACTGCGCAATTTGTGTGTGTCTGATACATACCTCAGTGCATCTACTTCTGCCTAACCAGTCATTCATTCCTTGTAGTTAGTTTAACTGTTGTCTTGTGGTGGGTGGACCTCAGCTGGACATCAGGTGGTACTCCTCAGCTGGACAGGAGCTGAGATAAGAAAAGGAAGACATTACTGATTACCATCATAGGCTTGACTCGAAATTCATTTAATTTACTACTAATCAAATCAGAATAGAGTAATAAGAAATAACACCACGTCCCAAAATTTTAAACCACTTTCTCCACCCCTTGTTCTCTGTGGGCTCAACTCCATTCTCAATATTTCCACCTCGTCCTCCCTAGTGGTGCAGTGGGAATGGGGAATAGGTGTTGGAGTCATTTCATAACACTTTGTCTTTGATGTTCTTTGCACATCACACTCTTTCCCTGCATTCTTCAGCATGGGATTACTCACACAGGAGACAGATCTCTGCAAACTTCTCCAATGTTAGTCCTTCCCACGGGCTGCAGTTCTTCCCAAACTGCTCCAGCATGGGTCCCTTTTATGGGGTTGCCGTGGTTTAAGCCCAGGCCGTAAATTAGAACCACGCAGTCTACTTCCCCCCCAACCTTTCTTCCCTCCGCTCCTGGAGGGACGGGGAGGAGAATCGAAAGAATGCAACTCCCACGGGTTGAGATAAGAACAGTTTAATAACTAAGGTATAACACAAACCACTACTGCTACCACCAATAAGACTAATGATAAAGGAAATAACAAGGGAAGAGAATACAACCGCTCACCAACCGGTACCTCGCCCCCCACCCCGCAGCGTTCCAGCCCTTCCCGGCCCTCTTTGTTCTACATCCTGGGCATGACGTGCTGTGGTATGGAATACCTCTTTGGCTAGTTTGGGTCAGGTGTCCTGTCCCTGCTTCCTCCCGGCTTCTCCTCCTCCCTGGCAGAGCATGAGACTCACAAAGTCCTTGGTCAGTCTAAACATCGGTGTTATCAGCTCTGTTCCCAGGCCAAAAGTCAAAAACACAGTGCTGCAACAGCTACTAAGAAGGAGAAAAAATGACTGCTACTGCTGAACCCAGGACAGTGGTGCAGCTCTTCAAGAACAGACTGCTCCACTACTCCCGTGTGGGTTCCTCATGGGGTCACAAGTCCTGCCAACAAACCTGCTCCAGTCTGGGCTCCTCTCTCCACAGCACAACAGCTCCTGCCAGGAGCCTGCTCCAGCGTGGGCTTTCCAGGGTGTCACAGCCTCCTTTTGGGCATCCCCCTGCTCTGGCAGCAGTCCTCCCTGGGCTGCAGGTGTATATCTGGTCCACAATGGACCTCCATGGGCTGCAGGGGCACAGTCTGCCTCACCATGGTCTGCACCACAGGCTGCAGTGGAATCTCTGCTCTGTTGCCTGGAACACCTCCTCCTCTTCTTCACTGACCTTGGTGTCTACAGTGCTGCTTTTTCTCACATTTTTCTCACTCCTGTCTCTCACAGCTGCAAGTTTTTTTCTCTTCTTAAATACATTATCCCACTACCACTGTCACTGATGAGCTCAGCCTTGGCCAGTAGAAAGTCCACCTCGAAGCCAGATGGCATTGGCTCTGTTGGAAATGGGCGAAGCTTCTGGCAACATCTCATAGAAGCCACCCCTGCAGCCCCTCTGATAGGAAAACCTTGCCACACAAATCCAACACATTCATCCATCTTTTTGTATTTTCTATTTTTCAACTTGCAGCTCAGAACATACTGTCCCAGAGCAAAGTCTTCCTACTGCTTTTGATACTAAGAAGGAGATATTAGCACTCCAAGTATTTTAATTGATTTTTTTATTAAAAAGTGAAATATACGAACCCAGTGGTGGATTTCAAGTGCATTTTGCCATGCTCAAGTACAGAAAAATGCAATAGACTGTTCTTGCACAGGTGAGATGGTTTGGATATGATGTAATGAGATATTTAGTAAAAATAATCCAGTATCAGATGGTTTTGGGGCTGGTTTGTTTTTGAGACTAATGAAACTGCATTGTTAATATTAATATTCTTGTTGATATTATTACTAATCTCATAAAGATTAAATTTCCTTATATATTTGTAGTTAAGAACTAATTTTTAATTTACTAAAATCTGCTTCCCTTGTGAAACTATAAAGACTACAAGAAATAAGATAAATCTGCAAACATTTGCATTGTTACTGTCCAGTGCCACTATTTGAACACCCACAAACAGCTCATCTAAGTACCCAGATAGTCTTTACAGATGCTTTCAGAAGGCCTCAATCCCACTCCCAGTGAAATGAGTTTTAAAATTTCATTGCAACTAAATGCAAAAATTACCTGAAACATGAATTATTAATGATACTGTCCTAATCAATGGTCTTATCTGGACTTGGGAGCAGCTTGGAAGATAGATGCCGTGAGGCATCTGTGCTGTTAAAAATTCCAATTTTAAACTTTTGCGACTCATACATAGCAGCTACTGTTACTCTGATATTTTTAGAGGCTATCATTAAATGCTCATTAAGCTCTTTAAGCTAAAAATTTAAAGACAAAGAATCAGTAATTGTACCATTTTAAAATATGAAATTAGATTGCCTGTGGAAATGAGAATCAAATTTTGATTGACTAATTTGCCCAAAGGGTATGAATCTTGGCGTAGAAGTTTTCTGCATATTCTAAAGCTGCAACCATGTAAATTTTAATAGAAAATAAAATGCTTTCTTTTTTAATATTGGCCTCAAGTTGTGTTTTACAGCTACTACTTTTCATATGTCTAGATAAATAAGTAAACCAGAATTTTAGCAAAATAACAAGAAATGTGGTGATATTTTTCAGTTCAAACAATAAGCAGAAATGTTCTAAAAGAGACTGTTAATTTTCTTTAAAACTTTCCTGAGGCTCCATCTTTTGTAATGTATGCAGTAACATGTAAAGTATTTTCCTGAATAATCAAAACTGCATTAGAGTTTTGAAGTCTTAATAACTCCTTGATTATATCTGATAAGCACGATAATAATCTAGCCACTTGATTCCATGTGAGGAAAGGCTCTGGTAGTTCTCGATTTTTAAATTTTAGAGTTTTGCTGTCCACATTCTGCATTGTTTTCCTTGAAAAGTTTTGTTTGGTTGGTTTTCTGTGTGCAGACATCCCTCCTTTTCTATTGTTTTAATTCTGTTTCTATTGTTTTTGAGAGAACCAGTTGCCTTATCACTTAGAACTGCTTCACGTTACTGGTTATCTGTTACTGTAATAACTTGCAGCTGTGTTGAAGTTATGGTGTGGTCCAACTACTGAATAGTCAACATCTATTATGGACAATTTTGAGTGAGTTACTTATTTAAACTCCACAAACAAAACAAACTGGTACTTTTCCGGGATGATTCATGTTGTCCTAAAGTAGTAGTTCCAAATTAGATCTTTATATCCCCAACATACCTATTCCTCTCCACTGATAAAAAAGTCAAGACCACTGGCATAGCCTCAGCCATCTGTACAACAAACATCCATAAAATTATTTGTAAAGTCTAAACTTAGTCTAACCAGATCTAGTCAGGACTACCATTAAAATCCTTTCACATATCCATCTTTGAAAAACAGTCTCTTACAGATGAACCCTCTATGACTGTCCCAAATGCAAAGCTGTTGGATTATAAAGAAAAAAAAATAATCATTGACTCTTTATCTTTCCTGTTTGCAACTTATTCTTTAAGAATGTGATCCTAGAATCACTGAAACTATGGGCACAACTCTGAAATCACAATATAAATGCTTTTAAAATTTGATCTAAAAATAGAAAAAGAATTAGTATTGTTTTGTACGTATTAAATTAAATTATTATTAAATATTGGATATTTAATATGCCACTACACGTTCACTGACCAACACATATAGTTAATATTTCCGTCTGGTAGCACCATCAGAATAATCAAATAAACTGATCTAGTTCTATTTACAAGAACAAATCATTACATTTGTAATGATTTCTTTATATTCTTAACACTCTGATTTTATCGATCTAATCTTCTGGCTTAAAACATATAATATGACTCATATCATGTGAAAAATCCTCATTATCTTAAACTTTAATTTCCCCATAAGTAAATCACTTAATTTTTGTTTGTTTCTGTATGAATAAACATTTCAGTGATGCTAATCTTTATACAAATATTCTCCATTTTGATACGTGATATTAAAGAAGACAAAGGTTAACATGAAAATGACAGCTTTTCCAAGTTTTATCCTTATATGATGTAATTTCACTGTTCTCAATTTGAAAGACTGTTCAGAGTACAAACAAAAATACTTTGTTCTAAAGATCACATTCAGAAAAAAGCTATGTAAGTAAACCCATTATGGATCTATTTGTTAATAGATTATCAACATACCATACTTCTGGGAATGGTCTTCCTCTTACTTCTTTCTGGAGACAGGCTTTAAGACTACAGATCTTTCAAACAAGGACTCTGTCTCATTTCTATGCCACTCACCTAACCAATTTAACTTTAACATAAGTGATTAAGCACACACAACTGACAGCGCAGGAAAGAAATACATGTCTACAAACCTGTAAATCGATGTTTTGATCTGGGATGGTTGAAGGCATTATTATAAAAACCCTCATAATTCTTCTATTCCAAATGTGATTTGCCAATCAGGATGAATTAGTCAGAAAGAAATGTTTAATGCTCACTTGGTAGACAAAAGAGATTTTAACAGTCATATACTTGGTCATTATTCTTCACAAGGGTTTTTGGTGTTGGGTTTTTTTTTTTTGGTAGTGTTTCATACATTTCTCTGATGGGATAATTAGAAGAAGTGGTAACTTCCCAACAATGAAGACATTTTTGTAATGATATTTATTCTTAACTGAATAAATTTTAATAGCATATCAAATATTTATAATTAACAAAATAGTGTTAGGAGTTTTGATAATCAAGATACAGGAAAAAAAGAAAAATTTTCCTTTAATTTGAAACAAGGCATTTTCCCAGATCATGATATTTAGCACTTGACAAAGGATCCACAGTCTCAAATTTTCAGGAGGTGATTCTCAAAAAGTTTAATGAACAGAAAATTCCCCAAAAATGAGTACTTAGATTATTTTCACCTTCAGAAAATTTTCAAAAGAAAGCAGAAATAGTAAAGGTTTAAGAGTTAAGTCTATGACATGGAAGAATAATGATCCCATTAGACAGGCAGCCATACAGGGATGGTCAATTTCTGTCCTTGAGTTCAGATCTTACATTTTCCTGCTGTATCCAAAGGCTGTGGTGAGATGTTAAGTCATATTTTGAGGGAATTTCTTTTCTCTGAGACATCAAAGGCATACTGTTCTTTTAGCCCTTAAAACTCAAAACTGACCAACAAACAAAAGTCTGCCTTCCATACGACATTACCAGATAACAGGTACAACATCTACTTGAATGTTTGCACACTTCAAAGATCTGTAATGCTGAAAGTATACAGACAAAATTTCAGATAAAAGTATTACATAGTGTGCTCATTAGAATAAACAAAAGTGGTCACACCAAGTTTGATGTGACAGAATTTCAGCCTTATAGTCCTAGTTTTTATCATCATCATAAATTCTTAAAAATACATTTTGGCACAACTTTTTTGTATCTATTTATATATACACATTAAATTGATGCATACTGTAAGATGTTACCATTTTAAGATTTTCCTTTTATTGACAGTGATATGTAAAATCAGTCTATTTTGAAGCTGTAAGCGAAGTTCTAAATTATTCCAGAAGGCATTCTTGTTGATCCTTTCCTATTGTCACTCTTTTTAGAAAGTGGCCCAAGGCAGATACACATTTTCTTCCTTTTCATGTATCCTCAACACTTCTTCCTGTAAATTTCATAAAATTTTGGCTTTTGGCCGTAGTTTGGTGATCATAGAATCATAGAATGGGTAAGGTTGGAAAGGACGTTAAGATCATTTAGTTCCAACCCGTACGCACTTACTTCTGAATAGTAGAATGTCCCATGTTGTCAAGGGTGCTGAAGATCTATTTATGCTTTCCAGTTCCTCAAGTTTTCCTATCAGGTTGATTATTTTGTTTTCCACTTTCTTCATTTCTTGCTTGCTGATGAGTCAGTGAATAGCCTACCAAGAGTTAGCACTTAGAAAACAATCTATGGACTGAAATAGGTTTAAATTTCTATGGCAAGAACCTGCAGCTGTCCTGTATGAGTATCAGATGGAGGTAAGTTTGAACTAGTTTACTATGAGCTCTTTTTCCTTGTTAAGTGATCACTATGCAAACACCTTTGGATTTCTCAGAAAATAGTCCTGCATCAGGCTGTCCTGCCTTTTAATCTTCTAAACAACTTCAAATCTTCAGCAAATTGCAAAGAAAGTAAAAGAACACATCTGAATTAATGGATAGGCAGGAAGATAGCAGTACTAATATTGGCCAAAATGAAATTAAACTGAGATTTTTTTCTGACAAAGTAGATCTAATGGTCCAAACAATGTACAAGCAGAAAGGGCTTTCACAGTTTTGACAGATTTCTAATCAATTGCAAAAGAAATAGACTTAAAAATACCTTCTGGGATTCCAAATGTGAACATTTTATTAGAAAGCAAAAGGTTATATAGAACTAATGTATTTACAAAATTCTGCCAGCAATATGCAAGCCAGTGGGAATATCTAAAAGGAAATAATAGGTATGTAGGAGTTGCTTTCTTCAGCATGAAATCAGTTAATGAACAGTAAAATATAAAGGCCAAGGACAGTCTTATTTTGGAGATGCTATTACCATTTTAACATATGAGTATAAACCTGGAAACCTGTCAAAGTTATAAAACGTTTTCTAAATATCTTGATAATAAATACCACAGGAAAACATCAAGTAAGAAATTAAACAGATTTACTACAAATGCCAGTAATAATCAGCAATTTCCTATGTACAAAGTAGCACTAAAAGAAAATTCTCAAATTGTGTTGAAAATGAATGCAGAGCACCTGCTCTGACAGATGTGTTATAGGGCAGCAGCTGCAGGGACATGAGAAATGACATAAAATAATCTAATTAAGAGGTATTAAGGAAGTATAACTTGTAATTAGTAGGCAAGTGAAAAATGAAGGGGAGCGGAGGCAAATTGTCAGTCTTATTCATAACCTGAAGAATACTAGTTTCCGTGATGAAAATTTAGATTCAAAAGGCAAAGTGAACCATGTTAATTCACATTAGTAAGATTTTTAAAAAAGGAAGCTGAAATGTAGTTTACTGCTAGATTTTCAAAATTATTCAACATCTCCAACATCTCCAAGTGATGTATCACCAAGTTAGGTGGGAGTGTTCATGTGCTGGAGGATCAGGAGGATCTGCAGACAGATCTGGCCAGGCTGGATCGATGGGCCATGGCCAGTAGTGTGAGGTTCAACAAGGCAAAGTGCTGGCTCCTGCACTTGAGTCACAAAAACCCCACGCAATACTGCAGGCCTGGGGAAGAGTGACTGGAAAGCTGCTTGAGGGAAAAGGACCTGAGTTGCTGACTGACAGATGAACATGAGCCAGCTTGTGCCCAGGCAGCCAAGGCGTCCAAGAGGCATCCTGGCCTGCATCAGAAATAGTGTGGCCAGTGGGGCCAGGGCAGTGATCATCCTCCTGTGCTCAGCATTGGTGAGGCTGAACCTTGAATTCTGTATTCAGTTCTGGGCCCCTCACGAAGACGGAGATACTGAGCTGCATCCAGGGAAGGGCAACAAAGTTGCTGAAGGGTCTGGAGCACAAGTCTGATGAGGAATGGCTGAGGAAACTAGGGTTGTTTAGTCTGGAGAAGAGAAGGCTCAGGGGAGACCTTATCGCTCTCTACAAATACCTGAAAGGAGAATAGACAGAGGAGATGTCTGGTCTCTTATTCCTAGTAACAAGCTAAAGGACCAGAGGTAACAGCCTGAAGCTGCTCAAGGGGAGGTTTAGATTGGATACTAGGAAAAATTTCTTCACCAAAAGGGTGGTCAAGCATCAGAATAGGCTTCCCAGGGAAGTGGTGGAATTACTGTAAGAGTTCAAAAAATGTGTAGATGAGGCCCCAAGTGCACTGGTTTAGTGTAGGACTTGTCCGTCCTGGGCTAAAAGTTGGATTTGATGCTCTTAAAAATCTTTTCCAATCTAGTTGATTCTACAATTCTATGATTGAGTGATAGATATTCAGTACTTCTGAAATCAGTGTATTCAGGTGATTGATACTGATTTAAAATTCTGAAAAAAAAAAATTGAAAACTGAAGCCTTATTTTTCTCAGTAACACAGAGCCTTTGTTTCTGGGGGATGGGGCTTTTATTGTTTGTTTTCAACTTAAAGTTTTTTTCTTTTTTAAGTGAGTGTAGAGAAAAGGACAATCTAAATTTGTCATGCAAGTTCTTCAATAGCATAATGTGTCTGAAACAAGAATTCTTCAGTAGGGGTACCTATTTGTTCATCCCAATTCTCCCTTTAAGAGTAAATTATTTATAAGGCTGGAGAGTCACATAATCCAAAGGTAATGTCAACAAGCATCCAATTATATTGAATATATAGCTATAAAATTTATAGATAAGATCTTGAAATTTCCACCTGCTGAGTTATTTGACAAATCAGCACACTCTTACAAGGAAGCATATCGAAAATCCATGTGGTAAAAAAAGTAAGTTTATCTTCTGGCTCCAATATTTTCTAATGATATTTACTGTAAATCTCTAGGAAAAATAAGTAGCAATGCATTCCTCTGAGTAACATAATCGTGACAGCCCAGCTCCTATTTTTTATAATTTTAAGTTATATATAAACCTATAAATATAAATTTATAAATATTCATAAAATTAGGTGGTTAGAGCTAGATGATCTTAAGGTCCTTCCAAAACTAATCATTCTATGATTCTATAAAATAATTATAAAATTACTAAAATATGGTTAAAAATAAGGAAATATTAGTTATTAGTTATATATTAGTTATATATAACTAATATAGTTCTATATTTATATATAACTAGTTTAATTATAAAAGAATATAGTTATAAAGTAACTATAAAATATATGCAGATTTAAACTTCAAGAAATTACTATTTCTCATTGAATAAGTAAATATTATTTATCATAGCATTATATATGTGCTTAAATCACAGTCTGTGATTATTCCTGATATGCAGAAAATTGCAGAACATTTTGCGTGAAAAAAAGATTCTGCAGTAAATAATTATTTTGAACTATGTATTATTGTATTATGTATGCCTATTACATTTCACATATAAAATAAAATACTGTAAATTATTAATTCCTGTGAAAAATATTGTGCTTCTTCACTGCCACTGAATGACAGCTGTGTTACATTTTTGGTTGTATATTTCAGGCTTGGCTTTTTAAATAGTTTTTAACCTCTGATTTTATGGTGTAAGGTCTGAGCAATTCAATGGCATTACCCACTCCTCTAACGTCTAATCTAAAACTTTACCTTCCAGATCTGTCGTGTGATATGTTTAAGCAACATGAAATAGCAGTACTTTATTCCTGTGTTTATGAGCTAATGCTTGCTGAACCACTAGGACTTGCAGTATCATAGGCCTCAAAACTTATTTTTAATCCTTGTAGTTAATTGTCACAATTAAATGTGATTGGGAGTGTTATCTTCCCATTCATCCTAGCTGTCACATTATGAAATATAAACTGTATAATCTGAACTGATCCAGGCAGCCTAAGATGTTAAGAGAGATAGGGAACTGATGGAGTAGGGGATGGTGGTGAGAAGAAATTACATATGTTTTTTCCCTGAAGGGGAACGTTCCAGTCCTGAAGGGGAGTATAAGTTAGGTACAATTTTCCTTCAACTTCTAAGAGGGATGGTGTCCTGGTTTCAGCAGCAGCAGTAAATTTTTCTACTGGTGCAGTGCTGTGTTTTGACTTTTGGCCTGGGAATAATACTGATAAAGCCGATGTTTTTGGTTGCTGCTCAGAATGTTTACCCTGACCAAGGACTTTGTGAGTCTCATGCTCTGCCAGGGAGGAGGAGAAGCCGGGAGGAAGCAGGGACAGGACACCTGACCCAAACTAGCCAAAGAGGTATTCCATACCACAGCACGTCATGCCCAGGATGTAGAACAAAGAGGGCCGGGAAGGGCTGGAACGCTGCGGGGTGGGGGGCGAGGTACTGGTCGGTGAGTGGTTGTATTCTCTTCCCTTGTTATTTCCTTTATCACTATTCTTATTGGTGGTAGCAGTAGTGGTTTGTGTTATACCTTAGTTATTAAACTGTTCTTATCTCAACCCGTGGGAGTTGCATTCTTTCGATTCCCCTCCCCGTCCCTCCAGGAGCGGAGGGAAGAAAGGTTGGGGGGGAAGTAGACTGCGTGGTTCTAATTTACGGCCTGGGCTTAAACCACGACAGATGGTTTGAATTTTGTTCCTGTTAAAGCTTTGGATTTTAATTTGAATTATTATTTAAAAATGGAAAGACGAATGAGCTCAAGATGGAAAAAACCCTACAGCTGTTTATTTAGGACAATAGTATTAGGCCTTCATTTATAATTTTCAGACTCATAAAGTCAGTAATTTAAGTGTTTTATCATTCCCCACATATCCCCTGTCTCTTCTGGTATTATGTTTTTTCCGGGTTTTTCACCATGAGGCCCTATAGTTCCTTGATATTTTGTTATTCTGATATATTATTTTCCAGTTTCCAAGATGAATCTTCCTTTCCTATCATCCCAGAATTTTACAATTCTCCTGAAATATATTCTTGTGCTCAGTACTTTTTTCTAAATTCAGTTTTGTTCGTGAGTAGTCTTTCTGTCTCCTTCCTCTTCCAGAGCTCATGTTTCCCTTCTTGATGCTATTTCAGTCAGCTCTGTTTACGACTATGTTTCCAGCCCATCTCCTCACCTTGTGAGAATTTTTTTGGTATGATCATGGATCTCACCTTTCTCTGCACTGAGTGTGAGCCAGAACTGTTTGCCTGCACATGTTGAGAAGTGCCTGCAGGTGGGCCAGCAGAGTACAAGAGTGACAGCATATCTGGGATTGTCTGTAACACGACCAGCTGTTTGTGCACTAACTGTGTGATTAGAGTGCTGCAGCTACTGACATGGCCACCCCAAACCTCCTTGTACTCAAGAAGATTCTAACCTGGGCTGAATGCCAACAGTGGAGACATTTCATTTTCTGTCAGTGACCCTAACTAGTCACTTTACTAGAGAAGAGTGTATACCTGATATAGCAGTTTTACAGCTTATATCCAGTCCACCTAGCATTACCTAGACTATGTCTAAGCATGAATGATAACTGCAAGAAGAAAATGCAACCCTAAAAAATAATGAGCTAGGTTCTCATTGCCCCAGCTGGAGTAATACTGAACTGACTTCCACCAGCTGAAGCCATTCTTACCTCACTTATCTTCAAAGGTAAGCCCAAAATTATACCAAAAAGTCATCATATTTCTCCAGTGTAATTACAAAATAATGAAAAAAGCATTATGATCTAAAATTTAAAGAGGTTTAAATGTCTTTCACTAAAGCTTGTCTAAGCTTTTTTTTTTTTTTTTTGCTAATCAGTGGTAAGCTAACTTGTCTCTGTTTTTCACTCATCGCCGTTTTTTTTTGTATTCAAGCACATGCTGGAGATATTTAAAGAAATCCAAAAAAGGTTTCAGAATGAGCAAAACAAAAATTCTATTTGCTGTAGGGAGTTAGGAAATTTAATTATTTGCATATCCTCATGTAATTATATTGTTTGCCACAAGGTGAGGAAAAAGGCCAATGCCACATATTAAAATGTCTTTACATTATTGGTCAAATGTTAACCCTCCTAGGAAGACCTAAATAATGCTGACATTTCCTAATGTCTTGTGAATTTGAAGAGTATATTCATACTTATGCGTACTTATAAATATGTATTTTATGTCATACTAATGACATAAAATTTGAGTTTCAACTTCCCCTTTTCAGATCCACTGAATTTGATACCTTATAGCAGTTTTGTTTTGGTTTGGGTTTTTGTCATTAAGTTTCCTTTAGTGGCTGTCAGAACTCAGCTTCCTAAAGAAACTGCCTTCTAACAGGCAGTTTCCACACCGAAGTGTAAAATTATTCATGAGTAACAGTATTGGTGAATTGTTTCAATACTTTTACTAATAGTGAAGATAAAGCACCTTCTGATGTCACAGTTTATGTTATCATTGAAGAAAGAACTTTATTTTTTAATGATTCAGGAAATAGAGAGGTGCATTTTACCATCTATAGCAAAAAAATAAAACTTTTAACCCATTTACTTTTCCTATAAATAATAGAGAAGTGAATTCATAACACACTTGGAAATGTGCTGCTTCATTGCTTGCCACTAAGCACTTCATTCCCTTAAGGAGAAGCAGAAATGTAGAAACAATCTCTACCTTTTTTCAGTGGCAGTAACCTGTTACCCAAAGATAAAAATTGATCCAAAACACAGCTCAGATCTCAAAATTACAAAAACCCTTTTATTAGTAGTGATAAAATTAATTAAAATTCTGACATAAATTTTGAAGTCTTTTCATCAAGGAAACAGTTTGAAAAAAAGACTGAAAAAAAAAGAAATATTGACAATGTTGTAAAATATACTTGGTTTTGAGATATTCAGCACACTTTCGTAACAAAAGAGGTTCAGATAAGATGAGGAGTGCTACGTGAACAGGGTTAAACTCCTAAACTTTTAGAGATTCAACCAAATCATAATACTTGAGGAAACTATAGTTTTCACTGTCTAATATTTTTTCCGCTTATACTCAATTCCCTATCCCATTACTGTCTTTACACTTTAACCATGTCTCTCTTTCACTTTTGATACTCTCATAATTTTCACTGATTTTTTTTCTTGGATCGGAAATCTAGTAGTTAATTTTGTTGATATTTCATCAGCTTTATCATTCTTCAAGAAGAATATTTATTTTGATTATGCTGTTTGGTATAAATGCTTTTCCCAGATTAACAGTAACCATGTTAATTACAAGTAGTTATCTTTGAAAAGTAGTTTTCAACATAATTATTGAGTTTGTATAGCTATTTCAACGAAGTTTTCTACATTCTGATTACATTTTTATTATTGCATAGTTTGATGGCTAAGAGATCAAGGAAGCTTGGATACAGTTTGTTATCAAACGTCTGAACATTCAGGTAACACTAATGCACCAAATTTTTAGAATAGTACGTAGAAGCAGCAAATGAGATTTAGGCCCACCAAATACTAAGTTCTATAAGGCTGACATACCCTAACAAAATGTTCTGTCTTCAGAATTCTCTTAAATGTTTACAAAGATATTTTTATTTCTTTTTATAAAACATTGTTCTATTTGGCTTCAACATTGAAATCGATCATTATCATTTAAGGTAGCTAGTAAGAACATCTTTGTAGCCTACTGCTGGAGACATTACAAGGCTAGTTGCATTCTTTTGCCTAATGTAATGGGCCTTGAAATTAAAAAATACATATATTTTATAGCATAATAAGCAATCCCATTTCCAGATATTAAAACTCAGAGTTCACAACATTTTCATGCAGAGAACAAAACTTCCTTGAAAAACATTCCCTGTATTTAAAGTTTTATTCAGATACTGAATCTATATAAAATATAATAAACCTATTGAAGTTTTTGGGTAGTGCTTTAAGGGGCATCAGTTAAAGCTTTCTAACTAATAACTATGCATTTTTTGTATAATAGGTACATATCTACTGTGATATCTGTACATAACTACACAGCAGCAGTTGAAAACACAATGATTTCTTCCTAGGGGAAATAGTTCAATATAATAGCAAATTATCATTATTTCATTTTCTGTGATTTTTAGATGAATTCTTCACTTTATTTATCTTTTAATTTTGACCTCTTCCTCCTAGTTTTCCAGTAATTTTGCTCTGCTGAGGCAAAAGTGCAATCACAGTGAGGTGTTTAGGCAACACAGTTCATTCTAAAATTGTGTGAGTAGATTGTATGGAGGGAATCTGCCAGCCTTTAGTAAATTATCCCAATTGCAATCTTTGAAATGTAGATGTCTTGGGGATTTTTGGTTTTCTTTTTATGGAATGACTGATTCATAGCATACAGCTGGTGAAATAAGCTTGTCAAATAGCACCAAATGCAGCTTGTATTTGGTCCATAAAAGGGATTTATCGGATGTGAATGGAATGTTGCAGATTGTAAAGGCCTTCTATCCACAAAAGTAGTACTGTGCTCCTAAATATTGTGCAATGATTAGTTCTGTTGAAAAATTACCAGTCTAGTTAAATTCTTCAGGGGATGAAAATGTGTCATCTGTTGACATAAAATAATTTTCTGTTGCTGGATAAAATGATTTCTTATAATAAATTACCTTGTTTTGAATCTCTCAGAAAAGGAATGAACTAGATAATAACCATATTTGGTTAATGCCTACTCAAGGATAATAAATGGAGAGAACAGTATATATCATGCCATGGGAAAATTGACAGAAAGAATTCAATTCCTCTTTTGCCCCCTGGTCTTTTTTTTACCACCTGGTCCCTTATCCAAGCAGCTTGGACTGGCCCCAGAACCCAGCTTTTAGTGTATGGAAAGCTCTTCCTCCCTATGCACAGACCAAGTCTCAGGCAAACCCAGTAACATCACAGTCAAGAGCAGAAGGATCCCAGACCCATCAGAAGTAAATCAGCCAAGACTCACTTAAAAATTTGACTCAGTGGAAGCTGAGCACTGGCCCACTCCTCCCGTGCTTCTTCACTGTGTTGCCCAAATCCACATTTCTACCACCATCCCAGCTGTGGGCTTGCCTCAACGTTTTTTCTTTTCTGCTTCTGTGGTTCCTGTGGTTTGGTAGGATGATCACCACATATTCATTGCTTTGAAAGTGTTTATACCACCAGACCTCATGCTGTTGTAGCTCTGTCTTCATCCTCAGCTCACATGAAAAATAAGCTCCATAATGGCCATAAATATAGACCTGTTTCTGGGGCAAATATGCCCTAGTTTTTGTGTATACGGTATATCCTTTCCTGAAGCCAGGTACAATGTATGCTTTCATTTTCTAATGGTTATCGTTCAACAGCTAGATCTTAAAAAGTACCAGATTTTCAAACAGCCTCCTTTTTTTTCAGGATTTCTTACTTTGCACCCTAAAAAATGTGAATCATACTCTAAAGTACACCTCATTCCCAATGCACCACATGGAAAACCTAAGCATTATCTCAGGCTACTTTAATCCTCAACAAAAAGTGGCATCAACAAAGTTTCTTAAGTCTATAGACTGAGGATTAAAATCAAGAACTATCTCCCATTTTTTCCAAGTTTATTCTGTGTTATTGTCCGTATCTGTGATACTTTCTGGGTTGAGTGGGTTATGATCAGTCTATCTGAGTTGCAAAACGAAATTAAGCTGCAGAAGAATATGAGCATATTACTATTTTGTGGCGTTATTAGGTTCAAGCCTAAAAATAAAAATGTTACATGCAATTTCTTTTCCTAGACCATATGTTATCACTCTGAATAGTAACAAATAATCAATCTGATGAATTTGGCTAGTATGATTGGGATTTTTTCCTCTAGAGTTATGTTTTGTTATTATCTAGCACATCACAATTGCTAGATAATAATGCAGAGCATTCGGCCAAAGGTTTTTCCATATAATGAATTGTATTCCTTTTAATTGTGTCCCTAAGTGCTTCCTGCTGTCTGTGACATCCCAGACTCCTTATTCAGTACAACAAGCAGCCCACTCTTGTTTTTCATATGTAATATGATCTGTATGCCACTGACAAGAGTCTTCTGAGATTAGATACTCTCCACAGATCTTTTTCTGACAATATATTTGAAAGAAAATACTGTGTATATGTTCTAGAAACTGGTTTAGAATGGATTTAATTGATGTAAGTTAAAAAAAAAAAAAAAAAAAAAAAAAATTAAGCTTGGGCAGCATAACCCAGAAAATCAAAGGTCTACCCAAACCTTCACACAGTTTGTAGATTGGCAGATGCAAAACCTGTCATTTGCAGTCATCAGCCACAAGGGAGTCATGTTGCCACTGTGGCATTTTACAACCTTTTCTTTCTAAGATGAGCAATGATTGCTCATTTTCAGCAGTAACAGCTGCATGTGGCTTTCAGTGCAAGCTTGAAGCAAAGTCTGACCTTGATTAATATCTGTTGCATTATCACATCCTTACAAACAAGTAGAAGTAGTTACTTCCTTATAAAAATGGCTGCTAGGCAGGTTTGCTTGATGTACAACATTCTTACCCGGAAATCTTGGTGTTCTGATATTTCTCTAGGACCTGGAAGAAATTTTCTTCTTTTAGTTCCACACACCCTCCCCCCCCCCCAAATACGGGAAAAATGTGTACGAAAAAACAAACATATTACCCATGTATTGACGTATCTTAATAATTCAATGATAAGGCAAAATATTTTTACACCTAGTAACCTGAAGCAAACAATCTCACTACTGCCACCAATACAATGGTTTAGGATTACTCTTTCCTTTCTCTTCAGATCTTTTCAGTAATCCTTGTCAGTCATTATGTTCTGCATTTCATTTCTGCTGGAACTGGGATTCTTCCTATTTGGCATAAGTCCTCTTCCACTCTCAGGTCAAATACCTGGGCAACGGAACAATGACTTCTATTGTGGATGTAACATTCTACACATGGATGCATATGATTCACCTCCCACCCATAAGCTCACAATCTGTGGGTTTCTGTGTTGCAGCTGTGTTCTGAAGAGTACTTATTACACATTTCAAAGAGAATAAATTCATGTGGAAAGGTGTCAGTTTTTACTTACCAGATATTCTGTTGACTAGGATGACAAAGGCAGACCCATTTTGTGCAGCTCAGTTGTTTTTAGGCTCTCACCTTCACCTTAAGTTCACCTGAAAGAAATTACATCTTGGCTGTGAATCTGCTTCTTTGGGAATCATTCATTTTAAAAAGCTATGACATTCACTGGTACACCTTCTTTACATTTTACGTTTTCTTCATTGACTCCAAGTATACCTGTTAAGTGGAAGTTGTGGACAAACCCATTCATTGCTTCTTAAACATGTTAGAGTTGCAAATCTATGTACCCACCTTCTGTAGTCCAAAGATGTATTTCCAATACCACGCTAACTCATCTCCCAGTCCGTACACCTTTAAATTATATTTTGAGTTCAGAATTCACATTCCTAAGGCATGTGTAATTCCTGAGGAGTAACACTGAAATTTAAATTTATCGCAATGACCTTAAGAGAGACTGTTGACTAAGAGGCTGTGAAAACACACTAATCAGGTAAGTAGCACAGCAAACCTATTTCAATTTTGAGACTTCTGTCAGGCTAACAGAGTAAAGGGATAACTCTGAAAAACCTAAACCTAATTCAGTTTTCATTACATTAGGCAAGTTCTACACGACTTGTGACATCTTAATGATAACAAACCATCACTTTCTTTAGCCTTCATAGAACAGAGCTGAATATAAAAAAAAAGACTTCCTTGGAAATTGGCTGACATTATGACTATTTGCAAATTAAATATTTTTTTAATGCCAAAAATTTTGTGTCAGGACAAACATTAAAAATAGCAGCAATAAATTTATCCTACTACACAAAAGAATAAGTATTTTCAATAGTCCACAATTTAATAGTCACAGAAACACATTTGATTGACTTTTATAGGTGCTTAGGCAATAACACTTTCAGGAGTGTGTCTTGATTTTCCACATTGCGCTTTAGGAGCCTGTGATATATCACCAAATTTATGAAAAGTTCTACTGGGACATGGAAAGTTAAAATTCCTGTAAAAAATTGAGATAATATAATATATAAAAACTGGAATTACTAATGAACACTATTATTCATATAATCAATTTTTTAAGCTTTGATACATTGTCTATGACATTGGAGTTGCAGTTACCACACACCGAATAAACCTGTGTAGTCAATGTTTCTTATGAATACCATAAACTATGTTTTTCATTCATGCTTTTGTTTAAACAAGCAATAGAAAGCAATAAAAAAAATACAAACATCTTGTCAAGAGAATGGAAATACAGATTGGAAGAAAGAGGTGAGAAATTGAGTAGTAAATGATCATTTCAGAGAGGGGGAAAATGTTATAATGCAAGGTTATAAAAAGTATTGAGAAGGAAAAGAGGCAGAGAAGAGCAAAAGTCTGAACCACTCCTGAAAGACAAAGGCATAAAGTAAGGGAACAGACACTGGAGGCAAATAGATGAGGAGTCAAAGTGAATAGTTTTATAACCAAAAAAGTAGGGTATTATGTCAAGAGAAAACTGGAGTGAAAACTCAATCAAGTGCAAGGAAGTTCATCATCACACTGTTGGAAGAGAAAACAGAATAAAATTGTACTAAGTCTGGGAAATACTTGATAAGGAAGACGAAAGAGTAATTTCAAGTAGTCTAATTAGTTACAAGAGGAAATATGACAAACATAACCTTTGAAGGACGGATAGAATCAAAATGAAGAGCAACTAGAACTTGGGAACGTAAAGAAATAAAGAAGGAGAGGAGAGGAAAAGATAAGGAAGATAATAATATTGGTAATATGCCAGTGAATATAAACAAGAAATGAAAAAATGCCTGAAAAGACAAAAGCAGTTATAAATATATGAAAAAACAAATATTTGTAAAATACAAATAGTGCTAGTTTTGATGGATCAACAACACATATGTATTTATAACATACTTGAGTTTCTCATACATCCAAACTAACAAACTTCTAAACAAAACAGCCTTTGATTTATTTATGCATTATGATTTCCACATAAAGTGATCAAGCAGGATGATTTTGGTCTTGTGGCCCCAGAAGGGATTTGAAAAAATAGACACAGTTAAGGTCAGTAACAGTATGCTACATGAATCAGTAAGTGGCTTTCTAGAAGACAAAATACCTTACCTATTCGTAAGAGAGCCTGTTAATAAATCCAGCACACACTTATTGCTTATCAGTCCACACTTATTGCTTATCAGTCCACACTTATTGCTTATCAGTCCACACTTATTACTTATCAGTCCAAACTACAAGAATTTGATCTGAAACCCAGGCTTTTTCTTCTTTCTGTTTTCAGTTTCTGAAAATATGAAATTATAACTATTTTCTTTATTCTATTCTATGTGTTTCTAGTTTCTCTACACCTTGATTTGTTCTTCTTCATGTATTTCTCTTTTCCTACTGTACTTCAGAGTTCCGTGCTCTTAATGTTAACCTGCATTCTTTAAACTTGTGTTCTTTAGTTATTACTTTTTCCCCACTTTAAAGATGTAGTAGTCTTCAAAACAAATCTCAGTGTTTTGCCATTACTCTCAGAACTACCAAATAAGCCAATAAATTACTAGAAGTGTGGGAATTGCTCTGTTCCTCACTGGAGAAAAATATACTAGGACAAAGAATCCTTTAGTAAAGGTCTATAGCCTGAATGCTTTGTCCTGTGTTGAAATTACATGGATAGAGAAAGAGGTACACAGTATTTAACTGGATCATAAATCATAGTTCAAGAAAGCTCAATCAGTGTATAAAGAACTCAGACTAGCTTTCTGATAGGAAGAAACGTAGATTAACAATGAATAAGCACAGAATCACAGAATCATTAGGGTTGGAAGGGACCTCTGGAGATCATCTAGTCTAACCTGCTGCCCAAGGCAGGGTCACCTAGAGCAGGTTACACACAGAAACATCCAGATGGGTTTTGAATGTTTCCAGAGAGGGAGACTACACAACCTCCCCGGGCAGCCTGTTCCAGTGCTCTGCCACCCTCAACATAAAGAAGTTCTTCCTCATGTTGTGTTTTACTTTATGGCCGTTGCTCCTCGTCTTGTTGTTGGGCACTACTGGAAAGAGTCAGGCACCATCCTCCATGCAACCACCTTTGAGATAGATATTTATGTGCATTAATGAGATCCCCTCTGAGTCTTCTCTTCTCTAGTCTGAACAGGCCCAGCTCCTGCAATCTGTCCTCATAAGAGAGATGCTCCAAACCCTGATCATCCTTGTGGCCTTCCAGTGGACCTTCTTCAATAGCTCCTTGTCTTTCTTGTCCTGGGGAGCCCAGAACTGGACACAGTGTTCCACATGTATCTCATTAGGGTGAAGTAGAGGGAGAGGATTACCTCCCTTGACCTGCTGGCCACACTCCTCCCAATGCACCCCAGGATACTATTGGCCCTCCTGGCCACAAGGGCACACTGCGTGCTCATAGTCAACTTATCTCCCAGGTCCTTCTCAGCTGAACTGCTCCCTAGTAGATCAGCCCCTAACCTGTACTTGAACTTGGGGTTCTTCCCAAGTGCAGTACCCTACACTTGCTCTTGTTGAACTTCATTAAGTTTCTCTCCACCCAAATCTCCAGCCTATCAAGGTCCTGCTGAATGGCAGCAGAGCTTTCAGGTGTATCAGACACTATCCCAGCTTAGTATCCTCAGCAAACCCTTCATCCAGATAATTGATAAACAAGTTGAAGATGACTGGACCCAGTATTGATCCCTGGGGAACACCACTGACTTCAGGCCTCCAACTGGATTCTACCCCAGTGACCATGACCCTCTGAACTGTGCATTCAGCCACTTCTCAATCCACCTCACAGTCCATTTGTCAAACCCACATTTCCTAAGCTTACCTACAAGGGTGTCATTTGAGACAGTGTCAAAAGCCTTGCTAAAGTTGAGGTAGATAACATCCACTGCTCTCCCCTCATTGACCCATCCTGCCATGTCATCATAGAAGGCCACCAGATTGGTCAAGCGTTATTTTCCCTTGGTTAATCCATGCCGACTACTCCTGATGACCTTCTTCTGTTTTACATACTTGGTAATGACCTCCAGAATGAGGTGTTTCATCACCTTTCCAAAGATGGAGGTGAGTCAACCCACCACAGTCAGAATTATTGCCATAAATAGTCAAGAATGACTGATGTAGTGGCAATGTCTTAAGTTCAGTATATCTTTGTGTAATGGAGTTGGCTTATCAACATAAAAGAAGGTCTCACCACCACTTGAAATATTGATGTAGATCAATATTGCACCATTTTCCTAATAAGCTTCAAACACGTCTAAGTTATTATTCACTTTGATGCTCATTTGCTATTTGTGGCTAACAGTTTGAAAGAGTATGTTAACCTTAGTTAATGATGCCTTTGGGGAAGTTCTGGGCACTTCCTCAGTCAACTCTGTTTCCTTCAACTCACCACAGAGTAGATTCTTGGGAAATGGCAGTGTCCTTTCAATCTGTGTATGCCACCTGCAGTGACTGGACCTTCACTAGCAATGCATCCATGTGCCGGTTCTCCATTCTCAATGTGAAGAAAGCCATCAGGCTGCAAAACTTCATTCCCGATCAACTGATCACACCTACGTTACCTGGAGCAGAACAAGCAAGTTCTTCCTATCAGTGGATATTACTTCTATACCACATCCTACTTTAGCACTCAAATAATAGGGCAGTAAGATAGCATGTTATCATGTCTTTTACAGCAAAGAGCTTGATTCCAGCATACCTTAATAAGTACTTTCACAAACTAATTACTTTCTGGATACAAGAGACTACCTGTCAAGAAAAATAATCATCATAATTCCAAGCACTTACAAATGAAAAAACTCATGAGTGAAGTTACACTAATATACACATTATGAATCATGGAATCATCATAGAATCAGAATAGTTAGGGTTGAAAAGGACCTTAAGATCCTCTAGCTCCACGCCCCCTGCCATGGACAGGGACACCTAGCACTAAAACATGTCACCCAAGGCTATGTCAAACCTGGCCTTGAACAGTGCCGCCAGGGATGGAGCATTCGCAACTTCCATGGGCAACCCATTCCAGTGCCTCACCACCCTCTCAGTAAAGAATTTCTTCCTTAGATCCAGTCTAAACTTCCCTTGTTCAAGTTTTAACCCATTGCACCTTGTCCTATCACTACAGTCCCTAGTGAAGAGTCCCTTCCCAGCACCCTTATAGGCCCCCTTCAGACACTGGAAGGCTGCTATGGGGTCTCCATGCAGCCCTCTCTTCTCCAGGCTGAACAGCTAAAACTTTCTCAGCCTGTTTTTTCTCAGCATGGGGTCTGAAGCAGCGCTCCAGCCCCCTGATAATCCTCGTGGCCCTCCTCTGCACTTGTTCCAACAGTTCCATGTCCTTTTTATGTTCAGGACACCAGAACTGCAGACAATACTCCAAGTGAGGCCTCACGAGAGCAGAGCAGAAGGGCAAGATCACCTCCTTTGACCTGCTGGTCTCGCTGCTTTTGATGCAGCCCAGGATACTGTTGGCTTTCTGGGCTACGAGCACACACTGCCGGCTCATGTTCATTTTCTCATCGACCAACACCCCCAAGTCCTTCTCCGCAGGGCTGCTCTGAATCTCTTCTCTGCCTAACCTGTAGCTGTGCCTGGGATTGCTCCAATCCTGGTGTAGAACCTTGCACTTGGCATGGTTAAACTTCATGACGTTGGCATCAGACCACCTCACAAGCGTGTCAAGGTCTTTCTGGATGGCATTCCTTCCCTCCAGCGTATCAACCGAACCACACAGCTTGGTGTCGTCGGCAAACTTGCTGAGGGCGCACTCAATCCCACTGTCTGTGTCACCGACACAGGTGTTGAACAAGATCAGTCCCAACATCGATCCCTGAGGGACACCACTCGTTACTGGTCTCCAGCAGGACATTGACCCATTAACCACAACTCTGCACATTCAGATTCTTAAGATATTTGCAAACCAGATCCTCTCCTACAGTGGGCCTAAGGTCATCATTCTCACAGTCCCTGTTTCTGCCTTCCAAGACTTGGGCAGTGTGGTGAGATCATTTGCCAGTGAAGACTGAGGCAAAGTAGTCATTAAGAATCTCAGCCTTCTCCAAATCCAGGCTAGCCATTTCTCCTGATAGCTTCCAGAGAGGGCTCACATTGTCTGTAGTCTGTCTTTTATTCGCAATGTATGTATTGAATCCTTTCCTGCTATCTTTCACATCCGTAGCCAAGTTGAATTCTAACTGGGCCTTAGCTTTCCTAACCTGGTCCCTAGCTTCCCGGACAACATCCCTGTATTCTTCCCAGGCCGCCTGTCCTTGTTTCCACCTTTTATAAGCCTCTTTTTTCCTCTCTAAGGTTCCTTAAACACCCATTCATCCATGGAGGTCTCCTGGCCCTCCTGCTGCACTTTTTTCTACTCAGAATGCAACACTCCTGAGCTCTAGCAGGCGAACATATCTTCTTAGAATGGTTCATATGTGACCTTATTTTTGTCTAAAATTATTCTTCATAAACAAATCTAATTTGAAGCCCTGAAAAATCAATGTGACATCAGCTAGAGATCTAATCTGGATGTAGTTATCATACACAGGACCTTTTGTTTGGAATCTCAGAAAGTAAATATAGACCAGAATGGTTAAAAGCATTCCTACTATTTGAATGTCTATTATGATGACCAGTTTAAGATCATAAATTTATTTTCCTAAATCTGTTGAGCAAAACAGTTCAAATAGCACATGCAAATGACATCCCTTTTTGAGGCTAATACAATATTTATTATGTTAATACATTGCTGACATAAAGTATATTGAGATCTCATCTGAAATGAAACTTAGTTCCTCTAGGAAGACAAAGTACTACACATAACAGAACCTAAATCAAACAAAATTGAAAGTGTTTGATACATTGCTACCTAATGTCTTAGTAATTCATGATTACTCCATTTGGAATCATAGAATAGTTAGGGTTGGAAAGTACCTTAAGATCGCCTATTTTCAACCCTCTCTGCCATCGGCAGGGACATCTTCCACTATACCAGGTTGTTCAAAGTCCTATTTGATCTAACAGAATAACCAATTCATAATTAATTCATAATTAAGAATCAATAATACTATTCAATCATCTGACAGAAACTGTACCTTTCACAAATTTCAGCCATGATAAAAAATTCTCATTATCAGTTGGAAAAATTGAAACGACAGAACACCAGATATCAGCATGTTGCCACATGTTGACACTTCCATATCTTTTAATCTCTGAATATCATTGCTATGCTAGAAGCTATGGAAGTATCAATTACTTTCAATTTAAAACCTCATACTACCTCACATTGTTTTGTCTAAATTGCAATAAAGACATAAAGTTCATTAGTAATTCCAAATTTTATATACCATCTCATGAAATTTTTGGTGACTATGTCACCCAAGGCACTGTCCAACCTGGCCTTAAACACTATCATGGATGGAGCATTTACTCCTTCTTTGGCAACCTGTTCCAGTGGTTTACCACCCACACAGTAAAGAGCTCCCTTATACGTGACCTGAACAGCCCCAACTTCCTCAGCCTGTTTTCATATGGGAGGTGCTCCAGCACATTGATTATTCTCGTGGCCCTCCTCTGGACTTGCTTCAACAGTTCCATGTCCTTCATATGTTGAGGACAAGTGTCTTTATTTCCTGCACTAAGCCATGAACTACCTGAGCCCTAACATGACAGCATTGAACAGTCATGTACACTATGTTATAGTCAATAAATAATTGATTTCTATTGAAAAAAAAAAAAAGTGCCTAGTCTTGACGTATTAGGGAAAAGTAAGGTCAGAAGAATGAAAATGTGTGTGTGTGTGTGTGTGTGTGTGTGTATTAAAAGTAGTGACACATGACAGACATTTTCTCCTATTTTCCAGAATTTAAACAGTACAGGTGAGAGGAACAGTAGGTACAGGAAAGGTCAAATATCATTGTTGCCATTGGAAAAAAAAAGATAAAGAAAAAAAAAAGAATATAGTTGATCTAGAGCATATACTTTGGTTGATAGGTTCTGCTGAAGATTTTCGTAGACTGACTTTAACAATGACAGGTTCATGAGCCAGATAGAATTCAGAATAAAAAGTCATGCATTTTCAGTTGCTAAGCAGTTTATAGACTCTTTACTCCTCATGCCCTTTTGAGTAATACTACATAGTAGCTTTCTTGTGATTTTTTACCCTGAACAATCACAAAGAAAAGGGGGAAGACTGACATGCCTTAACTGACATCTCAGTAGAAGGAGAACAATAAAAATAAGGTAAATATGATCACCAGAATAAGAAAATAGCAACCATAGAGGCACCTGAAACTGAGAGTAGATTTTTAGATATTAATTGGTAAGACTTTTAAACATACAAGGATATGGGCTTAAAAAAAAAAAAAATTAAATCTATTCATAAGTAGTATATTCTTTGATCTAGTGGGTTGTTTTATATTGTGATGAGCTGGTTCATTATGGTCTCAGTAAGAAAGGCACTTAGTTATAATTTAAAATGCTTTTCATTGCTGATAACATTATAATGTTATCATAATACCTATATTACATAGGTATATTATATCTGTATCACATCATAATACCTATAGTACGTAGGTAATCATAAAATCAACTAGGTTGGAAAAGACCTTCAAATTCACCAAGTCCAATCATTACGTAAGTACTGCCAAGTCCACTACTAAACCATGTCACTGAAGGCCTCATCTGCATGGGTTTTGAACGCTTCCAGGGCTGGTGATTCCAGCTACTCAACAATGTCATTAAGAAACAATACTGTGTTTTATTTTAAGTGTTTTATTACAAGAAATTGTTCTGTGAGTGAAAAAGTAGTAGCTCTGCAATGTCTGGCTAATTAGTAGATCGGCTGAGAGGCGAATAAGTACTTGCCCCACTGTTTCAATATTCAAAGATCAAAAGTCACCTCAAAGAGCTGAAGGCTGTGGCAGATCTGAGATGGCTTTCATCCATGAGCTCCTTCCCATTGCCCAGGGATGCCTGGCATCATAACAATGAGTGCGCAGAGACCACTAATGTATCAAAGAATATTCTCAAGTGCTACTTTATAGTGGTATACAAGTATAAGCAGTTGTACTACAGCTGTAGTGAAAAGGTTTCTCTCCTTACACTGCACTGTTTGTATGCTTCTATGAAGAACTGGGCTGGCTAAGAGGAAGCTGGCATGATTTGACATAATTTTTCATCCAAAAGAGTAACAATGATCCTAGAATTTCTTATACTCAACTTAGAAAGATTTCTAAATATTAAAGCATCAGGCTTATGCAGCATTAAATATAAACTTTTCTATCAGGAAAATGAGGCATAGCTTTTGATTCATACACTTACAGTTGATGTTGACTTCATTACTGTTAATTTTCAATTTCTTTGTCTTCTGGGTCAGTGTAATGACAGATAATGTTCTTTTATGACTAATAAAATCTTGATTCATTTGACATTTCACATTTGTTTTATTTATTGTTAGTATAGTTATTTGCTTTGTTGAATCTCATAGAGAAAGTAAGAGTAGGAAGACAAATTTCTTCATGACAGAAGAGAGGCATCTAAGATTAAAATATTATTCACAGTTCAGTCAGGCCCTGAAGTGTCTCATGACCCTGTTCCTGTTGTGGTTTTCAGAGGAAAGATTTTGTTTAGTAAGTAATTTGAGAGACCTTGAAATAATTTTTATATTCTACATTAAGTACCTTAAGGCCTCTGTTTCTTAAAGTTAGTGCATCGTGCTCTGCACCATTTCGACATTTTTCATGGCCTATGGGACTATTTCTTTCCAGAATGACACAACTCAGTTATTAAAGCTGAGATAGTCTCTCTGAGAGCAGTAAGAGATTTTGATGCACAATTTGGTCTTTAAATCTTCATCACAAGATGAGAGGAAATATGACTGCAGGATAGTCTAAAAAGTTTACATTACCCAAACCTTGAGCGTTCAAAGTTCCAGCCCAAATGATTTTCCCCTTTGGAGTGAGTTAACTTTGGGTGACCACCAGGTGCCCACCAAGCCAGTTTATTATTTCAGCTTGTCGAAAGGACAGGGGAGAAAAAGTACAACAAAAAGCTCATGGGCCAAGACAAAGACAGGGAGATCACTCACCTATTGATGTTGCAGAAAAAACAGACTTGACTCAGAGAAATTAATTTAATATATTGCAAATTGACAAGAGAGTAAGACAATGAGAAATAAGAACAAATTTAAAACCTTCCTCCCACCCTCCTTTCCAGGTTCAGCTTGTCTTGATTTTGCTACCCTTTCTCCTCAAGCAGGCAGGGAATGGAGGTTGTTGCCAGATCACACTTTGTGTCTGCCACTCTTTTTTCCTTATGCTCTTCCTCTGTTCCAGCATGGAGTCCCACCCATGGGAGACAGTCCTCCACAAACTTCTCCAGTGTGGGTCCTTCCACAGGCTGCAATTCTTCACAATCTGTTCTAGTGTATGTCCTCTCCTTGGGGACACAAGTCCTGTGCACAAGCCTGCTCCAGCATGGGCTCCTCTGAATGGGCCCCTCTCAATGGGCCCCTCTCAATGGGCCACAGATCCTGCCAGGAGCCTGCTGCAGTGTGGGTCAATGGAGTTACAGCTTATTTCAGGTCATATCCACTTGATCCAGTGTGGAGTCTCAACAGTGGGGGTATCTACCCCACTGTGGACTTCTGTGGACTGCAGGGAGACACCCTGCCTCACCATAGTCTTCAATACAGGCTGCAGAGGAACATGTCTTCCCACTCCTTCTTCACTGACCTTGATGTCCACATAGTTGTTTCACTCATATTTTCACTCTTCTCTCTCAGCTGCCATTGTGCAGCATTTTTTTTACCCTTTCTTAAATAAGTTATCATCCAGCTACTATCAACAGCATGGGTTGACTCAGCTTTGGCCAGTGACAGATCTGTCTTGGAGCCATATGGCACTGGCTCTATCTGACATGAGAGAAGCTTGCAGTATCTTCTAGTATATAGAAGTCTAGTATCTAGTGTCTTCTAATATCTTCTCACAGATCCCATCTCTGTAGCCCTCCGTTACCAAAACTTCGCCATATAAACCCAATAAACCTTTTTTATGTATGTGTAGTGTAATTAGCCAAGAGAGAGTATACTTACATGGTTACCCAATATGACCAAGATTCTGCTTACCACTTTAGAGACTTCTGAAATACTACACAAATCAGTAACTTAATGCTTTGCAGCCCAAACATTTTTGCAGCAGAAAGACTTGTATTTCTTTACTTGTTAGTGTTATTTAATAAAGGTTTGTGAGACACTTTGACAGTATGATGAACTTGTACTAAAGACTACTTGAAAATAAAATGAAATAAAATAAAATAAAATAAAATAATAAAATACTTGATTAAGTACCTTGATTTCACTTTATCTCTCTTTGCTATGACAGGAGCATACTGTATGTCTAAATTAGCATCTGTAAAAACTGAGAATTCCCAGAGATGGTAGTTTCATATAGGGAAAAATATTGCTACTTTAAGGTTTGTTTTTTTAGACTAAGGACAAAGTTTAGCTTTACATTCCTTTTATCTGCAGATGTTTTCCGTTGCATTAACTGTGAATAACCACTGATAATAACAAGAAAACTTATGACAGTATGACATCTTCAACATGCCAACAATTAATTTGGTCAGGCATTTACCTGACTACAAATAACAGAATTAATTTGGTAACACAAAACTCAAAATTTGAGAAAATAATTATAAAAAAATTGAATTAATGAGAATTAAATTACTGTCTTAAACTAGCTTAACTTATATTATTACTTCATATTCCAGTGCCAATTTGATGTGACCTTATCCTTTTTCCTTATCAGTCAGTCAGCTTTGTTATGGGATACTATGAAAAGTTAGTGTTAGACCAAACTGCTTTAGAGCAGTTCAAGAGATGTGACCTAATCAAAGATACATTGTGGAAGCATGCATTTTTTCACTTTTGCTGCACTGTATTTGACTGTCATAGAATAATTAAACCAAAACAATTACAAGACATAGAACTTTCCCTTTTGAACCTGGAAAAAAATGTTGCCCAATATGACTCTTCTGAACACAACATAATTAACAGGAGATTCCAAAAGTAAGGCATATTAAAACAGAGAAATAAAATGTATAAATAACATTAAATATTACGGCCATGCAACACAATTTTAATTATATTGCAAAGACTGAAAATGAAAACTGAACAGTTAGAAAACACAAGGATGAATTTTTAATTTGGAGACCTTGTGTACATCCCTTAATATACAAAACAATAAATTTCATTATCACTTATAATTTTTGTTTGGCCCTTTGCTTCTCTGGTAATTGGACTAATATGTATTAGTTTAATGAACACATATGTAGTAACTGATTTTATCTCATTGTTTATTTTTTGCCCTCATGTTTTAGGAGGTAGTACATCTCATTCAAAATGTGCTATAAACATTGCAGTATCAATTTTCCAAGAGTTTTTCAGTGTTAAAAATCAGTACATTGTCTTCAACATTCATAATCATAGAATCATAGAATAGTTCAGGCTGGAAAGTACCTTAAGATCATCTAGTTCCAACCACCCTGCCATGGGCAAGGACACCTAGCACTAAACCATGTCACCCAAGGCTCTGTCCAACCTGGACCTGAACACCACCAGGGATAGAGCATTCGCAACTTCCTTGGGCAACCCATTCCAGTGCCTCACCACCCTTACAGTAAAGAACTTCGTCCTTATATCCAATCTAAACTTCCCTTTTTTAAGATTTAACCCATTACGCCTTGTCATATCACTACAGTCCCTAATGGTTTGTAGTTCCCCGGGTCATCCATTTTCCCCTTCTTGAAAATGGGGGTTATATCACCTTTTTTTCCAGCCATCGGGAACTTCACCTGACTGCCATAATTTTTCAAATGTGATGGCCAGTGGCTTAGCAACTTCATTCACCAGCTCCTTCAGGACCCACTGATGGGTTTCATCAGGTCCCATGGACTTGTGCACATTCAGGTTCTTAAGATGGTCTTGAACGAGATCCTCTCCTACAATGGGCCTAAGGGTCTTCCAAGACTTGGGTGGTGTGGTCAGAGCATTTGCCAGTGAAGACTGAGGCAAAGAAGTCATTAAGAACCTCAGCCTTCTCCAAATCCAGGGTAGCCATTTCTCCTGATAGCTTCCAGAGAAGGCCCATGTTGTCCATAGTCTGTCTTTTATTTGAAGTACCTATAGAATCCTTTCCTGTTATCTTTAAATTATCATAGATACATATATAATTAACATGTATAGATATATATTTAATATTTTTGTTTACTAAACATAAAAAATTAGATAAAAAACTCCCATAATTAAATTTTCCATTCAAATGGAGTAAGTTCTGTTTCTCTTTGACTTCTTGTAAAAATCTGTAGCATTACTATTCAGATCCGAGTAGCAAGAAAATTCTGTTTGTAATGAAATATTGTTTGTATTTCAGTTCAGCAACAACTACTGATTTCTAACTGTTTAGGCCAAAACATTTCAGAATAATTGCCATTCATAAGGCTTACTCTGACAGTTAACTACTATCATTAAATTTGAGGGTTACTATTTTAAATAAATTTTTTTGGAGAGAAACAAGTTTGTTTCAGAGTCATTAACCCAGGGTACCTAAAGACCTACAAAGATGACATTCCAACAGTTTTTAATTGGTTCAGTTTTGGCAAAGACAAAGAGATTAAGAACATTTTGTTTTAAATGAAATTTTAATTTCTGCCATATGGACATAAACTCGAGCAAGTGTTTGATGTTTCAGGACTGGGTAAACGCTTCTTGAAACACCAATTTTTCTTCTTGTTTTTCACATATCACACTTTAGGGGAAAAAATAAAAAAAACAACCAAGCAAACAAGAAGGAAATGCCCTCTAAAACTCCTCATATGTACAAGCATGATAGTATGTTCCCCATTGTTCACCTTGAATCTATTTAGATTTTAGCCTGGAAGCTTTTTTTTGTACCTGTGCTTTGAGTTACACCTTGTGGAGCTTTTCATCTCAGATATTACATGCCATGATTACCAAATTTTAATCTGGTTTTACTTGACTCAACTTGCCTATTTTTTTACTTCTTTCCATTTTCAATATTTGTCTGCCTTTCTCTAGCCTCATTTTTCCCCTAAAAGGAAATAAGTCTTTTTTTTTTTTGTGTTCCATGTGATTTTTGTTTTGGGTTTTGTTGATTCTTTTTATTTTTTTTAGTCATAGAGTCAGAATAATTAAACAATTGAATTGTTAGAACTATTTAGAAGAGAAATATCAATGTATTACTACTCTAAAACTAGACATACATTAGATATGTTGATCCTTATTGCCACTTTAAAGCAGAAACAGTTGTTAGCAATGTCCTCAGAGAAACAGTAAGGTATTCATGTCTAGATTACCTATGTGAAGAATAAGTTAATCAGAAAGAAATGTCTCTGAGACAAGATCATGTTTGAAGAAAACCACCTCTTTTGTTTACCAAGATACAATCAAATCAAATTTTATATACAACTGTCCACAAATAATTATTTTTGCGCCAACAACTAATCATTATACAAATGAATACCTATTTTGTAGTGGAAACATTGATGGAAAGTAGAAATAAAACAATTTCTCCATTTACAAGGGAAAATGATTCTAATATTCTTTTTTAAAAACTGAGCCGTGAAACACAACATCCATGATCAGTACTGAAGCAAAACAAAAATAAAATACAGGGCCTCTGTTAAGGTGGCCTTACTGCATTTATACAAAACGTGTCTTCAAGTTATTCAGGCCCTTAAAGTAAACCAATTTTTTTTGACTTTCTTGTGAATAACTTTCCTAAGGTTAGATGCCCTCTGTGCTCCTGCTGTGTAATTCTCAAAGGATTAAAAGATGGGAGTGGTCATCCCTGCACCTAGTCAAAAGAAGGGTTTTCTTTCATGAAAGGTTGCCTTAGCTGGTTTCAGTTCCAAAGTAAATTGCAATAAAAATTTTTGTTGCTGACCCAAACCACAAATCCTGTAAGAGATACACAATTAGAGATTGTAAGGATGTGTTAAGAAAGAAAATGGTCTTTTGCACAAAATCTACTTCCTGAAATTAACATACAGGATTCACACATTTGCGATGACTGCTGTTTGTTAAGTCAGGGTACCTTGCCTTTTATCACAACTAACTAGAGACCTAAATGTCCGAGAATATTTGTGGTTTCTATAAAATGGCTGAAAACATTCAAACAGTGACAGTCTTCATTGTCACAGGGCCACAGAGTCTGCAATTTGAGGATTTTCTTTCAACAAGAAAAATAGTGCAATATCAGGGGGGAGAAATAAAATAAAAGTGTTGTGGTATATTGGAAGACAGAATAAAACTTTTAAATCTCAGTGAACAGGTAAACTAAATCACAGCCTGAAATTTGTTCATTGTAAAATGCCAGTTGTATAATGAATAGGACCTTATTAAAAATAGTTTCTTTGAGTAAATAAACAAAGTAAAAGGAGATATTAAGCCAATTATTTTTTTCTGCAGAGGTGATTTTCATGCTTCTTTCTGCCAATGACTTTTTGTCACCAAGAGCACACAAAACCCACTTGGATGCCACATTTTGCTCTCCTATAAGCTTGAACCCTTTCTAATTACAGAAGAAGCAATAGCAGAGAAAGCCACATTAACAAAGCAACATAACCTCCCAGTAACTTCTTTGCCTGCCAGGGCATGATGTTAAATTTATGACAGAAACTATACATACTACATAAATTGACTGTAATTAACACATACAGTAAATAAAGATATTTCAAATGCCTTTACACATTATACTCATTGCCATACTGAAGGAGTGATATAAATTTTACAGGCTGAAAGACACACTAAACTGCCAGAAGAAATTAATTCAATGAATGTCTTGTACTTTAGTTGCATTCTACCCCTGCTGAACAGGGAGCAAAATAAATGAGTTCCCCTGTAGCTTTCTGTGCCGGAGTGGTGTAAATCAAACACTTCCCTCTGCTAAATTGTTACAAAGACCTATGCATTTTTATAATTTTTGTGTACTTTTTTAAGATGATCTCAGAAAAACATTTTGTTATCATGATTTTATTATGCATTTTATAACAAAACAAATGACAATGCTTATCTTCTGTGAAAAACCAGAGACATTGGTACCACCTATTCAGGAAAATTTCTCTGTAGATTGAAATAATAAAAATAAATAGATTTGACCAGCTAAGAACTCAGCAGTCATTATTTTCCCCACTCATCTAACCTTTCCAATATTTACTTAGTTTTTTTAACAAAATCACATCTTTCAGTTTTGTTTGCTGCAATTTTTAAGGTCTCAGAGTACCATTAGGTTATATAGTTCATGTGAGAGCCTGAAGGCAAGAGTTCAAGCTTTGGTATACTTTTCTTTCTTTCACCAGTCCTTCCAGCCATGTTGCCTGTGCACTGACTCTATTACCATGAACTTACAGATTGTATTGGTTATTGGAAGCACTGCTGGTTTCTCCCTAACAATCCCTTAAAGGGTATTTAGGGCAAACATCCAATCCATTTCATATTTTCTAAGTCACTACATAATAATAGACCTTTATTTGTTATTATTTTTTTTTAAACCTTGGTCTTCTGTGAGTCCCCTCAGCTGCATATTTCTTCCTCTGCAACATCACAATATAGTGATTTACTTCTGTTCCTACCAATTATATATAATTATCTAATTCCTTATTGACTCAGAAACAGTTGATATATCAAAACTCTTCAGATTTCTCCATCCTGTTCCATTTACAGCCTCCGAGGTAGCAGCAATCATTATAGGCTTGTTTATTCCTGTATTTCAGTGTCCACTGTAGCTTCATGGCATAGCTAATTCAAGTTATCTGCAGTCAGCACTGATGGGAACACTAGAAGACTGTGTAGGAGGGAAAGACAGATCTGGATAAAAGAAAAAAGGTCAACAGACTGAATGCATGGAAAAAGAATTCACAAGGCATAACCCTATAATCTTAACCAAAACCTTATAATGCCAGGAGAGAATATATTGTTCAATAAAAGTCTAGCTAGCTAGGGCAACCTAATCCATTATGCTAAGTACTTAATTTGTTAGTATGTTGGCCATGTTAGTGTGTGTGTAAGAAATTATTCTGTAACTTCAACCATTCCGAACAGCATGATCTAAATTCCAGAGAATGAACAGAACACAAGCCAGAAGCAGTATTTGAGTCCATAAAATGTGTTAAGTCTACATCCATAGACAGGTTCTTATTTCCAGTTATAATCCCAGAGGCTCATAATGTGAACCCCTCTATAATTTTCTGTTTAAGAACAAAATTCTTAAACTCACAGCTAGCCATTTACCAGTACCTCAATACAAATAAAGTCTGAATGACATAACTGGGTTAATTTAATTAACTCCTTTTAACACTTATCCAGACAGGCTTCATTTTCTCCCTCAGCATCAGCTATCCTTTTACAGTTACCCCATTACTCAAGACTTATGATGTGAAATCTCTCCCAGTGGTTTTCTACGCCACACTTTCTCTTGACCTCACAGATGCTTCAAACAGTTTTTTCTGCATATTCCTTAGGTCTTCTTTCAGCTTTACTAACTCTCATACTACACTATCAGACAAAACCAACACTGTATACATCCCAAGTTCAGGGCAATATTTGAAAGACTATTTCTTTCACTTCCAAAGCAAAGCAATCTGCTTTCATCTGCAAAGTCTGCACAAAATTGCCAGTCGTTATGAGACGGAGTAACCATTTTGAGTAGGGATGGAGAGAAAGCTGTCCCAAGATTAAGGCTGTAGTAAAATCAGAACACATCAAAGCTAACCTAAAATGAGCACCATGCAAAGTAAAACCTTCCCTCTAGAGATGGCACGCTTCTAGGCAGATACCACTGAAATAATAGATCTTTTCCTAGTTCTGTCCTAACAGTGAGTTTATAAAATGGAATGAATATCCTGACTTGATGATTGCTTTGCGTCTGTTTTGCCATACACTACACAGAATATGTGGGCTGCAAATAATATTTAAGGATGCAAATAATATTTAAAAGCCAGAAGACAAATTATAGCTAGTGTGTCATTAGTCTGAAATATTCCTGATAGAGAAATAGAATCATAAGAATGAATGAAACTATGAGGCAAAACACTTTGTGGGTAAGGTAATTCTAATATCCTGCCTTGCGAAGAAAAGTGTTACTTTTCGGCTTGCATTTAAACTTACATTTATTATATAACTAATGGTGTTTTTACAACTGTCGGATGTGCAGCATGTTGCCTGTTAGTGCTATCTAGAGAATTCCCTAAATTTAGAGATCAGTTAAGGAGGAGATAATTTTAAGGGTGGAGGATGTCCCTTCCCCCCCCCCCCCCCCCTTTCTTTTTTTTTCATTTTCTTTTAAGTATCCAATTTACTTAAGTCCTGGAGCCAAACAGATACATTTAAGCCAGCACAAGTTCTCATGTTCCTGTTCATGTTGTGTTGGCAACCTGATTTTTTATGTATTCTTAAAAAATTCAGCAGGTTGCACCATAAAATGTCTGATGTAAAATACATCATTTTCTCATCTTACTGCTAAATACACTGTACACTTCCTTGGGGTGCCACACTTTGTATAAATATAATAAAATATCTTAGCCTTCTGAAGCTATGGGGAAGTACCTGATTGTTTAACTTTCTTTTTATTTAGAACTACAACTTACATTAATATTTGATGAAGAGAGGTGACAAATGGGAAACTGTAAACCCTTCTAGGCTTCTACGAAGATATGAGAGATTGGTTTTTTTTGCCAAAATATATGTGTGCATGTACACTCTGTGTGTGTATGTTCCCGATAGAGATGTCTTTACTGAAAACATTTCAACAAGTGTTTTGAAATAAGAGACTTTTCCTAAAAAACGGATAGTCAAACACTTGAGGTGCTGCATTTCTTAATAATTATGAAGAGCTTTGTAATATTTTTCAACTGAAAGGGGAAAACAGTCAAAACATGAGAGACACTAAAGAGTTAGATCTTTTCTTGGAACAAAACTGTTCAGAAGTCCTGAAAAAAATTACCATTGTTAAACAGAACTTCCATAAGACACAGAATAAATATGATCAAAAGAAAAGGAGCTACAGATTCTGCGGCGTATATTTTGGGGCTTCAATTTAAGAAACTGAATGATTATCATTTCTGAAAATTCATACCAACATAAGTATTTATTTTTCCTTTAATTATGTCTAGTTTATTTGTGATCACTTTCATCTAAAAAAAGGCTGGCAGCAGGAAAAGAAAGATGTGCTTAATATGCAAAATTATTACCAAATATGCTCTGATTCAGCGGTTGAAGCAGGAGAGAATAAGAATAAACCTGAGTCAGGGACAGGCACTGTATTGTTGTTATTCATGCTGAAAAATTCCAATCAAAATAAAGAGTTATTTACAAAAGAGAGTAATGAAATCAAGATTCTTAAACAGCACTTGAGTAGGAACCAAGAGTTTGTGTTTGTGCTTTCCCTGAGCCATCTGTGAAAAGCTGACTGTGAGAAGTTACTGGATTTCTGATCAGTTTTGGGTTTTATTTTCATTTCTTTTCCATATAACAAAACAGAACAAATAAAGTTTGGTGAATTTCTCAGCTACCTATTTTTACTTACTGGTTTCTTCCCCCTACTCCTTACAAGTAGGATTCTCAGCTTCACATACTACACCTTTTTTTCTTTTTTTTTTTTTTTTTTTTTTTTTTTTGTCACTTTTATTTCCCAGTAACTTGGCAGCCGCAGGAATCTTTAGACTCAAGACTAAAGAGCAGCTCTTACAGCTAAACTTCACTTTGCTAAATGTCTGCTTGTACCTACCAAATGTTATTTAGGAATCTCATTACCACAACTTAGACCATTAAATATTAATGTCTATCTTTCCGTATCCCTAGCATGATTTTATTCCTTTTTTTTTAAGCTTTCTTCAGACTTCGTCCCTTGATTTTATGAATAGTAATATTATTTAATTAGCAGTACGATCATTAGATTTAATTTCACTTTTGAAATAAAGTACATGATTTTCTAAGGATCATAAAGAAAGAAAAAAGAAAAAAACAAAATCAACAAACCAAAAACCCACAACAGCCAGCTATCAAGAGGACAGCACAGACTGTGACCTGTAAGCCAAATGATATTTCTTCCTCTTTACAGAGGAGTACAGATATTAAGAAATCTTCTGCATCAATTTTTATGAAATTGTTGACTTATGATTGCACTATGCTCTATAGAACTTCTGAAACATTTCATAAAACAAACTGTGCAGGTTAAAATGGCTCCAGTTTGGCAGAAAAGAAGGTTCAAGACCTCTATGTTAGCAGTGTCAGGCTCTAATTCAGTGGCAAGTGTTAAATTGAAAATGATCCAAAAGGTATGCAGTAAAAACTTCTATAAAACTTTGTCTGCAAGTTTTTCTTCCGTTATGCATGCTTTCAATAAGATCTTGAAATAGCAGCTACAACTGCTGTCTGAAGAGCAGTTGTCAACTAGTGAAAGAAATTTGAGCACTTAATCTTTGGAGAATCTGTTTTTCTGAAATTCTGCAACTTGTTTATTCAGAGTTATTTATACAGAAATAAACTAATAATTTTAATTCCATTATTTGATAATTCCCTCAACATATACACAATAGCAGCATGATAATTCATAAGGAAAGGTTTCTGTTTTATTTCTGCACTACTCTATGCAATTAAATTCCTTGTATTATTTAGCACACACCCCCTCAACAAAAACGGTAAATCAGAAAATATCTTAGCATGCACTAAGTAGAAAATGAAACTAGATAAGAACACATGTTCCTTTAGAATAGCCAAAAAATTGAAAACAACCCAGATGCATCTCAAGTGTTTGCATTTTGTCAAAGCTGCTGAGATAAACTGCAGCCACAGTTGACAACCATCCTTTCCGGCACACGAGAGCATTGATAAAGGAAACAAAATGACATAAGGTCAGGAAAATGAAAACTTAAAAATTTTATTTTAAAAGAAAGAGAAATGAGACATAACAGTCTTTATTGCACAATAACAACAATAAACAAACACCACCACCACCCCAAAAAAATGCAACTAATCAATCAAAAATCCCAACATACAGGAAAAAAGTACTGTTCAGGAAACAGCCGTGATGTTAAGTAGAACTTTGTAGTACAATTATTACAACATGGGACATAGCTTCTCAAGATGATACAACAATACTCAGTGTTAAAGGGAACAGGAAAGATTCAGACAAATATCTACCATAGATAGACCATTCCATGAGCAGGGTGATTTTACAGAAGAATTTTCAAGGGCTTTTTAATTCCTGCCTTCTTTTTTGAAAGATTTTATAATGACTTTTAATTAATTCTAATACCTAACATGAGGTCCAAGATGCAAAGAAAGTAGTTTTTCTTTTTTTCTTGTGAGAACTCAAAGATGTTTATTAATAGAAACAAGCAATGGTTATTGTGTTCCAATATACAGCATTCCATTATGCCTTAATGTTAGGACTCAAAAGCCTATTATTCATGGCTCATTTTTTTTCAGTGCTAGTAACGGCTTATAAATGGCACTGTATTTTCATAAAAAATCTCATTGTTTGGGGTCCATTTTATTGCCATTTTATAAGTTTTATACATCATAATACACTGTACGTTTGTGGATATAAACAGTATTGATAGTAGTTTAATTGCAATGAACAGTGTAATAATTGCCCGCTAATTTGACTTTGAGCAGAAGTTCTTTCCTTTTCAAACTCAAAATCTGATCTGCTTCTAGATCATTAACACAATGATAGGCTGCTGCAGAAGATTTTATCATCTAATTAAAAATGTAGCTTGAATTATTCATTCATTATGGCCTTCTATGAATAATTTATGCAGAAATATCATCGGCAAAACTTAATTTTGAACTTCAATAAAACCTTAAACTTTATTATACTTTTCAATTTCTTTCAAAAGAATCTTTCCACAGTCTTTACAGCCAACAGTTACCAATGAATATTAACAAATTGAAACAGAGAAACAAATTGAAGGGCTAGATTTAGTTCAATTAAAAAAAAAAAAAAAAAGGATAAAATTTGAGTAGATTATTTTTTCCTTGGAGGAGAAATTTCAGTGTTAAATCAGAACAACACAGATTCATAATCCCAACAAGATCTGCGGAGAGGACAGAAAGCAAGGGAGTATTGACTGTGATGTAACTGGACACAGAGCATAATAAAAATTTGTCTTCATCATAAATTTCAACCCCCTGACTAAAATTTTATCCTCAAAGTCTCTTTTGAATTATTTGATAGAAGAACAGATTTTACACACCCGAAAACATCATTTTCTGTGTTTGCAGCTGAATTCTAGCCCACTTTGGTCACTGTGCTTACAGTGCTTCGCACAAGCTGAAAAAGTTAGAGAAGATGTCATGTCTTTGTGGAAGGAAACATATGCTCACAGTCAGTAAGAAAAGTGTTGAGCTCCACAAAATAGGTTCCTTATGTTGTGGGAAAAGGAGCAGAATACGATTTCTTGTCCATTGTGTGTACAACACACAATAGCTAATAACAAAAAAAAATAGGTGTTTCACAGTGAATTTCAACTTACTTTTGATTTATTCAGGTTGATCATCTAAGCAAAATATAATGTAGATTTTTGTTTTCCCGGCATCGCAGCAACAACCTCTTAAGTTTGAATTAAGTTTGAATTGCTGAGGTGAGTAGCTCAAGAGAGGACACCTTCAACACTGGAGCCGGGGGGAGATCAGCGTTCAAGAGCCTCAACTCAGAGCAGCCAGAGCCTCCAAGGGAGCCTCAGGTCCTCGACAGGACTTGCCCAGGAGCCAGCAGCTCAGCTGACGCGAGCAGCTGATTCACAGGGGGTGGAGCCAGGAGAAGCGGCACCAGCCCTGACTGGTTAAAAACCTGCCCCAGGGAGCACGAGCAACCTGGAGGGTGGGCAAACAGGGTGGGTCGAGGCAGTTTGCATTGCAGTTCATGTGGGCAGGCGAGCGGGATGGTGAGCACTTGCCGCATGACCAGGGCCCGGTCTGGGAGCTCTGCTCTGGCTGCCCACGCAGAGGCCAGCATAGGCACCCAGACAGAGCCGATGAGAGGGGAGACTGCAGTGCAGAGCTCAGAGTGTAGAGAGTGCCTGCACTGGACTTGTGAGGGAGCGGTGCCAAATGGGCAGGGCTGTACTCGGTGCTCCTTGGTGGAGGTCCTCTTGCAGCAAGTGGCTGAGCTGCGGGATGGTGTCAATAGACTGCAAGATGTCAGGGAAGCTGAGAGGAAGCAGAAATGCTTGCTCCAGGCCCAAACTGTGCAGGGGGCTCAAGCGTCTCCTGCAGCTCATGGAGGACAGGAGGAGGCCGTCAATCCAGAAAGCTGGGAAATGGTAACAACAAAAAAAACACAAAAAAAGGAGGAAGAGGACAATTAAAAGCAGGGGGCTTCCTCCTAAATCTGTTGTCTCCACCCAGAACCACTTTGCTGACCTGCAAGCGGCTAAGGAGGAAGCGTACTCACAGAAACAACTGGCTGGTGCACTGGTAAAGAAGATCTCTACTGGTGCTGTGAGGAAAAAGAGGCGGGTCATAGTGGTAGGGGACTCTACTTTGAAAAGGACAGAAGTACTCATCTGTTGGCCTGACCTGGTCTTGAGGGAGGTGTGTTGCCTGCCGGGGGCACGGATCTGGAATGTTGCAGAGAGGCTGACTGCTCTAGTAAGTCCCACTGACTATTACCCACTTCTAGTGATCCATGTGGGTGCTAGTGATGTTGATAGCAGTAGCCTGGAGAACATAAAGAAGGACTACAGAGCCCTGGGAGAGGTGGTTAGGGGCTCTGGAGCTCAGATTGTCTTTTTGTCAATTCTCCAGGATACAGGGGAGGACTTTAAAAAAGCTAGGAGGATTGGCCTAGTTAATAAATGGTTAAAAGGGTAGTGTCAGAGTCAGGGGTTTGGGTGTCTTGAACATGGGACTCAATTTAGTAGGCCAGGTCTACTGGGGGCTGGTGGAGCTGGTCTGACAAGGGAAAGAGTGGTTTTGGTAGGAGGCTTGCCAGGCTGGTCAAGGTTGCTTTAAATTAGATGTGTTTGGGGAGGGGGGCATCGTTCCATCTCAACACACCCAATCAGTTGCCAACACCTACAATAAATGCTCGGAGCGATGCAGAGATATTCCAGCCGCTCCAGCCAATGAGCCGGCTTCATTTGGAGCTCGGCTCAGATGCCTCTGTACAAATGCCTGTAGCATGGGGAACAAACAAGAGGAATTAGAGATGTGTGCACGTCTACAGGGGTATGATATGGTAGGCATCACAGAAACATGGTGGGATGCTCCTATGACTGGAGTGTTGGAATGGAAGGTTACAGGCTCTTTAGAAAAGACAGGCCTGGCAGGCGGGGAGAGGGAGTTGCTATTTATGTTGGGGATAGGCTGAAGAGTATGGAACTCTGTCTGGGGACAGGTGAGCAGTCGACAGAGAGTTTGTGAGTCAGGGTTAAAGGGAGAACAGCAATGTGAGACATTACTGTGGGGATATGTTACAGACCAGCTGATCAAGAGGAATCTGTGGGTGAAGTGCTCTACAGACAGATAGGAACAGCCTCACGCTCGCAGGCCCTTGTTCTCATGTTGGACTTCAACCACTCAGATATCTGTTGGAGTGATGGTATGGCCCGGCCCATGCAATCCAGAAGGTTCCTCAATTGTGTGGAAGACAACTTTCTTCTGCAAGTAACAGAGGAGCCAACAAGGAGAGGTGCCATGCTTGACGTAGTGCTCACCAACAGGGATGGGCTGGTTGGAAATGTGATGCTCCAGGGCAGCCTTGGATGCAGCAATCATGAGATGGGCGAATTCGAGATCCTTGGGACAGTGAGAAGAGCGTGCAGCAAGCTCACTGCCCTGGACTTCAAGAGAGCAGACTTTGGCCTCTTCAGGAACCTGCTTAGTAAGGTTCCATGGGATACAGCGCTAGAGGGCAGGGGGGCCCAAGACTGTTGGTTGATATTCAAGGATCACCTACTGCAAGCTCAGGAGTGTTGCATCCCAACTAGAAAGAAGTGCAGCAGGATGGCCAGGAGACCTCCTTGGATGGATAAGGATCTGCTCAGGAAAATTCAAAGGAAAAAAGAGGCTTATAAAAGGTGGAAGCAGGGACAGGTGGCCTGGGAAGAATACAGGGATGCTGTCTGGGAAGCTAGGTACCAGGTTAGGAAAGCTAAGGCCCAGTTAAAATTAAACTTGGCCAGGGATGTTAAGGATAATAGGAAGGGATTCTATAGGTGTGAAGTGAATAAAAAATAGACTAGAGACAACGTAGGCCCCCCTCCAGAAGATATCAGGAGAACTGGTTACCCAGGATTTGGAGAAGGCTGAGATTCTTAATGACTTCTTTTCCTCAGTCTTCACTGTCAAACGCTCTGACCACACCACCCAAGTCTTGGAAGGCAGACATAGGGACTGTGAGAATGATGACCTTAGCCCCACTGTAGGAGAGGATCTGGTTTGAGACCATCTTAAGAACCTGAATGTACACAAGTCCATGGGACCTGATGAAATCCATCCGCGGGTCCTGAAGGAGCTGGCGAATGAAGTTGCTAAGCCACTGGCCATCACATTTGAAAAATCGTGGCAGTCAGGTGAAGTTCCTGATGACTGGAAGAAAGGAAATATAACCCCCATTTTCAAGAAGGGGAAAATGGATGACCCGGGGAATTACAGACCAGTCGGTCTCACCTCTGTGCCTGGCAAAATCTTGGAGCACATTCTCCTTGGAGATATGGTAAGGCACATGAAAAACAAGGAGGTGGTTGGTGACAGCCAGCATGGCTTCACTAAGGCGAAATCCTGCCTGACCAATTTGGTGGCCTTCTATGATGGGGCTATGGAACTGATGGACAGGGGCAGAGCAGCTGACGTCATCTACCTGGACTTGTGCAAAGCGTTCAACACTTTCCCACACGACATCCGTGTCTCTAAATTGGAGAGACATCAATTTGGTAGATGGACCACCCGGTGGATAAAGAACTGGCTTGATGGCCGCACACAAAGAGTTGTGGTCAATGGCTCGATGTCCGGCTGGAGACCGGCAATGAGTGGTGTCCCTCAGGGATCGGTGTTGGGACCAGTCTTGTTCAACATCTTTGTCGGTGACATGGACAGTGGGATTGAGTGCGCCCTCAGCAAGTTTGCCGATGACACCAAGCTGTGTGGTTCAGTTGATACACTGGAGGGAAGGAATGCCATCCAGAGGGACCTCAACACGCTTGTGAGGTGGGCTGATGCAAGCCTTATGAAATTAAACCATGCCAAGTGCAAGATCCTACACCGAGGTCAGAGCAATCCAAGGCACAGCTACAGATTGGGCAGAGAAGAGATCCAGAGAAGCCTTGCGGAGAAGGACTTGGGGGTGTTGGTCGATAAGAAAATGAACATGAGCCGGCAGTGTGCACTTGCAGCCCAAAAAGCCAACCATATCCTGGGCTACATCAAGAGGAGCGTGACCAGCAGGTCGAAGGAGGTGATCCTGCCCCTCTACTCTGCTCTTGTGAGACCTCACTTGGAGTATTGTGTGCAGTTCTGGTGTCCTCAACATAAAAAGGACATGGAACTGTTGGAACAAGTCCAGAGGAGGCCACGAGGATGATCAGGGACTGGAGCACCTCTCGTATGAAGATAGGCTGAGAAAGTTGAGACTGTTCAGCCTGGAGAAGAGAAGGCTGCATGAAGACCTCATAGCAGCCTTCCAGTATCTGAAGGGGGCCTACAGGGATGCTGGGGATGGACTATTCATCAGGGACTGTAGGGACACGACAAGGGGTAACGGGTTCAAACTTAAACAGGGGAAGTTTAGATTAGATATAAGGAAGAAATTCTTTACTGAGAGGGTGGTGAGGCACTGGAATGGGTTGCCCAGGGAGGTTGTGAATGCTCCATCCTTGGCAGTGTTCAAGGCCAGGTTTGATGAGGCCTTAGGTGTCATGGTTTAGTGTGAGGTGTCCCTGCCCATGGCAGGGGGGTTGGAAATAGAGTATCTTAAGGTCCTTTCCAACCCTAACTATTCTATGATTCTGTAAGTGTGAGCAAGCTGAGCTATTGGCAAGATGAACAGCTGTATTCCATCTAGTACTTGAAAGTTACAGTGTCTTGGTTGTTGAAAGAAATACTGCATAATGGCTTTGAGATTTATGCAATAAAGCCTGCTTTTCCCATTAAAGCTTTTTAAATCAGATAATATTATTACACATATGCATTATGCATGGTGTAAACTTTGCAAGAAATAAGTAAGAGAAGTAGACACCCATTTTCTGAGAAGGTCTGTCTAATCTGTCCAAAACAATCTAAAGAAAGGAAAGGTCCTTGAATTCAGCTCTTACCCTATTTTATACTGACATAGTATACTGATCATACAGGGAAAAGAAAAGAGCTCTTTAGCTCTCTTTAGTGAATTTAAATGTTTTTTTTTTATAAGAAGACACTTTAAAGTATGATTTTTGAATAGAAAAAAGTGCATTCTTTGCCCTGAAAATTGATTTATAAAACTTTTACAAACTAAAATAGATTTCAGCATGAAAAGGGTCTCATGATTATGTCAAGAAACACTCCACATTTTTTTAATTAGAGTTTTTTGTAATCATAATATATCTGCAACATCTTCAGGACATCATTAGAATTTTACATTTCATGTTAATTTTTCTGGACTTTAAAGTGCCAGCTGTTTAGAAAAATCAACCTTTCAGGCTTTGTACAATTTTCATTCTGGGTTTCCTGCAGACTTCAAAATTTCTCTGAAACATTCAGATCAGAACACCATCATAATTTTTGTACAGCTTTGAGACATCTGCTTACCTAGAGATGCAGAATCAAACACACAGCATGCCATGTGAGGAGCCATGTGCTTCACAACTAATATTCCCCTTGTGCTCAGGTACTGAATATTTGCACAAATATTCAAGGCTCCTGAGGAAGCATAGTCTGACAAATACATACAAAAAGAGAAGGTCTTAAACATCTGATCTAAATTCTATCTGCCTAAAACTACATAAAAAGTAGATGACTTTTGAGTTTTACCTCAGAAAAAGGGGAAACAATGAAAAGCAATCAAATAAAGAAAAAAACCCCCAAAAAACCCCCAAAAAATCCCCACCTTGACGGGTATTCTAACAAGGCACCATGATTTTAAAATGTAAGAAAAATATATGGACAAATTATTTTAAAATAAATTTATTTTATAAAAGAATTACTGTAGAGGAGAAGCAGAGGACATAATTAAATTAAATTTTCAATGATACACTTGGATGAGTTCATTAAAGGAAGTTGACAATAACCACATTGCCAACACTGGTATGAGTTAAAAAGTGCATAAGAACATGGTAACCAGAAATAATAAATTATTGCTAAAAGTTAGCTTGGTAATTCTCTGACTGAACAGAAGTTAATATTAAGGTACTCAACGTCACTTTTGGAACTACTTAATCTCAGTAAATAAAATATTCTTATGACTTTAAGCTTGCAAACGTCACTAGGTATGTCCTTATGTTGAATGCTATTTTTCAGTTTAACCATATAATCTCAGAAAAGGCATAGAAGAAACAGATAATGCTCTGGGAAAGGGATGTGTCTGGAAAGAGACAACACACCTAATTTAAAAAAAAACCAAAACCAAAACATCCATGGCAGTAGTATTCCATGCAGGAAAAGTGAGATGGATTGGACTCTAGCAGCAAAGATATTCAGTATAAAATATTGCAAATCCATGCAAAGCTAGAAGATGCCTTAAAAGTATCTAGCTGTGATATCGAATGAAACTTAAGGACTACTACCATTCAAATGAAATTAAAAACCTTTCTGAAACAGTACTTAACCAGTTCATGTAATGTAAGCCTCAAAAATGTTGTGCAGACTCCTTACAAATAAAAATAGCAAGAAACAAAGTAACAAAAATTAAAGCAATATCTGTTAAAAGTATTTTTTTTTATTAATCACTGAAGGTATCAATCGCAATCAGACAGAATCTAGAAGAAAACTGTGTTTATTCTAGAATAGAAGATCTGGATACCCATGCCTGCCTCCTGAGCGTTTTTTTAATAATTTATGGTAAAGACCCATGCCACAGTAAGTATCTTTGGAAAAACACTACTATGATACCATCAGTTTTGTCAACTTCTTCTCTTAATCTGTTTATAAATCAAGTATGATGAAAGCCACACATTTTGAAACAAAACAGAAACAAGCTTTTTAAGAAGATAAGTTTCCAAACAACACACAAATATATAATGTATTTTAAGAAAAATGAAGGTGAACTTCATTCTGACACTGTCAGATAAACTTTGACTAGCTTTGGAAATTACTTAGATCATTTGTGGTGCAGTCTCCTGTTTCATACTATTTTCAAAATTGGTATTAGTTCATTTTATCCCCATGGAAGATGGGGATGGATGACATAGGCAAAGGGCTATTAATCCTGTAGCAGACCTGAAATTCAATTAATGTTGAAATAAGAGCAATTAAACCATAAAAGTAGAAATGAGAAAGCCCTATTCAATGTTTGAATCAAAGCTAATTCAGCAGATTCAATTATTTTTCTTACTAGAAGAATACCAATCCAGTAATTACATTTCAGCTGAGATGGAAGCCAACAATGGCAAAAACTATTGCTCTGTTCTAATTTGGAAGCACCTGGAATCTGCATGAAATTTAATTCCCTGAAAAACTAAGGAACTTATTTTTGAACAAACACATTTCATAAATCATAGATTCATTTAGGTTGGAAAATACCTTTAAGATGGTTGAGTCCAACTGCTGACCTAACACTGCCAAGTCCAACACTAAACCATGTCCTTAAGTGTCACATCTAAACATCTGTTATATATCTCCAGGGATGATGACTGAATCACTTACCTGTGCAGCTTGTTCCAGTGCTTGACAACCCTTCCAGTGAAGAAATCCCTCCTAATACTCAATCCAGACATCACCTGATGTAAAATGAGGACATGTTATGATGTTACTAATTAAACATGCTACTGATTAAAAATGAAAACTCCAGCAATATGCAGTCCTGATATCTAGTGTGTGCTAACTTAAACTAATTCAGGCATAAAACTTTAAGTTTATGATCACACAAGACATGGATTATTCATAGAAAGCTACGTATAGAGAGTTAAATGTATACCATACTGCCGTAGGTTAAGCTTAGTCGTAAATCACGCAGTTGCTCTCTTACTCCCCGCCTTTCCTCCCCCCACTCCGGGAGGGATGGGGAGGAGAATAGAAAGAATGTAACTCCCATGGGTTGAGATAAGAACAGTCCAGTAACTAAGGTATAATACAAACCACTACTGCTGCCACCAATAATAATCATGATAAGGGAAATAACAAGGGAAGAGAATACAATACCACCCGCCGACCGATGATACCCAGTCCAACCAAGCAGTGCACTAGCCCTTCGAGGTAACTCTCAATTTACCTCCTGGGCATGACGTGCTGCGGTATGGAATACCTCTTTGGCTAGTTTGGGTCAAGTGTCCTGTCTCTGCTTCCTCCCAGCTTCCCCTCGTCCCTGGCAGAGCATGAGACTCAGAAAGTCCTTGGTCAGAGTAAACATTTGAGCAGTAACTAAAAACATCGGTTTTATCAGCACTGTTCCCAGGCTGAATGTCAAAAACTTAGCACTGCACCAGCTACTAAGAAGGAGAAAAAAATGACTGCTATTCCTGAACCCAGGATACATACGGATTACCATATGATTACATTCATAATACTGAATCCCCAAATTGCTGGCCGACTGCTACTATTACATGATATACTTCATCTTGTAGTTCTCCTTGGTGTTTTATGTTGCTTTGTTTGATAGGATTTTGTTTTGTTTGGTTTGGTTTGGTTTGGTTTGGTTTGTTTTTCCCACTGGACAACTTGTTTGATAATGTCTCTGCTATTATTTATTTATTATCTCGAGATACATCTAATACATATTCCAGGGGAAATTGTCTGACAGTTTGTAAGAGAAGTTGTGAAAAGGGAGGAATATTTTCTGTGAATGCTTAGTGTGCCTATAAAAAGGAAAACAGGAAGGAAAAAATGTAAGTAGAATACAGATAGGTTGGGTAGCAGAACTGCTAAATTTTATGCAGAGTTTTATCCCCATAAATATGGAAAAGCATCCCTTGAGTAGGAGCAATCTCCATTTAGTGGACGTCTAATTATTCCACAGTCTGAATAGGAGAACCTGTTTCCACATATCCTTTGGCTCGATACTAAAGAGAGGTCACCACCCATGTTCTACACACTATTAACAGAAAAGCTGTCAAGTTACCTTAACAAAAAAAGCAGAAATTGCATGAATCCTTTAATACAGATTTTTTTTTCCCATCAAGAATCATGATTCCTTGCATTTCATCTAGCAAGTAATATCTGCATAGTTGTATTTTTAATAATAGATAATTCTTTTACTGTGCAGTCATTTTGACTGTTTAACATGATTTGGTAAAATAGGTAAGATTATTTAGATAAGATTTGGAATTATGGACTTAAATAACCTGTATAGGGACCTTTTCTTTACCACACATTTCCAAACTCAGCATTACTGAGCTCTTCTTTTTTGTGCTCACTTTAACAAGATAAACCCTTCAGGACAGAAGAGACAGGTCTGTCATTTTCTAGCCTATACTCTAACAGTATCACTTTCTTTAATACTATTCTATATTAAATACTATTCTTTCATGGGAAGACCATGAAAGAAACCTCTTTTACAATCTAGTAAAAACTGTCTGTGATATTTAGTATTAACAAAATGCATACATTAGTGTACTTCTCTAAAAACAAAAACATCCCAAAGACTCTTCTTGCTTCAATGCAATACAAGTTCTGTACCCTTCAACCGGACCAGTTACACAGTAAACTACATAAGTTAAGGAGACTTGGGTTAATAGAAGGTCTCAGTCTCCCAGGTTATTATGGAAAAATGTGTGCTGTGTCTTTTGTCCCTCAACCTTTACATGGAATATCATTTGCCTTTTAAGATCTGTCTGGCTCCGTACATTCATTTATTATGAAAGAATTTTTATTCACATGCATTTTTCACTATGTGGTGAATGACCTAGTGGTTTTAGACATGTTTGCTCAAACTGAGTAGATTAATTTTGACCCATTATAAAAATATATACATTTTAATGTAGGAGATATTTGTTCATATATGTAACTTCTAATTTATGATTAAATGGCTTAAGATCATAAGGTAATGGTGGATTGTAAGAGTAAAATATCATGGGTTTGGAATTTAAAAATGTTTTTCAGCCCTTTGCCTGATACAGCTCAAACTTTACAGCAGATTACAGGAGAGTCACTCAGTTTTTTTTCTGTTGTATAACATACAACCACACCTTTTTAATAAATACTGTGTTATTTTGAAAATACTCTTTCTCAGCCCCAGAATTCTTTCTGTATGAGTCTCAGATGTTTTGTGTAAGTCAAGATTATTTACCAGAAAGTACATAGTAAAGCTAGAAAGGCAACATTTTAAGACTTGAATAAATATGATGGTTATGATAATGGAAAAAATATGTTCTGTGTTTTACTACTTCATTAAAGAAAAATTTCTTTGGATAACAAAAGTTTTTCATGAATCATTTATTCTACAGTAAACAGATTTGCTTGCACAAAACATTTGAACCAAAAAAAACCCCTCTTGTTAGAGAAAGATCTCATTATAGAATCATAGAATAGTTAGGGTTGGAAAGGACCTTAAGATACTCTATTTCCAACCCCCCTGCCATGGGCAGGGACACCTCACACTAAACCATGACACCTAAGGCCTCATCCAACCTGGCCTTGAACACTGCCAAGGATGGAGCATTCACAACCTCCCTGGGCAACCCATTCCAGTGCCTCACCACCCTCTCAGTAAAGAATTTCTTCCTTATATCTAATCTAAACTTCCCCTGTTTAAGTTTGAACCCGTTACCCCTTGTCATGTCCCTACAGTCCCTGATGAATAGTCCATCCCCAGCATCCCTGTAGGCCCTCTTCAGATACTGGAAGGCTGCTATGAGGTCTTCATGCAGCCTTCTCTTCTCCAGGCTGAACAGCTAAAACTTTCTCAGCCTATCTTCATACGAGAGGTGCTCCACTCCCCTCATCATGCTCGTGGCCCTCCTCTGCACTTGTTCCAACAGTTCTATGTCCTTTTTATATTGAGGACACCAGAACTGCACACAATACTCCAAGTGAGGTCTCACGAGAGCAGAGTAGAGGGACAGGATCACCTCCTTCGACCTGCTGGTCATGCTGCCCAGGATACGGTTGGCTTTCTGGGCTGTGAGCGCACACTAAAAAAAAAGTGAAGGTTAAAGGCTTTATCAGCAGCACTCTGTTTACTCTGTCACTAGCAATTTCTTCACATCTTGTGGTTTCTGTCAGTTTGATTTAAAAAAAATAAAAGTAGAAAAAAGAAAAAGGAAGATTTTTACTGCTAATATTTTCTATTTTGTCACTGGGGGTTATTTTCTATTTTGTTCACACTACATTGACAGGGAGGCAAATTTTCAAATCAAGTGTTTAAAAAAAAATCTTAAGAAAAAAATATCGACTATTTAGCATGGCTGTTGCTGTGACTAGCACAATTTTGAAGCTTCTTAATGAAACTACCTAAAGCAGAAGTTAGCTTTCTTCTTTTCTTAACCAGAGCACTGAAAAAAAACCCCAAAACAACAACAACAACAACAAAACCTAATAGATCAGTTAAGAAGGTAGCTCTAAAGGCTTTTTAATTACATATATATATTTATCCATGTTATACTATATTATAATCATATTTTGGGGGTAGCTGGAAGACACAGCGTTAACAGTAGCTACTATGTTTTTCCAACACTGCCTGTCCCATTTTCAGCATCAGGAGGTCAAATCTACATTCTGGCTCAGGCTTCCAACATTGAAAACTATCTAGATGTGCTGATACAAAATTTCATAGAATCATAGAATCATAGAATAGTTAGGGTTGGAAAGGACTTGAGCTCATCTAGTTCCAACCGCCCTGCCATGGGCAGGGACAGCCCACACTAAACCATGTCACCTAAGGCCTCATCCAACCTGGCCTTGAACACTGCCAAGGATGGAGCATTCACAACCTCCCTGGGCAACCCGTTCCAGTGCCTCACCACCCTCTCAGTAAAGAATTTCTTCCTTATATCTAATCTAAACTTCCCCTGTTTAAGTTTGAACCCGTTACCCCTTGTCGTGTCACTACGGTCCCTGATGAATAGTCCATCCCCAGCATCCTTGCAGGCCCCCTTCAGATACTGGAAGGCTGCTATGAGGTCTCCATGCAGCCTTCTCTTCTCCAGGCTGAACAGCTAAAACTTTCTCAGCCTGTCTTCATACGAGAGGTGCTCCAGTCCCCTGATCATCCTCGTGGCCCTCCTCTGCACTTGTTCCAACAGTTCCATGTCCTTTTTATGTTGAGGACACCAGAACTGCACACAATACTCCAAGTGAGGTCTCACGAGAGCAGAGTAGAGGGACAGGATCACCTCCTTCGACCTGCTGGTCACGCTCCTCTTGATGCAGCCCAGGATATGGTTGGCTTTTTGGGCTGCAAGCGCACACTGCCAGCTCATGTTCATTTTCTCATCGACCAACACCCCCAAGTCCTTCTCCGCAGGGCTTCTCTGAATCTCTTCTCTGCCCAACTGGTAGCTGTGCCTTGGATTGCTCTGACCTCGGTGTAGGACCTTGCACTTGGCATGGTTAAACTTCATCAGGTTGGCATCAGCCCACCTCACAAGAGTGTCAAGGTCCCTCTGGATGGCATTCCTTCCCTCCAGCGTATCAACCGAACCACACAGCTTGGTGTCATCGGCAAACTTGCTGAGGGCGCACTCAATCCCACTGTCCATGTCACTGACAAAGATGTTGAACAAGAAATTTATATTGTCCCTTGTTAGGAAGATGTGTTGATACCTGGAAATATGACAGAAATGGGTAGAGTTATCTCTATTCTGCCCATTGCAGCTTGCTGAAAGTTTGGCCGTGCAGTTTGACCCATGATAGTAGCATTGTGGTAGTTAATTTTCATTAATTTTTCCAGCTTAAAACTGAAATTTATATAAACATTAAACCAGCAAACTGAGTCAAGTAAAAACATGGAGATATTTTTGTCTCATTAGAAACCAAATAGATCTTCTGATGCAGAGAGAGATTTATGAAAGGTGACATATTTCAAAACAAACATGATTTCAGATTTTCCATTCAAGTAAAGATTCTATGCAAATATACAGTACAACACCAGTGAAAGTAAAACAGAAAAATTACATTCATAACTAATGACATGAGCTGCTTTTTAATATGCAAAACATATATTTTCTTTGCTTTGAAATATAATTATTATTATTTGGACAAATGTAACATTTTTCTTTGAATAAAGTTGCTTACATAACAAATATAAATTCCTGACTTCATGTCTTTGATGAAGTTTGATGTTTATTATTACTTAGAGTTGGATTATGGAAATGCTAGGAGCTTGCTCTAGGAGTGGAAAATCACACTTTTTTTTTACTTAGCCACCTACAAGACTGTGAATTTTTCCATCTACTTCAAGAAGAAACCTGCTGTCATTTCACAACGTGCTTAAACAATAAAACTAGCGTTTAGGATTTTTATATTTCACATCAAAGAAGTCCACTTTGAACATCTAAAAAATATTCTGTTTTTTCAAGAGGATGAAGTTATAAAGGAAATAGAAGTGAAATAGCAGAACTCTGAAATCACAACATAAAAGAGAATGATTTGACTTCTGCATGAATTTTATGTATTTTATCATTGCATGCATATGTAGAGCTTCAGAGGAGTACTTCAGCTTTCCACCTCCTCCTACGGTAAGACAAGTGAAATTTCTTATCTTTCCCTAGCCATCCTCCACAGCTCACCACATATTTAAAAGTTTAAAGAACTACATATTTTATGGGGGTTTCTGCAAATCCGTAACATATTTACACACTCCTGCAATGAAGTTTAAAATAATTTAATGAACAGCTGGATGAATTAGTAACAGCAGCAGTAGTAGCATTGAAATCAGGTCTGTTAAGTCTTATAAAAATGGAATACAATTGTGACACTTTGCAACTGTCACCAACATACACATACTGGATAGAACCATGTTCAGAATTTTACACTACAAAGTTACACTGAAAATAAGGTAAACATTTATTTTAGTATGTTACTTTTAGTATTAGCTGATCTTAAAGTGAGATATTTAGAAGCGTCTTCAATCAAATTTTCACTATAACAAAAATAAGTAGTTTTTCTGCTTATAAATAGAAAACAGTCATGTTCTTTAATGCAGATCATAGCTCAAGCATCTTTTAACTTCAAATTACTTTAGATTCAACTCAAACAAAAGAAGCAACAAAATTAAAAACCCACTGAGAAAACGCATCAGTGATATGTATGTCTTTTCATCAGAAAAAAAAAAAAAAGGCAAAAAAAGAAAACTGCATATGTGAACATCTTTAGACATAAAAGTTGTACCCATAAGGAGCTAAATGAACTATCTCCTGTCATTAGGAAAATTTCTTATTAAATTTTTAATTAAAATTAAATCCTAAAGGGAACAAAAAAATTACCTTTCTGAAGGAAGCAAGCTGATATTTTCAAACCTTTTCTTATTTTTTCTGAGCTATAATACAAAGTCAGAAAAATCAGAATTTAAATTAAAACATTTTAAAATTATATTTTTAACCAACCAAGAAGAGGTTGCAAGTTGGGGTTTTTTGTTTGTTTGTTTGTTTCTCTGTGTTAGGCTTTGGGTTTGTTTGGTTTTGTTAGGTTGTTTGATTAGAGTTGGTTTTTAAGTATGTGCCCTTCTCCTAGGCAGGTTTTAGGTAGCCAATATAGGAGGTCAAAGATGAACTCAAAATCAGACATGCTTGCCATGAGGCTCTATAAAATGTTTTACAATAGCTTGAATCAGGTTTTTCCCATCACAGAAAAATTTTGATCAGCTCCACTTTAAAGTAAAAAACCCTTTTTTCTTTTACTTCTTGCTTATATCTATTCTTCCATCTTCTAAAAGCCTGTTTACATGCATAACCGTTAGTTCAGTCTTTTCTGAAATAAAATCATATTTGTAAAAGGGATCTTATTTTACAGTTATAGGTATATCTAATCATTTAGGCTATAAATAATCCCAACCCATACCTCTTGCTTCAAGGACAACAACTAAACGAAGACTTACAACTTAAGTTAAGAAAGACTCAACAAGTACAGAATAGTACCTAAACTCAGTGATCAGGTAACAACTCACTATAAGTTAGAAATTTGCATTTTTAAAGTTTATAGGGCAGAAAGACTGATGTTAGATAAAATATATTTAATCTGAGCTTAATCACACTGTTTCATTAGATTCATTAAGCTGTACATGATTAGGTTGCAGATACTTATGCTTACCTGGCAACCTTCTCACAGTGCCTGCAGTTATGAAGGAGGTGAAATAAAAATAGGAAGCATAATATGCAATTTAAACAAGAAGCTATACAAATTATATTAACATATTTAAAAAAAAAAAAAAAAAAAGATTATGCACCCCTTATTAATAGAAGAAGTCTCCTAAGATCTTTTTTTTTTCTCTTTTTATAAATCTCCAGGTGGACCAATACAGAAAGAGGAAGAACTGACTTTTATTACATTCAAGAGCTGCACTGTGGCTTATACGGAACACTAGCTATTTCTAATGTATTTGAAAAAGCTTTTGATATTTCTAATATACAGGAAATTCCCTATTAGATCTACTAAAAAAACACCAAAACTTTTCACACTAGTACCTGAACTTGCCATGATAATTCAATAGTGTATTATTCTCTCTCATTAAAACAATTTACTACTACATATTTCCATAAACCTCCTCACTTCCAGCCAGCCTTTGGGAAGTGGACACCAGCAAGGATGAAAAATAAACTATCCTCACAAAATAGGTATGAATAATGCACAAGACATATCCTAAATAAATGCTTACAAATTAAATAAATAGATTTTTTTCAGAAACTTGTAGGTAAACTTTGGGAATACCCATCTCCACTGAAAAATTTTTACATATAAGGTAATTCTTGTATTAAATTCTAAAATTTATCCTTACAAAGCTATTATTAAGATCCCTTCTTCTGGTTCAGATATTTTAAAAGACAGAACAACACACAAAGTTTTAAGTTAGATGCAGGATTCTCCATAGTATTGAGCTCCACTGGATTCTTATCCTAAACGAAGTTAGAACCTAAGAATTTCTACACTTTCTGCACAACTTTCTGAATTATTCATGAAACCCAGAAATAGATTCTAAAACTTACTCCTTGTCTCTCTTCCAGTGTTAATTATTACAAGATAAAAATACAGCAGCAACTAACTCAGCATTAATGATTTTTCTTGCCATCAATGTTATTTAGAGGTTTGCACTTCATTGTCAAAAATTTTACTAGATTAAAAATTATTTATTTATAATTTTCAAATTCAGCTACTTAAATACTGCCCTACTGAGTAATCTTCAAACCATCATCTAACCAAAGGTACACTTTCGCTCTGTTTACTAACTGGCCAGAAATTTAAAAAAAGGTTTAGATGTCCTGGGTTCAGCTGGGATAGAGTTGGTTTTCTTTCTAGTAGCTGGTACAGTGCTATGTTTTGTTTTTAGTTTGAGAATAATGCCGATAACACACTGTTGTTTTAGTTGTTAACACTTAACCCTAATGTCGTGGTTTAAACACAGATGGCAATTCAGCCACGCAGTTGCTCTCTCACTGCCCCCTCTTCCTCCCCCCCACTCGCGGAGGGATGGGGAGGAGAATCAAAAGAATGCAACTCCCACAGGTTGAGATAAGAACAGTCCAGTAACTAAGGTATAACACAAACCCACTACTGCTACCACCAATAATAATCATGATAAGGGAAATAACAAGGGAAGAGAATACAACCACTCACCACCCACCAACCGATACCCAGCCTGTCTGAGCCGTGATCTAACCCTTCCGGGTAACTTCCCCCAGTTTATATAGTGGGCATGACAGCTGTGGTATGGAATACCTTTTTGGTTAGTTTGAGTCAGGTGTCCTGTCTCTGCCCATGAATAACGTGGGCAACAGTGTCCATTGTTAAGTCCATCTATATGTTGCATCTCTGCCCTGATGGCCTGAGGTGTCATGGGCCCAACAGGCTCAAAATAATTCACCCTCCCCTTCCGCAGTTTCTCCAACTTGTCGCCTGGGACTCCATAAAGCTGCCTTCCATCTCTGACACTTCCAAAGCACTGGAGGGGCCCAGTGGACTAGATACTTGCCCATACTGTCCCACACACCCTGCCACTCATGACTATCCAGCCTCGGGAAAAATCTCTTGGTGGTCCTCCTATATCGTCGTCTAACCCTAGATAAGACCCAAACCCAACTCTGCTTAACTTTAGAGATCAGACTAAATGGTCATGGGTAAAACACACTCTGTATGTGTGCCAACATGGTGATCCCCATCACAATCAGCAGGCAGGTCTCAAGGGTACCCAAAGGCCATTCAAAACCTTCAGAACTCTCAAACGACGCTGCTGTACTTGTCACTGGGGCTGGTGTAGCTGCTGTGCTTGCAGCTGGAGTAGCAGAGCTGTCTGCTGTGGTTGGAGTTTGAGTAGCTGCTGTACTTGTCGCTAGGGTGTGTGGGAATGTCTCCCTCATAGGCTGACCACCCAAGGAGGGGAAAAAAGATGTGTAATTGCTATAAACTTCTATTATATACCTCCCAAAGAACAGAGGTGGTGACCACGCTGGGAACACAAGCCAGCTCAGTTTCATGATCAATGAGTCTATTGCATTACAAGTCACTACCATAAAGTACAATGAAACAAGAACCTTAGCCCAAGGCCACCAGCCGATAAACACTAACACAGAAAATACCGGCTGTAAGGAAGGTAAGACATGCTGAAACCGTGAGACCAAGAGCAACAACTTTGAGAGCCAATAAAACAACATTGTGATGAGTGACTATTAATTTGAAACAACGAATGCTTGTCACAAATATGATTAGACACACTCCAGTCTGATCTGTTGTTATCTCAATTCTTTCATGCCCCATGCTGGGCATCAAAAAGAACTGTCGTGGTTTAAACCCAGATGGCAATTCAGCCACTCAGTCTCTCGCTCACTCCCCCCCTTTCTCCCTGCCCCCACTCCTGGAGGAATGGGGAGGAGAACTGAAAAAATGTAACTCCCATGGGTTGAGATAAGAACAGTCCAGTAACTAAGGTATAACACAAAACCACTAATAATAATAAATAATAATAATAATAAATAAATAAAAAATAAATAATAATAATAATAAATAATAAAACCACCAATAATAATAATGATAAGGGAAATAATGAGGGAAGAGAATGCAACCACTCATCACCTACCGACCGAGCAGTGATCTAACCCTTCCAGGTAACTGCCCCCAGTTTATATAGTGGGCATGACAGCTGTGGTATAACAGTGGGCATAACTCTGTGGTACAGAGTTAGGTAGACTAACCTCTTCGGTTAATGTGGGTCAGGTGTCCTGTTTCTGCTTCCTCTCGGCTTCCCCTCCTCTCTGGCAGAGCATGAGACTCAGAAATTCCTTGGTCAGAGTAACCATTACTGATCAGCAACTGAAAACATCGGTGTTATCAGTGCTGTTTCCAGGCTGAAAGTCAAAACCACAGCACTGCACCAGCTACTAAGAAGGAGAAAAATGACTGCTACTGCTGAACCCAGGACACCTGATCAAGGAATTTTCAGTCTCTCATGTCCTGCCAGTGAGAAGAGGCACAAGAAGCTGGGAGGCAGCAGAGACAGGACATCTGGTCCAAAATAGTCAAACAGGTATTCCATACCACAGCACATTATGCCCACTATATAAACAAGGGGGAATTACTCCAGTTATCGGAAGCAACCAATCGCAGCTCGGATTGGGCTGGGTATTGGTCACCAGGTGATTAGCAATTGTATTGTGCATGAATTTTCATTTTTTTTTTTTGTTGTTGTTGTTCCCTATTATTATTATCAATATTGTTATTGTTATTATTCTATTATCATTATCTTGCACCTTATTATTAAATTTTTCTTATCTCAACCCATGAGGTTTACATTCTTCTGATTCTCCTCCCCATCCCGTCTTGGGGGAGGTGGGGGAGGAAGGGAGAGGAGTGAACGAGCAGCTCCATGGTACTTAGTTCCCAGCTAGATTTAAACTACAACAGTGTGTGAAGCAGCAATTCTTGTGGATTATCAAATTTGAGTAAAATATGGAGTACTGTAACTCCTCTGTCTGTCCTTCCTAAAGCCCTTCCCTTTTCTTTTTTGCTTTAACATAGAAAAGGCAGGCACATATTTAAGATTTAGGATTTTAAAAGTGACTTTCAAACATGACCTAAATCAAATTGCTAACCACAAAAGTTTGTATCACCACCTAACCTTTTGAGAAATTTTCACAGAACTATCTCAATAACCTCAGCTGCGAAAAGCATTCCACATAATTTCCTTTTAAATCCAGTGAAATCGTGACAAGATTATTTTATTGCATCTGTATATTTTCACATTACATAAAATCTAATAAATTACACTTTTTGGTTTTGTGTGGGAAATAAATTCTGTTTCTCAGGCAGCAGACTTCACACATTCCTGAGATACCACAGTTTAAAAGATGAGGGAGGGGTTTATATTTATTTTATAGCATTAGGCAATAGTTTTGCAACATCATTGCAATATATAACACTGCATTTTAAGTCACTAAGAAAATCAGATATACAAATAAAAAATTAATCTAACCAAAATACATTACCAAAATACTAAAATACATTCAGCATTGAGCAGTAGAATCAGAATAGTGAGTCACTAAACATCTTCAACAAAAAAAGGACAATACAAAATACAATCTCTAGTAGGTAAAGGTTACATGCAAGAAGCACTGCATACTTTAACTTCTCCAGCATACCAACGAGAACTGAACAACCTTAATAAGCATAGGATAAGTATCTATGGTGTATGTGTACAAAAATACATAAATACAATACAAAAGTACATATAAAAGATAGACAATAATGAGGTGCTTGAGGGAAAATTGCACAGCATTAAATTTTCCTGGAGAACATATTCATATGGAACCTTACATGCCTTCAGCGTAAAGACAAAAGATCTGTCCCAGTTGCATTACCAGAGTAATTTTCACCTATGGTGTGGTAGGAAGATTCAAACAGCTTGTTTTATTCAACAATTTATCATATATTTCTCTTAATTCCCATGTAGCTAGCCATCAATTTTCATTATATCTTCATATTCATATATGTAATAATTTTGACTACATAATGGATGTTTTCATTATTTAGTTCAATTCTTTTCCTCCCTTCACAGACACACTGATAAAGATCAATTCTCTTCTTTAGCTTCATTTTATGAGATTATCAAGTCAGGCTTGGCAAGTTTTGAGACAGACTGCCAATTCCCTTGATTGCACAAAAAACCCTCTTCTTGACCTCTTTCAAACTGAATTCGTCTTTCTTGAACAAACATAATCAGAATTGTACATAATATTTCATATGGCCTCTTAGCGGCTGTCTTGGCCTTCTGAGAATAGTTGATATAATATAATCCTTTGTGAAACACCATCCTTCCTGTCTGTCTAAAGTAATTGCAACAAAATTGGTTACTGTGTAAAACTTCTTTTGCTTTCTCCTGAAAAAAAACCTAAAAGAGACAGGAAGAATTTGTATTGATTAACCTGTTCCATTGCTGCTTGCAAGATGGCAAGTCTCTGGGGAATGTACTGTCAACCAAATCAGAAACACTAAGTGACTTTTTCTTACCACTCAAGGGTTTTCACTTTCGCCCTTCTAACTGTGATAACATAGAAATGTTTTATTGTTATTGAGCACTTGACTGGCACCTCAAATGGATACTCAGCAAAAAGAAAATTGTATAACGTGATTTGAGATCTTTAGAACATTATGCAGTGTTGAGAATCAAATGTGTCAGGACAGTTTAAATACTTCACAGTTTTCAGTAAAGGAGTCCTTTCTAATTCACTACGTTGCATCAAATTGGTGATCATTCTGGTGATATATGTGAGGGAATGACCTACAATTTTCATTTTGGAAACTTAGTCAAATCTATTATTTAATCTATTTAAAGTTAGAACTTCTATTACAATGAGAATAAATCTGGTAAATTAGATGACAGTCACATATTAAGTTCCTGAACCCAGCCCAGTAACAACAATTAATAGAAGTACAGGTATATATATATGAAATAACTGCTCTCAGGAAGCAGATTTTTCTTTTTTGTGAATTATGGTATGTGCACATGTATTGATGGAAGTGTAATTTTTTAGCAATAGAGGGAAAGTGCATATGCATCACCTACTGGAGTACAGAAACTTGTGTCTGACTGCAAAGGGCAGCAGATGGAAAGGGAAAAGAAAGCCATGAAGGAGGAGTGCTTTGAGGCAAGAGAATAAACGAACTGAAAGAACATTTAAGCTGACTGTGAAAAAATAGGTTTTGGGTTTGTTTTTTTTTTTAAAAAAAACAAATAAAAACAAAACAAAAAAACAAACACCCAAACCTTTAAGAAATAAAAATCTGCTCAAATTTTGATTAAATACATAAAGAAAAAATTAGAAGAGATATCACTTGAAACATAACTAGGTTAGACAGCACGCTGTAAACGTATAATAAAAAGGAAACCTGCAGTGACAGAGAGACAGTTGACAAGACATATTGATTCCTTTCCAACTATAATGCCTAAGATCCATGAAGCAAAGAGTGATCAGAATGAGCAATAGATGTTGCATCTAATTTACATGCCAGTAGACATTTCTTCTCTTAACCATTCCAGTGTGAATAGCTAATTGGCAGCCACTATTAATTGGCTAGTCAAAGCCAAAAGGCCAGCTGGCACAATTTTACATCCCTTTCTCCAGGGTTCATAAATGAATTCTGGGTAAGGTGTGAACAATGTTTACAGCAGCAATTAGTTTATTCCTGGGGAAAAGTACAAATAGAAGTGGGTATGTATGTACAGCAAGAAGCTTGTTTCCCATTCCAGTGTGACCGAGTAAATGACAGCCCATTGGCAGTAGGCCATACAAATAAGAAATACCAGCTGGCAAATGTCAGATTATTTTTTCCCACATAGGTAGAGGTCTGTTGGATGACAAGAAGATATGTGTCTGAATACATAGCCATTTATTCCTTGACAGTTATTTATCTCACAAGCCACAGACTGATTCATAACTAAAAGTGAGGCAGTTAGAAACCTTGTCATTGTGCAGAAGTTACTTGGAACATCTGAACACAGCAGATTATCCAGAATGGTCATAGTGGTGGTACAAAACTATTTTGAGCTACTTGCTCAAAAAGTACTTGAAATCTCAATTCTGTATAAAATCTCTCTGTGAATAATTCTCAGGCACTGTGCCTTTAAGAAATCTTGATTTGGAAATTTTGCAACTTCTACCTTCTTAGGACACTTTCAGTAATTGTTAGGTTTACAGAGTCACAGAATAACAGTATTGTTAGCATTGGAAAGACCTCTGGAGATTGTCTAGTCCAACCCCCCTGCCAAGGCAGGGCCACCTAAAACATGTTACACAGGAAAATGTTCAGGTTTTGAATGTCTCCAGAGTGAACTTCTGGCCACACTCCTCCCAGTGCCCCAGGATACTATTAGCCCTCCTGGCCACAAGGGCACACTCCCTGCTCATAGTCAATTTATCATCTATCAATACTCCGAGGTCCTTCCCAGCTGAACTGCTCCCTAGTAGATCAGGCCCTAACCTGTACTTGAACTTGGGGTTCTTCCTTCCCAAGTGCAATACCCTACACTTACCCTTGTTGAACCTCAGTAGGTTTCTCTCCACCCAATTTTCCAGCCTATCAAGGTCCTGCTGAATGGCAGCAGAGCTTTCAGGTGTGTCAGATACTATCCCAGCTTAGTATCCTCAGCAAACTTGCTGAATGAGCACTTCATCCAGACCATTGATAAACAAGTTGAAAATAATTGGATCCAGTATTGATCCCTGGGGAACACCACTGACTTCAGGCCTCCAACTGGATTCTACTTCTATGACCATGACACTCTGAACTCTGCCATTCAGCCAATTCTCAATCCACCTCACTGTCCGTTCGTCTAACCCACATTTCCTAAGCTTACCTACAAGGATGCCATTTGAGACAGTGTCGAAAGCCTTGCTGAAGTTGAGGTAGATAACATCCACTGCTCTCCCCTCATTGACCCATCCTGCCATGCCTTTATAGAAGGCTATGAGATTGATCAAGCACAATATCCCCTTGGTGATTCATTTAGATTCATTTCCTTCATGTTCAATGCAGGTTTTATCCTCCAGACACCCAGGGCATAAAATAACAAACCAAAGTGAATTTATTACATCAGTGCAGACAAAACAGATCACTAAAATTTAGAAAAATATTAATGTCTAAATCAGAAACAGCCTAACTAGATATGACTATGATGTGTAATACCATACAAGAAGTGGAATTATTATATTGCATTTTATTGTATTTCATGTTATTTCATTGTATTTAATTTTAGTGTATTTTATTTTATCTTATTTTATTTTATTTATTCAGTTTTAAAAAATAGTTTATTATTCTATGATATTGTATACAATTTTTACAAAAAATAAAAAAAATTCTTTTTCTTTTTTCCTTTATTAGATTTTCTGAAGAAAATCTAATTTTTAAATTTTTTGTTAAGCTTAGTCCTTATGTAAATTCATCTCTGAAAAAGTAAATTATGATTTTCAGTTATAGATATTATTACATTTTAACACCTATCTACAATATCCTTAATTTAAGCTGTCCTGATGGCATTTAAAGACTGCCAAATATACTTTTTTTTTTGTTGGTTTCAATTATTTCATTTCAGTATTTGTCTGAGATTGTATTTGTGACAGACCCAAAGTATCAGTGTACATTTTGTGCTACATATTGCACTTGCAATAGAAGGATTAGAATAGAAAATTGGCGTGGTTTAACCCCAGGCCGTAAATTAGAACCATGCAATCTACTTCCCCCCCACACACACACCTTTCTTCCCTTCCACTGCTCGGCAGCCACCTCCTTTCCCTCCTCGACCGCCCCAACTTCCTCCACCGGCAGCCACGCCCTGCCGGCCTCCGGCCCCGCTCCTACCGCCGCTTGGTCCCCAGGGCTGCTCTCCTGGGCTGCTTCGGCAGCTGCCGGCTCCTGGGGCCGCTCCCCCTCAGCTCCCCGCAGCCTCACAAAGTCGGAGGCAAGGACGAGGGCCAGGACAGTGAAGAGCAGCGGGACGGCCAGGTACAAGTCCACGGCCACGTCCATCCCGCCCTGCTGCCGAAGCCCCCCCATATTACAAGCCATTACCATAAAGTACAATGAAACAAGAACCTTAGCCCAAGGCCCACACTTGATAAACACTAACACAGCAAATACCGGCTCTAAGTAAGCTACAGCACACTGAAACTGTGGCATCAAGAGAAACAACTTTGAGAGCTAATAAATCAGCATTGTGCCTTGGTCAGATCTGTCGTTATCTCAGCCCTTCGAGCCCCACGTTGGGCGCCAAAAAGAACTGTCGTGGTTTAAGTCCAGGTCGTAAATTAGAACCACGCAGTCTACTTCCCCCCCCCCCCCCCCTTTCTTCCCTCCGCTCCTGGAGGGACGGGGAGGAGAATCGAAAGAATGCAACTCCCACGGGTTGAGATAAGAACAGACCACTACTGCTACCACCAATAAGAATAACGATAAAGAAAATAACAAGGAAGAGAATACAACCGCTTACCGACCGGTACCTCACCCCCACCCTGCAGTGATCCAACCCTTCCGGGAACTCTCCGTTCTACATCCTGGGCATGACGTGCTATGGTATGGAATACCTCTTTGGCTAGTTTGGGTCAGGTGTCCTGTCCCTGATTCCTCCCAGCTTCTACTCCTCCCTGGCAGAGCATGAGACTCACAAAGTCCTTGGTCAGGGTAAACATTCTGACCAGCAACTGGAAACATCGGCTTTATCAGTATTATTCCCAGGCCGAAAGTCAAAACCACAGCGCTGCAGCAGCTACTAAGAAGAAAAATTTACTGCTGCTGCTGAACCCAGGACAAAAATTAACTGAAGATATGCTTTAGGAATGTCCTGGGTTCAGCAGCAGCAGTCACTTTTTCTCCTTAGTAGCTGGTGCAGCACTGTGGTTTTGAACTACTCTGTTCCAGTAAGGCTGCATCAGATTTTAATATCAGTAACACACTTTATTCAGAAAATTTAGCTGTTTTAAAATAAAAATTAATAATACAGGATTAATCTAGACTACCTACAGCTGTCAATGGATAATGGTGCTTTATCACAATTTTTCCATTATCATACCAGATAGCTGTACCCAACAGGAACATTCCACCTACATGGCCTTTCTGATGGCATTATTCCTCACAGACTACCAAATTTCATCTCATGCTTCAGGCAGGTTCTCTTTAAACCTGTTAAGATGAGCTGATTAGCCCAGCTGTTTACCTCACTGGGACAGATAAGGACACTTAGCTGAAAAAAGAATCCCAACATAGAAGTATCTTTTGCTTTCAAAATGTTACTAGGATAAGCTGGATCAGTCTCTGTTCATGCACAGAATGTACACATGAACCTCAGACCACCTCTCGTTACACAACTCCCTTGTTTTCCAAGTAGGGTAGGGTTTCTGTCTACAGCTCCACCCTCTTCTGAGGCCTCTCAAGTACCAGTACCTATCAAATTAGTTAAAACCTTCAGAAAGTCTAGCAATCCATCTAGCAACGCTGTTGAAGAAACATATGTACCAGGGCCTTGGGAAACACCTGCTTTTTCATTAATTGTAGAGCTTTACATGAGGTCTAAGAATTCAAACAACAGTCCAACAAAGTGAGACATCAATACATAGTCAATTTCAGGTCCTTAAAAAGACTATAGCTGGTGAACAAGCTATATGTATTCAGAAGACCCAGTGTTTCATTTGTCTCACCTGGAACCAAGTGCAAATGATCTACTCACAAGGATTACTGCCACCATGAGACCCAAGAGTAGGATGAATTAATTGTCTTACCTGGAAATTTAGAGTACCCTTGTTTGTTTGTTTGTTTCTTTTCCATTTTTCTGACCGCTGGCTTTATAGCAGTATTGGATTTCCTAATTTCTGACTTTGACCCTTATTTCCAAACCCAGTTTAAATTGGTCATGTCCTTGACCAAACACTGATTTGAGATAGATATGTATTGTATCTGCAAAGCTTTAAAGAGCTCACCTTAAAGTACCTATAAAATGAAAAACAGTGGTATTTTGCTTCTGTGACAGTCTTCTAACTCCTGAATGTCACCTGCCGACACTTTTGACATTTCAGAAAGAAAATTAAAGTTTAGCATACAGCTCTAAAAAAGCTTAGAGTTGATGTAACCTACTGTCTCCAGCGTACTTATCCACTTAGCCTTAAGCTGAAATAACTGGATAAGTATTGTAATTTACTGTATAGGCTAACAGTGTTAAAGGTTGCAAACTGCATCACCCAGGGGGGTTGGAACTACATGATCTTAAAGTAATTTCCGACCTTAACTGTTCTGTGATTCTATGATTCTGTCATTAATGCATATAAGTATCTCAAAGGAGGATTCCTGAAGGATGGTGCCAGACTTCTTCCGGTGGTGCCCAGTGACAGGACAATGAACAACAACCATAAATTAAAACAGAAGTTTCACCACAACATGAGGAAGAATTCTTTATGTTGAGAGTGGCAAAGCACTGGAACAAGCTGCCCAGGCAGGTTATGGAGTCTCCTTCTCTAGAGACGTTCAAAGCCTGCCTGGATACATTCCTGTGTAACCTGCTCAAGGTGGCTCTGCCTTGGCAGGGGCAGGTTGGACTAAATGATCTCCAGAGGTCCCTTCCAGCCCTAATGATTCTGTGATTCTTTGATCTGAGCTGCTGGGAATTAATTAGGCCCCAGCAATTAACGAGGACAGTTATTCTATAAACAAAGATAAATTCTTCAGGACTTTTAAAGGAACATGCACTCGTAAAAGTAGATGATCCTAAGTGAAATACATTTTCATTTGATAGGCACCACAGATCACATGTGTTTTGGTTTGTGTTGTAGAAAAAAAGATAGTAGTTTGGCGGCTAATTAGAAAATTCCCTGTAACACTGTTATCAAAATTTTACTATCTTGGTAAAAAGAGTTATATTACTTATTTATATATTCGGTTGTCTTTTTTTCCTGAAATAATAAAAAATCTAACACCTTTTATTTCTTCTGCATTATAATGAGTATTTTTACTGTTTCCCCTGTAAGGACAATGGCTTTGTGAATGTGAGGCTGCTTCTATCTGTCTATAGAGGGCCTCATCCACTTGTCTTCCTGGTCAGATGGCCTCTAGCAGATTCTCACTGAAATGTCCCCACAATCTAAGCAGCCAAACCCCTGGCTGTAGCACCAGTCTCCTAATCAGTTGTTAATTTGTAAAATTCGACTGGCCCTACCCCTTCCTTTTGAACAGGAGTATTGATGAGAAAACTATCTGTACTCCAGAGTCCTCAACTGCCAAATCCCATGGCTCTTAAATCCTTCTTGGTAGTCCTCACACTGATCCTGGCTTTATCTATGCTGTCTACATGAAACAATGGCAGTGGGTAATAGTACATTGCAAATTCTTATTTAGATAAGAAAAAAAAATGTGGAGGAAAAAAATTTGGTGAAAGGTAAGTATTTTGAATGGATACAAATACATAATTTTATTAACTTTTGAAATAACATGAAATAAGTGTAACTAGCGTGGGAAAAATATCTGCATGAATTTCCATGTATTCTTGTTCAAGAATTCACAGCTGAATACACTTGAGTATGCAGTAAGTTCAGGTACAGAAGATAAGGAATATTTATGCTTGAGAAAACTGGTTATGTGATTGGGTGATTTTGTTGAAGTTGTCAATTAACTTTGTGAATAGCATTTAGGTTTAGATAGGGGCACATCATCAGCATGATTTAGTCCTTTACTATAACCTGAGGGCACTTTGATTTTAAGGATCATTGGTTTTACTACATCTAAAGTTACTGGTGGCTATAGCTGCCTGTAATGCCCACAAGTTTGATAGCACATTTATAATGTCACAGAGATAGCCCACAGCCAAAATCTCAGATCCAAATGGATGGCAGCTTTGATTTTGTTATTTTATTTTTCATTGATTTAAATTTGGAGACTCAAAATTCAAATTTTATGTCTAGACACTGCTTGACACCATTTAGTAGGCTGTCATTCTTACAAATATTCAACTCCGGAGGAAAACTCTCATTGAGGAAATCCTTAAAGATAATTTATTTAACAAGTGCCAATTGATGAAATATGTGGCAACACACTAGCAGTATGACTTCTTTTGCCATAACCAGTCACCAATTCCACAGCCAACTACATTTTAACTAAGAAGATACTTCGTAGGAAACAGCTTCTGATTGCAGTATGTTTACATTAACATACTTTGATACATCATCATTTCATTTTGGCTCTTTTCCACCTTTCTACTCTGAGCATGAGAGCTTTTAATGCCATAGCTCATAAAACTTGATTCATAACGTTCAGCAGGTATCAGAAACTACACACTATAAATGGAATGAGCCATAAAGCTAGAATGCCTGTGCACTAAGATAAGAAGCTTTTTTAAAAAAAAAAGAATTTTTTGTCATAAAAGTCAAGAAATGCTGAGGATGGAAAAAAATCGGTTAATTTTCTTGAGGATTCCTTGCTGAATGAGTAAGGAACATACATAGTACAGTATAAGTACTTCAGTAATCTCTGGATTCACACCAATTGCAGATGTGTGACCTATGAACAGAATTGTTTGCCAAAAATTTGGAGCATATTAAAAATATAAATACTTGTATTTTTAAATTCCTCAGCATTTCTGTGAGTATCAATTTAACATCACTTAAGCTAGGCATGCAGAAAGACATCTGTCAATGACACGACCTAATCTTCCCTGTAAAGTATTTCTGTTTGCTTCTTTATCCTTTGATGATCAGAAGTAAAAATTTCATTTGATTTAATCTTAATCATTTCAAGAGTGCAGCATCTGAGATGTATTATAAAGCCATATCAGAAACTCTTGGTAGATAAAAGACTTTCAGTAGTTCATCAATTGATACATGTTAAAGGTAGTGAAAGATTTTTTTTAAAAAAAGGGTCTGGAGAGGAAACAGGAGTAGAAACTATTTAATTCTTTTTGGGCATGATTTTGCTTGTATCAGTTATGTAAGAAAGAAACACAAATTTTCTTACTCTATCCAGGCATAGATAGGAATGCAGATGAGTGAAGAGTTTGCATCCAACTTCAAGTTCATTTCCAAAAGATATTTTTTCATATTTTGTCCCGGGTAAAGCAATATATGTCATTTTTCTCAGCCTTATTAGCTCGTGCAATGCTGTGGTTTTGATGTTCAGAACCACACAGCCAGTCGCTCACTCCCCTCCCTTCCTTCCTCCCCCCACTCCTGGAGGGATGGGGAGGAGAATCAAAAGAATGTAACTCCCATGGATTGAGATAAGAACAGTCCAGTAACTAAGGTATAACATAAACCACTACTGCTATCACCAATAATAATAATGATAAGGGAAATAACAAGGGAGGAGAATACAACCACTCACCACCCGCCGACCGATACTCAGCCCTACCTGAGCAGTGATCTAGCCCCTCTGGGTAACTGCCCCCAGCTTATATATTGGCCATGACATGCTGTGATATGAAATACCTCTTTGGCTAGTTTGAGTCAGGTGTCCTGTCAACTGCTTCCTTCCAGATTCCCCTCGTCCCTGGCAGAACATGAGACTCAGAAAGTCCTTGGTCGAAGTAAACATTACTGAGCAGCAACTAAAAACATTGGTGTTATCAGCGCTGTTCCCAGGCTGAAAGTCAAAACCACAGAACTGCACCAGCTACTAAGAAGCAGAAAAAACACTTCTACTGCTGAACTCTGGACATATTTACATAATTCACAGCTTCTTTAACTAACCTGTTCCAGTGCCTTACCACCCTCACAGTAAAGAACTTTTTCTTTATATCTAACCTGAACTTCTCTTGTTTAAGTCTCAACCTATTACCATGTGTCCTATAGCTACAGTCCCTGATAAGGAGTCCTTTGTATGCCCCCTTCAGATACTGGGAGGCTGCTATGAGGTCTTCATGCAGCCTTCTCTTCTCCAGGCTGAACAGTTAAAACTTTCTCAGCCTGTGTTCATACAGGAGGTGCTCCACTCCCCTGATCATGCTCGTGGCCCTCCTCTGGACTTGTTCTAACAGTTCCATGTCCTTTTTATGTTGAGGACACCAGAACTGTACACAATGCTCCAAGTGAGGTCTCACAAGAGAAGAGTAGAGGGGCAGGATCACTTCCTTCTACCTGCTGGTCATGCTCCTTTTGAGGCAGCCCAGGATATGGTTGCCTTTCTGGGCTGCAAATGCACACTGAAGCCAGCTCATGTTCCGTTTCTTCACTTGATGATATTAAAGTCCTTTCCAACCCTAACCATTCTATAATTCTGTGATTCTATGATTTGTTTTGAAATGCAGGGACCACAAAATGGCAGTGAGATTTTAGCATTTACTATTTACAAACGGATTTGACATTGAAAGTCAGCACTATTTGACATTATAAATGCTGTAGAATCAAATTACAGTACCCCATTGCTATGTGCAAGCAGTTAGGCTAACAGGGTTTCAGTAAAATAATTCACAATTATTTTTTCTCCTATGAACTAATACAAAGGTATGGATTTCTCCCAGTCTCAAAAATGAAATGCGACTGGGAAAAAATCATATCTTTAAAATAGCTGATAGAAAAAATATTTGTAAATGATTTTACTGAAACTCTATCCTGATACTTTTAACCCAAAAAACCTGTTATAGTTGCTGAGTAAGGAATAGTTTTACTTTTATTGAGGGGTATAATAAAGGCACCCTAAGAAAAAAAACAGTCAGATCCTATAATGAAATTTACATTTTAATGAAAATGTGAGCCTATTATTTTCTTTGCATTAATAAAATTTGATTTAATGAATTACAGAAAAAGTTCATGCAACAAAAATCTTCTTCTCCATGAATCATTTCCTCTTGCTTGCTTTGCAGAACAGAAATAATGTAAACATGCAACTTTTCTGTTCATATGCTTTTTTCTTTATCTTAAGATTGTAGTTACAGACTAAATACCCTGGTCCTAATCCATACAAAACTCTAACTGCTTTCATTGTATAGCAGAAATTCAAAGTTAGCAAGAAAACCATCACAAATAAACACCTTAAGATTATCCTCTACTCCTACCTAAATTACCCCTTGGCCTGCTGTTCAGACCAATCTCAAGGCTAGATGTCACAGCAAAATAATCCCTAGCATCTGATGTAGTCTTCTAAATCTTGCCTAGCATGGGTATTTTTAAATCTAATCTGACTTGCATAGACATCTTTACTGGTGAAGAACATATCATTTTGAAGAGTTTATTACCCTCACTCTGCCATTCTAGACTGGCTTTTCTGGTTCTTAAGAAAACTTTATTTTTTTATTTACCTTCTCTTGGAAGACAGTAATATCAAGTCCTTTAGGAAAGATAGATTTAGGCAGTTACAGTTGCAAAAATGGAGCAAGGAGAGTTTGAAGAGGCAGTTCAAAAATCAAATTTTTAGGAAAAAATCTATGAAAAAATAATTAGAAAAGTAAACATATTTCAGGCTTCAAATGTATAGTTTCATGATTGTTTATATACAACAACTACAAATATATGTAGTTAATTCAGCCTCTTTCACTTTGGGAAGTGTGATTTCTTTTTCTTAGTAACTGTTATGTGTGATGAAGTCCTGCTTTCCTTGAAGTGTATTGTCATCTGGTAATGCATAGTGAGTGAATTTCTGATTTTTCCTTGCTTGTATGTGCAGCTTTTGCCTTACTTATTCATCTGACTTTATCTCTACCCATTAATTTTCTCACATTTATCCTCCTGATTCTCTCCCCAGTCCCACCATGAAGGAATGAACAAGCAGCTGTGTGAGGCTTACCTGCTTACCTAAGTTTGGAACACAACACTAGTGTAACAGTGTGTCAAATGTCAGTATTGTATTGCTTTCAGACAGTTTAATTTACTTTTTTCCAATACACTTAAAAGTCCTAGGAAAAAAAAAAAAAAAAGATGCATCATAAACAGTATCATTGTAGGGCTAATTAAAAACAACAAAAAGTTAATATTTCATGCCAGTGATCTCCATCACTTCTTCCATATTTAACAATAAAGTTGCTAATTGTCGAAGCCATTAGTTTTTTCAAACTCATTCTATTTTCCTTTATTATTTTCAATACAAATATGAAACCAGAAACTCATTCCATGCAAGGAAGATGAGAAATACTTTGAAAAGCATATTTTGCAATACATAAGGAAAATAATTTAAAATTAGAGGTCTTCGAGGAGTAGTGGTTAGAGTAGATTTTACTGTAGTCATAAACTGGAAAAATATTCCAATGTTTGCAAAAAATGCAGCTATGACTGATTATGTTTTTCTCAACACCTTTTAGGTAACTGAGAGCTGGCAACTCAGATATCAAACAAAATGAAACTATATACCTTATTCTCTCATAAATTTAGTGGAAATGAAAAAGCTTTTAAATGTTTATGCAAATTTAGATAAACTTATTTTTTAGTAAGATATTTTCCAAACCTTTCAAAGCTCACACACATCTCTAAGAAGATTTCAGCTCCTCATGACAGATTTGAAAAATAAAGTATCTATGGCCATATGAAGCCTTCTGCTGTTGACATTAACACAAGAGCAGAATTGCATATTTGGACAAACTGAGATATAAATTAAATATCAAAATAAGATGGCACAGAGGACAAGTATCTGACCTCTCTGGAAGAAACTTTATCAGGAGTGATAAGAAAGTAAGCAGATTGTCAAATTTATTTAGACAGTTTATTTTAGTGACTTCATTTTTTATTGGTGCATGACAACTCTTACGTTCTATAGTGTTCCTTTAAGGTGTTAGAGAACCTTTCAAATTCTACTTTTTCTCTGGAAATCATAGTGAACACATTTCACTGGATTTCAAAAAGCTTTGAGGTCAATCATTGTTCTTTGATTTCTGCATCTCAAAATTATTAGTCACCTAATTAATGATTCAAGCAGAGTGGATTAGAGCTTTCTACTCTTAGCTCATATTGCTGGAAATTCTGCTAAACCTGCTTATTTTCCCTTATCGTATGAGAGAATTATCATACTTTAAACTCTTTGTTTCAAGAGTTCAATCTGGTTTTAAATAAAGTTAATGTCATTGAGTGATCGTAGTGCAGGGAATTTACTTCATTTTAGAAAACAATAAAAGCAAAATTTAGAGTAGCTTTATAGAAATTAATAACCTATGGTTTTCTTCTGATCATTGCAGAACTTTAAAATTCTAGGTCATCTGCCATACTTTAGTCAGTGGCCAGTAGGAAATTTATTCTATGTGAGTAAATCTGCAAAATTAATATTATAAATCCATGTGGCTTTAGTGTTTTACATATGTCCTGGGTTCAGCAGTAGCAGTCGTTTTTCTCCTTCCTAGTAGCTGGTGCAGTTCTGTGGTTTTGACTTTCAGCCTGGGAACAGCGCTGATAACACCAATGTTTTTAGTTGCTGCTCAGTAATGTTTACTTTGACCAAGGACTTTCTGAGTTTCATGCTCTGCCAGGGAGGAGGAGAAGCCAGGAGGAAGCAGAGACAGGACACCTGACTCAAACTAGCCAAAGAGGTATTCCATACCACAGCACGTCATGGCCAATATATAAGCTGGGGGCAGTTATCCGGAAGGGAGATCACTGCTTGGGTTGAGCTGGGTATCAGTCAGCTGGTGGTGAGTGGTTGTATTCTCCTCCCTTGTTATTTCCCTTATCATTATTATTATTGGTGGTAGCAGTAGTGGTTTGTGTTACACCTTAGTTACTGGACTGTTCTTATCTCAACCTGTGAGAGTTACATTCTTTTGATTCTCCTCTCCATCTCTCCAGGAGCAGGGGCAGGGAGGAAGGGAGGGGAGTGAGCGAGTGGCTGCATGTTTTTCTGGGTTGCTGGCTGGGCTTAAACCACGACAACATATATCATAAAGAGATACTATATAATCTACCAAACCTAATAGATACCGATTTATTATACCTGAGAACCTGGACGGAAAAGAAATCTCTTTTTATGTTGTTTGCTTTTCCATTTTTAAATTATATTGTTTAGCTATATGTCCCTTTAAATTAATGTAGGCATAAGCTCTTCTGCAGGCCCAAATATATTACAAGCATTTGATTGAAATATGACTATTTAACCATCATCTCACACTTTCCTATATGAGTAATTTGTTCCTCTCAGTGTTTATTATCAAAGATTTTATATCATGATATAGCTTACTTAGAAATCCTTTTACCCTTAGGGGTTCAATGAAACAAACTCACACAGAAGTAATCTCCTATTAGTAATATATACCCATTTATAGGACAGTTGGTAGTCTAACATACATACAGCTGTAGTTATATTTTTAATATAGGCTTTTCAGCATAAATAGTATTTGGGAACAGAAAAAATATCAACCTTTAAAAATCAGTTCTGTAATCAAATCAAACAACTAACAAACTTACACAAGCAAGAGCTGTTTTCTGTAATATTGACTATTTAAAGCAAAATGTTGAATTTGATTGCTATTTTTGTTAGTGAAATTCTTAATTAAAAGCTTACTGGTTGACACACACTGTGCCTATAGCTCCTGATGTTCTCTCTTTCAGCAACATAATTTTGGGATTCATAAAAATTGCCTCTTTTTTTTTTTTATTTCTTTATTTAAATAAATACTACTAATAAACATTTATAAGGTTTCTCAACTGCTACTTTTAAATAATCTGAGTAAAAGAAATTTCAGCTAGCTCTTGTCAAGTATGTGATTTTACTACCGTATGTGATTACACACAATGACTTTTCAGTCACAAAGATTTCATGGATGGTAAATTTGAAAGAGTTAAGAAAAGACCAAACTAGTTGATTAAGAAAAATCTAGTGAGAATTTTTAATAATATAGCAGTCACGTCTTTTTCAGAAGACTCCGAGTTGTAGGTGTTTAAAGGATGCCCAACTACAAGGGGAAGGTATCAGATATACATTCCTTGGTATTTCAGTTATGTATAACCTATACAGACATACACAAAAACATGCTGTTGAAACTCATTGGAATGTATTCCTACAGCTGTTATCCTTCGTTTCAGTGACCTATAGTATTTGAGCACATTATGTTCCTATCTCAGAATAAAAACAACTCAAGGTTGCATGCTGGGATAGAGTTGACAAAGTTTATTTTAGACAAAATATATGCAGAAAGAAAGACAGCCCAGGTGAAGAAGAAAGATGTAAGGCAGAGAGGAGGAAGCAGATCTTTAGCAATGCCTGAGAAAACCAGCTATATGCCCTTGGTAAAATCCATAAGAATGACTTTTGGGATGGAAGCACTATCTGAAATAGCAGTGTGGTTTTGGAAGGGCAAATGGTATCCAGCTGTTTAATTCTTCTTGTGCTCATTAGTGTATGTCTTATTGGCAAGATAAGAATTGTATTACCATATTCAGTCTGTCACGAGTTCCTGATCCCAGGTAGAATCTCTTCATTTTGGTTTCTGAATTTGATAAATCATTCCAAAGTATTTTCTAGGGAAAAAAAAACAACCAAAAACCAGAAAACCAAAAAACAAACAAACAAACAAGTTATCTAGAGACAGTATTCTGTAATTGCTTTCAGATCAATAACATAAAATGAGACTGTCGAGTATTTCGATTTCAGGTATCCTCTCAACTTCCTGTGACAACATAATCATGTATATCTGAATATATTTTTTTTGCTCCATTTTAAACTCGTGTCATGAACATTAAACCGGTGGTTATTTTTTAACTCTAATTTACCCTCTCCTTTTCCTTTTGTTTTGCTTAAAATGGATACCTGAACATTTCACAGGGGTAGTTTTTTAATGGCAATTCCCTGTTCACCTTCTTTATATCACTCATTATTGTTGAAGTTTTATCAGATCACAGTTGTGATGCCGTTGTAAAGATATCTGTTGCATTTAGCCTGCTTTTCATGGAAACTGATAAATCTGTCTCTCAATATTACTGTCATCTTACTTCTAGCCTTTTCCTAGTTCTAATAGAAGCTTTTAATACAAGAATTCATGCAATAGTCAAGGTATTGATGTAGCACACTTAAAACCAGTTTTGTAATAAAGTTAATTAACTGCAGTGCAAAAGGAAGGCAGAGAAGTAGGCTTTTTCTACTTAAATATATATGACAGCTTGAAAAGAACAGATGAGTGCAGTATGATGAGGTTATAAATTATTTATAACATTTGGAAAATAGGTGGCTCAAAGAGAAACAGACGAAACAAAGATGTGGCTCCAAGAGAAACAGAGAAAACAAGTGATCGACAGCCATGTAGTCTTCACTTGCTTATTTATGACTGCTGCCAGGCAAACTTGGTTGAAAAAACTTGACATTATTTAGAGCTTCACCTAGAAATCAAGTGCATGTAGTGGAGTGTTGATGATTAGAGCTTGTTATCATTACCTGATTTTCATTTTTTATCATTTTGTCAGAAAATACAGATTTCAAGACCAGAACTTACAGAAGAAATATACCATCCCTTGGAAGGAATTTCTGAACAAGGCTGCAAGGAGACACAATAAAGAAGAAACATTTTTAGCTCAGTTACTAAGACTCTCATCAGAGACTCAGAGTCACATCTGACTTCCTAATTAGATTCATGCTTTGTACATGTGTCCCGGTTTCAGCTGGGATATAGTTAATTTTCTTCCTAGTAGCTGGTGCAGTGCTGTGTTTCGGCTTTAGTCTGAGAACAGTGATGATAACACACCAATGTTTTAGTTGTTGTCCAGTACCACTTAACCCTGATCGAGGACTTTTCAGTCTCTTGTGCTCTGCCAGTGAGGAGGGGCACAAGAAGTCAGGAGACAGCAGAGATAGGACACCTGACCTGAACTAGCCAGAGTGGTATTCCATACCACAGCACATCATGTTTGGCATATAAACTGGGGGGAGTTAACCCAGAAAGGACTGACCACTGCTCAGGTCGGGCTGGGTATCTATCAGAGGGTGGTGAGCTATTGTATTGTTTATCACTGTTGTTTACTGTTTGTTTTTTTTCTTCTTTTCTCTTTCACTTTGATATTTGTTTTTTTTCTTCTTTTCTTTCACTTTGATATTCACTCCCCTTCTTATTTCCCTTATCATTATTACTAATAGTAGTAGTATATTGTAAGTTAGTTATTAAACTGCTCTTATCTCAACCTGCGAGTTTTATATTCTTTCTATTATCTCCTCCCTATTCCACTGAAGAAGGAGGATAAGGGTGGGATGAGCAAGCAGCTGCATGGTGCTGAGTTACTGGCTTTGTTTTAACCACAACAGTCCTTTTTGGTGCCCAACATGGAATGCAATGGGTTGAGATAATGTTAGATCTGATCAGAATGTGTAAAAACAAATTTGTGATAAGCATTCATTGGTTTGGATTAATAGTTACTGGTCACAGTGTTGATTTATTTGCTTTCAGATTTGTTGTGCTTGGTCTCAAAGTTGTGTTATGTCACATCTTACTTGCAGTCTGTATTTGCTGCTTTAGTGTTTATTGGCTTTGGGGCCTGGGTTCTTGTTTTGTTGTACTTTATGATAATGTCTTATGATACAGTAGAATATTGATCATGAAACTGATCTTGTACGTTTTCTCATAATTGCCATCACCTCTATACTTTGGGAGCCAGATAATGGGAATTATTAATAATTACACCTCTCTGTTTTTCCTCTTGGAGGGCCAACCTGTGGAGGAGATATCTTCCTGCACCTTCCGCTCCCTCACCAGGCTATTTACAGTAACATTTGAGAATTTTAGAGATTTTGGATATCCTTTGAATACCCTTGAAACCAGCCTGCTCCTTTTGCTGGGAACCACCATTTTATTGAATATGTTTCAGGTCTTTTTTAAGGTTAAACAACTATTTAAAAATACCATCAAGATATCTTTCCTGAGATAGTTATGAGTGGCAGGGTGTGGGGGATAGTATGGGCAAGTACCTAGGCCAGTTGGCCCCTCCAGTGCTTTGACACTTCCTGCTTGAACAAGTGCAAAATCTGGAAAAAAATAGTAAAACATTTAGAAAAAGCATGTTATCAACCTGGCAATACCTGACAGGTACAAATAACCACAATATGCTGGGGTCTGGCCTATGCCTACAGAACCCTGCTCAACACTATCCAGTACCCTCAAGCTGAAAAGAAGGTCTCTGGATCTGATGGCAACAGACACCATGGCTACTCAATCCCCAGCAATGATCCTACTCCAATTCCAGTGATGAGCACAACAGTTTCTCCAACCCTAGTGATGAGTACTGCAGCTACTCCAACCCCAGTGAAAGACACTGCAGACACTCCAACCCCAGTAGCAGGTACGGCAGCTGAATCAAAGGACCAATCCATGCCCCTATCAGTAGCCCTTGTACAGAAGAAGAAACGGACACATAATTCACCTCCTGTGAAACGGGACAAAGCAGTGCCATCACAAGAAGCAGGAAAAAGCAGAATCAGAAACAAGCTCTCTATCCTTGTCCCTGAGTGAGCTGCTGGATGTAACGAAAAGATTTCGGCCATCATCCAAGGGAGCACATTATCACCTGGCTGATCCAATACTGGGATAATGAAGCTAGTAGCCTGGACTTACACAGAAGGGAAGCCAAAAAGCTGGGTCACTTTCTAGAGAAGCAGGCATTGACAAGACGATCTGAAAATGAGCACAGTCCCTCAGGCTCTGGAGGTGGCTCCTATCAGCTCTGATGGAAAGGTATCCTGTCAAGGAAGATGTTGTGTGCACTCCAGGGAAATGGATGACAATAGAGGGATATCTAGTACATGAGGCAATTAGCTGCACACAGATGGTTTATTTTGATCTGAACAATGCAGTTATCCACAGATCCAGACAGAGTCCAGTGCACGCCAGTCTTGTAGAGGAAATTGGTACAAAGTGCACCATTGGTATATGCCAACTCATGGGCAATAGTGACATGGAAAGATGCAGATACACTAACAGTGAATGAATTAGCAATACAAAGAAAATCCCTCTTTCTCCCTAGGGTCTTCCATCTCAGTTGTAGAAAAGGTTTCTGAACGATGTGAGAAACTGTTCCAGATATTAGATAAGGATAGAATTATAGAATCGTAGAATCATAGAATAGTTAGGGTTGGAAAGGACCTTAAAATAATCAAGTTCAAACCCCCCTGCCATGGGCAGGGACACTTCGAACTGAACTATGTCACCCAAGGCTCTGTCCAACCTGGCCTTGAACACTGCCACCAGGGATGGAGGATTCACAATTTCCCTGGGCAACCCATTCCAGTGCATCACCACCCTCACAGTAAAGAATTTCTTCCTTAGATCCAATCTAAAGATCCCCTGTTTAAGTTTTAACCTGTTACCCCTTGTCCTATCATTATAGTCCCTAAGAAGAGTTCCTCCCCTGCATCCTTGTAGGACCCCTTCAGATACTGGAAGGCTGCTATGAGGTCTCCATGCAGCCTTTTCTTCTCCAGGCTAAACAGCCAAAACTTTCTTAGCCTGTCTTGATATGGAAGGTGCTCCAGTCCCCTGATCATCCTCGTGGCCCTCCTCTGCACTTGTTCCAAAAACTGCATGTCTTTTTTATGTTGAGGACACCAGAACTGCACACAATACTCCAAGTGAGGTCTCACGAGCAGAGTAGAGGGACAGGATCACCTCCTTTGACCTGCTGGTCACACTCCTCTTGATGCAGCCCAGGATACGGTTGGCTTTCTGGGCTACGAGCACACACTGCTGGCTCATGTTCATTTTCTCATCGACCAACACCCCCAAGTCCTTCTCCGCAGGGCTGCTCTGAATCTCTTCTCTGCCCAACCTGTAGCTGTGCCTGGGATTGCTCCAACCCAGGTGTAGAACCTTGCACTTGGCATGATTAAACTTCATCAGGTTGGCATCAGCCCACCTCACAAGGGTGTCAAGGTCCCTCTGGATGGCATCCCTTCCCTCTGGTGTATCAACCGAACCACACAGCTTGGTGTCATCGGCAAACTTGCTGAGGGCGCACTCAATCCCACTGTCTGTGTCACTGACAAAGATGTTGAACAAGACCGGTCCCAACACCGATCCCTGAGGGACACCACACATTATTAGTCTCCAGCTGGATATTGAGCCATTGACCACAACTCTTTGCGTGTGGCCATCCAGCCAGTTCTTTATCCACCGAGTGGTCCATTTATCAAATCGGTCTCTCTCCAGTTTAGAGACAAGGATGTCATGTGGGACAGTGTCAAAGGCTTTGCACAAGCCCAGGTAGATGACGTCAACTGCTCTGCCCCTGCCCATCTGTTTTGTAGCCGCAGCATAGAAGGCCACCAAATTGGTCAGGCAGGATTTCCCCTTAGTGAAGCCATGCTGGCTGTCACCAATCACCTCCTTGTTTTTCATGTGCCTTAGCATGCTTTCCAGGAGAATGCGCTCCAAGATTTTGCCAGGCACAGAGGTGAGACTGACTGGTCTGTAATTCCCTGGGTCACCCATTTTCCCCTTCTTGAAAATGGGGGTTATATTTCCCTTTTTCCAGTTGTCAGGAACTTCACCTGACTGCCATGATTTTTTAAATATGATGGACAGTGGCTTAGCAACTTCATTCGCCAGCTCCTTCAGGACCCGCGGATGGATTTCATCAGGTCCCAATAACTTGTGCACATTTAGATTCTTAAGATGGCCTCAAACCATATCCTCTTCTACAGTGGGCCTAAGGTCATCATTCTCATAGTCCCTGCGTCTGCCTTCCAAGACTTGGGCAGTGTGGTGAGATCATTTGCCAGTGAAGACTGAGGCAAAGTAGTCATTAAGAATCTCAGCCTTCTCCACATCCAGGCTAGCCATTTCTCCTGATAGCTTCCAGAGAGGGCTCACATTGCCCGTAGTCTGTCTTTTACTTGAAATGTACCTATAGAATCCCTTCCTTGTATCTTCCACATCCCTAGCCAAGTTGAATTCTAACTGGGCCTTAGCTTTCCTAACCTGGTCCCTAGCTTCCTGGACAACATCCCTCTATTCTTCCCAGGCCGCTTGTCATTGCTTCTACCTTTTATAAGCCTCTTTTTTCCCCCAAAGTTTCCTCAGCAACTTCTTATCCATACATAGAGGTCTCCTGGTTCTCTTGCTGCACTACCTTCTAGTTGGGACACAACACTCCTGAGCTTGGATCAGGTGATGTTGAATATAAACAAGCAATCTTGGGCACCCCTGCCCTCGAGGGCTGTATCCTATGGAATCTTACTGAGCAGGTTCCTGAAGAAGCCAAAGTCTGCTCTCTTGAAGTCCAGGGCAGTGAGCTTGCTGCATGCTGTTCTAACTGTCCTGAGGATCTCAAACTCAATCATCTCATGATCGCTGCAACCAAGGCTGCTCTGGAGTGTCATATTCCCCATCAGCCCCTCCTTGTGGGTGAGCACGAGATCAAGCATGGCACCTCTCCATGTCGGCTCCTCAATTACTTGCAGAAGGAAGTTGTCTTCCGCATAATCGAGGAACCTCCTGGATTGCTTGTGCTGGGCCGTACCATCAAGCCAACAGATATCAGGGTGGTTGAAGTCCCCCATGAGGACAAGGGCCTGCGAGCGTGAGCCTGCTCCTATCTGTCTATAGAGTGTTTCATCCACAGAGTTCTCTTGATCAGGTCTGTAACAGATCCCCACAGTAACGTCCCCCATAGCTGTTGTCCCTCTGACCCTAACCTACAAAATCTCTGTTAACTGATCATCTGTCCCCAGACAGAGTGCCATACTCTCCAGCCTATCATTGACATAAACAGCAACTCCCCCTCCCCATCTGCCAGGCCTGTCTTTTCTAAAGAACCTAGATCTACTCCCCACCTGTACAGACCAGCATGTCACCTATTAACAGTAAGTGTCCTTCCTCTCAAGAGGGAGGATATAGAAAGTACATTCCACAGGTACCCTGTGGTTTTACCTGCAAGACCACAGAGACGATGTAAGGAAGTGGTATAAAAACCTACCTCAGTCCTAAACACATGGATACATGAATTGGAAAGGAAAACAACCACAAATGGGGGTCTGTCCAGAGGAGTTGTTGCTTCAGTTTCCAGCGGGCAATTTCCTGGACACAGTGGGAAGACTGACCTTACACTTGATCCTATAGTAATGAATTCTAATCAGTTTTTAGAAGAATTAAGTGGAGCATCCTATGAAGAGTTACAGGGGGGCCCTGCCTCCATGTGAAGAAGAGGGACAATTGGGTTTACTGGACTGTATGATTAGATGGCCTAGCACGTCATAGTCACAGGAGTATAATGCTCTAGTAGACGGTGGTGCACAATGTACCCTAATGTCATCAAGCCATCAAGGGACAGAAGCCATTTGTATTTCTAGAGTGAAAAGGAGTTCCCAACAGTAAACTGTACTGGAGGTTGAAATCAGCTTACCTAGTAAGGAGTGGCAAAAAGATCCCACTGTGTCTGGCCCAGAGGCTCCATGCATCCTTGGCATAGACTATTTCAGAAGAGGGTACTTCAAAGACCCAAAAGGGTACCAATGGGCTTTTGGTATTGCTGCTTTGGAGACAGAGGAAATTAAGCAGCTGTCCACTTTGCCTGGTCTCTCAGAGGATCCTTCTGTTGTGGGGTTGCTGAAGGTCAAAGAACAACTTGTGCAGATCACTACTACAACAATGCACCAGCAGCAACTGAGACTCCCAGTTTCCCATCTCCCTGATCCGTTGATTTAAAAGCCAAGGAGTGATCAGCAGGACCCACTCACCCCTTAATAGCCTATATGATGAGTGTGAAAGTCTCACGGAAAGTGGAGACTAATAGTAGATTATTGTGACCTCAATGAAGTCACACCACCGTTGAGTGCTGCCGTATCGGACATGCTAGAACTTCAGTATGAACTGGAGTCAAAGGCAGCCAAGTGGTATGCCACAACTGATATTGCCAATGCATTTTTCTCAATTTGTTTGGCAGCAGAGTGCAGGCCACAGTTCACTTTTACTTGGAGGGGCATCCAGGACACTTGGAATCGACTGCCCCAGGGGTGGAAACACAGCCCTACCATCGCCATAGACTGATCTAGACTGCATTGGAATAGAAGCAAACTCCAGAACACCTACAGTACATAGATGACATTGTTTTGTGGGGCAATACAGCAGAGGAATTTTTTGAGAAAGGGAAGAAAATAATCCATATCTTTCTGAAGGACGGTTTTGCCATAAACCAAAGCAAGATCAAGAGACATGCACAAGAGACCCAGGTTTTGGGAATAAAATGGCAAGATGGACAGTGTCAGATCCCTATGGATGTGATCAAAAAGATGTCAGCAATGTCCGCACTAATTAGTAAGAAACACAAGCTTTCTTACACTTTGTAGATTTTTGGAGAATGCACATCCCAAATTACAGTCTGATTGTAAGCCCTTTCCCTCATGTGACCAGGAAGAAAAATTTAAATGTGGCCCCAAGCAATGACAAGCCTTTGAAGTAGTAGTAGTACTAGTAGTAGTAGTAGTAGTAGTAGTAGTCATAGTAGTAGTATATTTTACTTTAGTTGTTAAACTGTTTTATCTTAACCCACAGGTTTTATATTCTTTCAATTCTCCTCCCCTGCACAGGGAGGGAGCTAAGGAGCCATGAGTGAGTGGCTGCATAGTACGTAGTTACCAGCTGAGTTTAACCTATGACAACATGTGACCTTGGGCAGAGCTCTTGATACACTGTTTGCCAAAAAATCCTCAAGCCTGGAACTAGCAGAAAAACCTCGTTCTTGTGGCTGTATTTTGCAGCACAGACCAAGAACATATTTACCCTTTAGGCTGATTGATAAGTCTCAACAAATTTGGGATTTTTTTCTGCTCATTCTAGATTTTAGCTGCCCTTGCAGCTGTGCCATAGGAGAGACACTAGAAAAGGAATCTGCAGTGAGCCAATGCCAGCTACAATGAACAGAGACAGTAAGCTGAATTCAGTCTGTCAATAAAAGAAATACGCAAGTTGCTGTCAAGCTTCACAATCACCTTGGTGGTCTTCTCTCCAGTTAAATAAACAAATAAACAAACCCAAACCCAGACAAAAACAAACCAAACAAACAAAGAAAACCGGAAAAAAACAAAAAGAAAAAACCCCCACAAACCAACCAAGGCCAACAAACCCACCAAAATTTGAGGCAATTTTTTTAAAAGTACTTTTAAGCCATTGAAGGTGGTCTTTTGGTGTTACATTATGCAAACAAAATTTGGTGCTTAAAAAGAGTAATTCCTGCAAGCCATGTGCTAGTAGTTATTACATTACCTGCTATTCAGCAGTAGAATGTGTACTACAGGATATCCCTAACAGTCTTTGCTCTAGGCATCAAGGTATCAACTGTTTCACACTAGATCTCACTAGATATCTCACTAGATATCTCACTAGATAGATTTATTATGCAGTTAGGAGTTTTTGCTGGTATGTACCTGTATAAAGAGGTGAAACTGTAGGAAATGCAGGCTTTGTGATTTAGTAATTCACTTTTAAAGTACTCATGTATGATGCATTTTCCTCTCTTACTTCAATTGTATTAGTCTTTCTCGATTACCCATGCAACCTCATAGGCTAAAGGGAATGCTAAATAAACAAATGTATCTTCTTCTATCCTCAGGAGTTTTAATTTGCATAAAATAATTAAATGTTAATTGGAAGAAGAAAAAGAACATGCATGAGCATGACTTTTCCAACAGTTACGGCTTTGATTTGGGGGAAGTAGCATCCATCTTTGTGCTGGTCATACTTAAGATCAAATGCCTCAGTGTTCTTTAGAGCAAGAATTTGAATGTAAATCTCTCCTCTATCAGCTCATACTCTTAGTCTTAAAACTAATTGGTTTCGCTCATTTTCTGTCTCTGAATACTCAATATTTATATGATTATAAGCTTAATGAAACATTGTAAACTTTAATATGTTTGACAAGTTTTATTATGGATAAAATATTAAAAAGTAATGAAATTAAAGCATTGCAGTGGCTAAGTTGAGGCCCATTGTTTATTTTTAAGAAAAAGAGACAAAAGGCAAACCCTAATCTTAATGGTGATTTTTTTTTTTTTTTCTTTTGCAGTTACATTTGCACAGCAAGACCTTTGGGTAGTGAAGCTTTCAAGGTTTTCAAAACTTGTAATATACGTTATTATTCTACTGTACTTAACTTTCTCCTTCTATCTTCACAATAAATTTCTGACACATTTGCTTAAACGTGGAACAAAAGATATTTCTTAATAGGGACTTGGTGTTAAAAAATAAACCTCCAGATTACTGCAGAATACTGCAGAATACTGCAAAATAATCAAATGATATGAAATAGTTTTACTGTAAGTACCTTATTTGCTTCTTGTGCTTGGGCTGGGTCAGAAGAAGAAGGGGCAGAGAAAGATGTCATTACACTTTTCATTGTCTGATGCTTGCTTCTCACTATTCAGTGTGTTGGCTGTTACTTCTCCAACACCAGCACAGATCTTGTGGAGACTGCGATTTTTTTACATAATAATTATTCTTGAAGACTTGAATTCATAATGTATGGCTATGAAATTTGTTGGCATGCCACCGAAGGGAGACTCAGCAAGTAAATTTGTCACTCCATTGAAAAAAACATGATCCGAGATAATTTATGTTAACTATTCTATAAGGAAGCACCTGTTCTTCCTTTCTTCCTTTACTGGAAGGGAACTCTAAGTATAGCTTTAAGTACATTGCTATATTAGATCAATACTCTTAATGTATAATTAGGCTTAGTTCCTGCACAGTATTGTTATCTTTGGGGAACAGGTGCCTTAAGAATTACAGCTTTGCACTACTGGCAGCCAGAATAAGAATTACTTGTCAGTTGGTTAAATCGTAGAACCTAAAAAACCCACAAAGACTGAAGGATAGAAGTCAGATTTTTTTTTAAACTTAGAGAAAGTAAGATAGATATATGCAGTAATAATTAGGAAAGAGGACTTCCAAATGCACTGATGATCAGTTAGAAAGTTAGCTTTCCAACCATGTAGAAGGGTTCTTCATTCTAGTCCATGGCACTCTTTGAATGCCTGTTTCCTTCCACACACTGTGTTCATCAATCATGGACTGGCATTCTTTTGCCATATGAATGTTTCCAATGACGTCAGAGGTGTTCATCTAAGCCCTTGATTTAATTAGCATATCCTTTGACTTATCTGGGTAATAGACCAAGTTCTTAGCTATCTGCCTGCTCTTTCCATCTATGGACTAAAGTATGGAGAAAATCTACTGTGTAAGCATATCTGACATCAGATATGAAAAAAAAAAATAAAGTGTTTGAGTAAAGTAGTATTCATATGACAGGATAGTAAATAACTGGCTAATTCATATCTTTAAGTCATAAGATATCAAAGTTACCATTCTAAATCTTAATAATTTAAAAAAAAATTTAAAAGAGATGAAAATCGAAAGGTATCAAGCCCATTTTGCCTACTACAACCCAGGCCTAACTATAGGGAGTAAAACTATAATGAAGAATATTTAATATAGCTGAGTATATACACTACCTATGCAGTTAGCTGATGAACAAAAATGGATGTAGTGTATATAATACACATAAGTAATTGCAGTAACCTAGTTAAGCAGTTATTTATCTAATTGATATATAAAGCCTTCTAATGATGGTGGCAACAGAAATTTCCAGTATCTTTTATTTCATTCAATAAAAAGAAAGGTGAGACAGGCTTTAGAAGAGAAGGTAATAATTCTATTAAAAAAACAACACAAAAATGCAAATTATCTCCTTGTAACGTAGATCACTGGGTAATTTGCATATAACTTCATAGCTGGTTTTTTTAAAGTTCTGTTTCTTTTAATTTTTTTTTTTCTTTAAGATTGTTTCTCAGACACCTCACCATTTTCAGATTTATTGCTTTTCTGAAAGTTATTACTTATTTTTTTCTACAGTTACCAATTCTTGTCTTCCTAGTTTTCAGATTTATTGCTTTTCTGAATGTTATTACTGATTTTTTTCTAGAGTTACCGATTCTTGTCTTCCTAAGTATTAAAAATTTTTATGTATCATAAACACTCTTGACTGTATTGCCTTTTGTTGGTTGTTTTAGCCATTTTCTGCTGGCTGGATTTGATTCTGGCTGCAATAAAACCAAGAAATGCATCCACTTTAGTTGGTATGTTCACTTTTGGGTCAATGAAATAAAAAAAAGCACCAGTACATTAATAACTAACAGACACTCCATTTCACTATTTCGTTACTAATGATCATCAAGGTAACTAGTATCTCTTATTTTTATCAAGTTTGGTTTATGTAATTCTGCTTCTTAGTCCTAAAATAATTTCTTCACAGTGGGATTTGATAATAGAGGATTTCCACACACCCCTTTTAGTCTTCTTTTTTCTTTATAAACTAAACATTAGAGGAACTATATGAATTACTAGTATTATTTCTGTCAAACTGATTTTTAAAGTATACTGTCACATCTGAAATTCTGATAAAAAGATGTAGAATGCTATTTTCTGTGAGTATTGAGAATCTGTATTGAAAGCATATTTTTTAATGCTTGTGAAGATATATTTTCAGTTATGGATATAGTTCAACAGTTTTGCTTCACCCTAAAAAATGTATTCTTTGCCTTAAGAACTTCAGTGGACTAATCCAATCTTTCAGATGATTTTATACACAAGTTAGGATTGATTTTTAATGAGTATTATTTGTACAATTAGACAATGGTTTTAATTCTATCAGGCAATTATATACATTACTCAGACTGCTTTTCAGATGTTGCTGAGAAATTACTTGACGAAATAAAAAAGAATATTTGCAGTTCTCTTAACAGATTTTTCTGTTTTCATTCATTAGTCCAAACCAGCAGTTGTGTTTCCATACTTGTTTTCTTTCACATCCTCTGTGTTTTGTTGTAGTGATGGCAGGTCAGTATCAATATAAAAGTGCTTGCTTCAAGCTATGCTTGTGTGTAAATGTGCTTGTGTGCAATGCTTAGGTTTCTAGAAAATTTTTTTTTTTTTGAGAATTTTTATATGGTTTTAAATACTTGGAACACTTAGTAGCAATAATATGTGTTTTCCTTCTTTTGGCCTGAATCTGGTTTCCATGGTATCCTACATTTCCATAATAAGTACAATGTGGGCCACAAACACACAGAGCTATGTTCAGACATATTTGCACATTCACAAAAGATTCTAACATTTAGTATACATCAAGTTAGTTTAGAAAAGATAATCTTATTATTATTTATCCTCATTTTGTTTTAATGTTGAACTGAAAAGCAAGAATTAATTAAATGATTTCTGACTTTGTCAGTTTCCAATCACCAGCTAATGACTGCTTCATTCTCTAATCCTCTTTTCACCCCATTGAGTCTCTCAGCAGTTCCTGTTTATTCAAGATACCCGAGGATAAGACCTTCCATGTTCTACCATTTGTACAGTCCACCAAAATTCTATGTGGCTAAGGTTATACTGCTTATTGTTTTCAATATGCTGAAATGAGTGAACTTCATCAAGGAGAAAAATAAAATATTTGCTTGAAACTTATTTCACTGTTGAAATTTCCTGTAGCCTGATCAAACCGAAAGGTCAGTAGAGAAAGCAGAGCTTTTGATTTTCAATGCACTCCAAATACATGTTAAGTACTGAAATATTCAGAAATGGCCTGGAAAGACAGAAGGCAAGGGAAACCAGGGATGAATTGTGGTGGTTTAACCCCATCTGGCAACTAAGTATGCAGCTGTCTGCTCACTTTACCCTGTGGTGGGATATGGAGTATTGGAAAAAGGTAAAAACTGTGGTTTAAGAACTGTTTAATAACTGTAATAAAGGAAATTAAGTAAAATATAATACCAGTACTACTGCTTATAATAATTATAATGAAAAGGGAGATAACAGAAAAAGAGAAACGAAACTCAGGGTAAAATCCAAATGATGCATGATACGATTTATCACCACCCACTGAAAAATGTGCAGACAGTCCCTGAGCAGCTATTGCATGCCCCACCCAGAGCCAGCTCTCCCCATTTTATATAATAGAGCATGACCTTGTGTGGTATGGAATATCCCTTTGTCCAGGTTGGGTCAGCTGTCCTGGCTGTGTCTCCTTCCAACTTCTCCTACCCTCCAACCTTCTTACTAACAGGGGACAAGAAACTAAAAACGCATTAATATAGCAACAGCTAAAAACATCATTGTGTTAGCAGCAATATTCTCATACTAAATCCAAAACACAGCAGTATATCAGCTACTAGGAAGAAAATTAATTCTATCCCAGCCAAACCCAGGACATGAGTGTAGCAGCAGGGTGAATTAATTTTTTTGCAAGCTATATATTCGAAGTAGGCAAACAGTTTTATCTAAACAGAATAAAATTTCTTGTGAACATGGTAGCTACGGTTCACTTTAACCCTCATACTTTCATTTGGCAGAGTGCTTTGGCTGTTGAAGAGTAACTTCTCCCTCATATTGGTATTATTAATACTGTTTACTTTAATCCTTTATTTTTTCAATGTCACTTCTGAGGAGCTTTCATCTTTAAGTAACCAAGAAATTTACTTAGAAAATGTCAATATTTTTCCAGCTACTTTTCAGCAGTCTTCATCCCATTCACTGAAGAGCTAAACAAAGAGTTGCTTTTGGCAAAACAAGGAAGGGGCAAGAAGAAACACTAAAAATATGGAAAAAACATCTTAAGTAGTATTGTTGTTTACCCTCAGTCCAGAAGGATCTGAAAGCCAACAGATGGCAAGAAAGGCAAGAAAAAGCATGGCTTAAGTTTAGACAAAAGGCAGAGCTTTAAGAATTGGACATTTTTGGCAAGCAAGTCTCAGGATTTTTGAGCATGAAAACTGCCTTTTTACTTTGTTTCCACTCTATTCACATACAATTCAGTGATTTTCCTTCCTGAGCAAAGAAGAAAATAGCTGATTTTTGCAAACAATATTTCTCCTTTAAGGTGAACAAACCTACAGTGCTCTAAATACAAGGCAACTACGGTATCCACAGTACTATATTTTTACTTTATTTTCCTAAGTATTGAAGCTTCCTACTAGATGATGCAGAACCTTTTAGTACGTCTATTATTTCTTCTGTTTTGTAGTTTTGAATTAAGACTTTTCCATTTTCACAGACTACAGAAAATTGACTAAGGGGAATCTGAACCAATGTCTGAAATACAATGCAGGACCCACACTTGCGGTGTCAGAGCCAGTGCTCTGTTTTCAGAAGGATGTAATCTTTGACACTAATTTCTGCTGAAATGCAGCACAAAGCATTGATAAGGCAAAGGTTTTCTACTATAGCTAAACATTAGGAAAGTTTCTTTGGACTTTACTATTATCCAGGTATAACATCCAAATCTTTGGAGATATTTTCTGTTAACAAAAAAACCAAAAAAAAACCCCCAAAAAACCCAAACCAAAACATAAAGACACACCAGCTTTTTCTTTGCAAATTTTTTTTGGTTTGTCTGTTTGTGTGGGTTTGGTTGGTTTTTTTTTTTTTTGTTTTGTTCCATTTTTTGTTTGCTTTTTTTGTTGTTGTTGTTTTGGTTTTTGGGCTTGGGATTTTGTGTGTGCGTGTGTGTTTTTCAGCTTTCAGTCAGGTATCGTTGCTGGACGTTTACTGGATGCTAGTTAAATAATTTGGTTCCCAGTAAATGAAAAAACTATGCCACACTTAGGGAAGGAGTATTTGCCTGCTGATAGCAAAAAGAAAGAGCAGGCACTTTGTTTTCGGTACATTCCTAGTAATAAGATTCCTGCTGTCATACGAGTTCCTACTTGAAAAATGTGTCCATAACAAGAACAAACAAAACATCTCTCACAAATGACACTTTCAGAGTCAGCACATACTTAAAAAGGAGAAGAACTACCAATGGATCAGAGCAGTCACAGGCTAAATTCCACCTTATCATAGCACAAGGAAACTTGCGCTGACTTTTCTTATGCTTTTTTTTTAATGTTATCAATCTATTCTAAATCTTCTTTTCTCTAGGGGAATTAAAACTACTTTTAGGTCTCCAAAGTTTGGTATTTGAAACAAAACAGCATTCAAATCTACTTTTTGGTAACTAATAGCAGTCACTGAGAAAAAAAAAAATAGAAAAGTTTGTAGCAGGACAAAATGTACTGGAGCAATGCATTTTATATTAGTTATTTACACCACCATGCTATTGGAAAAGCCAGGTTTCAAAGATGTTTGCGCTTCTCAATTTGGATTTAGTAACTAAAACATGTTATTAGATCCTTTCGTATTTTATACCTAGGCACTTCATGATACTTTTGTTTTTGCTGTTGTTTTTTTTTTTTTCCTTAGAGAATATGTAGTGCAGTAAAATCAGTTTATTCTTAACAAAACTATTTGAACATCTAAAAATATATTCTCCTCACTTTTCATCAAAATGCTTTGTATATCAACCTGTACACTACTAGATGGAAAATTTTCAACAATAGAAGTCATTACAATTATTTTAAAGAAAATAAATAAATGTTTACAAACCATATAAAACTATGCAAAACAGCAACTTATATAGGTGTTCTCCTGAAGAAACAGGAAGAAACATATTTTTGGAATATAGCCTTTTGGTTTCTTTTTAAATGGATCCAGTTTTATACACCAGCAAAGGTGGCTTACAGCAGAGTTGCACTATTGGGTTTTTTTTTTTAACATATTTTCTTCCACCACCGTATTTGTTGAAGAATAGTGTATTTGGGATGATTTGGGATGATATGTGATGATCAGTTCCCCCATTTGGGATCAAAAGAAGGGCTTTTTCTCTTTGCTTAGTACTATTGTAACAGCTACGATTTGTGTTCTTTCAGACAGCAAGAAGATTATGTCCTGGCACAGAGTCAGTGCTCCTTACCAAGTGTGTGAGCAGTGGTGTGAAACACCATTCCTCTAAGGTTCCAGAGCTGCAAGAGGAAATTTGAAGGATTGTTCAAGTCTTGTGTAGAAAGTGTCAGTGAATTTACCCCAGTGTACCTTGCCACTCAAAGCTTTATAGATAACTTTTTTTAGCATTGCTACAAATTAAAACATTCTGGATTAACTACCTAAAACTGATTATGTATGTTGTAATTGAATTTCCCAATGAACTACAGTAACACCATAAGGCACTGAATTTGTAAAAATGACTACCCATAGGTTCAGCAGGTAATAAAACATATGATTTTTGGTATTCCAAAGACTGAAATATTCAGCCTTTTCTTAGTCCACTAAAATTCTATAAAAGTTTTGAGGAAAAATAAATAGAAATGTCTTACTAATCAAAGCTGACAGAAAGCATATCTTCACAGAAATAAACATATTTATTTATTCCTAAATTATTATATAAGATATAATTAATTGATGTCCTATACACACATTGCTACAATAAATTTACCAAATAAGTAATTGCGTTTGTGTTTGAGAACTACAGTTTCAAATGGGTATTTTGAAGAATATCAACGCTTGTGAAAATGCAAAAATATTTTCAAATTGACGGAAAAAAAAGGATCATTTAAAGATATCAGAACTAGTTCCAAATTGCCTGGAAATTTCCTTGGACCACTACCTCTCATGGAGGGTGATAATATGTTATGACCTGTGTATATCTCCCAGCTTTGGAACTTTGCAAAGACAAGGAATTTTGTTAATCTTGAAAGAAAATCTATCAGTAGCAACTCAAATGGAAACTTTTTTTTTTTCTTCTTCTTCTTCTAGGTAGAATTTATAGAGCAGAGAGATTCCAGGAGAAACAGCCAAAGAAAGCAAGATCATATGTTGTCATTTATTTCACAGCTAAAAGAAATACCATTTTAAATACCTGAATAAGGCTTTAAGCATCAGTGATACTTTTTCTTGCCAGCAGTTTTTAACAGAAGTCATGGGTGAGAACACACAACAGCAAATTTGATTAATGGATCAGCTCTGTGCAATTGAGGCTGGGGCTGATGGAGCTTAAGATGTGAGGGTCATGTCAAACTTTTTGACACAGAGGAGATTAAGGCTGATGCTATTTTATGACCTTTTTATTTGTCAGACAAGAGTAATATGGAAGGTTTATAGTGGCTGTCAAAACCTTAGCATGCACTTAATTTGCTACTTTAAATATATAAAACTCAGAAAGTAATGATAGAGACCTGCAATCTGATTTTTTAAAATTAGTTCTCTTTGCTTTATTTCTTCAGGAGAATAATGGTGTATGAGAGATGACTGGTCATACATTGCCTTTGACCACAAGTAAAATGCCTGGGATGCCAATGGGAGCTGGCTGCATGGGCTGAAAGCTGTTTATAGCCACAGGATATCAGTATTTATGAGGTCTCTCAAGTGAGACAAATGGAAAAATAAACCCCTCCATTCTGAAAATTGCTTTTCTTTTTTACATGAGCAGAAAGTCAGTTTCTAGGCTAAAAAAAGAGCCTCCTTTCTGAAGAGTAACATGTTAATCCTGAACTCTGAAGATTATCGGCATATAGATTCATCACAGTTTCACTAGATGTGTCATACTGAAATTACAGTCATGCAGAAATGAGGAAAAGTAAGGAAATTTTTTAATAATTTAATAAAGCATTAAACAAAAGAACATGCTAGCTCACACTTAACTAAGAAGTTCTCCAATATTGATAGAAAGTTTATCATTCTAAAAATAGCAAGTAACTTACTGATTATCTGATGGTATTAGAAAAGCTTGTTTTATGAACTCAGCATCAAACTCCATTTCACACTGAAGCAAATTTAAAGCTTTGATTTATTGGATTTAATCAGAACTTATCTGAGTAATTTCAAGGACACTATTAAATGTTCCTTCCCAGTTATATTGCTCTATTCTCTACCATGGAGATAGAAGATTATTTCAGGTTACTTTGGAAGATCTAAAACAATTTTTTGTTGTGCTTTCTTTCACTTTGTTTTTATAGAGATTTTTAGATCTTCATTTTCTTCTTCTGACTCCACTCAAAACTAACAAACAAGGCCAATATAAGTTTAGTCAAATTTGACCTACTAATGTTTCTACTTACAGATCACATTCTTAGTTTCTGTCTCTCATTTTACACAGAGGGAAATAAGTTTGCGAGATAATATTGCGGTGTGGTGTTTCAGAGTGATGTTTTCATGCAATTAAAAGAATAGAGAATGACAGTTTACCTCGTGACTGCTCAGCCTGTCAGAATTTTGCAGCAGGGAAGATCTCTATAAGCATCATGCCTAAAAACCTCTTTTTTTCTTTTTACATTGATATCTGATGCCTACAAAATCATATAAAAGGAAAGGTTATGTAGTAGCACTACTGTTCTCTTCAGGATCACACAAAGAAGAGCAGATCCTCTTCCACAGAGCAAAAAGGCAATTCACATACAATTTTAATTTACTTGACTCAAGATTTTTCTGTGCCCTCGCTGGCTTTTCCTCTCTAAGAAAAACTTCATACACTAAGAAAGTACAGAAATTCCTATATTTAAATTCTCCAGCTTCTGAAACTTGATTTAATCCTACATAGTCAGTATAAATACACATCAATTCAATCTGTTGCAGATCTGGCCAGCAACCTATCTTAGGCTAGGTCACTTTGTAAGTGGTTTAAGAAGGATGTTTTTAGGGCAAGGGTAATTTTCAAATAATGTAACTTCTAGCTTTATTATTAAAAAAAAAATTTGCAACACAAAAATTCTATATTCAATTTTTTAATGATTTATCTTTAAGAAAAGATGATTCAATGATTTGCATTTTAAAAAGCATAAAAGGAATTCTTGGTATTCTTAGTTTTTGGAATCAATTTGGTATTTAATTTGGTTTGAATAATTATATTTTTCTTTTCAGCTCTTCTGCACGATATCCCTTTAATAACCACCCCTGAAAAGAAAAATATGTTACCTCACACCTCAAAGTCGACCTCACAAAAACCACAGATGTAACTATATATCTTCGCATTTTTCTGTGAGAAACTTGGAAGTACTATTGTGGCAACTGGGATAAAAAGCTATGTTGCTAGGGTACTGTGTATTCCCTTCTGCAAAACTCCCACCTTGCAATAGGAGCTAGTTGCCTCTCACCAGGTGACTCTACTCAGAAAATGTCTATATATTTAGTAGTGCAAGTCCTCTGATGTAGATCTTGATAGATAGGGGTAGGTGGTGGAATGCCGAGGGAAATAGGTGTCCTGGGTTCAGCAGTAGCAGTCAGTTTTTCTCCTTCTTAGTAGCTGTTGCAGCACTGTGTTTTTGACTTTTGGCCTGGGAAGAGCTGATAACACTGATGTTTAGACTGACCAAGGACTTTGTGAGTCTCATGCTCTGCCAGGGAGGAGGAGGGGCTGGGAGGAAGCAGGGACAGGACGCCTGACCCAAACTAGCCAAAGAGGTATTCCATACCACAGCACGTCATGCCCGGGGATGTAACTGGGAGCTACCCGGAAGGGCACGTCCTCTTTTCGGTCGGGCTCTTTTCTGGCCAGCGTTATCATATTTTCTTCCCTTGTTATTTCTCTTATCATTATTATTATTGGTGGCAGCAGTAGTGATTTGTGTTATACCTGAGTTACTGGACTGTTTTTATCTCAACCCGTGGGAGTTACATTCTTTCGATTCTCCTCCCCATCCCTCTGGGGAGTGGGGGGGGGAAGTAGACTGCGTGGTTCTAATTTACAGCCGGGGCTTAAACCACGACAGTTCTTTTTTGGCGCTCAACGTGGGGCTTGAAGGGTTGAGATAACAACAGATCTGACCAAGGCACAATGCTGATTTGTGGGCTCTCAAAGTTGTTCTTTTTGATATCACAGTTTCTGTATGTCGTTGCTTACTTAGAGCCGGTATTTGCTGTATTAGTGTTTATCAAGTGTGGGCCTTGGGCTAGGGTTCTTGTTTCACTGTACTTCATGGTAATGGCTTGTAATATGGGGAGGCATGGCAGATTGATTATATCACACTCCCACCAACCCGTCAAGGCAAGCGCCATGTGCTTACCATGGTGGAAGCAACCACCGGATGGCTGGAAACATACGCTGTGCCCCACGCCACTGCCAGGAACACTATCCTGGGCCTTGAGAACCAGATTTTGTGGCGACATGGCACCCCAGAAAGAATTGAATCAGATAATGGGACTCATTTCCAGAATAACCTTATAGACACTTGGGCCAAAGAGCATGGCATTGAGTGGGTATATCACATCCCCTACCATGCACCAGCCTCTGGGAAAATTGAACGGTATAATGGGCTGTTAAAAACTACACTGAGAGCAATGGGTGGGGGAACTTTCAAGCATTGGGATACACACTTACCAAAGGCCACCTGGTTGGTCAACACCAGAGGATCTGCCAACAGGGCTGGCCCAGCCCAGTCAGAACTTTTACATATTGTAGAGGGGGACAAAGTTCCTGTGGTGCACATGAAGAATTTGCTGGGGAAGACAGTCTGGGTTATTCCTGCTTCAGGTAAAGGCAAACCCACTCGTGGGATTGCTTTTGCTCAGGGACCTCGATATACTTGGTGGGTAATGCAGGAAGATGGGGAAGTCCGATGCGTACCTCAAGGGGATTTGATTTTAGGGGAAAACAGACAATGAACTCAATTGTACGCTGTTGCCTGCTATAGCCATCAACTACAAGTCTGCAGGGCACCAGCGACTGGCCCTGACTTCCCTCCGACCATCATCCCAACAGAGAATGAACTTTGATAGAACCGGATGAGTTCTACAGTAAAGGAATGATCAGCATCAGCAGGCAACGATCCAACACTGCACACAGCTTCTCCTGCTCTGAAAGACTGTTACAAGAGATGGAGCCCAACATCATGAACCGAATGGACTGAGTAGCTTTATAGGAATTGGTCCGTGCACTAAGATAACAGTGCACTGAAATGAGAGTGAGGGTATATGGAAAATGTGGGATCTGAGCATGACGTGAATGGTATGGAATAAGGGGTGGATACTGTCCTGGGTTCAGCAGTAGCAGTCAGTTTTTCTCCTTCTTAGTAGCTGTTGCAGCACTGTGTTTTTGACTTTTGGCCTGGGAACAGCTGATAACACTGATGTTTAGACTGACCAAGGACTTTGTGAGTCTCATGCTCTGCCAGGGAGGAGGAGGGGCTGGGAGGAAGCAGGGACAGGACGCCTGACCCAAACTAGCCAAAGAGGTATTCCATACCACAGCACGTCATGCCCGGGGATGTAACTGGGAGCTACCCGGAAGGGCACGTCCTCTTTTCGGTCGGGCTCTTTTCTGGCCAGCGTTATCATATTTTCTTCCCTTGTTATTTCTCTTATCATTATTATTATTGGTGGCAGCAGTAGTGATTTGTGTTATACCTGAGTTACTGGACTGTTTTTATCTCAACCCGTGGGAGTTACATTCTTTCGATTCTCCTCCCCATCCCTCTGGGGAGTGGGGGGGGGAAGTAGACTGCGTGGTTCTAATTTACAGCCGGGGCTTAAACCACGACAATAGGGAATTTCTGGAAGCAGGTGTTACAGTTTTTTTTCTGTGCTGTAAACTCCAATTAACATCATTCCTCCTGTTGCTATTTGTGAATATATTCTGATTCACTATGTCATCATTTTGAAATGTCAACCATAGCAATTGTCTTCATAGTATAGTGGGAGGACATATAAGAGAGAGGAAGCACCTGAGTGTGCAGTATTATTGTGGTTGTGGCTGCACTGGTTGTGGAATTAGGTCCAGCCAATTATGTTTCACTATAATTAGTTGCTCAAATGGCCTACTCAGAGACAGACAAACAAATTTAGAGTTTATTGGTGAGAATTTAAGGACTGGCTAATATAAATGACACTGATATAGGTGTTTATTGTAGGCCACCTGATCATGAGGAGGAAGTTGATGAGGCTTTCTATAGGCAGCTGGAAATAACCTCATGGTCACAAGTCCCTCATTTTCCTTGGGGACTTCAATTACCCTGATATTTTTTGGAGAGATAACGCCGTCTGGTACACACAGTGCAGGAAGCTCCTGCAGATCATCGAAGATAACCTTTCGACGGAAGTGGTGGAAAGGCCAATGGGGAAAGACATGTTGCTGGACTTTGTACTAGTAAACTAGAAGGGACTGGTTGAAGACAAAAAGCTTGTGGGCAGCTTTGTCTGTAGTGATCATGAGATGGTGAAACTCAAGAGCCTGTGTGGGAAAAAGAAAACAATAAGCAGGACTAGAACCTTAAACTTCTGTAAAGCTAACTTCGGTCTCTTCAAAGACCTACTTAGAGGAATCCCATGGGATACGGCTCTAGAAGGTGAGGGAGGGAGTCCAGGAGAGCTGGTCAGTACTTAAGCACCACTTCCTCCATGCTCAAGACCAGTGTATCCACATGATGAAGAAATCAGACAAAGGGGGCAGGAGACTGTGAGAGACTGAACTCAAATCGGATTCCACCTTCCATTGTCTCAAAGATTGGTATGAGAAGCTGAGGTCCAGATGGGCATGAGGAGCTGAGATGGGATTCCATCATCCATTCTCTGAGAGATGGTAGGAGGAGCTGACACACTGTCTGAGAGACGGGTGGGAGAAGCTAAGACTTCTCCATTAACTCAAGGATTGGTGCAATGAATTGCTGTCAATTATCTCAAGGATTGCTGACAGATATGTACAGTTGAAAAGGTAGCTGCAACAACAGCAAAACTGGATGCCTGTAATCCACCAGGAATGTGCAGTAGTGACATTAAGAACACAGGTACTTCCCCCAACACATAATAAAAGGGGAAAAAGACAATTGCTGGTGTGAACACTTAGCTTTGATCACAACTATGGACCCTGGGGAACACCACCACCAAAGACGACAATGACTACGGACCCTCAGGACACCCCTGACTCCACGATGGTGACTATCTCTGAATTCTTGCTTAATTTCTATGCTTTTTTCTGATCTGTACTATCAATATCTTTTTTATAATAATCACCTTTTTATCTTTTTATAGTAAACAAACTGATCAATTACGGTACTTGACCGTGCTTGCATCTTAATTTCTCTCTGGGGATCTCGAACAAAGTATTTCCTTTTTTATGGTCAGGGTCCTCCCACCCATCTCTCAGACAATGGACAGTGGTGTCTCTCACAGAGACCTACATGGATGATCAGGGAGCTCCTAGTAAATCTCAAATGCAAGAAAGAAATTTATGGGATGTGGAAAAAGGGACAAACCAAGTGTCATGTATATTGGTGAATATAAACTTCTTAGGGTTGTGTTAGCATAATATAATGTTTAAAAGTCATTCAGCTTATTTCTTATTTTGTAATTACCCTACATGTCTTGTTAGCTCAAGCAAAATTTGGAGCAGTTTGGATGTTCTGAGGTAGATTACCAAAGTCACACTTCTAGACTATATAAGACTCCATTGCTTTTATGTATGACCTTTTTTCACAGAAGGAATACATATTTGCCAAGTTCCTGAAAATATTCAAAATACCATTATTTTTTAATGAATAATAAGATTTCATTCAAGTTTCTGTAGCAGAAAATGTAACCTAAAGCACCATTAAGAAATCTTTCCAAAGATCAATATGAGTATTGTTTTCACCTTTGATTCACACATTATTTGAGAAAATGCTTTTATATACAGTTGACTTATTTGATTCAAGCAGTTAATTAGTGGATATTTTTGAATATTTTTCAGGCAAAACCTGGTAGTGACATTTAAAAAAATCCATCACTTTGGGCTCATTTTCTTTTCAGAGAGAAACTTTAATTCCTGGGTAACTCAGTCAATAAATATTTTTTTCACCTTTGTTTAACCCTCTACTCCAAATGCATTACCACCTTATTTTGGAAGTCTTGAAAAAGATTCCTAAAGGTAAAGGCCATTAATTCCTCCAAGAGAGTTATTTCTAATACAATACTTTAGGTACTAAATCCTTTAAAACATGCTTCATAAAATGCAGTTTATGTTAAAAAATTACTCTTAAATTGATAAGAAATTGTCTTTGCAAAGATTTATTTTATTATATTTTGTATAAGTTTTATATGCTGATACATAAAATTTTTTCAATATATTACACAGCAAGAAAATTGTTCATCAGAAATGTGATACTGTCATTCTTACTATGACCTTTATGAAATAGAAATTATATTTTAACTTTGTATTTTAAAATATTATTTGGAATAGAAACTAGTAGAGAATTTCCTTACAAGATATCCGTCCTCTACATTAGAAACCCATATATTACTATCTACCTACAGTGCTATGTGGATTGGCTAAGGGACGGCGGACATTTCGTGACCAACCCAGACATCTTAGCCTTAGGAGACGGTGGATATGAAGAATACAGCTGAACAATCGACATGTGAGCAATCCCAGCTGTTTGGTCTTAGCCAAACTCTGAATTAAGTTGCAAGGCCTGAACTCAAGTTATCCAGGCTGCAAGGCCTAGCCTTAGGTTACTAAAGAACAGTTATGCGCAGTAGAATAAGGAGCTTGGCATTCACTCAAGGTTAACAGGTTGTGGGAGCGGAATGGTGAAACTGCAAGTTATGTGGGAAAGGTAGCGAATGGATAATTTTAGCTTGCTTGTTATCTGCTTCACTTTTATCTAGCTTGTTATCTGCTTTAAAAATGTGTGGATTGCACTTTTGAGCCAATCAGAATCTATATTGGTTACATCAGCTAGTTCTGTAAACTATAAAAACTCTTGATGTGTGTGAATAAATTTGGCAATTGCTTGATTACATTGATCGTCTCTGCGTTGTCCGTGACTCCCGCGTCAACAATGCTACATCTAGCATGCTACAAGCAGTAACTTAGTTGTAAGTAACCATCAGATTTTAGGAATATGCGTTTTGTATTATACAGGGGTTGATTATTTACAAGGAAAGTTACCACCAGTAGCATATTTAGAAATCATGCCCAGCAGAAAATTCCATTGTTGGAAAGGAAATAATAAATTATGAAATTAATATTCCCTGTCTCAACCTGTGTCTTTGTCCTTTTGTATAAATTACTCTTCTTTAAAATATCTTATATGTATGCAGTTCAGATTGCTGAGGTGAGTAGCTCGAGAGAGGATGCCTTCAAGACCGGAGCAGGGAGGAGATCAGCGTCCAGGAGCCTTTACTCAGAATGGCCAGAGCCACCGAGGGAGCCTCAGGTCCTCGGCAGGACTTGCCCAGGAGTCGGCAGATCAGATGACGCGAGCAGCTGACTCACAGGGGGTGGAGCCACGAGGAGCGCACCAGCCCTGACTGGTTAAAAACCTGCCCCTGGGAGCACGAGCGACCAGGAGCGCGGCCAACAGGGCAGGTCGAGGCAGTTTGCGCGGCAGTTCGCGCGGGCAGGCGAGCGGATGGTGAGTGCTCGCTGTATGACTGAGGCCTGGTCTGGGAGCTCTGCTCTGGCTGCCCCCGTGGTAGCCAGCGTAGGCACCCAGACAGAGGCAATGAGAGCGGAGGCTGCAGTGCAGAGCTCAGAGTGTAGAGAGTGCCTGCACTGGTCTCCTGAGGGAACGGTGCCAAATGGGCAGGGCTGTACTCGGTGCTCCTTGGTGGAGGTCCTCTTGCAGCAGGTGGCTGAGCTGCGGGATGCTGTCAATAGGCTGCAAAATGTCAGGGAAGCTGAGAGGAAGCAGGACTGCTTGCTCCAGGCCCAAACTGTGCAGGGGCCTCAGGCATCCCCTGAAGCTCGTGGAGGAGTGGAGGAGGCTGTCAAGCCAGGAAGCTGGGAAATAGTAACAACAAAAAACAACAAAAAAAAGAGGAAGAGGACAATTAAAAACAAGAGGCTTCCTCCTAAAGCTGTTGTCCCCACCTAGAACCGCTTTGCTGACCTGCAAGCGGCTAAGGAGGAAGCGTACTCACAGAAACAACTGGCTGGTGCACTGGTAAAGAAAATCTCTACTGGTGCTGTGAGGAAAAAGAGGCGGGTCATAGTGGTAGGGGACTCTACTTTGAAAAGGACAGAAGTACTCATCTGTTGGCCTGACCTGGTCTTGAGGGAGGTGTGTTGCCTGCCGGGGGCACGGATCTGGAATGTTGCAGAGAGGCTGACTGCTCTAGTAAGTCCCACTGACTATTACCCACTTCTAGTGATCCATGTGGGTGCTAGTGATGTTGATAGCAGTAGCCTGGAGAACATAAAGAAGGACTACAGAGCCCTGGGAGAGGTGGTTAGGGGCTCTGGAGCTCAGATTGTCTTTTCATCAATTCTCCAGGATACAGGGGGAGACCTTAAAAAAGCTAGGAGGATTGGCCAAGTTAATAAATGGTTAAAAGGATGGTGCCATAGTCAGGGGTTTGGGTGTTTTGAATACGGGACCCAAGTTAGTAGGCCAGCTCTACTGGGGGTTGGTAGAGCTGATCTGACAAAGAAGAGGAAGAGTGGTTTTGGTAGGAGGCTTGCCAGACTGGTCAAGGTTTCTTTAAACTAGATGTGTTGGGGGAGGGGGGCATCGTTCCATCTCAACACACCCAGTCAGTTGCCAGCACCTACAATAAATGCTCGGAGTGATGCAGAGATATTCCAGCCGCTCCAGCCAATGAGCTGGCTTCATTTGGAGCTCGGCTCAGATGCCTCTATACAAACGCCCGTAGCATGGGAAACAAACAAGAAGAATTAGAGATGCGTGCACATCTACAGGGGTATGATATAGTAGGCATTACATAAGCGTGGTGGGATGGCTCCTATGACTGGAGTGTTGGAATGGAAGGTTACAGGCTCTTTAGAAAAGACAGGCCTGGCAGGCGGGGAGAGGGAGTTGCTATTTATGTTGGGGATAGGCTGAAGAGTATGGAACTCTGTCTGGGGACAGGTGAGCAGTCGACAGAGAGTTTGTGAGTCAGGGTTAAAGGGAGAACAGCAATGTGAGACATTATTGTGGGGATCTGTTACAGACCGCCTGATCAAGAGGAATCTGTGGATGAAGTGCTCTATAGGCAGATAGGAACAGCCTCAAACTCACAGGCCCTTGTTCTTATGGGAGACTTCAACCACCCTGACATCTGTTGGAGGGACAGTATGGCCTGGCACAAGCAATCCAGAAGGTTCCTCAATTGTGTGGAAGACAACTTTCTTCTGCAAGTAATAGAGGAGCCGACAAGGAGAGGTGCCATGCTTGACTTTGTGCTCACCAACAGGGAAGGGCTGGTTGGAAATGTGATGCTCCAGGGCAGCCTTGGTTGCAGTGACCACGAGATGGTCGAATTCGAGATCCTCAGGACAGTGAGAAGAGCGTGCAGCAAGCTCACTGCCCTGGACTTCAAGAGAGCAGACTTTGGCCTCTTCAGGAACCTGCTTAGTAAGGTTCCATGGGACACAGCCCTAGAGGGCAGGGGAGCCCAAGACTGCTGGTTGTTATTCAAAGATCACCTGCTCCAAGCTCAGGAGTGTTGCATCCCAACTAGAAAGAAGTGCAGCAAGAGGGCCAGGAGACCTCCTTGGATGGATAAGGATCTGCTCAGGAAAATTCAAAGGAAAAAAGAGGCATATAGAAGGTGGAAGTGAGGACAGGTGGCCTGGGAAGAATACAGGGATGCTGTCTGGGAAGCTAGGGACCAGGTTAGGAAAGCTAAGGCCCAGTTAAAATTGAACTTGGCTAGGAATGTTAAGGATAACAGGAAGGGATTCTATAGGTACGTAGCGAGTAAAAGACAGACTAGGGACAACGTAGGCCCCCTTCGGAAGACATCTGGAGAAATGGCTACCCAGGATTTGGAGAAGCCTGAGGTTCTTAATGACTTCTTTTCCTCAGTCTTCACTGGCAAAATCTCTGACCGCACCACCCAAGTCTTGGAAGGCGAACGCAGGAACTGTGAGAATGAGGACCCTAGGCCCACTGTAGGAGAGGATCTGGTTTGAGACCATCTTAAAAACCTGAACATACACAAGTCCATGGGACCTGACGACATCCATTCGCGGGTCCTGAAGAAGCTGGCGGATGAAGTTACTAAGCCACCGGCCATCATATTTAAAAAATCATGGCAGTCAGGTGAATTTCCCAACGACTGGAAAAAGGGAAATATAACCCCCATTTTCAAGAAGGGGAAAATGGGTGACCCGGGGAATTACAGACCAGTCAGTCTCACCTCTGTGCCTGGCAAAATCTTGGAGCACATTCTCCTGGGAGACATGCTAAGGCACATGAAAAACAAGGAGGTGGTTGGTGACAGCCAGCATGGCTTCACTAAGGGGAAATCCTGCCTGACCAATTTGGTGGCCTTCTATGCTGCGGCTACAAAACAGATGGGCAGGGGCAGAGCAGTTGACGTCATCTACCTGGGCTTGTGCAAAGCCTTTGACACTGTCCCGCATAACATCCTTGTCTCTAAATTGGAGAGACATCAATTTGATGGGTGGACCACTCGGTGGATAAAGAACTGGCTGGATGGCCGCACGCAAAGAGTTGTGGTCAATGGCTCAATGTCCGGCTGGAGACCGGTAACGAGCGGTGTCCCTCAGGGATCGGTGTTGGGACCGGTCTTGTTCAACATCTTTGTCGGTGACATGGACAGTGGGATTGAGTGCGCCCTCAGCAAGTTTGCCGATGACACCAAGCTGTGTGGTTCGGTTGATACACCAGAGGGAAGGGATGCCATCCAGAGGGACCTCGACATGCTTGTGAGGTGGGCTGATGCCAACCTGATGAAGTTTAACCATGCCAAGTGCTACAGGTTGGGCAGAGAAGAGATTCAGAGCAGCCCTGCGGAGAAGGACTTGGGGGTGTTCGTCGATGGAAAAATGAACATGAGCTGGCAGTGTGCACTTGCAGCCCAGAAAGCCAACCATATCCTGGGCTGCATCAAAAGGAGCGTGACCAGCAGGTCAAAGGAGGTGATCCTGTCCCTCTACTCTGCTCTCGTGAGACCTCACTTGGAGTATTGTGTGCAGTTCTGGTGTCCTCAACATAAAAAGGACATGGAACTGTTGGAACAAGTGCAGAGGAGGGCCACGAGCATGATCAGGGGACTGGAGCACCTCCCATATGTAGACAGACTAAGAAAATTGGGGCTATTCAGCCTGGAGAAGAGAAGGCTGCATGGAGACCTCCTAGCAGCCTTCCAGTATCTGAAGGGGGCCTGCAAGGATGCTGGGGAGGGACTATTCATCAGGAACTGTAGTGACACGACAAGGGGTAACAAGTTCAAACTTAAATGGGAAGTTTAGATTGGATCTAAGGAAGAAATTCTTTACTGAGAGGGTGGTGAGACACTGGAATGGGTTGCCCAGGGAGGTTGTGAATACTCCATCCTTGGCGGTGTTCAAGGCCAGGTTGGATGAGGCCTTGGGTGACATGGTTTAGTGTGGGTTGTCCCTGCCCATGGCAGGGTGGTTGGAAGTAGATGATCTCAAGGTCCTTTCCAACCCTAACTGTTCTATGGTTCTATGATTCTATGATTCATCCTCAACTGCCTAAAAGTTTCAGAAACCAATCCAAAAGGAGGGGTACAGAATTGTTATACTACTCAAGCTATTCAAGATAGGGATTTAGTTAAATCTTTGATCTAAATTCTACTGCGAGCTTTAAGTAATTTCCATAACTTAAACATTGATAATATGACAAACAAAAAAATTTCCTTTAGAAATCTTGAATGGCTTAAAAAAAGAATTTGTGTACTTCGTGCACCTAAGAGTAACCACATAATCTACTCTCAGTATAAGTAAATGACTCTAGATGTGTCAAGATGTGTAGCTAAGTGTAGATAACTCACTCAATGTGAGTCAGCAGTGTGCCCTGGCAGCCAAGAAGGTAAAATGTATGCTGGAGTAGTACAAACAGCTGGCCAAAAGAGATGAATATCCCACTGTGTTCATGTCGTTGTTTAAGCCCAGGCCGTAAATCAGAACCATGCAGTCTACTTCCCCCCCACACACACACCTTTCTTCCCTCCGCTTCTGGAGAGATTGGGAGAAGAATCAAAAGAATGCAACTCCCACGGGTTGAGATAAGAACAGTTTAATAACTAAGGTATAACCACAAATCACTACTGCTACCAACAATAACAATGATAAAGGAAATAACAAGGAATAAAATACAACCGCTCACCAACCGGTACCTCACCCCTGCCCTGCAGTGATCCAGCCCTTCTAGGAACTCCCAGTTACATCCCTAGGCATGATGTGATGTGGTATGGAATACCTCTTTGGCCAGTTTGGGTCAGGTGTCCTGTCCCTGATTCCTCCCAGCTTCTCCTCCTCCCTGGCAGAGCATGAGACTCACAAAGTCCTTGGTCAGGGTAAACATTCTGACCAGCAACTGAAACATCGGCTTTATCAGTATTATTCCCAGGCCGAAAGTCAAAACCATAGCGCTGCACTAGCTACTAAGAAGGAGAAAAACTGACTGCTGCTGCGGAACCCAGGACAGTCCGGCACTGGTCTGGCCTCACCTAGAATATTATGTACAGTTCTGCAATTTAGGGATGTGAAGGTCCTTGAATGCATCCAGAGAAGGGAAGTAAAGCTCGTGAAGGGGCTGGAAGTCATGTCCTATGAGATGAGACTGACAATGGGCTTATCTAGTTTGGAGAAAAGAACACAGAGGAGGGAACTGGAGAGAAAGGTGCTGATTTTATCTCTAATAACCTGCAACAGGTTGTGTGGAAATGATTTGAGACTAAGCCAAGGGATGTTCGGACTTGACATTAAGAAACATTTCTTTACTGAGAAGGTTACTGAGAGGGTGGTCAAGTGCTGAATCAGGCTTCCTTGAGAGGTGGTCAGTGCCCCATGCCTATCAGTGCTTAAAAAGAGGTATTTGAACAATACCCTCAATGTAGGGATTGGTGCATGGACGGGAAGCTGCTAGGAGGGACAGGAACCAGCTGACTCTGGGGTGGTGCTTGGGCGGCAAATATAAGGAATTGTAACTGCGCAATAAATCGTTGATGACCCGCTTTCCGTGAATGCTCTATGTCTCAGCCCTAGTTCGGAGGGAACTAGTGCTTCCGTCCCTCACCACACGAGTAGCGAGAAACTACAAGTGGTGACCCTGACGTGATAGCGATGGATGTGAGCCACATGGTACAGGTACCAGAGGCCCTCGTGCAGCAAGCTGGGTTGCTGAAGGCAATACACTCAGGGCCAGCGGGCCACTGCATCCAATGGTTGCGAGGCCGGGGGGCGGTGGAGGCCCCCGTGGACGTATTAGATACCTCCCGATGGGGACGGATCTGCCAAGAGCTTTTGGAAGCGGTCTTGGCTGGGGAAAAGAAAGCAGGAGATCTAGGGGAGACGTGGGGTGCCATCGAGAAAGTTATCTCCAGGAGAGGAGCTGCTGGAGTGGCTGCGGGACACAGAGGTGCTGCGAGTGGAGGAGCCGCGGGTGCAGACCTTTGCGCGGGAGCTGTGGAGGAAGGTGCCCCGGGAGGTGCGGCCGGAGACTCCGGGCCGCGCAGCCAAGCGGGCAGCGCTGGAGCTGCAGCGCGACTGCCGGAAACCGCGGCTGCGGCAACAGCAACAGCGGCAGGCACAGGAAAACGGGAAGTGGAGTGTTGTGAGCCCTGGCAACACTCCCCTTTGTGCGACAGGGCAGGGGGTTCCCCACAACAAGCGACAACAACCCTCAAAGCCTACCCTGGGGGAATCCTCCCCATCTGTGTATGCTTTGCCACAATACCAACTTGTTACTGGATGAAGCAGGTGAAACTCTGCATTGACAACGAGGTACAAGAACTGAGGTTGACCAATTGCCTGCTACCACAGTCAAGGGCAAGACTGGGTTGGCCTCTGTCTTTTCCACCAAGAAGAACCTTTAGCTCTGCTGTTGGCTGCAACCCAGCAGGCGTGGAGCGGTGGGGACACATGCCATGCCAGACCTTGATGTGAGGGGATGGCCTCCCCTGTTATCAGAGAGCCATCCAGGAGAAAAAGGGCAGACCCAGCAGCCTGTGATTGACCTATGTTGAAGAAATATGGAAACGTGCTAAGATCTTACACATGGTGTATGAGGATGGGCAAGCCTTGTGGCTGAACAAGTTGTTAGGTGAATGGGGACTGACAGGTTGGCTGGTTGCTCTAGTAAAAGGTGAACTAATGGTGTTTATTGTCATTTTAATGATTTTGATTTTGTTGCTGTATATTTTTAATGTATCCAACGAATGATTATGAGTGCTACAAAGCATGTTTGGCTTGTATAGAAAGAAAAAGGCGGAGATGTGGATGACTGTCTGGCAAAGAACGGCCATGTACCCAGATCAGCAAGTGCCTACGTGGAGTCGGACATGAACCAAGGGACAACAAAAGCTGAAGGAATCCCAGCAAGATAAGAAGGAACTGACAAATGCTACTATGCTTGCACTAAGTGGGCTCTTGACTGGTGTTGATAGTGTTCGTCATGCCACCTTACAAATAGACAGTAATCTTACAGCAATCGACTTTTTATTGTTGGCACAGGGGCATGGTTGTGCTGAATTTGAGGGGATGTGCTGCATGAATTTGTCAGATCATTTGGAATCAATTTATAAGAGTATACAACAATTGAAAGAGGGGGTTAACGGCTAACGAAAGATGATGGATGGAGTAACTATATTATGTGTGTTAGTTTTATTTGTATTAGTAGCAAGTTATATGTTGCGGTGTGTGATATCTATGGTTAAGAAAAATGTAACATCTGTCTGGTTTGCTCAAAAACAAAAAGAGGGAATTGTGGAGTGGCTGAGGGACAGTGGACGTTTCGTGACCAACCCAGATGTCTTAGCCTTAGGAGATGGTGGTTATGAAGAATACAGCTGAACAATGGACATGTGAGCAATCCCAGCTGTTTGGTCTTAGCCAAACTCTGAATTAAGTTGCAAGGTCTGAATTCAAGTTACCCAGGCTGCAAGGCCTAGCCTTAGGTTACTAAAGGACAGTTACGTGCAGTAGAATAAGGAACTTGGCATTTGCTCAAGGCTAACAAGATGTGGGAGCGGGATGGTGAAACTGCAAGTTATGTGAGAAAGGTAGCGAATGGATAATTTTAGCTAGCTTGTTATCTGCTTCAAAAATGTGTGGACTGCACTTCTGAGCCAATCGGAATCTATATTGGTTATGTCTAGCCAATAGCAGTTCAATTTCTGGAAGCATATACTGTAGCTACTGTGCTACGACAGTGGTCTGCGGACCCCATTAGCCATTGAGACTACGATGGAGTGCGCACAAGTCCTTTTTCAGGCTTTGTCTGAGCGACCTGCTGAAATTTGCCCAAATCACTGTAATAGTCATTCGCACATCCCTGGACTCCTAACTGAAGGTAACAATAGTGCAGACAGTGTTGCACAAGGTCTGCCAGTCCCTGACTGTTGCGCTCCAGTTTTTATGCGCTATTTACATGTCATGGTTGATACCTGTAGCAGTGTCATCTTGGCTATGGCACAACGCAAGCAAGAAGCTAAGGCGGCCATTTTGCATTGGCGCGAGGTCATGGCGATTTTGGGAGTCCCTAGCCAGATCAAGACAGACAATGGTCCAGCATATTCAAGTCAACTGGTGGCTTTGTTTTTACGACAGTGGGGCACTGAACATAAGACCGGTTGTCCTTATAACAGCACTGGCCCAGCTATCGTCGAACACGCGCCCTGGACTCTGAAAGCTCGCCTCATGTGTCTTGTGGCGGGGGAGACTGTACCCGGAGGAGCTCCTGCAGTCCGTGTGCGCCGACTTTTACTTTCTGGTCTGACTAGTTTAAATCAATTCTCGCGTGGATCAAGTGAACAATCCCCGATGAGCTCGCACTTTGCCCCACCTCTAGACAAACCCCTGTATCCACAGGTATGGGTGAAAGACCCGGAAAAAGATAAGATAGGTCCATTTGCCCTACATGCTCACGAGTGGGGCTATGCCTGTGTAGAGGGTGAGACTGGGCTACGCTGGGTACCGGCAAAATGGCTATTACTGTATTTGTAGCTGTATCTGTAAGTTTGTGTTTGAGCTATATTTCACAGGTGGTGATTGGCGCTCGGCTGTATCTGGGAAAGAGTGATGGAAAGAGGTGTGAAATGACATCCCTGGCCCTTATGTGTCCAGATGACTTCACTCACGGATCCAGTCACGGCGTGCCTTACGAACTTTGTAGCCGGCTGTTGAATATGACATCACTCAGGCCAGAAACACCTGCGTCTAGGTCCCTTTAGGCTGATGCTCTGTGTTTATTAGTATTAGGATGTTTGTTTCCTTCTTGTTTGATTATGTAATATGCACTGTGTGTGAATACTTAGTGGCACAAACCTTTCTTACTTAGTTAATTAGAGTTATAAGTTGTTATCTGGAATAGCTGTTAAAACCCTGCGTTTTCTAGTCTTGAGGCGGGGGAGATGTAGGGATTTGGTGCATGGACGGGAAGCTGCTAGGAGGGACAGGAACCAGCTGACTCTGGGGTGGTGCTTGGGCGGCAAATATAAGGAATTGTAACTGCGCAATAAATCGCTGATGACCCGCTTTCCGTGAATGCTCTATGTCTCAGCCCTAGTTCGGAGGGAACTAGTGCTTCCGTCCCTCACCACACGAGTAGCGAGAAACTACACCTCAATAGCATGCTTTAGTTTTTGGTCAGTGAAGAGCTGGTCAAGGAGTTGGACTAGATGATCACTGCAGGTCCCATCCAGCTGAACTACTCTATCCTACACATATTCATTTTTATCAGATTATCATCTTGTCAGCATTAAACCACCAATAATGGAACCTGAGAATTACTATGATTATGTAAAACAAATACACAGCTGTCACTGAGAATTATAATAAGAAATAAATATACACAAACAGAAAGCAGAGGTATTTACCTTAGCCCAAGTTCAAAGCCATGAAAAATGTTCAAAATTCAACAAGCATATACTTAAGTATTGTAACATATGATGTATGCTGGTTAACACAGTATAGCTTAACTTTACTTATTCTAGCTTGTTCTAGACTCAATTTTATATCTCACTTCTAATACTACTGACATTTATTTCTTCCCTATACAATCTGTTTTTATTTCTACTTACTTCATGTTCCTCTCCCAGCTAATATCTCACCAATTGCTTCCTGCTGTCAGTGATCACTCTTACAATACTTCCTCCTTCATCTTCTTTTCCAAATTTTCTGTATGTCAGAAATTAAATTCCTTAAGAAAAGGTTTAATCTTCTAGTGTTACTAGCCTTTACTTTTCTTTGTACTTTTCACCACTATCATTTCCAAAGTTGCCTTAATTTTCTTTACAGCTGTAAAACTAAATAATCTCTTTCATAAGCACAATATTTAATACAAAATGCTGGTTAACACATTAAAAAACTGAAAATGAGATGAGATAAAATAAGCCAGTATGTGAACTACCAATTCCTTCAGCAAAATATTGTGTGAATTCTAGTTCTACCATCATGGTCTAAGGCATCCTCAAAATCTCTTGTATGTAATCACATTAGTTTTTTTTCACTGTCTTCAATTTCTGGATTTTTCATCAGACTGAGAGGTGTTGGTCAGGTCAGTTTAAGCGTCAATGATAACTAGATTCACAATAAGATGACACTTGGAGGAGAACTGACGTACTTGTGTTCTGCGATAATGTGTTGACCCTTGCCAGATGACTAAAATGTGTACTGCCATATCTGTTGGCACAATTACATTTTAAAAAATATGCCTAAAAATGTAAGAGCATATCTGAAAAACAACCCAGGAAATTCTGAGGTAAAGGCTATTCACATTCTCAGTCCTCTACGGTATGATGCTGTTATTGAAGGAGCTAAAGAAAGCAGTTTGCTTGCTGGAGACAGCCTAGCAAGAAGGGAAGAGTGCAAATAATAAAGACTAATTGTGTTACTTAAAAGGCAGATGTCTCAGACACAGAATGAATGACAGCTAGAGGAACAACTGCACAGAGAAAAAACGTGTGTTTCTTAGAGCAGCACTAAACTACACAGAGCCTGTAAAGTCACTTTAGCCAAAGGCACAACAAAACATCCAACAGCATGCATGGTACTTTCAAGCAAGTCAGGCTTTCTCACAGAGCAAAAGGACAGAAATCACAGTGTGCCAAAAATAAATTGGCAAGTTGGGTCAAGGGACTAAAGAGACAAATATTAATGAAAGAATATAAGTAAATAGCATTGTGCAAGAGTTTGAAAATATGCAATTGAATAACTGAATTTTAAGTATATGATGACAAGCAAAGAAAGGATTTTTAGCCAGAAATTACAGTTTATGAGTTAAGGGCAGAAAGAACGGTGTACATAGTCTGTACCAAAGAGACAAATTTATTCACCTGCTAACATAGTTTACAGACCCATATTTATAAATCTGTATACATATGTTTAGATAACTACATATTAGTGTATCCAACTAAAGTGAAGTAGAACAAAATATAACATACAACAGAATTCAGATAGCGTTTGCACAACGGTAAGAGAAAAATTGAGCTCTACATGGAATGGGAGATACCATAAACATTCTGGATTCTGTATTTCCCTTTCAGTATTCTGTAAAGAAATATTGTCTTTAGAAAGCTTAAAACAGACTTACCAGCTTTATCACAATAACCAGAAAACACTTCAGTTAAAAAATTTCAGTACCTAATCTGTAACCAGACTTGGTGTTAGAAAAACTGTTAGTTTTATGTCAGATCAAACCAAGCTAGGGTCATGCAGTTCCATGTGCCTAAGTCCAACCAAAGGGAAAGATGAAGATAAGTTCCCAGAGGGCATATACACACAAAGCACACATATGTACTACATGTATACACGTATACACAGCTAGCCACATGGATCACAGACAGCCACATGGATCACACACACAGACTCAGAGTACTCACATGAACATAAACACAGCTCATTCTCCTCCTCTTTCTGGCTGAGCAAGAGGAGCATTCATGAGTAACAATATATTTACACACATGTATGTATGAGTTGAGTCGTTCAACAACCTGTTTCAGACCCGCAGCTCACCCAGCAGCTGCTCTTGGATCCTAGTCTTCCCAGTTGCTCACACTAGCACTTAGAATCCCCAACTACAACCGCACACACACACAGCTGACAAGGACTCCCCTGTCCTTCATACCTGGCCGCTGGTGCTGAGGCTGTCCTTGAACACCCATGGAAGTGCCCTGGAAAACTCATCCTTTCCCATCTGCAGCTGTTCTCTCCTGCTCCTCAGGGTTACTCCCTGGTGGGCTGATGACAACTACAATGAACGTAGGAATAGCTGAGCCAGGGTATTTTTTGGGCTTGCTCACCTGCCATTGGCTTTATGCTCCTTGGTGGATGAACAGATGAGTTTTTACCATGTAATCTAACAAAATCTACGATGCTAAAGAAAATTAAGAACTTCAAAATTGCTATCCAGTATCTTAAAATATTTTTTCTGAAGTGTTATATAAGAACTTCACAATTTTCTTAGTCAACATAGAATTGCATTTTTTTAACCTGCATTTGCAATTTTAAAAGCGTAAACAGTAGTGCATACCCCAGTATATATTGATACCGAGGGTTGCTGCAACCCAGGTGCAGGACCCTGCACTTGGCCACACTGAATCTTACTACGTTCACATGGGCCCACCACTTGAGCCTGTGTAAGTCCCTCTGGATAGCTTCCCATCCATCAGGCATATAAGCTGTACCACTCAGCTTCGTGTCATCTTCAGACTTGCTGATGGCACACTCAGTCCCACTGTTTATATCATTGATGAAGTTATTAGACATTATTAGTCCCTCTGAGGGATGCCACTTGTTACTGGTGTCCATCCAGACATTGAACCGTTGACCACTACCCTCTGGAAGTGACCACCCAGTCAATTCCTCATCCACCAAACTGTCTACCCATCAAATGCATGTCTCTCCAGTTTGGAAAGAAGAATATATCAAAGACTTTACAGAAGTCTAGATAGACAACATCCGCAGCCCTTCCTTTGTCCATTGATGCAGTTACTTCAACATAGAAGGCCACTAGGTTTGTCAGGCAGGACTTACCCTTGGTGAAGCTGTGCTGGTTGTCTTGAATCACCTCCCTGTCCTCCATATGCCTTAGCATAGGTCTAGAAGGATCTGTTCCATGATCTTCCCAGGCAGAAGTGAGGCCAACAGGTCAGTAGTTCCCAGGGTCCTCCCTTCTACCCTTTTAAAAACAGATGTGATATTGCACTTTTTCCAGTCACCACAGAACTTGCTTGACTGCCGTGACTTCTCAAGTGTCATGGAGAGTGCATTGACAACTACATCATCAAATTCCCTCAAGATTCTGGAACAGATGTTATCAGATCCCATAGACTTATGTGTGTTTAGGTTCCTCAAATGATCACAAACCTGATGTTCTCTTACAGTGGGGGGGACTTTGCTCCCCCAGTTTCCACCTTGCAGTTCAATCACTTGAGAGGTGTGGGGAGGGACCCTGCCAGTGAAAACTGAGGCAAAAAAGTTGTTGAGTACCTCAGCCTTCTTGTTCGTTGTTACCAGTTTACCAGTCTTGCTCATCAGGGTCCACATTTTCTTTGACCTTCCTCTTCTGGCTGACATATCTGTAGAAGCCCTTCTTTTTATTCTTTGCATCCCTTGACAAGTTCAGCTTCAGCAATGCCTTGACCTTTCTGACCCCATCTCTGCACAATTGAGCAGTGTCCCTGTACTCTTCCCAGGATACCTGTCCCTACTTTGACTTTCTGGCAATTTTCTTCTTGCACTTCAGTTTAACCAGCAGGTCTCTTGCCTTTCTTACCCAATTTCTTACACATGGGGATCGTGAGCTCTTGTGCTGTGCAGAAAGTGTCTTCAAAGATAGGCCAGCTCTGTTCTTCTGCCTTTTCCCTGAGGGCTGTTTCCAAGGGGGTCCTGTTGGTTAGCTCTTTAAAGAGCTGGAATTTGGTTTTACTAAAATTCAAGGTTCTGACTGTACTCTTTGCCTGTCTCACCTTCTTCAGGCCTGTGAACTCCATAGTGCATGATCACTGCAGCCTCCAATCTTGACATCACTTACTTGCTTGCATTGGTGATCTTCAGGTCCAGTATCACATCCGCCCTGGTAGGGCTGTCTATTAACTGTCTTAATAAGTTATCCTCAATGCACTTCAGGAGTCTCTTGGATTGCACACAACTCACCACGTTACTTGTCCAGCCGATGTCAGGGTGGTTGAAGTCCCCTAGCAGGACAAGAGCCTGCGAGCGTGATGCTTCCTGTAGCTGGAGTAAGAAATCTTTATCAGTAGTCTTACTTTGTTTGAGTGGCGTATAGTAGACATCTATCACAAGGTTTCCTTTGTTGCCTTGGTCCCTGATTCTCACCCACAAACTTTTGTCCTGCTAGTGGCTGTTCTTTGGAAAAAACTCTTTTCACTCTATCCATCTCTTTATCTAGAGGGCAACCCCTCCACCCTTCCTTCCTTGCCTATCCCTTCTGAAAGGCTTGCAGCCATTAACAGCTGTGCTCCAGTCATGGAATTCCTCCCACCAAGTTTCAGTAATAGCCACCAGGTTGTATCTTTGTAGCTTTACAGTGGCTTCCAACTGCTCTTGTTTGTTGCCCATGCTGTGTGCACTGGTGTAGCGATGCTTCAGCTGGGCTGTCAGTCTCGACACCTTCTTAGAGGAGCACCTTAATTCCTTTGGATTGTTTCACTGGTGTTTCCCTGTTGGCTTCTATTACCTCAGATGCCCATTCCTCATCTCTGTGAGACTTCAGTTGTGCTCTAAGTGTGATCAATGCATGTCAGAGCTACCAGCTGAGGTGGCTTGCTGGTACACTGCCCCTCTAACCTTGGTGTCTGTCCCAGAGCTTGTCACGGGTGAGCTTGATGTCATGGCCCTTCCCCATCTACAAGAATGCGTGATGCATTTTTTCTTTGAAAAATATGCTTCATTTGTATTATTAATAGTAGTAGTAGTAGTAGTAGTAGTAGAAGTATTAAACCGTTGAATTTCAAGTAACATTTGCTGGTTGGTCAAAGATTTGATCATAGAATCATAGCATACCAGGTTTGAAGGGACCTCAAGGATCATCTGCTCCATGTTTCTAGGCAAAGCAGGACCTGGACTGGGCAATGCATGGCCAGTCAGCCAGTTCCCCACCATAGCACAGACCACTTGTCAAGACTGTAATGTGATTTGCAAGCAAAATACTGTGGGAAAAGTGACTATCAGTTTTAGTGTACCTTTTAATATTCATCTTCCAGTAGAGATCAGGATGACAACATTTTATCAGTATTGTTTGAAGTGTTGAGATCATAACTGAAAAAGATTAGCACTTCATTCATATTGGCCTAATGTTATGCGTAACTGCAACTCTTGCGTGCAGAAGGTTCAATAACCAGTAGAAATGAATCAGTATAAAATGTAATTCAATTCAAATGGCAATTAGTTTTACACACACAGAATGAAACAGCCATTTGTGCTCAAGAGAAATGCAAAATGTCACTTTGTGGGCAGCCAGATTTTTTGAAGACTCATATTTTAAGGCACCTTCCCTGGTCATGTATATTTTAAAAATGGTGAGAATGCTACGTTGGAACATCCTGTATGAGTGTTGAGCCTTGTGACAGAATGCAAAATAAGAGAGAAATGTCTAAATTTCTTTTCACGTATACCATAGAAGAACAGTAATTTTTCCATTGCCTAGAATGCTCCAGGTCTTGCTTGTTCACATTCCTGCAACAATTGAGAATTGTCATGAAAGACAGTAGATTATAAGTCTAATCTTTGGAGTGGCTTTCAAAGAAGGTGATATGTAAAGGGGAAAAAAAATCTTTTAAGGAAAAAGCTTCTGGTTCTCATAGAATCAGTCACATTATATACTGTGAAGCAAAACAGCCCTCATAGAATCATAGAATATTTAGGGTTGGAAAGGACCTTAAGATCATCTAGTTCCAACCCTGCTGCCATGGGCAGGGACACTTTTCACTAAATCATGTCACACAAGACTCCATCCAACCCGGCCTTGAGCACTGCCAGGAATGGAGCATTCACAGCTTCCTTGGGCAACCCACTCCACTGCTTCCCCACTCTCACAGTAAATGTTTTTTTTTCTGTTATGTAACCTGAACTTTCCCTGTTTCAGTTTAAACCCATTACCCCTTGTCCTATCACTACAGTCCCTGATAAAGAGTCCCCTTCCAGCATCCTTGTAGGTCCCCTTCAGATACTGGAAAGCTTCAGATACGGGAAGGCTACGGTAATAAAAACATGCAACCTTCTCTTCTCCAGGCTGAACAGCCCAAACATTCTCAGCCTGTCTTCATATGGGAGGTGCTCCAGCCCCCTTATCATCCTTGTGGGACTCACTCAAACAGTTCCATGTCCATATTATGTTTAGGACACCAGAACTCTGCACAATGCTCCAAGTGGGGTCTCATGAGAGCAGAGTAGAGGGGCAGGATCACCTCCTTTGACCTGCTGGTCATGCTCCTTTTGATGCAGCCCAGGATATGGTTGGCTTTCAGGGCTGCGAGCGCACACTGCCAGCTCATGTTAAGCTTCTCATTGACAAACACCCCCAAGTCCTTCTCCGCAGGGCTGTTCTGAATCTCTTCTCCACCCAACTTGTAGCTGTGCCTGAGATTCCCCCGACCCAAGTGTTTTAATGTATACCTGCATATACAGTGGAGTAGAAAGAGAAAATCTGCATTGCAGTGCCTCCAAAGTGTATAAGGCCCAGGACTGCCTTTAAAAATACAAGAAAAGGGCAGAAACTGTTGGAAAGAAGCAAAGAATCTCTCTGGACCCTATAAGAACACATGTAGCAGTAGCAGAAGGACTTATTGAAATAGTTTTGTGTAAATATTTTATGTTTAAAATGGTTCAAGTTCTTAATTTGCACCTATCACTATTAGCTAAGCTTCATAAAGTAGTAAATAGCCATTTGTTCTAGCTGAGAAAATAGTCTACTATTTTTCAATTTAGTATGCTTGGTCCTGAGCTACTTTCTATGTAGCAACTTCACAGTAATGGCCTGCCTGCACAGAATTTTAGAACACAATCCCATTGAAATCAAAACGATCAGCTATTAACCCTGACCTTGACAGTACTTTTCCTTTTTTTTTTTTTGGTGCGGTTTATCAATAACTTAATCACTAGCAAACCAACCCCAAAAGAAATCTTCATGTAAGGAAAGATGAGGAAGAGTCAAATTATTATAGTTTTTTCTATTCTATTATAAAGATTAGAATTCAGTTTGAAATCCAAAATCAAAGTTTAGATTCTAATTTCTACTTGTGACACATATTTTCCTTTACTTTGAATCATACATGCACATGATTCTGGGCTGGGTAATTTTCAAGTTATACAATTTATTAATCTTATTTTAAGTGAATCATAAATTTTGTGAAATTACATTATTCTAAGGAAATCAAAGTACATGATCCACCTGTTTGTTCAGAACATAAATGTAGATTAACCATTTTTCCAAAGGTGTAAACTGTGAAAAATGAAAATGGGAACAGTGTCTCAGCTTTTGAAGGGATTTTGAAGGGATGGTGGTCAGCCTGAGTTAAAACCCCTATAAGCATTTTTGAGAATTCATCCTAAAGACAGTTGGAGAATTTTAAAGCCATAACATTTTATACTGATGCTTATTTAATTAAATTTCACGTTCATTAATCATCAATTCATTTAACTGAACATTGTTTATTTAGAAGTCGTGTGGGGCCAATTCTCCTCTAGGTTACATTGCTTTATGGCTGGGTAATATAATTCAAGTTAATGTTATTAATCACATTAATGATTTTTTTTTTTTTTTGGTATATCTAAGTCTTTCAAGAATTGATTACTTTAACTACATAATTTTTAAAACACATATATATATAAAATAAAGGTTCTCTTCTAATATGATCTCGGTATAGGGAAAGTTATGGAGCAGACCATTTTGAGTGCCATCACACGGTACATGGAGGACAACTAGGTGATCTGGTTAGCACAGGTATATGAAAGACAGGTCCTGCTTGATAACCTGATCTCCTATGACAAGATGACCCGCTTCGTGGATAAGGCTGTGGATGTTACCCACCTAGACTTTACTAAAGCTTGTGACACTATTTCTCACTGAATTCTCCTGGAGAATCTGGCCAGTCATGGCTTGGATAGGTGGACACTTCAATTGATAAAAGCTGGCTGGATGGCTGGAACCAAAGAGTGGTGATGAATGAAGTGATATCCAGTTGGTGGCAGGTAACAGGTGGTGTTCTTCAGGGTTCAGTACTGAGGCGACTTTTGCTCAATATCTTTATCAGTGATATGGATGATGGGACCTCTGAGTAAGTTTGCAGATGATACAAAGTTGCGCAGGTTTGTTAACCTGCTTGAGGGTAGGAAAGGTCTACAGAGGGATCTGGACAGACTGGATAAATGGGCCAAGGCCAGTTGTATAAGATTCAACAAGGTAAAGTGCTGGGTCCTGCACCTAAGTCACAAAAATCCCATGCAAAGCTACAGGTTTACGGACAAGAGGCTGGAAAGCTGCCTCATAGAAAAAGAAGTTGGGGGTGCTGGTCAACAGCCAGCTGAATATGAGACAGTAGTGTGTGCAAGTGTCCAAGAAGACCAACAGCATCCTGGCTCATATCAGAAATAGTGCGGCTAGCAGGGCCGGGGAAGTGATTACCCTCCTGTACCCAGCACTGGTGAAGCTGCACCTCAGATACTGTGTTCAGTTCTGGGCCCTCACTAGACGAAAGATATTGAGGTGCTGGAGCATGTCAAAAGAAAAGAAACAAATTGGTGAAGGTTCTAGAGCACAAGTCCAAGTCCTGTGAGGAGAGGATAAGGGAATTGGAGTTGTTTAGCCTGGAGAAAAGGAGGCTCAACGGAGACCTTATCTCTCTCTACAACTATCTGGAAGGAGGCTGTAGTGAGGTAGGTGTTGGTCCCTTCTCCAAAGTTAACAAGTAATAGGATGAGAGGTAGTGGCCTCAAGTTGCACCAGGGGAGGTTTATATTGGGCATTAGGAAAAAATTCTCCACCAAATGGGTAGTCTAGCACTGTAACAGGCTGCCCAGGGAAGTGGTTGGGTCACTATCCTTTGAGTTATTTAGAAGACCTGTAGATGTGACACTTAGGGACATGGTTTAGTGGTAAACTTGGTAGTGCTAGGTTAATGGTTGGACTCAAGGATTTTAAAGACGTTTTCCTACATAAATGATTCTAAGAATATAAATAGCAGTAATAAAAACAATTAATAAACTTTTACAGATGAAAGTTTAAAATAATAAAGCTGGAAATATTTTAATATTTAGACATAACAGATGTCAAGAAGTGGAAAACAAATCTTCTTCCTACTTAAACTCGGATCAAGGTTATACAGGCAGACAACACTAAAGATTTTTTTTTCAATTCAAAAGCACATAATCAATAAACAAACAAACAAATGAAACCACAGTACAAAGCAGTAGATTTAATACGCAGCTTTGCCCACAATGAACATATATATCTGAATGCTTGCTTGGGGGAAGTTATGCTTATTCAAAAAACTATGAAGAAATCTTCTGCTCTTCCTCTCTCCATACACCTGTAAGCTTCAGTATACAGGCAGCAAAACTTACTAAAATAAACAAATAAGAGAAAAGAGAATGTTGTTTCATATAAAAAAACAAAGAAAGATTGTTTGATCTGATATAAAATTAAGACTAGGGTAGTTGGGAGTGGGATTTTATTTTTTTTAATTTAATGGCAATAGACTTAGGAAGGGGCACAATGTTGGTATCATAGCTACTGCTTTGTTCTGTAGATCTGTAGATCGACTTTCACGTTTTAGTTGCTGTTTGTTGTGTATCATGTACCATATAAACCATCTTTATACCCTTGCTTCTGCTTCTGCAGCGTTCCATAGCATCGTGTCTGGACTACTATTGAATGCATGTGAAACAGTAGAACCTAACTTCTACTTTTGCAACTAGGCTCTAACATATCATAAATAAATCATCACAAAGTAAACAGACCTGCATTTATAATCATAACCTCTAATAAATCTTTTTACTCATAATTCATTTTTTTAACACTGATTACCAGGAGAAAACATTTCTGTGATTAATAAATAGCAAGAAAAATAACAAGTAAGACAAAGATGTGACCCCACGATTTTGCAAAAATATACATCAAAAAAGTCACACAAATAGGTGCAAATGAGCAGTTAACATAGTGATACTATGATCCTCAGTGGTAAAAGTGCTAACAGCTACAGCTGAAGCAGATTTAAAGCTGGGCTTTCACCATAGTAAATAGCCTACAGCAGTCAGGGTACCAAGTTACTTAGATGATGCTGAATGTTTAGTGAGAATTTTCAGGATTATTAGGAAGCTTTGTAAGTCTTGCAGGATGTTAAAAATGTACTAATTTAGTCCAGAAAACTATATTTTTAGAGCAACACATGCTATTAAAGTCTGGCAAATGTGATAAGAAACTGCTAGTTAAATATAAGGTACATAAGTAAGTACACCCCTACCCAAACTGTGCCTCTAATTCTCTCACCTCCTGACACTCATTAAGAGCTCCGCAAAGGCAAAAAGGCATTCTGAAATATCTGCTTTGGTAACATATTTTTCAACATGCTTCTGCCTATGTCCATCTTACTATATCTTTCTACCTTATTGCAAAATGTTTCTGTAAGGTATATTTGATCTAGAAAATTATATTACTTCCAAAAAGGACCAAGTCTGAAAAAAATCTATTTGTGTTCCTTTTGATTTTAACCATTATTATTGAGGAATAGCATGGATGTCTTCCCCTTTGCAAGTCAGTAAGTTCAGCCAAAACCAGAACAGTATTACAAGCGCGAGTACGAATAAGGAGTGGTGGCTGCTTAGAATTTTAACTCAGACTTCTACAATTTCGTTTGAAAGGGCTTAGTCTAATCACAGGAAGAAATCTAAGAGGCCTCCTGTATCTCTCTGATATGTGGCCATGACAACAGCTGACACTGACACATCAAGTGGCAACATCAGATAAATTATGTGACTGCTACTTGATGTTAGCAAATAAATTCTTTCAGCATATATGATTCAAAAAACCTCATGCTCCCCCTTTTGTGTGTGTACTCTCCCTTGCAGGGTGTACCTTGCAGGTACAGCGGGGTGACTGCAAAATGCATAGCAGTGATTTTACTGGGGCTGGACAAGCTTGTAAGTTAAAAGGCAGCCATCACTGATCTCTCTCAAGACTTATATTTTCAAGCTCATGAAGTAACAGTGACATTAATGCCGAATTAACAGCCATGAAGTTTAGAATAAGTTACTAATTTCTGGTTTTATTTATTTGGGATTTGTCTGTCTTTTAATAGTCCCTTAAAAACAGTGAAGCCAGTAAAGACAGTATCCTCAAATCCACCCCTCTCCTGCTAAGATCAGTAAACCAGTTCTCAGCTGACTGTCTTCCCAGTTGGATCAGCTTAAGAGCAAAGGCCAACGTAATAACCCTTTTACACTTGTAAAAGATCTACAGACTTATTTTGAGTCCTTTTAATGAATTAAACTATAGAAACAGATGTACTTCAGAATATGCAAGTACCATTCACAGCTAAGTGACACTCCCACAGTGACCTTTAAAATGTTGCAATCCAAGGATTTATGCCAGGATGTATGACTTTATATGTATATAGATAGGCAGTGAACCCATCTTACCTTTGCTTGGTTCAATGATTAACAAAGTTACAGAACATGAATTTAAATGAAGTAATGAAAAACACTATTGACTTATATAGTATAGGATAAACTCTGATGTCATATCTATAAATCTTTAAACAAAAATTTGTTATTTTTATTTTACTTTAAACAAGTCTTTTTTTCTTTTTTTTTTTTTAATTTTATCTGTGTTGGTGTCTCTACAAAAGATTGGGTTTTATATTTTGTTGATTGAGAAAATTGACGTATAAAATGTTTATTTAAATAAATATTTATATAAATAAAACACAAGGTGATTTGGCATTTTAAAATGTCAAATCTTTTAAATCTTATGTTTTCTTCCAGTGTAACTACAAAAGCAGTGATTGCAGCCCTGATCTTACTGCCCCTTTGATGTCTGAGAAAATAAAAATGTTGAATTTAAGTATGCCAAAAGCAAAAATGTTCCAATATATTTACAAATTAAAGAACAACCATTGAGATGAATTTAATTCTTCTGAATTTGAAGCATATTAAGGAAAGAAGACCTTAGATAAATGTATAAAAAACTTCTTTTTCATGAATTTGTAATGCCTTAAAAGAAAAAAGGAAGGATTTCTCAATCTGTCTCTTAACACCAACATTCTCTTACTTTTTTTTTTCATTATTTCCTCTTTCTTTGATAAGTAATTTGAATGGAAATTAAGTAGCTTTATAATATTGAATTATTATGTGGTTATTCTAAAAAAATACAGAGGTGAGTTCAGGAAAAACATTATCATCTCTGAAGTTATAAAATTTTCTATAGGATTACAATGTTTATGGCCAAGAAACATACAAAGTTAAATGGACAAGCTTGTCCAATAAACCTCATAGCCAGTGATCATGATGGTAAGGAGGAAATAATGGTAAAGATGATGTGCCAGAATATAAACTTCTGCTAAATAATGAACTATTACATTCAAACCTAGCCTTGAACACTTCCAGGGATGGAGCAGCCACAATTTTGCTGGGCAACCTTTGCCAGTGTCTCACCACCCTCACAGTGAAGAACATATTATATGTAGGTAGTTTCTCCTACAAGATTATTAACTTCCTTTGGCAGGAAACGTTCCTGTTAAATCTTCTTTAGTGACCAGAGAAAAAGTAAATATGAAGTATAAAAACAAATGTGTGAAAATATCTCTATTTATTTCTATAATTTATTCATATATATTATGTAAATAAACAGGCATATAAAAATATGCATACATTAACATATGTCTGCATTCCGATGTTTCAATTAGCATTTTAGTTTATTAAATATGCTTAATTTCAGCTTCATTTCATATCGTTTGCATTTTCCTCAGCAGGCTTAATACGTACCAGATGAAAGACATTTCACACATGGATAACCATTCTTTGGAAATTCAGCAGGTTCTCAAAAGTACCTATTCAGAAAGTAAATTCTGAAGTAACTTTGTCCTTTTCAAATACCTCAGGTACAGATTGATTCAAAAGTTGAAGCAGTGTAGATGAGAAAGGAAAGTAAAAAGTAGAAGATGTAGACATGGAGAAAGGTGATGCTTTAAGATGAAGCGAGCTACTGCTAATCACAAGTAGAGAGGCTTTTGCACAGAAAAGGCCTAAGTTGCGCTTCTTGTTTTCATATTTACACATCTGCATGTCATATGTTAGTTAGCTGTAAATATCTTTGGAAATAATTCACATGCCTTCAGACATGTCAATACAGTGTTACTTTGGATGCATCTGAACTGCTTTTTCTCTACCTGCTGTAAAATTCAGTACCCCAAACTTTGGAAATATTTACAGTGTGGTTAAATTTCATATAATCATAGAAATTTGGTCATTAATGTTTTCTCAGAGGATAAATGTATGACTTTGTGTAGATTTTTTCCAAATAACTACAAAAGTACTTGAGGACAAGAACTATGATTGTTTGCATACTGTTCTGTAAATGTTCCACCAATGGTTTAATAATAACAACGACAATAGTTATTGTAATTGAAAAACAAAAAAATAGCATCTTCGTCTTTGCTTTCATCCTACTTTTTCTATCAACAATTTTTTTCTAAAATTTAAAAGGCACGCTGAATGTAAATTCTACTATGCAGAGTACAGCCACTTTTAAAATTATATGGCACGATAAGAGAGGAGAAAGTTCTACAGGAAAGAGGTAAAACAAAACAGCAAACAATTTCTACATTATAAACACAACTTCACAGGGTAAAAGTTCTCAACAGAAACAAGATATAAAAATAAACCAATATTCCACAAAGAAAATACAATAACTTGTGAGGTGATCTACACATTTTATTTTTATTCATTAGGGTGACCTATTTCCTGACCTGTGATTGTTTCATTCTGAAACTAATGAGGAATACAAAGGCCTTCTTAACTCATGAAGATAAAATGTGCTTTAAGCCACAAGTTGCTATGTATTTGTTTCCTATTCGGAACCTTTCAGGGTTGTTTCTTGCAAAACTGCTTGAAGAAAACAAAAAACACTCTTTTCTTTGGAAAAATAGTAAAAGAAATACAGTAATGCATAGTACATGCCATCTGACTGTGCTGAAAAAAATCACCTCTTACTCTCAAAAAACTGCATTATATGAAAAGTCTGGTATTCTTTTATATTTCTCCCCTCTGCTGCAATTTGCTTAAGTTTGTTTTGTTTTGTTTTGTTTTGTGGGTTTTTGTTTGTTTGCTTGTTGGGCTTTTTTAGGAATCTAAATAGTAAAAAAAAATCAATCTCTGTTTAAAATTTGTTTAAAACTCAGTTTTATTTCTTTTATTAATAGTGCTCTCCAATTGATATATGCAGGTTCTATTCATCAGTAGTGGTCATGAATAAAATCCAAAGCATGAGATCTACTTCTGAGACAGGAAATTTTCAGGATGCGTGTGAACAAAGAAAATAAGAACAACATAACACCCCATATTTTGTAGATTTTTATATTTTATAATTGAATCAACATTCATATTACACAGTCAGAGCATACCTGTTTAGTCATAGAATCATAGAATAGTTAGGGTTGGAAAGGACCTTGAGCTCATCTAGTTCCAACCCCCCTGCCATGGGCAGGGAAAGCCCACAATAAACCATGTCACCCAAGGCCTCATCCAACCTGGCCTTGAACACCGCCAAGGATGGAGCATTTACAACCTCCCTGGGCAACCCGTTCCAGTACCTCACCACCCTCTCAGTAAAGAATTTCTTCCTTAGATCCAATCTAAACTTCCCATTTAAGTTTGAACTCGTTACCCCTTGTTGTGTCACTACAGTCCCTGATGAATAGTCCCTCCCCAGCATCCTTGCAGGCCCCCTTCAGACACTGGAAGGCTGCTATGAGGTCTCCACGCAGCCTTCTCTTCTCCAGGCTGAACAGCTAAAACTTTCTCAGCCTGTCTACATACAGAAGGTGCTCCAGTCCCCCGATCATGCTCGTGGCCCTCCTCTGCACTTGTTCCAACAGTTCCATGTCCTTTTTATGTTGAGGACACCAGAACTGCACACAATACTCCAAGTGAGGTCTCACAAGAGCAGAGTAGAGGGGCAGGATCACCTCCTTCGACCTGCTGGTCATGCTCCTTTTGATGCAGCCCAGGATACAGTTGGCTTTCTGGGCTGCAAGCACACACTGCCAGCTCATGTTCATTTTTTCATCGACCAACACCCCCAAGTCCTTCTCTGCAGGGCTGCTCTGAATCTCTTCTCTGCCCAACCTGTAGCTGTGCCTTGGATTGCTCTGACCTCGGTGTAGGACCTTGCACTTGGCATGGTTAAACTTCATCAGGTTGGCATCAGCCCACCTCACAAGCGTGTCAAGTTCCCTCTGGATGGCATCCCTTCCCTCTGGCGTATCAACCAAACCACACAGCTTGGTGTCATCGGCAAACTTGCTGAGGGCGCGCTCAATCCCACTGTCCATGTCACCAACAAAGATGTTGAACAAGACCAGTCCCAACACCGATCCCTGAGGGACACCGCTCGTTACCGGTCTCCAGCCGGACATTGAGCCATTGACCACAACTCTTGCGTGCGGCCATCCAGCCAGTTCTTTATCCACCGAGTGGTCCACCCATCAAATTGATGTCTCTCCAATTTAGAGACAAGGATGTTATGTGGGACAGTGTCAAAGGCTTTGCACAAGCCCAGGCAGATGACATCAACTGCTCTACCCCTGCCCATCAGTTCCGTAGCTCCATCATAGAAGGCCACCAAATTGGTCAGGCAGGATTTCGCCTTAGTGAAGCCATGCTGGCTGTCACCAACCACCTCCTTGTTTTTCATGTGCCTTAGCATGCCTTCCAGGAGAATGTGCTCCAAGGTTTTGCCAGGCACAGAGGTGAGACTGACAGGTCTGTAATTTCCCGGGGACTGTGAGAATGAGGACCCTAGGCCCACTGTAGGAGAGGATCTGGTTAGAGACCATTTTAAAAACCTAAACGTACACAAGTCCATGGGACCTGACGGAATCCATCCATGGGTCCTGAAGGAGCTGGCGAATGAAGTTGCTAAGCCACTGGCCATCATATTTGAAAAATCATGGCAGTCATTTAATTAGTTGTCATGTGCAAGCCAGACACACTATTTTTGTTTTATGACTGCCAGCCTAGACTTCCTATACAGTCTAATTTTAATTATTTCAGATTTAAAGACTAGTGAGGCCAGTCAAAGATCACGTGGAGCCTATGTACATACCTATTCCATACCTATACATTCTCTATACTATTGTGAGAATGGTGCTTCACAGTAAGAATAACTAAGACAAGAAAAGCTTTTTATACACATAAGAAAGCTTTGTTTTTTAACACAACATCAACTGGTCAGCATGTAAACCAGATATTTTTAGTAGCAGAGCAGTTTATCAGGAATCAGTGTTCTGTATTTTACCCAGAATTTCTTGCAGTTTCCAAGACACTAAGCCTGGCAATTGTATCAAGCATCCAATCTACTATTTGAGTGTTATGTTTATATAGCCATGTATGCAATATTACTGCATGAATGTGCAGTTCAGTGCATTTAATTACTTATGGCTATTGCACAATTGCTCTTTAACAGCTGTACATGAATGTAATGAGTTCAGTTCTTTCCAACATATGACTTATGCATGGTCAGTTGGGTCACATCAGGATTCTCAAACTTGCAGTATTTAGGTAAGCTGGTTTATGCCGGAAATACTGGCCAATATTAAAAAAAAAAATAATTCCTTGGAGATGATACATCCAAGGCATCCAAAAACAAGAAACAGAAAATTGCTCAAAATAAGAAACAGACCACACTTCATTAGCAAAATTTATCTTGTTTTAACAAGTGTTTATGTTCTGCTAACACATATATGCCTGCCAATTTCTCTCTGTAAGTGGTGGCTTTCAAAATAGTACTGGCATTTCATATGGTACATTGTAAAACAGACGAAAATATCTGATACCCCTCAGAGACTGAAATAGAACCAAAAGAAATATTTAGTTTCACACTATGTCTTAAATGACCTCAGCTCTTGCCACCCCACTGAAAATCCTGTTTATGAGTATGGCAGATAAAGAATACTGTATCTACTCTACAAAACGTACTTTATACTCACAGAGATGTCTATTAACTATTGCATAAGTGCTCTGACGTATCTTCTATAATAACTTCTGCCTCCCTGACACATCTAAAATACAGGAAAGAACACAGAATGTTCTATATTTTGAGTCAAACATGTTTAAATTCAGTTTATTCAGTCAATGGGACACCTGGAAAATCCTGAACAAATGCCAAGGACCAAAAAGCAATCTCTGTACGTAAATCTTTCCTCCAATTATATTTATTTTACATTCAAACAGGAGATTGAATACTGCAATACTGAACTGAAAAGTCTACAGTTCATTTCACCTGCAATCAATTCACTTGGATTTTTTTTTAATACGAGGACAAGAAACCATGATTCCCCTATTATGATGGAATCCAGCTCTAGAAAGGAGCTTTCAGGTACAGCATACTCACCTTGATGGAATTTAAAGCACAAATGAGGCAAGAAATTTGAAGTAAATTGATCAAAGTGTGGAAACGAAGAATTCAATATTGTAAAAGCTCAAATAAATTAATGCGTACCTGTGTCTGTGTCGTGGTTTAAGGCCAGCCGGCAACCCAGAACCACACAGCTGCTTGTTCACTGCCCCCACTTCCTCACCCTGCTCCTAGACGGATGGGGAGGAGAATTGAAAGAATGTAACTCCCACAGGTTGAGATAAGAACAGTCCAATAACTAAGGTATAACACAAAACCACCACTGCTGCCACCAATAACAATAATGTTAAAGGAAATAACAAGGGAAGAGAATACAACCACTCACCACCCGCCAACTGATACCCAGCCCGACCCGAGCAGTGATCAAGCCCTTACGGGTAACTGCCCCCAGTTTATATGCTGGGCATGACGTGCTGTGGTATGGAATACCTCTTTGGTCAGTGTGGATCAGATGTCCTGTCTCCTCCCCTTGTCCCTGGCAGAGCATGAGACTCACAAAGTCCTTGGTCAGAGTAAACATTGCTGATCAGCAACTAAAAACATCGGTGTTATCAGCGCTGTTTCTAGGCCGAAAGTCAAAACCACAGCACTGCACCAGCTGCTAAGAAGGAGAAAAATGACTGCTACTGCTGAACCCAGGACAGTCTGACATTAATGATACGTTTCACCCTGAGCTATCAAATTCATTGACTCTAGATTCTGGGAAAGAAAGGGAAAGAAGGAAAAGGAAAGGGAAAAGGAAAGGGAAGTGACAATGCTATAAACATATACGATTTTTACCAAGGATAATGTTACACAAAAACTTAAACACGTTTTAATTCTGTATATTAGATAAAAATGCAAATGTTGAAGGTACAACAAAGTCTTAAAAAAAAATTAAGTACTCCACCACCCCCTCCCCAGAAAAACACCACCACCAAATATTACTAATTCTTGATGTTACTCAGAAAAACCCAAACCTATGTTAACATTTTCATTTGAGAAAAACACTTAAATATTTCTCCAGCATGCCACAAACATGAATCCCTAAAAGGATTAGATTAAAACTCCTTTAAATGTACAAACATATATATGTATATCCCCAGGACATATATATATACACTAATATCTTTGTGTTTCTTTTTCTTGTTTCCCATTGCTCAAGAGTATTCCTTTTATAAATTCCCATGAATCTGTCACTTCTTTTATTCTAGAGATCACAATGTGCTGCTTTTTTATATTATAATTGGTTGATAGGGCAGTTAAGCAGTAAGGTTTCAACCCATTCATCCCCCAGTCTGTATTGATATTGAGGACTTTCCTAACCCAGTTGCTGGACTTTGCATTTGACCTTGTTGGATTTCATGAGGTTTAAAGGACTTTCTTACTATCTAATTTAAAACCATCTTAGATTGCTAATTTTTAATCGGAAAATGTTAAAAATTGCAAAAATTATGTCTGGTGTCACTCTCTGCTCCCCTCCTTACAGAAAGAAAAGTCTCAAGAGTATTTATTAAGACCATGCTGCATCCTGAGATTTCTTAAAAAAAAAAAAAAAAGGCAAAAAACCAAAAAACCCCACCACCAACGAAAAAAAACAAAAAAACCTTACAGAATTATTTAAAAAAAAAAAGGTAGAAATCTATATCCTTCTGAAAAAATTATTAACATATCTGTCAGAATCTACAGCAATTGTATGATTCTTTGTATCACTTGAATTTTGTCTAAGAAAAGACTAAGTAAAGTAACGTACTTAAGAGATATCACACAGCACAGTCACTTTAGCTGTATAAATCGGAATGGTAAAATAAATTTATATCACTTAGCACTTAAATATGGGCAATGGCATTCATAAAGTTTTGCAGACTGACTTTTAGTGCAGTGAAGTACGTCAAGAATATAACACTGTTTGTAAACTGTGTCCTTTCTTATTAGGAAAACCATGAATCACTGCAATTTGGCTTTGAATACCGGAATTTCTACAGATTCTAAAAAAAAAAAAAAAAAAAGAAAAAAAAAAAGGTGCTCTTTGTTTCTTTCCTGTATAAAATAGTTTATCAATGTAAAACAAGGCACAAGACATGGCAAGTTTATTTTATGGTGATCATGAAATTGATAATGTGGCTTGGAAAAAGCAGCAGACTGTGATGCCTAACAGGAAAATGAGACAGCCAATGCTTTTCATGCAGTTCATCTAAACCTGGTTTTCACTAAACCTCTATCCAGCTGAATTTAGTAGCTGCATTCGTGAAATCGTAGAATCGTAGAATCATAGAATCATAGAATGGTATGGGTCATCTAGTCCAGCCACTCCTACTCCCCCTGCAATGAGCAGGGACATTTTCAGCTAGATCAAGTTACCCAGAGCTCCCTTCAGTCTGACCTTGAATGTTTCTGGGGATGAAAGGGTTCCAGGAACCTTTGCTACAGCTGCATTGAAAAGCGAGAAGATTAAACAGCTGTCAAGCTTGCCTGGTTTGTCGGAGGATCCATTTGTGGTAAGGTTGCTGCAGGTTAAAGAACAGCAGGTACCAATTGTCAGCCTGACAGCCAGCAGCAACAATATTGTAGCAATCGAGACTACCTGGTTCCCATCCATAAACTGATGTGGTGGCTGAAGATTTAAGGAGTGCTCAATAAGTAGCTCCCTGTCAGGGCATTGAACTAGACGGGCAGGGGTACTCATCATAATACTATAGGCCTACTCTACAATGAATCACTTCAGACAGATTTTAACTGTTGAGCACAATTTGATGTGTAGTTAAGTAATTGAAGGAAAGCAATTTCTTTAAACTTATCCTATAAATACAAAAGTACATTATAGGCCTAGCTGAAGTTAGTGCAAAATACACCATAGGAAAAAACAAAAAAATCTTCTTTGATTCCAAAGTTTCTTTGTTTTCTCTTTGAATTTTGGCATTCAATGCATATGGTGCTCTAGTAAAGCATTAATTTTTAACAGTCTCCAAACCAATTTTTAAACTGCTTCCTATTAGATGATGGTGTTTTTATAGTTTGTTTTGGTTCTGAGTAATTCATGCTTTTGTAGGTCTCTTTCTTAAAATCATATATCTGTATGCTGCATTTGTTTGGACTACTTACTGTACTATAGTGTCACATTCAACTGTACTGACCTGTTTGCCCTGTAATCTCCCAAATTATACCCCATGTATTTGATCAAAAGAAAAAAAACAGTCCTGTGTCTTTGATTGTAGTCAGTCATTAAATCACCCGTTTTTACACACATTTTGATGTGGTGTTGATCCTGTTTCTTTGTAGACAGCTAAAATCTATCACTATTAAAATCTCCTACTCCAAATTTCCGTCTGGTCAATTATCCCTGAACACTATTTTAATCTTCTGTAATGATCAGTGTTGCAGTCTTGCTATTATATTTTTAATATTACAATAGGAGTTTCTCTTTTGCTAGACCGTTTTTATGCTGTAATACTGTATGTAATCCTTCCAATTAAAAGCTGCTCCCACTACGTGCTGTTTCACTGTTCCTGCACAGGTACTAGCCAGGTGCAGCTCCATCCTACTCATTACTCTTTGTCCTGGGTTCAGCAGTGGCAGTCAGTTTTTTTTTTTTCTCCTTCTTAGTAGCTGTTGCAGCACTGTGTTTTTGAGTTTTGGCTTGGGAACAAAAAAAACTGATAACACCGATGTTTAGACTGACCAAGGATTTTGTGAGTCTCATGCTCTGCCAGGGAGGAGGAGGGGCCGGGAGGAAGCGGGGACAGGACACCTGACCCAGACTGGCCAAGGAGGTGTTCCATACCACAGCACGTCATGCCAGGGGATGGAACTGGGAGCTACCCGGAAGGGCACGTCCCCTGGTCGGTCGGGCTGTCTTTTCCGGCGGGCGGTATCGTATTCTCTTCCCTTGTTATTTCTCTTGTCGTTGTTATTGTTGGTGGCGGCAGTGGTGATTTGTGTTATACCTTAGTTATTAAACTGTTCTTATCTCAACCCGTGGGAGCTGCATTCTTTTGATTCTCCTCCCCGTCTCTCCAGAAGCGGAGGGAAGAAAGGTGGGGGGGGCAGTAGACTGCGTGGTTCTGATTTACAGCTTGGGCTTAAACCACGACAGTTCTATTTTGGCGCCCAACGTGGGGCACGAAGGGTTGAGATAACGACAGATCTGACCGGAGTGTGTCTAATCGTATTTGTGATAAGCATTCAGTGTTTTGGATTGATAGTCACTTGTCACAATGCTGATTTATTGGCTCTCAAAGTTGTTGTTTTTGATCTCACAGTCTCAATATGCCGTAGGTTACTTAGAGCCGGTATTTGCTGTGTTAGTGTTTTTCAAGTGTGGGGCTTGGGCTAAGGTTATTGTCTCATTATATTTTATGGTAATGACTTGTAATACAATAGAAAAATTGATCATGAAACTGATCTGGCTTATGTTCCCTGTGTGGTCACCACCTTTATACTTTGGGAGGTATATAATACAAATGCTTAGCAACTATACATCTTTTTTCTCCTTCCTGGGTGGTCAACCTATGAAGGAGACATTCTTTTACCCTCCCAGTGCCCCTTCCAGACCGTTTACAGCATCGTTTGAGAGTTTTGAAGTTTTTGAGTGGCCTTTTAATATTGTTGAGACCTGTTTGCTGATTGTGATGGGGGTCACCATGTTGGCACGCATACAGAGTGTGTTTTGTCCACAACCATTACGTCTGATCTCAAGAGTTAAGCAGAGTCGGGTTTGGGCCTTGTCTGGGGTTAGACGACAAAATAGGGGGACCGAGAGATTTTCCCCGAGGCTGGACAGCCATGAGTGGCAGGGTGTGTGGGATAGTATGGGCAAGTATCTAGGTCAGTGGGCCCCTCCAGTGTTTTGGAACTTCACCACCGAACAAGTGAAAAAATCCAGAAGAATTAGTAAAACACTTAAATGAGGTGTGCTGTCATCCTGGTCATACCAGAGAGGGACAAATCATGTCAACGTGCTGGGGCTTGGCCTATGCTTACCGGGCCTTGTTCAACACTATCCAGCACCTTCAAAAGGAAAGAAATGTCCCTGGATCTGAGGGCGAAGCAACAGACAGCGCAGCTACTCCAGCTCCGAGCACAGCAGCTACACCACCCCTAGCGACAAGTACAGCCACTACTCAAACTTCGACTGCAACAGACAGTGCAGCTACCCCAGCGACAAGTACAGCCACTACTCAAACTTCAACTGCAACAGACAGCGAAGCTACCCCAGCTCCAACCACAGCAGCTACACCACTCCCAGCGACAAGTACAGCCACTACTCAAACTTCGACTGCAACAGACAGTGCAGCTACCCCAGCGACAAGTACAGCCACTACTCAAACTTCAACTGCAACAGATAGCGAAGCTACCCCAGCCCCAACCACAGCAGCTACACCACCCCCCGCGACAAGTACTGTTGCTACTCAAAGCACAGTGATAATGACTGCAGCTAAACCAGAGGACCAATTCGTACCAATATCGATTGCCCCCATATGCAAGAGAAAAAGCAAAAAAGAGGCAAGAAGGGTGAAGCAAGATGAAGAAACAATGTATTCACCACCCAGGCCACCACCTGATCAGGAGTCATCATCCCATGATGAAGAAGAAGAAGAAGAGGTGACTTCTCGACCTCGGACCTCAACCGAGCTACGGAATATGCGAAAAGATTTTACCCGTCAACCAGGGGAGCACATCATCACCTGGTTGCTCCGATGCTGGGACAATGGGGCCGATGGTCACAAACTAGGAGGTGCGGAAGCCAAGCAGCTGGGATCACTTGCTAGAGAAGGGGGAATTGACAAAGCAATTGCAAGAGAGAAAAAGTCCCTCAGTCTTTGGAGGCGGCTCTTGGCAGCTGTGAAAGAAAGGTTTCCATACAAGGATGATGTTACGAGTCGTTCGGCCAAGTGGACTACTTTAGACAAAAGCATCCAGTCTCTGAGGGAATCAGCCATCGTAGAGATGATCTATCACACCAAACCGAATAACGGAGATATACCCATAGACCCAGATGAAGTCGAATGTACACGACCCATGTGGCGAAAACTTACACGGAATGCACCGTCATCATATGCCCATTCATTGGCAACAGTAACCTGGGGTGACATAGTAACACCAACAGTGGATGAAATGATTCACAAACTCCGAGAGTTCGAAGACAATCTCACCCCTTCCATCATCTCAGCTGTGGAAAAACTGTCCCAGGATGTCAAACAATTGAGGGACGATCTATCTGATTTATCCAGCTCCTCACGTGTACCAACATACGTCTCAGCTGTTAACAAAAGACGTCCTATTGTTCGATAGAGAAGATAAAGAAGGCGTACACCACGGGCCACCCTATGGTTTTACCTGCGGGATCATGGAGAAGACATGACGAAGTGGGATGGAAAACCTACTTCAGCTTTGGAGGAACGGGTGCATGAATTGAAAATAGGAACAAGGGTCAAGACTAATCATCCCATGAGAGCTGCGGCTTCAGTCTCTGGTGAGCAGGTTCCCAGATGGAGCGGAAGAGCTGATTTTACTCCAGCTCCTGTGATAACGAAGAATAATCCCTTTCAACACGACTTAGGTGTCCAACGTTGTGATGACTGTTAGAGGGACCCTGCCTCCAGCCAGGTGGAGGTAGGGGACAATCGGATTTACTGGACTGTGTGGGTCAGATGGCCTGGCACATCAGTCCCGCAGAAGTATAAAGCTCTAGTAGATACCGGTGCACAGTGTACCCTGATGCCGTCAAGCTGTCAAGGGGTGGAACCCATCTATATCTCTGGAGTGACAGGAGGATCCCAAGAGTTGACTGTACTGGAGGCTGAGATCAGCCTGACTGGAAGGAAATGGCAAAAGCACCCCATTGTGACTGGTCCAGAGGCTCCATGCATCCTCGGCATAGATTACCTCAGGAGAGGGTACTTCAAAGACCCAAAAGGGTACCGATGGGCTTTTGGTATTGCTGCTTTGGAGACAGAGGAAAATGAGCAGCTGTCCACCTTGCCTGGTCTCTCAGAGGATCCCTCTGTTGTGGGGTTGCTGAAGGTCGAAGAACAACAAGTGCCAATCACAACCACAACAGTGCACCGGCGGCAGTATCGCACGAACCGAGACTCCCTGATTCCCATCCATAAACTGATCCGTAGTCTGGAGAGTCAGGGAGTGATCAGCAGGACCCGCTCACCCCCAAATAACCCCATATGGCCAGTGCGAAAGTCTAACCGAGAGTGGAGACTAACAGGAGACTATCGTGGCCTGAATGAAGTCACACCACCATTGAGTGCTGCCGTACCGGACATGCTAGAACTTCAGTATGAACTGGAGTCAAAGGCAGCCAAGTGGTATGCCACGATTGATATTGCCAATGCATTCTTCTCAATTCCTTTGGCAGCAGAATGCAGGCCACAGTTTGCTTTTACTTGGAGGGGCGTCCAGTACACTTGGAACCGACTGCCCCAGGGGTGGAAACACAGCCCTACCATCTGCCATGGACTGATCCAGAATGCACTGGAACAGGGGCAAGCTCCAGAACACCTGCAGTACATTGATGACATTATTGTGTGGGGTGATACAGCGGAAGAAGTCTTTGAGAAAGGGAGGAAAATAATCCAACTCCTGCTGAAAGCTGGTTTTGCCATAAAACGGAGTAAGGTCAAGGGACCTGCACAGGAGATTCAATTTTTGGGAATAAAATGGCAAGATGGACGTCGCCAGATCCCTACAGATGTGATCAACAAAATAACAGCAATGTCTCCACCAACTAATAAGAAAGAAACACAAGCTTTCTTGGGTGCTGTGGGGTTCTGGAGAATGCACATCCCGAATTACAGTTCGATTGTAAGCCCTCTCTATCATGTGACCCGGAAGAAGAACGATTTTAAATGGGGCCCTGAGCAACAGCAAGCCTTTGAGCAAATTAAACGTGAGATAGTTCATGCAGTAGCCCTTGGACCAGTCCGGAATGGGCCAGATGTAAAAAATGTACTGTACACCGCAGCTGGGGAGAATGGTCCTACCTGGAGTCTCTGGCAGAAAGCTCCAGGGGAGACTCGAGGTCGACCCCTCTGCTTTTGGAGTCGGGGATACAAAGGATCTGAGGCCAGCTATACCCCAACTGAGAAAGAGATACTGGCAGCCTATGAAGGGGTTCGAGCTGCTTCGGAGGTGATTGGCACTGAAGCACAGCTCCTCCTGGCACCCAGGTTGCCCGTTCTGGACTGGATGTTCAAAGGCAGGGTCTCCTCTACACATCATGCAACCGATGCGACATGGAGTAAATGGGCTGCACTAATTACACAACGAGCTCGAATAGGAAATCCCAGTCGTCCAGGCATTCTAGAAGTCATCATGGACTGGCCAGAGGGCAAAGATTTTGGAATGTCACCAGAGGAGGAGGTGATGCGTGCTGAAGAGGCCCCACCATATAATAAACTATCAGAAAGTGAAAAGCAGTATGCCTTGTTTACTGATGGGTCCTGCCGTATTGTGGGAAAACATCGGAGATGGAAGGCAGCTGTATGGAATCCTCAACGACAAGTTGCAGAAACTGCTGAAGGAGAGGGTGAATCGAGTCAGTTTGCCGAGGTGAAAGCCATCCAGCTGGCCCTGGACATTGCTGAACGAGAAAAGTGGCCAGTACTTTATCTCTATACTGACTCATGGATGGTGGCAAATGCCCTGTGGGGGTGGTTGCAGCAATGGAAGCAGAGCAACTGGCAACGCAGAGGTAAACCCATCTGGGCTGCTGCACTGTGGCAAGATATCGCTGCCTGGGTGCAGAACCTGGTGGTGAAGGTACGCCATGTAGACGCCCATGTACCCAAGAGTCGGGCCACTGAGGAACACCAGAACAACCAACAAGTGGACAAAGCTGCTAAGATTGAAGTGTCTCAGATGGACTTAGATTGGCAACATAAAGGTGAATTGTTTTTGGCCCGGTGGGCCCATGACACTTCAGGTTATCAGGGCAGAGATGCAACATACAGATGGGCCCGTGATCGAGGGGTGGACTTAACAATGGACACTATTGCCCAGGTTATTCACGAGTGTGAAACATGTGCTGCAATTAAACAAGCCAAACGGTTAAAGCCTCTTTGGTATGGAGGACGATGGCTGAAGTATAAATATGGGGAGGCCTGGCAGATTGATTATATCACACTCTCACCAACCCGCCAAGGCAAGCGCCATGTGCTTACCATGGTGGAAGCAACCACCGGATGGCTGGAAACATACGCTGTGCCCCATGTCACTGCCCGGAACACTATCCTGGGCCTTGAGAACCAGATTTTGTGGCGACATGGCACCCCAGAAAGAATTGAATCAGACAATGGGACTCATTTCCGGAATAACCTTATAGACACTTGGGCCAAAGAGCATGGCATTGAGTGGGTATATCACATCCCCTACCATGCACCAGCCTCTGGGAAAATCGAACGGTACAATGGGCTGTTAAAAACTACACTGAGAGCAATGGGTGGGGGAACTTTCAAGCATTGGGATACACACTTACCAAAGGCCACCTGGTTGGTCAACACCAGAGGATCTGCCAACAGGGCTGGCCCAGCCCAGTCAGAACTTTTACATATTGTAGAGGGGGACAAAGTTCCTGTGGTGCACATGAAGAATTTGCTGGGGAAGACAGTCTGGGTTATTCCTGCTTCAGGTAAAGGCAAACCCACTCGTGGGATTGCTTTTGCTCAGGGACCTGGATATACTTGGTGGGTAATGCGGGAAGATGGGGAAGTCCGATGCGTACCTCAAGGGGATTTGATTTTAGGGGAAAACAGACAATGAACTCAATTGTACGCTGTTGCCTGCTATAGTCCATCAACTAGAAGTCTGCAGGGCACCAGCGACTGGCTCTGACTTCCCTCCGACCATCATCCCAACAGAGAATGAACTTTGATAGAACCGGACGAGTTCTACAGTAAAGGAATGATCAGCATCAGCAGGCAACGATCCAACACTGCATACAGCTTCTTCTGCCCTGAAAGACTGTTCCAAGAGATGGAGCCCAACATCATGAACCGAATGGACTGAGTAGCTTTATAGGAATTGGTCCGTGCACTAAGATAACAGTGCACCGAGATGAGAGTGAGGGTATATGGAAAATGTGGGATCTGAGCATGACGTGAATGGTATGGAACAAGGGGTGGATACTGTCCTGGGTTCAGCAGTGGCAGTCAGTTTTTTTTTTTTTCTCCTTCTTAGTAGCTGTTGCAGCACTGTGTTTTTGAGTTTTGGCTTGGGAACAAAAAAAACTGATAACACCGATGTTTAGACTGACCAAGGATTTTGTGAGTCTCATGCTCTGCCAGGGAGGAGGAGGGGCCGGGAGGAAGCGGGGACAGGACACCTGACCCAGACTGGCCAAGGAGGTGTTCCATACCACAGCACGTCATGCCCGGGGATGGAACTGGGAGCTACCTGGAAGGGCACGTCCCCTGGTCGGTCGGGCTGTCTTTTCCGGCGGGCGGTATCGTATTCTCTTCCCTTGTTATTTCTCTTGTCGTTGTTATTGTTGGTGGCGGCAGTGGTGATTTGTGTTATACCTTAGTTATTAAACTGTTCTTATCTCAACCCGTGGGAGCTGCATTCTTTTGATTCTCCTCCCCGTCCCTCCAGAAGCGGAGGGAAGAAAGGTGGGGGGGGCAGTAGACTGTGTGGTTCTGATTTACAGCTTGGGCTTAAACCACGACACTCTTCTTCCATCAGATCTGTTGTTTGACTCTAAGCACTCTAGTGTCCCATTTTATTTTTAGGATGCCAGAATTCATGTAATTTAAAACTAGTAAGTTTTACTTTCAGCCACTCATTCAATACTGCATGGCCCAGTCAGCTGGCATTTAGGTATCTAATTCACCTAACTTATTGTAACTATTATTTTATTTTCTTTATGGCCTTTTCAGAAACACATTAAGTTAGTCGTATAGGCTTCAGTGCTGTCAACTCAAACCAGATGCTCTTCTGCTGCTGTCAATTTTTTTCAACCAACAGTTCTCTGTGACCTTTCTAAGTTTGAGCTGTAGCAGTCTGGTTCCACTAAAATTAAGGTGCAACGTTTCCTTCCAGATCAGATTTTTCCATGGGGTTCAAGAGTTTCTGCCGTGCCTGAATCTTTCCTCCTTGCATGATTACCTCTTCACATGCCTGACACTCTAGATCTCTAACTACATCCTAGAGGTCTCATGTGTCTCATGTGTATCTGGTAGTGTTTCAAATCATGAAGGTACTTGGCTTCAACCTTCTATATAGTATCCTGAGGTAAATTTCCAGAACAACCCTGTACAATATGTACCCATGACTAATAGCTTTTCTCCTATATCCCAAGTGCACCACCTACTTAACTCCCAAAGCACACAGCCTTCATTCATATTCAGGAAGCAAATTAAAACAGTCCTTATACCTCCATTCTCAGAGTCAGTCTGTATACTTAAGAGTAGAAACTCTCCAACTAGGTCTCGATTTAAGACCTACACTATTCATATTTTATTGGGAAGCTTCCTCCTAATTTTATCTGTATTGGAGAAGATTTTTTTTTGCATGGTTTTATTTAGTTTATTTTTTGAAGGACTTATTAAGTGTGCTGTACCCTGAACCTGTGCTATGTTTATTAAGCTAGTTAGTAAATGGTACGAACTATTCATTACCATAGAAAATAAAAATACAATGCAAAATGCAAGGTGGTACAAGCTCTTTGTAGCTCTGTATCTCAACAAGCTGTTCCCTGAATGCTCAGTTACTGCCTTTTTTTTTTACTCTAGTCAATCTCTTTCACTCTGAGACACAACTTGAAACATCCTTACCAAGACTGTTCTCAGTGACCTACAGCTCCCATGGGAGTCACTGGCTCTGAAAACCCTCAGAGTAACCTCATCTGCCTTGGTGATCCTTAGACATTCATTCAGATCAGACAGCCACCTCCAGCTCCTCACACTACTCTTACACCCCTTCCAATTTTCTTTCTTACCAGGAGACTGCACCTCTTTATCTTTCTGGTTTTCCTTCTGCTCTTCCCAAAGAAAACTACCATATAAGTTGTTTAACAAATCCTGCTCACACTTTACAGTATATCATCTTGTACTATAAATGAAAGCTAAATACCTACTGTAGGTACTCTTTCATCATCTCAATGAATGGTGTCACGCCAAAAAGGGAATATGCACTTACATGTCTGTAATATCTAAAAAGATTAAGAGAAATCAGAATTCTTCCTTATAGTCAGTCATTAATATCTTCATAACTATTTCCAGAAAAAAAGGACCTTGTAATGTGTAGGTTCTGTCATTATTATTTTTTTTTTCTTAGAATACTTTTCTAGCTGTATATCTGCCAGTCCAAAAAAAAAAGAAAAATATTACTATTTTTCAAGTCCTGCTTAAAGCTCTCATCTTTACTTAACTTCTGAATTATCCAAAGCATGATTTGCCATTTTGGAAGCATATATCATATAACTTTATTTGGATTATTAAAAGGCCTTTTTTTTTTTTTTTCTTCATGAAAATATTTTCTGCTTCTCAGGAAATATTTTGATTGAAGCAGACAACAAATAAAATAGTAAAATATCCAGAAAATCTCTGTTATAATTTCTCTGAAAAAAAGAAGCACAACTAGAAATAATAGATTTTTTTCTTGCTATGATATTTCTGAAAGAACATTTTAGAGCATGTGAAAATTGGACTAATTGTCATTTCCAATTCTCATCACACAAGGGAATGCTGCTAGAAATTTAATTGAAAGCAACTTGTTTGCTGAGTATTATAATGAAACTATAATCCTTCAAAATGTAATTAAAACCAAAATTGTTTAGGCTGTTGAGAATTACTGGAAAACTAAGCAAATCCTCTGCTACTGTATCATAAATCTGAGTAGAAGATGGTGTCTTAATTATTTTTTTAAAAGTCACCAAAAAAAATATTATCACAGAATTCCAATCCAATACACCTATTGAATTTTCTCTGAAATACTGCAAAATTCAAAGACTGACGGGAGTGTACAAGAGAAGTGGAGGTGGACATGAGAACAATATGCAAAGTGTCATGCAATCAGAATAGCTTTCCAGAGGAGAACAGTGGAAATTAGTGGGGAAAACAAAAAAAAAAAGAGCAAAGCATGTTCAAGTTTAGGTTTCATTTGCTCCCATAGAAATACTTTCTTATTTTATTACTTTTAAATTCACTTAAATAGAAGTGAAATCAAGGAAAATTACTGAAAGCCTGTAACTAATCAAGATTTCCATGACACTGTATCTCCTATGGTTCAGTTCTTTCAAGGTCTAGACTTAATGTCACCCCCAGTAAACATTCTGCATTGCCGTTTCTATGTTTGGATTCATATTAAAGCCAAACCCACACTGAATAAAAAAATAGCTTAAAAATTAAAAAGAATAAGACCTAAATTCCACTTAGATACAAATTAATTTGACCTATGAATACAAATTTCAAGATCATTTCCAAAGATATTATCATATAGCGTATCAATGTTCTATTAAATTGTCATACAATTATGTTGCCCAAGTGTCAACATAATTTTGTTAGAAATCTGTTCAACAAAGATAATTATATAATAATAAATAGTATCCATGAATATTAAGGATATTGCTAAATATATCTATAAATCAGTTCTGTGTACATAAATAAGTTTGATATCACAGTGACATAGCTTTTTTACAGTGCCTAAATGAACTAACACCTAATTGACTGCTTTTTGTTAAATACAAATTATGACTGACTTTAATTTTTCATAAGAATCTCAGTATTATTTAAAGGAAGAACTTGAATGTCATCATCATACTGAATCACATCTATATTAATTTAGTTATTATTACTTAAGTTAGATGTTTAACAATAATTGTAGTATGCCATCCCTGTGAAGTATTTGGTGGTTAATGAGAAATAATAGAACAATGCTTTAAAACATTAGCAATACTTATGCTTTGGCTACTTCTGTCATTATCCGATTAGCTTATTATCATTTCTTTCAGCTAAAAATCTTTCTTATTTCCTTCATCTTGCCTGAGTTTTTGAAGATTCTAACAAAGTTGATCTATGATCATTCTGCATTTGTAGATGTATGATTGCAAACACCAATCAATAATAGAAGAACGTATGACTAAAATCACTCAAACTCCCCCTGAGATTAAAGAAAAGCACAAAAGTGAATGAAAGAGGGGAAGAGATGGAGAAGACTATTATAACTTCTGTGGTCATTCACTGGGCTGAAACTGTCTTCTCTCCCACAGGGACACCTATTGAGTAAGAACTTTTTCTTAGGCACACTACATTACTAATTTATGCTAGCAGTTATTAGTGATTATAGTCCAGTTGTATACCACTTCATGCTTGTTTTTGCAGACAATCCCTATCAGTGTCAATCCATGAACCTTAATTTGTCGCAATTTTATATTAATGAAGAGTGTTGTTCTGTAAACTGTTAGTTTTAGTCCTTCATAGGCACTAGCAGTCACCAACAGCAGGTAACACATTTGAATGAAGTGGGAAAATCTGCTGAGGGGTCTCTCTTATGCTGTTGATGTGTTTCACTGAAAAAGTCAGTTAAGTTGCCCTCTGATCCAGCAGGACTGTTCAGTGAAAGGTCCCTATAATGGGATTCTGACAGACTGGTTGGGCACAAGGGTCTCGGCTTTCCTGAGATGCTCGTAGACATATTTCACATAACAGTTATGTATACATATGTCTGTTTATATATATATATGGATTAGGTAATTGGATGAGGCCAACATCCCTAATAAAATGCACAGCTGTGAAAACTATGGATATCTTTATTATTATTATTATGGTTTGTTTGGGGCTTTTTTCAAATCAATTCTTGATTCCCTGAAGTCATCAGGCAACAGTATCTCTGACAGATAGGTATGTCATTCACTAAGTAACAGGCCCTATATTTTCTAAAGAATGATTCATAATCCTTTAAAGAATACTTATGCAACTAGAATACTTATGCAACTTATGCAACAACAATCCAAAACATTTTATCTAAATGTTACCTGCCAGCTGCAGTCTCTAAAAGGTACTTTTTCACATAGGACATGCAAATAAACATAAATGGATTTTTTATTCTTTCAAGAGCCTTTTTTTAATAGTTTCCAGTTTTGAGAAGTAAAGGTCAATTTGTCTTTATCTGAAATGATGGAGATCAATAATGTTCCTTTACCAATAAACCTCCAACAGGACAATCATATTGCTTCCTACATCAGCTGACCAACTACTGCTATCTATTATCAATCCTACAATTCCTTCAAGTTTTATATCCTTAAAATTACTACTGATAAGTTTTTTAAACTGACTTCAGTGTAAGATGTGGTTTTGAAAATACAAGGCATTTATTTATGTTCTTCAATGCAAATTTAAAAATCTAAATCATTGAATATCTTGGCTAATATTCTCTGGGTGTTTCCATGTCTTTCAATTGAGTCTTTTAATTAATTTCTGTTTTCAAATCTGTCAAATTTAGTAAAACTAATTAAAGGTTTTTTTCAATAAATAAAAATTAAAATTTATATATTTATATGTATAAACATATTTCTAGATATGGATTTAAATATAATCATATAAGTTATAGGATGCATATTTCGATTATATTACAAAAGCTATATTATAAAATTATATATGTTGTAAATATACTTGTAATAATTATATAAATATAATTCTGTAAATACAAATATAAATACATACAATGTGTATAAAAATCAAGTTTATTAAATTTAATAAGCTTTGTAAATTTAAGTTATTCATTTAAATTGTTTTGTTTCCTTTACAGTAAGGAAAGACATAAATAGAGGTCTTTGATATTAATGGTCTGTGATGGTGGTTTTCATAGAATCGTAGAATCGTTGGGGCTGGGAAGGACCTTAAGATCACCAAGTTCTAAACACCTTGCGATGGGCAGGGATGACTCACACTAGACCATGCAACCCAAGGCTCTCTCCAACCTGGCCTTAAACACTGCCAGGCTTCAAGCATTTACCACTTCCTTGAGCAACCTGTTCCAGTGCCTCACCACCCTCACAGTAAAGAATTTCTTCCTTATCTCTAACCTGAACTTCCTTTGTTTAAGTTCAGACCCATTACCCCTTGTCCCATCATTACAGTCCTTGATGAAAAGTCACTTCTCCAGTACCCTTGTAGGCCACCTTCAGATATTGGAAGGCTGCTATGAGGTCTCCATGCAGGTTTACTCCTCTTTTCTTTCTCTTCTTATTTTAATTTGTCCTACTGTTCCTGTTCTACTACTGTGAAGAAAAGAAAGATTACGAATGTAAATAAAGGTCAGAAAAATCAGTTGCATTTTTCTTTTCAAATTTAATTTTGAGGTTTCAAGTTTTTGTAAAGTTGCTTTCTGCCTTTATTTAAAGAGATTTGGTCAGTTTCACTTTTTTTCACCCATATATTTTCTTATACAATTAATTGATGATTTATGCATTGTCAGAATACATTCCCTTAGTCCTGTATTGGTAGGACTAAGCACTGTCCTTTAGTGATACAACAAGGGGTAGTGGCTTTAAACTGAAAGAGGGTAGATTTAGATTAGACATACGGAGGAACTTATTTACTGTAAGGGAAGTGAGGTACTGGAACAGGTTGCCCATAGAAGCCGTGGATGCACCATCCCTGGGTCAATACCAGGTTGTATGAGGCTTTGAGCAACCTGGTCTAATGGAAAGTGCTGCTACCCATGTGATGTGTGTGCCCACATGGGGTGTGAAAAGGAGGGATGTGAGTGAGCGGCTGTGAGGTACTGAGTTACCGGTTAGGGTGAAGCGACATGAGGTACCTATGAACTCTCTTTGAAGAGACCTGGCAGTAAGGTATCTGGTAGAATGAACTCTTAGAGAGCAAAAAAATTTTAAAACCTCTGTCTTCAACCAAACATCAAACAAAAGAAATTAAACTTATGTGGTCCGCTTTTCATTTCATTAGGTTGAAACAGAGTAAAATGCCAATAAAACAACATGTAGGGGTCATACACGTCATACACAAAGCACTGACTAAAAAGCTTCTGTGCAAACATGCATAAATAGCAACTGCTCATCAGCTGTGGGATGTACATAAACACAGTAATTTCAAGGATTTTTTTTTTTTTCATATCTATCCATGAATCTCTTTATTTTTATCTATCCTTCTTACCCAGAAAAAAAAGTGCTTTGAAGCTTCAAGCATGGTTATGGAGATTTCTTTTTCTGATTTGTGCTTTCATCACATGGTTTCTAGCATGTGAATATATGGGAGATCTCATGGAAAAAGAATATAAGCTCAGAATGTTACTTGATTCATTCAAATCAACATTCAGAGCCACAACATTAGGACTTTGTTGTGCTTCTATCTTTACCTGTCATAAACACTATGAATACAACTAAAAAAAGTATTCGGTGTTGATTATTAAAAGCATGAATTTGCTCAGTCTTCTTCCCAGAACACTTTATTCAAAATAGCATTCACCTGAATGACTGCAGGATGCGGACGTTCTATCACTTTTGGCCGTATAACTGCAGCAGTTACAGAAAGCTAAGGTGCATTAATTTTAAAATCTTTAAAGCACAGTATATAATAGATCTCTTCATATTTGATTTAGGAATTGAATGAGCCATATTATAATACTATTTCTTCTGCTATAATTTACATGCAGTCTACTGGCTGACCTATGAGTTTGTGTGCCATCTGAGCTAATAATACTCTTTAGCTTGTTATTGATATTCTTTGTTTTCAAATGTGTTTTTCACAGCTATGGAATAGTTTTTTCTCAATATAAGATGTTTAAGAAATGAGGTAGAAAGAAAGAGAGTCAGGTGCATCAATAAACAGTTTGCTGAAAATTACATTAAATGGCAACATCAATCCAAATTGGAGTTTTGTAATTTTCTTATTCCCAGTCTCTGCGTGTGAGTGATTTGCTATGTCGCTTGTGTACGAAGCTGGGCAATATTGATCACACTTCTTTCCCAAAAATTCATGAGACAAAAATATGTTCACAAAACTGTTCTCTAGTCTCATAGAAGGAATAATGTGACTTCAGCTGTATATAATAATAGTATAACACAATCATATAATTTGGGCAAGTGATGGCTTACAACAGGGTACTAAATTCAGGTGACATTTCCATTTTAGCAGAGAAGAAAAAAGAATTACAGATTTTACTTGAACATAGAAAATATCTCCATTTTAAAATATCCTAAACCAAAAAAAACCCATAAAACAGATCTGGAAGTTTGCACTATATGGCTGTATTCAATATCTAAAAGAACTGTACACATATGCATTGTTGGGTTTAAATCCAGCCTGTAACTCAGTACCATGCAACTGCTCCCTCACACCCCTCTTTCCACTCATGCAATGGCGAGGAGAATCAAAAGAATGTCAACCTTACAGGCTGATGTAAGAAGAGTTTAATAAGTGAAGTACAGTATACTACTACTACTGCTACTAGCAATGATGATGGAAATAATGAAGGAAGAGATATAAAAGTGGAAAAGGAAAAAAAAAGCCAGTAAGCACAAGTGATGCACAATACAATTGCTCACCACGTGTTGACTGGTACTCAGCTCAGCCCGAGCAGTGATTGCTCCTTTCCGGTAACTCCCTCCAGTTATGAGGCATGATGCACTGTGGTATGGAATACCCTTTGTCGTGGTTTAAGCCCAGGCCGTAAATCAGAACCATGCAGTCTACTTCCCCCCCCCCACCTTTCTTCCCTCCGCTTCTGGAGGGACGGGGAGGAGAATCAAAAGAATGCAACTCCCACGGGTTGAGATAAGAACAGTTTAGTAACTAAGGTGTAACACAAATCACTACTGCTACCAACAATAATAATGATAAAGGAAATAACAAGGGAAGAGAATACAACCACTCACTGACCTGTACCTTGCCCCACCCCTCAGTGATCCAGCCTTTCCAGGTACTTTCAGTTCCATCCTGGGCATGATGTGCTTTGGTATGGAATACCTCTTTGGCCAGTTTGGGTCAGGTGTCCTGTCCCTGATTCCTCCCGGCTTCCCCTCCTCCCTGGCAGAGCATGAGACTCACAAAGTCCTTGGTCAGGGTAAACATTCTGACCAGCAACTGAAAACATCAGTTTTATCAGTACTGTTCCCAGGCCGAAAGTCAAAACCACAGCGCTGCACCAGCTACTAAGAAGAAGAAAACTGACTGCTACTGCTAAACTACGACACCCTTTTAGCTAGTTTGGGTCAGTTGACCTGTCTCTGCTGCCTCCTGGCTTTTTGTGACCCTCTGCACTGGCAGAGCATGAGAGACTGAAAAGTCCTCGATCAGGGTAAATGCTACGGGGCAACAACTAAAACATCAGTGTGTTATTAGCATTATTCTCAGACTAAAGCCAAAACACAGCCAGAACACAGCACTGTATCATCTACTGGAAAGAAAATTAGCTCTGTCCCAGCTGAAATTAGGACATGCACATAAAAAATTTCTTAATGGTTTATAACAGGCCATGTTGTCTCTTTATTCTTTTTATATTTCTGTAGTTGATGCGTCCAAATCAAAAATTGACTCTTTATAAGGTCAGCATAATTAAGTTTCTAATTATTTTCTAATATAATACAAAAAATTAATGAAGATTCATTAATGAGTTCATTTCTATATGACTTTTTTGGTACATTCTTTAACTGAAGTAATAATATATTCCCAATAAATATAATTTACCATGACTGATATTTTCATCCTTTGTTTTAAATCTGTCAAAGAAGAAATTGCAAGTTTGAGAGACAGTTATCAAGGATTTGGGTTTGAGGATCTTTGTTACTTCAGCAAAAAATTAATAGCTAAATGAATATAGTACATACTATTTGGACAGAGGAATATTCCTGACTGACTAATTAGAATCAATTATTCATCAGAATTTTAGACACTCTACAGAAAACTCCACCTCTGCATAGATTGTAAGTGGATAAAAGATTTGTACAAAATGAAACCTTATTAAAAATCTTGAAGCTAAATGGAGCACAACATCAAATGACATCCATCAGTCTTTCTTAATATATTTATGTTAATCATATGTTCTGCAGAGGTGGATGCATTGTTTGCAGCCCAAATAAACAGAAATATCAAAATACAATGACAAATATTACCTTATTCTTAATTTAAAAACATACTGAAGAATTCAGGAAAACAAAGGTTTCTTTTAGCTTCCTTATTACTTGTCTTCATTTCATCTGAAAAGAGATAGATATGAGTAATTATTAAAATTCAGATCAAGTCAAAACATCTTGATTAATTGTAGTAGAATATCAAACATATGCCATGTTATCTTAAATATAACTCTTCAATAGATTTCACCTTTTATACAAGACTCTGAAGAATACATTATTTATTAACATTGAAGCACAAAAATATACTCATTATAGTATTCAATACTTATTCTGTGAGAGAATACAGAGTCTCTACAGAGACTTAGAGTACAGCAAACTACAATGTAAGCTCATAACAAATAGTACATTTTATTACGCAGTACAAAATTTCTGATAACTTTAATGAAATGTTCATGTAATCATATGAATACATCTGTATGTGAAAGTGGATGCTTGTTAAAAGATTAACACTTTATAAAAACAATATATTAATTATCATAATGTGTCCTGGGTTCAGCAGTAGCAGTCATTTTTCTCCTTCTTAGTAGCTGGTGCAGTGCTGTGGTTTTTGACTTTCAGCCTGGAAACAGTGCTGATAACACCGATGTTTTTAGTTGTTGCTAAGTCATGTTTACTCTGACCAAGGACTTTTTGAGTCTCATATTCTGCCAGGGAGGAGGGATAGTCAGGAGGAAGCGGAGACAGGACACTTGACCCAAACTAACCAAAGGGGTATTACATACCACAGCACGTCATGCCCAGCATATAAACTGGGGGTAGTTACCCGTAAGGGCTAGATCACCGCTCAGGTCGGGTTGGGTATTGGTTGGCGGGTGGTGAGTGGTTGTATTCTTTTTGCTTGTTATTTCCCTTATCATTATTATTATTAGTGGTAGCAGTAGTGGTTTTGTGTTATACCTTAGTTACTGGACTGTTCTTATCTCAGCCTTATCTCAGTGGGAGTTACATTCTTTTGATTCTCCTCCCCATTGCTCCGGGAGAGAGGGGGAGGAAGGGGAGGAGTGAGCGAGCAGCTGCTTCGTTCTGAGTTACTGACTGGGCTTAAACCATGACATACTGATAAATAACATACACTTATCTCTGTTACTTCTGATTTTATAAATAAATATAAAGTCACGAATGTTGAGGGATTTTTTTTTTTATTCAAATGGATTCAAAATCCTTACTTCTAAGGACATATTGAATTCTACCGTGACTGAATCTCATGAAAGTATAAATTGCGATCTATGCATATATGTGTGTTTTAATTGCTAAAATTCTAACTGTACAGCCTAAATTTTGATGATACTTAATAAATAGAAGTCTTAACCTCCACTGTTTTTTTGTTTTTTTGTTTTTTTTTTTTTTAACATAAACAGATTTTTCCTATCTTTGCTAATTGTAAGCCGAATAAGTACTAAAAAAAGTAAAGGGAAGAGACATATTTTCCTAATTGGTAGAAAAGAGTTGTCATCCAGACTTCTGCAAAATTTTTAAAAATTACAATAATAGACATATTTAAAATAAATGGAAATCATAATGTATGGAAAAATATCATGATCATAACAAGAAAGACTTAAGAAGTTTAATTGATATGCATAAATTGATTATTTTTAATATTTTTTATTTAAATTTTAATTATTTAAATTAATTAATTTAATTAAATTAATTAAATATTTTGATATTTAAAATTAAATTGATATGCATAAAAATGCCATCGCAGTAATTCCACTGTTTGAAAAGGAAGAAATTTGAACATCATCACCTAATTTGGCACTGAAGTACCTTAAGTCATACTGCATAGAGATGGGAGACATCAAAGCTCAATTTAGTTTTGAGCCATTGAAGTGCCATTACCATAATAACAGAGAAACTTAAAGTCAGGTGACTGTCTTACAGAAACAAACATATAAACCTCTGTTGTAGAGTTTTCTTATTGTGTATTTTTAAATTTTTTTATCCTTTGAAAAAGCCAGTTACAGTCTCTGCCAATCACCTTCCTCATTCTTTCTTCATGGTAATGCACTAGCTGTTTTCCAATGAATAGTCTGAAATGCACAGAGCAGCTTGACACACTTCTAAATAGTAACTTAGTCATATACTTGCTTCTTTAGCCCTTTTGGTCTATTGAAGGTAAAGGCTAACACAGTTCATACTGTACAAGATTTTGACCAGATGTACGTTATTTTTACAGCTGGTCATAGTTGAATATGTATCTTTCAGGAAATTCAAAGGTTGCAAAATCTATTTGCTATGGTTTTCACGATTTTTTAGGGGTTTTTTTAAGTAATAGATGTTACACTTTAAAATACTGCAATAAAAATATAGAATAATAGAAAATTAAGAATAGCAATTATTAAATTTCTTGTGAATTTCCAACTAAAATTCAACAAAATTTACATATTTTCACAAAGTGTTTCAATTTCATACTTTGGCATTCTCTGATAGAAGAACTTCTGATCTGTAGTTGTTTTATTAGGATTTCTGACTCAGCTTTCTGGACTCATGACATGTCAGTAATGCCTTTTCCACTGTTATCAATTACTGTTTGTTCTACAAAATCCATATTAGTTCTTCTAGTTTCTGTATGCAATGGCTCCCTCTCAGTCATCATAGTTGCTGCAGCTGCTGTCTATTATAAAAGCAGACATGTCATACTATTTTCCCTGGGAAAGACTCTTAATTCTAGGAAGAGTCATAGGTCCTATTAGAACAGTATGTCATAGGTTTATGATAAAGGATTTTGGGAAATAAATACTTCAAATGTAACAGAATATTTTAGTATAGGATTTTCACTCTCATTAAATGTGAAATGTAAAAATGTCTCATGACAGACATCATCTGTTCACACCTCAAAGGATCAAAAAAGTCTCAGAAGAGTTGAGAGGAAACAAAATATTTTTGTACATTTAAATATAGCAATATCTTATGAATGCCTATCTCTGTTAACAAAAAGGTACCTCTGCTACATATGCTTTTCAAACTCACCATTAAAGGTGATATGTGAACAAAGCATGAACAAAAGTTTAAATGTTCAGTCATTATATTCCAGTATTTTCACACAGACAATATATCAACAAAATGAACTTTCATCATTATCTTGTTGCCTGTTGTCGTGATCATTCGACGTTTTTGCAGCAGCAACTGCTTGCATGGAAAACTGACATTAAAAGAGCACTAAACTGCTTCACCATCTTTTAACATTATTTATTATGTGTACACCACCAGCATAGCATTGCTACCTCAACAAAAAACATTGAGAAGTACTGCCTAAGTAAGTTACCTGTGTACCATTTTGAGAAACACTAAAAAGAGCCCAATAAAAAAAGATGCAAGACAAAGACACTTTGTTTTTCAGGGACAGGAAATTACTCAACTTCCATAACTCTTGAAAGAGGAAGACATGAGCAGCACACCAGTCTCTGTGAAGTATTGGCCAGAACAAGGCAATCTGTTTTTCTACCAGCCTTAAGGGAAATGTTTTCTGTTCCAGCAGATTATCTGGGGTGAAAAAAAAATCACTGATCTTAGCGTTGCCCCACAAGCATTTATATAATTTGAATTATTTACTTAAGTAACTCATGCAATAGGTTATGCCTAACCTCCAAACAGATGCTCAGGACACACATTGCCCCAAAGATATGTAATTAGTACTACATGAAAGCCATGCTCTCAGTGGTAAAAAGTTTGGTGCACATAAGAACACAACTCAGTTGTAAACACATAATGGTAGTACTAAATACAAATATATGTATTTTTGTGTATTTGCATGTATGCATTCCGTATTACTGGAATCATGTTTGTGACTAAAGCTGACAAAGTTCCTTAAGGTCAGTAATACAAGCCACCTGATTATGAATAATTCAAGAGACAGTAGAACTCCTGGTTCTGACCATAGTGGGAGAGAGAAAAAGAATGCTTGGACAGCACCTGCTTCCAAGAACGGACCAGTTCAGGAGAAAATCCTGTCTGCAATCGAACCCCAAATATAATCACTTTCAGTTTCATTTTACCATTGTTAATCTTATGAAGTACTTAAAATACTTCATCACATAATCATCAAATCAGTGTGAGTTCAAGACAAATTATTCAAAACAAAAAAAAAAAAATCAAGAAAAGCTCCCATATGACAGTCTTCACCATCTGAAGAAAACAATTTTCCAGATCTGTTAGGTTATGGTTGGACTCAATGATCTTAAGGGTCTTTTCCAACCTAAATAATTCTATGATTCTATGCCTTTATCTCAACCCCTAAATTTTCTTAATCCTCTTTTCTACCTCCCATCCCATTGGGGGGTCAGGTGGGAACAAGAAGACGGATGAGCACTGGTTGTTAGCCAAGGCTACCCCACCACAGTCAGACTCAGTCTCCTACACTTAGTATATTTTATTATCAAAGTAAATGATCAAATTTACCACCCTGACTAGGGACAGAAGCTGTACTGAAAACTTTCTGACAAAAAAATCTGAGATTTTAATTGGTGTTCTGTTGAGAAAGCTTTCTCCTACTTATTAAGATGAACAGCAAAAAAGACAAATGAACAAATATTTGTACATTAGGATAAAGCAGACCCTCAATACAGAAATTTTCTACTCAAGTGCATCCTTCTGTCAACAGACTGTTTTATGTTCTTATTTCTTTTTACATCCCCAGGTTTTTGTTGACATATTTAATATTTATCTATAACATATTTCCCAGTTAAAAATGTGGTTAAAGTTGACGTGTTCCCATTAAACTTTGCTTTTGGACCATGTGGTGTTTTGTGACTTAGGATATTTGTTTAATTGTAAAAGTTATGACATGTTTTACACTTTAATAATGAAAAAAAATTATACATCGCACATATTGAAGTAAAGAAAATCAATGATTTCTTTTTCCAAGTGTCATGAGGCTTGGCTTATAGGCCAGGGTTTATTTTTATCAAACATATATTGAAAACAATATATGCTTTTGGCTTATGACTTGCTCTTTAATACAGCCTACTCAGTGCTGTCAACCTTCTCAACCTGCACCTGTTCTTTTTGCCTCACACATCTGTAAGAAAAAGATCTATTGAGAGCTCAGGTGGATATAATCATTACCTATAGAGAATAATCCTAATGAAGTAAACTTCATGTAGAAAATGAGAGGTGATTCCAACCTTGGAAATGAGTATCATTTCCAAAAGTTGTGTCTTCTACTGGTTTCAGAAGTATTAAGAACAAAGGTAATGATACTAGATCACTCAGAATTAAATGCAGTACACAGATTAGCAGCTACTATTGCAAGGTTGGAAAAATCTGAGCTAGAAAGATGTTCAAATGTGAAAAAATTAATAATTTTTACATGTTTGGCAGTTCCTTCAGGCAGGCAGTGACAGTTCCAATAGCCAGGAGTCCTATTTGCATACTTAGTAGATCCTCACAATAGAGGTAAGATGATAAAAAAGAGGAAGCAACAGAAGTTTGAAAGATTATTAGGGGATTTAGTATACAAAGTCAACAGAAATTATCTTCTACCTCTATGTATTCTAATATCAAACTTACTGTGTATGCAAGAAAGGTGATAGAATAACCTAAATGCATGAATTTTCTCAAAAGCAACAAAATATATTTGCTCAAAAGCTTTAGCTGTTATATCTAAAATAATATATATTTAAAGAATGTCATGTACTACTGTAAGTGGTTTTTCACTCTAAATGACTTAAGACTCTGTGATCTTTTTATTATAATAGCCAATATCAACAAGAATTTGATTTGTATGATACTGCCTTTCTTCAAATACCATAACTGAAAACACATTATACTTAGGGTTCCAGAACTTAATGCAGAATTGAAATCAAGAAAAGGTAATAGGTTAAAATTCACCTTCAGTTCCCTGCTGGCTGCATATACCTTTATTTCAGAGAACGCATTGCATATTTATTGTATATGATGTCTAAAAGAAAAAAGGCATTACACCCATTTCATCAAAATAATTAAGCTTATGTCTTATTCTAACATCAGTCATCAGATATTAATGATACTGTTCAGTGTTCTAAATTTTATTTTTATTTATGATTCTGTCAATATTTCCATGTAAGACTACAATTCTGAATACAAATCCTTGCTTTTATGAATGAATAGTTAAACAATTTGAGTTAGTGTCAGAGAATTATCCCTCCTGAAAATGCCAGAACTTAGAATTTACTATTTTATATTCTCAAAGCAGGAAAAAAAAAAAAAAGTTGCTGGAGTATGAAGCCAAGAAAAATCCAGCAGCAGCTTTGAGTAATCCCTGAGCCCTTTGTTTAAGCTAAGTAGGAAATTTCAGGGATGGGTGAGAAAGTAAAATAAATGAAAACTGGCATTCATCAGTTGAATTGTGAATGCAAAGTACACTACAAATCTTTTTAATTGGGTGTGCAGAACAGTGATTCAAAAGCTAATGTGGATAGCAAAAGCATTATATAGTAGATACTGATTTCAAGAAGAAAAGCAGTTTAGACCAGTAGCTACAGTCCCAATGTTTGTGTTAAAAAGAATTTTACTGGTAATTAATACAACTGTTATCCTTTGCAAATAAAGCTTATAGCACAGAGCTGAGCTGTTTTTACTCTGGAATGTGGCATCAGTATGAATTTAGAGCTTGAAATGGCAAAGAGAAGCTTAACGTTCAGATCTAATTATGAATGTATGTGTAACTGAAAAATAATTCATTCACATGATAGATTAATGTCTCTGCATTCAAATGTACTTGGGCTGACTTTTGTGAATATCTTAGAAAGCATAACAGATACACTAACTTCTTGTTTCATTAAGATTTATACTGTAAAGCCTTACCATATAGATACACTGACATGCATACGCCCCCACTCCCAGACACTTCAAGCTTGATATTTTGCTGGAACACAAAGAATAAGCACATGAATATTTAAGCTACTTTGTCAGCCTGACACTTTTCAAGTCAGCTTGCCAGTGAAACTGTCTTTCAAAGATATAATGACACAAATTAACCATCAGTGATGAACAAAATTGTTTTTTCAAATATTGTTAGGCTAATTTAAAATTTTCAGTGAATTAAATTTTGACTTTGACATAGATAGGAAGAAGTTGGGTAAAAGCTTTTGATTTTGCTAGGCTTATTTGATTAGAAAACACCTTAGGATCAGACTGCAGCCTGTCAATATGACTAAGCAAGTTTTCATATAACTAGAAAAATAATCACATGTAACCCCAGGAACACTAAGCTGAAAGCTGCAAACTGGGTAGGAACCTAAGTCAATATAGTTGATGTTGGCTTAAGGTTTCTAAAGACCCCGTTTTGTGTTTTTGATTATTATGATTTTATCTGTATTCCATGGTTAGGTTGTCCTGAAATGTCTATCTACATTTTTACCCTTTTGGATACCTAAGCTTAGACTGAGTATCCCTATAAAACTTCAGTCCATGGCATTGGTTCTAGAACTAGCACAGTTTCTGCAGCTCAGAGTCATTCTAATAAAAAAGATTTGTGCAAAAATCCAATCCAGAACCCAGAGACATGTTAAACTTTTAGCTACCTAAGTGAAATAGCTAGATTTAAAACAAACACAAAACAAAAAAAAACAATCAAAACAAACAAAAAACCCCACTCCAGAGATCAAATACCTCAATCATTTTTAAAAATATATTTATGTAAAATCAAATACATTAAACTATAAAGCTTTAAATGCAATCCCAAATTTTATACTACTATATAAAGGACATAATATATTATTCCAAACAAAATATTCCTCCTACAAATAATTAATGTAAAACCAAAAATCTAGCCAGTTCTGAAAGAACAGTAGAAAAATATCAAAGAGTTGAGAGGATTGAACCATAATCTCTCTGGCTATTGCCTAACATACTTGAGCCAGAAAGTACTCCAAATACTTTGTATCATATCCATCATTATATTGAATGATTACTGTAGTGCCTTTTCCTTTTATATTATTTCCTTCTTTCCTCAGGACAAAAGTGTTTTGCCTCTCCTCCTAATATACAGCCAGGTCACGTGAAGTTATACTTTCTAATAAAATTCACAACTGGTCTGTGCCAATCAAGGAGAAGGGCTAGGATGCAAAGTATTGAATTACAAAAGTAAATATTTATTTATGTACATGATGTGTCCAGCCATGTTGGAGCACCCCAAATGCAATTTTACACTAGTTTTTTAAACCCTCCAAAGGTTCAGGTACAATGTTATTTGACTAATCAGTAACACCCACAGTACCAATTAATATTCATAATAAAACTTTGTAAAGCAACTCCATTTTTGCAGCCACTTGCTATGGATCTAGAAGTCCCAGAAGTCAGACTTTCTATAGTTACTTATCTGTGATGCCTTCAGCACTGGGAAGGTTTCAAAGATATGCGAAAGGGGCTGGGATGCTGGCATTATCTTGGCTTTCCAGGGGTATCCTGTGGATGTCTCTAGGCCTCCAAGAAGCAAAATCCTTATTTTTGGGCTGGACTGTCCTTAAACTTGTTTTACTTAAATGAAATTCCACTACTTCATTACATTAAGGTGTATAATAAGTATGTGTTAACAAAGTTAATATACTTTCATACTATAAAGACTGATTGATGCGGTGGTTAGGGAAAGGTATTTTCTTAACACTTTTAACAAAGGAAATTGCTGTACTTTATTTTCACAAGGTTTATAACTTGAAAATTTATTTTGAAAAAAGATTACTGTTTTTGACTGTTATCTCAAATAAAGCTGTCCAAACCAGTAAATCTTCAGTTAGGCTTCTGTCCTGATGTTGTGTCAATTGCATATTTGTTAGACAGCTTTCTGATCAAAGAAGCTTGGGGTACGGAGGGTTATTGTTTCTTGTCTTGCATAAAGAAATGTGCACCTCATTAGCTAAGATCATCTACTTGAAAACAAAATCTGCCAGATCTGAAGACAAAATGATGAAAAATATATATGCATGATCATGCAATGTGCTTGAACTAATCAGTCATAACTGAATATGAAATAGAATATGAAATAGCCTGGGCTTGGTTAACAGTATATGGTAAATTGTAATAGCATGACTAAAACAGTTTATGAAAAAACAGATTTAATGAAAATAATTATTCTTGAAATTACTGCAGCATTGCAAAGATATATTCATTGGAAAGATGTTTAAGACATTAGCTGAACATCAACATCTTCCTAGTATGTGTTCTTAATCAAGAGGATATCTATTGTGCATCACTTCTTTTTATTTCCTGAAGAGGCTGGGGCTTATTCTTTTCCCTCTCTCTCTTTTGTCAAATTAGTACTACTATTACTATTACTACTATTACTACTACTACTACTACTATTAATACTACTATAATTGCTATTCTTATATTACTATCATTATGATAATTATTTTATTTTATTTTTATTATTATACTGTTTTTATCTCAATCCATGGGTTTTACATTTTTTTCAGTTCTCCTCCCACCCCCATCCTCCTCCCACCTCCTTACCCCCATCCCACTGGTGGGAGGGAGGAAGTGAGCAAGCAGCTCTGTGGTCCTTAGTTGCTGGCTGGGCTTAAACCATGACAAAGTCATAAATAAAAAACATGATTAAAAATCATAAATAAAATAAAGCAAATATTTCCATATGTATGACAATATCATATAAACATTTATAGATACTTACTTCTCTATCTGGCTATGTTTAGTGTCTCTAGATGTTTACCAACACAAAATATTCTTGATTAAAGATTACAGTAAATTTCCTATGCCACTAATCACATGGAGATTCACCAGAGAGCACAACCCGAGAGGTTCAAGTCATGTGGAACATTTCTGACCTATGTCTAAGACAGATTAAATTTATACCATCAAAGCTGATATACTGCAATTCATGTCTAAGAGTTTAGACTCCAAATTAGACTCTGAAAGTATTGCCATGTATGAAAGAAGTTACTTATACACAAAATTATATAAGTATATATATTCATAGTCATAGGAATAAACAGCCCAGATCCAAGACAAAACCTTATAGGACCATAAATGCAACACATCCAACTTATCAACAGCAGTTTCCCCATCCCTACAATGTCATGCATAGTAACGCAGTTCTCAGGAGTTAATTATGGAAGAAAGGCAACATATTTGAATAGATCACAGGTCAAATTCAGATCAATATAGTTACTCAAGAATTAGCATATCCCTATAAGATTACCTGAGTAACATTTATGCTACTTTGCCGTTTACCATATGTTAGGATTTGTGAAGATGGGCTTCTGTTTTTTTGGTTTTTCTATTTTTCCTCTGTACTGTTTCAAAGCTGATTTTAGAAGTTGCAAAATATTTTTTGAGGTATTGTTTATTCTTCCAATTCACAATATGTGATTTGAGTTAGAGCTCCCCAACATATGTGATTACAGGACAACTGCAACTTTTTTGTTGCACAAATAAAAGTGCTGGAAGATCACCTGATAAAATGTGACAGGATAACTAGCAGTGCATTGTCTCTGCTGCTCAGCTGACTTGTGGCCACATGATTTGTAGAAAAACACTCCCTACACCAGACTTAATTAATTCTCTATAAGATGGACAACAGAGTAGTACCAAAGTGAAGATGACTTTCCATAACAAGTGAGAACAATTTCAGAGTTGCTATATCCATTATTTTGCTTCAGGAAATTTTCAAAATCTTAGTTATCAAAGAAAGGGCTTGGGCTTAATTTTTTAGTCTAGACAACAAACAGCATGGAAAAAAGAATCGAATTGTCAAGACACTAAGACAACACAATACAAGTCCAGAAGTCAGATTGATAGAAATCTATCATAAGGTTTCATCAACACTTACTTACTACAGAAAACGGATACTTCTATACCCCTAACTTTGTTATCCAGTTTTCTTCAGACAATACCAACCTAGTTTGGATAATTGTAAGGCTACTTTTTTTTCAGCAACAACTGTAAACTCTTTCCCACTATCCCACCATATTATTACCTTTTCAATAATGCAGCAACAGCTATGATATCTCCTTCTCAATACATGTCTCCAACATGTGTATCTTCTGTCTACATCTTTGAGATTCTATGGACTTTAACTGTGTTGCCACCACTTTATGAGGACTGGTTGAGTAATATAACCTCTTATTACTGAGGCCAGATAGCTTATATAAATTGACTTCCTGTGTTGATAATTCCCATTTCTTACATGATTTACTATCTTTCCTCAATTTTTTGCTGCATTTTGAAAATGTTTTGGTTTAATTTTTCAAAAATACGTGGCTTATTTCTTTTTTCTTTTACTATTTTTATTTGTTTGTTTGTTGTTGCAATTTCTGTTATTGATTCTTAACAGATGATCTAAACGATTCTCTGTGATCCTGACTTTTGGCATGAATAACATTTGCTAACAGGCTTGTCATTGCCACAAAATCTGAATGGTGGCAGGTTTTAACTTATCAGTTGTGGAGTAATTAGAAATTAAAGTCATATTTTAAATGTGGCAATGTTCACACTTAACAAAAAATGGACTTTCAGGGGAATATGCAGCTACCACTTGTGTGCCAGGAATGTGCACTCTACAGTGGTTCCCGTGGCAACATTGATGGAGGATAGAGCAGAATGGAGACTCTGTGGCTACGCTCTGTCCTAACACCAACAGAACCGGAACTAGGTGGTACTAAAAACTGATAAGCTGCATAATTGCTACCCTGAGCCAAGACTCTCTCATCTTTTGACAAAGTGCTGTCCTTTTTGCAAACTTTGCTTCATTATAACACATTTTAATACATTACAATACAAAATCACATCTCCATCTGTAATGCTACCCACCTCCAAAGTGAGATCACCCCCTCTGAGCATGCTTTTTGAATTGTTTGCTTTATATACCTTTAAAAGCGAAGCGAGACAATTTTACACCAATAGTAATAAAAGTGTGTATGACTAGAGTCACTCAAGCTCCACCTTGAAAGTGAAAAATAGTATAAAATGGCCCAACAAAAGGGGAATATTGGGGGAGAACATCATTGTGGACGAGTCAAGAAAAATTCAATCAGCAAATTACCCTTGACGCCTGGGACCAGTCGACAGGCTGGACCTTTCTTCCCCCCTCATAGAGATGCCTTTGGGTAAGACTTGCACTATATTAAGTGCTTTCTCGGGAAAATCAGGAATTTCTATATAGAGATACTTTTCACTTTTTACTTTTATATTTTAAAGCCAGGCTGTGTTATTCATAACTTTATTGAGTGTTTGTATAACGTATTATTTTCATGTGCTTTTGCAGACAGTGTATTTGTCACCGCAATCCATAAGAACCTGTATCTGTTGCTTTAATAAACTGCACTGCTTAAGTAGCTAATTGTAATAGTTTCCCCATTGAACGCAACCAAATCCTTCAGTGTGGCCATGTTAGCTCATGAGCACGATTAGACTGAAGGTGCAGTGCACTATTAGTGCATCTGGAATCATGATTGTTCAGTAGGTCAAATGTGACCAGACTGATAGTGGTAAGTTAGGCATCACTCAGAACCTAAGCCTAGCTGCACCCAGCTCCTTTAATATCTGAGGACCACCTGGAATGCAAGGGGGTTTTTTTGTTCTGTCAAATTGTCTTGCCTTTTAACATGCTATCAGGGTGTTGCTCTTCGTTACCTCTAACAATACTGATATGCCTGCCAACACCGCAAACTCTTGCTGTCTATTCCTAATTTGACTACTAAATTAAAATCATTAGATCACAGAGAACTAATTATATTTCTAATACCTCACATAAGTAAGTCATAGACAAGGAAAGAGAGAAATTTCCTTTTAAAACCTAATTCATACTCCTATAGTACCTTTCTATATTGGCAGGCAGAGCCTAGAAGATCAATTGTATTCATTAATACTGTTATACAGTTTCAGCTATCAACTCTAAAGTAAGCAGCAAACCAAGTACGGCCAATAAATATCTCATAGTCAGAATTTTCATTAATGTGCAGTAAAAGAGCAAACTAAATCTGTAACAGAAGTTTTACCTTCTCCATTCTAATCTCTGTGTGTCAGCTGTGATAATCTTGCCTTATTTTCCACAATACTAACTTTGTCATTATTTTTACTATTTGCAAATGGAAGTCAGAAAGTTTTCTGGTTTAGGAAGCAGTAATAAAGAACAAGCACGAAAGCTATTCCACTTATAGTAATATAAGGGAGATGTTTGAACAGAAATGCTTGTTTGGGGTTGTTTTCGTTTTGTTTTTGGTTTTGTTTTCTTTTTCTTTTTGCTTATGAACACATAGCTTGTTTCTTTTTGCCTTTTAATAACACTCGTTCAAAGCACTATACTAATTTAAGATCATATTCCTTTTTTGGTGTTTCTTCCAAATGTAGAGTTACTGAAGCTTTGCAAAGACGTCTAAATTATCTGCTGCAACAAATGTCAGCTTATAGTTTAAATCTTTCTGAACTATTCAGTACAGATGAAATCTTTACATGAAATCACAACCAGATAAATTTTCTATTGAGTTGATTCTTGGATTCATATGTATAACACTGTGACGGTACCAATAATCATCTGTGAATAGCAATCACCTCGCACCATTTATGCAAGCCATAAGTGTGCCTGTTCATCTCAGATTTTTCATGGGAAGAAAATGCCAGCCACAGTGTAGAACCATAACAGTTCCATAAATTTAGTTTAACACTGACTTCTCCAATGCCAGACAGTTTGCTGAATTAAAACAATCCAAGATATAAGAAGTCAAGCCTTCCAAATTTTGTGTGGCAAATTCTGTGCCCTCCTTGCAGCTTTACGAAGTCAAAAAATCACATCACTGTACCTTTTTTACAGTGTGTATCTGTTTCCACAGTGTAGCCATGACAAACTTGTGTAAGTTTGGTGAGGGAAAGTTATTGCAAACTGTTTAATGGTTCAAATGATATGAAAGAAGTTATATAGTTGGTTTTGGTTCAGTATCCACTTCCACAGCCATAACTTGGATTGTCATGACAGGCAGAACCATCTCTACACAAAAACCTGAAATATTTCTCTACGTATCTATGTGTACATATATAGCGCATAAGGCACAGCTTTTAAATGAAAGACAGGCTGTCCTGTCCTGTTTTGTTCTGTTTTGTTCCATTCTGTTCCATAAAATCATCTAATTTTTGAGATTGAAAGGGATTTCTGGAGATTGTCTAGTCAAACCTCGTTGCTCAATGCGGGCTCAAAATTAAGTATTTGTTGCTAGTAATTGCTACCATTCTCACCAAAATTTAAATGTTACAGACTTCTTTTTAAAGAAAAAAAGTCTCAGGTAAAATATGTAATAAAATAATTGAAAGCTTTTAAAAATATATCTTTATGGACCTCAAAATGAGTAAGAAAACAGTTTGGAAAATTTCACAGAAGCTTAAACTGACTAGGAAAACAGTCTGTTGAGATTTTCATATAGAGTAAGCACATGAAACTGAATCAGAAGAGATCGTATTTGCTAGAAAGCCAGACAATTCACCTGAGACATGTATATAGCCCAAAAAGAAGTTTTAAAATGAATAGAATTGAAAAATAAGAGACACTGGAGTGAAGTAACAGAAGGATTGTAACTTTTGGGTTTTTTTAAGAAAGGGGCTATAAAAGAAATATGCTTTAGAAGAACTGAGGCCAGATATGACCTATAACACTACCAAACAATTCTCAAATAAATCACATTTTGTTAGCCATAAGTAGATATAGCATATAGTAGAAAAAGTGTTGTCGTGGTTCAAGCCTAGCCGGAAATTCAGTACCATGCAGCTGTTCGCTCACTCCCCCCTCCTTCCTCTCTCCACTCCTGGGGGGAGGGAAAGGAGAATTGAAAGAATGTAACTCCCACAGGCTGAGATAAGAACAGTCCAGTAACTAAGGTATAACACAAGCCACTACTGCTACCACCAATAAAAATAATGATAAGGGAAATAACAAGCAAAGAGAATACAACCACTCACCACCTGCCGACTGATACCGAGCCCTACTTGAGCAGTGATCTCCCTTCCGGGTAACTGCCCTCAGTTTATATGCTGGGCATGACGTGCTGTAGTATGGAATACCAATTTGGTCAAAGTGGGTCAAGTGTCCTGTCTCTGCTTCCTCCCAGCTTCCCCTCCCCCCTGGCAGAGGATGAGACTCACAAAGTCCTTGGTCAGAGTAAACACGACTTAGCAACAACTAAAAACATCAGAGTTATCAGTGCTGTTTCCAGGCTGAAAGTCAAAACCACAACACTGCACCAGCTGCTAAGAAGGAGAAAAATGACTGCTACTGCTGAACCCAGGACAGTATCCACCTCTTATTCCATACCATTCACCTCATGTTCAGATCCCACATTTCTGATATACCATCACTCTTATCTCATATATATACGTATATATATACATCCACAGAGAAAGAGAGAGAGATCATTCCTTAGTGCATGGACCAATCCCTATAAAGCTGCTGAGTCCATCTGATCCATGATGTTGTGCTCCATTTCTTGTAACAGTCTTTCAGAGCAGGCGAGAGAGTGTGATGTAGTCAATCTGCCACGCCTCCTCCTATTTGTACTTCAGCTGTCAATCTCCATACTAGAGAGGCTTTACCCACTTGGCTTGCTTAATTGCAGCACATTTCACACTCGTGAATAACCTGGGCAATAGTGTCCATTGTTAAATCGACCCCTCGATCATGAGTCCATCTATATCTTGTATATCTGTCCTGGTGGCCTGAAGTATCATGGGCCCACCAGGCTTAAAATAATTCACCCTCCCCTTCAGCAGTTTCTCCAACCTGTAGCTGGGGACTTCATACAGCTGCCTTCCATCTCTGACACTTCCAAAGCACTGGAGGGGCCCAGTGGACTAGATACTCACCCGTAAGTAAGAACAGTCCAGTAACTAAGGTATAACACAAATCACTACTGCTACCACCAACAATATAATAATGATAAGGGAAATAACAAGCAAAGAGAATACAACCACTCACCACCCGCCGACATACCCAGCCCGATCCGAGCAGTGATCTAGCACTTACGGGTAACTGTCTCCAGTTCATACAGTGGGCATGGCGTGCTGCGGTATGGAATACCCCTTTGGTTAGTTTGGGTCAGGTGTCCTGTCTCCGCTTCCTCCTGACTTTGCCTCCTCCCTGGCAGAATATGAGACTCAGAAAGACCTTGGTCAGAGTAAACATGACTTAGCAACAACTACAAACATTGGTGTTATCAGCACTGTTCCCAGGCTGAAAGTCAGAACACACAGCACTGCACCAGCTACTAAGAAGGAGAAAAATGACTGCTACTGCTGAACCCAGGACAAGCATAGATCCTTGAGTCACTATTTTCATTGATTCTCAAACTGTCCTGTGTTTTGAAGAACCTAAAATTTGTTTAGAGTTGAAAGGAGTCTTATCTTAGTGGATGATCATAGAATAATTTGCATAGAAAACACCTCTGAAACTCATCTAATCCTCAATGATTAATCTGGCTATTCCTCTTACTTTTCACTCCATATATGTCCCTAAATGTATTTCCTCAACAAGATTGATTTTTGGTTGGTAGTAGCGTACTGTGTAATGCCACGTTTTAATGTATTTCTACCATGCAAAATATATTCTGCAATTAAAAAGCTGTGCATTTTATGCCTGGAATGGACTTCATAAAATCACACTCCTCCTGAATTAGAAAATATGCACACATAAAAACAAACTCACTTCTGAATCAGAATAAAACCCATCCGTAACCTGCAGGGGCAGGTGCATGTTTTAAAAGCATTGAGCTTCCTTGAACCCTTGTAATATCCTGTCCCCATGGTTAACAATCTTCTTGTTGGAAAATTTGTTGAAACATCTGAACTTAGTTGCATTTCTTCCAATTTAAGATCATAGAATCATAGAATCAACTAGGTTGGAAAACACTTTGAAAAGCATTAAGACCAGCCTTTAGCCCAAGACTGCCAAGTCCAACACTAAACCATGTCACCAAGGGCCTCACCTACACATTTATTAAATGCTTCCAGAGACCGTGATTCCACCACTTTCCTAGGAAGCCTGTTACAGTGCTTGGCACCCCTTCTCTTTCCACTGCATGAAAATTAAGATAACAAAAATCTTAATGCAACTGTTCTGCTAGATCTTAGCTATCCTTTCTCAGCAAACAGAGTGTTGTGGTTTAAACCCAGTCCGTAACTCGGTATCAAGCAGCTGTGCGCTCGACCCTACTTTTCTGTTCCCCGCAGGTGGGATGGTGAGGAGAATTGAAAGAATGTAAAACACATGGGTTGAGATAAGAGAAGTTCAACAACTAAAATAAAGTAAAATACAGTGATAATAGAAAGAATACCAATAAAAAACCTAATTATAATTATGGGAAACAATAAGAGAAGAAATGAAATCTCAGAAAAACACATGATGCACAATGCGATCACTCACCATGCACTGACCGATACTCAGCCTCAATCAAGCAATGACTGGTACCTACCAGGTGACTCCCGCCAGTTTATATGTTGGGCATGACATGTTGTGGTATGGTATACCCCTTTGGGTAGTTTGGGTTAGGTGTCCTGTCTCTGCTGTCTCCTGGCTTCTCGTGCCCCTCCTCACTGTCAGAGCATGAAGATTGAAAAGTCCTTTATCAGAGCAAGTGTCACTGAGCAGCAACTGAAACATTTGTGTGTTATCAGCTTTATTCTCAAACTAAAGCCAAAACACAACACTGTGCCAGCTGCTAGGAAGTGAAAAAGAAAACAAGCCTGTTACAGCTGAAACCAGGGCACACAATATTGTTGTAAAATGGTTAACATTAAAATTAGTACACAGATTAAAGAATAGGAATAGATTATGGCAGCAGCACTGTAGCTCTAGAGTTCAAGGAGTAAAGATTTGGCTTAGCCATAAGAAAATATTTCTTTCACAAAAGAGACAAGCTGGACAACTTCTCCTCTTCTCTTGCGTTCTCTTCTGGATCTTTACTGATGCCAGGGAAGAGAGGGTAGGTACTCTCATTGGAAATGCGTTGAGTAACTGTAGGCAAAATAGCAGTAAAATAGAGAAAAAAAAATCCACATTCTGAAGCCAGACAAAATATTGCTTTTACTAATTGAGAGCATAATTCTCTCACAGAAACTTGCTCATCAGTTATGTAAAACCTGTGTTCAAACTCTTGAAAGATTGAATAATGTACGCATACACATACACATATGTACATGGCACTCAATACCAGATAGCTACTAATGCTTCTAAAATGACAAAGTTATGCAGAAACAAAATATTTGAGTTCAAACCTTTTGAAGTACTTTATTTAATAGTTAAGAAAATTACCCAGTGAAGTGTCTCAAGACTCAAAGGTAATGTTTTCTTAACCATATAAAAAGGCGATTCTTCGTTATAACTGATTAACATAGTCACAGAGTTCTTATTTTGATTTTATTTAGATATCTTTGAAAGATACATCTTAAAGCACACATTCCGAGATGCATACAAGCATTTCAAAAATTAATAATAATTCAGAAGCATTCAGGTGAATGGGTATTCATTGAAATTTATGCTCTGCAGGTGGGCCTAGGAACAAATATTTTTTCTTGCAAGTGTCCATAGGAGACTGAACATGAAGTGGGAACGCTAAATTGCTGGTACTCTTTACTTAGCTTTTACCTATTATCACAACTAACTCTTATTTGTATAACTTAGTAACTTAAAGAAATAATTGACCCACTGTTGAGAAGCAAGCTGGATAGCTTGCCAACTAATAAAACAGAAATCGAACAGCCGGAACGAAATATAAGTAAAAGTATCTTGATTTCTGTTAGGCTTTAGTTCTGACTATCTAATCTTTACTAGCATAACCTTTTGTTAAATTCTTAAATGACCAGTGTCCGTTGCTTTTAATTTTTAATGCATTAGAACTTCATTTGTTTCTTCCTGATTCCGTATCAACTCATACCATAAAAAAGTACAGTGTGAGACACGAAAGAGAAAATAACATAAAAGTTGCAAATGTTCATCATCATTTTGAAGCAGGCATATTTACAGAAAGTGGTGTTTATTAGAACATAAAATTTCTGTTAAATAATAATGCATTTTTAACTTTATGACTTGCAGTATTTACTTAAATTTGTCTTACATAAAGACATTAAATAGTATATATCATACACATAACATGAGTGAATCCTATCATAAGGCGAAGGTAGATTATCATAGAAAAAAACATGGCTGACTGCTTGAAAACCTCTGGCTCAAAGGGAGTAAACCCAGAAGTCCCTGAAAGCACATCAAGACTTTCTCCTTTTCACTGATCTACTCAAGTATACCTGTAGTCCATAATAATTTAAATGTTTCAGATTTGTAGAGTTATTCTAAACTGCAGAGCATTTAATAGAGATTCCTTAGCACTTGCTGTTTATTGAGTGACAATAATTAATCTGTCTAAATAATTTATTATTTGAACAAAAGTACTATTTAATTCTAAATGCATCCATTCTGCATTATGATGCAACTAATATTTTGTCTTATTCAGACTGTGTAGGGAGTTCATCTTGATGAAGCAGCTAAGGTTAGAAGTTGTATTTATACATACATTTTGCCATACAATATTTGGGAGCAGCCAGTGGAGGAAATAGAAAATATTGTTAGGGGAAACAGGAAAATACTCTACCAAAAGGTGAGTACCAGAAGACTAGAAATTATTATGAGGTTTTCCATTATAAATACATAAAATATTTTTTCTTGATGAGTTTCCAATAATATAATCTATCTACTTTAAGCATATAAATGTTTATTAAATAATTTAACATCTTCTGATTCCAAAATTAATTATATTATGCTCAGAAGAATAAATACCTTAAACTAAATGGATACATAGGCAAAATAGATATCAAGAAGTTCAACTTTAAAAGCATCAATGTTTTAAAAATTAAAAAAACCCTTAGTCTTTTTCTTATCCTATTTCTTCTTCTGCTTATCTTAACATTTTTAATATAATTAATACATAGTATAAGGTTAGACTAAGTCTTTTGTTGCTTTTGGTTTTTTTTTTAATGAAAAAAGACTTATTTAAACAAATATTTTTTCAAATCCTAAGAGACATGTCAAATTACAGAACAATACTAACAAAGCCAAAATTTGAACATGGAATGGGAAAGAGTCACTGAACAGCCCATCAAATCACTCATGTTTTCAGAGAGGGGCTGAATGAGACAGGACAGCAATAACTCATTTAATAGCTGGTCAGAACAGGAAGACTAACTGAAACACAAGACAAACAAATTAGTTCTATAACCGGACAGATCCTCTAAATTTTTATTGTCTGTATTGAGGTAGAAATCATTAAATGAAACTTGGCACACTTCTGTCTGCAAACAGAACTGTCCATTTGATGACCAGTAGATATTATCCATTAAGATTTACTTTCAGATTATCAAATGTCTATGGAGTCTTCTTAAGTGATGACTTAAGTCACCTTATCAAGATTTTCTGTTCTATATGTTCATCTTTAACTAGCCCATGGGATTAATGAAAACTGTATCATGTTAGAAGGATAGGAAATAACATTTCCAAAATATCTGAAAAAATTTATCCATGGCACTTGAAATAGCTGTTTGGTAGTCTGATGGCATCTCCATTGATCTGGAAGGAAGAAACCAGTCAGGTGAATAATAACTTCATCTTTTGTAAGGTTTCCCTAACATCTTCATTTATTGCATGAATGCATCTTTCTATTACATTTTCCTTTTTTCTCAAAGCAGTAAATACTATACCACTTTTTAAGTTATCATTTCTAAGGCTAACTCCAGTTAATTCTTATCATACATAAATACATAGAAATACATCCATATGTATTTCAACAGAGGCTATCTCTAAGAAATAACATTATGCCACATCTCATGCGCACAGACCATATCATCTTGGTGTTGCAAATAAGCTTTCATGTTCCATTCAGAGCAAGCAATCCTTCACTGAGTTTCAGGTTAACCATACCTTAATTTTTGGAACTGCTGGGTTAAATCTTGTCAATGTAGATGAAGTCTCTTAATCTAAGCTATCAAAAGTCATTCTGAAAGTGCCTTTTGAATGACAGAATGAAGCTATAATCTTAACAGCTTGTGAAGCAACAATCACAAATTCAAATAATGTCCATGCTACCATAAGTTTTATTTGGAACTTTACAGTAATCAGTTTTAAAAAGATCTAATTTATATGTATTTCTGTATTTTATATGTAACAAAGAATATTCAGATTTAAAAAATGGAGTGGTAGAAAGAAGGACATACATTGTTTATCTTGTCTCTTAATTTATACATAATAATTTATATTGCCTTTATGTCATTTAGAATTCTGGTTTATAGTGTCAAGTTTTGATTTCTGAATCAATTTAACTTTGCAACTCAAGGAGGTGTGTTTATTTTTTTAATATTGAAAAGCTGCAGACATCTATGTGTCACCTTTCAGTGACACACCTACAGCCAGACTCTAAAACCAAAAATTATTCTCATTTGTTACCGTATGTTCAAAAGGCTTCTTAGCCATCTGATGATCCCTTAGTATTTGATGATGATGCAGTCAGAATATCAAATAGAGGTTATTATTTTCTTTAAAGGTTAATTTAATTTCTGAGATTCTTTTATTGTCTTCATAAATTATCCCAAGGTCTTCCACATAATTTATAATTTCAGTTTTGACTTCCTAAGGCTTTTTGTTTGAAGTGATCTTTGCTTTCACCATTGCTATTTCACCTAATCTCTGGGAACAAAAGCAGCTGTTCATCCTGTAGCTAACAAAGTAATACCAACCATTATTCTTTTTTAGATGTTATGAATAACCAAACGATTTTTAGAATGTTTTATCAAAAAATTGGTCTAATTTATTTCAATAATTGTAAGGCTGGAATAAAGTAAGTTGATAGAAGTTAATCTCATACTAATGAGGGTCTCTTCATCCTTCTCTTGATTTATCATCTGCTTTCAGAAATGTGAATGCCACAGTCATAAACTATCTTGCAAAAAATTGTCTTTTACAGACAGACACAAATTGTTTCTGTACAAATAACACAGCAAACAGGAATACCATTTAACAAAGTAGTCTCTAATCCAAAGTAGTTCAGATATTGTGAACACAAAACATCAACAAAAGTTATTTCTTAACCTAAAACTTTGAAAGAATGATAGATTCAATGTTATGCAGACAGCAGAGTAATCTTTTGCATTACTGTTTTTACTATGCTATTCAACTGGTTAGTTTCTATCAACTACTTTTAAATAAAATCCTAAGTGTTGAAAAGCTTTCTTAAACATGCTTGCTGCTGCAGGGTACATGGAAGCAGACAGAATAGAGTATTGATGAATAAATATTAAAATACTTTTGTCTGGGCACAGTATTTAAAAAACTGGAAAACCTGCTAAAAATATACATGGGTTTAAAACACATGCAATGCTAATCATATTGTCACAATTTATTTTTTTTTAATAATGTTGCCATTGTTACCTCCTTGCTTCTGCTTCATTTCACCAGGTATTTCTGGTACATATTTTTTTTTTTTTCCTGTAATCATTTCAAGATTTTAAAAACACTTTTTTTTTTGTAAAAATTCGTGTTATAAAGCATACAGCTTATGCTCACAATCTTGGTTTTCCAAACCTTTTGCTGGCTAAAAATGGTGTTTAAAAATGAAAAAATTCCCATTATATAAAAATATATATTTTTATGTAATATAAATAAAATATTTTAGGTAATATACATAAAATATATTTTATATATTTTTACAGAAAGTTTCTGATTGGATGGTGCTTTTCCCCTGAAATTTACTTTAGAACTTTCCGCCCATTGTATCTTCAATACCTTGCATTCAGCCTTTGAGGCTTGCATGTAGTTAAGAGAAGCTAATTAAATGTCCAGGTTTGCAGTTTCATTGCTGTGATAAACTCTAGCATCTGGATGGAGTTGGCAAGTTCTCAACATTTTTTTATCTGCCAGGTCTCACCCAAAAAGAACCTTTCAAGGAATTATTTTTTATTTCCTCCTTTTTTCCCTCCAGAATTATGGATACAGATGATCCTCGTATGGGTGTACAGCTCTAAATACACAGGGAAGAGTGCCAGGAGTTCAACGTGCCATGAGGGTGAAATAGTGCTCATGAAAGTATTATTTATTTCATTAAAGCCAGGTCAGACAGAGCCTTGGATAACATGATTTAGGATTAGGTGTCCCTGCCCATGGCAGGAAGGTTGGAATTAGATGATCTTAAGGTCCTTCCCAATCCAAACTTTTCTATGATTCTATGATACAGTTTACCCTTCCTAAGAAACCTGTAACAGAAACACTAGTGATTAATGATTTTGTGTGAATAAATGGAAATTAATCTTATGCACTAGAAGATCACTGCACTACACTTAGAAAAAAATTTCCTTTTCTGACATTTTACGCTTGTTATGTAATTATTTAAAAGTGAATGACAAAAATGTTAAAAATTTACCAGTTGAAATTTCTTCTCGTTTTATATCTTAACAGTGTAAATATTATTCCATTCTTACCAAACCATCAATTTTCAAGCAGAGCCTAAGTTAAAAAAAGTCAGATTCTAAAATCTGTGAACTAGCTGCTACTACGAAGTTAAAAAAAAAAAAAAAATATGCAAGTGTTTTATAAAAAATCTATATTGATGTTTTGAGGTTTTTTAGTTACATTAAATGTATGCTAGAACCCTCTAAATGCTATTTAACTGCTTTTTTCTTTTGCCCTTTTTTTTCTTTTTCACTAAAGGCATGATACTACTATTAAGCCAATAATCTCTTAGAGCTCTGCTATTCTCTTCTTTTAATCTTATTTGAAAGATAAGGTATACTTTTCCTCTTACTAAGACTGGGACCAAAAACCTTGCTGTCCATATCACAGGAAAATGAGCACAAATAGATTTTTTAAATTATTCAAATACCTGAAACCCATAAAAATTTGGACATTGTGAGCTAATGAAAACAAATTAGTATTGTGTCTTCATTTGAAAGTGATATCAATCTAAGGTTAACTTAAATATTCTTAACTGTTCAGAAATTGCTAATAGATTAAACCAAATTCTACTGCGTTCTTCCATTAGAACTGTCAGAGTTTTTTTCATGGGCTATAAAATTTGAACTATGTGTCCTTGGTCTATCAACTCAATTCTTCTGTTTACTGGACTTAGTGAACATCTCTTGACAGTAACAGATGATTCCTGAGTAAACTATAAACTAAGGAAGCTAATCAAAGCCTTTAACTGTCCATTCTAATGAAAACAATAAAATTAAGGGCAATCTCAGAGTTTATTAGATGAGCACAGATCAGTGGAAACAACCTTTTTCTCAGCTGCAGTACCACAAATGAAGTATTACTATGTAAAATAATTATGGACATGAAAAAATTATACACCTTCTGAAAGATCATAAAAACATAGAATCATGGAATGGTTAGGGTTGAAAAGGACCTTAAGATCATCTAGTTCCAACCTGGCTGCCATGGACAGGGGTACCTCACATTAGACCATGTCACCCAAGGCTTTCTCCAACCTGACCTTGAATAATGCCAGGGATGGAGCATTTACCAATTCTTTGAGCAACCCACTGAGTGCTTCACAACCCTCACAGTAAAGAGCTTCTTCCTTATATCTAACCCGAACTTCCCTTGTTTCAGCTTAAACCCATTACCCTTAGTCCTATTGCTACAGTTCCTGATGAAGAGTCCCTCTCGGGCATCCTTGTAGGCCCCCTTCAGATACTGGAAGGCTGCTATGAGGTCTCCATGCTGCCTTCTCCACCAAACCAACAACAAAAAACCCCACAACGGTAGCAGATTTTATGTTTCAGCTCTATTTCTAGAGATATGATTATCTCAGTCTTTCAACTTATTGTCTGTTCTTGGCAGCAAATAGAAAGATTTGTGGAGTTTCTTTTTGAAAGATGATCATATGAAAAATATCCTTTGATACTATATGAACACTAAAATCCCCAAAATAAACAGACAAAAAAATATGCTCTATCATTGGAGGACATCTTATGCTGGCCAACAATTCCTGTGCTACTTTTCATTGTAGTGTTTCATTAAAACATAAAGGTCAAGGAAAGTTTGACATTCAGCAAAGAAATAATTGCAAATTTCAAAATAATAGGTGTTGCTAAAATAAGCTTTTCCTATTGCATGATAGAATTGAATGCATGCTGCGAGCTTTCCCAAGTTAGTCAGGAAATACTACAATGATAAGAATGCACAGAATAATAGAATAATTTGCTTTACAGAATGCACCATATTTGTGCTAAGCTAGTGAGACATGAGTGGAATTTACAGGGTTGTGGGGCAAAGGTACTGTTGTTGCTTCTGCAAGCATAAACAGGACAAAGTTGTTTCATATAGCTAGAATCCATCACCCAGTGGAAAACTGGGTAGCACCTCACAAAAGAAACAGCACGGACCCACTGAGCCCAATTAGGCATTTATCCTCAGACAAGCAGAGAGAACATGCTTTCAGTAACTCAAAGATGAGAAGCAAGTACAGTTCTACATCTCTTGACCCCAAACTCTTAATTCTAATTCTCACTGCCTGATTTTCCCCTTTTTTTTTTTGCCTTACTTTCAAATTACTTAATTTTTTTGCTGTGATCTTGATTATTTTGCATATCTATTATATTTTTTTAGCATTAAAAGTTCAGTATTGTGGAAATGCTTTGGAAATCAGCTTTAGATTTTGCCCAGTTTGTTGATTTTAAACACTTTTAAAAAGCAATGTTAGAAATATAATGCTTTCCTTTTTTTTTTTTTTTTTTTTTTTATGCACTTTTATTTTTTCCCTAATTAGGTGATTGTATCAGGGGTTTTATTTTTATTTATACACTATTTCTGTATTTTACTTTACCACCTTTTTCAGTTTCCTCTGCTAGACTCATATTGTAACTGATCAATGAGACCTTAAAAATAAAATAAGGCTCAGGGGAGTAAGGTAAGGGTGATTTACCTGTGAAGCTCAGGGAATAATGTAGGGTGTGGTCGGCCACAATTGTTGCAAAGAAGCTGACTCTGATTTCAGCAAAAAGGGAACAGGAGGCCTTGGTTTCGATAAACAGCTCTCAACTGGTGGAATAAATATTTGTCCCTGAGTTCATTAAACGAGTGTGAATGTCTCCCTGAGTCAGCCAGACCAGCATGGGGAGAATACTCACTCAGTCAACACAGAGTGTAGAAAACAGACAACCAGCAAAAGAATTTAGAAGAGAACAATGGGCCTGAGCTGGTAATCAATCCTCTTATTCCTTTTTGGCGACTGCGGACACCTAGCATCATCACAGGGGTCATATGATAGAGACCAGTCACAGGAACTGGTATTGTGATTTAACTGTATGTTGCAAGTTGTCCTGGATTCAGCAGTAGCAGTCACTTTTTCTCCTTCTTAGTAGCTGGTGCAGCTCTGTGATTTTGACTTTTGGCCTGAGGAAAGTACTGATAAAACTCATGTTTTCAGTTGCTGGTCAGAATGTTTACTCTGACCAAGGGCTTTGTGAGTCTCATGCTCTGCCAGGGAGGAGGGGAAGCTGGGAGGAAGCAGAGACAGGACACCTGACCCAAGCTAGCCAAAGAGGTATTCCATACCACAGCACGTCATGCCTGGGGATGTAACTGGGATTTACTGGGAAGGGCACTCTCTACTCGGTTGGGCGTATTTTTGGTGGGTGGTATCGTATTCTCTTCCTTTGTTATTTCCCTTATCATTATTATTATTGGTGATAGCAGTAGTGGTTTGTGTTATACCTTAGTTACTGGACTGTTCTTATCTCAGCCTCTGGGAGTTACATTCTTTCGATTCTCCTCCCCATCCCTCCAGGAGCAGGGGGGGAGGAAGGGGGAAGTGAGCGAGCGAGCTGCATGGGTCTGAGTTACTGACTGCACTTAAGCCACAACAATTGCAAAGTATAATTTTTGTTCGTATTGAGATTTCATTTATTTTTTTATCACTCTATAAATCACAAATCCTGTGTGACATCCGCTATCTTCAAATAACTAAATTTGATATTAAACATGTCTAATATTTGATATTAAAAGTGTCTAATATTTAAAACACACAATCAGAGACTATTGCACTCTGACACACATCATTTCAGTCCATGTACCAGATCAATTTTATGGAAAAATACTGTATTATATAATAGAAATATTTCATCACGTCTATAACATGTTATAGCTTTATCATAGCACAGAGGGATGTAATTGATAAGCAGCTATGACTTTTCTCATGTGCGACTAGGTTTGAACCTTATAGAATTCACAAAGGTTTTGGACTATGGAAAAAAAAAAAAAAAACCCACCAAAAGAAAAAGAAAAAAACAAACAAGCAAACAAAGAGACAAACAAAAAAGAAAAAAAAATTAAAAAAGCAAACCCTGCCATTTAATGCTAAGTTAGATACTTTTGTCATTTTCTATTTGCTGATTTTACCGATGGCCCTGGAAAACATTAATTTCCTCTTGCCTGAAACAATTACATGTCCTTTAATGAAATGTCATCCTCTTCTGAGCCGTATGTCTTGGCCATCCTGACTTCTTGTTGACTGCAGAATATGTTATCAAGACTAGAGATTTGTTCAATCAGGACATTTTGTTTATGAGATTAAAACTAATGCAAGCAGGGAATACCAGAGGAGAAGTTATCACATATAGCCTCACCCTTGTGCCCCGGCCCCAACAAAGACTACTATAAACAAGTAAAAAAGAAAGAGAAATATAATTTAATTTATTTAATAAATTAGAACAGAAGATCTGGTGGCAAGCTAGCTGTTGAAGGTTCTGTTTTGTTGATGTTTTATAAGTAGATAGGACGATAATTGTAAATACTAAAAACATTTATGATTTTTTTCTTCTTTCAAAGCTAGAACTTATTTATAATTAACAGAAAAATCTGATGGAAAGTATCCTGGATTCAGCAGCAGCAGTCAGTTTTTCTCCTTCTTAGTAGCTGTTGCAGCACTGTGTTTTTGACTTTTGGCCTGGGAACAGAGCTGATAACACCGATGTTTAGACTGACCAAGGACTTTGTGAGTCTCATGCTCTGCCAGGGAGGAGGAGAAGATGGGAGGAAGCAGGGACAGGACACCTGACCCAAACTAGCCAAAGAGGTATTTCATACCACAGCACGTCATGCCCGGGGATGTAACTGGGAGCTACCCGGAAGGGCACATCCTCTTCTCTGTCGGGCTCTTTTCCGGCGGGCAGTATCGTATTCTCTTCTCTTGTTATTTCTCTTATCATTATTATTGTTGGTAGCAGCAGTGATTTGTGTTATACCGTGGTTACTGGACTGTTTTTATCTCAACCCGTGGGAGTTACATTCTTTCGATTCTCCTCCCCATCCCTCTGGGGGGTCGGGGGGGGGGGGGGGGGAAGTAGACTGCGTGGTTCTAATTTACAGCCGGGGCTTAAACCACGACAAAAGACATTTAATTGAAATACCAAGATTACAAATGCTATTCTCAAGAAAAACATACTGAAAAGACAAATTCAGATAAGTTAAAAAATTAAGTTGGAAAAATACTTAGTAAGTGGACTAACAAAAATACTTGTCTAAAAAACCCAGTTCAGTATGCCAACTGAAATGATTTAGTGGCAATTCAAAAGAAGGCTATTGAAAAAGGCTTGAAAAGATGGGCAGTGTTTTAGAAGAAAATACAGGAAAATCGGACTTCTGTCTTAAGTGTTCATATATACTGTTTTCAAGGAAAAATAACCATTCCCTGTAGTTTTTTTAATGTCTCATTGAAGAAAAGAATAAATTTCCATGAAGTGTTTTAAATTAAAATTGAAAGAATATGTAGGCTACATTACTAAATATGCAGTTAAATATCCCGTAAATGTTGAAAGCCTGTACATGATGCCAATGTACTGGATTTTGAGGCTTCATAGTAAAATCTGAAGAGATTTACTTCTATGAAGATGTGTAGGTCCAACAGATGAAACAATTAGCCTTGAGTCAGAAAGGTTACCTATTCCCACAATCTTCAATATCTTTCTTTTCAGGACAGCGGTAGATGGCTTAAGCTGAGGAAGGCAAGCAGTTACGATGGAATATAATTCTCATTTTAGATTTATTTAGGGCTTTTACAAGCACTGCAGTGTCTGAAAACTAGTCAAAGGACACATAGTGAGAACCGTCATTAGGAAACTGACTTAACGTTCATTGTTGAAAGAGAGAAAAGGGTTAAAATAATAGACAAATGTCTTCAAAAGTTGGTGTTTTCTTTCACAGAGAAGCCTACTTTGCATATGCCACAACAGCAAATGTGAATACCTTAGATTTTCAACACGATATATGCAAGCTTCAGATCTTCAGACTAAGGATGGTTAAAATATAGTCTTCAACCATGGACTCTAAACTGCCACTTACCAAAATATAGAAGAAATTGCCATAATCTTTCACTGATAGATATCACTGATTTTATTCTTTATGCTCAAAACAGGAACTAACAGATCGGATGACTCACTTTGGACACAACTTAGAATTTACTATTTCAGGTAGAAGGTGATAAACTCCACAAAATATCCACTTTCTCTAACCCACATTTGGTATCTATTCCATTTTCTTTACTGCATACATTCTCTTTGTTTGTGTGAATAGTGGTTCTGAATTTTAGATAATAAAGTACCAGCCAACCTTGCATATTGTGATCTTGAGTGTGCCTTTATAAAATAACATAAAATGATGAGTCAAAGTGTGAAATAATGGTTCTCCCTATTAATGCATGCATGTTGACAAAATAATGCTATATTAAAAATTTGGTTTCAGTTTTATTTTTTGTCTATGGCGAGATCTTAGTGATCTAAGTGTAGCAGAATACCAGCAATATTTTTCTGTCTCAGGGGAACATAAGTTATCTTTCTGATGGCAAAGCATGTTTCTATAGTTTTAACGAATGTATTCCATGTAAAAAACAAGAATGCACTTACCAGTTTTGATTTGGCACTGCTTTTTACTTGCATGCCTGCAGGTCATCTTGCCACATACTTCTGTAAAAGTTTTTCAAAGTTAGTTATTTTAATGAACATGTATCTGCTAGAAAGCAAACAGTACTAAAAAAGTCAACAGACATTTCAGAAGTGGGTTCTATAATTTGCTTGTCCATTGAAAGGTGCTGAGAATTTTATGAAAAAGCATTTTGGATCATCTCACAACTTTTCCAGTCACACATAAAAATCATGCAGCTTTTGGTGCGTAGCAGGGCCAAACGCCTTAGTAACAGCACCTCTCCATCAACAGAAGAGCCAAGTATTTGCTCTTGAGGCTGTGCAGTTTCTGTCATTTCATAGTTTTTTCCAGGAAAGAGTTGCAGCTTATTTAGTCAGTCTGGGGAAGAGTTATATGCAGAGAAAGATGTCTGAAGTTTCACTTCACATCACCTTCTGTTAAATATTTTTCTTGCAGAAAGAGTGATTAGGCCAATTGTTTTCTGCATTGTGCATTTCCAGAGTTATTAGAGATAGACAGGTGATTCAAACATCCATATGGAACTAACACCTTTTATCAATTCTATGACTTATATAATACCAAAATAAATCCAAACAATACTGAATACACTGTGGGCTATAAAGATGCAAATGAATTCTTCACTGGCAAAGTTTCTGACTGCACCACCCAAGTGGTACACAAAGGGACTGTGAGAATGAAGACCCTAGGCCCACTGTAGGAGAGGATCTGGTTCGAGACCATCTTAAAAACCTAAACGTACACAGGTCAATGGGACCTGACGAAATCCATCTGCGGGTCCTGAAGGAGCTGGCGAATGGAGTTGCTAAGCCACTGTCCATCATATTTGAAAAATCATGGCAGTCAGGTGAAGTTCCCGACGACTGGAAAAAGGGAAATATAACCCTCATTTTCAAGAAGGGGAAAATGGATGACCCGGGGAATTACAGACCAGTCAGTCTCACCTCTGTGCCTGGCATAATCTTGGAGCACATTCTCCTGGAAGGCATGCTAAGGCACATGAAAAACAAAGAGGTGCGTGGTGACAGCCAGCATGGCTTCACTAAGAGGACATCCTGCTTGACCAATTTGGTAGCCTTCTATGATGGGGCTACGAAACTGATGGACAGGGGCAGAGCAGTTGACGTCATCTACCTGGACTTGTGCAAAGCATTCAACACTGTCCCACATGACATCCTTGTCTCTAAATTGGAGAGACATCAATTTGATGGGTGGACCACTCGGTGGATAAAGAACTGACTGGATGGCCGCATGCAAAGAGTTGTGGTAAATGGCTCAATGTCCGGCTGGAGACTGGCAACGAGTGGTGTCCCTCAGGGATCGGTGTTGGGACTGGTCTTGTTCAACATCTTTCTCAGTGACATGGACAGTGGGATTGAGTGCGCCCTCAGCAAGTTTGCCGATGACACCAAGCTGTGTGGTTCAGTTGATACGCCGGAGGGAAGGGATGCCATCCAGAGGGACCTCAACACGCTTGTGAGGTGGGCTGATGCCAACCTGATGAAGTTTAACCATGCCAAGTGCAAGGTCCTATACCTGGGTCGGAGCAATCGCAGGCTATAGCTACAGGTTGGGCAGAGAAGAGATTCAGAGCAGCCCTGCAGAGAAGCACTTGGGGGTGTTGGTCAATGAAAAAATGAACATGAGCCGGCAGTGTGCGCTCGCAGCCCAGAAAGCCAGCCGTATCCTGGGCTGCATCAAGAGGAGTGTGACCAGCAGGTCAAAGGAGGTGATCCTGCCCCTCTACTCTGCTCTTGTGAGACCTCACTTGGAGTATTGTGTGCAGTTTTGGTGTTCTCAACATAAAAAGCACATGGAACTGTCAGAACAAGTGCAGAAGAGGACCACGAGCATGATCAGGGGACTGGAGCACCTTCTGTATGTAGACAGGCTGAGAAAGTTTTAGCTGTTCAGCCTGGAGAAGAGAAGGCTGCATGGAGACCTCATAGCAGCCTTCCAGTATCTGAAGGGGTCCTACAAGGATGCTGGGGAGGGACTCTTCATCAGGGACCGTAGTGTCAGGACAAGGGGTAACGGGTTCAAACTTAAACAGGGGAAGTTTAGATTGGATCTAAGGAAGAAATTCTTTACTGAGAGGGTGGTGAGGCACTGGAATGGGTTGCCCAGGGAGGTTGTGAATGCTCCATCCTTGGCGGTGTTCAAGGCCAGGTTGGATGAGGCCTTGGGTGACATGGTTTAGCGTGGGGCGTCCCTGTCCATGGCAGGGTGGTTGGAACTAGATGATCTTAAGGTCCTTTCCGACCCTAAATATTTTATGATTCTATGATTCTATGAAAGAATGTTCAAGCATTCTTGAAGCCTGTAAGGGATATTAAGAAATGTTCTTATACAAACAAAAATAGATTTTTGGTTTTAATTAGTGATTTTATGCCTTGCTGGTACCACTAGGAAGCATATTTCAGTGATCTATGTCACCCCAAGACAAGAGTAATTTTGAACAATGGGAACAATCTCAGAAGGACAGTAAATCAATTGAAAACCAGCCACTGTCGTCTTCAGACCTGTTTTATAAGGATAATAAAGGAAAATTTCTGAATTTCTGGCTCCAAACCATTTATTTGGGTTTTGTTTGGTTTTGGGGTTGTTAGCATTCTTTTTATATTTAGTAATATTTATAAGGTGACTTATTTTATTCTTTTCTGAGCACCTATGGTTCTGCTTTTGAGCATATTCAGAATAGATCATCCCTGATATGAACAATCAGTCCATTCTCTTAGACTAACTGGTTTCCCCAAAAGGTTTATCCACATAAAAACATCAACAAATGCTATTTCATTTATGTGTGGAGGAAATTGTGAAACATTTACAGAGGAGTAGCATCATCTTTCATTTGACACTTGGAGTATTAAAAAAATTAAAAAACGTAGACAGCTGAATTGTACTGAGCAAGATGTGGTTGGAAGGAATTATAATTCTCCTGCAGCCTTCATATTTGCCACTTAAATATTGCATATTCTAATGAGCCTGATACCTGCACATACTTCACACCTTTTCTGTTCAGGTAACTGTATTCTTTGGATCTCATTTCAAAGTGACTAACATTCTGTACACAGTACACAAAGAACCTGTGTACTGAACAGGAAGGTTTGGAACTTTTCCTTGAGTCCAGGCATCTATAAGCAAGAAATTCTAGTCTCCAACATTTAGTTAATCTTTAGGATCTCATTCTCTGATGGTAAAGCACAGACTGACAGGCTAACCTAAATCTCACAGTAAAAGTACTCAATCAGTGGAAGTTCAGACTGATGAAGTATATCAGAAATAATCAGCACGACTTAATCAGCAAAATTATTGCATTCAGAGTTACCAACCTTTCGTTCCATTCCAACAACTCTCTTTTAGTATATTTTATACATATTCATACGTGACCATCAAGTATTCATCAACACACTGTCAACAATGGGGGAAAAATAGAAAAAAAGAAGAATGCATATGAAGAATTCAAAACTAATTCAAACTTATGAATATATGAAATCCACTCATTTACTTACTCCTGGTAGAGGCAATATATTGCCATTTTCTTACAAATTCCAGATATATTTGATTAAAATGCATATTTTAAGCAAAACAAAAGTTCTAGCAGAACAGGATTGTTCTACCTTCTGCATCTTTACAGAAGCTCTAAAGTATATGTATAGTTTATCTCAAAGGACAGCTTTCTGGTACATGTGCAAGCAGTAAAATGAAGGGTCTCTCAGGTTGCTGTGCAAAATGGATTAACAAATGAAGAACTTCTGTTATAATATTCATAAACAAATGTTAAGTTGAGGAGAGACTAAGCTATGCACCAGGATGAGATGGCATGCATTATTAAACAAGAGCATACAGAGACAGAATATATTAACATACTGTCTAGCATTTAGGAAAATTACTCTACTAAGAGTTCTTTAGGATTTCAACAGGCCATTATCCTAAAAAAAAAAAAATAGTGAAAATTTAATACAAAAGTACTTTCAGGTACATTAAATAAGAGATTTACTTTCTACCAGAAAGGATTACAAACATGATTTGTATCTTGTACCTAAGAGATTATAGCGTATGTGTGTGCATATAGAGTACTAAGATATGTCATAGATTGGTTTGACATACACACATAAGAGTCGATAGTGTGTATTACATTTTATGTAAAAGATAAAAATACTTCTTCCTTCTGGAAAACTAATTTCATTTTCTTTGGTGACCATCATCATATGGAGTATTGTGTACAGTTCTGGTGTCCTTAACATAAAAAGTACATGGAACTGTTGGAACAAGTCCAGAGGAGGGCCACAAGGATGATCAGGGGGCTGGAGCACCTCCCGTATAAAGACAGGCTGAGAAAGTTGGGGCTGTTCAGCCTGGAGAAGAGAAGGCTGTGTGGAGGCCTCATAGCAGCCTTCCAGTATCTACTGGAGGCCTACAGGGATGCTGGAGAGGGACTCTTCACTAGCGACTGTAGTGACAGGACAATGGGTAACGGATTCAAACTCAAAACAGAAGGAGTTTAGATTGGATATAAGGAGGAAACTATTTACTGTGAGGGTGGTGAGGCATTGGAATGGGTTGCCCAAGGAAGTTCTGAATTCTCCATCCCTGCTGGTGTTCAAGGCCAGGTTGAACAGAGACTTGGGTGACATGGTTTAGTGCGAGGTGTCCCTGCCCATGGCAAGGGGGGTTTGAAACTAGATGATCTTAAGGTCCTTTCCAACCCTAACTATTCTATAATTCTATTCTATTATTCTATGTTATTTAATGCCTACAATAATTAGGTTTACATCTATTCAGTTTTGGTATTTTTTCAACTCCACAGCTAACTCCTAAAATAATTAATGTGCTGCATTTATGGAAGCCATGCTGAAATGTCTGATCAATAATTAAAGCTATAATTTCAAAACCCATAAAAAACACTCTTCAAATGCAGTTTCACTAAATTAAGGAGCTTTCCAGCTACAGAGTGACAGAGGGATATTACAAATAATTTTCTTACAAAATCCACTGCTTCTTCTTGTTGCCAGTATAAATTTGTAGAGGAAGAAAAAGTGTTGATTTGATTTACTGACTCCATTAAATTCTCCTTCACGAGTAATATTTTTCCCCATGAAATATTCCTTGGTACTTCAGTTAAAATCTCAAGGAACCTCGTTGTTTTGAAATTTTTCCTTTACCCACCATGAAAAGCTTTGAGCCCCATCATTTGTATCTTGTCAGAAATGGCAAAACTCTTTCAAGCCATTTAGGCAACTCTTTCTGAGAGTCAGAGTTATTTACTGGTGAAAAAATGCAAATGAGCCCAAAGAGAACAGGCGAAAGAATGACTTTTGCTGCCACTAGTTACATACCCTGCTCAGTGTTGGGCTATCAGCCCCCAAGGTGTGCAAAACATAATTTTTCCTTGAAGGTCAGAGTATTAAAATAGGATACTATCTCAATCTGAATTGCCATAAGTAAAACTAGGTAGACATCATAAATTATGTCATTAAAAAAACTCTTGTTTTTTCTTCAAAAGAAATAAATCTACTCCATACTAACTTGAGAAGGGTTTATGGGCAAATAGAAGCAGAGGTTATGTTAAGTAAAAAGAAGACTGCAGACTCAGTTCTTCATAATATACATTAGGCAATTCCAAAGACTTCAGCAAAACTATCTCAGCTTTTCACCCCATCAGAAGAAATACTAAACATTTGTGTGGCTAATTAGAACATGAGTTCTAATTCTAGTCATTACTAAGTGGTAGAGACAAGAAACAGCATCTTCTCTGGGAAGTCTCTTCAGACATACCATATTCTTTACTGTAGCATATTTTGTCTCAACCACTGTCAGGGTTAGGACTTCAAGATATATTATATATGCTCAACATCCCAAGTGTTAGTTCCCCATATCCGAATTAGGTTGGTGTAGGGGTATATTTACTATTTTGAAACATTACTATTAAAAAAAAATAAAATAAAAAAAAAATTAAAAAAACAAACCCCAAACCAAAAACCACCTCTTATAGTTACTCTTTATGAAGGTATTATATATTTCACATTTCTCTCCAGGATTTTATTTTTTATATGCTTGTTTCAACGTATGTAACCATGTAATTTCTTATGCTTACTCTTTTTGGCATAAACAAACCACTAATTAAAACCAATAATATGTCAAAAATCCCCAACCAAATGTTTTACAGTAATTATCAGAGGTTGCTGCTAGTGTGAAAGAGGGAGAAAAAGGATGTTGAATGTGTCAAAGTTTATCAAGGTACTCCAATATACAATTTATAGTCTAATATGAAACCTACTTTGTTTACTAACATTTTTTGAAACAGTTAAAATACACATTATAAATTTGTTAAGAAAGTAAGATCCATTCTTAGTTGCAAAAATACCTCCGACACCAAACCTGGAAATCTCAATATCTAGAAATCCACAGATAGTTCTGCCAAAACCAAAAATAGCAAAATATGTAAAATCCTCTAAGTTTACCAATACATGTATCCGGGTGTACATTAGAATATATTTTGAACCTAGCAAAGTACTTTAAATATTAGCAAGAAAATTAAATCATAGTTGCAGTATTTAGGGATTGTAACAATGTTTTTTTCTAATGAACACATTTATTAATAGTATTCTCATACCCACTGTTTAAGAAATTTTGCTATGTGAGAAAAACTATGCATAAAATTTTAAAATTATTTTGATGATTTCAAGCATTTCTCTTCCCAAAGAATGTGAAACAGGAAATCAGAAGCAATTGCAACAGTAGCCATCTTTCAAACACTTGTCACTGACAACCTGGTACTCAATCAACAGCCTAATGATTTCACCTTCAAGGCTTAATCCAAGGTGCTTCATAATTGTAACTGGAATTTGGACCAGAGTAAAAGAAAATCACACTTTAAAAGATGTAACTTGCTGGCTCACAAAAGCAGGCCAAATCATCTTTTCAAGGATAATTTCCAGAAGAAAGGCATATTCCAGAAAGAAGGCATGTTGATGTCTCACAAAGGATTTTTTATTATTTAGAGAAAGACCTGATATATGATTACTCATTAGATCTTGACTATACAGAAAATATAGTAAGTATAGAGGAACCATATAAGAAAATTCAGCTGCAGAGAGAAAGTATTCCATGATGACGAATGGACTTTAACTGCAGAAACCAGCTGTAACTATTGCACGTTCGACTATAACTAGTAAAATACACCAGTCAGATTCTGAAATATCTGGTACTGATAGCTCTGCCAGTCAGTGCAATGTTAAACACTTTATGAGCTCCTTTGGGCATTGATTTCTTTATGCATCGCTACTAATTGCTGGGGTGTTGAAGGGCATTAGTTATTTTTCTAGTCACAACATTTTTAAAAAAAGAAATTACTTTTTTTTAATTAAATGCCATATTTCCCAGTTTAAAAAGGATTAACTGTTTTCTTCTTTTTCAGGTAAATTGCAGAGGGTGAAACAAAGACCAAGAAAAAAAAAATCATAATTTGTTACTTGTCATTAGAAGCCACTAAATATTTTGACAGGAAAGTAAACAAAGCAAGAAATTATGTCTTCAAGGACTATTTTTTTTTTTTTTTTAACTATTGGAACTATATAGATGTGCATATAAAATGCACAAATACTGTAGAAGGAGGTTTTAAAAATATGCAACGAACTATTGGTGTTTTAAAAAACACACAGCTATTGGTGACTTCGGACTAAATGTTGAATATTTGTGCCTGAGACTGTTAGCGTCAGGACAAACACATAACCATTGGAATGGTTATATGAGGTGCTTTATTAAGGCTCCGAGAACCAGGAGTACGCACCCAAATCTGGTTCTAACCCCGTCACATCACGTTCACAATTTATACTTTGAAGTTTTGCGATAGGTATCAGGGATTACTTCATCAGTCCTTTACGACATCAGCCTCTTCTGCACTTGCGCAGCCCCCTCTGGTGGTCGTCTGGTGGTCGTCCTGATGAAGTAAGGAGTCTTCCTTACTCTGTCCTCTTTTTACCTTTCTGTTCTTTGGACAAATCCCAGCCATTATGTGGATACAGCATTCTTTTATCTTCCCTCGGTATGTGGTTCAGGCTTACTTAATCTTCGGTTCTGCTAAGATGGAGTTTCACAGTATATTCTTTTCTACACTGCTTTTATTACACAAGGTTATATTTGTTTCTATTCCTAAAGTCACCATTGTAGCGTTTAGTTATAAAGTAGCTAAGATACAAACCAACACAATTGCAGCATTCATTGTATGAAGCTCCTCTATTGATTTATGATTTCTAAACACAATCACCTACTGGAACAGTATCTAAAATACAGAACAGCAAAGTTACAAAATTTTAACATATGTACAAAGGCTTTCTTTGCAAACTGCAAACTTTTCAAATATGATCACTGCTAGAACGGTTTCAGAAATTTTCACCCTCCTGTAACAAGACGTGTCTGGGTCATGACCCTTGAACGGAATTTGCTAAAAAGCTATAGTGTGTAAAGATCTGATAGAGATCAATTTTGAGACTTTAAGATTTGAAGACTGGGGCTTATTTCTCTGTGTTTGTGCAACAATGAGCAGTCTGGTCTTGATATTCAATTAGAGCTTCCAAAGCACTACAAGTAAAAATTAGAGCAATTTTTTCCTGTCACTCAACTTTTTCCTAAAGAGTTATTTTTCGTGCTCAACATCTTCAGTGCTTAAGTCCAAGACAGTAAACATCAACTGAAACCCAACAGTAAAGCAACAAATGAAATTGATTCATATATATGAATTTCTCCTATTTTTCAGCATAAAAGTGGTTAAAAAAAAAAGTATCTAATTGAAAAACTAATTCTGCAGTTCTGGTGTTCTTAGAACTCTTTTAGCTCCATTGACTCCTTTCTCATTTGGTTTCAGACTCATTTTGCATGCACAGAGATTGCCAGAAGAGACCAAAAGAACAGAAAATCCTTATGAGCCATAACAGTGGCAGACTTTGATAAGCTACCAGTATTAATTTTAGTCATGGGGAGAAAGAAGTTCAACAATAAAAGAACAAAACCAGAGCTCTACTATAATCCTACCGTTCAAAGAATATGACTTTCCTGAAATCTGTTAGGAATACCAGTGAATGAACTAGGTTTGGTTTCAGCATGTCTTTCTTTGACCTTTCTGTGTAAAACAGAAGGGGTATCTAGCTGTTTTCACAGGTAATGGAATTATTTCAGTATTTTGATATGTGAAGATGGTCAGTTTGTAGACAGAGACAATACATATATTTCTAGCTGACACCCTGCAACTTTACTCATTAACTGTTTGTTTTCTTCTCTTTGCTGTTTTCAGTTTCAAGGTAGTCAAAAGCAAAGAACACAGTTTCTTCCCTTTGTCCCACCAACAGCTTGCTTTGTTCCTGTTGTTTTCTTCTTAGAAGTATTTGATTTGCAACTTCATTTCCATTATTGTTCCTGAGTGCCTGGAGCACCTGTTGCTGATTTATTATTTCACAGAGGCCGCCTAGCAGCTGTTCTGCCTCTTTGCTCATAGCCCCTGAGAAGTGCCAGTGCATTTGAGCTATGCAAGCAGCTTGATTGGTATGTAGATACAACAGCACACCTTGAATGAAATGGGGGATTAGATGAATCTAAAAAATTCAGCAGACCCTGGGGAAGGAGGGAAAGACAATAAAGAAGAGGATGAATTTCTAGGTTTAATGCAAGAAAAGTGCATTTTGTCCAAGGCAAACCTAAGCATGTTAATGTGCAGGTAAAACGAATGCCTTTCATTAGTGACATTTCTTTAACACAGGTAAGCTAATATATTGTTTGGCAACTGGGGTGCTTTGAGTTGCTTGTTAGCAGTTCTGAAGCATTTTACTAGTTCTTTCATAGTCTCCTGTTGCGTTTGTTCTATCAATCCGTGTCTGCTTAGCTGGAAACTATTTCTGAAATACACTATCCTTACCTTATGTCTGTTACACGAAACACTATTATGCATATATGCATATAAGGTGTATATTTGACACAATGCAGGTAAGTGCAGTTGCAATAAATGGTCTTGATCATATTCTTTACAGTCATTTCACATTTATTTTTGTTTTTAGACCTTTTTCCTGAGTCATTTTACGCATTCAAGCGCAGTTTTATTTTGGTATTTACTGTGACTTGTAGCCTACTACTTCACTTACATCATAAAACCAGAAGTTCTCAGATATTCTGAGTCACTCATTTACAATAGAGATAAGCAAAACAGGCCATATAAACTAACAATTTAATGCCTCTCAGGTGCCAAAAGCATTTGATGAAGGGATAGATTGACGAATAATACCCAGAGGATGATATCATGCAGTTGCAGTGTTACTACTGTTACTTCACACGTCATGACACCCATAATAAAGAAATTATTTAATTTCTTAATTTAATTGAGTCATTAAGTAAGAGTAAATACCAATGCACTTTTGAGGTTTTTGTAAAAAGGTTTTTTTTTCTTAGACCAGCTGATGAACTTTTATGGCTAGTTATTTGTTATTTTCTTTCAAAATTACTGAAGGCTGTGTCTACAGAAGTGGGTAACAGTGATACTCAAGGAAAGGCCCAGAACTGTAGAATTTACAGTGATGGTTTTTTCTGAATTAAGCTTAGCTTTCTGCAAGTTTTTCTGTTAATTTCATCAATTTATATATTCCACAAACTCCATTTTTATAAGATTTGAGACAGAATTAAGGGTAAAATACAGACTTGACTGTTTCACATATGAAAAATGGCTTGAAAAATTGTAAGAAAGAATATTTTCTACAACTCTCGGGTTTTCATGAACACACAATACCAAATTTTAATCTGCAATAACAGCAGAGCTGCCCAATAGGTACTGACTCCACTAAACCTCATAAGGTAGATTTCATCCCCCAAAAAATGGAATTGCAAAGCTACATAGCATTGTTTGATCTTTCTAGAAGAAACATCCTTTTTTTACACAGTTCAAATGTATACATAGGAAACGTATAGACACTTGGAACTAACTCTGCCTTAGGAAAAAGCACTCATAAAAGAGATTAAAATCTAATGATATAACGTGTATGCAAATCTTCTGACATCAGTGGGTTAAAAAAACCTTATAGGTATACAATATATATATACACACTGTATAGGTAACATGTAAATAAACATGTACTGTTATCTTTGCTATTATCATCTTCTTATAATTTTGTGGGGTTTTTTTAGAAGGCCAAATGTGATAATGCAATATGTTTGGTAATGTTTTGTTACTGTGTGTTCTCGTCTGCTTTCATCTGAAAATCTTCCTCCTCATCAGACAGGCCTTATCAGAGGCCAAGGAGTGAACAATACCCCAAAAGTGTTATCTAAATTGCCTATTAGCTTCACTTTCAAGAAGTCACTTTGTTACTTTCTGTCAGCTCTGCATGGAAAATAGTGTTAATCTGACTAATCCACTTGTCAGATAGCAGCCAAACAGTGTCATCAGTATATGAGTAAATAAAAGATTTATCAAAATTGAGAGAGAGGAATTATACACAGACCAAAGAACAGGATATACACTTGAACAACTCCAGTACTGATTATGGCATTTGAGAAGAAAAAAAAAGGGGGGGACAGGGAGAGGAAGGAGGAAGAAATAAAAATCTGTGGTTTCAAATTGTTCCTTCTTTTTGCTAAATAAGACTGCAATCATGACAATGCTACATTAATAGCACTAAACACATAGAGCTGACTTTTCATATATTGTAATGAACTTCTGTATTTGAAGAAGGTTCTCTGAGTGGAATGTCAGTCTTGCATTTCAACATCTTATCTGAAGAGAAAAGCATTTTATTTGTAAAATGATAAAGCTAGAAAGTCATATATGATCAAAGGTCATTAAATAAAATTAACTGAGAGAATGAACAAAAATCCATCAATGACACCTTCCTGTAACAGAAAAGTAAAAATATAATTCCAAGGAAATTATATTTCCTTGGAATATTAAATTAAATATTAAATTAAATATAATAATTAAATTAAATATTAAATTACATATAATATGATATAAATATATAATAAAATAATAAATATATTTATGTATATTTATATATTTATAAATATAAATATTTTATGTATTTATATTAATATATATTTTTATAAGTATATATATTTATCTATAGATATAATATATAATTAAATTTAATATTAAATTAAATATAAAATTCTAACAAAATTATATTTTATACAGACCACTACACTAAAACTTTAACCACTGACACTCTTGAGCAAAGCCAAAATAAAATTAATATCTTTCAAACCCACATCAACTTCTCTAGATTGATATGAAAAAAATCCATCCATATCAGTTACCACAGGAATAACGCACACTTTATTGAAACAGATGATGATTCTAATGATGATGATTATTATTATTCAGAACATCAGAAAATTTTGTCTTGCTTGAAGCTACAGAATGAATATTAAATTATGTGTAGCTATACAAGGTTATCACTGAAACCAGAAATTTTATGGGAATCACATTAACAATTTCAAAATACAGAACCCACCTAATCATACTGTGACTTCTTTATTTTGCCGGTAGCAGCTTTTATGAAGTTTGAAATTTCAGGAAGAAGATTAAAGAAACTTGGATTACATAGGAATTCTGATAAAGTATTATATTCATAAATTCCACTGCAAATGTAGAGCTTTCAAATGAATGATTCATTTTGACAAGGCAATGAAGCTCATATCCTGTTGCAATTTAGCACAGACACTTATTAACATTACTGCAAGCCTTGGAAAATTCTATACATAGTTTCATCTAAGTGAGACATAAGCATCTAGTTTCAAACTTATGTTAACAACATTGATTCAAAGATATCTAGCACAATCTTGATGATGGGGTTTTGTTTTGGTTTGCTTTGCTTTTTCTGCACAATGTGTTAAAACATAGAGACACTGTTTCCAGAGTTTATACAAGACTTCAGAGTGGGACTCGACACCCAAGAAGAAGAATCCAATTTCATTTCAGACATGTGAGAATCACTCATCAAGATTAATTGACCACATGGCTTTGTGTGGGACTCAGCTCATATTTGAAAACCATCAACCAGCTAGGTTGGAAAGACCTTTAAGATCGTCAAGTCTAATCACTACTCCAGGGCTGCCAAGTCCACCACTAAATCATGTGCCTCATCTACATGAGTTTTGACCATTTTGAACATGGTGGAGAAATTTTTCATAATATCCACTCTAAACCTCCCCTGGCACAGCTTGAGGCTGTTACCTTTTGTCCTATCACTTGTTACTTGGAAGAGATCAGTCACTTCCTCACTCCATTTTCCTTTCAGGTACTTGTAGAGAATGATGAGGTTCTCCCTGAGACTTCTCTTCTTCAAACTAAACAATCTCAGTCCCCTCAGCCACTCCTCATCAGACTTGTGCTCCAGATCCTTCACCAGCTTTGTTGCTCTCTCTGGACCCACTCCAGCACCTCAATGTCTCTCTTGCAGTGAGGGGCCTAGAACTGAACACAGTATTTGAGGGGTGACCTTACCAGCGCTGAGTACAGAGGAAAGATCATCTCCCTTGTCCTGCTGGCCACGCTGTTTCTGATACCAGCTGGAATGTCACTGGCTTTCTTGACTGCCTGGGCACAAGCTGGCTATTGTTCAGCTGTCATTCAGTGTCATTAGATCCTTTTTTGCTGAGCAGCTTTCCAGCCACTCTTCTCCAAGCCTGTAGCGTTGCATGGGGTTGCTGTAGCCCAGGTGCAGAACCCAGCACTTGGCCTTCTTGAACATCATGCAATTGGCCACAGCCTATTGATCCAGCCTGTCCAAACCCTCTGCAGAGCTTCCTGCCCTTCAGCAAACATATCTATATCTATATATCTATCTATATATCTATATCTATATGTAATCTATCATCTCTATCTCTATCTATATATCTAATGTATATAATCTCATATATCCTAGACTATATAAAACAGTATAATATGCATGTGTTTACACAAGTTAATTGTCTCCCATCAATTTATCCCAGAGACATTCTTATAGCTATATCTAACTCCTGAATATCTTTTCTCATACTTGCTGTCTTACTGGGAGAGTACAATGCTAATCAGTGTAAGAATCTCAGCCTTATGATCTTATTTTCCACAAGCAAGAAATTCTAATTAGCTGGATTTATTTATTTTCGGTATCCAAATTATAAGTTGACCAGTGAAAAGCTTATTGTATTGGCTAAATTATATTTAAATGAGTAAATTTTTTATGCAACTTGTTGAAATAAATAAATGCTAATTTAAAGTGATAATTAAAAAGCCTAAAATATAATTAAAACATCTGATAAAAACTTAGCATGCTGATTAAATGTTTTCTAGGAAGTAGTTCAGATGTCCGAATACAGAAGTCTGTTTCTTTGAGCCTCTTATTTAACTTTTGAAAATGCAAGTAATCAACACCCAACCTCAGGATACTACAAGTAATTTGAAATGTCTGATTATGCTGTTGTTGGACTATGTTGCACACATTTTTCTTAAAGACTGTCATCACTAATTTGTATTTTATTGGATTATAAACTGTAGAGTATCTATCTCTACATGTTGTCAAAAAAAAATATGATTGCTGATTCTTGTCAAAACTGTTAGAAAATGAAATCTGGTGTGCTGCTTTAAATTTCTTCAGTATTTCAGTCAATACCCAGCTGAATCAAGGGCAGAAACAGATGTTATTCAAATTGGTTTTACAGAGATCATTCAAAAGTTTACCTGGGGAATAAATGAAAATTACTGTAGGATCTGGCATTATATTTTTATGGAAAAGGAAAGCTGGTCAATGAGCCTTGAGCAGTGGATGTTGCAATAAGATCTCCTCTAAGTCATATAAAATATGGAAATATAATATCTTATACTTTATAAAAAACCAAAGAACAGCAACAACAAAAACAACAACCAAAAAAAAAAAAAAAAAAAAAAAGACCCACCCCAGTACAATACCCCAATAAAAAAAAACAGATTTGTACCCTCCAAAAGCATAAGGTGTCTTATATATTCTAGCAGCATGAGTAATAAACTAAATTTTCAACCATTTTCTGCCTGATAAAAATACTGGTTCATTCAATCTATTTATGCATGGCACCTAACTGAAAAAGCATATGGACATTTATTGCAGGTAATCATATGCTGTTGCTGTAAAGCAGGAAGTTTAATTTTAAGCTTCTTTTTCAGTACAAGTCCTTCCCAAGAGATGCAACTTGAGGAATAGTGGTGGTGAAGTCAATGCCAGCTAGATTCCAGTGCTCTTGCCATCTGTTTATCATAGACCTTTCAGCAGCTGTTTTGCACTCTTCTATTGACTAAAGGATATTTATATTGCTTGACAACTGCCTGATGTATGAAATAAATTGTTACCTCACTTTTTGCCTAACAGCTGTTGATTCATCCATGCTAGCGTATTTATGGAATATCCATCATGTATTTAGAAGGTAGACAGCTTCCACTGTACTTTTAGTGGGAGAATATTGGACAATGAAGAAAGGCAGTCAGTAGAAGTTACTGACACAGCTATACAAACACTTACAACTTTAGCAACCTGCACATCAATCACCTTTTGAAGATGATATTTTCTCTGACTAAAGAACCCTGCAGGTGAGTAGTTAAGACCTATATCCAAAATACAATTTAAATAAGAATCAGCTTCGTAGGTTACTTTATATCTTTATTTGTTGATGTGTTTGCCCTTAAAAAACTTCTCAGTTTCTGTCCTAAAGGAAAGAAAGTAATATAACATGTAAGTAGAAGAGTTATTTAAAAATATTATTTTCTGTAAGTGCTCTGCAGATGAATGGTTGGGCAAGGTATACATGCATGTAACAAAACAATGTTTAAAATAAAACCTAAGCACTGAAAGAACTTAAGCATCTGATTGTAGTTTACATAGACTTCCTATTTTCCACCATACATTTCCCCAACACCTATGAATCTACTCCATTTTTTTTAACTTGGACATGCAGAAAAAAAAAAAAAAAGACTCTTCTATCCTTTCTCTCCTTTTGTTACTGAACAGCGTAAAATGAATTGAACCTACCACTTCTTTCTCCTGCAATTTTTCTCTCTTTAAAGGTTTTGGGTTTAATGGGGGGGAGGGAGGAGGTAATCCACCGTCTATAGATTTATTTTTCTTTGGTTACTTCTCAAAGATTCATTTAACTACATTTCAGTCTCAGAAGTTGTAGATCAGGAAAATAAAAATAATGAAAAGCAGCCTATGACATAAACCATTCCACTGTAATTAGTTAAGGGAAAAACTAAAACAAAATAAAACAAAACAAAAAAAGAAAATACATATCTTTCACATTTTTAAATCTATCATTAAAAATATATATCTTATGAATTTATAATAAAACAGTACTACAACAGATTCTCCTAAAGGATTATTTTGTTTGCTTCTAACCTAAAACTTTACTCTATGACACTTTTAGAATAACCAGTTGTGGGTGAGTTGATCTTATCTGGCTGCCAGTTGCCCACAGGTGCTCTATCACTCTGCTCCTCAGCAGGATGGAGGGCAAGAAAAAGTAAGCTAAGAAAAACCTTGTGGGTTGAGATAAAAACAGTTTAATAAAGAAAAACAAACAAATAAACAAATAAAAAAAAAAGAAAAAGCTGCATGCAGAAGTGAAGGAAAATAAACTATTCTATTCTTCCCATCAGCAGACCATGTCCAGCTACCTCCTGGGAAGCAGAGCTTCAGTATGTGTAGGAGTTGCTCTGAAAGACAAATTTCATAATAAGAAATGCCTTCCCCTCTTCCTCCTTTATCTTAGCTTTTATTGCTTAACAGGTGTCATATGGTACAGAATATCCCTTTTGACAGTTTGGGTCAGCTGTCTTTGCTATGTCCTCTCCCAATATCTTTCCCACCTACAGTCTACTGGCCTTTGGGGTTGAGGGAGGAATGCTGGAGATACCGCCTTGATGCTTTGTGAGCACTGCTCAGCAGTAGTCAAAACACTGGTGAGTTATCAACATTTTTCTCCTTCAATTACAAAGCACAGGACTATGAGGGCTGCTATGGGGAAAATTAGTATCATCCCAGCCAGACCAAATAGGCCAGTGAAGTGTAACTTGGACTGGCAGCAAAGAATTCTCTGCCTCCCTCTTCTTTTCATCGGTCCTTAATTCTTGCTGTATCTTTGTAACTGCAATCAGAACTTCAGTCTGAATTATGGGGAAGGTTCAGAGGATCTATATAAAACAAATATGTCACATATTGCAGTCTTCAGCTCAAGTTCAGTAAAATTTCATAACAATTATAAATCAGTTATCCTGAATTATATCTCAGTCCCTGTACATTTTTGAATTATCCTTGATACCCATGCTTAAGAAATGTAAAAAATATTAAAATACAATCAAGGCATGACAACTTCCTGTCCCTACTTCTGAGATTTAGCAATATAAAGTATGAACTATCTGTTCTTCACATTTGAAGTTTTTAAAAAGTTTAAATCCACAGGAAATAATCTAAATATGCTTCAGGCTCTGAATTCCTAACTGTAATTCTTAGCAGTAACTAAACACTCTCAAAATCTGATACAATATATATAGGGACTCCATGTTTCAAGAATAAACTACACTACATAAACTAAACCAAACTACATTAAATGAAAATGCCTTCAAACTATATGAATAGTATTCCAAATATAATCAACACTTTTCACTGTCAAAGATTTTAAAATTCAGACTTGGATTTTAGGTACATAACTACACAAATTTATATTCATGTAAGTGAATACATTATTTTCAAATGGCAAGAAGGAAATCTCCTTGTAAGTTCAGATAAGTAAAAGGTCAAATCAGGTAGGACAATAACAATTATAAATTTTTAAAGCAGCTTTGTTGTTTTGAAAGCAACAAAGATACCCAAAGGTGTATTATCAGACTTATACTGATTTCCAAAGGGTTTTGAAACTGTTTCAGATACATTGTCAATAAAATATAATCATCAGTATATAGCTGACAAATCTGACTACAGACAAGATCCTGAACTTTCAGAGTTAACTTTGCATGAGATCGCAAAGTTTAGTTCATACTGTGTTATAAAACTTGCATTTATAGCTTAACTTTCTAGTTTCCAAAATAGCATACAATATCATTGAAAGCCTATTCAATTTAGTTCTCTGATGAAAGAAAATGCATTGGATTTTTGGCCTGAATATGTCAGATTTTCCACGGAAGATTCATAGTGGTCAAGGTTTTGACCACTGAGGCATCACTACAATAATTATATGCAAATTACAAAAAGTAGTCACATATAACCTTGCTTGTGGCCACACCTCAGATTGCTTAACATGAAGCAAATTCAGGCCTCTGCTTGTGCAGGATTGCTTTCTCCAGCACCTTAATGCATCTGCTGTTGCATCATTTTTCTTTTTATTTTTCATTTTTGCTTTTTTTTTTTTCTCCATATTTTCCCCATTTATCTAAAGCCATCCTATATATGAACATTTTACTTATTGAGCACATAAATCATAACAGAGAGGACAATTCTGGGAACAGATGTGTTAAAAATTATTTAACTCTCACCTCAAAAATCAGATTTGATGAGTGTTATTTCTACTGTCAATATCACATCAAGTGAACATAACAGGTCAAATATTACATAGAATTGTAGAATCATAGAATAGTTAGAGTTGGAAAGGACCTTAAGATCCTCTAGCTCCAGCCACCCTGCCACGGACAAGGACACCTCACACTAAACCATCTCACCCAAGTCTCTGTCCAACCTGGCCTTGAACACTGCCACCAGGGATGGAGCATTCACAGCTTCCTTGGGCAACCCATTCCAGTGCCTCACCACCCTCACAGTAAAGAACTTCTTTCTTATATCCAATCTAAGCTTCCTCTCTTTAAGTCTGAACCCATTGCCCCTTGTCCTATCACTACAGTCGCTAGTGAAGATCCCTTTCCAGCATCCTTGTAGGCCCTCTTCAGATACTGGAAGGCTGCTATGAGGTCTCCACGCAGCCTTCTCTTCTCCAGGCTGAACAGCCCCAACTTTCTCAGCCTGTCTCCATAGTGGAGGTGCTCCAGTCCCCCGATCATGCTCGTGGCCCTCCTCTGGACTTGTTCCAACAGTTCCATGTCTTTTTTTGTTGAGAACACCAAAACTGCAAACAATACTCCAAGTGAGGTCTCACAAGAGCAGAGTAGAGGGGCAGGATCACCTCCTTTGACCTGCTGGTCACGCTCCTCTTGATGCAGCCCAGGATACGGCTGGCTTTCTGGGCTGCGAGCACACACTGCTGGCTCATGCTCATTTTCTCATAAACCAACACCCCCAAGTCCTTCTCCGCAGGGCTGCTCTGAATCTCTTCTTTGCCCAACCTGTAGCTGGGCTTGGGATTTCTCAGACCCAGGTGTAGGACCTTGCACTTAGCATGATTAAACTTCATCAGGTTGGCATCAGCCCACCTCACAAGCGTGTCAAGGTCCCTCTGGATGGCATTCCTTCTTTCCAGTGTATCAACCGAACCACACAGCTTGGTGTAATCAGCAAACTTGCTGAGGGTGCACTCAGTCCCACTGTCCATGTCACCGACAAAGATGTTGAACAAGAGTCCCAACACCGATCCCTGAGGGACACCACTCATTGCCAGTCTCCAGCCGGACATCGAGCCATTGATCACAACTCTTTGCATGCGGCCATCCAGTCAGTTCTTTATCCACTGAGAGGTCCATCTATCAAATTGATGTCTCTCCAATTTAGAGACAAGGATGTCATGTGGGACAGTGTTGAATGCTTTGCACAAGTCAGGGTAGATGACATCAACTGCTCTACCCCTGTCCATCAGTTCTGTAGCCCCATCACAGAAGGCCACCAAATTGGTCAGGCAGGATTTCCCCTTAGTGAAGCCATGCTGGCTGTCACCAACCACCTCCTTGTTTTTCATGTGCCTTAGCATGTCTTCCAGGAGAATCTGCTCCAAGATTTTGCCAGGCACAGAGGTGAGACTGACTGGTCTGTAATCCCCTGGGTCATTTAGGCTTTACATGTTACATCAGAACACTATGAATACAGAACACTATGCATACATATAAAAAAAATACAAGTGATCTGAAAAAGAAATGCGGCCACATAGTTGTAACACTAATTAAACAGATAGGAGAACCATATCCTTAGGCATTGCTTGAACATTACCCTTATGCATTTTTTTTTACCTCCAGCCTATGCTGGTTCATGCTACCAGTTTGTCAGACTTTTCACTCTGAGTTGCATCATATGTGTATTTGTAAAAAAAAAAAAAAAAGAAATCTAAGAATAAAACAGTATGCAAACAGGAAAAGGGTAATTAATTACCTGAACTTGTGCTTTTTTTTCATGGAGTATTCCTGTAGTATTACAGGTCTCTCTTGGAAATCGCAGTTTGATAGAACACTGAAACTCAAAACTCTTCTCAGCTTAGGTTTATTAATGCTCCAGATATTCATACTGCAGAATATATGACAGTGCAAATCCTGTTATATTTTCTAAACACTTTTACCTCTCTAATTTTCCTTTTCTCTTTTACTTAGACTCTCAGGTAAATTCAGTTGTGTAATATTATCATTTTTTAAAAAGCTTGCCTTTATGAAGTTGGATGAATCTATCCATGTAGTCTATAAAGGTCTTTTGTGCTGCCAAAAAAGACTCGTATATATTTAAGTAACTATTGTTTTGGTTTCATTTATTATACAAAGCAATGCAGAAATGTAACCTACCTATGATACTTTTTAGGAGAACACCTCTGTGAAACCTTTGAGCTACGACCAACTGAATACTTTTTAGGGGTTCAAGTAAGAACAGCGCCTCTAATACTTTTTTCTCCTTAATTAATCATTGAAGCTTTGATTTTAAAACAATTGCCTCAATTCATTATTCTGTTTTTCTAATAGAAGTTTAATGTTAACTACACTGACCTTAGAGTCACAATGCTGGAAAAAAGCCATGATTAATGAGCTCCAATCTGTTGATTTCAACATGTATTTACTCACAAAGTTTTCAATCACAGCTATACTCTGTTGAGTTCATAAGCCACTATTCCTTTTTGTAAGCTTTTGAGTATTTCACAGTAAAGCATTCTCCACTTGAGCTGTCTCAGATGGGCTCCCGAACTTGTATTGATATATAGAAAAGAGAGCAAACCAAAAAAAAGTCTATTAAATATGATTTCTCCTAGAGGGCTGTCATTTCTATACCTATGTGAGATACCGTTAGTGTTCCTTAAACCATTGTGTAAATTTTAGAAACAATAAAACTGGACATCTTAAGTATGTATAATGTAAATAGCTGAAAGTGAGTTAGCTACTTTTCAGTCAATATGTCAAATTTGAGGAAATTTGTTTACATGAGATGTAAAACTAATTGACATTCATGTCCAGAAGACAATATAGTTCTTGTTTCCACTTTTCTCTTCTTAAATATATTCAGTACACCTTCAGCACAAGGCATTTTTTTGAATCTCTTAGGCTACATTTGAGGTTAGAAAAAAAGGAGGAAAAAATTATGTAAGTAATTAAATTGCATTCTGATGGAGCTTTAGATGAATGCTTGTCCCTGTCATAGAACTGACTCAAAGGTTTTTAGGCCTTGCAGTATTTACTGTAAGATCCTTCCAGATATAAAGTGAAATTCATAATTTCAGTTGTCAAGGGTCCCCATAAAATGGAGCACACACATACACTAAAAACAATCCTGGAAACCTCCATGACCTGGGAAGCTAGACTGAAAGACTGGCTCCAAAACTAGCAGAGGTTTGAATTTGACTGCTAGTAATATAAATAAGTAATTCAAGACTGAATATAACAGAAATTAATATTCCAGACCCACATGTATGAAAATCATTCTAAAGGTAAAACAATATTGTCCTTCTTTTGCTACAGCTTATGAATATGTGTTACTGATGGTACAATTAGAGCACAGATTGAGAGCTGGTCTATAATCAAATTCTAGACCATGGTTCAATGACAGACTAGAGATAAATCAGTTAAATGGACGGGTGTATTACTACCCAATAGTCATTGGATAATTTGAGATTATCAGGTAAAATCCTGTCAGGTAATTAAATAATTACTGAGTTATGACTTGTTCCCTCACATTTCTTCATTTAAAACCTCTTAAGGGAGACAACTTTATTCTTCCGTTCAATGGAAAACAATAGTATTAGGGAAAAACTTCAGTGATCAGGACTCAAGCACCTTTCATTATCTTAATAACATAAATTTTTTCAAAGCTTCTAGACCACTCATATCTACAGTACACACTGCATATGTGAATTTGTTTTTTATGTTTTATTACTAGTGCAACCTAAAAAGGATTCAGAAACCTTTAATTCACAATACAAATTCCCGATAACAAACAATTTGAGAAAAACATACTGATGTCATCTAAGAAAAGCTGCTCCATCTCTTTGTGCTTTATTGAGGTTGTTGCTAACTTTGGAATGTCTGAAACCTGCACTTTTTGAACATGTGGAGAACCAGCCAAGTAATACCACAAGAAAGACGCTGGCGTTTTTTTAATTAGTACTGATGTAGGTTTCGAAATATAAAAAGTCTAGACAATGCTTTACTGTACAGTAAAATTCTTCAACATAATGGATAAAGTGAAATGTGCCATCTTATTTTATAGCATTTTAAGTACAACTTGTGCCTTAAAAATCCAAAACAAATACATTTATCGTGTGTATTAAACCAATAGCACCATATCTATCAGTGTTATTAGATCATTATTATTTGGTCATTAATATATTTGACAGTAGAACAAGTTTTGAGGATCTGAGTTTTATGTAGTCAAAAAGATTTTGACTTTTAACTCGTAAAAGAATTCTCTCTGGTAAATATAAAAGGCACTTTCCAGGAAATACATGTTTCAGCAGATGTGCAGAAACAGTTTCATGAAGCATATTATAATACGCAGCAGAGTTTGCTATAAAAAAAAAATGTTAAAGCTACTGTAGAAATGATTTCAAGTTTCTAACACCTGAAAATTGTAATATCACTTCAGAAGTAAGTGTCAAGAAATTCTCAAAGAAGGGTCCAAGAAACATTCGAAAGGTATATTTATTTTCTTTTTGTCAAAGTAACAGTAATTTGTGTATGTAGGTACAATCAAGCTGATATTTATATTTTATCTGCTGATTTATTTAATTATTCAGAATCATCTGGACTCTGAATTAGAAGAATATATATACTAAGCATTCCAGTTTCAGAGCACCCAGGAATTCCTGGCACATTTTACATATCTATCGATTGTCTATTTCCAGAAAAATTGGGCACTGAAGAGTAAGTGGTACAATAAAGAAAATACTAAACCGTACTGCAAAATTTCAGGATGGAAAAGGATTATGAGTTTAATAGATTGAACAAAAGAAGCCCCGTGCTTTAATTTCACATTGCTGCAGAAGCCTTTTTCCCATTTTGTGTGGGTCCAGTTTGTCTGGAAGCCTATAAAAAATTTCCTGTGACAACTTTTTCCTGTAATACATAAACACACACACACTCTTGCATCAAGTACCTTAAACAATGCTTGCCTGTATTGTTTAGATATATGACTCTTATTTTACAATAAAAACAATCAATAACATTACTGACCAAAATTTATTATTCTGTACACAGAAATCCAGTCCTTACATGTCAACCTGCAATATTTTGAAATTAGTTTTATAATACCTTCATGAATACACTGACATTGGAATCAGGTTTCCATTCTGTTTCTCTAATGTCAACCCCTTATTTTTATAACTTCGTTTTCATTTACCAGCCATCAGCTACTGATTTTCTTGGACAGCACCCACCATGATGCAGGTTACAAAATATTTCAGAAATTGCTCCTAAACATTCGTATACCTTATGAATTGTCTGTTTGTTGAGTTATGTCTCTGTAAACTACCATTACACCTATGCTGCTGCCAAAGTTGTGATTGCAGCACAAGTAGAAACACCCATACAGCAGTAATCTATCTGACTACTCACAGAAGTAGAGCTGCAGTTGCAAGAACATTCACTATTGAATATATAACCAGTGATTTTATTCCTATCATTAAAAAGACATGTAAGTTTAAAGCTAGCTTGAGTACAGATACATGTGCTGCACCCACACCTCTGGATTTCACTGCACATATTCCCATTCTTTTCCAATATTGTTTTCTGTGTTTTATCCTTGGGTTATATGAACTCTTCTCCAAACTTAATACATTTCATCTGAGATGCAAGAATCTTTTAGTCTTTGCAAATACTTCCCTCTTGTTACACGAAGATAGCTTGCAATAGTTCCTTCAGGTGACACTCAGCAATGATACAAACCACTATCCTCACTGTAGCTTTGCACAGGAAAAAGGAAGTTGGAAATGATGAGACAATTTATCAGTCAGCTGTCATATCTCATACTTCAGGGTACCTCATAATCTGTTATCTGTGGCACTGACCTAGAAGTCCCATTTCCTCATTGCATTCAGTATGGCAATTGTAAAATTCTTGATTCATTGGAAATAAAACTGACAGCTTTCAGTATGATTAATCCAGTTAGAAACCAGGTGCTTCTTTGATTCAAAATACAGTTGCTTCATCCTTTCAAATGCAAGTTTACTTAAAACCAAACTCAATGTTCTTTTCATGAAGAATAATAGTCTTTATTAACTTTCTGAGTATTCATTCAGATGCCAATGGTACTTCTGTTCTGAAAAGAATATTAAGTAATAGTCTGCATTATGAAAGGAGGCAAAACAGTTCATTGTCCTGTTTCCCCTCTGGCCTTTATATTTATACAGTATTCAGAGCAATATTTTTATTATTATTATTGTTATTATTTTCACATAAGATGGAATCCTTCTTTACATAAAAGTTTATGCAAGTGTCTTTATGTACATACACAAATTTATTGCATTATCCAGTATTCCTGAGAGTAGTTAATACCAGGTAGCAAAGATTAATACAAAATGAAGCCATGCACAAAAGAGCCCAGATAGATTTCTTTTTCTTTTCTGCATGTATCCAGTCTCCTGCCTGACAATGCTGCTTTAAATAAAATCAATGTAGCTAACAGTAAACGCTAGCCTGGATCAACTAAGATCAGCAAAAGGCATTTATATTCATATTTTGGTTACAACAGTTACAGTTGTTTTCTCCTCTTTCTGCTGGAATTCCCTTGTACAAAGAAAATGTGCTCTTTTGTTTTGATCACCATTGTGTAGGTAAGCTAGGCATTCTTTCAGAGTGGGGATATCATGGAAGGAAAGGTGTTCCATGCAGTATAACCAGCCAGAAAAAAACACCATCCAAAACCTGCTGAAATAAGCAGAAATTTAAACCAGATTATAGTTCTGACTCTGGCCACAGGTCAAAATAATATTTCTCTAAAGAGGCTAGTATAGCAATTATGTTATCTTATGATGAATTCCTCACAGAAAGTTTGTGCTGGCAAATTATTTCCATGGTTGCTCTGGCTTGAGTGAATAAAGCTTTACGTTTAGGCAGAAAAAAAAGGGTCAGGCGTAATTGCAGATAAATGGTATGGAAGGGCCCAGTCTGTTATCTACAAACATGGCACTGCATAACATAACTTTGATACCTGAGTCAACAGAACACCTGAAGATGTAAAGCAGATGGGAAGCAGATGCTCTCTTCATCTCCACAGCTGACACCCTGCCCCAGCCCATGCCTGTGTCTCCGTTTCCAAGGGAGAAAGAGGGTAACAGAGTACCATTTGTGCAGGAGGATTATTTTACAGGGACAAATAAAATATATACTCAGAAAAAGAAGCAAGCAGGATTGACAAAATTAGTTAAAGTTTAAGAATTCTTATAACTAACACAAAATCTAAGAGTAAATGAACGTTTTACTGTAGCTCTAGATGGTGCTCATCTGAGATGTTTCTTCCAGGCAATGATATCAGAGCAATGATGCAGTGGAAACATCTTGGTGTGGCAAAGTAGACTGCACTTGTGTCACTCCAGCTGACAGTCAGCAGGACCCTCCCTTCTCAAAAAGGATGGTCAAATAATTTTGAGGAAAGGAAAGTATGTATCCACGATGTTTTCAACACAAATAATGATGCCCCCCTATAGAGCTGAAAATTGAAATGAACACAAAGGTTTTCTAAATTTTATAGGGGAATATTAAATTTAAAAAAAAGGATGTTAAATTGGAAAGAATATTTCTGAGATACGATTCTCCTGTAAAATGAGGATTAGAAGAGGAATGTCAGCCAGAAGTAACATCCAAACAGAATGTTAATTTTGTTGTAATACACTACACATGCTCAGACTAAGACTAATTGATAGCCTTTCTCTTTACCTTAAATGATTGTAAAATCCCTAGGTTTTCACACTGAAGAATCCAAAATTCATTCAGTTTAATTTTCTGACTTTCTTCCTTATTCACAAATTTTAGCTTTATCCAAGATACAGATTCTGACTTATTTCTATGTGCTTACTGCCAAGGAGTTTTGTGAAGTCCCTACTATTCACTCATTAAAAACTGGCTTTATCCCCAGGCCAAGCACAGTCAAACTCTTAATTAAAACTGCAATTAAATAAATTAAGCCAGTGGTTTTTTTTATGGAGAGTAAATTTTTAAATTCTAATATATTGAATATATGAATTGTTCTAGCAGATTAATAATGGCCATTTGAAACTGTGTGATCCATGTGATTTCAATGTTGCTAAATTAGATCTCTGTCTCAGACTATATGAAATACATTTTAAAAAATCATTATGATTGTCAAAACTCAAAGATAAAGAAAAGAGAAGACAGAGAAGAGAAGAAGGAAAAAAATTAGAAAGTTGAAAAAACTGCTGGAGAACATGTAGACTAATTTTTCCTTTTAGTTTCTTTAATAAGATAAACTGGAGGTTATTGTATTAAAAAATGTTTAAAATGCAAGTTGCATACAAACAGGAAATAAAAAGATTATTTGTGGTCTGTCTTGCAAATTTGAAGAATCTGTTATTCTATGTCAAGATAGCAATCAGAAATAGAAAGATTAGAATAATTTTTAAATATGGTTTATTATAGCCAGTGAAACTTTTCTGGGTGGAGAATATATATTTCTGGGTGTTATACTTGCTTATAGTGTAGCATCTACTATAATAGAGTAAACCATCTTTTCTTCAATGACAAACATTCCTTTATGCTATTGTAGATATACTCTTTTATTATTGGTTTCAAAATTGATTGACACAATGCTGAATATACCTGTGTTGTCTCACCATTAATGAAAGTATCACAAACAAGAGCATATTTGCAAACCAGTGCAAATTGCCCAGTTTGCTCAAATGTCTGACACATTAAATTAGTAATTTTGAGAAATTTTCAAGGGATGAAAATTCTTTAAAGCTTTCAGAGAAGATGGGTTTTCATCATATGAAAGTCAGCATTAAGAGTGTCAAAGGGATTAGTGGTCACAAACAGATTTAGATTGATCAGTTCTTGCACTTTCTCTAGTCCTCTTGCCCTGGAAAGAACCAAAGAGGTAAAGACAACTCCAGACTACATGTACATATCCGTCTGGTCATAAAACATGCAGATGGAAAAACCTTATGTTCAGGACACTGAAGAATGATTTCTTAGTTCACTTAACAAGTTCATGTATTTGTTTCTAGTAGTGTTAGTGCTGTGTTGGACCAAACATCTCGAAGCACTCTCAATAGATTTCAGAAAATGCACAGAAAATAAAAATCACAGTAACTACATCAAATAGCAAATTATGAATGGCAGTGGTAGTTTTAACATTAGGAACACATTATACAGATGGTAAGGGAGGAAATGAGAGATGATTCTCTGCTGTGTTTCTTACCAGTGGTTGGGAATGCTGTCACAGGTGGAATGATGCACTTCATTTGTAAAGAGAGAAATAGCAATGTATTTATTGATACAACAATATATTTTTTGATATTTATTTTTATAATATATATTATATATTATATATTATATTACTTTTTTATTTATATTTATTATATATTTTATTATATTTATTGATACAACATCTTTCTTCTTGTGTTGGGGGCCCCAGAGCTGGATGTTATACTCCAGGTAGGGTCTTATGAGAGCAGAGTAGCGGGGTAGAATCACTTTCCTCAATGGTTTAAGATTCTATGGTGAGGTACACTTGATTATTTACTGTGTAGAGGACAGGATCAGACAAAACTGTCAGGGAGACCCTTCTGTTGAGTCTTGAGGTTCAGAAAGAAACCCCTTGCATTCTGAATTTTCTGAATGGAGTTTTGTGCAGCTGGATCCAGACTTAGTTTCAGACTTGGTCAATGGTTAGTTTCTAAAGGATATGTGTACAATCAAACACAGAATCATAAAATCATAACATGGTTTGTATTGGAGGAACTTTAAAGATCATCTAGTTCCAACCTCTTTGCACAGGCAAGGACACCTTCCACTAAACCACACTGCTCAAAGCCCCATTCAGCTTGGCCTTGAACGCTTCAAGGGATGTGGCACCCACAACTTCTCTGGGAAACCTGTTCCAATATCTCACCACTCTCACAGTAAAAATTCTTTCCAAACACCTAATCTAAATCTACCGTCTTTCAGCCTAAAGCCGTTACTCCTTGTCGTATCACTATCTGTCCTTGTAAAAAGTCCTTCTCCACTTTCCTTGTAGGTCCCTTTTAAGTATTGGAAGGCTGTTATAAGTTCTCCCCAGAGACTTCTCCAGGCTGAACAAGCAAAATTCTCTCATCCTGCCTTCATAGGAGAGGTGCTCCAGTCCTCTAATCATCTGTGTGTCCCTCTTCTGAGCTTGCTCCAACAGGTCCACATCTTTTTTGTTGTGTTGGGGGCCCCAGAGCTGGATGTTGTACTCCAGGTGGGGTCTTATGAGAGCAGAGTACTGGGGTAGAATCACCTTCCTCAACCTGCTGGTCACTCTTCTTTTGATACAGCCCAGGAGGCAGTTGGCTTTCTGGGCTGCAAGCACATACATGTTGAGCTTCTCATCAAATAACACCCTCACATCTTTCTCATTAGGGCTTACTCCTAATCCACTTACTGAGTATCTTATGCGATAAGGATTCTCTCAACCTCAAAAAAGTAACTTTTAGAGGCATCCCTCTAAAAAGAGTTTCCTTTCAGTGGTGGTTTCCATCCTTCTTCACTCTCTCCAATACATGGTGTATTTTTTCTATATCATGATGAATGATGATTAAAATGAGTATACTGGATGATAAATGATAGAAAATCCAGGTACATGCTCTCTCCGATATGCTGAAGTTCCTATTAATCGTTTTGACTCCTGCCTTGATTGAGGCATTTGCAGCTCTTTGGTTTTTCTTATGGTATGTGGAGGAATTACTGCACTACCTACTATCCACCAAGTACTGAAACATTTTAATTTTCTACTTGGTCCCTGATATTTTTGGGGTGGAAGCTCAATTTCTGCTTTCTCTAGCATTTGCCATAGTTCTGCTGTCATCTCCTCCACCTTCTCAGAGCAAGTTCCTTTGGTCAGAATATCATCTATATATTTTAATATAGTTTCACATCTTGGTGAAGTGAGACTGACTGTAAGAGTTCAGCAAGTGTGGCATGAGCAACTGTGGGTTAATTTAACAGAGTGTGGGAGTCTGTTAAAGGTATATTGCATTCCCCCCCAAGTGAAAGCAAATCTTTTTTTATCTTTCTGCTTTAAGGGAAATATAAAGAATATCTTTTACATGTAGGGCTGTCATCCATGGGTGTGCAGCTGTTTGCAAAGTAGCTTTGCAAAGTTTTCAGTGTTTGGTACAGCGACTGTATTAGCATTCAGGCACAAACAGTCAATACACCACCTCCCATCTGGTTCCTGAAGTAGTCAGAAAGGTGAGTTACATTGGAATTGGGTTCTGGTGATAATTTGACGTTTCTCCAAATCAGCTATAACTTCAGAAATTCTATTTCAGGCCACAGCATAAATTGGATATTGTGGTACATCAGTAATTTCTGAATCAGAGAGTGCAGGGACTGTGTGAAGTACATACACTATAACCTCCCAGGTTCTACTAGAGCTGGGATCAATGTTCAAGCCAAAGGATCACACACTACTACTATTCAGCGACCACCAGGTTCATCCATTTAAAACAGTGAAACCTATAATATTTTCGTGATGGCCTTTAATTGCAAAGCAAATAGTCAACATGTGCTTCTCTCCTGGGAGCTATAAAGTGACCTTGGCAGCTTGGCACACAATTGCTTTGATCACACTGCTAATCGTAACTCTTTGTCACCCAGATTGCATGCCTAACTTCTCAGTCTCTTCTCTTAGAATTGAAATTTTTGCTACAGTATCTATTAAAAACTTCACCAGTTGTCAGTGAGGACCAACTGGAATTGAAATTATGGGTCATCATAACCTAGTGAGGTTATTTTCATGGCTGTTTTCATTGTGAAAAATTTTCCCCTAGTGTCCAACTAGAATCTCCCTGGAAGTGGCTTGTACACATTAGCCCTCTTATTTCCACATGACTTCTTGTAAAAAGGAAGTCTACGACTTTTTTGAAACCACCCTTTAAATGCTTAAACACAGAGATAACATCTCCACTAAGCCTTTTTTCAAGGCTGAGCAAGTCCAGTTCCCTCAGCCTTTAGTTACATGACTGGCTTCCTAGCCCTTGGATCATCTTTATGGCCCTTGCCTGGACCCTTTCCAGCCTGTTCACATCTTTTTAGTATAGCAGGAACCAAAACTGAACGCAGTATTCCAGATGTGGCCTGGCAAGTGCTGAGTGGAATAATGACTTCTTTATCTTGGCTGGTGATGTCCTTGTTGGTGTAAACCAGCTTTCTTTCCTGTTGGCTTTTCCTGTTAGCTTTCTTTGCCACAGCAGCACATTGTTCACTTATATTGAGTGTATTGTGCAGCAGGACCCCCAGTCCCTTTTCACAGAGCTGCTCCCCAGTCGGGTAGATCTCATCCTGTGCTGCACTCTTGGATTGTATTTAGCCAGGTGCAAGACCTTACACTTTTCCTTGTTGAACTTCATACAGTTGTTTGCACACTCTTCCAGCCTATCCAGGTCCTCCTGCAGGGTGGCTTTCTCTTCAGAAATGTCCACTTCCCACTTAGTTTTTATACCGTGGCAAACTTGGTCAGGGTACACTTGATCTCATCTTCCAGATAATTTATGAAGATATTAAACAATATTAGGCCTAATATTGATCCTTGGAGAACTCTGCTACTGACAGATTGCCAATTCTGAGAGAAGCTGTTTATCACTACCCTGCAGGTATGACTGGCCAGCCACTTTCCCATTGACTGCACAAAGAACTTGTCTAGATCATAACATGTCAGTTTCTCTAGGAGGAGGCTGTGCAAAACTGTATCAAAAGCCTTGGAGAAATCCAGGCAGACAATGTCCACTGTTCACACCACATCAGCTGAGCAGGTTACTGTGTTGTAGAAGGATATTTGCTTTGCCAAGCATGATTTGCCCCTGATGAACCTGTGATGGCTTTTCCCAGTTACAGTCTTCATTTGAGCTGTGATAAACCCCTGAAAGATTCACTCCACTACCTTCCCATGGACTGAAGTAAGACTGATGAGCCTATAATTTCCTTCCAAAAGTAAAAGAGCCTATAATTTCCTACCAAGGGTAGAGACTGTCTGAGCATACAGGAATGGATTCAGGGCTGCATCTGAACATTAAGGGCAACTAGAAAAGGTTTTACAAGTACATCATCAAAAAGAGAAGACTAGCAAAAATACGAACTTGCTGCTGAATGTGGCAGGGTGACAAAAGACATGGAAAAGGACAAAGTACTCAGTGCCTCCTTTGCCTCAGTCCTGTAAAATTTGCCATCAAGAATCCCAGAATTCTCTGAGAATTCGCTGAGACCCTTAGAAAGATTTAGAGCAAGGAAGGCCCTTAGTGGAGAAGGATCAGATTAGAGAATGCTTGAACAAATTTGACTTCTACACTTCCATGGGACCTGATAAGATACATTTACAAGCGCTAAGGGAACTTGCCAAGGTCACCGTCAGGGAACTGTCAGTCATCTTTGAAACACTGTGACAATTGGGACCGATGCCTGAGGACCTGAAGATAGCGAATGTCAAAATGTCACTCCTGTCTTTACCAAGGACAAGAAAGAATAGCCAGGCAACTCCAATTCAGAGAGCCTCACTTTGATTCCTGGAAAGCTGATGGAGCAAATAATCCCTGAAGTCATTTACAAACATGAAGGACAAGAAGGTGATGTTAAGTAGTCAGCATGCATATATGAAGGGGAAGTCATGCCTGACAAACCTGATAATATTCTGCAGTGAGAAGATGGACAAGATGGGCAAGAGGGAAGGCTGAATGTGATTTTTCTTGGCTTTAGCAAGGCTTTTGACACTATTTCCTTCAAGATCCTTACTGACAAACTGAGGAAGTACAGACTAGACATATGGGCAGTGAACTGAAAACTGTCTATCTATCTGAACTGTCAGTTCAAAGGGTTGTGGATCAACTGTACAGAGACAAGCAAGAGCTAGTAACTAACAGCGTCCTCAGAGTTCAGAACTGGGGTTAATACTCTTTAATATCCTAATTAATAACATGAATAATGGCAGAGAGCACACCTTCAGCAAGTTTACAGATAGTATAAAAGTGGGAGAGGCAGTTGATATACCATGTATTTGTGCTGCCATTCAGAGGGACCTTGACATACTGGAGACATAGTTATACATGAACCTCGTGAAGTTCAATAAAGGGAAATGCTATGTCTTGCACATGAGAGATAAATAACCTCAGGCACAAATATGGGCTGAGGGCTCATCAAAGAAAAGGCAACTTTGTAGAGAAGGGCATGAAGATCTTCACAGACACCAAGCTGATCATGGCCTAGCAATATATCCTTGGGTCATAAAAGGCAAGCAACCTCCTGGATGCCATTAAGAAACATGCCATTAACAAGTCAGTGGAGGTGGTTCTTCCCCTCTGCTCAGGATTAGTGAAACACATTTGGAGTGCTCGGCTTCGTCTGAAGCTTTCCAGTGACAGAGAAGCATAGATATAGTGGAATGAGTCCAGCAGAGAACCATGATCAGAGGCCTGGACCATGTGATATATAAGAAGAGGTTGCCAGAGTTGAGACTGTTCAACCTGCAAAAATGAAAGCTCCTGGGGAAAATATTATAATGTATATACTTGATGGGGAAGGGAGGCAGGGTTGAGAAGATAGGGGTAAACATTCTCAGTTTTTCCATGCCAGAACAAGAGGCAATGGGCACAAATTAAAATACAAGCAATTCCATTTAAGCATAGCTTGTTTATGGTGAGGGTTGTCGAACACCGGGACAGGCTGCCCAGGGGGCTTGCGGAGCCTCCATCCTTGGAGACATGCAGAACTCAACCAGATGCAGACCTGAGCAACCTCTTTTAACTTTAAGCATGGGCTGGACAAGATCATAGAATCATAGGATAGTTTGGGTTGAACAGGACCTTAAAGATCATCTAGGTCCAATGTCACTGTCATGGTGGGGGAACACCTTCCAGTAGACAAGAGGATCTTCCAACCTCAGCCATTTGGTTGATGCATCACTACGTATATCAGTAACTGGTTAGCACTAAATGATTCTTTCATAAATTATCTTTCAGTGGATGAGTTTTGGTGTAATTACTTTCGTGTTGTTAAATCTGAGGTACTATACATTCTTCCCTCCAGTATAAATGCAAGTTTATAATCATCTTAAAGCTGCTGTTATACTCTGCCTTCAGCAATGTACACCTTCTTTTAAAGTTTTTTTTTTAATATCTTAAGAGAATAATATTTACAGATGAGTTATTAATAACATGCTGATTAGTGTTAACCAGTTAATTTAAATTGCAGTTTGCTTTTTTAAATCTTGCTTTTAATGGGTGAATATTTATATTTCTTAAATCCATTCAGATTATGTATTTTGTACAACTGAGACCTGTCTTTTATGAGACCTTATGACTTCAAATAAAACAAAAGACTAGAAGAAAACAATTAAAGTTTCCAACTCATGTCACTGCTTTACTGCATATTATCACCCGCTGGCAAATATAATTTTTGAACTGTTTATGTTTTATTTCAAGTTCTTACAGTGATTATAACACTAAGGAAAGGTAACAGGGAAGAATTATGCTGAACAAGCTATAATCCAGTCTTTAAAGCATAGCTAGGTTTACTTTCAATACATATTCTGTAAAAAAAAAGAATACAGATAATCCTTCTTTTCCTAGTTTATTGCCCTCTTTCCATCACCTTAAAGTTTTCAGTGGTAAATGGAAGGAAATGCCACTTTCTTGTTATAATTTCACCTATTATTTAAAAGCTGAAATTTCCAAAAGTATTATTGCTGTTGAATAGCCGTTAAAAAACCCATAAATTTTTGTGGATATTCAATGACCTTTATGGCAAATGACTCATCTTTACAGAGTTATTTATTGCATTTGAAGCTACTAAAAAATGCTGTTCTTATGCAAGATGGCATCCCATCTTTTCTGTGTCACTTAGCTCTTTTGTGATAAACTAAAGTAGAGATACAATGATACTCTATTTGTTTTTACTTTGTGTATGCACGCATGTTAGGCTATATTTTAGCCTTTAGCCATGATAAATACCAACAAGGAGGGTCCTAGTCACAGTATTTCATCAATGAAAAATCTTCTGAATTCTTGATATCTAAGCAGTTAAAATGTAGAGTTAAATCCACAGGGTGTAATATCAAAAATGATTCTTAGCATACCTTAATTTGGCAAGTGTCTGAAATAACCTGAGTTTACATTTTTATCATGCAAAAAAACTCCTTTTCTCCTCAATTCTTGTTCATATCTATATCATCATATTCCCAGCAATGAATAATCTTTGGCTTCTCTTGACTTTTTCTGAGAGACATAATACATTGCCACTCAAAAAACAGGATTACTGAGAATGGCATCATCCAATAGATAATAAAAAGCAACATGCAAAACACCAAAACCACAAACACCTCTCAAAGAATAATGCTTACATCCTGCTTCAAGACCTTATAATCAGTTGTGCTAATGTAGAAAATAGCCAGCGCTTTACTTGCTGAAGTCTGTGAATATTTTTATTACCCATTAAGCTCTTCCCATATAAGTATCTGGATATTCACTTTGCAATATATCACAAAGGAGAGAGGGAGTGAAGGCAAGGAGATACTTAAAAATGTTTTTTAAAAAGTCCAGAGTGGCAGTCAATCTTGAGCATTTTCAAACTGCTTTTGTTTTTTAATGCTTATGGCTTTTTTATTGGTTTTATTTTCTTTCTGGTTAGTAGAATGTCCTTTAAACTCATGATGAATGTCATTTCCAAAATTTGTTATTCTCAACTCAGCTAGAAACACAAAATTTTAAATAAAATGTCCTCATATTACACAGATTATGCTTCAAGTTATTTCTTCAGTAACTTTCTTCTGCATTTCAAGATGCACCTTGATAGGTAAATAAACAAAATCCCCTCACATTTTACTTGAAATATGAAGGTGATGCATCTCACATTCTAAGATATCTATGTGATTGGGTGATCAAATAAAAGAGGTAGTTGCTCAGAAGTTGTTGAATCTCCACCCTTGAAAATTACTCAGAACTGGCCTGCTCAGGGCCCTGTGCAGTCTTGGACACACTCTGAGCAGGAGGTTGAACTAGGTGACTTCTGGAGGTTCCTTCCAAACAAAATTATTCTCTGATTCCGTATGCTGAGTTAAGTATATACATTAAAAAGATACTCAATGTTTTCAGCCCCAGAGGCATTCACTACATATCAAATGCTAACGATACAAAGAACATAAGTGACATTTTTCCAGAAAAAGAAATCATATACTTAAAATATTGCCATTATAGCTGACATTTACTCTGAAGCTCAAGGAAAAAAGAAGCTTGTAAAAGGTGGAAGCAAGGACAGGCGGCCTGGGAAGAATACACGGATATTGTTTGGGAATCTAGAAATCAGGTCAAGAAAGCTAAGGCCCAGTTAGAACTAAATCTGGCAAAGGATGTGAAAGATAACAGGAAGGGCTTCTATAGGTATATAGCAAACAAAAGACTAGGGACAGCGTGGACCCTCTCCAAAAGCTATCGGGAGAACTGGCTACCCTGGATTTGGAGAAGGCTGAGGTTCTTAATGACTTCTTTGCCTCGGTCTTCATTGGCAAATGCTCTGACCATACTGCCCAAGTCTTGGAAGGCAGACGCAGGGACTGTGAGAATGAAGACCCTAGGCCCACTGTAGGAGAGGATCTGGTTCGAGACCATCTTAAAAACCTGAACGTACACAAGTCCGTGGGACCTGATGAAATCCATCCACGGGTCCTGAAGGAGCTGGCAAATGAAGTTCCTAAGCCAATGTCCATTACATTTGAAAAAATTTTGGCAGTCAGGTGAAGTTCCTGATGCCTGGATAAAGGGTAATATAACCCTCATTTTTAAGAAGGTGAAAATGGATGCCACAGGGAACTACAGACCAGTCAGTCTCACCTCTGTGCCTGGCAAAATCTTGGAGCAGATTCTCCTGGAAAGCATGCTGAGGCACACGAAAAACAACAAGGTGGTTGGTGACAGCCAGCATGGCTTCACTAAGGGGGAATCCTGCCTGGACAATTTGGTGGCTTTCTGTGATGGGGCTACAGAACTGATGGACAGGGGTAGAGCAGTTGATGTCATCTACCCTGACTTGTGCAAAGCATTCAACACTGTCCCACATGACATCCTTGTCTCTAAATTGGAGAGACATCAATTTGATAGATGGACCTCTCAGTGGATAAAGAACTGGCTGGATGGTCGCACGCAAAGAGTTGTGATCAATGGCTCAATGTCCAGCTAGACGAGCAGTGCCCCTCAGGGATTGGTGTTGGGGCTGGTTTTGTTCACCATCTTTGTCAGTGACATGGACAGTGGGATTGAGTGTGCCCTCAGCAAGTTTGCTGATGACACCAAGCTGTGTGGTTTGGTTGATACACTGGAAAGAAGGAATGCCATCCAGAGGGACCTCGACAACGCTTGTAAGGTGGACTGGTGCCGACATTATGAAGTTCAACATAGTGAAGTGCAAGGTCCCACACCTGGGTCGGAGCAATCCCAGGCATAGCTACAGGTTGGGCAGAGAAGAGATTCAGAGCAGCCATGTGGAGGACTTGAAGGTGTTGGTCGTTGAGAAAATGAACATGAGCCAGCAGTGTGTGCTCGCAGCCCAGAAAGCCAGCTGTATCCTGGGCTGCATCAAGAGGAGCGTGACCAGCAGGTCAAAGGAGGTGATCCTGCCCCTCTACTCTGCTCTTGTGAGACCTCACTTGGAGTATTGTGTGCAGTTTTGGTGTTCTCAACATAAAAAGCACATGGAACTGTCAGAACAAGTGCAGAAGAGGACCACGAGCATGATCAGGGGACTGGAGCACCTCCCGTGTGAAAACAGGCTGAGAAAGTTGGGGCTGTTCAGCCTGGAGAAGAGAAAGCTGCATGGAGACCTCATAGCAGCCTTCCAGTATCTGAAGAGGGCCTACAAGGATGCTGGAGAGGGATCTTCACTAGTGACTGTAGTGATAGGACAAGGGGCAACGGGTTCAAACTTAAAGAGGGGAAGCTTAGATTGGATATAAGGAAGAAATTCTTTACTGTGAGGGTGGTGAGGCACTGGAATGGGTTGCCCAAGGAAGCTGTGAATGCTCCATCCCTGGTGGCAGTGTTCAAGGCCAGGTTGGACAGAGCCTTGGGTGAGATGGTTTAGTGTGAGGTATCCCCGCCTGTGACAGGGTGGTTGGAACTAGATGCTCGCAAGGTCCTTTCCAGCCCTAAGTATTCTATGTTTCTATGGCACAGATTGATAGTAAATATCAAATTCACAGTTTTTAAGCACATTTTATTACTTGCTGTGGGATTCCTTACAACAGATGGGCTCTGTGACTTTTCTCTTCCAGTCATAGACAAGTCTGTGTAAGACTGTACAGCCTGCCTATAAGCCTTTCTTCAGTGGTGTCTGATGTTTCCCCAAGGAATACATGAAGCTCATTGTTCTTAGCATACTTCTGTTGCTTTAGGGAAAAAACCAAACGTACTCATGTCCCTGACTCCCATGCCAGTGCTGCTAGCACTGTATTCATTTACATTGCTAAGACTGCCTAAACTTTGCCTAAATTTAGATATTTAACACACAAATTCCCACTGATCTTATCACTAATTCAGCTGCATCAGTGCTAATAGAGCTGTTGGTAGATATTTTAGAGGCTGGTGGGGGCTAAGAACTCTCTCCTAGCAGTCTTGTGGATGCATTTGGAACAGGTGAAGCAGCACTAGTTCTGAAGAGCTCTCTTGCTGCACTATCTGAATGTACATAAGGCCTGAAAAAATTATAAATGGTACTAAACTCTAGCAATAAGATTAACATTTCATTAGATTCAACAACAAATATTTAAACTCTGTTTGTTGTTGTAAGATGCAGTTGACCTGCATTGGAGATAAAATTTTGCACTATGGCCATGTGCCTGATCAAGCAGGAGAGTAAAGTAGATGTACATTGGGATGTTTCTCAGTTACTAGCACAGTATACAACTGAGGTTATTAATGCGTTTCTGAACAGCAGATGCATTCACTCTTCAGAGTGGCAACACCTCAGAGGTGCAATGATCCCCAGACAGAATGAAGATAAGCTCCTGGTTTCTGTTGTATAACTCTCATTAAGAAGACCATTTAGCCACATTATTTACTATCCTGATGGGAACGACTTTTTTCTTTTCTCTGGGTAAGAATAAAATCAGGACATTCAGCCAGAGGGGAAAAGATATATCTGATTGTAGTTTCCCATGTCTTTTTTTATATCCCAACATTTGGAGAAACATAGCTAAACTCTTTGTTTTCATTTTTAGAACAGTCAACTAGCATTATCAAATTGACCTGGATACCACCCCCTTAAATGTTCTTTTTCGTAAGCAAGCAATTGGGCTTGACTTCTGTGTGCCAACATCTCTCCCGCAGTGAAGGCTCCATGAAAAACAGAGGTGACTGTAACCTTTTTAATCTAACCAAAATAATGATAAAAGGTATAATATGGGAATATGCGTTTTCTTGATCTTGTATGAATTACTACAAAAACACTATAAACGTGTACATAAAAGCTACAGAATTTTTTCTCTCAGTTTTTCTGATAATAATGTAATTGGTTCTGTTTTCTGATAAGTAGGATACAGTGGGAGTGAAGTATGGAAGGAACACCAACAACGACCTTCTGTTTGTCTCCCCAACACAAATTTTTACTTCTAACTCCATTTTATGGAATAGGGAAAATGGTGTTATCAGGAGTTATTGTGAAATTGACTGTGATAACTCATACGGTAACTATGTCATTACTGCTTGCCACTAGTGCAATTACACTTTCTACCATGATATGTCTTCTATTTATATACAATTTAGAAAACCAGTGACAGATAAATAATGTCTAAACTGCTCAAGACTGAAGTGTTGAACTGCACACACAGAAAAAAATAGCTTCCTAAAAAATGCTAGATGGAGCTGGATACTCTAAACCTTTCCTTATGTACCTCATAAGGTAGCCAAACTTTTGAAACCATGAAAGAAGGATTAGGCACACTGAATAGCAATAATCTTTCCCCAGACTATAATAGGCATGATTACATAAGTATGTATGTCATGTATATAAGACCATGCAATAACAAATATTTGCTCTTCAACTTGGGCAGTTACCTTGTATAACACAAAGAGTTTGTGTGACTAGAAGACAGAAGCCCAAGTGTGTATACATGGACTAACCTCTGTTTGACTCAAAGTGAGAGTTTTTTCACAGCCCTCAGGAAACAGAAAGGGTGTGGGGGATAAAACTGGAATGACATATATGTCATTCAGTCATATGTCAAAACACATATGTCCCCTGCTTCCTCATCACAATCCATTTCTCCAAATCTCTGATGATTTTGTTGTAATTTCTCCATATGAGTTGTATGTTATGCATGGTATAAATCTTTAAAAATAATGTTCTAAAGAGATAAAATTATACTTCGCTGAGTCTGGACATTTTAAACATCAAAAAACTCCTTTAATCTGTTTTATAGAGATGTGGATGAAACCAAGTATGTATGTCTAATATGAACAGAAGTGAAACTTAAAAATGTTAATTTTCTTATTTTTTCCGCTCAGTTCATCTTCTACTGATGCACTCCAATCTCTCAGACAGAATACAAAGCTAGATAACTCTGGCAATGAGCCAGTATGACAATTTCAACATCATACATATCTGTGACAACTGCATTAAACTGCATTTAAACTTTAAATAATCCTGAGTATGTTGATTCCAACTGTGTTGCAGCTTCACTGTATAGAGTGTTTCTTTTTATTCAGATACTGCTAGAAATTAATGCAACTGATGCAAAACAGTTGTTATGAGGAACTACATACCAGACAATTATTTACCATAAGAAAACTGACCTACTCTGAGACATTCATTATTGGCTACATTTTAAAAGTATATTAAGACAAATATGGATGGAAAAAAAAACCACAAGAAAAACAGATCTCCATAGCAAACCAGGAATAATGACCATTTACCCTTTAGTGTTCCACTTTTGCATCAAGATTTCAATATCTGTGTTTTTATACACTGCTACGCAATATACACAAATAACTAGAAAACTTTAAAAATATTAACAAAATGCCTTTAAATTATAGAAAGCCTAACTATGCATTTGCATTAAAAAATATATTAGAGAAACTTTCTCTAGATTATTAATTTTATTTGGATCACTAGGATTTTTTTATTTTTTTTTTTTTTGCCCTTATTTCATGGTATAAACTTTTCATGACTTTCAGGTAAATTTTTCATCTTCTACTTGAAAGAAAGCTTGCCCAGGCACTTGTAAAAGCAATACAAAATCAGCAGTCAAATTGTTATGTTCTCAGCTGGACTGAAGTCATGTTTTTGAAGTGCAATAATTTTCAGATTCTAGCTCTTACCTTTCAGCGTACTGCCTTACATATTAACTCTATTTACGTTGCATTTTCACAGGCAGAAATCCTGTAACCCTTTAGCATCAGCTCTGATCTCAGAACAAGACTGACAGTCCTAAGGGTTAGTCACACTGCACTGCTGCATACGCCATTTTTCATAGATCCTAAACAGTTGCAGAGAAACAGTAGAGTGCCATTTGACCACAGTGGTCCAAAAGCTTTTGCCACAGATTTGAAACTAAAAGCTGTGAGAAGGCAAGAACTGACAGAGATCAGTTCTCTCCAGCTCTCTTTTACAGAAAGTCAATAAGAGCACCCTGAAAAGGTTTTCTAGCTAATTTACAACAGTATGTTTGGTTTTTTTTTTAATTTCTTCATGATATTTATATTCAATCCATATAAATACAGAATTTTATCACAGTCTAGGCATTAAACGCATATCAAGTAACAGTCAGGATAGCAGCAGATAGTCTAAGTGTCATATGCATTTGAGCCAATTTCATCAATATCAAAGTTCAGTGTAAATTAAATATTGGTAAATTGCTAAGCTGTGCTGGAGTTAATTTCTGGTGATAAAGTATTAAATAAAGCCTGACATACTTTTGTCCCATGATAGACATGCTCTATATGCTTTAATAAATTGTTCATTTCTAATAAAAACAATCAAGTTTCATTAAAATCCTATTTCTTGTTTAATTGGTTTATAAATGCACTGCATTTATAAATGCATTTTTAATTTCTCACTTTTCAAGTTATAATTTGAATCAGTTTTGATAACCTAAAATTGCACAACAATTTTCCAAAAATTACCTAAGAACAGGAATAGTGCTTCCTATACCAGGAAAAAAACATTTTAATTACTTTAAAGCATATTCTACACACTCCATGTGGGAGTATGAGAATAAAATACATAACTAAAAAAAAAAAAAATGTCGCCAATGACAGTACATTCTTTCAAGTACAGCTAGTGAAATATATGGCCTGTTTGGTGTAAACCCTAGTCTTCCAGATGATATGCCAAGGGGTTCTGGTTCTTTGAAAAAACATTATCAGTGAAAACAGCGACCTAACATAGTGATAAGAGTCTGTGATAAGCGAGGCAAAACTTGCAGTAAATGCAATGGCATATTTCTCTTGGGTCTGTCCAAGGCATATGCTCCAGAGAAGCATTTCAAGAAGCCAGTGTCTAATAAAAATCATGAAATATGAAATGCACATGAGAAAGTAATACATATTTCCACTTTTCTGTCACAGGGGGGCTGACTTTTCTCTGTGGAATTTAACATGTTTATGCAATGACATTTATTTTTACAGTGTTTAACCTCCTAGTAACAAGGGAAGGACTTTGAAAAAGTGGTCATTTTATTATATTTTGTCTTGAAATGTGGGTTGATTTGTGAATCATAGGGAAAAAATAGAACACATCTAAGTCTACTTTAACTTATTTAGCCATGGAGAAAAGGAAAAATTAACAAATTATTTCTAGTTTGATAGCAGCCCTGAGAAGAACTTAGTGGTGCTGGTCAAAGAGAAGCTCAACGTGACCAGGCAGCTTGTGCGTGCAGCCCAGAAAGCTACTGCATCCTGGGCTGCATCAAAAGAAGCGTGACAAGTCGGTCAAGGAACGTGATTCTCCCCCTCTACTCCTCTCTTGTGAAACCTCACTTGGAGTACAGGTGTTCAGCTCTGAGGAAGGACATGGATGTGTTGAAGCAAGTCCAGAGGAAGGCCAAGAAGACAATCAGGGGGCTGGAGAACCTCCTTTGTGAAGACAGGTTGAGAGAGCTGGTGTTTAGCCTGGAGAAGTGAAGGTTCTGGGGAGACCCTATAACAGCCTTCCAGTACCTAAAGCAGACCTTACAAGAAATTTGGAGAGGAACTTTTTGTGAGGGCATGTAGTGAGAGGACATGGGGGAATGCCTTTAAACTAACAAAGTAGGTTTAGATTAGACTGTAGGAAAATAATCTGTACTGTGAGGGTGGTGAGACTCTGGAACAGGTTTCCCAGAGTTGTGGATGCCCTGTCCCTGGAACTATGCAACTATGCAAAAAAGCCAGGTTCGATGGTGCATTGAGGAACATGGTCTAGAGGAAGATGTGCCTGCCCATGGCAAGGGGGTTGGAACTAAATTTCATCCCAAGCCATGTCATGATTCTGTGATTCTTTCTACATGAAACAGTCATCTTCAGATTTTTCTTTTTAAAGCAATTCCATTTTTTACAGAGACTTTTGAATTTTTTAAAATTTTTAATTCTGGATCTCTATGTTGTCTAAGGAAAGACTAAATGAAGTTCTCAGCTGGAAGCTAATATAGAAACAGATGTTTATTTACATATGGCTTTTAGAAGAAAATCATGTTTTCATATGAATCAGGAAAGGGTTAAATCCAGACATGTAATTCAGGAAAGCACTCAGATTTTATGAGTTGAAATGATTGAGCTAAGCTAATCCTTGGATCTTTTCCTTATCCAGTGGGAGTTTCTTACAGAGTTTCATGGATGTTTTTGTATTAGACATTCTCAGTGGTAGCCATAGGAAGATCATAGAATCATAGAATAGTTAGGGTTGGAAAGGACCTTAGGATCATCTAGTTCCAACCCTACTGTCATGGACAGGGACACCTAGCACTAAACCATGTCACCCAAGCCTCTGTTCAACCTGGCCTTGAACAGCGCCATGGATAGAGCATTCACAACTTCCTGGGCAACCCATTCCAGTGCCTCACCACCTTCACAGTAAAGAACTTCTTCCTTATATCCAATCTAAACTTCCCCTGTTTAAGTTTGAACCCGTTACCCCTTGTCCTATCACTACAATCCCTATATGAATAGTCCATCCCTAGCATCCCTATAGCTCCCCTTCAGATACTGGAAGGCTGCTATGAGGTTTCCACTCAGCCTTCTCTTCTCCAGGCTGAACAGTCCCAACTTCCTCAGCCTATCTTGATACGGGAGGTGCTCCGGTCCCCTGATCATATTTCTGCATTCTACAAACAGTATTGCTTTGCCCCGTAGAAAGTGGATCTTTTACAGACATGTCTGAAGGACAGGATTTAATTACCAAGGTATGTTAAGTTACCTTTTTTCTTTTTTCTTTTTTTTTTTTTTTTTTTTTAAGGAAAAGAAAAAAAAAGAGGGAAAGATGCAGGGAAAAATACAAAGAAGTTTCTTTGGTATATATAGTACCCAATGCAATGTCTGGAAAATTTACATTTTTATTTTGTCACATAATTTGGAAGCAAATTATATCTGTGTAGCTTTATCTCAGATTGTTTCTGCCAGTCCCAACTATACTATCAGTTTAGCAAAACCAACTCTTGTGCACTAATAATTTACTCTGTAGTTAATTTATTTTTTAGAAAGGCCTGCTTCTGCTCAGCACTTAAGCAATCACTCTGAAGTCCCAGAAGTAAATTTGTGGTTGCAAACAAATAGGTGGGAAGGTCCAAATGTATTCCTGTTTAATGAGCTTAATTATGAACCCCAGGGGTCACATTTAATGAATTGCAAAGGGTTCTGTATGCACAGGATATTTTTTTAGATATTATCACTCTAATATAAAAGAAGCATGTTTATTTCTTCTTAAAGGACCAATGGTTTTGTGGGACATCTGCCTGCTATGATAATTCACATACTTCTTTCTCAACTCTTAGTATTGCCTTCCTCAGAAATTTTGCATAAGGCTATGAAAACTGGCTTCAGAGAAACAGCAAATGCAACCTTATCAAAAAGAGAAATTAAAACTATATGTCACAATGTACAGCATTTAATTAATTATGATAATTCGATTAACACCATAACCATACTTAACTTGGAATCAGAGTAACTTTTAGAGAAAGATTTTCTTTTTTTTCCATTAAAAGCCAAATAAACAAACAAAACCACCAAATTGCCCTGGAATTTACAACACCCTTTGGAAATATTTTTGATTATCCATTACAGTCTTTAGTTCAAACTGACAAATCTTCCTATCCTTCAGCATTATGAAATTTTGTCCTATTGTAGTTTTGCAGCAATTTTCTACTGTTACTTAGCTCATGTCTAAATGTATCACATCCAAGAACATAATATACCATCTTCTCTGTAAATGTAGATATTAAAAACCACTTGTAGGTGAAGTTAAGAAACAGGAAGATATTATGTGCTTCTACGTTTTTCACAGAAGCAAGGATTTCATTTTACAGTTTCTCTAGTAGCATCGTAGATTTTGTGGCATATTTCAATTTATCATTGCATCTGCATCCCATCAAGTATAAAGCTACTAGAAAAAATTATCTTCATGGCTCATTGGTTACAGTTCACACTATAGTTGCATACACAATAGGAACAGGAAAAGTTTGCCTTACTAACATCTCTTGCATTTTTTGAGAAATTTTATTGCATTAGGAAAGTAATGTGCTTTTAGTTCTGGCTAAAGAGGGCTATTATAAATAAAGCACTGACTTTTATTTCAGCTATTCACAAGCTACTTTCCATTGAATTTTTTAATCTTTCAGAGAAATTTAATCCTCATTACTGTTCTGAATGTGAAGGATCTGCAATTTTAACTCAGAAGTGTTTTCTCTCTCCCTTCTTCCCGCCTCTTTCTTCTACTGACAGAACAGTAGAAATTGCAAACTTATGCATTTAATCACTGTCTGTAAGGTGATGGGGGTTAACTATTTTTATTTACAGGTGAGTAAGTGTAAAAAGGAATCTGTTTCTGTTTACCAGCATGGAAGAGTTTTGCCCAGATGTTCAAGGTTGACCAGACTTGTAGAGCAAAAACAAAATTAGTTTGCAGTTTAAGTGCCTCTTCCTGAGAGTGAACATACGTATGGAATCATAGCAAAACTACTGGTCTTGGAGTTTATAGTTTAGTTTCATCCAAACAGAATCCAGTTCGCACATAGCTTTGCAGCTGAGACTCTTGCAGAGTCAAGGGCGAAAACAGACATTTCTTCACAACCATATTTTAAAAGTGCAAGCTGGATTACCAGAAACTTTTTATAGGCTTAAAATTATTTGAAAGTTTGAAATAAACTCAAACAATTCTTTTTTAGTTGACCTTCTACTTTTTTTCTTTAACCATTTACTTAGAGTCTCTTTCATGAGGTTTTTTTCTGTATGTCCTGGGCTCATGATGCAAAACATAACATTCATATTTTTCTGTGAACTCATGTCATATTTTGCTTTCCACTGCAAATCTGTTTCTTCTTTAAATGGGACTGAAGGCAGCATAATTCCCATTAATAATAGAGAAAAATATAAAAGTAAATAAATTTAATTTAGTAATTTACATTACTAAGCTTCTGAGTATATACATAAAGAAATATTCACACAGTACCCTTAGCTGTATTACCTTGCAAAATACAGAACTGATAGCTAAAGAGGCAATGAAAGCCTTTTAAATGATTCTTTAAAAGGTCTTAAAATTTCCAGCTCATTCCAGCCTTCTGATGGACTGATATCAAAGTTGAAGGACTGTCGCTCTAGATGTCATGGCATTACATGGGTCATAATGAATCTGTGAGGACCAGAAGTTCCAAGAACTACAGTGAGAAAATTTCAGCTCCCTGAAATCTAGAGTCTGAATAACTGGGCTTGCAAAAAAAAAAAAAAAAAAAAAATAATTTTTTGTATCTTTTTAAGGAATATCATATATTTCTTTTTCATTGGTCATCTATCACTACATTTTTAATAGTCCAATCTTGTACAGCAATTTGTAGACACAAGACCTCTGCGTTAGCTCCAAAGTATTTTAAACAAAATTTGGGGGGTTTGTTCAATTGTATCAGTAATAGCAAAATGCAGTTAAGTTGTGCTCAATATTAAACCTCTTCTTATAACTATTTATATTACCACATTCATATATTAAATTGGACAAAAGAAAAATCACCAAAAGGAAAATTACTGGGCAAGAGAGATATGTTTGTTTAAAAAAAAAATCTAAAAATTCCAGTATAGCCTGTAAATATGAGCTACTAGCTTCATGTTTCTTTTCCCCTCTCCTTTCCGCTGTAGGTCATACAAGTTCATAATCACTTTAAAAATATTTCTTCTCAGTAACTAAATAAGAATTACATTATTAAAGGTTCTTAATATCCTGATTCTTCATTTTTATTCCCCAGCAATTTCAGTGTTGATTTCCTTATCTCATTTAAAATTCTTGCCTCCAAATTCTGATATGAACTACACATCCACAAGCCTTGCAACCCTCCAGTTTTCCTGCACTGATCCCTCTTTCAGATAGGAGCATTTTTAAAGGGTGGGACATGGTAACTGAAAGTTCCCAAGACCATTTTTTAATTATTTTTTCCACACATATAATCTGCAAATTTCTTGCAATGAAATCTCATCCTATAAAACAAAATTTTTAACACCGATAAGAATAGTATCTGAATGGTTAAAGACACCCAAAACTTCTAATACTCTTCTGTGCAAATTCTGGTTCTTTTTCAGAAGAAGGTGATCAGGAAACACAGGAAAATACAACAAAAGCCATATATTCAAGGTCATTAACCCAGGGAGTAATCAAACAAATACTGAAAGGAAAAAGACACTTTCTCTTTTTTGATATCTTCATAAACAAGCAGAGAAAAATGTAAATCTGAAAGCTGTATCTTAATGTCTGCTGTGACAGCAGTTCTCCGGCTCTGATATGTGTACCATTCGGACTATGCATGCTTCACTGATGTATGGCATGATTAAAGAGTTGTCTGTGCATAAAACAAGAACTATTTATAATCCTCTAATTATATTAGAAATTTATGACCTGGAAAAGGTGGGATGTATAGTTTTAAAATTGAAGATTGCTAAAGCCAGCTTAAGGAGTACAGAGGAAAAATGGTTGATATAAAGGGGATGGGGTGTACATATAATCTAGAAACAGTAAGAACAAATAATGACTGCACCTAAATAAAATTGATATTCCTCTATATTTTTTTCTGGTCCTACTGGATATCAACTAACCTTTGTAATTTTCTCTGTTTCTCAAGTGAACATTTACTCAAGTGAGTAAAAGAAACTTTGCATATTAATGTCATGAAATATTGTTTATTTTATCAAGTTCTGCATTGGATGGCTTGCAACATTCCAGCTTCTCAGAAATATATTGGTTTCAATGGAAGCTTGTATCTAAATAACTGACAATCTGAGTCAAAAAAAGATGAATATAAATACATGTTCTATTTATGATACCTGTTTTTATTATTATTATTCTTAATATTTCAGTTTAGGTGGCTAGTTCAGTTACAATCTGAATGGTGCAAATAATTGGTCATGCTAACATGATAACAGAAACAGTCCACATAAGTAAATATCATTTATGCAACTTGAGTAAAGTGTGTTACTTCAAGGTGTAAGATTAACTTACATAGTGGATAGAAACTTCAAAATCACATGCAGAAACTTGAAGAAACTTGCTGAGCTGTAGCATTACTAACAGTACACACTGCTTTGGTTATTGCCCCAATTTACCTACTCTTGCAATATTTTACTTCTAGGATTATATTGCATGTAGCATGTATTTTTAGGAAGAATGGAATCAAGGTCAGCAATGGCACATTGCAAAAAGTGCACTTCTGAGAATGGCTGAGGAATGGAGCTGTTAATATACAAAGAAGTTCACAAATTCGTTCTGGCTGGACAACGTCAATTGACATGGATGAGTGGTGTAAAAGGCTTTCAAAGAACTTCGATCTTGCTCAGCATTTAGAAACCCACCATGCAGCTGCTGAATATATCACAGATGATATAAAATGTTTTAATTTTAAGGAGGTAAATGCAATTTAAAGTGTCTAGTATAACTTAAGAGATACTTAGCATAATGTAGACGTATATTCTTCGTGTTTAATAAATATGCTTGCAAGTTTTCTAAAACATTTCTTTTAAAACTAAGTCTTTTTTATTTTTTTAATATCTGAAAGAATGCCATTGCACTATGCCTTTAATTCATATTTCAATTTAAGGAAGATGCTAAAATCCACAATAAATTTTACATACATGCTTCAAGTCATATGAACAAATAATGTGTTGTGTAAAATAAAAACATATACATTCAAGCAGAAATATGAACAGGGAAAGCATACATAAAAATGTACAGGTCATGCAATCACTCAAATAAGCAATCATTTTTATTTATTTCTATTTAAAAATTTTGTCATCAAGGGTCAGACAAACATCTAGCTTTACATCTGAGTGATGCACAAACTTAAACGTGGATTAATCCAATTAATATTATCAAGATAGAATTATTAATGGTCAGAATTTTTAATGGTAGATGTCTGTAAGCTAAGTGATATCTAATTAAATTGCTACAGGCTATTTTATCAAATGGTAATTGAATTCCTAGAATGTTTCTTACAATTATATTAACGTGAGTGAAATCACATAGTTCATGGCTTACTTGTTTTTTCTTTTTTCTATTTTTCTTGGATCATTACTTTGCACCTAGGATTTCTTACATTCTTATACAATTTCTATAAATCTTTCATTACTGACTTATAATGTAGCATATAGTTCCATGGTAGCATTAGGAAAGTGAACTTGAAACACACATCTCTGACCTCAGTTGCTGGATTTAAACATTCTCTAGCTTTATCAGAACACAGAGACAGGAAAACATGCAAGTACATAAAAAGCATTCAAACTCTATGCTTTCTTAAATACATCATATGAGTAAGTAAAAAATTAAGCTGTACTGATTCAGTTGCACAATAATTGCCACAAGGCAGAAAACTACAAGTTTCTCTGATGCTTAAAGGTTATCTGTTCAGTTTAGCAGCAATTCATCTTAGTTGTAAAGCAATTCTATACTCAAGACACAGAAATGTGTTTTCATTGAAAAGCAGTTGAAATGCCAATTTGGTTCCAAGAACAGAAATTTACTATTTAGGAAAATTGAGGACTATACAGTATTTAAGATTCAGAGAGTATGATGGTCATTCCTGCAGTTAAACTATGGGAACAATGAATTTAGGTGATCTGAGAATTGCATAAGGAATGAAGTGTGTGTAGACTCCTCCAATTCTACCACTACCTCATACTGATAAGTCAATGTTTAATTTGAATTTGTTTCCTGGCCTCTTAATGTTTCTATAGGCTTTGAATCATAATTTGCTTTCAAATATGTTCCAAGACAAGCTATATAATATCAGTGTATTGATGTGTTTAGTTAGCTAATTAATTTTTATCCTGTTGATCTCAAAAAGTATATGGATAGTCCCAACTAGAAGTGGAAAAACAGCTCATTAGAGTCTTGTTTGTCTTAATCATAACACTTGTAATATATTTTCATTACATGAATAGGAGTATCTTATCAGGAACATGCACTAACACTAAACAAAGGATCACTTGTCTAAGGACTGTTCTGCCTGTTTGATAGAAACTCTGATACAAAGTAGAATGGGTGTTTTAGTGCTCCATGTCTCTCTCTCTTATATATATATTTTTTTTCTTATTTCTTTGAAGACTGCGATGAGATCCTGAAATGTTGTGAAAGACTGATCTGAAGTCAAGACTACACTGTCCATTGTCTCAAAGATTGCTCTGAGGAATTGAAATGGGACTCCGCCAACTGTTGTCTCAGAGATGGGTGGGAGGAGTTGAGGTAAGACTCTTCCATCCATTGGCTGGGAGAAGGGACTGAGAAGCTGAACTGGGACTCCACCTTCCATTACCTCAAGGACTGGTGCGAGGAACGCTGCCCATTATCCTGAGAATTGCTGCAGACAAGTGTGTGTGCAGACATACACTTGCAATTGAAGAGCTGGCTGCAAGACCAAGGAAGCTGGTCCACCAGGGACGTGTAATACATGATATGAAGAACAGACGTACTCCCCCCAACTCAGTATAAAGTGGGAAAAGGTAACAACCAAGGCACATCGCCAGGGAGCCATTGCTGTGAGGATGACTTCAGAAGTACACCTCCGTGAAGACACTCTTCACTGATGACTACTACAGACCCTGAGGGACACCCTCTACGAGACATTGCCATAAGGACAACTCCATGAGACACACTCCACAGGGTACCTTCAAGGGGACTCCAGAGGGATGCCTCCATGAGGACACTCACCTCTAATGGACTTTTGGGGGACACTCTGCTCCAATACTGACTACAAACCCTGAAGAACTCCCACAACTAATGATGACAACAAGGGATCCCAGGGACACTGCTGGATCCATGGTGGTGAATCTCTCTCTCTCTCACTCTCTCTCTACACCCTGAATTCTTGTTTTTCTTGCTTCATTTTCTACGTTTTTTCCAATCTGTCCTATCACTATCCCTTTTATTGCAATAATTTCCTTTTTTATAACTGTCTTTTTGTAATTTGTAATAAACAAACTGTCCAATTACAGTACTGACCTTGTTTGTATCTTAATTTCACTCTTGGGATTATGAACTGAGAGAAGGTCTGGTACTGGGATTTTCCTCCAATCAGACCCTAACAAAAGTGAAATATGACTAGGCTGAAAAAAAGAGAGAAAGCAACTCTTGAGACTTTTGGATTCTGAAACAGGTTCCCTGATGATTTCTTATGACCAACCGAATAAAAGATAGCAATCAATTAATTCATACCTGTTGTCCACTATCTTTTAAAAAAAACCACTAAAAAGCAAAAAAGAAACAAAAAAAAATTGCATTTGTCAGAATTACAGAATGTAAAGTTGTGGTATAGAAAGATTAATATTCTACCAGAAAGTACCAGAACAAAAAGCCTTGTTTCAATGATTCTTTTCCAAGTTCAGCAGTTTTGCAGGCCACCTTTCTTTTTGCAAGTATTATTCATAGTCTTTTCTCTATCTCATTCATCATAAGCTGCTGGTATGCACTTCACAGGTTATTTCCAAGCTAATTATCAAGATTTATATCCAAGTAACTAGGGTTCCTCTGGTCACTTACTCATTCTCAAACAAGGACCTCTGTCATTTTCACTTCCACATCATTCATCCTTGAAAGAAGACTCTCACAGAGCTCCCCCAACTAAGTTGTCTTAATAAACTACTACATGACACTTCCCATCCTTGCAACAGTGCCTACAAGGAAAGCAAAACTCTTTGTTGTGGTTCCCACTTTTGAAGTTGGGCAATATTGTCCCATTTTTTTCCTCATAGACACACATTTCAAAATAAATTTAGATTTTGTTCATACAAGAAGTAAATGCAAACTGCATCTAGCTCATGAATATCAGCATGACCACAGCTTTGCTTGCTCAGACTGGTTTCGTTGAGCCCAGCTATGGACATGAATGTATCGAAACTGGGGTTGTTTAGTCTGAAGAAGAGAATGCTTAGGGGGACCTTATAGTTCTTTACAACTTCCTGAAAGGAGGATGGAGAGAAGAGGCGGCTGGTCTCTTTTCCCAAGTCACAAGTGACAAGACAAGAGGTAATGGCCTCAAGTTGGGCTGGTGGGGGTTAGACTGGATATTAGAAAAAATTTCAGCCCTGAAATCAGACGGTGGAGTCGCCGTCCCTTGAACTGTTCAAAACCTATGTAGATGAGGCCCTTAGTGACATGGGTTAGTGGTGGACTTGGCAGTTCTGGGACAAAGCTGATGATCTTAAAGGTCTTTTCCAACCTAGCTGATTCTATGATTCTCTGATTCTATCAGCCCCACTGTTTCTTCTTCCTTCAGCTGTTCTCTTTCTCCATGAACTATGATAGTAGGCTGAAATACTAACCCTGGAAGCTTGACTAGAGAAAGATGAAAGGCCATAAACTTTTTGCAGTACAAGCAAGCAGGCAACAGCCTTATATGTTTTTATGGTGCAAACCACAGAATTTCTGTCACCTTGTACTTTTTCTCATTTCCAGTTTCTTTTTGTTCCAAGAGTTTGTAAAGTGTCATATCTCAGCTCACCTTCCCTATTTGCATTAGACATTTAGAGGAGAATTGCAGTGAATCAAGCATGCTTTTAAGGTATTCTTGAAAAACTTTCCCAGCCAACCATACTTCTTTCTGTACTGTAGCCCACCAACCAAAAGCTTCTCAGACTACACATGCATCATTACTCTGAACTTCAGGTCTAAACCCACAGCACCTGCACCTCCCTAGTTAAATCTCAATGGATAAGAATCATCATGCTACAAAACTTCATCAGCAGATAGCTTCTGTGACCACCTTACAAAGTACAGAATATTAAGATGCTTCAGCTGAAACCTTGTCAAGTTACTGATTTTGAAGATTTTCTCTGTATCAAGACTGATACACATTTTTTTAGAACACTATCAAAATAAATGGTATTAAGAGTGAACATTTAATTCTACCAATGGCATAGTGCCAAAATATGCCTGCTATTAAACTGTTTCCTGAAAATTTTTCTGTGTGTTTCTTTAAAGCTGTACAGGAAGGCAGATAAACTGAAACAAATATGATTTTTATAAACAAATGTATATAACTGTCATTTCCATAATTGATTAAATTCTATTTAACTGTTTACTTTTAAATACTGTTTTGTGTTAATTACTAGATCATAACGTTTTGTTCTTTTGGTTTCATTTGCACGACTTTGGATCTAATCTAGATTAATTTAAAAATACCAGAAGTATTAATCTTTGTGTTACTTGAAAGTTTAGACTTGAATCTAAGGATTTCCATTATAAAACTAAAAAATTGTAGTGGAAAAATACTGTTTGTGTGATAAAAGATATTTCAATTACAAAATGCTAAGTCTCAGCTGCATCTTTATTTAAACTAACCTTCTTCTTGACATCAGAGAAGCATATTTGGCTGCTATTCTGCTATTTCTATTGGAAAGAGTTGAAACAGTCTGGCCAGGTCTGGACACCTGTGCGTGCTATGAATGCTTGAAAACCGTGGTAAAAAAAGTGATGCGCTCATCACCGGTGGAGCACTTTTGGAAAACCCAGCCAGAACTTTTTCTGCTTTGTTTCATGAACAAGAATGTTGACTTTGAGGCAGCATCACTCCATTTAATTGATGAGGTTAGGTCATTAATTCTTTGTAATGGCCTTTCTGTTTACCTGATATACAGCTGTACCCCTTGGAACCAACAGTCATATTTTAAAGTCATCTTTCTGTGTGACATTGTTTAGCTTCCCAAATTTGCAGGTGGCCAATGGCAGTTTGAATACAAACATTTAATCCTAGTTGAAAGAAACAGAGAAAAATATAGCATTTTTGGTGGTCAGACTGTTTTGAAAGTTAATAGTTTTGTCTGATAGATGTGACTGCCGGCTCCAGAATCAAAATTGTCACCAAGAAATCTCTTGTATACAGGATTATAAAATTAATTTACCAGTTACAAATAAATGAAAAAAAAAAATCATGCAGATTTCACATCAGCTTAAAACACCTACTAAGAAACATAGTCTTTTGTACGTGAACTGTTGTTTCATTCACTTAAAGGAAGTTTCAGCTATGTGGATAATACTGACAATTTGGCTCTTAAATATTACAGTAACTGTTGTATCAAAGTTGGTGAAAGTACCCAAAGAAGGTAAACAGAGAGATCATATTGTGATGATTTGCATAATATCCTGCATATCTGACAAAGTGTAGAGAGGGACTTACTTAATCTCCAAAGTAGAAATTTAGAACTAACCTCAGGATCTCCACCTCCACAAAATTGTCTCTACAAAATCATATACAAAATATGTTTGCAAAAATTATCTCATTTTGTGCTATAGAAAGTGAAAATCTGGGTTATGACTGAAAAGAGATATACTGTCATCACTTACTTTTCGAGTGTAAATTATAGAAATGATTGATGCTTAAGCAAGATAATGCTCTGTTATTTATTTCTTCATATAGAAGAGAACATGCAATTTTGTAAAACTAAAATAAATGCTTGCAGATAAAGAATTTGCCTATGTACAAGAAAATAGGTATGATAAGAAACCTAGTGAGGTAGTAACAAAAGCCAAAGGAACCATTAACTTACTGTATGATACTTTGAAAAACTTTCTAAGCTGCTTGATTGTAAATATGGCAAAGAAATTTTGTACAGTATAATAGAAAAGAGATAGCACCTTACGAAATACTGGTGACTACAAATATTTTTACTGATAAAGGTGAAATAAAATAGTGATAATACATCTTTCTGTTATACATCTTCTCTGCTTATCGTTCTTATAGTAATATGCTACCTCCAGCAAGAACTCCAACTTTACCAGGTGGAAGACTTCACTTTTCTAGCTAGTGATGATTCTTGTGTTACCTCAGAAACGGAAAACTATACAGAAACTTTTAAAATATTTTTAGTGCAAAATTTTTAAATAATTTGAAGAGTCATCTAAACTTTGGTGGTTTTTGTTTAAGTGCTCTTTCATAAAACACAGCCAATAACTTCTTAACAGATTTTAGTTCATGGATTCATGTAGCAAAAAAAGTGTGAGTTTTTATTCTAACAGAAACAGAGGAATCCAGATGCTATTAAGGATAATTGAACTGGACAATGTGTAGAAATATCTAAGCTAGCTCAGATTACTGGAACTAAAATGGTCGCATTACTGCAGAAACACACTAGGAATTGCTTAGTTATGAGAATAAGGATGAGTTATGCAACTGTCATAGGTTCAACAGCAGCAGTCATTTTTTCTCCTTCTTCATAACTGGTGCAGTGCTGTGTTTTTGAATTTTGGCCTGGGAACAGCGCTGATAACACCGATGTTTTAGTTACTGCTCAAATTTTAGTCTGACCAAGGACTTTCTGAGCCTCATGCTCTGTCAGGGAGGAGGTGAAGCTGGGAGGAAGCAGAAATAGGACAGATGACCCAAATTGACCAAAGAGGTATTCCATATCACAGCATGTCATACCCAGGATGTAAACTGAGAGTTACTCTAAAGGGCTAGTTCACTGCTCGGTCAGGCTGTGTATTATTGGTCAGCGGGTGGTGTTGTATTCTCTTCCCTTGTTATTTCCTTTATCATTATTATTATTGGTGGTAGCAGTAGTGATTTGTGTTATACCTTAGTTACTAAACTGTTCTTATCTCAACCCATGAGAGTTGCATTCTTTCGATTCTCCTACCCATCCCTCCGGGAGCAGGGGAAAGAAAGGGGGGGGGGGAGTGAGAAAGCGACTGCGTGATTTATTTACAGCTCAGCTTAAACCACGACAGCAACAAGGACATTCCCTTAGTGTGAGTATTTTTGATCCACATGGAATTACAAAGGCTGTTTTGTATTTGTTTCTTTGAATTCTAATTTTTCCATGTTTGCTCTTGCTTGTAGTCCCTCCTTCCCTCTCTGTCTTTCCACTGAGTCTGTCAATCCTGAAGCACCAGTGCCACAGAAGGAAGTTATATTTTTTAATTCCTGAAACACAAACCTCATTTTTCATCGTGCAAGTCAGTGACTATTTGCAGATGTGCAACTGACAGAAAACCACATTGAAATAGATTTGTAAATGCACAAAAGGCTCTTTTCCATAGTGAGGCATAGACAAGTATCCACATTGGTATGCCCCAATTTTCTGTATCTTACCTCAATTTCATTATCATATTACACTATGTGAAGAGTCAGTACACACCACACTACACCCACAGCTCAACCCCACAAAATGGGTAAAAATGAAAATTGCTGGATATCCATGTCTTTTGCATTGTGATTATTTCTAATAAAAATCACAATTTGAAAGTATGGTTATCCAGAAACAAACTTTCATATGGAAGAGGTGTTTGTTAGATAAAAACATGGCTATTATATTTCCTTGTGCAGCTGTCTTTCATTAGGCTGTTTGTTACAAGCAGACCCCTCAAACACCTAAAGATCATCCATCACTATTTTCACAAAACATACAGGAAAAGATGACGATTTAAAAAAAATCAAAATTCCTATTTATCATTGTACCTTCATCTTAATAACTACATGACCCGATATTCACTTAACTGAATTAAAGATTTGCTGCAGGTTGTGACTTTACTCTCAGGAATCTGCCTTTATTAAGCCTTCTAGGAGAATCTCAGCAAAAAATAAATAAATAAACCTAAAAACTCCCTTGACCTCTTCACTACATATAGACTTCTCCTGACTATTTCTCATATTCCTCATATTTGTATTCATCTACCTTTCCTATATTTTAAAAATATATTGCTGGTTTATTTGCTTGCACTATTTATTCTTCACCACATAAACAGTTGTCTGATTTTTTAACTGCCATATCATTGCATTTAGTGATCCCATTTTTATCTGCAACTGTTTCTTTACAGTCCCAAAGTAAAATGTATTTCCAAAATTAGGAGAATTGTTGCTCCCAGTGACGTTTTCCCTTTATTATTTTCTATAGCATCTAGCATTTCATATTCTGAATAAGAAATTGTTCCAAGGCATTCCACTTCTCAGTAGGCAGTAGAAGAAGTATATAAAGCCCCCAGAAAAACTTTGTTAGATTTCTGTTTCTGTGATTCTTCTGTTCTTTGCAGAGCAGTGACATGGTTATGCCACTAAGAGTCATAAACCTGTGTCCGAGGATGGGAAACCTGTGTGAGGCTGGGAAAGTGGGTGTTGTCTTCACATGGAGACTACTTCCTCTCAAAGTAGTGGTTAAAAGCACAAGTTTGATGTTTTGGTTGCAGCAGTAAAGTATTATGCTGTGAAAGAACCAGCTAGGATGCCCTGCTTAAAAGCCAGTCTCTTCCACCTTTGAAGTTGGCAGCAGAGGGTCTCAACATGAGTCTAAGTTCTTGCTATCATGGCCACAACTGTATCTTCAGTCTTTTGCTTTGGTTAGTTTAGTTATTCTGCTAGTAGTTGAGCATTTTGTTTCAAGTCAGTATGGCTTTTATTCCACTATCTTGCATACATTCTGCTCTCTCCATCCCAAAATTAAACTCCTTTTCCAACATAAAGATCATCAATACTAACAAATAGAGAATTATTTCTATACAGTACTATCAAATGCAGGAGTATTGATATGGAAAATAAGTGCTATTTTACTAATTTTTTTGCCATTTCTTTATAGGCTTCTCACATTTAAACTATTGCATATTTAATTAATATTAATAAAAATGCTCATGTCAAGGTAATTTACATGCTCTTTCATGATGTAGCTTAAGAATTAAAAGTATTTTTCACTTTATATTTTTTTAAACCAGAAGAAACTCCTACTTATTGTCTTCTATAACAGAAAAAAACCCCACACTACTAAACTAAGACCTTCAAAAGGTTATAGGTTTTATGCTGTCATTCACATGTGCATATGAATGTATAATTCATGTGTGTATAATTTTCTGTTCATTTTGTATTTCTCATTTTTCTTATTTATTATAAAACACTTCAACTTGATATTATCTCTATATTAAAGCTGTTCTGTTTCTGTAGCCAAGATAATGTAGAAGAACCACATGAACAGAAAACAACTCTTTGAATTAATGAGTGACTGATACAAAGAAAATATCCACAGGTATTATGCTAGCTGCAAGATCATCTAATATCAAAATACCAGTTGAAGAAATGATTCAGAAATAACAGTCTGGAATTGCCCATCAGTGTTTAATATAAATTCTGCAGGATAAAGTTAACATTAAAAGGAAATGAGAGAAAACAAATGGAAAATATTTAACTTCGCTTGGATATAAGGAAAAGAGTTGTTATAAAAATTTCTTTAATAGACAGATGCTATAGTTCTACCAAAGTCCACTTTTTTAGTGTAACTGTGAGGATGTCTAGACATCCTTATATTTTGAGAAATAATTCAGCACCTAAACATTCATTTGTGGGTTTGTGTATTCAGACAAATATCTGGCAATGGCTCTGCTTCATAAAACTGCCATTATTCATGAGAGAACCAAATATTAATTCTTCATTATTAGTTTTTACTATTTATCATTTTACGTTTGTCATTCTATTTTAAATGTTTCAATCATTTTGTGAAATGACTTCAACAAGCAATTTTGCATCACAAATAAGAGAGGACAGATTGTAAAATGAGTGTATTTCTCTCACTGCATAGTTTACTTTTCAAAGATGTAGTATAGACTGATAATGTTTGTGGCAGTGTTTTTCTGCATGTAAACTGAAAACATAGCATTTAAGAGGTATGATTCATAAGTAGCACAAGATGCCTTACTGAAGCAGTCCAAGTAGTCAATAGAGATTAGATTTCTCAAAGATGGTACAGTTCCTAAGAGAAGTACCATATCTATTTTTTATTATATCTATATTGATTATACAGGAAGCCAAAGACAGCTTGACTCCTGACTGCAGCACCTCAATTAAGTACCTATAGCTCGGCAGTTTAAATCCATATGCTCTTTTTTCTCTGTGGTGCTCAAAAGGATATTATTAGCCTTAAGCAATTTTTGCAATATGTGGCACTGAAAATGAAAGGTACAATTCTTAATTCTCTATTCAGTATTAAACTCATGCGTACGGGAAGTGCTATAAAAATGTTTGTGTGACAGAAGACAAGGAAATATATAAAACAGATGAATATCCTTAAAAATGAAACATAGACTCCATATGTTTTATAATGAAGTATTTGGTTAAATAAGTACATCAAATTTATCTCTTAAACCAGAAATGACATTTAATGACCTCTCAGTTTTATATTCATCCATATTTACATATCTACAGGCAGCCAAGCTATTTTTCTGTTTCCATTAGAGATCCTGACTCCAATTCCAATTCCACAATCATCCCCAATAAAGCTGAGATTGAATCTTCAGCAGAGCTAAGACATATTCCAGTTCATTATGGTATCTTCTCTATGCGCATCAGGCATTCCAAAGCTCAGCAAGTCAGAGGCATGTAAGAAAAAAAATCAAACATTTTTATCTATTTTGATTATTTCAGAAATAGACTCATATCTTGGATAAGAATATGTGTCTTCAGTAGCTCTTTTATTTAAAACTCAAACTGAATTAAAGACAATTTTCTAATACATCACATCCATCCAGAAACATTAGCTTGAGATTAATTTCCTCTTTGAGACAATATTTCTTACAAGCAATCCAGCTTTGTAACATGTAACATAGCCCATATGATCTTAGACATATATACATGTTTAAGAAACACATCTTTTATATTGAAAAAAAAAAAAAAAAAAAAGATAAAATCAGTTTTAAATGTTTCAGTTTAGCTTTTAAAAAAAAGAAATTCTTTGGTTTAAAAATTATTTGGATGTAGTTCTATCTTGACCTAACAATATTATCTGCCTTCCAAAGTTGCTAGAGTGTCAAGAGGAGATGCAGTTCACACTGCTCTTGCCCTCTCTTTTCTTGCCCATTGTCTTCCCTCAGCCAGCAGGAACTGTGGTGGTAGGGAAAATTTTAAGAACAGAAAGTGATACCAGTGTACAATGCAAAATAGGACATCTTGTCCTATAGAAAAAATGGCAATATAAAAAGCTCAAGTGAAATAAATACAGATGGACTCTGAATTTATTTGAAAGCTGCCTAATTAATTTGACCGAATTCTTTAGAAAAAAGAAGCAATGTGACTCACGAGTTTTCTTGTAAAAGATTTCAAGTTTTTCAAAGCTTTATTTATGTATTCCTTTACCTCCAAATTATCTCCCTGGTTTTGTTGAGGGTCTTTTCTCTCAGATTTGTTAAGATTCCTAGTAAGTGTCTCAAAGAAGTATCTAGAGCTTACTATTTTGTTAACTCGGCTCTTTTGAAATGGCACTCTTTTGAAATGGCAGCTCTCTCTGACTATCTTTTGTTTTTAAATTAAGAGGTCTTTTGCAGAAACAGTAGAACAGTATACTACTATGTATCGCTACATAGCGTCAGGCAAAAGACTGCTATTCTCTGAAACCCCTAAAATTTGCAGTAAATCAATGAGCACACTACCATACCAAAAATCAAAAGACACTAGTTCCATAGTACAGGAAAAAAAAAAAAAAAAAAGGTGCAAGAGCATTTGCAAAGAACTACGCTTCCCCTCAATGATTATAGTAAGTCAGTAAGACAACATCCCTAACTGATTCCTACAGGAAGAGTTTCTATTTGACATAAGAAATATATGGAACATTTGCAGCATGTACCTTTACTGCTCATCACAGTGCAGCTTCCCAAACTCTAACATGCTGAGGTCTGCACTGTGAACAGACCTTTCTAAAATTGCGCATAAATATTCTAAACTATAGTTAGCTAAATAAGAAAATAAAAGAAACGACATGATTATTCTCATACAGTTTATGGAGTAAATGTTTTTGCATTATGCACATATATATGTGTTTGCATATATGCATCTGTATGTAACTATAAATGTATATATGTATGCAAGATAAATATTTAATAAGTGCTGCTTTGTGTGGCTCTTCTAATCTTAAAAGGGGGCTAAATCTTAACATTCATTTGATTGTTCATGACCAGAGTTATAGGACAAAACATTGTCACACCAGATGAGATATCAATATAATTCCAAAAGTTCATAAGACAGGATTTCCCATATTTACATGTTCTTCCTTCACAAACACAGCCTCTCATCCCCTTTTGTGACATACTAAAGAAATCGTATACTAGCTGTGATTCAGTGCTGAAATACAGGTATTTAGATTCTTTGTATATCAGAGATCAGAGGCATATGCACAACGATAACAGGACCTTTGAGGGATCCATCTCTTTTGGAACAACAACTAAAAGGATTAGAAAATACCTGAAATGCCACTAAATACCTCTGCTTCTGTACCAAAACAGCTTGTTTATTTTTAAATAAAAGTATCATGAAAAAAAATTAAATTCATTTATATTCTTATATGTCAAATTTATAAAAATTGTACTGATTTGGACAGCTTATCTGTGTGCCATCAGAGTCCTTAAGTCTCTGCCTACAGCCTCGACACAGCATTCATTTACTTCAATGAGATCTCAGTACAAACAGAATTACATGGTGAAATTGCTGAAATTAGAATCTTCTTTTATTTCTGGATACAAGTATGCACTGGGTCTGACAGAGATGGAATAGACTTCATTCACAGCAGCCCATATGGTGCTGTGTTTTAGATCTGTGACACAGCAGCGTTTCAGCTGAGCTGCGCCTACAGAGCATTGAAGCCTCCTCTGTCTCTAACACCCCACTACCCTTCCAGGATTAGGCTAGGGGTTGGCAAGAAGCTGGGAGGGAACAGAGGCAGGACAGCCAGCCCCAACCGGCCAAAGGGATATTCCATACCATATAACATCATGCTCAGCAATAAGCCTGTGGGGCAGTTATTCCAAAGTAGCCATCACTCAGAGAATGTCTAGGCATCACTCTGCTGCTGGGGGATGGTGAGTGCTTGCCCTTGCACCAGTTGTTTGTTTGTTTGCCTTTCTCTTTCCTACACCTTTTAAAATGTTGTTGTCTAGATCCGTGAACTTTTCTCTCTTTTGATCTTCCAGTTTTCTCCTTTGCTTGTCTGAAGGCGAGGTGAGTGGTCACTGGTTAGCTGCTGGCCAAGGTAAACCCACCAAAAATACTATGTTTAGATGCAACTCGTATCCAAAGAAAGACAGGGTCATAGCAGCTAAACTAAGAAATACACCAAGTGCTCTGCTGCCTGGATTCTTTTAATTCAGTAAGAACCTTTTTTTAAATTAGAGAAATTGGATAAACGATTGATTATGGCCACTATTACACAAATAACAAGCCCACTTGTTAATGCATCAAACATGAATATGCAGATTGCTGATGAGATTGGCAGCCACTGCAACACTGCCAACATACTATTCTGAGCAATTCTTACTTTTGGTAAATGAATAGAATTTGGTCTCTAGGCAACCTCTAAGACTCAGAATTCCTATATCATTCATCTCTAATTATTATTGTTTCCTTGTCACAATACTTCTTAATGTTCTTTGTATAGTCAGATTTTATTTTTACAAAATTACAGTTAATGTTACTAAGTTAGATCTCACTGCTTACCATATTTTTCTCTTTATTTAGAAATATTGTTTGACTCCTGATTATTATTAGAACAGCATGTAGAAATTAGTTTGTTGTTATTAGTTTTCCTACTGCCAACTGGTTTGCAAATTGCTTTTTGTTTTTTTAAAATGTGGTTCAAGGATTGCAATAAAAAGAATACCACCTACTGGGTTCAGTTAAGAATTTATGAAAATGAGTTTGTTTGATGGACGTTTAAGCATGTGTCCATCTGCTTTTAGTCTCAGAGTATTAGGCTGTAAAGTCTATCAATATTAATAAGGCTATGGATATGTTTGCTGATGTCAGATCACACAGTTACCCACTGCTGAAAACTGGGGTTAGACAGATGGTTTAAATGGTGCAACACATAATAAAATTTCAGTTATTCATTAAAAGTCGTTAGAACACTGTGATAGTATTGACGGATAAGCAAGATAGAAAAAGAGCAGATACTGTGTTTTGTAAGAACTCTCATAAGCAAAGCAAAGTAATGTGACACACATGAAAGCCATTATGTTGAAGAAACTGCTTGGGTACAGCCTTGAACACTGGACTTTCTTTTATTAAGACAGGAAATCTTCTACAAGACAAACTGAATATTATTGAATTATAATATAATTATATATTATTATATATAATTATAATTATTATAATATAATTATAAATATTATATATAAAATTATAATTATAATGAATTACTGTGGTAAGTGTAACAGACATTTGATTTCAACCATGAACAGTGGATATTTTTCTTTCAGTGGACACTGATCACATCTATTCAGTATTCCTGTTGTCAACATCTTAACTCCCTAAAAAAGCACAAATTAGAGTAGATACAATATCAGTAACCTAAACGAACTCCTCTCTGTTCTTACACATTACTTGCATCTTCCTAAATAAGCGTTTGTCCTGGTTTAGCAGTAGCAGTCATTTTTTCTACTGGTGCAGTGCTGTGTTTTGACTTTCGACCTGGGAATAATTCTGATAAAGCCGATGTTTTCAGTTGTGGGTCAGAATGTTTACTCTGACTGAGGACTTTGTGAGTCTCATGCTCCGCCAAGGAGGAGGAGAAGCCAGGAGGAAGCAGGGACAGGACACCTGACCCAAACTGGCCAAAGAGGTATTCCATACCACAGCACGTCATGCCCAGGAGGTAGAACTGAGAGTTCCCGGAAGGGCTGGATCATGGCGGGGTGGGGGTGAGGTACCAGTTGGTGAGCGGTTGTATTCTCTTGCTTGTTATTTCCTTTATCATTATTACTATTAGTGGTAGCAGTAGTGATTTGTGTTATACCTTAGTTATTAAACTGTTCTTATCTCAACCCGTGGGAGCTGCATTCTTTTGATTCTCCTCCCCATCCCTCCAGAAGCAGAGGGAAGAAAGGTGGGGGGGGGGGGAAGTGGACTTCGTGGTTCTGATTTACGGCCTGGGCTTAAACCACGACAGTTCTTTTTGGCGCCCAACGTGGGGCCCGAACCCATGAAGGGTAGAGATAACGACAGTTCTTTTTGGCGCCCAACGTGGGGCACGAAGGGTTGAGATAACAACAGATCTGACTGAGGCACAATGCTGATTTATGGGCTCTCAAAGTTGTTCTTTTTGATACCACAGTTTCTGTATGTCGTAGCTTGCTTGGAGCCAGTATTTGCTGTGTTAGTGTTTATCAAGTGTGGGCCTTGGGCTAAGGTTCTTGTTTCATTGTACTTCATGGTAATGGCTTGTAATGCGGGCAGGCTCCGGCAGCAGGGCGGGATGGACGTGGCCGTGGACTTGTACCTGGCCGTCCCGCTGCTCTTCACTGTCCTGGCCCTCGTCCTCGCCTCCGTCTTTGTGAGGCTGCGGGGAGCTGAGGGGGAGCGGCCCCGGGAGCTGGCGGCGGCCGAAGCGGCCCGGGAGAGCGGCCCCAGGGACCAAGCGGCGGAGGGAGTGGGGCCGCAGGCCGGGAAGGAGGAGGCTGCCGAGCAGCGGGAGGAGGCGGCGGAGGAGCCGAGCCCCACGGCCGAGCCCAGCCCCGCGGCGGCCGAGAGCATTCCCCAGCAGCCGTCTGCCGAGCCCCGTGAGCCTGAGCCCCAGGAGGATGCAGGAGACCTCGCAGCATTTCCCAGCAAGGCAGAGGAGGAAGATCTGGACTCGGAAAAAGAGAAGCTGGTGGTGAGAAAGCCTTCAAGCACAACAGCTACACTAGCCCCAGTGAAAAGTACAGCAGCAGCATTTGAGAGTTTTGAAGGTTTTGAATGGCCTTTGGGTACCCTTGGGACCTGCCTGCTGATTGTGATGGGGATCACCATGTTGGCACACACACAGAGTGTGTTCTACCCACGACCATTTTGTCTGATCCCGAGAGTTAAGCAGAGTCAGGTTGGGGTCTTGTCTGGGTTTAGACAATACAGGGGGACCGAGAGGTTTTCCCCAAGGCTGGACAGTCATGAGTGTCACGGTGTGTGGGACAGTATGGGCGAGTATCTAATCCACTGGGCCCCTCCAGTGCTTTGGAAGCGTCGGAGATGGAAGGCAGCTGTGTGGAGTCCCCGACAAGTTGCAGAAACTGCTGCAGGGGAGGGTGAATTATTTTGAGCCTGATGAGCCCATCCATCAGGGCAGAGATGCAACATAGAGATGGACTCATGATCGAGGGGTGGATTTTGCAATGGGCCTCTCCTGCTCTGAAAGACTGTTACAAGAGATGGAGCCCACCATCATGGACCGAATGGACTCAGCAGCTTTATAGGGATTGGTCTGTGCACTCAGATAACAGTGCACTGAGATGAGAGTGAGGGTATATTGAAAGTGTGGGATCTGAGCATGACGTGAATGGTATGGAATAAGGGGTGGATACTGTCCTGGTTTAGCAGTAGCAGTCATTTTTTCTACTGGTGCAGTGCTGTGTTTTGACTTTCGACCAGGGAATAATACTGATAAAGCCGATGTTTTCAGTTGTGGGTCAGAATGTTTACTCTGACTGAGGACTTTGTGAGTCTCATGCTCCGCCAGGGAGGAGGAGAAGCCAGGAGGAAGCAGGGACAGGACACCTGACCCAAACTAGCCAAAGAGGTATTCCATACCACAGCACGTCATGCCCAGGAGGTAAAACTGAGAGTTCCCGGAAGGGCTGGATCATGGCGGGGTGGGGGTGAGGTACCGGTTGGTGAGCGGTTGTATTCTCTTGCTTGTTATTTCCTTTATCATTATTACTATTAGTGGTAGCAGTAGTGATTTGTGTTATACCTTAGTTATTAAACTGTTCTTATCTCAACCCGTGGGAGCTGCATTCTTTTGATTCTCCTCCCCGTCCCTCCAGAAGCAGAGGGAAGAAAGGTGGGGGGGGGAGGGAAGTGGACTTCGTGGTTCTGATTTACGGCCTGGGCTTAAAACACGACAGCGTATCAAAAAAAAGATATGTAGAAGATATTCTGGAATAACAAATAAATGTGTATTTCTAGATACCTCTGTGGAGGTATCTTCAACAGTAAGATTTCAAGTGTTTTGCCCTTTTGCATAGTAAAGGCAGGTTAGAATTTGAAACGTTATTTCCTGCACAACAGTCCTGTTGCCAAATCCACACTCACTTTTTATGTCAGATCCCTATAAATATTAGTAGCAATTTTTCAGATAGAAGAAAGGAGAGCTTTTTCTTTACTTTCGAGTGTAAAGAAATGCTCTACTTACTGAAGAAGGAGGTTTTACTTTTCCTATACATCATCTGCTCTATAAACAGTTGAGTTTACTTGAAATTGAAATATGCAAAACTGAAAGAAAAAAGAATAGAAATTAACTCTTATGCAAATAGTCTTTCAAATAGCCCCATTTTATGTCTTATATTATATTATATTATATTATGTCTTATATATATGTCTTATGACTAATAGCATTGTCCGGGTGTTTCTTGGAGTCTGATAGGCTTGTTGCCATGACAATGTCCCCGCAGAGCCTGTTTTCAGTGGCCAACTACCCTTTCAGTGAAGAACCTTTTCCTAATATCCAACCTGAACTTCCCCTCATGCAACTTCATTCCACTTCCTCATGTCCTATCACTGTCACCAGAGAACAGAGATCAACACCTCCTCCTCCACTGTCTGCCTTGAAGAAATCTCTCTACCCTCAAGGGAATCCACAGCAACTTCTCATTTACTAGCAAATTTACTTAATATACATTTGATTCCTTCATCCAGGTGATTTCTAAAAATATTAAAGAGCACTGTCTCTAAAATTCAGCCCTGGACAGCCCCACTGGTGACTGGTTACCAGCCTGATGTAACTCCATTTACTAAAACTCTTCAAGACAGACCCATCAGCCTATTGATCTTTCAATGTATTACAGACATGTCTAGCTGTGTCCTGAACATTTTGTCCAGAAGGATACTGTGAGAAACAATATCAAATGCTTTGCTGAAATCCATATCCACCACATCTACCAGCTTCCTTTTGTCAGCTAGACGGGTGATGTTGTCATAAAAGGAAATTCAGTTGGTTAAGCAGGACTCAACTCAACTTTCCTCTTTGTTTTTGACTTCGGTCTGGCTTTCAAATATTTTTTGTAAAATTAAATTGGTAATGATACTGAATAACTGGTCTACGGTTGAGCTTGGAACTAGCCCACTAAAGATCTTTAATGCATTGTAACTGATGTGAAAACTGACTTCTTTTACAGCTTTTCTATAGGAAAAGCTGGTCTTTTGATATTATAAAGAAATACAACTGTTCAAGGAGTGCTGTCTTGCAGCAGTTTGAGACAGCACTTTTGGTTTGATACTGTAGAAAGATTTTATTTAAATGATGTTAAAACATAGTTTTGTCCTGGCAACCAAATCCACCTAGTATTGACCCTGACCAGTTAAATAAAAATTTATACCCTTTCATCTGAAATTTAGAAGATAATGTTTGTAAACCTTTGTCTAAAAACTGACTAACTCATAATGTTATCCATATTTGTAGTTAATAAAGTGCCTTCAATGCAGGCATACACAATATGAGTTACCCTACCTCATTAGTCTCAACAGTTTTAGAAAAATATACATTGGACAGGCATACTAATGCCTCCTGGAAAGCAGGTTTAGATAATATACACTACTTAGCACTAAAAGTAGCTTCCTAATTTTCTTTCTAAGCCAAAACCAGAATAAGAAACAATCAGGCATTTACAAATCAGAGCAACTACTTCACATCAAAAATACACAAGAAGAAGCAGCTCAGATATATTGACTGCTGCATTAGCATCTTTGCTTGTTTCCTTTTCTCTCTCTGAAGAGAAAACACAATTAGGGCTGGCAAATCACTGAACAATTCACTTTGAAAACCTTTTATGGACTTCGATGGTTAGAACAATTTCAACAGGTTAGTGAGAGGACCTTTATTTTAATGTGAGGGTCAGAATAGATCAAAAGAAACACTTTTCTAATGGTTAGAAAGCATCACAAAAGACATATTGTAAGAATTGAACATAAAGGTACATAACAAACCTAATCTTAGGTGCCTTAAACACTACTTGGGAGTAAAACCTAAAACAGGTTTTATGTGCTCTACCTAGATTCTGTGATTTTTCAATAATGAATATGAAAACTGAATGACAGAATATTTTATCTAGGAAGCTATCCCTGAGAGTAAGAAATGTCAGGAAAACCAATGTCTTCCTCTTCTGAGAAAGTTTTAAAAGTCTGAGTTTACCTGTTTGGGGTTTAGGATTTTTTTCATATTCTAAGACCAGTAATGACTAGAGGCTATGGAAATGACAGTGATTGCCATTTCTGTGAAGGGGTGAATTGAGGAAATAAAAATCTAAAATTCTTACTCTAGTCGAAATAAAACGTCACAGCCTTCAGTGCTTTTTTTTTTTTTTTTACCTCTATATCAGAAGGAATATAAAAATTTAACAAAATTTGTTATTTTTTAAAGAAAAAGAATACATAAGAAATCACAGAGTGTTTTGTGTGCATCCTCTATTGATCATTTCCCAAAGGTGCTAGTGTCTTCTTACAGCTCAATAATGTTTTCAGATTTTTCATTCTGAAATGCATTTGCTGTATTGTGAGGTTGAAGAAGTCACCCTTTGAGCAATCTCTTTCATTAGCTTTTCAACTTTAATTGACTACAAACATAATGGCTAGTTGAAGAAATATAGTAAAATGGAAAAAAACCAAAGATGTACCACAAGTGCATTCTACACACCTTAAAATCACAGTATCACAGTAAGCTAGAGATTGGAAGGGACCTCAAAAGATCATCTAGTCCAATCCCCCTGCCGGAGCAGGAACACCTAGATGAGGTTACACAGGAATGTGTCCAGGCAGGTTTTGAATGTCTCCAGAGAGGGAGACTCCACAATCCCCCTGGGCAGCCTGTTCCAGTGTTCCGTCACCCTCACTGAGAAGAAGTTTCTTCTCAAGTTTAAGTGGAACCTCTTGTGTTCCAGTTTGTACCCATTACCCCTTGTCCTATCATTGTTTGCCACTGAGAAGAGCCTGGCTCCATCCTCATGACACTCCCCCTTTATATATTTATATACACTAATAAGGTCACCCCTCAGTCTCCTCTTCTCCAAACTATAGAGACCCAGCTCCCTCAGCCTTTCCTCATAAGGGAGATGCTCCACTCCCTTAATCATCTTAATTGCCCTGCGCTGGACTCTCTCCAGCAGGTCCCTGTCCTTCTTGAACTGAGGGGCCCAGAACTGGACACAATATTCCAGATGTGGTCTCACCAGGCAGAGTAGAGGGGAAGGAGGACCTCTCTCGACCTACAAACCACCCCCTTTCTAATACACCCCAGGATGCCATTGGCCTTCCTGGCCACAAGGGCACAGTGTTGGCTCATCCTGCCGTCCATTAGGACCCCCAGGTCCCTCTCCCCTACACTACTCTCTAACAGGTTGTTCCCCAACCTATACTGGAACCTGGGGTTGTTCCTGCCCAGATGCAGGACTCTACACTTTCCCTTGTTATATTTCATCAAGTTATTCCCTGCCCAACTCTCCAGCCTGTCCAGGTCTTGCTGGATGGCAGCACAGCCTTCTGGTGTGTCAGCCACTCCTCCCAGCTTAGTGTCATCAGCAAACTTGCTGATAGTACACTCAATTCCCTCATCTAAATCATTGATGAATATATTAAATAATACTGGTCCCAGTAGTGACCCTTGAGGCACTCCACTAGATACAGGCCTCCAACTAGACTCCCTCCCATAGACTACAATTCTCTGGCTTCTCTCCTTCAGCCAGTTTGCAGTCCACCTCACTACCTGATCATTCAGACCACACTTCCTCAGTTTAGCTATGAGGATGTTGTGGGAGACTGTGTCAAATGCTTTGCTGAAGTCAATGAGCATTATCTTTTTTGACCTACATTTCTCTTGCAGCTTTTAATTTTTTTTATTTTATTCTATTTACTTTATTTTATTGTATTGTACTGTATTTTATTTTATTTTATTTTATTTTATTTTATTTTATTTTATTTTATTTTATTTTATCTTTATGAAAGTATTTTGTCCATGATACCAGCATATTGATTTTGGTCTTATGCTCCTAATTTTGGCTGAATTTGTCTACCCTACTAATTTTGTCTTAGTCCTGTTAAGTTTTCTAATCTTTATCTGTATTTGTCCCCTTTCTGCAGCTTACTTTGTTCACCTAGAAACTTCATGTATTCACAAGCGAAGAAGTGCAAGCATTGTAAAACAAATTTTAAAAATCTGTTGCCTACAGCTAGACCTACCTTGGCAAGACCACCTTAAGAAAATAGATGAGCAAAATCATTAAAGGAGTAAGTATTGTTAGCTAATTGCTAGCAATTGCTACTGCTTAGTATTTTGAAAGTAGGTGAAGCTTGTAGAGCATCTAGAAAATTAGAAAACAAAAATTTAAGAAATTTAAGCACTAATGCAAAAATAAAAATTAAAAGAAGAGGGTGGTTTAGGACAGCAAATTTAGGAATGAAGGTTCAGATTCTCATTCGTCATTGGGTGAGGAGGAAAGTTATTAATAAATGCAATAATTCTTCTTGAGAGTATGCAGCATATTTACATCATGCACCTAAATCTACCACAGCAATTAGAGGGCAAAACAGTGGACTGCCACTGTATTTACCTGTGTTCAGATTATAACACTCTGTCCACATGGAATGGAGCTTTACATGTAAAATCTAACCAGCAGCAATTGGTGAAAGTGCACACCAAATGAAAGTGTGTACAGCTCTAAAAAATAAACTTTGTTAAAGCCTGTCAGTCTTAGACAGGCTATAACAATGCCTTAAAACAATGCCACAAAAGGTAGCTGAGTGTGCTTTCAAGCACAGAGTTTCAGGAGAGAGTCCAGGAGCTTCCAACTCTCAGCACTGAGGTACTGAGGACAGGTCATTGAACATCTTTGACAAGGATGTAGACAGTGAGGCTGTTTTCAGTACGCTTGACAAGACCATTCTTCACCATGCAGACTGAAGACACAGAGAAGACACACTGGTACATTCTTTTGCAGATCTTGCTATAGGGGCATTCGGGTATGTTTATTTACCCACATATAGCTAGACAGAGATAGAGATATATTGTATCATAAGCTCAGATATGAAACTTGGAAGAAAAAAGATAAATTTATCATTCTGCAACGCAAACATACAGTAAGAAACATAATTCCTTACACTTTTAACAGGACCCAGTACAACCCTGTAAGAGCCAGAGATCAGGACAACTGTTGCAAGAGGCATCATGTCACTTCTGTGGTTTACAGAGACTGTCAAGGAAAAAGAAGAGATAAGCAATGTCTGTTACCATCAGTGTGGCTGGCAGATGGATAAAGAGATGTTGCAATCTAGATGGCACACGAGTAATAGCAAAATATTTGCAGCAGAAGTGTAAGAAGTTAAACCAAATAATATATGGGAAAAAACTACTTTCATTATAACTGTGGCAATTCGTCTCATTCTATTTATTCAGCAATTGATGAGCTGAATAAATATGTCTACACCTACAAATATGTTGAGTATGCTGTAGTTTGGCAACAGACCTGAGGTTGAATAATGTTGATAGCTCCTGTTTACCTGAAGTCTTAGTAACTGTGGGCCACTTTCTATCCTCTTGCCACTGCTGATGTGTAAGGTTAAATAAAGTAATAAACAAATGAGTGCTGCTGTTTGTTGCACCCAGAAGGCATATGGGAAAACTAAAAAATGAAATAGTAGCTTAGAAATAATCTGATCTAGGGATATCAAAATACAATAAAATCACACATGGTTAGGTAATTTACTCACCCATAGGCATGCAGTTAATGTATTACTGCAACTATGTAAGTGTTCCTGAGATGACCCCTTCAAACACAAAAAAATTTCAATACAAAATAAATTATTTGGCATTTCAGTTCTGGAATTAAATCAGGATACTGTGGGAGCAAGTGTTTTGCAGCTTTGGAAAACTTCCATTTAATCTCATCAAGTAAGACCAGAATACTTTCTAACTGGAGAAGGATTTAACAACATTGAGAAGAAACAAGGATACATATAAGAATAATGGTTTCCAAGCTCTACACAAATATTAAATGAAAAATTTATTTAAAAATTTTGAATACTTAGAGACTGTCGATAAAGTATTAGCCCATTTTTCAATCTTACTCAAATAATTTTAGTTTATTTTAGAAATCCTATGAATCTTTTCAAGACAAATCCTTAGCAAATCCCCAGTCACAGTTAATGGCTTTATCCACTTACAGTTAAATTGTACTCTAGTGTTTGCATGTTGAATCTTTCTGCACTCTAAATGTGCAAATTTCCCACTAGATTTATCTTAGAATAACTTTAATAATGAAAAAAAAAGAATAGTCATATACTAAATCTAACATTTTCAGATTTTTTTATTTAATTTTGGCATAATTTTTCAAGTCATGCATAAAGCTTTCAAATTTTGGTGAGATGGAAAAATTATTTTCAAGAAAGCAGCTGCAATCAAGATGCATAGAAACATTTATTTCTCCTTTTTTCCACTTTCTGTAACAAACAGCATTCTGAATTAAATAGAACCTGGCAAAATTTTCCAATAATTCAACAGCAGATTATTAATTTCAAATTGTTTAAATAAAAGTGCTGTGCTACTTCGCACTTTCAAATTATAGTAGAACAGAGACATTTGGCAACAGAGACATTCTCATCATTGATAGGAACATAGGCTTTAAAAGTATTTTCAATAATAACAATACCTAACAAAATTATGTAAAACCATCATGTTATTAAAAAGGAAAATGACAGAAGAGCACCATATCTTGAAAATAAAACTTTAAGCTGTGATTATATTAAAATTACCTGACATTAATTTTTCGCATTAGAAAGGCTAGCAAATATTATGAGAAAAAAATGTCCCAGACAATTTCCCCTTTTGATTCTGTGGAGCTGGATTTCTTCATTGTTTCAGCAAAAGTATATGCAGGATATCAATGAACTGAGTTTATAGATTGACTTAACCTTATCACTTAACATTGGAGTGTATACCCTACAAAGGCATGGTTAAATAGATATCGACCAACCCCTTAGCCACCTTCACAGGAAGATCCAGATCTAGGAAGGCTTGATAAGGATGTGGATCACTACCATCACATAAGGAACAAGGTACAAATTCAGGGTATATTTGCAGCACACTTGCAAAATTCCAGTTTTACAAGAATATTTCTTCACACAAAAACATATAAAGGGAAACAGCACTGAATGGCCACTTACTTTACTGCTTCCCTTTTGTCCAGATTTTTTGGATTGCCTTGCTCCAACTGCCAAGTGCCCCTTCCTTAATCAAATGAGGGTTTGGAGGCTGTCACAAAGACAAAGCAGATCTACTTGGTCATTTCCTTTTGTGGAATAAAGAAGGAGTTTTTCCTATTGGACCTAACTAGAGATTAGTGACTATTTTCCCACCTTCATGAATCATGCAGGAATAGTGTTGTTAAGGAACAGGAATGTAGATCTAACATCTAGCAATTTGGATGCATATTAGCTCATTACAGTTTGTAGCTGATTTCTAAAAAGCCTGAGTCCAAAAATGAAAACGAACCTTCATTTCAATCTGTAGTCATTGTTTCAGTCTCTATCAGAGAAATAGAGATTTTAGCCTCCCCACACTAGGGCTACTTAATTGCTAGATACATTAAAATAACAACGTCACAGCCTGTTGTTTAAATCTTCTGTTGTGTTTGCTTTTGGATGACCTGTGTCCAGATCAAAGCCCAGAGTGCTTATTTGGAGTCTACCACAAATCAGGGACATGCTTTCTGATGATTTTGTTTTTGCTACACAGTATAGCTTATATATGACAGGTCATTAAAACATAGCTACATATTTTTTAAAGTCGCATGCTTTTGTAGAGAAGGCAGCTTCACTATACAATTTGCATAAAAGGCATCATTTTCTAGAAAATAATTCTAATATCTTTTGTAATGTGAAAAACAAAGCAATTCTGTGCATTCTTCAAAACAGTGTAGATTATTCCTTCCCAGTTACCAAGTTTTTCTGGTTTAGCAGTAGCAGTCATTTTTTCTACTTCTTAGTAGCTGGTGCAGCTCTGTGTTTTTTACTTTCGGCCTGGGGATAATACTGATAAAACTGATGTTTTCAGTTGCTAATCAGAATGTTTTACTCTGACCAAAGACTTTGTGAGTCTCATGCTCTGCCAGGGAGCAGGGGAAGCTGGGAGGAAGCAGTGACAGGACACCTGACCCAAACTAGCCAAAGAGGTATTCCATACCACAGCACGTCATGCCCAGGATGTAGAACTGAGAGTCCCTGGAAGGGCCAGATCGCTGCTGGGTGGGGGCGAGGTATCGGTTGGTGAGGTGTTGTATTCTCTTCCCTTGTTATTTCCTTTATCATTATTATTATTGGTGGTAGCAGTAGGGGTTTGTGTTATACCTTAGTTACTGGACTGTTCTTATGTCAACTCGTGGGAGTTGCATTCTTTCGATTCCCCTCCCTGTCCCTCCAGGAGCAGGGGGAAGAAAGGGTGGGGGTGTGAAGGAGACTGCGTGGTTCTAATTTATGGCCTGGGCTTAAACCACGACACAAGTAAGGAAAATAGATTATCAAGGTGAGTAGTTGGTTAATTTCTTCATGTTGTATCAGTAATCAGCAAACCCTTTTGTTTTGTTTTCAAAATCAGCAGCATTGTATTCTGTATCCCATAAAATCAGAAGAAAACCTCTGTAATTTATTTAATGAAATTTTTTTTCAGCATGCAGTGGAATGTTTTGGGTTTGTTTTTCTTTATCCTTTAGAACTCATTGTTTCAACAGTTGGGTAACATGCCCTCTAAATTCATTGACAAAATTGCATGAAGTAAAAAAATGTCTGAAAATTCTAATTTAAAAGGTAAAATTATTGAGAAGATTGTAATATGATTATTCCATAAACTTTAGCAAACTTTGCTATAAAATTATTATTAGAAATTCATCATCAAGTGCTGAGAAGGTAAGAGTGGTAGAACTAAGTTATTGAGACAACCTTTAATTGCCCACCTTGTGTGTGCTCTAAAAGATAGTCTTTAATTACATAATCATACACTATTTTTTTCCCTGAGAATAACTGCCTCACTCTGTTCATTGAATGGATTATGTTTATTTAATGAGCAGCTATTCAGAATCTTTTTTTTCTTCAGATTTAGTGAATGGCTCATGGTTTATTTACGAAATATTTTTCAAATGCAACTCCATTTCTCATTTCCACAGGGAAGTTATTAATTCTCTCCCATCAGTTTTCCTGGGATTAACGAGAAATGATTGCCTTTTGGAAAAGGACATTATCTCTTGCCCATCTCTATGTTGTTAATTTTGACTGTTTCTAGTGTATGAGTGAGGTAATTATAGTTATCTTATATATAATTTAATTTCTCTGATTTCTGCATCATATATTTTAGCATTTTAATTATGATTTATTTTGAGTTATGAATTTATCTTTACAATATCTCTTAGAGTTTTAATACATGGAGCACTTTTTAAACTAAAAATATGCATTCCAGATTTTTAATTTCAGCAGCTAAGTTTTCATTTTTATTTCAGCTCATGATTTGTGCAGATCTCACTAGGTAACAGCAGGTAGACAAAGTATAAGGTTAAGCAGCTGTTGTTACAAAGGATTCAAAGGGGGAACATAGAGATATAATCAAGTTTTCCAATAACATTAATGAAGAAATTATCCATTCTCATCATGGAATCTTTGTCCTTACCCTGTCCTCTTTTCAGCTGGAATTTTTAAGTTAATTTTCTTCCTAGCAGCTAGTACACTGCTGTCTTTTGGCACTAATGCTGATAACACCCATATTCAAACTTGCCACGTGAAAAATAAAAGGAGGAGGACTAAGCAGAAATATTACTTAATGTTTATACAATAATTCACTCCTGATTGATTCTAAAAGTACTTGAATTTAAGCATTAAAAGAAGCCTACAACTGCCTACTTTTTTTCATCATGAAAAAGGAAATATCATTTATTAACCCACTATTAATATCTCCTTAACCCCAAATTAATATTTCCTTATATTTTAATTTTATTACAGGTTCTCATACTGTTTAACAAATAGGCAAACTGCATTACTTACAAATTTCAGAAAAGACAAATTTGGTCTCCAAAATAAGATCCTTTTTTTTTTTTTTTTTTTTCTGTGATTAAATACATTCTGGCCAACAAAAATATGTTTGACCTGGAGGCTAAGGATATTTTTCATACATCTGATGCTTTTTTTTTTTTTAAATTGTCCTTCTGTTCTTCTCAAGGATTAAGTCACGAGGTTCAAATGACTGTAGCGAACAACTCTTTCAAACTTATTGTTATGCCAGACAATTTTTTAAGTTCAGTATAAGAGCTGCTTGAGACTTACACTAAATACTTCTGTTACTCACTTTTAGCAAATCCCCATTCTTATGGGTCTGATAAAAACATCTGCAAAAATAAAGTGATCTGAAGAAGGGGATGAAGTAGACATTATCTTTTTACATAGGAAAAAAATCCCCACAACTTACTGAAAGGGAGATAAATTTCTTTTGAAGGAATTTTTAAGCACAAATGAAAATCCTTTTGAATAGAAATCTTAATATGACCAATATGTGTAGTATTACCCTGAAGGATACTTCCTTAAACTTCTTTCATAGAAATGATTCAAGTAGAATGATCACTCAAATTTTCCTATTTCATGAAAGCACTCACTAAAATTTTAGTGGTTGTCACTGATGCTTTATGGTTTTCTAATATATGAAAAGTACAGATTGAAATACATAGGAACTCAGTGAGAACTCATAAACTAACAATTTCAGTGAGACTCCAGAATATATATGAAATACTGAAGGAAATGAAGCAACTTTCAAACAAACAAATTTCAAACTTTTAATTTCAAGAACAATATTTTTCCCATGTAATCATATAAGCTGAAAAAGTAAGTCACCTTCCTCTTCTACCTTTCCTTTAAAAATAAACCCAGATTTGAAATGACAGTTCATATTTATTTTAATTTGGTCTAGGTGGAAAAAACCTACCTTTTTGTCTAATACACAGACTACCTTTCCTTTTTTTCCCTTTCCATATCCATGAACACTACAACAGGTTGCATAGAAATGAGTAGCAATAGTTACAGACAAAATCAAGTCTTTCATTGCCTTCAGTAAAAAAGTAATCACAATGCAATTCTTGTACATAGTAATGTAAGATTAAGAAATGCTGTCTTCTTCTCTAAATGGCTAATACACTGAATAAAAGCTTTATATGAAACAGGATTTGTCAAATATTGTCTGTTCCATTCATTAGAGCATTGTGGATTACATTTGTAACTCAATCTCTCTATGGATTTTCAGAAAACATTTCAATTACATTGATTAAAATTATTCTATTAATTGAAAAGAAATGTTTAAATAAAATATATAAATTTATAGAAAAAGCAATGAATTGCCAAAACTGCTATTAGATACATATGTATTTACTCATAAACATGCATGCAGCCTACACACACACATATGTATTTACCTTCACATATATATATGTAATGGTTTAATAATTTATTATTTATCATTCCATAATATTTATTTTATTATAAATAATAATATTTATATTTTATTTAATAATTTAATATTTTATTATAATAAATTTAATTTTTATTTAATTTATATTTTTATTTATAATTTTTTATATTTTTATTTTATAATATTTTTATTTAATAATTTAATATTTTATTATAAATAATAATATTTATTATTTATCATTCCACTCGCATTTCTAGTAACAGAAGCTCTCAAATATTCAGTGTGGGGTTTCTTTAAACCAATGATCATGGACTATGTTTAAGCTCCCCAGTACAAAAGAGATATTGAAATACAGTGACAAATTGCAAGGGACCATGAAGGTAATCACAGGGCGCAAGCACATGGTGTATGAGAAGAGGCTGAGAGAAATTGATTTATTCAGTCTTAAGAGAAGAAAGGATCTTATTGCTGTATCCATGTACATTGTACCTTGTACAATGATAAACAGGAACCAGATGCAAACACTTCTGAGATATACAGTGATATAGAAAGAGGCAACAAACACAAATTATGGTGAGAAAAATTTTGATCAGATGTTAGAAAACAGTTGTTCACAGTGAGGATAATGAAATACCGGTCCATGTGCCCACAGGGCTGTCATCCTTGATGATACCCAAAACCTAATGGACGAAACCTCTACAGAACTTCTGTCAGAGTTGGCCCTTATTTCAACATGGATTTTGGCCTTCATAGGTCACTCCCAAAATAAATAACTCAAGGACTCTGTAGCTTAATAAGAAGAAATGCTAGTACTAACACATTCAAGGATAAAATGTCTTTCCCCTTCTAATAGCTATTATTATACTGTGATGCTTTTTTCTTTTTTAGTTTTTATCAAACCTAATTTAAATAAGGCATCTAACTTCCTTTCTTGTTTCTGGAATTATTTATGCACTGTTATAAAATGTTGCCATTTAGTTTGGAAGGCCTCCACAACTGAGTTAAGAGCAAGCACAAAATACTATCTTTAAAGCAGCAAACATGGAGTTTCCTGTCTGACAGCATTATTGTTAACAGCATTGGTGAGCCTAATGCCCCATGCACTGCTTTGAAAATTTAGCCCATAAAGTTAGATGATGTTCATTTTACATTCTGACAGTTACACTTTGTATGAATCATGTAGGAATAAAAATTCAGCGAAATAAAAAATGATATGAGCATATTAGAAAGAATATGGAAGAAATTCTTAGAGGACGTTCCGTCACCCAATCTGAAACACCATGTGAATTGCATTTAACGCTCGCTAACATTTTCTTACAGTGCTGTCTGGCCTTGAGCAGGTAGCTTTAGAGCAGGCTCTGTGCAAGTCCTGCCTCTTCTGTCAGTCATACAGGGTTTGTATAGAATACCATACAGATAGTTATTTGTAGACAATGGATTGTACAGTTTGGCTGGGTGAACTGAACTATTTCTAAAATTACTACAGTAAAATATTTCAGATTTTATTGCTGAATTGCAAGAGACAAATTTCATTATTAAGTTGGTCATGGCTAAGGTACAGATAAAATGTACTTCACATTTACTTCTAACAGATTAGATTTCTGTTATAATCCTGAACAAATGGCAACTATCATAAACTGATCCTTCTACTGCTGAAACTTCAGACCCACAAGGAGGTTAAGACCACCGTTGTTCAACATATTAAAGTTTATTTATTTATAACCAAAGATCAATTGATATTTTATTTCTCTGTTACTGGCTGTGTACATCATTTTAGTAGTGTTTTTATCTCTATGAACCTTCCAGGCTTTCCAGCTGTGAGAAGCCAAAACTGTCATCTCTGTACATATCGTGGGTTCACTCCAATGCATGCAGATGACTGTGGATTAATTTACTACTTTATGTCCTGCTTGTTGCAATAATTTTGTCAGTGGTTAAAGAATCAGTCTTACAATAATATATATGAAAACCAACCAAAGTACTGTTTTGTTCATCCTAGCAATCACAAGTCTTATTTCTTTAGTATCAGAATTTTACCTTCTCTTTTATACTAATTAGCATAATCCTGGTTTAAACACTATTCTCATATGCAAAATTTTTTACCAGACTTAGTGAGCATTAATGAATTAAGAATCTTTAGTTATTTTTACTGATGTACAGACAATTATATACAATCAGAAAAACTGGCAAAAAAAAGTCTGGAGAAAAAGGTCATACCTGAGTTGGCTACAATTTATGAACTCTGTCAACTTTATTACATTGATACCTTCAAAAGTCCTTTTAAAAATAAATTATTTTTGTTTGACTCTCTCAAAATGTCAGTTTATTTTGGAAGTTTATAAAGGTTTAAATTGTTTTTTGACTCAAATAGATATAACAATTGAAAAAAAAAAAAAGCTAATGTAATTCTTTTTATATTGACCTAAGATAATTATATTTCCAGCTGTTCAATTAAACCAGGAAACCAAAAAGGTCAGTATTTGCATGACACTAATCATCTGCATAAAAAATTATATGTTTAGCAGATCCATAAAATGACTTACTCCTTGCTGCAGAAATCTGCATAATTGCACAACTTTTCCAGATTTTTTAGATGCATTTCCCTTGATTTTATGGACCACAATATTCATTATCCTGTATTGAGTAACCAGACACGAAATTTTTTCATGACTTTTTGCAGACACTTTGAAATATAAGAACCATATTCTCCCCATAAAGAAAGTAGTTGAAAAAATTGCTAAAAAATCAAGATATCCAGTTGAAGGTATACTTTCTGTTTCTTCAGTATAATTGTCTTGTAGAATATTGGTTTGACTGATATTACAGTTACTTTCAGGTTTCATTACAGATATCAAATTTTATTTTGAATTCTCTAGAAGTAAAAATAAAACATGTTAATGAGATCTCTCTTTTAGTGATACATGAAAAAAAAATTATCTTAAAGCTGTAATACAAAAGATACTAATTTAGAAAAATGACATCTTCAAGTAGTCTTAAAGTAGATGAAAGGATGAGCTTCATTTCTAAAGCTATGAAAAACAAGACAAAATAAAACAAACCCAACCATGAGCACATTTGCTTTTGCAGGAGTTTACCTATTCTTCCCAAAAAGAAGAAAACCAAAGTCTGTTACAGAAGAGACTTTCAGCAGTTTCCATGTCTCTTTCTTGGAAAAAGGACTGGTTTCAAATCTTTAGCATTCTTTAAATTAAAAAAAAAAAAAAAAAAAAAAAAAAAAAAGAGATTAAATCACAGAAATGTGACATCTTTCTGATGGATTGCCCTGCTGCAATACTATTTCTACCTTATTTACCATAACAAGTGTCTCACAAGCAAAGGGAAAAAAAATATGGAGAACAAGAAAAAAAGCTTAATACTTACTTCTAAATGCTTTGAGAATACTGGAGAATCTAAATGGTCCTAAAGAAGGACTGAATAAAACTGCTTTAAAGCATTTCCTGTTGTTAGCAGATTTTATAAATATGAGGATATTATTAGAGATTCTTAAATTAACTTAATGACTAAAAGTCCTTTGACTTCCAGTCACTCTATAAGATTCTGGTTCTGACCCAAGTTATTTTCTGTTTAGAGCACTGCAAATTATGTCTTTCTCCCTGAAATGGTACTATCAAAAACTAAGCTAGTCCCATATTAGAACCAGCATAATCAATCACTGAACATATTCTTGAACACAGCTGTAAGGAAATCGAGGCTTCAGTCATTACTAAGGAAGGTCCAAGAATCTGCTATGAAGATCACAGACAGCACCTTGAGTGCAGAATTTACACTGAATGATTAGCTTCAATAAAATAATGAGATATTGTACTGAAAGATTTATCTTTTTGCTTCAAGGCAAATAGAGAAATTCAGCCTCCACTGGCAAAGAGCAAATGTCTTTTTTCCAAATTTTGTACTAAATTATGGGAATCAATCACAATTACTCTAAAAACACATCTCTGCTTAATAAAGAAAACATTTAGTTTATTATTATTTGCACTACCCTAATAGCCAAGATCCCAATCCACTTCCAAATCAGTGTCCATGTAGAGTGCAAAGTCTGTTAGCCTTTTACAGTGAGTCTAAGGAGTAGCAAAGAATGGCACAGTGAAGAAAAGCATATGGAAAAATATGGGGCATGTAGAGTCAGCGATTACATAGCAATACAGTATAAAAGGATGCAGCCACACTTCTTTGACATATTTCTTTAGTCCTAAGAGATGAAGCCAAATCACTTAAGTATTAATAAAACCTTCATAGTACTCCATATATGGTGATGAGAACAGGAGGGTGTTAGCCTATCAAAGAACTCAATGCATAGCCACTTGTCATCTTTGTGGCATCTACAACCATGTGTGAGTGTGCAGACGTCTTTGATTTTTTCTTCATGCAAATTCAACTACTTCTTCACACTTATGAGTGTTCAACCAGTACCATTTTTCTTATGGTGGACGTATAATAACTTCAAATAATATGTCACTACAAGTGAATGAATGAAACAAAGTAAAATTCAATATATTAAAAAGTCATTCTAAAATATTTCAGGGAGAAGGTGCTATGAAATTCATAGCATAAATAGCACGCTGCTTTTACTGTCAGTTTTTTTAGTGACCTACAGTTATTCTAGCTTTTTGGAGTAAAATGTGTGTCTCAAATTCATAACTGTAAATCTTTTAAAATATGTCAATATTATTCCCTCATAGTGATTGCATAAAAATGTAGACAGTATGAAGAAATGTATATGGAGTTAAACAATAAGTTTTAAGAAACATCAAGTCTGGCTTGATAAACAAAACAAAATAAAACAAATCAAAAGAAAACAAAACAAAATGAAACAAATCAAAAGAAAACAAAACAGCAACAACAAAAGCTAATATTCTTCAAGTATTTGTATGGTTAAAGAGGTTCCTGTTATCACTTTTTTTTCTGAAAAGCGTCTTAGTGGCATCTAATTTCTTAATGTCAGAAACAAAAGCAGTGAAATGCCGTTTACAGTAAAATCCAATATTAGCAAACAATACTATTCAGTTATATAATATTTTTGTCTTTGGTTTAAGAAATAATATTTTAATTTGATGGAATAATGATCCTTTTTTGTCACTGCATGGGTTATATTTTCCACAGAGATTATCAATAATTTGTTAAAATGAAGTTAGCTGATCATTATTCAACTTTGTTTCTGTCCTTTAATCCAAGTGATCTAGAGAGGAATTTTTAAGTACACAAAATTTTACACGTAGAAGGCAAATCAAAACCTTGGAATTCATTGAGAATTTGGGGAGGAAAGAGCAAGGAGGAGATAACTGCCACCATGTTGTTGGTGTTAATCCTTTTGCATGTCTTAACATGATTTTCATGATTAATAAGACAATTGGGCTCATGCAAGAAGCTAACAATAGACAAGATCACATAAGATTTACTGACCACAGATGGCACAGTTTGGTTCTGTAACATGTACCTCAAAGTTCTTCTGCAGAGTTCCACTACCTTAGTGCCATGTTTCTAAAGGGAGATGATGTGCCACAAAGGACAGAAACAATTATATATGGATATGAACGACCAGTTGTTAAATTTTATTGCTGTTAGGTTAGGTTTTAAAGTTTCACAGTCAATAATTTCTTTATGACTTTGGAGAAGCTGTTAATTATACAGCTGCTACCACAGCTATGTAGGTGTTTCTGAAGAGGAAAAAGTAAAGAAGGGAAAGATAAGTAGAAAGATATTTTTTTATAAGAACAATACAGATTTCTGAAAAAATATTTGTGGAATTAGTCTCTTTCAAAAGGCCAAAATCTTTATTCCTAAAATTGATGCTAAAAGTATGATCAGAAGCAATATTACAAGTACTCAAAGGGTTTTTTGCCCAGCTCTGATAATTTTCATCTCTGAGTCTGGCTCATATTTTAGTGCACTTAACAAAATAAAAGAGAAAATTATTTATTCCATACGCTGCTGTTAAATGACAGCGTTTGATTCCCGTTTGAAACAGTCTCAGAGATTATAACTTTCTTTTATTTTCTTGTTATAAGACAATGTTTATAGTTTTCCTAGTTGTGACTGAGAGGTTGCTCAATGAAATTTCCTGACTCTCTCAGCAGTTAAACATATCACTGATGGATCTCTTTTGTTTGCCACATTGGCTGTTGCTTACTGATTTTTCCATTTCTCTGTCTTGTATTTTGACATATCATTCAGACCTGATGTGTGACAGCTCTTTTGTGTAACTATGTTGCATTATATATCATTTCCTTTCTTGAAATGAATGTAATGTACAATTTTTCTGCTCAGAGAAATACTTTTTCATTTGGCTTTAGAAACATCTGTCATCTCCTTCAGGGTAATATACAGTACATTCACTTTTTAAATCATTTGTCTTAGAACCACTTATTTCCTCCTTATTTTGTTTCCTTTCAGTTAGCATCCATCTTTTACTCTTGCCAAACATGATAAATATCTTTTTCTCTCCCCTTTCTTCTTATCCAGTTGTCTTTCCCTCACATTGGGCTTTAAACAAAGTTGAGATTTCTCAGTATATTTCGTTCAAATCTCTTACAGGTTGAGGGTTTTTTCTAATACCTATCATTTTCAGCTTTTGTCAGACATTGTAGGTTAACATTGAAAGAAATGAGAATAATCTTGAGTTAGTGTTCTGTATTAAAGGAAGAATACGAGAATCTATCTTTTAACCCTCACTAGAAAATTTACTGGTTCTTTCCTTTAAACCTCAAGACTCTTAAAAGAAACATTTGTTTGGTTTTTAATATGTCATCATACATAGTCATGTTTATATATGATTGTGCGCATGTATACTATATACATGCATACATATACAAACATATAAATTCACATACTGAGTAGTGCAGAGAGGGAGAGAAAGAAACATTACTATCCTTTAAAAACAGAGTCTTAAATGTGTCTTTTAAGTGTGAACCTTTTCCTGAACTGAGCAGCTGAAAGATTCATTTAATGCAGAGCTAGCTAAATGTCGCACCTTTCTGAGAGGCAGAAAAGTCTGTATTTGCAATTACAAAGTTATAAGTATTTTTTATTTATATTAGATCCAACTTTGTGGTAGTTTTCCAGGGGAAAAAATATTAGCTAGGGTTGTTTGAAATAAAATAAGACTTAACTGAAAAACACGTGTTTTCCTCTAGTGGAAATACGTACTGTCACTAGATATTTAAAGATTTGAGAAATTTATTTTGAAATTCCTGCACATTTCTGAAAAAAAATCTAATTTGTATAGTAATTTCTTGATAGGATTTTAAGAAGGATGCTATAATGTTTACATGTAGCAAAATTAGTAGTGGAATATGTACAATATATATACAATTATATATATGTGTATTATATATAATATCGATGCAATGGATATTCTATATGTATATATGTGTATAAAACAATTAGGAAAACAGAAAACACGCATTTGTATATAATTACATATGTATATCATTCCTATAATACATATAATCCTTTTCTTGTCTGTAAACCAGAACTAATGATTGAGAATTAATGGACTTTGTGTGTGTGTATTCAGGTATTATACAGAGAACCAACGGTGCTGCCTCTGATTCCTCATCACCTGATTTCTCTACTCAGACAACTCTCTGTCTCCTAAGACTCTCTTCATTATGCTTCTAACTGTGCAACTCATCTCATTGTGGCTCTGATATTTTTCAATGTTAGTAGAGTTAAAGAATTGAGGGTTTCTTGAGGTGTGGTTTATGCTTTTTAAAACACATAGACGTTTGCCTAGCAGTTTGAGGGAATTACTTAGAAAGCAGAGAGCAGCATACCTGTGGCTGTAAGGAGAAACAAACATAAGCCTCTTCATGGTAATTCTCTTTAGATTTCACAGAAATATGAAAAGAATTTTTAAAACAGTTTAAAATATTACCATGTTTTAAATAAAATAAGATGAAACTAATTAAAAATACATATTTACCTTTATTGATAAAGACCTTGAAACCACCAACAGGGTATCTTTAAAATTAATGGAGAAGGGGGAATCAACAAAAACGGCAATGTCCACTAGGAAATTATTAATTTACTTTTTGTTTGGGGCTTGTTTGGTGGTTTTTTGGTCTTGCTTTTATTTGTTTGTTTGGGTTTTGTTTTGTATGAAGGTGACGTCTAAGGAAGAAAAAATGTAGAATCAGGGAAGTTTATAACTACTTCATACTACATAGCAATTATCTGTATCTGTTGCAAAATCCAAAGGTTTCAGAAAAGTGCTTCAGCTATGATTCATCTCTCAAAGACGTTTTACACAGCAAAAGATTTAGTGACTTCATTCTCTTTAATGCGGAGAAAAAAAGAAGGTTGATGCACTGGTTTACCAGAAGCTATGAGCAAACACAGGAACAGATTTCTAACAGTGGCCCACTTTTTAATCTGGGTGAAAAGAATATAACAAGACCCACTTCCTGGAAAAGAAACTATGGGATAAAAAATCAAACATGAGTAAGACTGTTTTACAGTAGGGCCAGTTTATAACAGCTTATCTAGAAACCTAGCAGGATCTTCATTGCTTAAGCCTTTCTTTTGAGACTAGCTGTCATCAAAAAAGGTGCAATGGAGTTCAAATGCTGGCTGTTTAAGAAACACATAGCTAGCCTGTATAACACACGTATCATATTAATGATCATATTCCTATCCATCCTTAAAGCTATATTCCATGCAGGAAAACATACAGTGAGGGAAGTTGTTATAGTTAAATTACTTAATATATTTTTTATGCAAATGGCAAAATGTTTATATGCAAGTATAGCAATGCTAGTAACGCAACTTCATGGTCTGTAAACCTTAAACATACAGATAGGAAAAATAGAGGTTTTTTTGTTTATGTGTGTACCTTAAACATATATGCTCTGCTGAAGATCCTCCATACATCTCCAGCATGAGTAAATAATTTCAAATGTGAGTACATTTTTAATACACACATATCTTGGAAAAAAGGGGGGAGAAAACTTGCATTACGCATGTAAACTTTTTGTCACTGCATTCCAAAAACATTTTAAAAGAACTGTGACTAATAGGGACATATTTAATCTCCTTTTAAAACATTTACCTTCAAAGTCTGACATGTTTTGTCAAAATCCTGTGGTGAAACTCATTCCTTGAAGTCAGTGATGAAATCATGCATGTGAGTTTAAAAATCACAATATCTTTTGTTAAACAATGTGACAAACGTTGGGAAAAACAGGCAGATCCTTCATAGGGTCAGAATTTCATTGCTGCTTATCTACTTCCTCATAATAGCTGTCCTTGTTTTTCTACAGTGTGACTAACTATTTGTTTTGGGGTTTTTTTTGAGTGAGGAAGAAAGTGGGTTTGTGTATTTTGGTTGGTTTTCAAGATCATCTCTCTCCCTTTCCTCTCACCCTTTCCAAATGTTAGTGCCTTTCTGGTTAAGCAACTGGAAGTTATGGGCACTTTTCAGTAGATTAGCTGAGTTTGTATTTAATTTGAAACATTATTCTTCATTAAATTATTGGCTTATTTGTATATTTTTTGCACAGCTACATATAACTAAATGTATTTGATTGCAAAGGAAATCTGAAGTCCAAAATGTTGCAGATAATCAGACCTGAGGTGATAGAAATTACACCACAGGAAAACACCTAGGCATTTTCATGATTAAAACCCTTATCCAAGGTTTTTGTTTGTTAGTTTGTTCAGTTTTTAACTGAACATTGTTCAAAGTAATTCAGTAGTCTGTCAGCACCACTTTTTAGACTGTGTTATGAGATGACACCATTACCTGAAGCTGATGGCTACAACCTGCTGCTTTGAAGTGTTTCTCTTTCTCCAGAGTGTTCATTGGAGCTGAGGATCAGCTCACAAGGCTGTGGACAAGTTCTTGTGTGGACATCAAGGAAATGCATTAGAAAATTCATCTTTCCCGGCTGCCCATGAAGCATATCGCTGGAGCCTACAGAGGCAGAGCTTGTCAGTTTGACCATTTCAGACAGTTAGAGATAAGTGGAGAGAAATTGGTCTTATAAGTCAATTGCCAAAGAACAGAACACCTAACTTCAGTAAGCCAGATGGCTCTATTTCTCCGCTGCCATACTGAGCTTCCTGTTTAATTACAAAGTTTCGATTTCAGCAGTTCCACAGAGAATACTTGCAAACTTCCAGTTAAAGCCATGCAGGTCTGCATCAGCTTTGGCTGGCTCAGAGCTCAAATTAAACAAGGGTGTTGTGATAAGACAAACTGGGGGGAGTAAGCAGTGGGAAAATAACAAAGAGAGTGACATTGTATGGCCCTCTATAATATGTTATTTCTTAATATTTAAAAGAGTTTAAATAAATATTTAATAATTATAAACTAAAACCAATACCTGTTCAAAAACAGCATGCTTTTTTTTTTTTTTTTTTTTTTTTTAAGAAGTTTGCCCTGTTTAAGCTTGCTAGGAACAAATAATCCGAGCACTTACAAATCTGGTATGAACAGGTGGCACTTAAACAGAAACTATAATAACTTTTAAAATAAAGATAAAGGATCTCATAACTTGATTTAAAGATCACAATGAGATTTATCACTGTGATGATAAAATGAATATTAAATTAAATAGGCCCATTATTTCAGTTCATGTAATGAAAATTTTTATTTATTGCAAAACTATTAAATGTGATTCCATTTAATTTGCCTGACTGGTGATCCATTTCCACAAGACACTCTAAACAAAGGCTAGGAAATCAAATCACAGTTTTGTGCTAGCTTAGAACTAGGAAATCCCTTTGCACATAGAGCCACAATGCATGTATGTGCAAAAATGACATATTTTAAACACATTTTCAAACTAAAACACGCACAACTGATTACAAATGCAAACAGCAGCATTTGAAATATCAGAGCTGCTGAAATTAAAATTTAAGTATGTTAGGGCCATCTTATAAAATTGAGAAACAAAAACTCAAAACCTGCACTCTTACCCAGCATTCTCTAAATCTGCTTTTGAAGTGTTCTTATGCCTATGCAGTGTGAAGAAACAGGCTGATTAAAATAGCTAGCCTTTTCCTAATGGCAAATTAGAGAGGATGGACGATAGACTCAATCTGAAATTTTAACATTTCATTGTTTTATTACAGTCCATTACATCAGGGACTGATGAACTAAAGTAATGGTAGAAGTAGCAAATATACAATGGTATCAACCTATGTATTTTTGACAGCACTGGACATCTGTTCATTTCTCAGAGCAAAATGTGGAAAGGAGAGTGACTGCAGTTCACAAATCAGAGGAAGATGCCTGCCTACTGTTTAAATACTGTTCAAATGCAACCTTGTGCCCAGGCTACATCAACAGTCCAAAGAAAATGTATGAAAAGTATGCTTACTAAATTCTGAATTCTAACTGGAAAGAAGAGGGAATCATGGTGATGGATTTTTTATCACATCTCTACAGAAAAAGCAAATCCTGGTTTTGAACCTTATACACAGATTTGGTAGTGTTGTTATTTATGCAGAGAAGGCAATTTTGCTAAGGAATAATACTTTCTCATGAAAAGTTCTGAGTCCAGTATATGTGTAACTAATTTAATTTTAAGTCATAGTGATTAATGGAGTCATAAAAGCCTTTAAACATGACAACACATGGAAGATTGAAAGAAAATTATAATTCAATCTATTAGTTTCTTTCCACATAAAATTAAATGCAAATGTGTCAATGTGGTGTTTCTTTGTACAATAATTAAATGAAAATATTTATAATTTAAAGCTTGGCTATTTTAAGGGCTTTTCTTATAGCAGAAACAAGCTTCACAAAGTTCTCCATAATTTATCATCCAGCATTATTTGCATTCTATTCACTACTTTAATAAAAATTCCTAATACCTAAACTGGTAGTATAAATGAACAAAAAAAAAAATCAGATTTGTGATAAGTTTCTCACCACACATTTTCTCTAGGAAAAAAAAAAAAAAAAAAAAAAAACACCACAACAAAATAAACCAACTTTGTTTTAAGAAATATATTTCACTTTTCCTTAAGAACACATTCCTTTGAGAATGTTTCAAGCACTGTAGGTACTGTTGAATTACATGCTTGGAATTTGTCTTAAAAATAGCCATTTTTCCACTGGAATATCTCTTTCTACCAAGTTCTATCGTTAGGAGTACTTGACTATTCTTCACTATAAAGTTAGGTATGGAGAATGTGAATGAAATTTTGTTTATAGACTGCTTGTGCTTCTGGCACAAGAACAGAATGGTGTTTTGTAGAATGTACGATATATCTTGCTAACAGCCAAACAAGAGATACTGGGGTAGTGTATTTCTAAACACAGCTATCCTGTGGGAATGGATAATGTTTTGTTAAGTTTTTGTCTCATCTAGAATTGCTTTGTTCTATTCTTAAAATAAGGTACAGAAAGCATGACTTTTTATAAGATATTTTATTCTTATAAAATTACTTAAATGAAATTCAGGTGTCTTAAATTCTGAATAGACTTATTTAATATCTTGTTCTCTGCTTGGAACCTCTGCACATTTGCAAAGATAGACTGCAGAACCAAGTTATAACTCACTGTAGTATGAACACATGCAAATTTCACAGAACCTCCTGTAGCATTTTGACCTGTGCCCATTATACTTGACCCTGCAAGTTTGCTGTCAATGAGATTTGTTACCAAAGGTTTCCAAGACCCAACCTTTATTCATTTCTGTTCAGAAAACAAAAATGCTTCTTCTAGTATTAAACAATTTATGCTATTTTAATCTCCAAAGATTGTTTTGAGGACATATTGAGGACAAGATGGATGAGAAAATAATTAACCAATTTTATTTGATATCTTGGTGTCCAATACTGTTGTTAAATGTTCAAAACCACAATAGTTTTATTTCTTTAGGAATTAATGATAAGCATATATGAACAAATCCTTTAAAAGACACACTGCTCCTTTGGAGCACAATAAAAAATTAGAACCACAGTGTACCCTACTTCTTTTGAGTCACAGAATCATCAAATAGTTAGGGTCAAAAAAGACCTTACGATCATTTAGTTCCAATACCACTAGCACAGAAGAGGAGAGAAGCCTTTTCTTGCTGTACATTAAATGCTTTCAAAAAAATACTTTTTATCATAATTATACCCTATAATAGTTAGGCAAATACATTATTTTACATAAAAATTTAAATTTCTCTTTTTAAAGTCAAAGTTTCAATGCCTGTCTTAGGGAAGAAAATTGGAAAAATAAGAGAGCTCTCAGGTCATGTTTCCCATAGAACACAAATGATTCCTGCTAGAAAACCCCTGATTGCTTTCCTTGATTTTTTTCCTTTTTTGCTTGCTTTAAAGATATCAAGCTGGGAAGGGAAGGTTTTAATGCAGGGAAAACATCACGTCTCTCTTTCTATTTGAAAGAGGTGGAAAGAAATTGAACAAATGTGTATGGCCCAAAGAAGCCAGGTTTACCAGAAATGCAAAGTCTGGTATTTCTCAGTACCACTGCATTGGCTGTGCCTACCCTGATAGTGCAATTAGCTAAGAGGAGCAGGGACTGCATGTTTTTCTAAGAGGAACAGCCCCATGTAGTGTAATTTAAGTAAAGGCTTTTTTTGAAAAAGTGATATTAAATTTGTAATTTATTCTGTCTGAGCAGAAAGAGTTTAGATTCAGAGCAGTAGAAATAAACATAATTCTAACGTAAACAAGGGTGTTTTGAACAACATTCAATAACGTAACCTACATCATTATCTAACAGCTGTTAGTGATGCTTACACAAAGCTTATTTTTATACCATTTTCAAGGTCATATTCAATACTGTTTAAACGCAACCTTGTGCCCAGGCTACATCAACAGACTTAGATAGATGTCTTTTAGGCTCAAACAGTTCACTGAATTAGGCCTTTGTTTTTAAGGCACCTGAGTAGAAGACATCAAGGAATTTCATTGCATTGGATGATTACATTTAAAAGCAGGGTGAGACAGAATAGCCTGTTATCATTCTGCAAAACTTTCCACTCCAAGGACATTTTAGGAGAATATAGGAAAATAACCTTCTCTTTCTGTATAAATATACTGGAGCCAAAAAGATCTTTGAAAGTTATGATGGGGTTGATTTTTTTTTTTTAAACAAGTGAGGACTCCAAAACTGCAACATTTGACATGCATTGAGGGTTCAAATCGTAGTGAACTCAGTAGCAACAGAAAAAAAAACACCTGAATTGCAGAGAGAGTTCAATGAAAGGACAATCTGAACTGAAAAACCTGTGAGAAATCTCAACACACACATTCTTAGAGGTCAGAAGCCCTTAATAGGACATAAATAACTGTATTTATTTCTTCTTTTTAAAAATGTAACTGTACAGTGTGTCTAGGACAGAGATCAGCCAATGTGGTAAACTATAGAACTTACGGACACGTTTTCATCAGATAATGAATGAAATCATTAAAACATGTCCAGTTAGTGGAATTTGAGTCCATATTTTGTCACCAAAATCTGGTGTGCTTTTTTGAGAACCTAGGTTAATAGGGCGCAGCAGCGTTTTGACAACTACAATGACTTTCAATTTTAAATATTTAGGGATGAAAACATAAAAATACATGGCTCTTTTTACGAAGTATTTTCATTTGTTCTGGGCACTTAAGTTTAAATGAAATCAGAACACTTTAATAAATTCCTACTATCTTGCTATATTATGTGACAGCTGAGCATTTGAATCTGCTTACTCTAGAGACTTAAAGTTGAACAACTTTAGTTAAAGTTGGAGTATTGTGTGCAGTTTTGATGTCCTCAACATAAAAAGGACATGGAACTGTTGGAACAAGTCCAGAGGAGGGCCACGAGGATGATCAGGGGACTGGAGCACCTCCCGTATGAAGACAGGCTGAGAAAGTTGGAGCTGTTCAGCCTGGAGAAGAGAAGGCTGCATGAAGACCTCATAGCAGCCTTCCAGTATCTGAAGGGAGGCTACAAGGATGCTGGGCATGGACTATTCATCAGGAACTGTAGTGACAGAACAAGGGGTAACAGGTTCAAACTTAAACAGGGGAAGCTTAGATTGGATATAAGGAAGAAATTCTTTACTGTTAGGGTGGTTAGGCACTTGAATGGATTGACCAGGGAGGTTCTGAGTGCTCCATCCTTGGCAGTGTTCAAGGCCAGGTTGGTCAGAGCCTTGGGTGTCATGGTTTAGTGTGAGGTGTCCCTGCCCATGGCAAGAGGGTTGTAACTAGATGATCTTAAGGTCCTTTCCAACCCTAACTATTCTATGATTCTATGATTCTAAAACTACTTCTACACTGCACGTTTTAAAATTATTCTTTTACTAGATGCCCACAATGTTTCCCAGTGGTATAACATATATTTAACATAAGCTTGATAGTCCTCTATGTGCATGAACAATAAAGTTCAATAAAAAGAGAGAGAGATAAATTTCTTTGTGCAGAAGCTGGAGTGGCTCAGAAAGCAGGCAAGCTCAAAGTAAATCACATAAGCTGAAGTGAACACATTACAGAGAAAAATGGTGAGAGCAGAAACTCAAACAGTTAAGACTGGCTACAATACTTACATGGAAAAAAAGGAAAGAGAAGGAATGGCAATGATAAAAAAAAAAACCATCAGAAAAGAACTTTCCTATACTCATACTTACATTATACCAACATACAGGTCATACATATTTAGCTTTCTTGTGTTAATGGTTGCTGACTGAAAAACGGCCAATTACAGGCACTGGTGCGAAAAGCTATAAAAAGATGGGAAAAGACAGAGATAAATGCTCTTTTTTTTTGCTGTAGGATATGGAAAAATAAGGAATGAGTGCTTATAGCTGCAAAAGAAAATTACACTGATGTTTTCCGCTGTAGGAAAAATAAAGGCAAAGAAAATTTAAAGAAAATTTTACTACAGAGCTGACCTAACCATCACACATTCTTGAGATGTGTCTGTATTCTATACCTTTAGTATAAACTCTTTCAGATGAAGATTTTTTTTAAGAGTCAATCCCATACCTAGCTAAACTGTGTCTCATCGCTGACGTAGGATAGGGTAGGATAGAATAGATTAGGTTAGAATAGACTAGATTATGTTAGAATAGAATAGAATAGCCTTAGAATAGAATGGGCTTACTTGACTCACAAAATTGTCCCAGATCAGAGTTATGATTTTACATTGATTTAACTAAACCAATGTAAAATTGAAAGCATCTATGTTTATTGTTTCCTGTAAGTTTTCTTCAAAAAGTTTACAGGCACTAATGAAATAAATGTAGCAAATTTAAACTATGAGAAAACCCACCTATTTCTTGCATTGCTTGTGTTACTTAAATTAGTTTTGTTGAGTCTTCTTCATCTGGACAATTTCAATGTGACTTCTGCAGTTGTTGTCAAGCCCCAGAGACTCATGTAAGCATGAGTGTCTCCTGGTTCTGGTTCATGGGTGCTCTATGTAAAAAGCACTAGTTACGACTGGTGAATTTGGTGTTAGTTCTAGTATTGAGACTATTCTTGCAGTACAGTATATTGCAGAACTATCTTAAGTTAAAACTGATTACCACAATCAGTGTGCTCAGGAAGATTTATGCTTTTTGTCTGTTTGTTTATTTTAATTGTACCTCTCCAACAAATCAAGGTTATTCATAATTTGTTTTGATCAGCAATCTAAGTCTTTCTTGAAATAATCCATATTCAAAAATTTATTTGAGCTGTTTCATCAACTATTTCTAGTAGATAGTCTTTTTTTTGACTATAGAAATCTGCAGTCATTTGGGCTATTAGTATTATAATATCTTCCTGTATTTTTTAAAAGTCAATAACTTAATTCAGTTCAATTCTGAGTTCAAAAGTTTGTAAATTCTGCCAGGTCATTGCTGTGCATAAATCTAAATGCACCCCACGTTTTAAAATAAGCAACATCACCTTACATACTTATGGAAATATAAGATGTGACACACTAATATAAAAATAAAACACATTGGCTGTACAATAATTTGTAAATTCTTTTCATGAATTATTACTATAAAGTTATTTTGCCTCTGCATTGTTGTAAATGCCTTTTCTGAAGGGTAGGATCCGGTCATATAGCCAGCTGATTGTAACAGGTAACTGCTTTGTAGCTATAACCCATGTATAGGAAAATATAGTCATATTGCAGCTCATGGCAGAAGAGTTGGAACTAGATAATCTTAAGTTCCCTTCCAACCCTAACTATTCTATGAGTCTATATTCTATAAGCAATATATTCTGGTGCTTCCTATCGATGCGTATCTTTTGCAAAGAAGGTGTTTTCTTAAGAAGGTATTTCAGAATAACATGATAAGATCAGAAATGCATAATCAGCACATATTATCCTTTTCAAACTGTAAGCTAACCCATAATTAAACTGCAGTCTTCCACTTTACATCAGTTTTACAACTAAGTGATATTCTACAATATTTCTTTTGAGTGCAGGTTCAAAAGCAGGTTTCGCTTTTATATCACTAGGTTAAAGAAAATCAGTGAAAACACTGCCTGTTGTATTTGGCTGCATGAGTTTGTTACTGCCAGCCAAAAAGTCTTCAGTGCACACTGAGTAAATCTTTGCTGCTTTTCTTTAAAAGATACAGCAATTTTATAATAATCTTTGCTTTAATACCTCATCTTCATCAGGTTTTATTTTAATTGCTTCATTAAAATATGTCAAAGTCCATCTGAGAATCTCATCTGTTCAACCTTAAAACTTCTTGCAGAGAAAACTGATTCATTTCCCTTCTAATTTCCTGTTATGAGAGTGAATTACATGAATGGGATGAAAAAATAATTCCTTGCAAATCTGCAAACTGGTGGGAATTTGTGGAAAACACAGGCTGGGAATATCTGAGGGACACAAAATAATAGTGACTGCAGGGATTAAAAGACACAAGGAATAAAAACTGTCCAATTTCTATTAGTGGGTTAACCTTCAAAGTGTACTTTACATTTCTACAAATTCCATGTTTTGGAATGAAAGAGTACAAAAATAAATAACTTTCTGATTAATTAAGGCAATGTTTAATTATCTGGATTTAATTACTTTTTTGAAAAACAACTTCTAATCATTAACTGCAGTAAATACTGAAGTTATTTATAATACCTTCAAATACAACTGATTTAGCTGATTTAATAAAATGACAAATAAATAAAAAGTAGTCTGGTTCTGGGAAAGGTCTGCTGAAAAACGGTTAAGAACCGTGTTTTTCCAAACAAGTCAGAAGCAACTATTACCATAAATATATGTAAGGTAGTAGTAACTGGTAATTAGTGAAGAGTTTGGGACAGTAGCTATTACCCAGACAGAATGAACTTAATATTCTAAAATTCCAAACACTCACATAAAACTTGATTTTTATCAGAAAATCTATTTAGGGTATCAGAAAATATTTTTAGGGTGGAACTGTCACTATACTATCTAAGAATTTTAGTCAGAAGAATAATTTCATTATTGTTTGCAAACAGTATCATATTAATTTGATGTTCCAGATTTATGTTGAAATATGTGGGGTTATTTGAAGGATTGCAAAACCAAATACGGATTTAGGACCAATAGTAATTTTTTCTGTTTTCTTTTCTATCCTATTAATAGAAGTGAAGATTAAATTACTAAATCACCATGCCTTTGTGTTTCATCTATTTAGACATAATGTATATAAATTATAGATTTATAGAATTATATATTTCACCCTGATATCTGTTGGAGGGATAGTACCGCCCAGCACAAGCAATCCAGGAGGTTCCTCGATTTTGTGGAAGACAACCTCCTTCTGCAAGTAATAGAGGAGCCAACAAGGAGAGGTGCCATGCTTGACCTCATGCTCACCAACAGGGAAGGGCTGGTTGGAAATGTGATGCTCCAGGGCAGCCTTGGTTACAGCAATCATGAGATGGTTGAATTCAAGATCCTCAGGACAGTGAGAAGAGCGTGCAGCAAGCTCACTGCCCTGGACTGCAGGAGAGCAAGATTTGGCCTCTTCAGGAGCCTGCTTAGTAAGGTTACATGGGATATAGCCCTAGAGGGCAGGGGGGCCCAAGACCATCAGTTGATATTCAAGGATCACCTGCTACCAGCTCAGGAGTGTTGCATCCGGACTACAAGGAAGTGCAGCAGAAGGGCCAGGAGACCTCCTTGGATGGATAAGGAGCTGCTCAGGAAAATTCAAAGGAAAAAAGAGGCTTATAGAAGGTGGAAGCAGGGACAGGTGGCTTGGGAAGAATACAAGGATGTTGTCCGGGAGGCTAGGGACCAGGTTAGGAAAGCTAAGGCCCAGTTAGAATTAAACTTGGCTAAGGATGTGAAAGATAACAGGAAGGAATTCTTTAGGTACACTGCAAATAAAAGACAGACTAGGGACAATGTAGGCCCTCTCCGGAAGCTATCATGAGAACTGGCTACCCTGGATTTGGAGAATCATAGAATCATATTGGAAAGGACCTTAAGATCATCTAGTTACAACCCCCCTGCCATGGGCAGGGACACCCCACACTAAACCATGTCACCCAAGGCCTCATCCAACCTGGCCTTGAACACCGCCAAGGATGGAGCATTCACAGCCTCCCTGGGCAACCCATTCAAGTGCCTCACCACTCTCTCAGTAAAGAATTTCTATCTTATATCCAATCTAAACTTCCTCTGTTTAAGTTTGAACCCGTTACCCCTTGTTCTGTCACTACAGTCCCTGTAAAAAAGAAAAAGAGGCAAAGAAAAAAAAAAAGAGGCAAAGAAAAAGAAAAAGAGAAAGAGAGCAAAAAAAAGAAATAAAAAGAAAAATAAAAAGGAAAAGAAAAAGGAAAAGGAAAAGGGAAAGAAAAAGGAACAGGAGAAGGAAAAAGAAAAAAGGAAAATAAAATAAAAATAAAAATAAAAAGAGAAATAAAAGGAGAAAGAAAAAGAAATAGAGAAAAGGAAAAAGAGAAAAAGAAAAAGAAAAAGAAAAAAAGAAAAAGAAAAAGAAAAAGAAAAAGAAAAAGAAAAAGAAAAAGAAAAAGAAGAAGAAAGAGAAAAAGAAAAAGAAGAAAAAGAAAAAGAAGAAGAAAGAGAAAAAGAAAGAGAAGAAAGAGAAAACAGAAAAAGAGAAAGAAAAAGAAGAAACAGGAAAAGAAAAAAAAAGCTTTCATTCTAAATTCCAACCCTGTTTTTCTGTTTTTTCTTTTTTACCTATTTATTCTTCTGTTCTTTAATAGTTAAACAATCTGCGTGCATAATAAACATTCTGAAGGGACTGAAATACCTGAAATACCTGAAATAGATATGCTATTTCTTGCTTGTTCTTTCACTAACCCTACAGCAGTTGTATTACTTGTAGTACCACTGCATGAAATAGAGAGGTTGTTTATAACCTGATGATTAAACACAGTTTTGGGGAAACAAAGACTGGGTTTCTATCTTCTAGTGCTTGAGGTCACATCTGATCTCTTGCTGAGGGAGAGACAGCTTGGCTCACAGAGCTGTCACATGCATGGTGACAAGAAAACAATTTCCCCCCCAACTATTTCAGCAGTTACTAAATATGACATGTTAAATGTGTCCTGCATGTGTCCATCTATGTACAAGCATTAGGCATAAGGACATCTTCCTTTGCAGGTTAGGGAGTGGGAACATGAAGAACCGCCTCCTGTAGGAGATCAAGTTTGAGATAATCTATGGAACTTGGAGGGTCCATGGGACCTGACAAGATGCACAAACAGCTTCTGAATGAACTGTCAGATGCAGTAGCTGAGCCATTATCCATACTTGACATTGTGTCTCATGCTGCATCAAAAGAATCATGGCCAGCAAATAGAGGGAGGTGACCCTGCCCCTCTGCTCTCGTGAAACACCACCTGGAGTACTGCTTCCAGCTCTGGGGCCCCCTATACAAGAGGGATGTGGACCTGCTCAAGCAAGCCCAGAAGAAGGCCATGAGGATAATCATAGAGCTGGAGCACCTCTCCTATGAAGACAGGCTGAGGGAGTTGTGCTTGTTCAGCCTGGAGAAGAGCAGGCTCAGGGGAGACCTTAGAGCAGCTTTCCAGTACCTAAAGTGGACCTATAAGAAAGCTGGAGAAGGACTTCTTACAAGGGTGTGTAGTGATACAACATGGAGCAATGGTTTTAAACTGAAAGAGAGTAGATTCGGATTGGATATTAGAGAGAAATTTTTTATTTAATTCTTTAGGGTGGTGATACAGTGACACAGGTTTCTCAGAGAAGTTGTAGATGCCCCATTCCTGGAAGTGTTCAAGGCCAGGTTGGATGGGGCTTTGAGCAATATGATTTAGCGGAAACTGTCCCTGCCCACGGCAGGGAGGTTGGAACTAGATGATCAAGGTCCCTTCCAACACAAACCATGTCATGATTCTGCGATTCTGTGATTCTATGAAGTTGTAGTGGCGGCAGGAATGATAATGATTTCAAGGGATTTTATGAATTTAATCCAAATGGAGATAAAAGGGCAGAATTTCAGAGTCTTTAAAACTTTCATGACCAAAATTTAGGTCTTGGTCATGAAAATGATAAGTTCTAGAGTTTATGCCACATACTGTGGCATGTAAAGGCCTCCTAATTTTCACTTCATGTGACTTAGTCCTTACTCTCAAGGCAGAATGGAAAAGTCAAGTCTATGCTATTCAGTTTATGTCACATTATTAAATTTTTATGTTAAATGAGAGGTGTCCAACTGAATTCAAGTAAATGGGCACATTAGCTTTTCATTTCCAGCTTTGGGAGTATTTTAAATGTAACTGTAATTTTATTAGTAAATTTGCTATCTAATACACACTTCTCAGTGTTTTTCTCCCCAAAGCATTAGACATTTGTGGTAAATATCCTTTCCCATCTAAAATTAGAAGTTTTAATTGTAGCATCTACTTCTTTAATGAGAAAAGGTCTTTTTAACTGGGTGCCAATTCTGATTAATTTATTCATTTATGCTGCTATCATTTATACTTCAATGCACCTGTTAGAATGGCAATAAATGTTCAAGCATATATCTTTCTATTAATTTTCTTTATTTAGCTGAATAAAAAGATATTTTTGTAATCAGTAATCATATTTTTTATTTACAGCATTCTTAATGAGAAGTAATATGGCAGTATTTTTTTCAGTACCAAGACTATATGAAAAGCACTAGGAGATATAAATTTGCAAGTACAGAAGAACAGATATTGTAAATATACGTCAGTTGCAGATAAGCTGCTGTTATCTTTTGATTATGCGAATTATCATTATGGAAACAGGAAAACCTTTCCAAAAAAATAACCCAAACATATTTTTCAAATGGATTTTAAATAGATTAAATACATTTTTACTTTATTTTTTCATACAATATCATTTCACTGTGTCTTGTTGCCTATGTAGAGAGTCACAATGGCTCATGTATTCATCTGTTCAACATGTGCAACAAGACAGACATCAGTTGTGTTGTGAGACTTTACTAAAAAACTCACTCCTTGTTACTCTTTAGGGTGACACCATAACTACTTACAGTGAATCTACAGAGACTTGAAAGGAAAATGAAATCTGATACAAGCACACTTATGCCCAAGCATCTTCATAAAAGCTAAGTGAGGGTTCACATGCTTTTGGGGGATGACCAAGGCTTCAGCCAATCCTGCTCCTGCTAAGAGGCTTAGGTAGGGCTCTGCAAGACTTTCAGTTATCAACAAAGGTCCATGGCATGGAAAACTGTGGAATTTTTCCAGATGCATTAAAAGTTTCCTGATTTTGAGGAGTGGAGGGAAGTCCTTAAAGTGTTTTAACTTTTGCCCTCAGTGCACAAGGAGGAGAGAAGAGAAAAAGCCAGGAACAAAGGACTGACTAGACTTATCCCTGTCTATAGCATGTCCAACTGGAAGCCAAAGAGATGCTTGGTGATGACAAGGAGGGGAAGGCAGAAAGCTGCATTAAAAAACAAGTAGCTGGGTGTAGTTTCTCGCTACTCATGTGGTGAGGGACGGAAGCACTAGTTCCCTTCTAACTAAGGTCAAGACATAGAGCATTCACGGAATGCGGGTCAACAACAGTCTATTGCGCAGTTACAATTCCTTATATTTGCCACCTAAGCATCTCCTCAGAGTCAGCTGGTTCCTGTCCCTCCTGGCAACTTCCCGTCCGTGCACCAATCCCTACATCTCCCCCGCCTCAAGACTAGAAAACTCAGGGTTTTAACAGCTATTCCAGATAAGCAACTTATAACTCTAATTAACTAAGTAAGAAAGGTTTGTGCCACTAAATATTCACATACAGTGTGTATTACATAACTCTAATTAACCAAGTAAGAAAGGTTTGTGCCACTAAATATTCAAACATGGTGCATATTACATAATCAAACAAGAAAGAAACAAACATCCTAATACTAATAAACACAGTGCGTCAGCCTAAAGGGACCTACACGCAGGTGTTTCCGGCCTGAGTGATGTCGTATTCAACGGCCGGCTACAAAGTTCGTAAGGCACGCTGTGACTGGATCCGTGAGTGAAGTCATCTGGACACATAAGGGCCAGGGATGTCATTTCACACCTCTTTCCATCACTCTCTCCCAGATACAGCCGAGCGTCAATCACCACCTGTAAAACAGAGCTCAAATACAAACTTACAGACACAGCTACAAATACGGTAATAATCATTTTGCCAGTACCCAGCGTAGCCCAGTCTCACCCTCTACACAGGCATAGTCATTTGCCCATGAGCACATAGGGCAAATGGACCTATCTTACCCTTTTCCAGATCTTTCACCCATACCTGCAGATACGGGGTTTGTCTAGAGGTGGGGCAAAGTGCGAGCTCATTGGGGATTGTTCACTTGATCCACGTAAAAATTGATTTAAACTAGTCAGAGCAGAAAGCAGAAGTCGGCGCACACGGACTGCGGGATTTTCTCTGAGTACGGACTCCCCCGCCTCAAGACACATGAGGCGAGCTTTCAGAGTCCAGTGCACGCATTCGACAATGGCTTGGCCAGTGCTGTTATAAGGACAACCGGTCTTATGTTCAATGCCCCACTGTCGTAAAAACAAAGCCACCAGTTGACTGGAATATGCTGGATCGTTGTCGGTCTTGATCTGGCTAGGGACCCCCAAAATCACCATGACCTTGCGCCAATGCAAAATGGCCGCTTTAGTGTCCTGCTTGCATTGTGCCGTAGCCAAGATGACGCTGCTACAGGTATCAACCGTGACATGTAAATAGCGCATAAAAACTGGAGTGCAACAGTCAGGGACTGGCAGACCTTGTGCAACACTGTCTGCACTATTGTTACCTTCAGTTAGGAGTCCAGGGATGTGCAAATGACTACTACAGTGTTTTGGGCAAATTTCAGCAGCTCGCTCAGACAAAGCCTGAAAAAGGACTTGTGCGCACTCCATCGTAGCCTCAATGGCTAATGGGGTCCGCAGACCACTGTCGTAGCACAGTAGCTACAGTATATGCTTCCAGAAATCGAACTGCTATTGGCTAGACGTAAGCAATATAGATTCCGATTGGCTCAGAAGTGCAGTCCACACATTTTTGAAGCAGATAACAAGCTAGCTAAAATTATCCATTCGCTACCTTTCTCACATAACTTGCAGTTTCACCATCCCGCTCCCACATCTTGTTAACCTTGAGCAAATGCCAAGTTCCTTATTCTACTGCACGTAACTGTCCTTTAGTAACCTAAGGCTAGGCCTTGCAGCCTGGGTAACTTGAATTCAGACCTTGCAACTTAATTCAGAGTTTGGCTAAGACGAAACAGCTGGGATTGCTCACATGTCTGTTGTTCAGCTGTATTCTTCATAACCACCATCTCCTAAGGCTAAGACGTCTGAGTTGGTCACGAAATGTCCACCGTCCCTTAGCCACTCCACAATTCCCTCTTTTTGTTTTTCAGCAAACCAGACAGATGTTACATTTTTCTTAACCATAGATATCACACACCGCAACATATAACTTGCTACTAATACAAATAAAACTAACACACATAATATAGCTACTCCATCCATCATCTTTCATTAGCCGTTTAACCCCCTCTTTCAACTGTTGTATACTCTTATAAATTGATTCCAAATGATCTGACAAATTCATGCAGCACATCCCCTCAAATTCTGCACAACCATGCCCCTGTGCCAACAATAAAAAGTCGATTGCTGCCCTATTTGTAAGGTGGCATGACGAACACTATCAACACCAGTCAAGAGCCCACTTAGTGCAAGCATAGTGGCATTTGTCAGTTCCTTCTTATCTTGCTGGGATTCCTTCACTTGCTGATCTGGGTACATGGCCGTTCTTTGCCAGACGGTTATCCACATCTCCACCTTTTTCTTTTTGTGCAAGCCAAACACGCTTTGTAGCACTCATAATCATTCGTTGGATACATTAAAAATACACAGCAACAAAATCAAAATCATTAAAATGACAATAAACACCATTAGTTCACCTTTCACTAGAGCAACCAGCCAACCTGTCAGTCCCCATTCACCTAATAAATTGTCCAGCCACAAGGCTTGCCCATCCTCATACACCATGTGTAAGATCTTAGCATGTTTCCATATTTCTTCAACATAGGTCAACCACAGGCTGCTGGGTCTGCCATTTTTCTCCTGGATGGCTCTCTGATAACAGGGGAGGTCATCACACAAGGAGGCCATCACACAAGAAGGCCATCACATCAAGGTCTGGCATGGCATTTGTCCCCACTGCTCCACGCCTGCTGGGTTGCAGCCAACAGCAGAGCTAAAGGTTCTTCTTAGTGGCAAACACAGAGGCCAACCCAGTCTTGCCCTTGACTGTGGCAGCAGGCAATTGGTCAACCTCAGTTCTTGTACCTCGTTGTCAATGCAGAGTTTCACCTGCTTCATCCAGTAACAAGTTGGTATTGTGGCAAAGCACACACAGATTGACATTACCAGAGTAACTATTACAGGTTACAACAGCATGCTGAAAATGCTGATGGCAGTGAGAAACCAGCCAAAGAACTTTCTTACCAGTGGAGTTCTCCCACCCTCTTAATTTGTTCCATTACCTGCTTTATAACACTACCATCATATTAGAATCTTTCTAGCTTTTGCCTTAGCATTTTCTAGCAGCTGCTGCAAATTTGCATGCTCTAACATCTTTTACAAGTAACAAGTCCACACAATACAAGGTATAGTTTCTCATTAGCAATTGGCTAGTAAATACAGGTGGTTTTATACACAAAATCACAGCTTCTAATAATAGCTACATGACAAGCACACATATTCAAGTTGTTACTTTTCAGTTGCCCCCAAGTGATGTCCTGTACTCATTTATTTTTCTCCTCCTCTATCTCATTCTGCTCGGGGTATTCACTGTCAGCTCCTGTAGCTGAGGCATCGGATTCCTCCATTTGTCTGTCCAGCTCATGGCAAGGCTTGGCAAACTTTGCAGGCAGCTACCATGGACCTGTAGGTAGGAGGACACAAACATACCCCCTCTCCCACGCTATCGGCTCTTGAGAAGGAATTGGGTTAGAGTGATTCAAAGGCATTCTGATGGGAAAGGAACGTGAAGCTACAGCTGCCTGCCTGCTTATCAGCAGCCATAAATACCTGCCAGCAACAGTACTTTGCATTAACCCTTTCTTGTCCAAAATGTTAATCTGCTACCCATCAAAACTTTTACACAAACCCAACAACAAGAAATACACAGAACACTGTCCATCCTCACACACACACACACACACATGCATGGGGTCCCACAAGCAAACTCCATACAACTACAATATTCAAAACACAAAACCCAGACAATCACCACTCCCACTACACGGTCCCTCATATGGAACGTGGCATAACGACCCTGTGAAGACAATCAAAAATCAGCTCCAAGAAGCATCATCGCAGTGTGAGGTGGCAGGCTCAACTTTAGTGGGCGTCCCCGCAGAGGTTCTGCCTCCCCCACATCGCATGAGCCTTGGGCTTTTACACTGACCAAAATGCACACTCATTCCGATGCCGGTGGCCAGCCTACATGGGAAGAAGTGGTCAGCAATATCCTTAAAAAGTCTCCAAGGGCTAATAGAAACATGGATATACATGGATATATATTTCCCAACTTCTAGTACATGTGGATCACAGAGAGACTATCAAATGAGTTGTATATGGGGTCGCAAGTCCACAGTCCGCCACGGCACTCACACAATGTGTTCAAAAGGCAATAAGGATACATTAAATTGCTGTGTTTTTTTTGTTTTGTTTTTTTTTTTTTTGTAGAAAATCAAAACCAAACTAAACACTCCGGCCTGGTAGCCAAGGATAAAGACAATGTCGTTAGTAGGGAGGATTCCCCCAGGGTAGGCTCTGAGGGTTGTTATCGCTTGTTGTGGGGAATCCCCCTGTCCCCTGCCCTGTTGCACAAAAGGGAGTGTTGCCAGGGCTCACAACACTCCACTTCCCGTTTTCCTGTGCCTGCCGCTGTTGCTGTTGCCGCGGCCGCGGTTTCCAGCAGTTGCGCTGCAGCTCCAGCGCTGCCCGCTTGGCTGCGCGGCCCGGGGGCTCCGGCCGCGCCTCCCGGGGCACCTTTCTCCACAGCTCCCATGCAAAGGTCTGCACCCGCGGCTCCTCCACTCGCAGCGCCTCTGTGTCCCGCAGCCGCTCCAGCAGCTCCTCTCCTGGAGATAACTTTCTCGATGGCACCCCACGTCTCCCCTAGATCTCCTGCTTTCTTTTCCCCAGCCAAGACCGCTTCCAAAAGCTCTTGGCGGATCCGCCCCCATCGGGAGGTATCTAATACGTCCAAGGGGGCCTCCACCGCCCCCCGGCCTCGCAACCATTGGATGCAGTGGCCTGCTGGCCCAGCATACATCGCCTTCAGCAACCCAGCTTGCTGCACGAGGGCCTTCAGTACCTGTACCACATGGCTCCCATCCATCGCTATCACGTCAGGGTCACCACTTGTAGATTCTCCCTACTTGTGTGGTGAGGGACGGAAGCACTTGCTCCCTCCGAACTAGGGTCAAGGCATAGAGCATTCACGGAATGCGGGTCATCAACAGTCTATTGCGCAGTTACAATTCCTTATATCTATTGCCTAAGCACCTCCCCAGAGTCAGCTGGTTCCTGTCCCTCCTGGCAACTTCCCGTCCGTGCACCAATCCCTACAGCTGGGAACTCAGATGCCCTTCTCTCCAGGCCTGTGAGAGGTGAGCTCAGGGCCATCTTAAGCGTGACAACCTCCTACTCCCAAAGTATGATAAGGTCCCAACATGGAGCTCTGAGCCTGCACCTCTGTCTGCTCCTCAAAGGACAAAAGAAAAGAATCAGAGTGCTAGTGTTTTGGGGTTTGTTTGTTGGTTATTTCTCTTCACCTGCAAAGAAGCCCTGAGCTTGGTTTCCCATGATCTCTATCTTCATACTATTTATTATTTTCAAACATTAGGACAACTGTTGAGTATTCATAAGAGCAACTAAAACATCAGAAAATGTTTCAAGAGATTTATCATGATTGGGTACATGTTTAAATCATGAATCGAAGTGAATTATGCAATGAGAAAAAGTAAAAAGCATTTCAAACTAGCAGCTTTACTATGTAAGCGTATTTGAACTACTGAGCAAATAATAAAGACATTTTTTCCCTTCACTATTTAAATGATTCATTGAACAATAGGATGATTCACTAACTAAAAATCCTGAATGATTTACTAAGTTAAAAATGGTCAACATTCTTAATAGATTTGCTTTATGCAGGACTCCTAATGGAGTTTACAATATCTCCATAGATACTGCAACAGTTAATGGTCCTCTTACATCTCTCACTCTTCTTCTTGATATCTTTCCAAAGGCTCACTTAATAAAAATTTTGAGAAGTCTGAAGTGACAGCCTAAGAAGAAATTTATATTTGGCAGCTTATTCCACTACAAGAAACAGCTCTCCCAGGCAGGGATAAGTGCATCATAACTAAATTAATAGTCAGTATTTAAAATTAATTCTGCACTTTTTCCATCACAGGTATTGGAGATATTTAATCTTCAAATGTAGCTGACATAGAGGTCCTGAATGGGATCTAGGAGCCTGCATTACTGTAATATTAACCATTGTTAGTCATATAAGGGTAGCACATATAAACTCCAGCCATCAAAATCTGAAATTGGGTAATCTCTGAATCAAATCAAGAAAACAGAAGTTTATATAATTTAGCAAGATCTATTTTTTAAGGATCTGTGAGCAGGCAGAATTTTCGAGCAAATGTGGACCGAGATTTAATAAATTAAACTAAATTGAATAAAAGTATTCAAATAAAAGCGGTTTGAATAGTTTGTGACTTTTTAATGTGATACAGAAGATAAAAATTATCCTGGTAACAGATAAAATGCGTACTGACTTGCAGCTAGCAGAAGCAATTGCAAGGTAAGGAACTAACAATTCGAGTGCCATACACATTAGTGTAATCTCAATAATCTTACAGCTCAGAATTAAGCTTTGGCCATGAGCTTCCCTGATCAGAGCTGGGAGAAATTCTAAGCTTTTACTTTTTGAAGCCCAGATGACTACTTTAGCTAGTTACCACAGGAAACATTAAGAAGTATCTGTTAGTATGATTTCAAACCACTCACACCCCTGAAAAGAGAAATTGATTTGAAAAGCTTTCTATTTTTCACCTTCTTTTTCACCTTATCTTTCAATCTTACAGCATGTAACAGTTCCCCACAAGCAGTTATAAAGCAAATTGTAACATATTCTACAGAGATGTTTGAAATTTGGCCATAAAGGTGGTACAGCAGTGATCTTATATGAATAAATTTTTTCTGAATTTATATTTGTAGACATATATTGAGTCTTTGCAAAAGGTCATAATGAAAATAAACATAATGTGTACTTAACAAACTACCATAGCTCTTTGAGATATTTTAAGACAATGATCTTTAACATGAGTTGAGATCAATTCATATCAGATAAGTATTAGTCTTTATAATGAATCCATGGCTAGTAGATTTTCATCTACATACCACCTGCCTGCATACTAGAAACAAATGAAAAAAAAAAAGAGCCTGTTCGTTTCCCAAACTGTAGAATTGGGAGCTTGAAAGAATTTGAACATTCATAAAAGCTAGATCATTAAAAAGTATTGATGAATAATATCCACTGGAATGATCAAAGTGTTTAAACAATATATCAACTTCTTCCTTGTATGAATTATAAAGTTTAATATAAGCCAAATTCCTGAAATATTGAAAATATGAAAAATAAGTTCTACTTTCCTCAGCACATCTCATTTCTAGCATTATCACACAGATCATTATTGCTAGAAGTTTTCCACTGCATAAAGACAGGAGAGTGAAAAACAGCATTTGACAAAAGCTCCAAAGAGGTATGCAATTTTAATCTCCAGAATAAAATTTTTAGAAAGCTTAATAGCATGCACTCTATTTTATGCAAAATAAATCACCCAACAATAAAAACTGGTTCTTATAAAGTTTTCCAGTTCAAATACTGAAAAGTCTTGTAACATGCTATCTTATTTTCTGGTGCAGAAGATGATAGAATAAGACAGAAAACTCTCACAGACACAAGAGAATATTACTGTAACAATTACAAATGCAGAAGTTATGCCTGTGTTACTTACCAGTAAGCATCTCTATAAAAACACTTTAATTTCAAGACATGGACTGAAGAACAGCAGGGAGGCAATTCTCTGTCTTTGCTGGAGAAGAGTCTTTGGTATTTAGCTTTCCATTTAAAGGAAATAAATTAGAAACTTTCCCAATCTTCAAACAGCATTAAAACAACTGGTCACAAGGACATCGCTAGTTTTGGAAATGAGTAGTGACAGCAACACTTCTTCTAGTAGCAAATTAATGAGTTGAAAGTGCCTGAAGTTGAAGACATAAGAAAAAGATTTCTTATAAAACTGAATTAGCCAAAACAGTTTCACTTAGCGCACTTTAACCATGTGAATTTGAAACACCAAGCTTCTGCACATATACATAAATATGCATGCACTGGGCAGAGAGATTTTCACATAACCATACAGAAACATGTGTGCACACACACATACATGCACACACAAAGGGAGTTTTTCATCTAGACTTCATGATTAAAAATAACTGATTTTACCATATTAAGCTATTTATAGTGGTGTATTTTGAAGAACATTTTTTTCCTGTAGATAGTTAAACAAAACCTTTTCAAAATGTCAAATAGAACTGGAAAGTTTCCATTTGATCTTAACAGTAAGAACCATCTTAATGTATCTTTACAACATTTTGTTCCAAGTCATGGCAGGTAATAATTATATTGATTCTGTTTCAGAGAGGTGTGATATCAGATTTTTATTTTTTAAATTGAAATTATTTTTTTATATTAAACTTATTACTTGAAATGCTTACCTACAGCTTTAAACTTTTTTTTTTTTTTTAATCAATCAACTGATATTTTGACATTGGTTTTAAACATGCTGCAAGAAAGAATACTGATTCAGTGCAGCTATGTCTTAACGTCAATTAATCATCATACTGTGATGGGCCAAATGTTACTGCCAGAACTGGCAGAGATATCAAAATACTGGTATTTTTTTCTCCCTTTTCTGAGGTAAGAAATAAAAAATCTTGCGGTTTTTTTTTTTTTTTTTATCTTGAAATAATAGTGTAAAGAAAGCAAAGAAGAGTAGCCAGGCTTATAAGGGGGTTAATTAAAAATCAGTTACTGCCCCTTCATTGTGTAGGATCACTATGGAGCAAAGTTCAAATAAAAAGACAACTGTAAAACATAGGTCCGGAAAGAAACCTTCCAAAAATATTTTCAATTCAATGAAATGTAGCTTGTTTCCTCTGTTAACAGACACAAAACACACTTTCAGACAGAAAGATATCAAGAAGCCAAAATAAATGAACAGAAATACTAGATAGCCATTGCTAGATGATATGGGGTAAGATGTAACACTCAAGTGAAAAATTTTTGGTAAAGCATGTCAAAAAGAATTTGAAATAAAATATTTATTTTTAAATCATTCTTGCTTAAAATTGTCCATTTATCTAAATTATTCTGCACTAAAATACTTAAATTTGACTCAGACTATTTTCTTCAGCAAAATGTTTCATCTAATTCTTATAACACAGTCATATTATTAAAATAAATATGATATTTTCTAAATTATTGATTCAAAACTAGACATCAGAAAGCTCAGGTAACACCTGAAAACTAAACCTGAACTAAATGAGCAGTGATTTGTATTACTTGGGGGTGCACATAGATACATACAGCAAAACCTACCCATCATGTTACCAAGAGCAAATGAGTAACTGCAGTGCTAACTCTGCTGTGCTTTCTTAAGATGCTGAAAACACCAGATGATATTAATATGAATTGAGGACTCTTCACACTTTTGAAAAGTCAGCAACTCTTCATTGCATTAGGAGATGTGACATCCTGTTTTTAAAAATAAAATATTCTTGCACTGGATCTGTTCCTTTTCATTCATAAATATCTGAACTGCTACTATAAGACAATAAGCATATTATTTTTTTTCCTTAAAAATTCTTCATAGCTCCTAAAAGAGCTATGAAGTCATTAAACCCCCAGAATACTGCAAAGAGTTTGATCAGATATTACTATGGAAGTGGCATATTTTTTTCAAAAAATATATCTGCTGCTGGAGGTAGGAACATTTCTTCCCTGGAAAGCAGTTTGTTAGTACTGACAGGAGTCAGGAAGAAAGAGCAGGAAAAAAATCTAAACAAAACAGTTGCTTCATCAGTCTTTGTTGTCCAAGAGTAGTAAGTAATAGGCAAACACAAACTTTCAAAGCCTCATTTTACCCCATGGTGTTATTAAACCCAAGGGATAACACTGCTCAATTTTATCTGTCATTGCTATGAATTCTGCTAAATATCATAGTAGCATTAAATAACTAAAATACCATTATGTTTCGTAAACATATGTATGTTATGTATTCTGTTATATATTCATTACATATATGTAGATACATTACATGTATCAGAAAAAAAGATGAGTCTTTGTTCATGTTTTCAATATTGTTGACCTTTTAACACTGCTGCAAATATATAACAGTGCAATTTTTTTTTGTGCCTCAGAAGAGTAATTTCTGGTTGTTTAAAGAAACCAATTTCTGATTAAATTGTTTTGAAGGGTTATTTTTCAGTCTCTTACTCTGCAGTTCTTCTTTGTTTAGTTAAATCTTTTATGTGTTGGTTTTTTTCATGCTACCAGTTCTACTATCTAAAATGCCAGTGTGTTTGTTGGTTTCTTTTTGCTGTTTTAGTTAGATAATTATGAGAGACATTTATGTTTCATTTCCAAGGGTCCAGTACTCGGGAAACAAGCTTGAAAATGCAGCCTTAGTGTACACTAAGGCCCCAGAAAATTATTACAAAGGGAGCTCAAATGCTTTGTTAGTGGTACTTTTTTTACCTGCTGATTAATTCATTCATTGTGGTTTGATTTTTTTTTTCTTTAGTTTTCAGGTTTTTAAACTGCAGCTTCAAGTTTTAAGCCACACTCATTTTTCTCTCCTTAGGAATGATAAGCTCACCTGGTGATTTTTTAATCCTTGGTGTTGGGCCTGTAGATACTTCTTATGATTTTCTGTTTGAAAAGTGGCTAAAATCCCACCAAAGCAGGTGGAGAGAAGGGACAAGCCTTGCATGCCACGATGAACTAAAGTTTGGTAACCTTCTAAAAATCTTGATCCTTCACAGAGCTCTGCTGCTGCTTTTAAACAACTTTGTGAAGGCAGAGCATGCAAAAAGTATTAAGCATCTCCAATATTTACAGAAGTATGTAACCACTGTAGCCTCGAACATGTACCTGTACTGACTGCATTTTTCTTGCACCTTGGATGCTGGTACCTATAAACTTCCCCATACATTCTTCATCGGAGTTTTTTATGCATTTTCATTTTGTCCTCTGCATTTCATGAGCCTCAGTCTTGCTCTCCAGCTTACTGCTATAAGCTACTAGTCTTGCTCTCCAGCTTACTGCTATAAGCTACTAGACTGGAACAAAGCTCTCTGTGATGCATAACAAAAGACGAAACCACATAAGGAAATTTGGCTATAGCCACTATGATAGGTCTTAATCCTCCAAGCAGTGCAAGTTCTGGAACATCAGCCAAGTTACTCAGAGAGACAGGATGAAATGAGTGAGATGATACTGATACTTTCTCTGCTGTTAGCTGAGAACAAAGGGTCACTGACAAAGAACCAGGTGAAAGCATCCTTCAAAAGAACAGCTTGGTGTCAGCAACAGATATGACCCATCATTCAGGAAAGCAGAAATACCAATAAAAAAACATTCCCCTCTCTGCAAGAAACCTTTCTGATTACTGCAGGAATTAGACGATGCCTACTCTCATTTGAGCAAAGTTAGGAGAGTGAAGCCTGTTCTTTTCTGTTCTGGTCAAAACTCTGCATTTGGCTGTGGAGACAGGTGAAGAAGTAAAAAAATGTAGGAGAGCTAAGAATGAGAAAACGAATAAGATAACAGCTGTGGTTAGGATGCTTATTTTCTATATCATAAAGGGCCTTCCCATTCAGTGTTGAGCCGCATTGAACTACTATGCATCAAACTAAGCTGTTAAGCTGTCTTAAAATTGCACACTAAAAAAAACATTAGCAAAACATGGCAAAGAGGTAATGTACAAATATAATTCTATATAACTGATGAATACTGAGTCGAGCTTAGGAGCAGCCATGTAGTCCAGGAAGCAGAACAACTACCAGACCGGGGGTGTTTTATGTGTGTGATAACTATGCTGCTTATTCCGGGGCAGAACAGGGCACTTGCATACTGCAAGGAGCATCTTGCCAGAAGAACGACTAACAAAATAATCTTATCATCTTTAGCACACACTAAGTTATTTATTTTATGCATGTACATGATACTGTGCGTAGTGAAAAGACTGAAGAAGTGGCAAGCTTCCTGAAGGGAGGAAAGATCGACCGATAAGTGAGTATATATCAGCCTGATTGCAGAGTGGCTCTGACAGACTGATTAAAAATGGTATGCAGACACTATTGCCCAAAAGGACAGTAGCTGGAATGTGAACCTTTGAAGACAGGATAAAAAGGCCATGGAAATACAAGCAGAAGGGATTATCCTGGAGGGGGGCAGGAAATACAGATCTGCTTGTCATGCTGATTAAGCTCACAGTAATGAGCATTGTACCAAATCCATAAAAAATACAATATAGCAAGAATATGTGAATGAATAATATAACATGCACCATAGACATCAAAGTTCATTGTTACTCCACTATCAATGAAATACACTGTGAAGCTTCCCCTTCATCCTGCACAGCAGGTGTTGTTTTGGAACCACTATCAAGGGCAGCAGAATCAAGGATCATTGCTTTAATGCATCACAAATTATGTTACAACTTGCAAGTGAAAATAGATTCTTTCTTTGCTTCCACTCTATCCCACAATAGACTGAGGAAAGCAGAACCAGAGAATGTCTAACAAATATTAAACATGTCCCAGCAGTGCATTTCTGCATTTCTGTGATGATTTAGACTATATATGTCTCACTGCCACCTTTTGCATGGCTATCATGTTATTTTAGCAAATCTTAGTTTATACTCATATCCTAGTCACCATTTACAATCAAGGTAAAAATGAAGAAAGATATGTTTAAGAGCTCAATTTCTTCTCCTGTTATGGATGACATCAACTGATAATTCTTCGTGTGGTCATTTTAAATAAAAACAAAATATAATCTGTGCTATTTCATGTTTAATACTGAAGGCTTCAATTATAAGTTGAGGGGTTGTGTTTGGACCTTTCAATACAAACTCCCATCATATTTTGTGTAAAACACACTGCATAAAATACAATCAAAAATACTACGGATATTTAACACCTTGGTTTTTTTATTCTTTTTGTTCCAAATACATATGATATAGTCTCACTTACACTGTGTTCAAATATATACATGTCGTGGTTAAAGCCCAGGCCGTAAATTAGAACCGTGCAGGCTACTTCCCCCCCACCCCCACAGAGGGATGGGGAGGAGAATTGAAAGAATGTAACTCCCTCGGGTTGAGATAAAAACAGTCCAGTAACTAAGGTATAACACAAATCACTACTGCTACCACCAATAATAATAATGATAAGAGAAATAACAAGGGAAGAGAATACGATACCGCCCGCCAGAAAAAAGCCCGACAGAGAAGAGGACGTGCCCGTCCGGGTAACTCCCAGTTACATCCCTGGGCATGACGTGCTATGGTATGGAATACCTCTTTGGCTAGTTTGGGTCAGGTGTCCTGTCCCTGCTTCCTCCCAGCTTCTCCTCCTCCCTGGCAGAGCATGAGACTCACAAAGTCCTTGGTCAGTGTAAACATTCTGACCAGCAACCAAAAACATCGGCTTTATCAGTATTATTCCCAGGCCAAAAGTCAAAACCACAGCACTGCACCAGCTACTAAGCAGGAGAAAAACTGACTGCCGCTGCTGAACCCAGGACAATACACTACTTTTTAAATAACCTGTGTAAATTATGCTTTACTTATATCAAGTGTTCAACAAATAACACTGTAGTTCCAATGAAAATTAGCCTTACTGTATATGCATCCATATTCTGTAAACATTGTTTCACCCAAAGATGGAGAAGGGTGAGAAACAAGCCTTCAATAACTTTAAACAAAAGACAAACCAATGTTTTTGGATTGTCACTTTCCATCAAAACTTTTTTCATTGAACTTTTTCAGGTTTATTAAAAAATTAAATAGATTGGTGGATAGTGTGATTTGTTTTTATAATAAAACAAAAAAAAAAAAAAAAAATAAAATCAAACCAAAACAAACAGAAAAAAGAAACCACAAGTTGGTTTTCATTGAAAACCAAACCAAATTAAAACAAATAAAAAAACTAAATTCACCCATAAAAAAAAAAACAACAAAACAAAACAACCAAAAAAAAACCCAACCAAAAAACAAACAAACAAACAAACAAAACTAAAAAAAACACAAAAACTTTTTATTTTTATTCTGGTCAGGACTGTTCTGTAAATCTTAGCTGGAACCTGGACAGGCTGGAGAGTTGGGCAGGGAATAACTTGATGAAATATAACAAGGGAAAGTGTAGAGTCCTGCATCTGGGCAGGAACAACCCCAGGTTCCAGTATAGGTTGGAGAACAACCTGTTAGAGAGCAGAGTAGGGGAGAGAGACCTGAGGGTCCTAATGGACGGCAGGATGACCATGAGCCAGTACTGTGCCCTTGTGGCCAAGAAGGCCAATGGCATCCTGGGGTGTATTGGAAAGAGGGTGGTTTGTAGGTCGAGAGAGGTCCTCCTTCCCCTCTACTCTGCCCTGGTGAGACCGCATCTGGAATATTGTGCCCAGTTCTGGGCCTCTCAGTTCAAGAAGGACTGGAGAGAGTCCAGCGCAGGGCAACTAAGATGATTAAGGGAGTGGAGCATCTCCCTTATGAGGAAAGGCTGAGGGAGCTGGGTCTCTATAGTTTGGAGAAGAGGAGACTGAGGGATGACCTTATTAGTGTATATAAATATATAAAGGGGGAGTGTCACGAGGATGGAGCCAGGCTCTTCTCAGTGGCAAACAATGATAGGACAAGGGGTAATGGGTACAAACTGGAACACAAGAGGTTCCACTTAAACTTAAGAAGAAACTTCTTCTCAGTGAGGGTGACGGAACACTGGAACGGGCTGCCCAGGGGGGTTGTGGAGTCTCCTTCTCTGGAGACATTCAAAACCCGCCTGCACACATTCCTGTATAACCTCATCTAGGTGTTCCTGCTCCGGCAGGGGGATTGGACTAGATGATCTTTTGAGGTCCCTTCCAATCTCTAGCGTACCGTGATACCGTGATATATCAACCTCAAAAACCTTTGAAAAATCTTATCCTTTTGAAAATGAGATTGAAGAAATATCTAGCCTGAGACATGGACATGATACAGAGTAATTTAGTAACAGTCATTTATGGTAGTGAATCAAAATCAGCACAGAATGGTATTATATCCCACTAATAAATTTTACTACTAGAAAAGCTGACTGTGTATCTGCAGTAATGTCTTGTTCTGAGCCAGTATCATAGAATCATAGAATAGTTAGGGTTGGAAAGGACCTTAAGATCATCTAGTTACAACCCTCTTGCCATGGGCAGGGACACCTCACACTAAACCATGACACCCAAGGCTCTGACCAACCTGGCCTTGAACACCGCCAAGGATGGAGCATTCACAACCTCCCCGGGAAACCCATTCCAGTGCCTCACCACCCTCACAGTAAAGAACTTCTTCCTTATATCCAATCTAAACTTCCCCTCTTTAAGTTTGAACCTGTTACCCCTTGTCCTATCACTACAGTCGCTAATGAAAAGTCCATCCCCAGCATCCTTCCCTTCAGATACTGGAAAGCTGCTATGAGCTGTCCACTCAGCCTTCTCTTCTCCAGGCTGAACAGCTAAAACTTTCTCAGCCTGTCTTCATACGGGAGGTGATCCAGTCCCCTGAATCATCTTCTTGGCCCTCCTCTGGACTTGTTCCAACAGTTCCATGTCCTTTTTATGTTGAGGACACCAGAACTGCACACAATACTCCAAGTGAGGTCTCATGAGAGCAGAGTAGAGAGGCAGGATCACCTCCTTTGTCCTGCTGGTCATGTTTCTTTTGGCACAGCCCAGGATACAGTTGGCTTTCTGGGCTGCGAGCGCACATTGCCAGCTCATGTTCATTTTCTCATCAACCAACACCCCCAAGTCCTTCTCTGCAGGGCTGCTCTGAATCTCTTCTCTGCCCAACCTGTAGCCGTGCCTGGGATTGCTCCGGCCCAGCTGTAGGACCTTGCACTTCACTATGTTGAACTTCATAATGTTGGCATCAGCCCACCTCACAAGCATGTCGAGGTCCCTCTGGATGGCATCCCTTCCCTCCAGCATATCAACTGAACAACACAGTCTGGTGTCATCAGCAAACTCGCTGAGGGCACACCCAATCCCACTGTCCATGTCAATGACAAAGATGTTGAAAAAGACCAGCCCCAACACCAATCCCTGAGGGACACCGCTTGTTACTGGTCTCCAGCTGGACATTGAGCCATTGATTACAACTCTTTGCGCACAGCCATCCAGCCAGTTCTTTAGCCACCGAGTGGTCCACCCATCAAATTGATGTCTTTCCAATTTAAAGACAAGGATGTTGTGTGGGACAGTGTCGAACACTTTGCACAAGTCCAGGTAGATGACATCAACCGCTCTACCCCTGCCCATCAGTTCCGTAGCTCCATCATAGAAGGCCACCAAACTGGTCAGGCAGGATTTCCCCTTAGTGAAGCCATGCTGGCTGTCACCAACCACCTCTTTGCTTTTCATGTGCCTTAGCATGCCTTCCAGGAGAATCTGCTCCAAGATTTTGCCAGGCACAGAGGTGAGACTGACTGGTCTGTAATTCCCCGGGTCATCCATTTTCCCCTTCTTGAAAATGGGGGTTATATTTCCCTTTTTCCAGGCATCAGGAACTTCACCTGACTGCCATGATTTTTCAAATATGATGGACAGTGGCTTAGCAACTCCATTCGCCAGCTCCTTCAGGACCCGCAGATGGATTTCGTCAGGTCCCATGGACTTGTGTACGTTCAGGTTTTTAAGATGGTCTCGAACCAGATCCTCTCCTACAGTGGGCCTAGGGTCTTCATTCTCACAGTCCCTGTGTTTGCCTACCAAGACTTGGGTGGTGTGGTCAGAGCCTTTGCCAGTGAAGACCGAGGCAAAGAAGTCATTAAGAACCTCAGCCTTCTCCAAATCCAGGGTAGCCAGTTCTCCTGATAGCTTCTGGAGGGGGCCTACATTGTCCTTAATCTCTCTTTTATTTGCTGCATGCCTAGAGAATCCAAATCCTAACTATGCTATGATTCTGATTATGAGATCAGGATTTCACAGAACACATTTTTGGACCACTTATATATCACAATGAATTACCTGAAAATATTTTTCTTTGTCTTTTAACAAAGCTGCCAAAAAATAACATGTATATTTTTAATGCTGAGCAATGATGGGAATAAGAAGGAGAAGTCGTATGTTGGCAGTGATACATTGGCAGCAACTGAGTTCCCACAAATCGAAGTGAAGACCTATGGATTTGAGTTCATGAAATGGGGAGTAGACAGAAAAGCCTCCAGATGCAGATTATCACAGACAACAGCAAAACGTATGAGAGCTGAACTCTGCCCATAGGGAGCCAAGCTCTTAAGGAGCTAACTGCAATTTTAATAGCCATTCTTTCATACCTGAGCAAGCCCCCACAATGAAAGGTTAAAGAGTGTTCTTATCCAGTCCTGATGATCATTCAAAATGATCTGTGCAATGGTGGTCAGGGTGATCCTCTGTCCTTTTATAGTAAAGGTCTAATGTAACAGAAAATACTAAATTGGCTGAAGAAAAACTGAATCATCTGAGATGGGGAAGGAAGTTTGCTCCCAAATGGTAATCAAGAAGACACTGCCAAGAAAAAAATACCTACCTTCTCTGGTTTTAAATACAAATGCACATGAATGGTGTTATTTGGTTGTTTGGCCCAATTCACACCTAAGCACTCTGTTACTACAAGCACACACAAAGTTCAAGGGAGATTGAAATAGGAAAAAACAAAATACGAACATGCATGTGTCAGTATAAAGGCAGCAACATTACTTGCCAACTACTCTTAGAGGCAAAACAGACTCAACATGGGGAAAAATAATTTATTTTCAGTTAAAATAGTTTTGGTTAAGAGAAGACAAAGACAAGCATTAAAACACGTTTCTTCTCTCTATTCCCAGGCTTGTCATCACTCTGTCACTTCACCTTCCCATCTTTTCATGCTGCTTCCCACATACTTTACCTCTGTTTCAGCATAAGTCCTCCATGGTCTGCAGTTCTTCCAGGAATATCCATCTGCAACAGAATGAGTCATCCATAGGCTTCAGTATATCTGCTCCACTATAGTGCATTTCCTCCTCTTCCTGGTCTTGCTCCCACCTTTTTTGTTTCTTTTGTTTGTTTTTATTCTTATTCTTCCCTCCTCTTCTCTCCATGTAGTATTTTTGGTCTTTTCTAAAATATATTTTCATAGAGGTACCACCAGCTTCATTGATAGGCCCAGCTTTGGCTCCATGGCATCAACTGCATGGCCAACCCCTGAAGCCACCACCCCCCACCCCCCCACCACGCTGCTAACATCTTGCCATGGACACCCGGAAGACACAATCAATTATTTTTATGGGATATTACAAATTATTGCTTCTCTGGAAGAATCAATCTCATAGAAAATATCTGCAGTTGTAGCAGGCAACATAACACTCTCAACAAGTCAGAGCTAAGGAACTGAAGGTTAAGGATAAACACAAATTAGTTTGACAACTAGATTTCTGCAGCTGAAATTAAGCTGCTTTCTCACTATATAAATGTGTATTGAGATGTTAGATTTTGCCATTGATATTCTTTAACGCTGAATTTCCATAGTTTTTTTTTTTTTTTATGGAAAGTACGAGATTCTTAATAGTAGGTTGAACATTTTTCTGTTCAACAACTGAACCTGATGTTACAGGTAAGTGAGCCACCTTGTACTTACCCTGCAAGGAATAAATCCAGGTTTCTATATAGTGATAAAGGAAAAGAGTGGTGAAAGTATTTTGGTGACTGATATACAGTGCAAATCAACAATAGAAAGGCTTATGGAGAAAGATCCTATTTCTTCCAAGATTTCTGTCTAGAGTTATGGCCATGCTAGGATATACCGCATTATCCCATCTCACATAGGAAAGATTGCATAGTAACTGCCTTTGGCTGACAGTGACATATTAAATATCAGCAGCCCTATCATTTTGAAGTTCCAGTGCAATATTTAATTTATTTATTTTAAGAACTGCCTTCTGCTTTGTGGTTGCAGCTTGGCACAGAGAGAATATTAGGTGGGACAATAGGAGAGTGAAGAAAAGATGCTGGAGTTAGAAGTCTCCTTCAGTGCTGAATTGCTGAAATTATATTGAAAACACATAACTAGTATTTTGGTTCACAGCTGGGACCAATAAAAGTCTGTGAAGAATTTCTGTAAATTATACTATCCTGTGGGGGGCCAAAGAAATGTTGTTACTAATTTAAAATAAATAGTCCCCCCCACGAACTTATTCCTAATCATGCAAACGAAGGAATTAAGTAGGCAATTTCCATACATATGACATTTCTTTTATGAAATGTAGTTCACCAGAAATCCAGAGCTAATTGATTTAGAGGAATTCATGTTCGTAAATTTTTTCAACATTGTAACAAAATCCAATGATCTGATTTTATATGATACTATTTTTTATTGTAGCATTTAAAAATGACAACATAGAGTGCTCAAAATGTGTTCTGTTTGCATTGCAAAACAAGGGGGGTTGCCTATAAAATAAGACAAAGTGGTCACAATTTTCTGTAGGACCAACTGTGTATGTCTTCTATTTTGAAATTTGTATATGTAGATCTAAGTTCAGAATAATTGCTTTAAATCTAGAAATCTGCACACAAAAATGTGAAAGAGCATACTGGAGTTGCTTCAAAACTTTCCTTAAGAAAAGTGTGTTTATTTGTTGCTGGTTTTTTCATCACATGTGAAAGAAATCATTCCAATTAGATATGTTCCAAAAATGTACGAGAAGTCTTTTGTCGGTTTCACCCTAATACCAATAAAATAACCACCTTTATTAGAAATTCATGATTTTCCCCACCACTTAAGGACATCTGAAAATGTGATTTTTTAAATTCCATCTCCTTATCCAACCACTGAAATACTGAACGCAAAAAAATTCCTCTGTTAATTTTTGTAATTCCTAATCCAATTTTTATTCTTTGCTTTAATGCTTTTTAGTATCAAAGGTGCCTAAACCACCATATGGCTTCCTGTGCTGGTGCACCCCTCCCTGGACTCTACTGCTTCCCCAGGAATTCCTGCTAGGCCCCAGTCTTTGCACAGGTGCAAGGGTTTGGACGGCTGGGAGCATCCTGGCCATACCAGGAACTCTCATTGCCTAGCAAAGGTGGGGAGCAATGCAGAGTCCAGGAAGGCTGGATACTCCCTGATCATGACAGGACCTCTTTTGAAGTGAACAGTGATTTCCTGACAACCTGAAACATAACTGTTGTGCAGTTGGTGAAACCAACACAGAATTGAGGCCAGGATGAATATTCACTGCTGATCATCTTACGACCCTATAAATTGTGGTCCCAAGAGAGAGACCACTTGAGCTCTCCTGGACCACAGCAAGCTGTGACTGGTATCTTCCTCTGAGTGAGATACCTTTCAGAGCCTGCAAACTCTTGCATTTTGAAATAGAGGGATCGTTTATGTGAGTTGTTACTGTTGCTTCTGCTCATTGACACTCAACCCTTTGCCTGTTGAGGAATGTTGAGAAAGCTGAAGTATTGTGCTTTACTCTTCGATGCACCCAAGGGAAATTTTTACTGTATGTATGTGTATATGCATATATATGTGTGTGTATATATATCTATATATCTTAGTGTGTGTGTGTGTGTGTATGTTAGTTTAGGTATTTAACTGTAAGTGCATGTATGTTATCTTCAATAAGCGTTAGAAATCTTGCGATTCACTGTAAAACTGCAAACTGCTGCTAAATGACATTCGTAATCCTTTAGATGAATAGCATTGACTAGGTCTGAGAGTAAGTCCAGATCCAGCTGCATATATACTCCTCTCTAAAAGGAAGTTTAAAAAGCAAGGGGGTCTATTCTGAATCATGTGACTCAACGGGAGGATTTCCTTATTTTCTATATTTCTTTCATCAAACATAAACTGTTTTCTGGGACTGAGACTAAGACTGGATTCAGCTGCACCTAGCCTACTCTCTGAGAGGAAGTTTAGAAAGCAAGGGGGTCTAATCTGAACCTCATCATGCAATTGAAAGGTCTACCTTATTCCTTTATATCTTCAGTTTCTATACACATAATTTCAGTGCAATTCTGTCTAAATGACTTTAACCCAATCTTGTATAAATCATTGCCAACCCTGAAAAAATCTCTTTTTGTATGAAGTAGAGTGAACCTTGCCATTAAAGTCTGATGAATTACACTTTTATAAATTTCTATTGGTTATTTTTGCTACTATCTCTGACAATAATTCTTTTATAGCTATCCTAACCACTCAGTTTTGTGACATTTTGCTTTCCACTATATAGTAAATTCTTAAGAAAAACAAGTGGAAATCTCAGTTTTGAGAATTTTCATAGACTAAGCATTCATTATTAGGGTAATTATGGCAGGTATTAGATGGGATCAAGAGGGCACTATTCAGCTATTCCATAATGCTGATGATTACTATTAAAATGAGTTCTTACCACTCACACTTATACAAATTATGCCACAGATCGCCAGAGCAGTACATCTCAAAGCTTTAAATAGTACAAAAAATATTTAGAAGTGGGCATTAAAAACATTTTACAACTATTTCAGCAATTCCATTGATTCAATGCCTAGGCCTACAGATGTAGGCAAGTTATGAGCAGCATACACATGGCTCTGTAACTTCCTATTTTTAAAGCAATCCTCATGCAAAGCTTCAGATAATCTGCAGCAATTTGTAATTATATGACAGTGAGCTGCAATTACTGTGATGCTTCATTAGCTACTTCATTCAAAGCTAACTGATACAAAGATGAATTGTATCAGAAAAGCAGTGGACATCCTTAGAAATAACCAGTGGTTTTGATGAACACTAGAACAGTTCAAGCTGTCATGCTTCACAATGAAGCAGGTACCAGCCATACATCACATAACGGGAGTAACATTAAATACAGGATAAGAATATGCCAACATAAGTATTTACAAATATTTTCTCCTAGATCCAGGCTTCATTTCACCTCTCTATTGCTCTCTGCACAGCAGCTAGACAATTATGCATGTGGCTTTATGATATAAAAAATTAAAATCCAGGCAAACTTAACCAACTTTTCACCATACAGTTTCTCAGTTGGATTTTACCCTGATTCTGTTCACTGTGTAAATGAATAAATAATTCTGGTACCACAAGTATAGGGACAAGTACTATCTAAACCGGCTTAAGTGCAACAATTGCTTAATATATGACTGTGACATTATCTAAAGCTACATGTTTAAGTCTTTAGCAAGCTCTTTACAGTGAGAAACAGGTCTTTAACCACAATAACTTAGTTTACTTCATAGTGTTTAGGCTGTACCACTTAATTCAACCTTTTCCCTTGCATGTACATTACTTTTCACTTCTGAGAGATTAATAATATGCCTGGCAGCCTTAAATAAAAATGAAATAAAGTAGTTTGGAAAAAAAAAAAAACAAACAGGAATTTAATTTTACAATGCTAAATCAAATTAGACGTGAAACAGCACCTTAAATGTACGTTTTGAGCAGAGCATAGAACAGCAGAATTTGTCCTTACTCATCTAACTTTAGAAAGTTATGTTTTGAAAACAATTTTAATCAGCAGAGACTTGAATTAAAAGAATAGAAATTACATACAAATTGTAAACAAGATTTCCATTAGTACGCTAAATTACTAAGGCATCTATAGAATATATTGTGTATTAGATAGGACTGTTAACTCGTTAAAGGGATAGTACCCTGTTCTTCTCTATTATAGTATTGAATGTGTCTCAGGGGAATTTTTTATTTTGGTTTTGTTTTGTTTGTTTGTTTGCAGCTTTTTAAGCAACACAAAGTATTTTCTGAACAAAAAAAAAAGAGATGTAAAGGGAAATAAATTATGAATACCAGTAGAAATTGCAGAGAGCTGTTAAGCAAGAAAAGATACATAAAAGGGCAATACACAGAAAACAACAAAAGAAAGAAAAAAGAGGACAAAGACAAAAGGACAAATAAAAGGTAAGAAGAAGTTTAGTGGCAAAGGCTAACAGAAAACTACAATGGCAGGCAGAAATATGATGGCTTATGACATGTTACAAACCAAACATCATTTCTCAGTCACTTTGTTCATGAATTGCCTGGTTTTCATTCTGTTCTTCCACTATAAGCTTCTTATGCAATGAATCATATTGCTTATGGTATAAAGCAAAACAAAATTAAAAAAAAAGCCCATAGTTAATTTGTGTCAGAAAAGTCTTCTGGAGTCTACTGAAATTATGTAATTTGTCCAGAGGTTATCCAGAACCAGCATGCTTCCTTAATTTCCCTATGCCCCAGGTTCTATCTTATCTAACAGCCAAATGAATTCAGTTACGCAGCCTTAAATTCGCAGGGCCAGAGCTGAGCTCTTATTCCCAGGGCAGCCGCAGAAGTACTCCTTCTATATGCACTGATTCTATGCTGAAGGAAAGCAGAGGGAAAAAAAAATAAATCAACTTATCTTAAAAACTATGAGAAAGTCAAGGAAGAAAAAAATAAAGGTGAGAAAACAGTAGTTCATTTTCATCTCTTCATTCCTTGTCTTCTTTCTATCTTACAATAAGGATAAATTATTAGAGAACAAGTAATTGAAAGGAAAAATAGATTTGAAGAGATATGAGAAGAAAATAAATAAATAGAAAAATATAACAAATATATTAAGTAAAATTGCACGAAAATAACAAAAGAATAAACAAAAGAAGAACTTAAGGAGGTATAAAAATAACAAAATGAGGATAAAAAAGCAATAAAAACAAGATTGTTTAAACTAAACTATTGCCTGAAAGTCCATGTATATCTTTAAAGAGAATGCAATTATGCCACATAAGAGATAGAGCTAAACCTTGGAAAACAATAAGAAAGTATATTTCTTACCTGGTGAAAACATTTGCTTATCAAAAAATTAAAGCATCTAGAATTAATTCACTTGTATTTTCCTCAGGTATTATCATACTTTCACTGCAGTATTACCACTGATCTTTCCAAGGACAGAGTTCACTATCTGGGAGCAAGTTTTATTCCTTAGGTTTTCAATGTCTAGTCTTCTAGCTGGTGGGTATTGAATGTGTTAGAGAAAATACTGTATTTGTTACCACTTCAGACAGCTGTTTCTATCTCTGGTGTTTCTTCTATGCCTATTTCTTTAAAGATATCAATTTATACATTCATTGTGCTTAGGACTAAATCCTTTTTTTTTTTTTTTTTTCTTTAAATAATACTTTAAGGAAATTATTTTCCATCAGTCTTAATATTTGGCTCTACTTATGTATAGAAATTCAGTATTACTTGACATTTCTCTGAAAGCAAAACTCCTCAAAAGATTCCCTCCTCCTTTTTCTTTTCCTTCCATGTTAGTTTGTTTTTCTCTTCTGAATGCGCGGCAGCAGCAAACCCCTCACTGATGCTTATGTCCACCAGACAGAGCCCATGACCTCACCTAAGTCTTCTTTAACTTTTCACTAATTTAAAAACAAAACAAAACAAAACAAAACAAAACAAAATTCTGTCTTAAGTGAAACTTGCTAAGTTCTTTTCAAACACATTCCTTTAAGCAAATCAGCCTGAAGCAGAAAATGAATTTGCAGCTTATCAAAAATTGGCATTTGGCTGCAAAACTGCAGCAGAATAGGATTTACATGAATTATCCACATTGCTTTCTCTTTGCTTTGTTTGAATGATTATTGGCTTCTCAATACATTTCATTGTCATAGTAAACTAACTGCAACTTTTGTAAGGGAAGCACTAGTCTAATGTACTTCATCTTTTGAAAACTTGATCAGATTAACCTTTTCCAGCATGTCTTCAGGGAGCTCTTAAACAAGTTGTTGGAGAACGTATAGGCATTCTTTCTGAGTTTCCTAACTGTGATTAAGCTCTGGGGCACTTATGACAATACTAATTCTTAATCTTGTTTCCTGGACTTTTAGTCTGTTTCAAAACCAAGGCTTTGGTTAACCAAAAAAACCCAAAAACTAACCAAACATACAAAAAAATAAAAACCCACACCAAAAAAACCCACGTGTTTGTAGAAAAACTAAACATTAAAAATTAAAATTGATCATAGAAAAATAAATAATAATAATTAAAAAAAATCTGGTCAAGTAATAGCATGAATTTATGAATCCGAACAATCTCCTTCTTTTGCAAAACAAAGTTAAACATAATAAGTAGAGCAGGGAAAAGCCAGTTATGGTTCAAATTTCATACCTTCAGTACCAAAAGTCTTAAAAGAAGATATTACAAAGCTGATGAATTAAAACCAGTAGATCTAATTCACACCCAAAATATTTCTCAAGTTTTTAAACACCCTTTTTAAGTTTTAAATTGATTACAGCAATTCTGATCAAAATACCACACAATCTTCCAGTTAGTATTAGTTTTAACAAATATTCCAACAAATACTAGAAAATAAAACTAAATCACAAAGCTAAAGTAAGAGTTAATAACATGAGATATAACTTTTACTAGCAGATCTTCAACAAGCTTTTAGATTTCACATTCACTTTTAGATTAGAACATTCACTTCATAATCCAAAAGTATATTTTCACATTTGAAAGAATGATAAAAACCTACAGACTCTAGTTTGGATTCAGTAAGTCATTTTAATTTTCTCTATACTACAGATTGCAGTCACTGTAAATTTCTGTAACCTGGCATTTCATTTCACACAAATGAAAATACCAGTTCTATCTCAATTTTGCTTTTGATTTTTGAAAAACATTATCAGTGAGATTTGTCAACTAGAAAAGAAAGTACATGCGTAACATTCAAAGTAAACAGCATTTAATCTAAATAATAATTTATAAATATTAGTGTATTAGACTATTGTTACTTCCCACTTTGTTCGTTAAATACTTTACAAAATTTCATTATTTTCTGATTTCACTGAATACCAGTATTCCGCTTATTTACAGAAGTCTTCCTGAAGTATATAATTCCATATCCATAAAGAAGGCTTCTAGTCCAAATCCACTTTTATAAGTATTTACAAATTCCTGGGAATAAGTTACCAGCCTTATTGATTAATATTTTCTGAAATATGCACTTCCTTGTCAATATATATATATCCTTGTTAATCCTTCTATTAAAACTTAGCATGTAAATGTATGATAAACTTAATTTTAAAAAATGCTTATCACATATGCCTCCTTATTGATTTAGCTAAGAATTATTTCGTTCATCAAATGTGGTCCACAAAATGATAAAAATTTATTTTAGAAAAGACTGTTTCTTTCAAAACATTAGTAGCAAATAGTTGCATAGACTTTAAAAATCAATGAGAGAAAACTTATCATGGCAGAATACCTTCTGGAAATGAATGCCACATCACATTTCTACACCTTAAAATTTAATACATTTTTCCAGCTCTGTTCTTTTTTTTCTCACTCTGAATCACTAACTTACATAGAAGCCCAGAAAATTTTTTTCATTTATGCTGATTATCTTTTCCATATTTCATTTTAAAGTTACGGATTTCTTCTTTCTTACATATGCCTCTCACAGAGAAGCCCCAGACACGGATATCTACAGAGGTATTATTTGACTTGTGAAAATATGTTTCTTATATGTTCTCAGAATGATCTGAGTCAATTCATTCTTGAGGGAGGAGTTACTGAGCAATAGATTTTTACTTTTTACAGATAGATACAAAGGCTGGTGATGTGTCTACCCAAGTTTACCTGACACTACCAGTCAGTTCTGAATATTCAAATACTGAACAATAAATGTCAGTGCTTTTACCTTGAATGTTCAAGATGCTTCAAAACTCTGCCTGCCACAAGTAGTATCCTCAAAAATAAAGCATAATATTTTTTTTTTAATGTTGAAAAGATCATTGAGATGACAGAACAGTAGTGACTTATTGCTGCTTCACTGAGGTTTTATAATGTAATCTAAATAAATACATATACATGTAAAGCTTCTCTTAACTTCACAGCAGAATTACAGCATGGTCCTTTAAATAAATACCTACGAAAAGCTAATTTGTTTCCTACAATTTACAGTTAAACCTCAGGTGACACGAAAAGTAAGAAAAATCTCTTTTTTTTTTGAAAAATGCCTGTCAGCTTACTTAATGTTATGTTGGAGGGAAAGAAACAGTCTGTTTGTATCAACAATGATAACCAAAATATTTAGAAAATGTAGGTTGCCTCTATCAGAATCTTCTTCAGGTTTCTAATCAATCATTAGCACCTTTCTGAATTATTTGGCTTGTGAGTTAAAGGCATTGTTACTTTGAGAGAACAAAGATCTTTAAACATACAAGATACAGATCCAGAAATGGGTAAAACTGAAAGATTCTGAAACCAATGAGTCTTGGAAGACCCCACTTCAGGAATCAGCCTCTATTTAGTTAAAGCACTTTAGTTTAGAAAGAAAGTCGATCCTATATTTCAAGTCACAAAAGAATTTAGTATGCAATTAAATGAAAGAAGGTACAAATTTGTTGAAATGTAAAACAGAGATTGGGAGACAAGAATAGAGGAGCAGCTGATTCCAAAAAGGAATGATCAAATTGGGAGCCAAAGTCTGAGAAAAAGAATATACAGCTAATTGAGAAAAATGGGGAATGTGCACATATTGAGGAAACATGGTCAGGAAGAGGGATTTATACCAACCCAGAAAAATGAGTGACTCTATCAAAGAAGGTAATCATGCCTGTCACCAGACCAGATTAATAGATCCACGCAGGTGTCTTCAAGAGTCAACCACGCTACTTAAATTCAACATGGGAGATCATGAAATAATGGCTTTCAAAAAACTAATACTTTGGGAATGACTCCTTTGAATACACCTAATTTCTCATGTGGTCTTCTAACAAATGCTAGAGATTTTGAACTAGTTAGGAATTTCCTAATGTAGAGCTACATCCTACCTTCATGATCTTCTCACAGGTAAGAGTTCACTCTTTCCAGGTTTCCAGAAATGAAAGGCTACTGTAATAAACTCCTTGCCCAGTTTCTCTAAAACCTCATTTCACTACTGAAGGCTAATCTTTTGGGCAGATTGCATGCTATGATGTTATATACTCTTCACTAAATGTTAACAATGTAACTATAACTTGAGATGCAACTTTTACTGTTGCTACCACAAAACTGCAATATCTAGTTGAAGATGCAATCATCTGGTAATGCTTCAGAGAGATCTTGCCTCATTACTTCCATACCTGCCACAGTATTGCTTAATTCTGTAGCCTGAAGAGTATATCTAGTTACTTTCAGTTTTCTCATATCTCATTTCACTCAGTGCTGATATATCTATGGGAAATTTCCCATAAAAGATCAGTTAATATGTACATTGTACCATCTATTACAAAATATAGAGGTTTTGTAGAATTGTTAACTGTCTACAATTTACAGACACACACCTTCCTCCCTGATGAGTCTTAAATGTAGAACAAATAAAGCTTGTGGAAAAAAATGGAATAAGAGTAATAGAATAAGAATTATTGGTAACTGGTTGGTCAAATTCTGTTCTCAGTTGCACAGATATCTGGTATAATTACAGTTCTATGGTAAATGAAGATGATATCCTTGGATATTATTCTGGTATTAGTTATTATATGGAACTTGTTATTGGCTATAATTTTTAGGTACTTTTAAAATCGTACCTTTCACACTGAAGTTTCATCAAACAGTAGCATTTTTGGACAATGTAAAGTACTATAATACTTATATCAGTTCATGTAACCTTAAAATAAGACACAGAGGATTTTACTGAAATCTATATGGCAATTACTTAAATAAATTCCACCCATTTGCCTTATGAACTTTCTGAAGTATTAAAAAAGGAAGACAAAAAAATTAGTATTGCAGAAGTCTGCAGTCCCAGAGTAAAGTGTAATTATGCCAGCACATGATTCCTCTCTGAAATAAGACAAGAGTAGTGAGAGAATTTAACAGAAATAAAAAAGTAAAAAAAAAAAAAAAAAAAAAAAAAAGGCTACTTGAAAAAGATAATGAAGAAGCTATTATATTAATATGTATCATTTATTACTTGCCACACATTTAGTATATTATTTAGGAACAGTTTTGTTCAGAAATATATGCCCAAGAAGGAAGTTTCATAAAAAATAAAGAACATGCTAAATTATTGGGAAACTTAACAAGAAGAGGAAATTAGGAATATTTAATTGTTTATAGAAAGGAAGCCACTGGGAGGCGTATCATTCCAAGTGCTTGACCATACTCGAATTAAATTGGTGACATATTCTGAACTGAATTATCCATAAAGATAAGAAATCCTTGTGATGATTAGATGTTCAGCTGCAGCTACTGTTTGAGCTTTGCCTCGGAAACTCTATTTTCGGGAAAGAGTAAAACAGAGACAGAAATCGTTGCTGTAGGAAGTGCTGGTTGCCTTCAGTACACGGCAAAATGTTAGCCAAAAGCAAAAATAATAGCTATGATTGTGCTAAATGGTCTCTCACTGCTACACAGTAATATAAAATATCTGCAGTATGTGTACACCTGAGGAGTAAAAATCTTTTCCTGTAAGTTTCATCACACATAAAGAAATATGTTGCTATCACCCATTGAGACAAAAAAGGCCAACACAATCCCTAATGATATAACTTCATCTCAGCAAATAAGATATTTAGATATTTCACCTTTCATTTCTTAAAGAGTCACAACCATGAGTTTTAAGAATGACTTTTTTTGACACATTTTCTCCTTTGGTATTTTATAAAAAACATCTTTGGTTTGTTCAGAGTTTTGCCTCACAAATCATAGAGAAAACTATCAGAACTATTTACTTTGAATGAATTATTAGCCTAGGCTTCAGTCCTACACAATTCTCTTTGTATACTTAAATTTGTAAATGAAAATAGATAAATTGAATATGTCATACACAAAGGTGAGTTTGTGCAAGTTTTAAACAACACAGTAGTTAACAATATAAACTATTGCAACAAAACAATGTAAAAGATAAAAACTGTATCTTCCAGTTTTTCTTCAGTTTTGCAGGAATTTAGAAACATTCTATGATGCTATGAATTTGGTCATTAATCTAGTTCTTCCAGATAAATTTTATTACCAATTTCAGCTAAAAATCTAAATATTTTATACTTCGCGCTACTGTGTCATTTTGGAATTCGGATTTGTTAACATGACCTCAAACATTTTACAGAAGAGTCTATGGAAGTTAAAAAAATATATGGGAAATGCACAATTAGTTTAAGACTTTTACAGTTCATCTACTTCAGAGCACATACGAACGTTGTGATCAAGCCCTACTCCTCTGTGAAAATGGAAGATATATCCTCACCCCTCTTCAGAATCATCTATTCCTTCTGAGTTTTAGTGCCACCCAGCACATCCACCTACAGCTTGCCAGTGCCAAAAGCAAGAAATCAGTATCTCTTCTGCACTGTGAAATGTGCAAATACACATTTACACAGATTTGCAATTATTTGTATGAATGGCAAGTGACAAAGCAAGCATAAGCCTATTTACGTGAACAATTCTTTGAATTTTATGTTCTAAAAAATATTTGAAAATTATAAAGAAAATAACTATCTGGTTTAAACTTCATGTATAGTAAAAGCTGTTCTAAGCCACAGCACTTCCAGATTACTCAGATAGCCTTGAGGCATAGGTCAAGGACACTAGCAGATACAAGAGCTAGAGACAAAGATTTATACTGAACCTAAGAAGTAGAATCTGAATCTGTTTCCATCATTAAATACTTAATGAGTAGCAGTACTAAGTGTGAAAAAGTGGGATTGATTTGTTATCTATCTTCTCTGCCGAACAAGCAGAACTAGGCTGGATATAATCTTATAATTACTTTGCTCTTCTAATATCAAAATTGTATTATATTGCATTTACACCTACTAGGAACTGAGGTTTCAGAAATAAACAGCATATGCTCTGTTTATATTATGTTTATATGTTTTATATATTTCATAACAGACATAGTTTGAACTAAACATTAAATAAAATTTATAGGTTTACAATAAATTTATTGTTATTAGCTTTAATAGTGATTCTTAAGGAAAAATAATTCTATGATATCTTACAATCTATTTAGATGTATAGGTACAACTAAAATAGTACCTTTGGTACCTAAAGTCATTACCTCTACTTACTGTCTTTTCTTTCATCATTTATAATTTTAACGGTCTCAAGGAAATAGTAAATTTGAAGGCAGAGGAAGAAACACCTATTGAAAAGCATTTTGAAAAGCGAAATCAACTTTATAGAATCATAGAACCATAGAACAGTTAAGGTTGGAAAGGACCTTAAGATCATCAAGTTCCAACCCTCTTGCCATGGGCAGAGACACCTCCCACTAAGATTCTAGAATGTTTTGCTAGTTCAAACCATTTACTACTAAGTGGTTAGTAAGATTGTTGAAGTATAGAATCATAGAACCATAGAATAGTTAGGGTTGGAAAGGACCTTAAAATCATCTAGTTACAACCCCCCTGCCACAGGCAGGGACATCTCACACTAAACCATGTCACCCAAGGCTCTCTCCTACCTGGCCTTGAACACCGCCAGGGATGGAGCATTCACAACTTCCCTGGGCAACCCATTCCAGTGCCTCACCACCCTCACAGTAAAGATCTTCTTCCTCACATCCAATTTAAACTTCCTCTCTTTAAGTTTTAACCCATTACCCCTTGTCCTGTCACTGCAGTCTCTAATGAATAGTCCCTCCCCAGCTTCCTTCCCTTCAGGTACTGAAAGGCTGCTGTGAGGTCTCCATGCAGCCTTCTCTTCTCCAGGCTGAACAGTCTCAACTTTCTCAAATTCAACCATCTCGAGATCGTTGCATCCAAGGCTGCCCTGGAGCGTCACATTTCCAACCAGCCCTTCCCTGTTGATGAGCACGACATCAAGCATGGCACCTCTCCTTGTTGACTCCTCTATTACTTGCAGGAGGAAGTTGTCTTCCACACAATTGAGGAACTTCCTGGATTGCTCGTTCCGGGCTGTACTGTCCCTCCAACAGATGTCAGGGTGTTTGAAGTCCCACATGAGAACAAGGGCCTGTGAGTGTAAGGCTGCTCCTATCTGTCTGTAGAGTGCTTCATTCACACATTCCTCTTGATCAGGCGGTCTCTAACAGATCCCCACAGTAATGTCTCCCATCGCTGTTCTCCCTTTAACCCTGACCCACAATCTCTCTGTCGACTGCTCACCTGTCCCCAGACAGAGTTCCATACTCTCCAGCCTATCCCTAACATAAATAGCAACTCCCCCTCCCCACCTGCTGGGCCTGCCTTTTCTAAAGAGCCTGTAACCTTCCATTCCAACACTCCAGTCATAGGAGCCATTCCACCATGTTTCTGTGATGCCTACTGTATCATACCCCTGTAGACGTGCACCCATCTCTAATTCCTCTTATTTGTTCCCCATGTTATGGGTTTTTTTATAGAGGCAGCTGAGAAGAGCTCCAAATGAAGCTGGCTAATTAGCTGGAGCAACTGGAATATCTCCACATTGCTCCAAACACTTATTATAGGTGTTGGCAACTGACTGGGTGTGTTGGGATGGAATGATGCCCCCCTCCCCCAGCACATCTAGTTTAAAGCTTCCTTGACCAGTCTGGCAAGCCTTCTACCAAACCACCCTTCCCCTTCGTTGTCAGACCAGCTCCACCAGCCCCCAGTAGACCTGGCCTACTAAATTGAGTCCCCTGTTCTAGATACCCAAACCCCTGACTATGGCACCACCTTTCTAACCATTTATTAACCTGGCCAATCCTCCTAGCCTTTATAAGGTCCCCCTCTTTATCCTGGAGAATTGACGAAGAGACTATCTGAGCTCCAAAGCCCCTAACTACATCTCCCAGGGCTCTGTAGTCCTTCTTAATGTTCTCTGGGCTACTGCTATCTATATCAGTAGCACCCACATGAATCACTAGAAGTGGGTAATAGTCAGTGGGACTTACTAGAGCAGGCAGCCTCTCTGCAACATTCCAGATCCATGCCCCTGGCAGGCAACACACCTCCCTCGAGACCGGGCCAGGCCGACAGATGGGTGCTTCTGTTCTTTTCAAAGTAGAGTCCCCTACCACTATGACCCGCTGCTTTTTGCTGGCAGCACCAGTAGTGATCTTTACGAGTGCATCAGCTCGTTGTTCATGTGGCAGGGTGTGTGTTACCTCATTAGCCTCCTGCAGAACAGGAGATCGGTTCTGGGTGAGGACAACAGGTTTATGAGGAAGCCCCTTGCATTTAATTGTCCTCTTCCTCCTTTTTTTGTTGGGGTTTTGTTTTGTTTTGGTTACTATTTCCCAGCTTCCTGGGTTAACTGTAGGGATTGGTGCATGGAAGATCACGTGATGTGACGGGAAGTTGCCAGGAGGGACAGGAACCAGCTGACTCTGGGGAGGTGCTTAGGCAACAGATATAAGGAATTGTAACTGCGCAATAGACTGTTGATGACCCGCATTCCATGAATGCTCTATGCCTTGACCCTAGTTCGGAGGGAGCAAGTGCTTCCGTCCCTCACCACACGAGTAGGGAGAATCTACAAGTGGTGACCCTGACGTGATAGCGATGGATGGGAGCCACGTGGTACAGGTACTGAAGGCCCTCGTGCAGCAAGCTGGGTTGCTGAAGGCGATGTATGCTGGGCCAGCAGGCCACTGCATCCAATGGTTGCGAGGCCGGGGGGCGTTGGAGGCCCCCTTGGACGTATTAGATACCTCCCGATAGGGGCGGATCCGCCAAGAGCTTTTGGAAGCGGTCTTGGCTGGGGAAAAGAAAGCAGGAGATCTAGGGGAGACGTGGGGTGCCATCGAGAAAGTTATCTCCAGGAGAGGAGCTGCTGGAGCGGCTGCGGGACACGGAGGTGCTGCGAGTGGAGGAGCCGCGGGTGCAGACCTTTGCGCGGGAGCTGTGGAGGAAGGTGCCCCGGGAGGTGTGGCCGGAGACTCCGGGCCGCGCAGCCAAGCGGGCAGCGCTGGAGCTGCAGCGCGACTGCCGGAAACCGCGGCCGCGGCAACAGCAACAGTGGCAGACACAGGAAAACGGGAAGTGGAGTGTTGTGAGCCCTGGCAACACTCCCCTTTGTGCAACAGGGCAGGGGGGTTCCCCACAACAAGCGACAACAACCCTCAAAGCCTACCCTGGGGGAATCCTCCCTACTAACGCCATTGTCTTTATCCTTGGCTACCAGGCTGGAGTGTTTAGTTTGGTTTTGATTTTCTACAAAAAAAAAAAAAAAAAAAAGCACCACAGCAATTTAATGTACCCTTATTGCCTTTTGAACACGTTGTGTGAGTGCCGTGGAGGACTGTGAACTTGGGACCCCATATACAACTCATTTGATAGTCTCTCTCTGTGATCCACATGTACTGAGACTTTTTAAGGATATTGCTGACCACTTCTTCCCATGTAGGCTGGCCACCGGCATCGGAATGAGTGTGCATTTTGGTCAGTGTAAAAGCCCAAGGCTCATGCGATGTGGGGGAGGCAGAACTTCTGCGGGGACGCCCACTAAAGTTAAGCCTGCCACCTCACATTGCAATGATGCTTCTTGGAGCTGGTTTCTTGATTGTGTTCACAGGGTTGTTATGCCACGTTCCATATGAGGGACCGTGTAGTGGGAGTGGTAATTCTCTGAGTTTTGTGTTTTGAATATTGTAATTGTATGGAGTTTGCTTGTGGGACCCCATGCATGTGTGTGTGTGTGTGTGTGAGGATGGACAGTGTTCTGTGTATTTCTTGTTGTTGGGTTTGTGTAAAAGTTTTGATGGGTAGCAGATTAACATTTTGGACAAGAAAGGGTTAATGCAAAGTACTGTTGCTGGCAGGTATTTATGGCTGCTGATAAGCAGGCAGGCAGCTGTAGCTTCACATTCCTTTCCCATCAGAATGCCTTTGAATCACTCTAACCCAATTCCTTCTCAAGAGCCGATAGCGTGGGAGAGGGGGTATGTTTGTGTCCTCCTACCTACAGGTCCATGGTAGCTGCCTGCAAAGTTTGCCAAGCCTTGCCATGAGCTGGACAGACAAATGGAGGAATCCGATGCCTCAGCTACAGGAGCTGACAGTGAATACCCCGAGCAGAATGAGATAGAGGAGGAGAAAAATAAATGAGTACAGGACATCACTTGGGGGCAACTGGAAAGTAACAACTTGAATATGTGTGCTTGTCATGTAGCTATTATTAGAAGCTGTGATTTTGTGTATAAAACCACCTGTATTTACTAGCCAATTGCTAATGAGAAACTATACCTTGTATTGTGTGGACTTGTTACTTGTAAAAGATGTTAGAGCATGCAAATTTGCAGCAGCTGCTAGAAAATGCTAAGGCAAAAGCTAGAAAGATTCTAATATGATGGTAGTGTTATAAAGCAGGTAATGGAACAAATTAAGAGGGTGGGAGAACTCCACTGGTAAGAAAGTTCTTTGGCTGGTTTCTCACTGCCATCAGCATTTTCAGCATGCTGTTGTAACCTGTAATAGTTACTCTGGTAATGTCAATCTGTGTGTGCTTTGCCACAATACCAACTTGTTACTGGATGAAGCAGGTGAAACTCTGCATTGACAACGAGGTACAAGAACTGAGGTTGACCAATTGCCTGCTGCCACAGTCAAGGGCAAGACTGGGTTGGCCTCTGTGTTTGCCACTAAGAAGAACCTTTAGCTCTGCTGCTGGCTGCAACCCAGCAGGCGTGGAGCGGTGGGGATACATGCCATGCCAGACCTTGATGTGAGGGGATGGCCTCCCCTGTTGTCAGAGAGCCATCCAGGAGAAAAAGGGCAGACCCAGCAGCCTGTGATTGACCTATGTTGAAGAAATATGAAAACATGTTAAGATCTTACACATGGTGTATGAGGATGGGCAAGCCTTGTGGCTGGACAATTTATTAGGTGAATGGGGACTGACAGGTTGGCTGGTTGCTCTAGTGAAAGGTGAACTAATGGTGTTTATTGTCATTTTAATGATTTTGATTTTGTTGCTGTATGTTTTTATTATGTGTGTTCGTTTTATTTGTATTAGTAGCAAGTTATATGTTGCGGTGTGTGATATCTATGGTTAAGAAAAATGTAACATCCATCTGGTTTGCTGAAAAACAAAAAGAGGGAATAGTGGAGCGGCTAAGGGACGGCGGACGTTTCGTGACCAACTCAGACGTCTTAGCCTTAGGAGATGGTGGTTATGAAGAATACAGCTGAACAACAGACATGTGAGCAATCCCAGCTGTTTCGTCTTAGCCAAACTCTGAATTAAGTTGCAAGGTCTGAACTCAAGTTACCCAGGCTGCAAGGCCTAGCCTTAGGTTACTAAAGGACAGTTACGTGCAGTAGAATAAGGAACTTGGCATTTGCTCAAGGTTAACAAGATGTGGGAGCGGGATGGTGAAACTGCAAGTTATGTGAGAAAGGTAGCGAATGGATAATTTTAGCTAGCTTGTTATCTGCTTCAAAAATGTGTGGACTGCACTTCTGAGCCAATCGGAATCTATATTGCTTACGTCTAGCCAATAGCAGTTCGATTTCTGGAAGCATATACTGTAGCTACTGTGCTACGACAGTGGTCTGCGGACCCCATTAGCCATTGAGGCTACGATGGAGTGCGCGCAAGTCCTTTTTCAGGCTTTGTCTGAGCGAGCTGCTGAAATTTGCCCAAAACACTGTAGTAGTCATTCGCACATCCCTGGACTCCTAACTGAAGGTAACAATAGTGCAGACAGTGTTGCACAAGGTCTGCCAGTCCCTGACTGTTGCACTCCAGTTTTTATGCGCTATTTACATGTCACGGTTGATACCTGTAGCAGCGTCATCTTGGCTACGGCACAATGCAAGCAGGACACTAAAGCGGCCATTTTGCATTGGCGCAAGGTCATGGCGATTTTGGGGGTCCCTAGCCAGATCAAGACCGACAACGATCCAGCATATTCCAGTCAACTGGTGGCTTTGTTTTTACGACAGTGGGGCATTGAACATAAGACCGGTTGTCCTTATAACAACACTGGCCAAGGTATTGTCGAACGTGCGCACTGGACTCTGAAAGCTCGCCTCATGTGTCTTGAGGCGGGGGAGTCCGTACTCAGAGAAAATCCCACAGTCCGTGTGCGCCGACTTCTACTTTCTGGTCTGACTAGTTTAAATCAATTCTCGCGTGGATCAAGTGAACAATCCCCAATGAGCTCGCACTTTGCCCCACCTCTAGACAAACCCCCGTATCTGCAGGTATGGGTGAAAGATCTGGAAAAGGGTAAGATAGGTCCATTTGCCCTATGTGCTCATGGGCAAATGACTATGCCTGTGTAGAGGGTGAGACTGGGCTACGCTGGGTACTGGCAAAATGATTATTACCGTATTTGTAGCTGTGTCTGTAAGTTTGTATTTGAGCTCTGTTTTACAGGTGGTGATTGACGCTCGGCTGTATCTGGGAGAGAGTGATGGAAAGAGGTGTGAAATGACATCCCTGGCCCTTATGTGTCCAGATGACTTCACTCACGGATCCAGTCACGGCGTGCCTTACGAACTTTGTAGCCGGCCGTTGAATATGACATCACTCAGGCCGGAAACACCTGCGTGTAGGTCCCTTTAGGCTGACGCACTGTGTTTATTAGTATTAGGATGTTTGTTTCTTTCTTGTTTGATTATGTAATACGCACCATGTGTGAATGCTTAGTTACACGAACCTTTCTTACTTAGTTAATTAGAGTTATAAGTTGTTTATCTGGAAACCCAGAGTTTTCTAGTCTTGAGGCGGGGGAGATGTAGGGATTGGTGCACGGAAGATCACGTGATGTGACGATAAGTTGCCAGGAGGGACAGGAACCAGCTGACGCTGGGGAGGTGCTTAGGCAACAGATATAAGGAACTGTAACTGCACAATAAATTGTTGTTGACCCGCATTCTGTGAATGCTCTATGTCTTGACCCTAGTTAGAAGGGAACTAGTGCTTCCATCCCTCACCACACGAGTAGCGAGAAACTACATTAACGGCCTCCTTCTTTCCTCCATGAGCTACGATGGACGTTTGAGGCTCCTGCACAGTTTGGGCCTGGAGCAAGCAGTCCTGCTTCTTCTCAGCTTCCCTGATATCTTTCAGCCTATTGACAGTGTCTTGCAGCTCAGCCCTTGCTGCAGAAGGACCTCCACCAGGCAGCACTGAGTGCAGCCCTGCCCATTGTGCACCCTTCCCTCACAAGACCAGTGCAGGCACTCTGTACACTCCGAGGTCTGCACTGCATCCTCCCCTATCATTGGCTCTGTCTGGGTGCCTACGCTGGCCACTGTCAGGGCAGCTAGAGCAGAGCTTCCAGACCGGGCCTTGGTTATAAGTTGAGTGCTCACCATCCTGCTCGCTTACCAGCACGAACTGCCTCGACTCGCTCCAGATCGCTTGCACTTCCGGGGGCGAGCTTTTACCCAGTTATGGCTGGTGCCGTCTCTCCTGGCTCCACCCCCTGTGAGTCAGCTGCTCGCGTCAGCTGAGCTGTGGGCTCCTGGGCAAGTCCTATCGAGAACTTGAGACTCCCTCGATGGCTCTTGTTGCTCTGAATTGAGCCTTCTGGATGCTGAGCTTCCCCCCGCTCAGGTGTTGAAGGCTTCCTCTCTCAAGCTGCTCACCTCAGCAATTGACCAGCAACGGTCGATGATGCCTGCTTTAAATCTGCTGCCGCCCATCCTTGCACCGCCCACTGTGAGTCAAAATATCGTTAAAAACTCTTGCTCTTTCACAGAGAATTGCGTTACAATTTTAAATGTTCTAATTCATACAATAACCACCAGCATTAGGCAAAAGTTAAACACAATAATTGCATAAACAGACATAGATGAGATTATGTATATTCTCACTAAAGTACTATAAATCAGTACTACTAGGTGAAAAAGTTTTGGTTTTAATTCAAGTCGTATCTAAGCTTATTATTTACTGCACTACCCTCCATACATCAAGACAAGAATTACCAGCAATAACCCTCAAAGTATTTAATTAAAAATATACACACAAAAAAAAAAAGACTGTCAAAGTAAAGAGTTTGTGAACAATTTGATCTGAAAATATGTTTCCAAATTATAAATGGGTTTACATAAGTTTGAGATCAGTCAATGACAAGTAACAAGAAGCTTAAAAATTAAACTTCTTAATGGATAATTTAAGATAACCCTTTTAAATTTTGCAGACCAAAATTTACATACGATTAGAATATATAGAATATACCATTCTATAACTTTTACTTTGTTCTGCATTCTTATGTTCTTATGTGTTCTTTGTTCTGTGACAACTTAAAACCATCACTAGAAAATGAGTCACAAATTGTTCTTACTTTGTGATTTCTAATGTACCTTGATATTCATGGCATATGAGGAGATGTAAATTTTAAAAGACTCCTTCAAAGCAAGGTCTATCTCTTTCCCAACAACTCATTGCAAACTTAGGAACAATTCCTCACCAAGTTAAGCACACTGCAAACCCAGAGTCTGAAGATGATTATCATCAGATACTATTTTAAAATGTTATTTAGAGATTTTGGAATACATACATTGACAAGTAGAGCATCACAAATGTGTGGAACATGATAATCATCATCATTTTAGCTCTTCTCTGATCTCTTTTTGGCTAATAGTTATATTAAAAAAATAAATTAGAACTCTGGGAATTTTCCAATTAAACGTATTTTTGTCAGAAAATTGTGATTATTAAAACCAAAACCTTTTGCAAGAAAACAGCATTTTCCATTACAGCAACATTGAGAAAGAAATGTCAGTTGTCAAGCAGCTGTCCTGCAGACCAAACACTTATTACTCTGGCGTAACTGTAGCTCAAGTGCTGAAAGTCTAACATTAAAAAGCTTAAAGAAATTATGCACATATATAAAACAGGGAAATATGCAAGTTCCTACTACCATGAGACATAAATATCTGGATTTCTTCTTCACATCTTGCTTGAGCTTAGCAACAACTGGAACAGTTTATGCTTCATCATATACCTGTGGTAAAACCACAGAATGGCCAGTGGCATGTATCTCCTATATCTTCTCTCTTGGGCAGTAGGGCACCCTCTGTTAATAACTGAGATGGGGGCTGGTACACATGCGGAGCTGAATAGATCGGATGGATCGTCTCTCAGTTGTTTGAACTCCTGGGTCAGGAGTTTTTCCACAGCTGAAATGATGGAAGGGGTGAGATTGTCTTTGAAATCCCAGAGTTGATGACTCAGTTCATCTGCTGTTGGTGCTGCTACCTCACTCCATGTCATTGATGCCAATGACTGGACATATGATTGTGGCACACTCGGTGCAAGTTTCCTCCACATGAGTCATGTAAACCTATGCGGACATATGTACACTGGATCTTGAGTCCAAAGCCTGAATCACTCAGCCATGATTCCTTGTGTCTGTGCTAAAAGACACAGCTAAAAAATCAGGGGAAGGTGCTAACGTGGTCCCCCACTACCACAAATTATGCAATTGAGTTTCCCGCATTTGGGGAAATCACAGGGATCAGCACACTCAGAGTGCAAGGGAGGAGCCTCGCCCTGGGAAAACCACCTGCCTGATCGTGCTGCCTCCCCTGCCAGGTAGTTGACAGGATATGAACCTGCGTGGGGAAAACCCAATGGATTTCACTATGCAGCTTGGTTAAAAAGATAAGTAATTAGGGAGCAAAACAAGCTCAACAAAAAATATCAGCTAAGCAATAGCAGTAATAATGAGTAAAAGCCTACAGTCTTTTGGTTGTCTTGAACTGCAGCGAGAGCCTCTATGAATGGTAACCTCTAAAAGACCTAAAATCCAAATACAGAAAGATCATTTTACCAAAAGAAACATTGATTAATAGGTAAGTTTTTCTGTACTTAAAATGTTAGTTCTACAGATCACAGTCAAGTTCTGTTAAATAAACTTTTGCCTTGACAGGTAATCCATGGCCTCAGATCTCTTGAAACTGAAATGTTTTTATGAGTACACAAGGAAGGGAAGGAAGCATGTCCTATGCCAGCAGCTTCAAGTACCTGATGGCTAAACAGGTTTTCTGAAGCAAGTTCGTGTTTTTCCATCCTCTTCTAGCTTTACAAACACAGGAAGGAGATGTACAGTTAATCTCCCTGATCAATCAACTAATCAATTATTTGCATAGAGTGCAGCACCTCCAAAATACTACATGTCATGATATAGCCATGGACTAGGAACTCAAACAAATGAAGAACAGAGGGTTATGCACCTTCTGTGAAATTAGACAGTCATCTTCTTTCTCCCAAAGCCTTCCACTCAAATATACCCATCAATATCTTTAAAGCCCTTCAGCTGTGCAAGCGTTGATTGAGAAATTTGGAAATATTCTAGTATCATGCATGCAAGATAAATATTTTCTGCTTGTCTCCAGTTAAGAACATTTTTCCACAGCGTTGTAGAGGGTTAGTGTCTGTTGTTTGATATTTTTCCTTATGATACAGTATCATCAGTGCCTTACCTTGGCTGAGAGGTGAGTAAAATGCAGACGGAGGCTGAGTATCAGGAGCTGAAGAGCACAAGGCAACACAAATGGAAATTGAGTGTGACAAGCCTTAGTACATTGAAATGGATCACCATCTGACAGGAAAGCAGTACATGAAACTGACGGAAAGGTAACCTACTGTGTGGACTGATATATTGACAGCCTGCACTGAAAGTTGTCTATAAAACCCCTCAGCAGTAGTGGGAGGGGCAGGGACAACACACATGAAAGAGAGGGAAGAATACACCTGGACATCCGCACAGAGGAGCAGAGTGCCAAGGAAGAAATGCTCAGCCCTGAAGTAGAGCTACTGCCTGTGAACCTGACACTGAAGCTGGCTAGACAGAGACTATACTCCATTCAGTGCAATAAAAATAACGCATATTTATGCAAAAATAAAAATAACTAGTTATGATGATGCAGTGTATTCTGAGTAATCGGTTGGCTTTAAAGAATTTTTAGAAAATATTTTCAATATTCAATATATAAGCTTACATTAATTCTAATGTTCTTTTTTATATCGTACAGTCATGCAGTAATCTTCATTGTTTACCAGAAGAATTATTACAGTTTTGCTTGTGCGATAGACTTATAAAGTAGCAGTAATAAAAAATATTTACTTGTTTGGGGGGAATTGAAAAAAATTATTTTCAATTTATGTTTAAAACTTTTAATGCAACACAATAAATTTAAATACATGATTCTCAGTTCTTTATATTCTCTGTGTACTTAGAAATAAGAGTTTCGTGGCCTTCATTTCCTGCAGCTTCCCTTCATGGTTTTCAATTACCAGTTTAGCAATACAGTATAGAGTACATTTAGTAACAGCAGTTGCATCTGAGATTAATCTGTGCCAAAAATGTGTTCTATTCTTGAAGCAGCACAGCAGCATGTACGCCTATCAAAAAGGTTAAGGGGTAGTTTTGAGTTTTATTTTATTTCACCTTAAGTTTTCGATATTAAAAAACAAGATGGCAGTTAACTATAGGCAAATTTATATCTAGAACAGCAGTTTTTCTTCCTTTTTTCCTGAAAGCTTCATCCTTGAAACGCAAAGTTCATCACCAAATCTGTGGTTGACTCACAGCAACCCATCTGAAAGGAACTGTTGCTTTTCCTTCCCCCTCCATCCTTGTAGTCACAGCAACATTCTTCTCTCAGTCCCTTTGCAGTCAGCAGTAATTAGTGACTGTACAAAACTTTCTTCATAAAATAAAGCTTAAGAAATAAAAATAAACAAATAATAAATCTTAAAATTTCTAAAATCAGTAACGGTCATAAAAAGCTCTATTGAGCCAAATTATACAGTCTTAAGTCATGTTTGCAAAGGAAAAATTCCTACTTTCCAGTAGAGATTTTATTAAAAAAAAAGAAAATCCAAAAGAACCCCCCACTAAAAACAGGGAACACCCAACAGACAAAACCCCCTTACCCTGTGCCTACAGATACTGAGCTGTTTGCTATAATATTGTGTTTTTCTAAATCCTGAGGAACTTAGATGGGGGTGAACATTTGACCGTCAGTTATACAGTAGGGCTGGAGGCAAAAAAAATGTAAGTGGTTATATCTCAAAATGTTAATAATTTCTCTCTCCTTCCTCCACCTCCTCTTTAGAGAAGAGATTAGTGTTGAGAATTTGTGCCTTTCGTTTCCTTTTCCTTCCTTCATCTGTTTATGCATCAGAGGCAGAAAAAGAGCAGAAAAAATCTAGATTCAAAATATAAGCATATGATGCCTGAAACTGGAAAAATAGAAAACAGAAAGGTTTATATAATAAAATTAAAAAAATAAATAAAAAAAAATTTGAAACTATGGACGCACTGCAGAGCCCTGATAGTAAATCTCAGTGTCAGTATTACAGTTGTAATATACTGTTTCAGTCTACTGTGATTCTAGCCCTCAGAGTGGTTTAATAGTGATTATACAGGGTGCTGGCACAAACTGGTTAATACCTGCAGAGCTGTAGAGTTAATATCACAGCTGGGAGAAGCAGAGCAGGCTAGAGCTGCTGTGGTATTAACGGTTACAGCACTGGAAAGTTGTTTTGCAGTAAGTGTATGGAAAGTGTGATCCTGATATACAGTTAATTTATGATTTAAAAATGCAAAATTGTATTTATTTTTAATCAAATCTCTTCCTGTCCAAAACTATCAGAGCAAATGCTTTGTAAGAATGCATTCTCTATCTCTTTCTCCCTCGCTTGTTTTCTTGAAATATAGCAACTTTAAAAATACTGAAGGGGGTGAGGGGAGGAAGACAATAAAGCAAATTCTCTAGGAGCAACTAACATTGAGAAAATTTGCATAAATAGTGTTTATATTATTCCAAACTGGAAATCAGAGAAGGAACATAACAATACATTCTCCTCAGAACCATCCACTACTTTCACATAAATAAGGTAGTTTTTGATTCCTGACTTTGTTGTATGCCTGCCCATTTTGTCCTTCCCTATGACTCATTCATTTCATTCACAAAGTGTTTTAACCTGATATACTCTCTAGTCACTTGGTTCTTACTGTTGCTCTGTTCTACCAATCTTTCCATTTCAAGATTCAGATTTAGAGTGGATCAAGGGAAACACTAATTATTATAAGGATTTTCTTTGCAGTTTTCAGGTCAGTCGCAGGCTTGTATCAGTTGTAGTATTAAAGTCAAAGGGTGGAAATGGACCTTGAAAGGTTATCTAGCCATTGGTCTTGCCGTAGGAGAAAACCAGTAAAATACCAGTGTCATTCATGACAGTGTATGCTGTTCTGAAAAACCTTTAGCAGTGGAGATTCAATAGCACTCACAGGCAAACCATTGCAGTTCTTAGCTGTTCTTTCTATTAGTACATTTTTCCTAATGTCTAAACTAAATCTCTCTTGCTGAAATTCAAACCAATTATTTCTTGTCTTATCTACATTGAAGATATGATGACATGAAGATATGATTTATTTCCTCCTTCTTTGAAGCAGGCTTTTATAATTTTTAAGACTGTTATCAGGGCTTTCTTCAGTTGCTTCTGTTGCAAACTAAAAATCTGCAACTAATTGACTCTTTCCTCCTCATGTCTAGGTTTAGATCTCCTCTGGACTTTTGTTTGTAGATCAATGTGTTGCTGATCAACACTGAAGAACAATCCTTTAAAACTTCATTCCATTGATGATATAGCAATCATGCTATTTTATTAAAATTCACACTCTGGTGGAAGTACAAAAGTGCAGCAGATATTGAAAGGACATATATGGAGTACTTTTTTAATACACATTGATGACTTTTAAAGGAACTTTTCTTCACTTATAGTTTAAAAACAATTATTTGACATAAACAAACAAACTTTGAGATTTTTTCAAAGCTCTAGGCATGCTATGTGGTTTCCTGAATTAAAATAGGTTAAACAACTGAATAGATTTTCCCTGATGACATGTTGTCCAGCCATTACCTTATTCAGAAGGTTAACATCACCATCTTTCTTTTTAAAGACCTCTCACATAACCTGTTGTTTGTACAACAGAAGGTAAAGCTCTGCAGTAAACCTTATTGATTTTAAACTATTCAGTAATAGTGTTTTCCATCACAGTTTAAAGCTTAAAGATTGTCAAGTTCTTTTTCAGAGAGCAACGCTGAATCTAAACTGCAACATTATGAGATCCTTTAGTTTGAAATGTAACCACAGAAAATAGAAATTAGCTGCCACAATCAAAAAGGAGCAGAGAAAAGAGAGAGTACTGTTGCTTCATCTGGAAAAATACAAGGCAAAATCTTCCTCCCTGTGTGAGACCTGTCAGAGGAAGAAACTGAATGGCTGCAGTGGCCTCAGAGCCAGCTGGCCTGAGATACCCATGTGAGCGCTCTTGAGGTGTCTACAGTCATGAACTTTAGAAAGCAGCATCTTTAACTCACAAAAGTTTCAGCCTTTTTCCTTTATTATTATGAAGTTTTGACCTTCCTCTTTGATTATTTATTATACAGATTCAAGGTGTAGAAGTCAGAAGATATTTAACCAGTGTCCTAAAAGCATTTTTTTTTTTTTTAATTTTCTGAATTCATTTCTAGGTCAGGTACAGTCAAATAGTTGCTAATGTGTATGATGCTGCCATTCCTGCCCCCACAGAAATGGTAGAAACAAATAATGACAAGAAGACTGATGCATTAAAGTAAATAAATATTACAACATGTGCTACAAAGCAAGGGAAATATATAACCTGAGGCAAGAAAACTGTGGCAAACAGTTGGAAACATTGACTCTACCTTTAAATAAAAAAATACCTAAGTCAGTAAAACCAGGCCTTTCTGACCATACAAGGCAAATACCAGAATCTTATGTTTCTATGACTGTCAAACCATGTATTACATATACATCACAAGTTCTACAGGTAAGAAATAGCAATACCTGCATAAGAGTAGTACTCCTCTATGGACTACCCATGTCCCCTGAAGAACCACTGTGGCCTGTGAGGCTTCCCAGTGGCACACTACTACTCTTCATGGCCCCACCATACCAGTGGGATTTAAGGTCCCTGAAAACCACACAGGTCACAGGAGATATAGGGTGCTCATCCCTGATTATATTCCATTTCCATGCCTTCTTTGCTGCTTTCTAAAATTCTCTTTGGGAGCTTTCTCCCCTGCTATGTGTTTGTTTCTACCTCAAAGCTCTTCATCTTTACTTTGGTAATAAAAATTCCCCTGAACCTACAGACTTCACCTAATCCATTCTACCTTCCCCAAGGACAGATGTTGAAAGCAAGGAAAGTTTTCATTAACTGGCAGTGTGAGAAAGGAACAGTCTCTGCTGCTGTGATCAGTGCTGGCAGACAGAGAGGGAAAGAGGGTCAGCAGCAAATTAACAGGCAGCTCCTTCCACTCTGCCTCTCAAAGTGCTTTGTCATCATAAGCAAAAACAATTAGAATGTGTTTTGAATCTAGCTACTTGAGCTAGTATTACACCACCTTTCCTGATGTTTTCATGTAGATAAAAAAAATGAAATGAGCTCCAGAGCAGACTTGAGTCCTAGAAAAATAAAGTCAGTTGTTTCATCTACTGGGCAACAAAAGAGTTGGTTAGATTTATTTAACTTCATATCTTCTGCAGAGGTGGGAAAAAAAATAAAGAGGAAGATAAGGATATCACTTGTAATAAAATGATAGTAAAAAGGCAAGTGCATCATTCTCCTTGGTCATATAACTCAGTTCAGCTAAGCTTTGTATGTGATTTCACTCTGCTTCAGTACTGAAATATGGGGCTTACCCTATTCTCCTATTAATCATGATAATACTTAGAAAGCAGTATAAATTGAATGCAGTAGAGTTAGGACTACACTGCTGTGCAGCAGGAAATATACTGCCCTGTTTCCTTGGTGATTTCTTCCATGTCAGCAACAGAAGCAAACACTATCATATATTTCTGAGAAAATTAAATTAACATTACCAAAGGATTACATCTGTTGTACCTCATCAGCAAGATGGAAAGTGCACCAAAATGAACAGAACTATTCTTAAATTATAAAAATCTCCCCAGGTAAAGAATTTAGCTCCACAAATACCACTGCTGGAGTTGAAAACATGTATTTATCAATATTTGAAAAATCTGTCAGATTTTCTAATCAGCACATGTTTGACCAAATTTAAGAATTATTAAAGAATAAAGCTATGCAAATGTATTAGTACACATTCCATCTCATTATCTTCAGATTTATAGTATACCTTAGCCAGTGTTAATTAGCTGCAGCATTATTTTTTTAGAAATCAGCTACTCATACATAGATTAAAAATTAGATATTATTAAATAAACCCCACATATTTAGCTTCAGGCAAGCTCTTTTCATTTTAATGGCTTTAAAGTACACATTTTTGCAATTCATGTTACAGCCTATGGAGAATTTATAGCTTAATGACATCATATAAAGATTGATTATTTTTTTGGAACATTGCAACTGCAAGGAAATTCATTCAGATAAGTTCTACAATATCACAAATTTTATTACAAAGTACTTCTGAAAGTGATGCTCTTCACTTAAGGAATTTCAATAAATTAGTAGACACTTTAGGTCTAAAACCTCTTTCTAGATAAACATCAGTGATTTTCATTCAAAATGTATTCCTACTGAAGGAAACAGCTCTTCTCTGTAGAAGTCTGTCTGGGAAACCTCTGTAATAGGATTTCTCCTTCAGTTGTTATGCCTCAATACAGATGAATACAAAAAAATTCATCAAAATAAGCCAAAGTTGATTTATTATTATTATTATTATTATTATTATTATTATTATTCATTCACATTCCTTGTATGGGAACAATGTTACATAGCTCTTTTTCCAAGGCTGCAGTTACTAAGGAATTGAATCATTTAAGTTCATTGCCCAGTTCTGTAAAACCTACGCAACATTTCCTTTCTTTTCTTATGTAGTGACTCCGTAGATACTGAACCACAGAGAAAAAAAAATAAAAAGATTAAGCACTTTAAGTTGATGGATGCAATTATATACTAAAATACAGGTACAGAAAACAGATCCAAAATCCTTTCGTGATTAAGCCATTTCTTCTTTCTTTTAGGCAACCTACAGGAAATGTATGATGAAGCACATTTCAGGAAGCAGCTGTTGCAAAGATTTCCTGAAGAAAATTTTCCCTTGAACAAAGAAGCAAGTCCTGACTCTGAAAATGAATCTTTTGGAAATGGAATATGTAACTATTTGAGGTTTTTCTTACCTCATCACTTGACATTGTTGTGTCATCATTAGCTTTTCAACATTCACATTGGACATAGTCACCTCACTTTAAAACACTGTTGCAATTTAGGTCACTTCACTTTAAAATACTGCTATGATTTACCACTTCAACTTTTGGAGAATATATTTCAAACATATTTTTAAAGTTTGTCTTGCAATATCTGTACAAAGTAAAATTGTACCTTAATTCTATTACTCATATAAAATATTTACATATCATTACACAGAATACAAATTATGGGAATAAAAGTCTCTTACAGTTTTTTGGTTTTGGGATTTTTTTTTAATGACAACACCTGACAAAGAGGAAGTAAACTACCATTCAACCTAGAGACCACCTCTAGATCAATTCAGCTTTGGCTGACATCTCACATAACTTCTGAAACTCACTGAGAAAGCCTGGAAACATATCTCGGATGAATAAAGTTCAAATTCACAAGGGAAAAAATGATGTCAACCATTTCCAAAGACCATTCAATCAGAACAACAAAACTGAATCAAGTATAAGTGACAAAATTACACATAAAAAAAAAAAAAAAAAAAAAGAAAAAAAAAGGGAGCAACTCTGGAAGGAGACAGCTTAATCAGGAAACCACACAGCCTTTAGGGGCAGAACTATGGTAAAGTGGGCCTCCATGTGGTACCGTTTAACAGCATCAGCCTTTCTGAAAATGCAGTCTAGGTAAAATAGTTCAGGAAAATTCAGTGGTAATGATAACAAAAGTACTGCTGCCTGATAAAAGATAAAATACAAAAATTATGCGAGTTGCTCCTGAAAAGTGTGAGAGAAAATAATGCTATTTATAGGGTAGCATATAGTGTGAGGCCAAAGGAGGAAAAGTAAGAAAGAATGGCAGAAAGCAGTACCTGTACTGAATCCTAGATGCTTCAACTGCAGATGACATCAGTTATTCTTCAGCTGGATAGGTAGTCTTAAAAGGATGAGAGAGGATTGCTGACAAATCAAATGGGAAAACTTGAAAATTCATATCTAAAAATACAGCTAATCACTTCAGTTCCTGTACTCTGCTTAAGAAGAGGTAAAATCCTTTGGAAGATAACTTGAAAACAAAATGTTTAAAGAAAAGTGTACCTGAACTCACATTCATGCCCATAACATTAAAAAATACTCTTCTTATTCAAGACCTAGAGCCCACTCCTAAATAGAAGTATAATATAAGATGTATTTTGAAAAGAAGAGAGGGACTTATATTTAACATAACATCTGGAGAAGCATTAAGTTGATTCATGCTTGTTCGAGTTGTGGGTTTTTTTGTGGAAGAAACAAATCATCAGAGACCTGACTGTGTTTTCTTTTTCAGCATGAGCTGGATTTCCAGAGCTCATCTGCAGTTCCTGTATCTAAAAGGAAATTCCGTCTTTCAGAAATACGCTTACAGAATATCTTATTAATTCTGCAATATTTTGCTCTGTGGACCCAGTTGCAAGCAAATATTCTAGACTTCAGGTTCAAAGCTGAAATGTTTGTAGAAAAACCTGGTTTGTAGCACAGTGGCGTTTCCCACAATGCCACCATCTTCCCAGCTATTTTTCCTAGTTCACGTTCCCTAGTCATTCTTAAGGAGGAATCTTAGACACAAAAAATCTCTAGCTATCAATTACTGGTGAGTAGAAGAACAGTGGCGTTTACACAGTCTGAGCTGTCAAGTTTGCTGACATCAGAATACCACTTACTGCTTGCTTTCTGTTCACCATGCATACACTCTGCTTTACTTCAGAAACTGCCACAGACATGATGCCTATCCATGGTGGTTCGATCTTGGCTGGTTGTCAGGGGCCTAACAAAATGCTCCTTCACTCCTCCTCCTCAGCAGGACAAGGGGAAAAATAAGATGGAAAAGTTTACAGCTTGAGGAAAAGACAGGGAAATCGAGTATGGACAAAACAGGCTTGACGTGGGGAAAATTTTTGGAAAAAAACACAACTTGAGGGTTGGAAGTAGATGATCTTTAAGGTCCCTTCCAACTTAAGCTATTCTGAAACTCTGTGAAATTAATTCATTGCAAATTAAAAATAGAATAGGATGGTGAGAAACAACAACAAAAAAAACAATTAAAAGCCCTTCTTCCCAGCTGAGGGCCACCTTTGCTCCTTCATCACCAGCCCTTCTACCTCTCCTGCTCTGAGCCACACAGGTGGATGAGGGATGGGGGCTTGTGTTCAGTCTATAAAGCTCCTCTCTCCTGCCTTTCCTCTTCACCCTCTTTCTCTTCTCCAGCACTGGGTCCTTCCTACAGCACACAGACATTCATGAACTCATGCAATGTGTGTCTTTCCTATTGGCTTCAGTTCTTCACAAGCTGCTGCAGCGTGTGTTCCTTCTGTGGGGTGCAGCCCTTCAGGAACAGATCGCTCCAGCATGTGTCCCTTCTGCAGGGTGCAGTCCTTCAGGAAAAGGCTGAAGGACCTGTGTCTCCCCCACGAGCTGCAGCTCCTGTCAGGAAACCTGTTCCTGTGTGGGTTCCGTTCCATGATGCCGCAAGTCCCAACAAGAGCCAGCTCCAGGACAGGCTCTCCAGGCGCTGCAGCTTGTTTTAGGGTACGCCCACCTGCTGGATCACCAGGTCCTCCCTGGGCTGCAGGTGGATATCTGTTCCACCATGGACCTCCATGCTGCAGGGGCTCTCTGCTTCAGCTCCTCCCTGTCCTTCACTGGCCTTGATGTCTGTATGGATGTTTTTCTCACATTTTTCTCACTTCTCTTTAACACAGCTACCATACATCATTTCCCCCCCTTTTTTCAATATGTTAGAAAATGAGTTCCACCAGACTGGCTTATGGGTTCACTTGTGTCCTTCAGTGAGTCCATTGGAGTCAGCTGTGTCTGGCATGGATCAGACCCCGGTGTCTTCTCACGGAAGGTAACCCTGCAGTGCCTGATACCACCACCACCACCACCACAAAAACCTTGCGATTTAAATCAAATACACAATGTATATAAATTGGCTGTTTGATAGTTCTCGTGCCTAATCTTAGGGTTGTTGCAGTAGATATTATGAAAGAGTAGTTCCATTAGCTCTCATGGACCCTATCCAGATAAAATTTTCATACTCTTGAGATACAAGATTCTTCTGTTCATAATGCAAATTTGCATTAGGGTTAATATTACCAAATGCATTACTTTTAATTCATTTGCATAGAATACATTGTGCAAAGTTGTAAATTTTATGCTTTATGTGAATTTATTGGTCAGTTAATGACCTTATCACTAAACACAGTGTTTAATTGGGTTTTGAAATAGCAGCAGCACACCAAGTTTCTCAAAAATCAATACAATTGATTTCCATTTACGCCAATGTACAGTGTTTTTCAGTGGATTAAGTTCTTTTAGAGTAAAGTAAATGCGTGATTCAGTGCAAATTTTCTTTCTTATTTCCTAAATCTAATACAAATATTCCAATAACATGCCCCTTTTACAAGCCCCTGGAAGGTTTCTGCTCAAAACTCTCTCCAAAATCAAATCAGAATTGTTACAAAGACTACTAAACCTCAAATTTGGACTCAAATTTTACAGCGTAAGTAATTTTGAAAATGTTGACTTAGATATGTCCTATATATATATATATATATATTTTTTTTTTTATACACTTGCTATAGATATATTGAAATGCTTAGGTGGTCAAAGTAAATTAAGCAATATAGGTTATACTGCATATATATATACATTACATATATACCTATCTATACACCCTTCATAGCTATAGGTATACGGACAGACATATATATCCTACATAAAGATAGCTATAAACCCTATTTATAGTGTCTGTGCACCCTATAATACGTAATAGTACTTTAAACACCTAAGAATTTCAATACATTTGGAATTTTTAGGAATGAAAAATAAAAAAAAAAAATAAAGAAAGAAACAGCATTATTGGAAATACAGCAGGTTTATTTCCATTTATAAGCCAAGAATAAGCTTCAGTTTCTCATGACAGGCAAGCAGCAATTCTATCACTTCCCATAAAAGGATGACAAGTTTGGTTCAAACTGTCTTTCCACAGCAGTCAAAATAAGCACAATAAATCAGACAACCTGGCCTCAATCAGCTTTTTTTCACATATGCAAGAGGATGTTGGAAGCATATTCATCATAAGACTTTCCATCCTAGGCTCTGTCATACTGTCTCTTTATGGGCTCTTTCTTTGAAAGGTGGAAAACAAAAGAGAAACAGGCAGTCAATTCCACATACAGAGTACAATAGTTTGTGGCTGCTTGCTTTGTACTACATTGTATATTTGTACAACTGAAGCATTAGGTGATTTCACAGCATCTCGGAGCCAAAGTTGCTGCTGAGAGGTGAAAGAGTAGAGAGGGGCAAAGACAAATTATTGGGACATGTTAGATAACTCAGCTGTAGGTGTGCCTATCACAGATTTCCAGCTAGGTCATGGTGAAACTGTTAGATAGTCATGATTTAACCCCAACAAGTAACTGAGGCCCACACAGCTGCTCAGTCACTCCCCCTGAGTGGGATGGGGGAGAGAATCAGAAGGTTGAAAGTGAGAAAAATAATGGGTTGAGTTAAAAACAGTTTAATAAATACTGCAAAAGCCACACCTGCAAGCAAAGCAAAACAAGTAACTTGTGAAAACAAAACACTGAAATAGGAAACATCTTCCCCTTTCTTCTTCTTTCCCCAGCTTTTATTACTAAGCATGATGCCATATGGTATGGGATATCTCTTTGGTCAGTTGGGGTCAGCTGTTCTGGCTGTGTCCCATGACAATTTCATGTGCATCCCCAGCCTACCTGCTGATAGGGAAGAATAAGAAGCAGAAAAGGCCTTGACTCTGTATAAACACTGCTCACACAAAATGAAAACATCCCTCTTTCCCAACAAATCCAAAACATAACCCATACTAGCTACTGTGAAGAAAATTAACTCTACCCTAGCCAAAAGTAGCACATAGAAAGATCTATTGAATCTGATTAAATATCATAGATTGTATTAATATCTTTAGGAAATGGCATTATGCTTGTGAATATAGGCTTTGGTAATAAATTATTTGGATATTGGAGACATCAGAAGTTGAATAGAGAGTGACTGTGAGACCACGTATTCCCTATTAAATGTAAAGCCAACAGATCTCACATTATTTCTACAAAATCCTTATAAAGAGTGAATGTTCCCCTTTCAGCTGATACATGCTGCTCTTAGTATGATTAAGTTTGCAGGAGCTATCTCCTACACTTCCCAGAGATTAGTGTAAGAAGCTGACCTTCCTTGGATGGTTTCTCTCTATAGATATTGTGTTATCATATATGCATGCAAAGTCAGTTAGATAGGGAAATCCTCGGAATTTGAAATATGTACAAAAAACTGTGTAATATGTATAGTGGGTAAAGAATCTATTGGAATGTTTAAGAAAGTTTCAGCCTCTGAATCAAGTTTCCCTGAATTGCAAATACAGTATAGTGCCTTAAGTTGCCATTGACATCCAAATTCATGCGACAAATATACAGAGCTAGAAAATACCTGCACACTGTAAATATTGAACTGGAAAATACATTTGTTTGTTTATTTTTCTGGATTGTGCTCAAGTCCACTTTTATTAAATCACATGACATCCTAGCAAGCTTTTGACAACTAACAAGTGGTGGGAAAGCTTGTGATTTTTTTGACAAATGGTCTGAGGCCATTCTTGAAAATACGGTTATAAGGCCTTAGAAATCAGTGCACCTAATTACAAGAGGAAGAAAATAATAAATGTTGCTACCCTCCCTTTCTTCCATTTTACACACAATGTCAAGTTAATATATAAAATGCTTTTCCCTGAGATGGAAAGTTAAACAAATAAATAAAAACTTATCACCTCACCATGTTCAAAAAAATAATCATTGCACTTATATTTGCAGATACTGCTTGTACTGGACCATTTGTTGCATTTCAATAGCTGTATTTTCTTCCAGTAGTGATTGAAGTACTTAAGGATTCACTGGAAATGCTGAGCTAAAGGCAAAAGTGTTTTTTTTACATTTTAAGAAAAAACAGCAAGACATATTCCCAACTGCTCTTTTTGTGGATACAACTATTATTTTGACAATTCTGGTAAATAACATTAAGAAATTAAAACCATCCATAGTAATAATCTTATTCTACCACCTCTCATTTGCAAGTCAATGCCATATAAAGTTTCATTGAATGACTCTGTGAAATCTGTCGGGTTACTTGATTCCTGTTGTATCATCATCCACATAAGAAGATTAAAAACAAACAAACAAACAAACAAAAAAAAAAAACCAGAGAGACTTGGTCTCATAAAATACAGCAGATGTTTTATGAATGTGGCTGAAATGACTAGGATGTTACCTAAATCTTAGGATAACCTTATTGAAACTGGGATTAGAGACATAGGAAAATGTTGCATGTGAATCACCATTTGAAAATGAAAAGGTGTTAATTTGCACCGAAGCTTAAAGTGACTTAAGCAATTTAAAGCTCTTTCCCTTGCTGATTTTAGCTCTGCTTTGGCAAAATGTTCTGAAGATGATAAGGACTGACAAATATAGCAGAAATTAAAACATTCCAAGTAAATATGCCTTTGTGTTTGCAAATGCAAAAAAGATTTTTGCAATGTTCAGAAGATTTGACTGTGATTTGAAGAGGCAAGAAACCTTTCAGCCTATTTAAAAAACCATTACCACAACCATATATTTCAGCCTCATAAAAAAATCCTATATTTTAATCTTAACAATATAAAAAGAATTTTATCAGACAAAATGGGTAATAATGGTGATGTCACACTTTAGATTTTACTAATCCAACATTGCTTGTGCTTGTATACTCCCAATATATAATTTATAATTCTATGTCCTTTCTGAACTATTAATTTATTAATTATGACCAATATCTACCTCTGCCAAGAAAGACATATAAAAATAACTGATAATTTTCAAAAAAAAAGGTATTTATTATGCATGAATACTTGTAGTTTAAAACATTAAAGCAATGCTGCTATAAAATGAAATACATATGGAGAAATTTGTGGCTCAATTGAGATAATAAGAAATATAAGAAAATAAGATATAGACTCTAAATCCTCATAAGGGTTAAGATAAACCTGGTAAAGAAAAAAAAACCCAAAAGAGTTTGTCAAATTAGCATTGACAATGATGTATTTTTGCCCAGAGAACAACCATAAATATGATTTCCAAGTGCCATAACATCACAAGTTTTGTGAAAGAAATCAACGGGTAAACAAAGCGAGTACCGAAAATTGAGACCATATCTTTCCCTAAGTTGTTTTTTTTTTTTTGTTACATATCTTTCTGTAAGTTACCAAATCACATAAGTCTTGAGGATCCAGGTAAAAACCCCATCAATTCATCTCACTGCTTTTGTCTTTCACCTACTGTCTAGGTTCCTTAAATGAACTATAAATTTTTAGTAAAAGGATTCCTCTATACAAGTGTGACACAGCCAACCCCTTTGTGGATTTCTTGACTGCAAAAAAATAGATCAGATTTTTGCTTTAATATTGCTGACATCTAATGCATCTGCACTCCTTTTACCTTTCCATGCATCATTCCCCATGGAAGCATGCCACAGTCAGCACCTGCTTAGGGGCTCCTATTCCTCCCTGCCACAGATATGCATGACAAGGACCTGTCCAGGTACTGCAGTGTGGATAAGTATTATATGAAGCTTAGATTAAGCAAACAAGGAAACTGAATACATGTCACTTGGCATCATTAGCAAAGTGTGATTATCTTCCAGCTGTATTTAATTATTACTTCCGCACTACTGAAACATTACATCACAAATACTCTGAGTGAACATAGTAACCTTAATTATCTCACTACAGTTTGGACAAATAATTTTAATCTTCAATTGTAAAAGCACACTTAGATCTTGTGCTTGTAGGGTAGTATTTTTTGCTTCTTTTTATTTGTAACATTAACATTTTAAAGAGGAATAATTCAATTCACTATCACTGTAATACAGGTGTTTCATCACCAAAACCCAACCAACCAACCAACCTAAATCCAACAAACCAACAACAACAACAAAAAAAACCTACCAAAAAAACCCCCAAAGCCAAAACAAAAAACCCAAAAACAAACAAACAAAAAACAACCACAAACAAAAAAACCCCAACAACAAACAAACAAACAAAAAAACATAGCGGTAATAAAAAATACAGACAGAAAATACAGTGAAAAAGATGTAAAAAAAGCAGGTTTTTTATCAATGCCTTGTTTACATTTGTCAAGCCACTTCTTCAAATAATCACTTTTTTCTGAATTCTTAATATGGCATACATATATTTTCCTATCTTTTTGTATTCCCCCTTGAATTTAGCAGAGAATATTGTATTATCCGTCTGCAAGGTCAAAACTTTCTGATCTGCCAGGGACCAAAGTTTCATGGCAGTACTTATACACTGTTGAATCATTACCACTGGAATCAGTTTCTCAACATACCAGTTTAAATCACAGCTTTTGTTATCTGTAGCTAACATAAAATCTGCAGGTATTGCTTGCAGGCTTAAATTTACTATGGAATTTAATGAAATAAATTTTCTAATCTGTGTATACTGATTGCTAAGATTTACTCTCCTCTCTTCTAAATCTTTTCCACTCTCACATCAACTCTTTTTGCTCTACTTTAAATGAGCTCATCAAGGTCTTTATCCCTTTCTTGCCCTTCCTGAAGGCTTTGCTGTATTATACTGCTTACTTCAGGCTCCTATCACTTTTTTAATTCAATTCTTTTTTGCCTATTATTTCACCATTTTCTTGAATTTCACATCCCCATGACCCCATTCTTTACCTTTTTTTTCCCTATCAGATGTAAATAGTCATTTTTCAGAACATGGTGTCTGAACATAAGACTTTCTATCAGCTTGAAAGCTTTGGACCTTATGTGACCTCATCAAATTCTTCCTCATTTCAGTTAAATGGTCCAAAGATATCTTTAAGGAGCTCTTGTAAGACCTTATTTCTATGTATTTTGAGTAAATATTTAATCTTCTTTTTCCAACTTTTTTCTCTTGTTTAACCTGTAGAGTTTTTAACTGTGGTTGAAGCGTACCTTTCAATTTTCTTGAAAGTGAAGGTAATATATATCAAGGTCTAAAAAAGCACATCTTGATGCCAAAAGCAAAACACACATGTGTAAAACCACATTTTGTCTGACCAACTTTTCAGCAGAAAATACAATATTAAATGGGATCTCAAGCTTGTAGCTATCGAACATCTTAGACAAGAAAATTATAGAGACTGAAAGTAGAACATTAAAGTCACCTGAATACATATATTCTCTACGGGAAGATTCACTGCAGTTCTGATGGAACCCTCTGGTCTCAATTTTAAAATAGTGTCTGCAAATGTGTTCTCAGTGGCTTGACTAACACTGTTGTCATCCAGACTGTTTCTGTTACAAAGGTGGATGAATTATTCATGAAGTCTGACAATTTAGTCTTTTTCTGTTCTTGAACTTTTCATGAAATTGTCTGTGCTTTTTAGACAGAACCACTCAAACCTTACTGCAGCGTGTACTTCGTCCTCCTCATGCAGTCCTTCACTGATGAATACTTAGGCTTGGAGCTGTGCTCATTAATTGCACAGCTCGAGTGACAATATTTCTGTTCTGTGATTTATGTAACTAACCAACACTACACAGCTTTGCACTTCAAAATTAAATGAATAAAAAAAAACTTGCTTTTGGCCAACATGCAACTATTCAAGCTTAAAATTGAATTTAATCAACGTTCACATCTATAAATGCTGAAACATATGTGGAAATTAAATATGAAGAAGTTGATCCCTTAAAGAAATAATCCTGCTTCTTCTTCTAGCAGTAACTTTGGAAATCTGTTTTTTCAAGGGAGTTTTTCATCAGTGAGATACAAAGCCAATGACTTCTGAAAGACAAAACAGATTATTCTTTTCCTATAATTTCTTTCAGACTCTCTGCATCATCTTTAAAGAAAGGTATTCCTTTTGTCCATCTCCTTTTCAATATTTCAGTTTATCACATTTTCTTTTTTTTTTCAATTGTGTCCTGGCTGTCAAATGAAGACTGAAATACTTCACAGCAAAGCAGAAGACTTGCCACGCTGGCCTAAATCAACTGATACTTATCCTCCATCTCTGCTTTTTTTTTTCCTGTTTTTTTCTTTTAATGTAACAAACCTCATACTGCTTTTCTTGGCAAAAAAATTGTACAGGCATTTGATAGTAATTTGGAAAGAAACACAGTTTTCGTTGGTGAATCTGTACATCTCAGTTTAAATCAACAAACTAATACTCTTTATATTGACTGAGAACCTGGCTCTATATTTCTAAATGAGAAGATGAGAATATAAGGTCCTGAAGACATAACTATGGAGCACCAGTTTACACTTCCACTCTGCAAAACAGGATACTTCCTCCTTTCAGTATCTTCTCCCTCTTTGTGTTTTACATTGTTATTTTTGTGTAACAGCTAGATTTCAGTCCTTACCAAACATGAAAGGCAGTTTCTTAAATAACCTGTAGCCTCAGACCAGCCTGATACGTATATCTCACATCACATAAGCAGTCAGACTGTAAGTTTTATCCATTACACAAAAATACAAGGATTTGACATTTAAAAGCTAGGTCGCCATATGCTTTGGCTTTCATTTTTTCTGAATTAGTGAAGCCCACTTAGAATTATGTTTCCACACAAATAACACTTTTAATCACCAATCTTTATTACAACCCATAAAACACATTTTTAAGTGTTTTATAACCCTTCATTGGCTGCATATTTGGTGGAGACTGCATATGGAATTTCATGAGCTTTTATTCAAAGAGCTAAATAATCCTGCTTGTTTAAAAAAAAGTCAGAAATGCTTTTAAATAATTCTCCATGCATTAACACAAGCAGTAACTAATATTCATGAATGTCAATAACAAGTTTGAGTATTCTAATTATAAATTAAACACTCTATGAATACTAGCAATTAGCAAATTTTGTGTATATTCTAATATCAGTACAAAACTAAAGAAGACACAACTAAGTGATCAGAGTGTAAACACCACTTTTCAGTAATATAAATAATATAAATCCACAAATTTTGGAAAAATTCTTTTTATTAATTCAACGATTACTTAGTGAAGACTAACGTGAAGTTTAGGAAAGGAATAAGGAAAAGGGAGGAAAACATTACACGGATCGTAATTGAAAAATATTTCATGAGTATTTTTTATACTTTAAACAAATTTTTATTTGTTTGTTTTAAGAAGCTAGTTTTCCTCAACTGATGTATTTTTTCATTTTGGGTATGTAACATTATTACCAGCTGTCTTATCTTTGAGTTTATCAAAAACAACCTTAATCCAATTATTGTATAATATGCTACCATACAAAGTACTTGGTTTTCTTCTTAAAGTTTTTTGACTTAACCATTCCAAGGGCTAAATGACACTCTTTAGGCTAGGCTTTGGGGCTGCAATATACAGTTCAGCTCCCCAGAACAAATCCAAGAAAGCTAAGTCAGACACTTGGATCTCCAATATAGAACAGGGAAGAGTAATGGCCTTCAGTGTGGAAATGTAAACACAGATTCTACTGCATGGGAGTTAATGAAAGTTGTAAATTTATACTGTGTCTCACATTACATTCAGGCAAATTGCTTCATACAAGTGGAGAAGGTTCAAACAAAAAGCAACAGGGAAGAATGCTCTCGCTGTCCTCCCTACAAAATATATTCCAGAAAAAATAAAGGTCATTTGGGTAGGAAGAGTTCTTCAAATTCTGTTTCTTGCTCCAGGGGAGGGAAGGGGAGAGGAATGAAGGAGAAAAGGAGGAAGACCTCCAACAATCATTTAGTCCAGTTGCCTCACCACTTCACGATTCACCAAAGTTAAAGAGTGGTATTAACATCATTATCCAAATGACTCTTTCTAAGGCACTGACACACATGTGGAATCAACCACATCTCTAGGAAGCCTGCTCCAGTATTTGACCACCCTCTCAGTAAAGAAATGCTGCAGCTTTGAACCATTCTCACACAGCCCAGAAACTCAGCCCTGTTCTGGGCTGTATCAAAAGATGTGTGGCAAGCAGGCTGAGGGAGGTGATTCTCCCCACCTGCTCTGCTCTAGTGAGACTGCACCCGCAGGGCTGTATCCAGCTCTGGGGCTCCCAACACAAAAAGGATGTGGACTTGTTCGAACAAGCCCAGAGGAGGCCACGAAGAGGATCAGAGGGCTGGAGCACCTCTCTTACAAAGACAGGGTGAGAGAATTGCATTTGTTCAGCCTAGAGAAGAGAAGAGTCAGAGGAGACCTTAGATCCTGCCAGTACCCGAAGGGGGCCTGCAAGAAAGCAGGACTTTTTCTAAGGATGTGTAGTGACAGGACAAGGAGCAATGGCTTTAAACTGAAAGAGAGTAGATTTAAATTAGACCTTAGGAAAAAATTCTTTATAGTGAGGGTGATGCAGCACTGGCACAGGTTGCCCTGTGGCTGCCTCATCCATGGAAGTGTTCAAGGCCAGGTTGGATGGGGCATTGAGGAACATGGTCTAGTGGAAGGTGTCCCATGGCAGGGTTTGTGGAACTAGATGATCTTTAAAGTCCCTTCCAACCCTAACCATTCTATGATTCTATCCCATCACTGCATTCCAGGGAGAAGAGATCAGTATCTCTGAGATCAGTATCTCCGTCTCCGCTTCCCCTTCTCAGGAAGCTTTGGGGAGCAATGGAGCTTCCTTTCAGACTCCTTCTCTTTAAACTGGACAAACCCAGAGCCCTCAGCTGCTCCTAGCAGCACATGTCTCCCAGCCCTGTCACAGCTTTGTTGACTTCCTCTGATTCCATTTCAGTACCTTAACACCATTCCCAAAGTGGGGCTCAGAACTGCACACAGTACTCAAGATGAGGCTGCGTCAATGCTGAGTATAGCAGATAAATCACCCCTTTTGACTGGCTGGTCATGCTGTGTTTGCTGCACCCCACAATGCAGTTTGCCCACTTGGATGCCAGGGCATCTGGCTGACTCACATTGAGTCACATCAGCCAGCATCTCCAGGTCACTTTCTGCTGGGTGATTCTCCAACCACTCCTCTTCCAGTTCATACTTGTGTTCAGCGTTCCTCTATCCCAGGTGCAGAATCCAGCATTTGTTCTTGTTAGATTTCATCCTATTAATGTTTGTCCAACGCTCCAATCTATCTAGATCCGTCTGCAAGGCCCTTGTCCCTTGAGACAGTTAAGTACCTCACAGTTCAGTATTGCCAACAGGTGAAGATACATGACAGTTTCGTATCTTCTGTGTGCTTTCAAATCCAGAAGCTGGAACTTACTAGTGGAGCAGGTGAAGTACCAGGAAATTACCTAAGCTTTTTTTGTTTGTTTTTTTTATCGGATATAAAAAATGTATTTTATAGGCCCTTGTCTGAAAGCCAAATTTTTTTTAATGTGAGCTGCTAAGACTACTCAGTACTTAATATATCATCAATAAAAAATAGTTATCTCAGAGTTCGTTTAATGTTTTCTTATGTACTATGCCTACCCCACTGGTATCAGGATGGAATAGTCTAAGATCAGCACTAATACATTGTACTTGTAAAAGGCTCAGAACATTCGTTATTGACCATATGCAACATATACAATCTTTTATATGTAGGAATTTGCAGCAAAGACAATCATTTCAGAAAACTGAATGAGAAACAAGAATGGAAACATCCATTTTGAAGCCTGCTGACAGAACATGTAAGATTCTCTATATCAACTCTATGCATGACCAGTGATTGTAGCATTCCAAAATTTTTCTTTTGCGTCACTGAGAGCTTATACACAGCTTATTACATATGACACATTCACAAACCTCCCAAACGAGGCGGAAATTTTATTCTGAACACCTTATTACTCTTCTTTTCTCTCTCTCTCCCACAAACATTGAAGAAAACTGCCAACACAAACAGCAGTCAGTGGAGATATTTAAATTTAGCCTATAGACATGACAGTATTCATCAGCTTTAATTTCAAGGTAATGAACTAAACTCTTCCATGTTGCAAAAAGGTAGGCCAATTAGAGTTCCCTTCTTTTTGAACTGATTCTACAATTTAATGGGCACATGAAACTTCATTACCAATAATTGGAGTTCTGTGAATGCACTGAGGAGAAAATAAAGTCCTCTAGAGTTTTTTTCTCTTCAACAGCATGAAGCAAATGGAGAATGATACTAATCTCAAAGAAGTAATGCAATTTGCAGTACCCTGAATGAGAACAAAATCTAAGAAGTGCTAGGGCACAGGGCGTAAAATTAAGGAGATGAAAATCACACAAGTCTAAACAAAACAGCCAAGATCAGCTCAACTAACAGTAATGTGGGTGAATTGGTCCAGGCCACTCAGTGACTGAATACCTATAAAACACATAAAGTAAGCAGAGGCATTAAAAATGTTTTAAGTCCAAATTAAAGAAAAAATGGAAATAACATGCTTGTCAATGGGCTGAAAATCAGTGATTCATAAAGCACCTGGGGATACACTGATAGAGCAAGTACATCTGCACAGTGTAGACGTTAACTTAAAAAAAACAACAAAAAAACAATCCACACTTGCAGTAATACTTTAGTGTTATTTTAGTTACAGTAGCTGTGTTGTTAAGATTTACCTTGATTGACTGAGGTATTAATGAGCTTCCACCTTATAGACCTAAACCTACCCCATTCAGCTGGATCATACTACACCCAATTCCAGTAGGTAGTACTCTAACTTCCAAATTGAATGGATATGAAAAATAATATTCATGTTCCATTTTTGCATTTAATTCTCCATGCTTACATTATGATAAATAACTGACTGAATAAAAGCTATTCCCTGTGTGTGTTTTCGAGGGTGAAAATATCTCTGGGCCTAGGTACCCTGCCGTGATGGTATATTTGCCAATTTAGGCTCATAGGACATAGATGAATCTAGTAAGAAAACATTGAATTTAGGACTCCAAGGGTCAGGATAAGCATATGTTATCTCAGTTCTTGCTAACACAATTAAATCAGGAGAATTAATATACATGCAGAAATAAATTTCTGAGATGCTATTTTTACCATGGGAACTCAACATCTATGGGGATTCTGTAGAGTTTCTTTGCTTATGCCATAGGGAACTCATGAATTAAAAACTAATTTAGCTGCATTTTATTTTAATTTGTCTCAAACGAATCCAAGGATGTCTACAGCCAATCAGTGCATAAAATGTATGAGGTACTGCATTCACATTTCATTTGCACAGTTTTTCTTGAATTACAGTTATGAGGAAAAGGTTTATAACCTAAACATCAATTCTTGGGGTCTCAAATAAAATACTTACTTCTACAGTGTGTATTATAAGCTTTTAAATGTATTACTATAATGATTTTTCATTTTTATATATTTTTTATGGTTTTTAAATTTAAAAGAGTTATGGTTGAAATACCAATACTAAATAATTTGTCTTTGATATATATTAGATATGGTTTTGTAGAGGCTTGTTTTATTTTCCCCATCATTTTTGTTGGTTATGATCCTTTCCAAAAGAATTGATTTGTATTTAGTGCTGGTAATAGTGTTTGTACAGTATTTCCTTTGCTAAATGGTTATTGTTACTGCAATAGTTAAATAGTTATGGTCTCTCTTGAAATATACCAAAAATATGAATTATAAAGACTACTGCTGTACTTTTTGTTCTTTTAAAGATCATTGGTATTATTTCCTCTAAAACTGTGCATAAAATCCTCTTAACAAAAAAAAAAAAAAAAAACCACAACAAAAAAAAAAAACCACGCACAAAAAAAGAAACCCACACAAAAAGAAAAAAACACCAAAAAGCAAAAAAACTCTTTTTCTTTTTTTCCTTAAAACCTGAAATATATTCCTTCCCATAAATCACATGCATGTACAAACATGCATTCAAAATGTATGCTGTATACAAATTGCATGTATGTCTGCTTGTACGGGATACCTGAATTTTTGGAATATACCTGCATTTTTAGAATATGTATGTTTCTGTCCTTTATGACATGCAGTTTACAACTTGATTTTTCTATTATTTAACCCCTTTATGAGACATGAAAACCATGGTGAACTAAGTGTATTTAAAGGACCCATTCCTATAAACACAGCTGATACAAATTTTGTAATTGCTACTAAGAACTCCAGACGAAGAAACTTTTTTCATCATTATAGAAATGGTAAATGCACTCAAAAAGATACTGCAAATTTACTTAAACTCCTTTAACTCTGTTTCCAAAACAGTGTGTAGGATCAAGGCTGACATTTACAGCTGGCTCATCTGCCATGCAAAAACCCATGATGTTGGATTAGAAAAGTGAACGTACAGAGAAAAAAAAAGAAAAAGAAAACAGAATTAAAAAAATAAGGCAGCTTTAGAAGTAGCATGCAAAATATTACATTTTGAAAACAATTTCAGAAACTCTATGAAAGGTAACTATGAATCAGAAAGCACAGAAAGTACAATCTAATGCACATTTCTGAAAAGGCTATGAAATACCATCTGAAGGTATGATGAAAGAAACACTGAAAAGAATATCACAAGAAGAGAGATCAAATTCTGTGATTCTTAGCCAAAATTCTCACAGAAAGAAACGAAAAAGGGAAAGAGAAAGGTTGAAGATTTTACCTATAGCAGGAACACCATGCAAGAATTGTTTTTAAGAAACTGACGAGTGTATTATTAAAATGGAAAATACATGCACTCTGTGTGTATTATATGTCTCTCTTCTTTCAGTATCCTTTTCTCCATTTATTCTTCAGAACCTTTCTGCAGCTTACATGCTGTTACCTCCTTTAGAGTTTCACACAGCTGCTCCTAAGGAACTGACATAATATTCAATTACAAAGAGTGTCAAAGGAAGATTGAGCCAAATTGTTTAACATTCTAAGTTTAAGAGAAAAAAATTAAAACATATCTTCCTGCCAGAGGTATGCTATCTTCCAAATGATGCATGAAAAACATCTGTCAGTGTAGTTGAAAAGTGAGGCTGTGGACAATAAGTTTAAGTACTGCATCACAAACAGGAAATTTGCCTGTGGCTCCCTATATAAAGAGATAAGTTGAGCAATCTCAGTAACTCAGCTCTTTTCACAGCTAGGGTTCACAGTACCCACATGGATGTTTCTTCACACATTATTGCCCCAGAAAACTTATACTTTTCATTCATGGGTTCCTCTGTAGAAGCATAACTACACATTCCTGCAGCTCTCAAATTTTGCTCAGAAGCACATCATGTCCCACATTTCCTTAAGTTCTTAATAACCATATAAAACATAAATTCATTGGACATGTGTGACCACATTCATGCACTCTCTCATCAGCCAGTTTCACCTTTCATAAAAATATTAAGCTTAGAATGCAAAACTTTCCAGACAACAGAACTGTGAGCCATCAAATCTATATTTACTCCCAACCTCAGATCTTGATGTACTAAATCCATTAACCAATGTCAGGTCCTTGTCCTGAAGCACACCAGACTTGTGTGGACCATGTCTGGGAGACAATTAACAAAGCTAACATTTTCATACAGAGTTTAAATGTTATCAAGTGGACTTCCCCCCGCTCCCAAAGAAACACCAAAGAAACCAACCAACCATCCAACCAAAGAAACAAAATTTATCATCTGCAAATGCAGGATTTTTATAATAAACCCATTCAACTGAATGACTGAATTCTGGGCAGTTTCAGTGGGACTGCTCCAAACTGGTATCTGTGAAAGGTTATCAAAGTTTCCTGTGTCAGGGAGAAGATTGGTTAGCAGCAGCTGCAGATGAAAGGCAGATAGATGTGGAACACTGACAAAATAGATTCCACAGCCTTCCTCTCTGTCATTTGGAAAGGAAATGTTACACAATCCCTCTAAAATAGCCCATTATTGTACTATGCAATTAAGATTTTGGCCTTCTTATTCTGCTCTATTTGAAGGCAGGGGCCTCAGGAGTCACATTAACCCAAGCCTTCTCAAAACTTCAGACCAAACAGAGCCTGCTTTGCCCCAGAGCTGCCTAATTCCATTAAAAGAATCGGAATCCCAATGATCTTTGCCTCTTGCCTCCACAAAAGAGATGACTTAGCCCTAAACATCCTGTGTTTTATAAAATGGATTGCCTGTTTTACTAAATGAGCACTGCTTGTTTAACCTAGCCAGACACACTCAAGAGGGATATTACCAGTGTCTCTAAACACAGTGGTGGAACAGGCATAGAAAGTATAAATAAAGGAAAACTCTATATAACCTAAAGAATTACATTGGCTTAAGAAATTAAACAAGCTGGAAAAGGTAACTGAAACAAGTTCTAGTTCAGAAAATACAGGCAAATAAACCAATGGACTTTAAGTGGCAAATTTATGAGTTTGACTATAGGAATCTGTTGCTTAGAAAATATAAAATTAACTTCAGTGGCCTAGCAACATGCCCTTGCACTTTCACATCCAAAATTTTTTTTTTTTATTTTCTTAAAAAAACTTTTTATTGATTACTAATTAAAGGCTGGCATCTCCATATGTGCAAAATCCAAATGAATACCCAGTTAAGTCTGTTAGACTCCTTGTTTGAGGAATATCCACATAAGAGAATTATATAAACATTGTAGGTGAAAAAATAGCAGTGGGTTTTGAGTTCATGAAGGAATTATCAGTACTTCAAAGTCATGTCCGTACCAGAGGCTTGATATCATTTCTTAGAAGCAGCAAGTCAGCTGATGTAACAACATTGCTAGTATTTGATTCTCTTCTTGTAATCAGTCTGCATGAAATCAGTATCTTTTGATTTACGGTGATACTAAATAACCGTGTTATAACCATTGCCTTACTTGCTCTCCCACAAAGCAACAAAACTGGATTATTTGTAATAGGTACACTTTGGGAAACACAGACAGGTAGTTAACCCCCTAAAGAAGCATATGTACATACAAGTCTTAATATTTGGGAGGGTCAAGTTGAATAATTCCCCTTTGGGGAATTATTGAATTATTTGGGATTTTTTTCTGCTAGGATTTCCTATTGCATAAAGCACTGTCCGCTTACAGCCCTTATAAAATTATGTACATATATATAACATTTGTAAATCTATAGGCTAATCCTAGGTTATAACTTGGGGTTAGAATAAATCTGAACATCTTCTGGGAGTGTTGTAGGTTGTGGAGTTGGAAAGAGAGTAGGTAACTGCTATATGATTATGCTGGCTCAGAACTCATGCCGATAGGTATCATTTCTAGGAATCAAGAAAGTTTTTTCCCCAAAATAAACGGCCACCTACAATATGGCCTCCTGTATGAGAGTAAATAAATAAATAAATAATACAGGAAAAAAAAGGAAAAAGAAAATCTGAACCTTAGAGGATAGGCAGATGTTGCAACTTAGCTCCAGATGAAAGTTGTTTTCTAGTGTAGCCATTGTCAATCACAGTGCAAGCAAAGCTGAGATTCTGAAAAATTATGTTAAACTCACTCTGAAAGAAAAAAAATTTGCTTATTGTTTACAGAAAATTACACTAAAACAATATTTGGTCTGATAAATATGTGGTTAATGGGTATGAAATCTTCCACACATCAAAGTATGAAGATTCAGAATGCAAGAACACTGGACATAAATGCTGTCCTGAAAATAGTAGTATGCTGGTGGCCTGAATGAAGGGAAGAGGAAGGAAAACCGTAGTAGAAAGTCATATATCACAGTTATCTGCTGTCTTTATATTTGAATCATTGTCATGATTCACTCCCAGCTGCAGAAAAGAAAACATGGTAACTGTATGATAGCAAACATTATATTCTTCTCATCGAGAAGAAATTAAATGTCATTTAAAACTGATTGAAAATCTTCAGTCCAAAAAAGTTACTATCTAAACATACTGAATTCCTATTGGTTTACCTTTGTATTTGGTTTATTCATTTGACTGAGTTCTGGAGGTCTGCTCATTTTTTAAAAAAACTTATTATTTCTCTGTAAACTTAGAAGTGTATCTTTCAAATCATGGGATAAGTACAGTTTCAATGCTAAATGTATTTTCTTTTTTGCAAAATAAATATTAGTTACCAATTTATTTTGTTTACAGAACTGAAATTAATATCTGCTTCTAGAATTTCTTGAAAATAATAATTGATATCTTTTGATAGTGTTAAGCAATGTCTCAATATATTCCAAGGGACTTCACAGATGAAAACATTACTTGTCTGGATAAGAATAAATAGACTGACACTATTTATCCAATAGGCACCATTTTATAACATTTTTTATGAGAAGAAAGTAATTACACTGAAAAGAATTGAGGAATGAAACATTGAGTTAGAATCTTAAAGGTATTGTATGTATGTAACAAAACCTGATAGTTAAATAGTAATTCCAATGTCATGTCTTAGTGTCATAACCCCCATTTATAAATCTATGACAACAAGAATTTATTTTTAAAAATGAATATCTTATATGGAAAAAAAATGGATTAAAGAAAATAAGAGATTATGCTTATGTAACTATTGTACCAATGCTCTTGGTTTCAAAGTTTAAAACGCTCTCTGGCCATAAGCCGAAGATTTCAGAAAACTTTTTTACCTAAAAATAAACCATCTTCCAAACTTGTTAAAAACGAAACAAAGAAGGAAGGATAAAAAGCTGTCTGTTCCATGGGTCAAAATTAAAGTAATTTTGTAGACCTTAACTTTTCATGCTGTGAAATGCATAGTTTTCTTTTTTTTCATGCTGAAATGCAATCTTAGCTTTGAATTTCCAATATATATAGAAGCATGTATATGGATACATACATAGCTCGATATACATGTGCAAATATCTTCCTTACTGTAAATTAAATATTTCTTTCTTTTCAATTTTATCTTTGAATTAGTGTTGGTACTTCTTTGGATAACAAAACCTTATTAATAAAAAATTAATTTTGATTGAAATGAGCCAGTTCATTCCTAAGTGACTGATGGGGGACTGACAGTGTGATAAAAAGCCTTATTTCCACAAGAAACTACAGAAAAAGCTTCCATGATCCTGTCAAACATATCTCATAAAATTGACCAACAAATCTGAAAATACGTATTTTAATAAAAATCAGATAGAGTGTTTGAACTGCCTTCTGATTTTGAGACTTCTGTCTCACTCTGAATATATCTAAGTGGAAAGCAAATTTAGGATGAGCAGACTGACCCTGTGTTCACAGGGAAGAGGGGGTAGGAAAACATTTTTTCATTCTTTTTTCTCATTTCATCCAAAAACTCTTGAGGGGAGGAGTGGGACAGAAGAGCTCTGCCTGCTTGCTGCAGCAGCTCTCATTAAATGCTTCTCTTGAGAAAGCTGGAAAAAGGCAAGTAAGCAAACAAAGGCACCAGACAGAGCTGTTCCTCTCCTTCCGTCAAGGGCCTGCTTCCTTGGGGTAGTTCCTGCAGAAACTGGGGTGCATTTGAGGCAGGCAATCTGGGTGAAGACTGTGGCTGGTGTTTGTCTGCCTGCCTCTTAACAGCTGCAATATGGGTGTCTTCACTTAGAAGTGTTCAAAAACCATGTCGACAGGCCCTTAGTAACATGGTTTAGTGGTGGACTTGGCAGTGCTGGGGTAATGGTTGGACTTGATGATCTTGAAGGTCTTTTCCAACCTAGATGATTCTATGATTATCTAAACCAACACATTATCTAATTATATATCTATTGAATATCCCACGCACAGCGTTTGTATATGTGCATATTACACGGTACAGAGCTATGTGCAGAAGGATATGAACTAGTTCTAATTTTTAAAGCAATATCATTGTCTTCCCCAAGCTGAATAGCCCCAATTTTCTTAGCCTGTCTTTATACGGGAGGTGCTCCAGCCCCCTCATAGTCCTTGTGGCCCTCTTCTGGACTTGCTTCAACAGCTCCATGTCCTTCTTATGTTGGGAACACCAGAACTGCACACAGTACTCCAAGTGGGGTCTCATGAGAGCAGAATCAAGTGACAGGATCACCTGCTTTGACCTGCTGGTCATGCATTTTTTGATGCAGCTCAGTATATGGCTGGTTTCTGGGTTGCAAGCGCACACTGAAGCCAGCTTATGTTCAGTTTCTCATTTACCAATACCCCCAAGTCCTCCTCTGCAAGATGAACTGTTCCCTTTAGTTTTTTTGTGTTTTACAAATTTTATTATACAACGTGATTTTCGTACTGTACTCTGTTTTCAAACATCTAAAAAGATAAAGTGGGCTAACACTGCCAAATTTATATTGCACTTTAGTTCCATTCTTAAATAAGTTTTAGTCTGGAGTAATGACTTGTATTTGAAACTAAACCATGCCTAGTTTAATTTAGATTATAGTAGGGTTAAGTCCTTGATATCTCTTCAGTGTACCTCTATTTTTCTGTGTTAGAGAGGAAACATACATTTCCATATATGTTTTCATAGCAGGTGATGTGAGAAAATTGTTATAATTCACATAACACAATGGCTGCTTTCCATCAAAGAAAAGCTCAGAACAGGATAGAGCATAGAAGGAGATGGAGAGTCAACAAATATTTCTACTGTGGATGACAAACGGGAGAAACTTCAGAGATAAGGAAAGAAGCACAGGTACAATATCTTACACACAGTATCTAGAGTTGATAATTCAGAAAATCAGAATTGGAGAGGTGGTTGATTGCTTTAGGTTTTTTTTGCTCCCTCAGCACTGACATAATTTTTTTGATTCCAATCCAGTAGCAATTGGTTTGGGTTAATATATGTTCATTTAATAAGATAATTACTTTTTTATTTGACTTCAGAAATTTAAAATAAAATCAATGAGATTTTAATCAAGACTTAAAGAACAGCTTACTCAGCTACTGTAAATCAGATTAATATAAAAATTATTTTAAAATATGGGTTACCTGAATTACACTGAAGGTGTTTTTTAATACATCCTTACTCTTTTCATTTTTATGGCTTCTGAAGTCAAAACATATTTCTTAAGTGCATTAATGTCCCTGCTGCAAGCAAGAGAAATACGTTTTAAGAGATTGTCCCCAGACTAAGACAAATGTGGATTTACTGTTTTCTGTCCTGAGCAGAGCCAACTATTACCATTGTTTTTTTCTTTTCTTTTTTTTTTTTTTTTTCTGCCATAGTTCATGAGGAATGAAATGGAAAAAAGCTAAATCTTAGGTATACACCTATCATAAAGTTAATATTTTCCTAAAATTGTAAACTTTCCTATAGGCTTGAGAAGACAGCAGAGTAGCTTGTATTTATACAGCTGACCACATCCAAGCAGCCATGTTTCATAATAAACTTGTATTCCTCAGAACAAGAAAAGACATGACTGAAGCACCAAGTAAATGTTTTACAGCACCTCAAGTTGTATTTGTCAGAAGGACCTTGAAGCAAAGGAATAAGTGAAGAGGAATTAAACAGGAAAAATCATTGGGGAAAAAAAAATAATGTAAATTTTATATGTATCTTGATCTGAAGCATCCTGGCAAGGTAATGTGCAGCATTTCTCTGAAAGCCCAGCAGTGTGCTGAGTGCATATGTAATAGGGTAAAAAGGCTAAAGCATTTTTTGTGTAATTTTTGTAGTATACTGGTGACAAATGAGAAGAAGGTTAATTTCTCAGTAGAAAGCAGTATTTTGTGAAAGATAGTAAATACAATACAAGAAGTTTTTTCTGGCCATTTTCAGACACCACACACCAAGAAAGCAGGAAATTCTGGTAGGTTTCTTTGAATTAATATATATCTCCTTCAGCTATATTTTCCTTATGGAGCTAGGAGGAGATAGAACATGTACAAGAAATGTTTCTTAAAACAAGATCTGGTCAAGGTGTTTGGATCAAATTATTTTCCAAACCATTTAACTTGTGTAACCAACATTTATTAACATGACATCAGTCATATCAAATCTGTAGAAATGATAAACACTCCTTAAAAACTGGTCTAAATACTGTTTTCTAAACATTGTCCTTAAATATTTTTGTGATTTCTTTTTCAAATATGTCAGTACAAACTTGTCAAGACACTCTCTACAAGACCATAAAGATGAATTTTAATCTATAAAAATCTATAGCTAAAAAAACAAATAGTCAAACCAACTGGATTTGGCTTCTACCACCAGATACTAAATTTCATTATGATAAAATGAAGAACATAGAAAGCATGTGCTGCATTAAGAAATAAAGCTACTCCTCTGTGAGTTGCAACTATCTTATTCCAACACATTTACTTGATTTTGCTGCAATTTTTTGATGGATTTTTTTGGGGGTATTTTTTAATATGTATATTTGTGATGCTACCCAGTATTCAATGAAATCTGTATTTTACAAATGGGAAAAGGACTATGAAGAAAAATTAAGGCTGTATGCAGTTCATTTAGAGCCTTAATTTGGTGTGAAGCATCCATAGTATAGAACCCCTATTTCTAGCATCACAATATCAGCACAAGTAAACAAAATCTGAGGTCTAATTTATTGATGTTGCCTCCACTATTTTCATGGATTCACTGCCATAGTCACCAGCTACAGAGACTTTACTCAGGTACTTTGCACCACTTCAACTTACCCCACTTGAAATTTGAGATATCAGAAAAATTTAACTTAGTTTTAAATAGCTTTTTAGAGCTTATAAAAATTCAGTTGAATGAACAGTCAATCTAAATTAAACTTTTAATGTACTGAGTCACAGACACATTCATAGAATATGAATCATTATATATATTTATTCTTCAGCAGACACACAGGTGTGAACTGGTATCATCAGCGCCAGTATAAATACTGTCCTGAAAATAAAAGTGGTTTTCTCCAACTGATTTTTGGAAGTGCTTATGGGCATATTGATCTAAACAAAACTTGGTGCTAAACTGCCAGCCAAAAATTCAACAAACATTCAGATACAGTAATGTTTTGGGGTTTTGTTGGCTTCATTAGAAATCGTAAGAAAGGCCACATACAAAAAATCCCAACAGTCTGAGTAGTGTTTATCATTTCCATTTATCTCCTTTTCCATGTCACTGTGTGTCCTTCCATGCATGCCCATGCAGTAAGCAGAAATAACACAGCTTGCTTGCCATAGTGCCTGCTATCTGTTGTCATATTCCACATCATTGGCTTATATTGAGTAATATTTCTTTCTCCTTCCCTTCCTTGTTACAAATTTTCTTCATTGGGATTTTCTGCCCCATATCAAAACAGAGGAATTTTCACAGCAAGACATTATGCTTAGGACTAGCTTTATTCAAATAATATTTGGCATGGATAAGCAAGTTACTCTCACTACTTCATACTCAGTCAAATAAGGTGAACTGCAACATATGCTACTCTAAAAAGATGGTTTAGAAAAATGGCAGGTTTTTTTTCTCCGGAGAGCTGCAGATATTGTTAACTAGAACTACCTCAACACCTGATTTAAGAACATAATCCAATACCAATTTGCCATCAGGAATGTATAAAAGTTATGTATTCCTTTGCCTTTTTCCATCATTGGTACCAGTTAAGGCTTTGGCTGTAGCTATACAGCTGTGCAGCTCTGTCTTCACATCATAGTTTTATTCAACCTCCACACGGAGTGGATGTGTATCTACGTCTTTACTGTGGGTTCAGACACATGCATACCACTGCACATACCTGATGCCAAAAATAAGCTCTGGTAGTTTCAAAGGTAACTGTAATAACCATTCACCATTTTGGGGATTCTTTTTTCCTTGTTTATCAAATTTTACATGCAAGTTATAACATAGGAAATATTAATATACTTTTGCTTTAAATCCAATATGTATGCTACATAAATGAAATATTACTTACCTAGGGAACCTAGGTGAAATTCAGTCTTCTATACCCAAGATTTCATCAGTGACTAATGCAATTAGTAAGAAAATCAAATAATAAATATATATTTTCTCCCTTCAATATTGTGCATTCAGATAGCTCTGTACAAGCTACATTCAATAACAAGTGCTATGTGAATAAATTTAGTAAGTACCTTTACATTAGATATTGTTATTTAATTGACAACTCATGGAAGTACTTCAGTGTATGTGTGTAGGTATACATTACCTAAGGCTTGGAAGGCAAACACAGGGACTGTGAGAATGAAGACCTTGGGCCCACTGTAGGAGAAGACTTGGTTCAAGACCATCTTAAGAACCTGAAAGTGCACATGTCTATGGAACCTGATGAAATCCATCCACGGGTCCTGAAGGAGCTGGCAAATGAAGTTGCTAAGCCATCATCCATCATATTTGAAAAATCACGGCAGTAAAGTGAAGTTCCCGATGCCTGGAAAAAGGGAAATATAACTCCCATTTTCAAGAAGGGGAAAATGGATGACCCGGGGAATCACAGACCAGTCAGTCTCACCTCTGTGCCTGGCAAAATCTTGGAGCAGATTCTCCTGGAAAGCATGCTAAGGCACATGAAAAGCAAAGAAGTGGTTGGTGACAGCCAGCATGGCTTCATTAAGGGGAAATCCTGCCTGACCAATTTCTATGGGTCTTCTATGATGGGGCTACAGAACTGATGGACAGGTGTAGAGCAGTTGACGTGATCTACCTGGACTTGTGCAAAGTGTTCGGCACTGTCCAGCATGACATCCTTGTCTCTAAATTGGAGAGACATCAATTTGATAGGTAGACCACTCGGTGGATAAAGAACTGGCTGGATGGCCGCACACAAAGAGTTGTGGTCAATGGCTCAATGTCCAGCTGGAGACCAGTAACAAGTGGTGTCCCTCAGGGATCTGTGTTGGGACTAGTCTTGTTCAACATCTTTGTCGGCGACATGGACAGTGGGATTGAGTGCACCCTCAGCAAGTTTGCCGATGACACCAAGCTGTGTGGTTCGGTTGATACGACAGAGGGAAGAAATACCATCCAGATGAACCTTGACACGCTTGTGAGGTGGGCTGATGCCAACCTTATGAAGTTTAACTATGACAAGTGCAAGGTCCTACACATGCGTCGGAGCAATCCCAGGCCCAGCTACGGGTTGGGCAAAGAAAAGATTCAGAGCAGTCCTGTGGAGAAGGACTTCGGGGTGTTGGTCAATGAGAAAATGAGCATGAGCCGGCAATGTGCGCTGGCAGCCCAGAGAGCCAACAGTACCCTGGGCTGCATCAAGAGGAGCGTGACCAGCAGGTCGAAGGAGGTGATACTGCCCCTCTATTCTGCTCTCCTGAGACCTCACTTGGAGTATTGTGTGCAGTTCTGGTGTCCTCAACATAAAAAGGACATGGAACTGTTGGAACAAGTCCAGAGGAGGGCCAAGAAGATGATCAGGCGACTGAAGCACCTCTCGTATGAAGATAGGCTGAGAAAGTTGTGGCTGTTCAGCCTGGAGAAGAGAAGGCTGCGTGGAGACCTCACAGCAGCCTTCCTGTATCTGAAGAGGGCCTACAAGGATGCTGGAAAGGGATCTTCACTAGCGACTGTAGTGATAGGACAAGGGGCAATGGGTTCAAACTTAAAGAGGGGAAGCTTAGATTGGATATAAGGAAGAAGTTCTTTACTGTGAAGGTGGTGAGGCACTGGAATGGGTTGCCCAGGGAAGCTGTGAATGCTCCATCCCTGGCGGTGTTCAAGGCCAGGTTGGTCAGAGCCTTGGGTGATATGGTTTAGTGTGAGGTGTCCCTACCCATGGCAAGGTGGTTGGAATCAGGTGATTTCAAGGTCCTTTCCAGCCTTAACTATTCTATGATTCTATGATTCTACGTGTACATATGTGTGCATCTATGTCCATATACGAAACACCCACGAAACAAACAAACAAAAAATACTCTTGCTTTATTCTCTCTTCCCTCCTACCAATTCTTTTCCCATGAAAATATATTTTAATATATATTACAATAAAAATGATTTTATATGAAGAAATACTGGTGCAATTCTCTTCTTTTGTCCTTGAAACTAATATTACATTTTTATCTTCTGGATATGACTCAGCTTTACATATAGCTCAACATGAAGGCGTCCTGTTCTTCCCATTCCCATTGACATCCATCAGTATGTCAAAATAGCGGCTGCTGCACATAAAGAAGTGCAGCAAGAGAACACATCTTTACTGGCTGTTCAGTTATGCAGAATATAAAAGATCAGCCTTTCTGTTTCTAGAAACTCCTCAATAGTTATAGTCAACCAAATCACTTTTACAGAACTCTTCAGTTCATTGGATCCATTTACCATGTGTACATTATTCTCACTTGCCTTTAGAGAATGTGTGTTGAATTCTAAATACACTGCTGAATTTCCCCACTAGAATGACTGTGTACAGTGATCGTTTCTGAATGCACATATTAGCCAAGATTTACTTTTGCATTCATTTTTTACACCTTTCCTTCCCCTTCCCCCCCCAGCAAAATACTTTTTGCACAGACTGCTAACCGTACTGTGCACTGCATACTGTTATGGCTAAAAATAGTGGGCGTCAGACTGGCATTTTTCCTTCATCATACAATTTGTTTTCTTGCCATTAAGGTTATGAGCAAGCAATACAAATTATCTGATGTAAAATTGCTAGCTGAAGAAAGATGTCATACAAATATTAAACCATCTATCCTATTTGCGTATTGGCAGATAACCTGCTAGAGCCATCTCAATTAGTTTTAAATAGTTCAATGTATAAGGGAAGCAGCAAAGCATACCATGATAAAGCAAGGATCCTGAGGGTTTCTACATCATTACATTTCAATTTTCGTTGGAGGAAAAGCAAATGAAACCTGAATTAAGCTCTTCTACAAACTTCTAAGTTGGTAGAACTTTTTCAAATCTTCATTGCATTTTAATGATCTGTCATATTTCCAAGCAGTATATAGCAATAACTTACATCTAGATGCATTAACTCAGAAAAACATTTTATGAATGAATTAAAAAGAAGTTTACAGGCTTTCAGACTTTTCAGCAACCAATTTTTTTTTCCAGTTTAACACATTTTATTTTTCGGGGTTTGGTCCATTCAATTTCCTCCTGTATGCTTCTAGAAAAAAGTATAGCCTTGCATGTACACTACACATGTGGCACTCTAAAATGTCAGACATAAATGAAGGCAGCAGAAACAATTTTTTGTCAATACAAGCCATTTTTCTGCAGTCTAATATAAAAAAAAGGTTGCATTCTGAAATGGCTCAACAGTGATATCTTGTATTTTTTTACCTATAAAAGTTCTAAGTGAATGAATGATTTACATTAAACCCCAAATACTTAAAAACTAGAAAAATAAAATACAAAATACATATGGCTGAGATGTAGTATATATAATATATAATTAATATATGAAATGAAACAAATGAAAAATAAAATGAAAAATGAAATGAAATATGAATGAAAAATTAAATATATATAATTAAAGCATTATATATTATCAGGATATTATATGTAATTAAATTACAATAAATATTATTGTATAACATAAAATATTATGTATTTATATTTTTATTATTATTATTTTTATCTATATAATAGGGGAAAATGTACAAAACCAATAAAGTAATTACTCACATCAGAAAAAAAATAACAAAATTTACTAGAATTATTCTTCATTAGACATATTATTTGAGTCTTCATATTCTCTATCTAACCACTTAGGTGGACACAATCTAAGTGATCTAAAGAATTGTCAGGATGGCTGCATGCAGACAGCTGTGTTCATCAGCTCAGTGTCCACCTGAAGACCAGTAATAGGTGATGTCCTTCAAGGGTCACTGTTGAGACAGATCCTGTTCAACATCTCTGTCGGTGACATGGACAGTGGAATTGAGTGGACCTCCAACAAGTTTGCCAATGACACCAAGCTGTGTGGTTCAGTTGATACGCTGGAGGGAAGGGATGCTGTCCAGATGGACCTTGACATGCTTGAGAGGTGGGCCTGTGTAAACCTCATGAAGTTCAACATAGTGAAGTGCAAGGTCCTGCACCTGGGTCTGGGCAATCCCAGGTACAGCTACAGGTTGGGTGGAGAAGAGATTCAGAGCAGCCCTGAGGAGAAGGACTTGAGGGTGTTGGTTGATAAAAAACTGAACATGAGCCAGAGAAGTGCTTTGCCCAGTTCATTACCCACATCCAGCAGGCTAATGAATATTGTGTATGCTGAACCTTCTAGAGACCTACAGGGTAGAAGAGAATGACCTGCATGTGCTTTTCTGATTTTAGTTTCAACCACAGAAACATCCCTCCAGGTGAGTCAGTAGTTCACTGTATGTCGGTAGCACTGAGAAGCCTTCAGCTCATTTTGTACTGAGACAATGGGATTTCATTTAGCAGAGGAAGGAAATAAACTCTCCCTAACTCAGAAAGCATTTCTTGTTGAAGCAGATGTTGGAACACTAGAAAATTGTATTTTGTCTCAAGGGTCTGCTCTGTGCCTAGAGAAGTTGTCTTATTTCTACATTCATCAACAATTTGTTTTCTTTGTTCCTGTGTTACCTGAGAAATATATGGTTTACCATACCAGACACCACAGGAACTATGTCCAGCAGCTATCTATCAATACAGCCACATTCCAAGGATAAATACAACGCACAGGTAATAGCTGTTGTAAGCTTTAAAAAGAGCAGCTTCTATCAGAGACAAACTTGGCACAGCTCCATCTGGTACCTCTGCTCACTGCTGATCAGCTGGCAGAGCAACCAGAGCTGGCTGGAAGGGCTGTATCATCTGAGAATATTGCTTAGCATGAATTATAAATTTGGCTACCTACAAGTTCACAGCCTGGGAGGTCCTCTCAGGATGATTATTGCCCTTAGCAGTTGGCTACCTCCCTAGTCACAGAACGACTCCATTTTGTTATTAAAGCAAATTAAGAAATGGAAGCTAATATTGAGTGCTGGGCAATCCACTAATCAGTGCAATAAGGTCTCATTGAAAGGAGGGCTGGATGCCAAGACTAGACCAGAACTCAATTTGAGCACATTAGCTACAGTTTCCCTGGCAAGTGAGAAATGTAAGAACATGCAGAAAGGAAGAATATAACCTCGGGAAGATGTTTTTTTATCTAGTAGCAATAAATGTCTGTGCATATGGCAGCAGAAGAAAAAGAGAGGGACATTCTTGAAGTAAAAAAATAGGAAACATTCATGATGAGAACAGGTGCTGCCACACACTATTTTAATTAGATGGGGCCTAGTACACAGTGCTGACAGTGGGAAAAGTGTCAATAGGTACAGTTAGGGTCCTGGAATATTTTATTGCCCAGCTAAGGATCAAAATCAGTCAACACAGACATTTCACCTTACAAAGCACATGCAAAGGAGCAACTGCTACTGCCTGGTGATTTTCAGTAAAAATTTGAAATTTAATAGGTAGCAACTGTTTTCATGAGCGTGGAGAAGAATCTGATTCACTTTCTTAGCAGTTTAAAAATAAAATTAATATAGCGTAAAAATTAAAAAATAAGAAGAAAAAATATGTATAAAACCAGCTAAGGAATGAGGTGAATCCTAATATCAGAAAGCACCAAGGTGGAGTCTGGGATTAGTTTAGCTCAACATTTTTCCTGGTGTGAAGGCCTTCTTTCTGGGATTTTTATCATCATGTACTGTGCTGGGTTCTGCAGTAGCAGTCATTTTTCTTCTTCTTAGTAGCTGGTGCAGTGCTGTGGTTTTGACTTTCAGCCTGGGAACAACGATGATGACACCAATGTGTTTAGTTGTTGCTAAGTCATGTTTGCTCTAACCAAGGACTTTGTGAGTCTCATACTCTGCCAGGGAGGAGGAGAAGCCGGGAGGAAGCAGAGACAGGACACTTGACCCAGACTAGCCAAAGAGGTATTCCATACCACAGCACGTTATGCCCAGGATGTAGAACTGGGTGAAGTTACCTGGAACGGCAAGATCACTGCTCGGTCGGGCTGGGTATCGGTCAGCAGGTGGTAAGTGGTTGCATTCTCTTCCCTTGTTATTTCCCTTATCATTATTATTATTGGTGGTAGCAGCAGTGGTTTGTGTTATACCTTAGTTACTGGACTGTTTTTATCTCAACCCGTGGGAGTTACATTCTTTCGATTCTCCTCCTCATCCCTCATGGAGCCAGGGGAGAGGAAGGAGTGGAGTGAGAGAGAGACTGTGTGGTTCTGATTTACGGCTGGGCTTAAACCACATCTATTGTAACTAACAATTTAGGTCATACAGGCCTTCAGTTTTGTTTATTAAATCCTTAAGTTTTCACAGCAAAATTTGACACTTAACCTTGTATGTTGAGCATCCATCTTATTTTCAGATACTGAAACACGACTGATCAGAAACAATAAAAGGAAGAATGGGATAGCTCTGTTAACACATACGAGAATAATATGTGATTTTTATAATACTTATGTTTAAAAGTTATGTTTATTGTAAACTTAAATTTCAAAGCAACTGAATATAAACATATGTAATTGAAAAAAATTCTTTTCTATTCCTTTTGTTAAGATATATATATAAGAAACATACTTTAGAAACTAAATAATTCATTTTCTGTATGAAAATTGCCAAAATATAAGAGATAGAAACAGACAAGTATTATGTCCATATTTAATAAGAGAAACCAGTCATCCCACACTTCATTCCTTAGAATAATGCTAGGAAATATGATTATAAGCAATTCACATGCAAGTAGAAAATTACTAAGATTACAAAAAGTGCAGCAAATGTGAATTCATGAAGAAAAAAGAATCATGCTAAGCAGCTTTCTTCATGACAGGTTTACTTCATTGCTTAGAAGGAAGCATTACTTTTTTATGTAACTGAATTAAATAGAAAGTGAAGTTAAAAAAAAAAGAATTAAGAATTATACTGACTTGAAACACATTGCACATACCTGAGACAGCCAGTCTGGATTTAGAAAAAAAAAAAGATGTTGGCAAATTTGCAATCTGGCATAAAATTGGTCAGATGAAGACCTCCACAGAATTACGTAGGTCTTTACAGTAAAGAAAATGCAAAGACTGACATTTGGAAAGCAGGCATCAAACACTGCACTACTCTGTTGAACAGTTAAACAGAGTATGAGTTGAAAGTGCAATGCTGTTGCTAATCACCCCAGTAGGCAGCTACCACTGTGGTATGTACTAGCAAGAATGTTATATGTAAAACACTGACAACAGTTACTCTGATCTACTTATTCTAGGGAACCATCATGAGTACATGTTCAGCTTTGGGTGTAGGAGTTAACAAACGTGTAGAAAGCAAATATATAGAAGAAAAAAAAGTGTTGCATCATGAGGAGCAACTGAATCTGTAGTCTGCTTTAATCCAAAGGGAACCATAGTTTTCTGTAAAGAAAGGGTAGGAATAACTGTCTTCTGTGACCACAGGTGAAAAATTAAAGCCTACTGCAAATATAGCAAAAAGGGCAAAGGTTGACCTGTAAAGGTTATAAAATCTTTACTGGAAGTTTTTAAACTATAAAGCAAACAATGGTAGCAGTATATTTAATACTACTTCATACCAAGAAAATAGAAAACACGATCTCTGAAGGTTCCTTTCAGCTCTCTACTTCTATTATCCCAAATACACATGCTATAGTTGCAGTGCAGTGAGTTCCATTGCTGGGCATAATTTCTCAAGATTTGCATAGCTCTTCAGAGATTTCTGAACTAAAAAAGTGAGTCTGACTTGCAGAAAAAGCCATAAACTTTCCAAAGATACAGAGGCACACAATGTTGCAGGTTTTTTTCCCCATGGATCTGAATATATGAACTTTTTACTGATTTTTATTGTTGCTTTTAACTTTTTTCTTTTGAAATGCCTGATCTATATCATCTGTTAATATAGCTTTTCAGTTAACTTACTTGGTTAGCTACACTTATAAAAGTAAAAGCCATGTACATTTCTTTGTGTGTTTCATATACAATTTTCCTTATATTAGGATGGACAAAAATAAGTTGCATAGGTTCTCAAATGAAAATATTAAAACAATCAGATTGTCCAACTCAGACAATGATTTAGTGTCCTTTTGATCAAGATGAGATTACTTAAAAATCAGTTCCTTTGATCCCTGTTGTTCCCAGTAAAGTCTTTAGAACCAGGAGAAATATAGTCCATACATAGTCTGTAAGAGTTTCTCTGTTCAGACCAAAACTGTCTCATATCAGTATATAACGCCATGCTGAAAAAATATTGACTTGCTAGATGTTTCAAACACCAAAAAACACGCAAAGGGCAACCTGCACTCACACTGTGGTTTTGAATTTCTTGTCTGAATACACAACAAATACTGTCTTCAGGAATGCACATGGACACTCCAAAAACCAGTACTCAAAAAAACAAGATTCAATTTGTTCAACAGTAACCATCTAGACTATAACACCTTGGGGCATAAAATGCAATTATTCTGTGTTAAAGAGCAACACACATACTTTCTTCCCTTTTATATAGAAATAATAGCATTCAAAACTAAAATGCAGCAATTTTAATTTTTTTTATTTTGACACATTAAATCCTATCTTGCAACATTTTTCTTCTGATAATTTTTCTGCATAAGATAGCCTGTGAAGATGCAAAGCACAATACTATAACTAGTCAAAATTACTTCCTCTTGCTTTAGAACAAATTTAACAAGTAGTGAAGTCCAGAAAGCACCTTTGGAAATTTTTTGGGTTTTAGAGAATTCGCAGTTCCAGCGTTCAAAACCACATATGTTCACCTACTCCTGATCATTATGTACAGCTGCAATAGCTAGCAAGGTAACTTGCTTTTATTTTTTTTTTTTTTTTTATTTTTTTATATTTTTTATCTCGTTTGCAAACATATGAGCTAATTTAAAGCGTAAATTAGTCAGTATATACAAAATTGTGCAGATGCACTTTTTAATCCAGGCTCATCTGGATTCAGCTTCTCTTCTTAAAAAAGAAATCAGATTAGACGGCATGAATCACACCAGTTTCCCATGAACAGTGATGTTTTTTCATATGATGTATTATACTTGTTTTATAAACTATTCAATATTGGGAAAAAATCTTCAAGGAATATTAATCATATTTTGTCTTGTGCAGTGGTTAAGTTTACAGGAGGAGGTTCTAACATGGATGAGAGCCATTACTTGGCACTGTTCATTTCACATCACTGCTGGTGGTATCACCTTTTTATCCACACAGCAGCATGGCTGACACCTATGTCAGCAAAAGTTTAGGGTTAAAGTATTCTAAAGAGCAGAGCGTTGGTTATTTACAGCTCACCATTTGTAATTGCAATACAGTGCTTTCACATTAATAAAAATTAGGGTAATGGTCTGAAACCAGATTGCACGCACATGTTAGGACTGCCTAAAAGGTGGGATTTAAGAATGTATCATGAAATCAGTAAAATGTATTTATTAATTAAATTGACTTTAATATTATCTTAACTGAATGCTGGAGGAAAGAGCATTATCCGTGAAACAAATGCTAGTGAGTACAGACTGTTAAAATGGCTGCAAAAGTCATTCTTGAGAAACTCAGTCCTCATGGGCATAAGGAAAGGGATGAAAACTTTTAAAAATTAACAAGCAGTAACCAAAAATGAATGGTTTCATGCTTAAGATTTCTGTTTTAACATTTAGATGTCATTAAGATTTTCACTGAGGTCAGTAGAACTACTTTTTTGGAAGAAGGAATGAAATCATGCCCAGCAGAGAGAGGTTCACAGCTCTGGAGGTGTAGTCACCTGTATCGAACAGTAATTCTTAAAGACTACATTTATCCGGGAAGCACTGATTAATCGAGTAAGAATTAAAGATTGGTACAAGAGTGCTGAATTATTTTAGGAGTTTATTTTGTGCAGTTATATAGCAGCCAAGAGGCTGTATTTTAGGGAAAAATAATAAACCAGTTATATTGGGTTTATGTGGCAAGGGCTGTGTCCCAGGTTCAGCAGTAGCAGTCATTTTTCTCCTTCTTAGTAGCTGGTGCAGTGCTGTGGTTTTGACTTTCAGCCTGAGAACAGCACTGATAACACTGATGTTTTTAGTTGCTGCTTAGTAACGTTTACTCTGACCAAGGACTTTCTGAGTCTCATACTCTGCCAGGGAGGAGGAGAAGCCGTGAGGAAGCAGAAACACGACACCTGACCCAAACTAGCCAAAGAGGTATTCCATACCACAGCACAGCATGCCCACTGTATAAACTGGGGGCAGTTACGGGAAAGGGCTAGATCACTGCTCTGGTCAGGCTGGGTATCGGTCAGCAAGCGGTGAGCAGTTTTATTCTCTTCCCTTGTTATTTCCCTTATCATTATTATTACTGGTGGTAGCAGTAGTGGTTTGTGTTATACCTTAGTTACTGGACTGTTCTTATCTCAACCCTGGGAGTTACATTCTTTCAATTCTCCTCCCCATCCCTCATGGAGGTGGGGGGGGAGGAAGGGGGGAGTGAGAGAGAAACTGCGTGGCTGAGTTTAAACCACGACAGGCTGGTAACAGAGGTCTTCATGGGTCACCTCTGTGAGAAGACCCCAACTGCCTGTATCGCTCATTGCCTTACCTGAGGGACTTAGTGTAACCTGCAGCATTACCAAGGGAACAGACACAAGGACAGTGGCAGGAGAGGTGTCCAGAGTGAAGCTGAGCCTAGGAAAGGGAGAGGAAAGGTGTTTAAACTAAGAGTTTAAATGGTTATTGTCTCTATTTCCCACTGCCTATCAGTAATAAAATGTTTTAAAATTGAATTCCCCAAATTGAGTCTGTTTTGTCTGAAACAGTATTTTATGAGTGATACTTTTGTCTTTAGTTTAATCCATGTGTTTTTCTTGGTTTTGCTCTTCCTATTTTCTTTCAGCATCTCTGGGAGGACACAGGGTGAACAAGTGGCTGTGTGGGTGCTCAGTTGACAGCCAGGGCAAACCCACCACACCAGTGTGCTCACTATTCCAGTGCACAACCATAGAAAATCCATTAGGCTTAAAGATGTCTAATAAGTTAAATAAGTTTTTATAGATATTGTGGTGGGCTGACACTGGATGGGTGCCAGGTGCCTACCAAAACCACTCTATCACTCTGCCTTAACTGAACAGGGGAGAGAAAATAAAGCAAAAGATTAGTGGGTCAAGACAAGGACAGGGAGATCACTCACCAATTACCATCACAGGCAAAACAGACTTGATTCAGGAAAATTGGGTTAATATATAATCAATCCAGTCAGAGTAGGATAATGAGAAATAAAATCAAATCTTAAAAATCCCTTCTTGCCACTCCTCATTTCTTCCCAGGCTTAACTTTACCCCAGAATTCTCTATGTTCTCCCCACCAGTAGCACAGGGAGATGGAGAATGAGGGTTATGGTCAGTTCATCACATTTCTGCCACTTCTTCCTCACTATCTGCCCCTTCTCCAGCATGAGTTCTCTCCCACAGGAGACATTTCTTCATGAATTTCTCCAGTGTGGGTTCTTCCCAAAGGCTGCAGTTCCTCATGCACTAGTCCAGCACGGGTCCCTTCCATAGGGTACGGTCCTTCAGGAACAGACTACTTCAGCAGTCCACAGGATCACAAGTCCTGCCAAAAAAGCTGCTACTCTGTGGGTTCCTTTCTTTCCACGGGCCGCTAGTCCTGTCAAGAGCCTGCTCTAGTGTGGGCTCTCACAAGGTCATAGTTTCCTTCAGGGGAAGGGTACACCTACCTGCCCCAGTGCGGGGTCCTTCACAGGCTGCAGGTGGATATCTGCTTCATCATTAACCTCCTGAGGCTGCAGGAGGACAGCCTGTCTTACCATGGTCTTCACCACAGGCTGCAGGGAAATCTCTGCTCTGGTGCCTGGAGTATTTCCTTCCATCCTGCTGCACTGACCTTGGTGTCTGAAGAGTATTCTTTAAAATATTCTCACTCTTTTGTCTGGCTACTGTTCCTCAGCAGCTTTTTCCCTTTTTTCTTAAACATTATCCCCAGAGGTGCTACCACTGTCGCTGATGGCCTTGGCCTTGGCCTTGGACAGCAGCAGATCCATCTTGGAACCAGCTGGCATTGGCTTTATTGGATATGAGGGAAGCTTCTAGAAGCTTATCACAGAAATCTTATAGAGTCCAACCTTTCACTCCCAGGTGCCAAAACCTTGTGACACAAGCCAATATTTTTTACACCTGGCCTCTGTGAATCACGTATTTAAGAATTATCATTGAAATCCACATTCATCACACCTTCACAGAATTCACTCACATCAACAAAAAAGAATTCCCTGTCACAAAATCCACAGAACAGAATTAGACAATTCACACAAAATTGATCCTTGTCTCCACCACAGTTACAACAGAAGTTCCCCACAATCATTGCACTATCTGATATTGTTAAGTGCATGTTTTGCCCATTGCCTCCCCAATTGCTTTTCTTATCTCAAATTTCTCATACTTCACACCGGGCATCAAAAAGGCCAGTAATGGCTTGACCTTGTCTGGATGGCAGGTGCCTAATAAGCTGCTCTATCACTACCCTCCTTACGGGGAAGAAAATCAGATGGAAAAAAAAACCCCTTGTGGGTCCAGTTAAAGGCAGTATGGTATGGAGTATCCCTTTTGTGAGTTTGGGTCAGCTGTCCCAAGTGTGTCCCCTCCCAAGATTTTGCCCACCATCAGGCTGCCAGTGAAGGGGGGGGGGAATGTTGGAAAAGCAGACAGCCTTGATGCTGTGTGGGCACTGCTCAGCAGTATGCGAAACAGTGGTGTGTTATCAACACCTTTCCAGCTATCAATGCAAAGCTGCTGTGGAGAAAATTAACTCCATCTCAGCCAAGCCCAGTACACTAATGGCTAATAGCAACCTGCCATTTAGATATGCAATCATTATATGTTTGCATGCTGCCTTTGCAACAGTTGGAACAGCCACCTAAGTACAGCGCAACAAAACACAGGAAAACGAACTGGTCATTTAAAAAGTAGATGCACACGACTTCTGCTACAAACACAGGCAAGAGGATTGAATCTCTCAAAAGCAGAAAATATTTCTTACTTCATTTATACCATTTTTGTACTACTTAGGTAAACTCAAATTGCTCTTCAATCAGCTATGTTACTAGAAAACAATAAAACTTTTAATTTATTTATGATTTTGACTCCTTGTGGTATTTTGTTTATAGATCCAGTCTGAAAGCTACTGCAGTCCATTGTTATAATTGTCCTGATTAGGCACCATCATTTATAATTTTTCTGCTACCAAAAGAAGTCTCATTAAGTAATATTCAAAATACAGTATCCTTAAATTGAAACATTACCTTTTTTTCAATTAAAGCTATCTGTTACGAATGTTAGTAGTGAAGGTAGACAGCTACAGAAGATATAGATACATCTTCAAATTGTTCTTAAAGAATCCTAAAAATTTCTTGAAACTATATAAAACAGATATAAAGAAACATAAAAATTATTAAGATATTATTAAAAACACTTGTTATTTTTCTGTTAATCCTTTCTGTTATTATTACACATGTAAAGCAAATTCAAAAGACCTTTCTATTTACAAAAACACAATATAAGTGTAAAATCCACTGGTAGCTCATTTACAGTGGCCTGCATTACAGATAATATTGCCCTGTGCAGTAGAAGAATTAAGAATAAACAATTTCAATTTACAGAGCTCCAATAACATTTTCACACAAACTGGTATCACACCACCAGATATTTCCCTTGAGAGCACAGCTGTCTCTTTGAGAGCAATGACAGTACACTGGAAACAATCTGAATATAATCAGGTCAAATAGAACAACAAATGCAATAGAACCAGTTTTCTTACACTAGTTTAAACTAATATAGAAATAGCTGTAAAATAATGTTCCAGGAGTATGAATTACAGTAATGGGCTCTCTAAAAAAACCCTGTATTTTGCTATTAGTTTTGCACATTACATGCTTGATGTTTCTTAAAATAAACAATATTTATAAAAGAAATTATGCTTAAATATTAAAGAATCTAATATAATCTACTCTAATACCTACTTTAACATACACAAAGAACAGTATAAATATGAAGCTGAATCTGTCATTCTTTTAAAGCATTATTTCAATGTTACTAACTGACCACTCATTCCAAGATTCTGCCAAAGAAAAAAAAAATTATAATGCTGAGCAAAGGAATATTATATAATATCTGTTTATTGTCAAATGCATTATTCTTTCCCCTGTTGTACTGAAATTTTAAGATGACATCTCATTCCAGACTAAATTCTTACACAGCTGCAAAGGTCATACTAGATACAAACATCGTACAAGCAACTGCCCAACGCTCATTTGCAACATCTGTGTTTTGAACATTTTAGTGATTATATGAAAGTACATTTTATTCACTCAAAATATGAATATTAGCTTTATGTTGGCAGCTTCTGCATGGAGACCAAATACAGATTTAGGAGACATCAGTCTGCTTATCAATTTTGTTTAAAAAGGAAAGGGGGGCAGAATGTGTTGTTTTTCCATCTATATCATCCACCTAGACCATCCTATCATCAGGTCACAAGAGATTTACTCTTACGTATTAATGTTTAGATGTCAAGCAATTTGCATGTCTTCAGAATGTGTAAGTAAATATATATACAAGTTACGAGTTAGATTTTAGGTCTTTTAGAAGTGATATTAGATATTCTCCAGACATATAAAAGACCAGCAAAATTAGTAGCAAGGTGTTTATACAGAGCAAAGATTATAGATAATCAATACATAGTTCAAAAGCAGGCTAAAAAAAAATAAAAAAACCCTTCACTCTTGTTTTGAGGGTGTGTGTTTTTTAGAAAGGAAAGTGAACATACTATGGAAACAAATAGCAGAAAGATAATAGGTTTGAGACAGCAGCAAATCGCAGTCCAGTTTTATGTACTCAAATTAACTGAGCATAGAAAAGGAAGGTATTCTTTTCCAGCAGCTCTGAAACAACTAACCCATTATGTTGTACAGTTAGTAGCACACTTTTCTAGCAGATCTGTCAAAACTTGCAGCCAGGTTGGACAGAGCCTTGGGTGGCATGGTTTAGTGTGAGGTGTCCCTGCCCATGGCAGGGGGGTTGGAATTAGATGATCTTAAGGTCATTTCCAACCCTAACTATTCTATGATTCTATGGTTCTATGATTCTATGACTGGACAATTGTAAAGAGAAGAATAAAGCCGAGTACAAAAAAGTAGGCTAATATTACTAGGGATTAAGGCTTGAAAGCACCTTTGAAAGACAGAATAATTAAAAAATTGAAGTCAAGGAAAGAAAAATAAAGCAATTGAAAAAAGGGATGAGAAGGGCAGCTGTGACAAACTAATCCTCATGGCTTTTTGCCATAACTGATTTCCCAAATTAGAGAAACTCAGAAGTCATGTCTAACTGGACTTAAGTAAAGCATTTGATACATTGTTACATGGAAAAATAATACGTAAAAAGAAAAAATGAAGGATTGGTACTGAATTTATAAAGGGAGAAGAATAGACCTGGTTCAATGCTATAAAGCTCAGTAACACATATATGTATACAAAGTCATGTACCTTAAACCTATATTTAAAATTTTCTAAATTTTGCAGGAAGCTCTGAAAATTCACTTCTACTGATGATAGATATATATTTGATTATGACTAAATCATGAATGAATATTAACGTGATAAATCATATTTGTCTCCCTTTAAAATGTAAAGAATAAATACTCTTTCAAAAGTCCTAGATAAGAAAATACCTTGCTCTATTATACCTAAATCAAGTTTGCAGTCTGTACACCTCTTTACAAGGAAGAAGAAGTTCAAAGTGGAGTAACTGTGAATGAAATTTACTAGTATAATGAAAAGAAACTATGTCAAGGGAAGAGATGAAAGGAACATGGGTTTTCTATTATTGCCTTGTTAAAGCAAATGTAGCAGAAACACAAGAATCAAGGAGGAGGCAAGTTATTTAAACTCCATGACTTCCTATGAAAAGATATTCTGGAAAAGAAAGTATGCTGTTTTTATAGAACACCTGGTATCATTTGAGCCCTGGTATCATTTGAGCAAAAGTCAGTTACGTTAATGAAAACTGTGGTGCTACCTAATTCTGCTGAGGTTAAATTTTGGCCTCTCTATTACAATGCGTATTTAACTTCAATGTCGACACATAGAGTCATAGAGTCATAGAATCAGAGAATCATGGAGTCATAGAATCGTAGGATCATAGAATCGTAGGATCATAGAATCATAGAACCATGGAATCATAGAATCATAGAACGGTTGCAGTTGGAAAGGATCTTAAGATCATCCAGTTCCAACCCAGCCATCATAAGCAGGGACATCCAAGGCTCTGTCCAGCCTGGTCTTGAATGCTGCCAGACATGGAGCATTTACCACTTCTTTGGGCAACCTGTTCCAGTGCTTCACAACCCTCTCAGTAAAGAACTTCTTCCTTATATCTAACCTGAACTTCCAGGTTTGAAAAACAGGCCAAAAGCAGACCAATACAAAGCTCAATCTTGCAAAAACTGCCACAGAACTCAACTTCTTTATTGTAAGTAGTCCTTTCTATTTACAGTGGTAAATGTAAATAAATGCACAAGTACTGAAAAATTAAGGGATTTTTATTTCCAGGATAAAAGAAAGATTGTATCTGACTCAAACTCACTGCTCTAACATTGTAGGGTTAGAAGGAAAAGTACTTTTGTCTCACCCAAAAGATTCAATAAAAAAATCTAAAGCAACGTGTGTTTCTTCACAACATGACAAAAATATGACAAGAACCTATTCATTTTAGGAAAATGAAACAGTTCAGATGCTGCAGTCACACTAAGACTTTTCAATGAGAAAACAACAGCACCTTAGATCTTGTATACGGCATAAAAAGAAACAATATCTAAATACTACTGAATAAGTGAGTGAGGAGTGAGTTAAACAAGTTTTTGCTTCTTTGATATAAATCATTATATAGTCGTTAGCAACCTGATAATAAGCTTGCTGAAATACTTAAGAATTTTCCATAATTACCTAACAACAGTATGGTGATTTTAAGAGGAAAATAGCAAAAGAAGAAATAAATAAGGAGCTGGCAAATCTCTCATCCTGGATAGGTTCCTATCCAAATTTTAGACGTCACCAGTCTCAAATTTACAAGCTCTTTTACAGATAAGAATTTAAGAATGTGGAATTTTATTCAAGTGGAAAACATCTAATTTGGTCTCACACAAATTTCACAGACAATACAAGAGTTTTCCCATAGGTGAATGTTGCAGCTGCATGCCTGTATGGTTTTAAATCCTTCTTATAAAATCTTTTTTAAAATATTAGTGCATATCACAGTCTTCTCTCGTCCACCTAGATCAAATTATACTATTCCAGGTTTAATTTTTGCTTTGCATAAAAAGATACATATGGTAAATCTGAACCACTCTACTGAGCATAAAAGCAGTCTGAAAGAATGAGCAGAATTGTTTGATCAAGGTGCTGTGCTGCATGAAGTTTGAAGGGAAATGTGCTGCGCAAAATTCAGAATACACTCCAGAGAAAAAATCATTCTTTATGCAGATAAAACAAGGAGGATCTGACCAGGCATAGAAGCAGTCAGGAAAATCTCATTAATATGTTTTTCTTTAATATGAGTGATGAAATTATTAGTACTTGTCCTGTACACATAGCATAAATGGTTTAAATATTAGGAAGAAAGTGAAACCTCCAGAATTCAGTGTACGGTTAAATACACTTAGATGGACTAGCATATCCAGATTCTAAACTGTACTCCCAGTGTTTGCTACCAAGAACTGTATTAATGTCTTATGTTTTATCCTTATGCAAATATTCATTAGAAAGTGTAAAGATCTTTTTCACTGTAAATATCCCATTCATTAGCCCTGACAGAATAATTTGAGAAAAAGTTTTCTTGCAAAGGCATCTATTTTCTTTAACAACAATACCTGTAGATACGTTGTTCATGGATGTTAAACCCAGAGAGTACATGCTGATTGTGACTTATACAACGAAAATCTGCAGGTATAAATTTAGAGAAGTTCTTCTGCCAACTCAGTTGACAAGCATTTTCCAGTTCCTCTCTTTCTCTACAGGGAAATACAGACCTTGACTGAATGTATAATGATCAACAACACTCATTTAAGTTAGCTTTGCTTGTACAGTTTTAATTTTGTTAGGCTTCAAGAACCTCACAGGCAAATGCAGCTGACCCATTCTGTTCCTGTCTTTTTCTAGACTCTTTAACAATGTCAAGGTTATTCAACTACAGATAGTCTCATTGATTAGTAACAATTAATTTCTTAATTCCTGATGACATCTATTTTCAACTACTCTTTCACACTACCCCATGATTTTCATGAGTATCAAAATAGATACACGATATACTCATCAATACCATTATCATCTTTAAATGTCAGCATAATATGGAGTTGATCCAATCTTGTCTTTGAACCAAAAAGCTTTAAAAAAAGTCTTTTGCATTACTGTGGATTGATGCTTGCAATAAAATAAATATTTCAGTATTTTACTTATACCCTGTAACAGAATCAGAAGTAACTCTGGATGATACTTGGCCACTCCACATCCTACTCACTGATGGAGAAGTGTTGAGAATCAGAAAAAGAAAGCACTGATGAAGTGTAAGCAGTACTCAGCAATAATTCTGACATTCCTGGATTATCAACACTGTTTTCTTCACAAATCCAAAGCATACTATGAAGGAAGTTAACTCTGTCCTAGACAAAACCAGTACAAACTATCATATTCATTGCTCTTCATCATCTTACCTCATCAAAGATATTTGAGCTGTGTATCAGTGGGTCCATTTTAGCATAAGATTTAATAGATATTAATTAGATTTCCAACAATTTAGACCCAAATTACTTTATCAAGTTACAATTCTGTTGTACAGGTCTCTAAAGCTTACTTACATTTGCATAAGCTTACCCCGGGCTTGGGCTGATCAAGTCCTTGCTTACAGCACAACTTTTCCTAATCTGCCTGGTCCCAGGGAGATATCTGGACCAAGTTACAGAATCACAGAATCGTAGAATGATTTGGGTTGTAAGACACGTTTAAAGATCATCTAGTCTAACATGCAAGCAATTAGCAGAGACATCTTCAACTAGATCAGAGCCCTGTTCAAGCTGACCTTGAGTGATTGCAGGGATGGGGCATCAACCATCTCTCTGGTCAACCTGTGCCAGTGTTTCAGCACTCTCACTGCAAAAAATTTCTTCCTTATATCTAGTCTGAATCTCCCCTCTTTCAGTTAAAAGCATTTCCATTTGTTCTATCACCACAGGCCCTGTTAAAAAGTTTGTTTCCATATTTCTTCTGAGCCCCCTTAAAGTACTGAAAGGCTACAATGAGGTCTTCCTGGAGCCTTCTCTTGGGCTTAACAACACCAAACTCTTTCAGCCTTTCCTCATAGGAGAGGCGTTCCATCCTTCTGGTCATTTTTGTAGCCCTCCTCTGGACTCACCTCAACAGGTCCATGTGTCTCCTGCGTTGAGGGTTCCAGAGCTCCTTGTGACAAACACTCCAGAGAGGCTGTCACCAGAGCCTTTCATTCTTTCCATAGCCCACCTATCTTTTATGACTTAGGACCCATAATTTATCACAAAAAGCCTATTACCCCGCTCATCCTTGACAAACAAGGCAAATATTTGGCAGAAAAGCTGATGCAGTATCCTATACTTAAGAAGTTATCTTTAGATGTACAAATAAAAGGACTGAAACATGGTGTCCTGATTTCAGCTGGAATAGACTGAATTTCCTTCCTAGTAGCTGGTGTAGTGCTGTGTTTTGGCTTTAGTCTGAGAACAGTGCTGACAACACACCGATGTTTCAATTGTTCCTCAGTAGCGCTTACCCTGATCAAGGACTTTTCAGTCTCTCATGCCCTTCCAGTGAGAAGCAGCACCAGAAACTGGGAGGGAGCGGGGACAGGACCGAAGCAAGCCAAAGGGATATTCCATACCACAGCACGTCATACTTGGTGTATAAACTGAGGGGACTTACTTGGAAGGGACTGATAACTGTTGGATCAGACTGGGTATAAGTCAGCTGACGGTGAGCAATTGTATTATGCATCACGTCTGTTTATTGTCGGTTTTTTCCTTTCCCCTTTTATATCTCACTCCATGTTATTTCCCTTAGTAATATTAGTACTAAGTATTAGCACCATATTGTACTTTATTTTAGCATTTAAACTTTTCTTATGTCAACCTATGGGTTTTACATTCTTTCTATTCTCATCCCCACCCCTCCCGGGGAAGGAGGTGGGAGTTTGGGGGGAAGGGGAGGTGTGAGCAGGCAGCTGCCTCATACTTTATTGCTGTCCGGGATTAATCCATGACACAAGGTAATTCTAATTCTGCATCTCTCAGATTTTGAGTCTCTCTTTTTTGCTTTAATAATACTGTTTAACTCACTTTATGTATGTATAGCAGGATACTTCCAATGAAAAACAGTAAGAGAATGTGTTAAAATACACCCCAGATATGAGTAACTCTCTCAGCCTCCTGTGTGATAGACATGTGATGCTTTTAGAGGGATGCGTCTGGAGAAAGAAGAAAGGATCTTCTACAAAAGAAAAAGAATACCTCTTATTAATCTTATAGAGATTTGTTTGTCACAAGTCTTAACTTCCAAATTGTGTTTTATCTCTCAGGTTTCAGAAGTGTGTCAAGAAACTTTCAATGCAAACTGAGAAGTGCCTTAGTATAACACTGTTAAACTTGTTTGCATATCAGCTTGTTGACTTTGAAGAGTTGTATTATTCACATTTGATCCACAAATATAATAGAAAATAAAAACAATAACAACAAATCAATAACTCAATTCACACTAGAAATTATGTAAACGTTAGGAAAATAATGAGATACTTAACTTTAAACATTGCAAAACTCATAAATAGACAAATGCAAGGTAACTACATAACTGGCCATAGAGAAATATTATAATCTTATTCTATCGCATTATATAATACAGGAGAAAAAAAAAAAAAGGAGAGATGAGAACAGCAAGGAATGTGGAACATAGATTTAGATTCCTATAATCTCCTTTAGATTCCTATAATCTCCTTGAAGCCTAAAACTTAAACATATCATGGAAAGCAGTGAAATGAACCCTCCAATCTTTTCAAAACCTGTGTGACTTCACCAAACCCAGTACTACACTGAAGATTCAGTTTCAGGACGGGTAAGTAAACTTGCTAGACATCTGAACCTAAGGCAAGAAGACCAGGAGGCTGCCATAGATAGATAAGGAACTGCTGAGAAAACTTAGAAGGAAAAAAAGAAGCTTATAGAAGGTGGAAGCTAGGACAGGTAGCGTGAGAGGATATTGTCTGGGAAGCTAGGGATCAGATCAGGAAAGATAAGGCCCAGATAGAATTGAGTCTGGCCAGGGATGTCAAAGGTAACAGGAAGGGCTTCTATAGTTGTGTTGCCACCAAAAGAAAGTCTAAGAATAATGTGGAAATGGGAGAATTGGCTACCCTGGATCTGGAGAAGGCTGAGGTTCTTAATGACTTCTTTGACTCAGTCTTCACCAGCACGTGCTCTAGCCATGCTGCTCAAGTCTTGGAAGGCAGATGCAGAGACTGAGAAAATGGAAACCTTAGACCTACTGTAGGAGAGAACCAGGTTCTAGATCATCTTAAGAATCTAAATGGGTACAAGTCCATGGGACATGATGAAATCCATTCGCGGATCCCGAAGGACCTGGCAGATGAAGTTGCTAAGCCACTGTCCATCACATTTGAAAAATCATGGCAGTCAGTGAAAGTTCCCAATGACTGGACAAAAGGAAATATGACCCCCATTTTCAAGAAGGGGAAAATGGATGAACCAGGGAATGACAGATCAGTCTCACCTCTGTGCCTGGCAAAATCTTGGAGCAGATTCTCCTGAAAAGCATGCTAAGGACATGAAAAGCAAAGAGGTGGTTGGTGACAGCCAGCATGGCTTCATTAAGGGGAAATCCTGCCTGACCAATTTGGTGGTCTTCTATGATGGGGCTACAGAACTGATGGATAGGCACAAAGCAGTTGACATCATCTACCTGGACCTGTGCAAAGCATTCAACACTATCCCACATGACATCCTTGTCCCTAAATTGAAGAGACATAAAAGTGATAGATGGAACACACAGTGAACAAAGAATTGCATGCAGAGAGCTGTGGTACATGTCTGATGTCCAACTGGAGGCCAGTAACAAGTAATGTCCCTCACAGGTCAATGTAGGTACAGTGGTAGGTGGACCACTCTCGAAGGAATGCCATTCAGAGGGACCTTGACACACTTGAGGAGTAGGCCAATGCCAACCTGATGAAGTTTAACCATGCCAAGTGAAAGGTCCTACAGCTGGGTCAGAGCAATCCCAGGCACAGCTACTGGTTGGGCAGAGAAGAGATTCAGAGCAGCTCTGCGGAGAAGGACTTGGGGGTGTTGTTCAGTGCGAAAATGAACATGAGCTGGCAGTGTGCGCTCACAGCCCAGAAATACAACCGTATTCTGGACTGCATCAAAAGGAGAGTGACCAGCAGGTCAAAAAAATTGATCCCGCCCCTTGATTCTGCTCTCATGAGACCCCACTTGGAGTACTGTGTGCAGTTCTGGTGTCCTCAACATAAAAAGGACATGGAACTGTTGGAACAAGTCCAGAGGAGGGCCACAAGGATGATCAGGGGACTGGAGCACCTCCCGTATGAAGACAGGCTGAGAAAGTTGTGGCTGTTCAGCCTGGAGAAGAGAAGGCTGCGTGGAGACCTCATAGCAGCCTTCCAGTATTTGAAGGGGGCTATAAGGATGCTGGGGAGGGGCTATTCATTAGGGACTGTAGTGATAGGGCAAGGGGTAATGGGTTTAAACTTCAACAGGGGAAATTCAGGTTAGGTATAAGGAAGAAGTTCTTTACTGTGAGGGTGGTGAGGCACTGGAATGGGTTGCCCAGGGAAGTGGTAAATGTTCCAACCCTCGCAGTGTTCAAGCACAGATTGGATGGAGCCTGCAGTGATATGGTTTAGATTGAGGCACCCCTGCACGTGGCAGCAGGGTTGGAATTAGATGATCTTAAGATCCTTTCCAACCCAAACCATTCTATGATTTTATGATTCTATAAGGCTAAGAATTAGCAGCAAGTTTTTGCTCTCCGTCCATATTTGTATGCTAATAGGTTTGAGGTTAAAGGTGGTCAGTAATAACTAAATATCTAAAATCTTTACAATCAATTTTTTCCTGACTCTACTTTCAGAGCTTTATATCAATTAAAGCTCATCATCTTCGAAAGCTGCTAGATGCCTTAATTAAACGTACATAGAAGAATATCGTTTCCATTTTTTTTACCCTCATAATAGGCAATGTAGTTACAAAACATAATTATAAGTATTCAAGGGTGATCATTGCACATGTGGGATATGTTTCTTTTTCACTGCTATGTTAATTGGATGCAGATATTTTGTTTAATTTGTTTTCTACCCATAAGGGATGAGGATTATGTTAATGGGAAGCCAAACTCTCACTGAGTTGAGAAAATTAATTGCAGAGCTTCATAAAAAAAAAAAAAAAAGCTAAGCTACCTTGCTGTTTTGTTTTGTTTTGTTTTCCTTTTCCATCCTGGGATATATGGGGAAGAGTTTGGGCTTCTTTTCTATCTAATATTGGTTTAACACTGTGTCCTGGGTTCAGCAGTAGCAGTAGTTTTTCTCCTTCTTAGTAGCTGCTGCAGTGCTGTGGTTTTGACTTTCAGCCTGGGAACTACGCTGATAACACCGATGATTTTAGTTATTGCTAAGTCATGTTTACTCTGACCAAGGACTTTCTGAGCCTCATGCTCTGCCAGGGTGGAGGGGAAGATGGAAGGAAGCAGAGACAGGACACCTGACCCAGATTAGCCAAAGGGGTATTCCATACCACAGCACGTCATGCCCAATATATAAACTGGGGGCAGCTACCTGGAAGGGCTAGATCACTGCTTGGATCAGGCTGGGTATCGGTCGGCGGGTGATGAATGGCTGTATTTTTTCCCTTGTTATTTCCCTTATCATTATTATTATTGGTGGTAGCAATAGTGATTTGTGTTATACCTTAGTTACTGGGCTGTTCTTGTCTCAATCCGTGGGAGTTACATTCTTTCAATTCTCCTCCCCATTCCTCCAGGAGTGGGGGGAGGAAGGAAGGGAGGGAGGGAGTGAGTGGCTGCATGGTTCCGAGTTGCAGGCTGGGCTTAAACCATGACACACTGTTTACACAGTAACGATAAAGATACTATGAAAATATAAGTACTGCTTTGCAATTCACCCAACAAAGAGAACTAGTTCAACCAGCAGTGATAGATACACAAGGAACAGTTACTTAGTTGCTGTCGTGGTTTAAGCCCAGGCCTTAAATTAGAACCACGCAGTCTACTTCCCCCTCAGCCCTTTTTTCCCCCCACTCCTGCAGGGAGGGGGAGGAGAATTGAAAGAATGCAACTCCCACGGGTTGAGATAAGAACAGTTTAATAACTAAGGTATGACACAAATCACTACTGCTACCACCAATAATAATAATGATAAAGGAAATAACAAAGGAAGAGAATATAACACATCACTGACTGATACCTCGCCCCCACCCTGCAGTGATCTACCTCTTCCGAGAACTCTCAGTTCTACATCCCCAGGCATGACGAGCTGTGGTATGGAATACCTCTTTGGCTAGTTTGGGTCAGGTGTCCTGTCTCTGCTTACTCCCGGCTTCCCCTCCTGCCTCCCTGGCAGAGCATGAGACTCACAAAGTCCTTGGTCAGAGTAAACATTCTGACCAGCAACTGAAAACATCAGTTTTATCAGTACTGTTCCCAGGCCAAAAGTCAAAAACACAGCACTGCAGCAGCTACTAAGAAGGAGAAAAAGTGACTGCTACTGCTAAACCAGGACAGTTGCACACTCCACTACCTGTATAAAGTAAGCAGTATAAAGCCATTGTCAAAAATTTGTCACATGGGAATCTTTCTCTACAGAAAGTCTACTTTATATATTGAATACTAAAAAGTCCTGAGAAAGGGAGAAAAGATCTGATTCCATGTTTGAAGTTTAGATGGATGAAGAATTTAACAATTCCATATACAGATAGAATTCTTTTTACCATTGACCAATTTTTATATATGAGGGATATGAATAGATAAATGTAATTTGCACATCTCAAATACCACTGTAAGAGAGGGTCTCATCCAAAAAAGGGTTTGGTGTCAAGGCCTGTGTCATGGTTTCAGCCCAGGCCGTAAATCAGAACCACGCAGTCTACTCCCCCCCCACCCCAGAGGGTGCCATGTCACCTCAAAATCTGGTTCTCAAAGCCCAGGATAGTGTTCTGGGCAGTGGCGTGGGGCACAGCGTATGTTTCCAGCCATCCGGTGGTTGCTTCCACCATGGTAAGCACATGGCGCTTGCCTTGGTGGGTTGATGGGAGTGTGATACAATCAGTCTGCCAGGCCTCCCCATATTTATACTTCAGCCATCGTCCTCCATACCAAAGAGGCTTTAACCGTTTGGCTTGTTTAATTGCAGCACATGTTTCACACTCATGAATAACCTGGGCAATAGTGTCCATTGTTAAGTCCACCCCTCAATCACGGGCCCATCTATATGTTGCATCTCTGCCCTGATGACCTGAAGTGTCATCGGCCCACCGGGCCAAAAATAATTCACCTTTATGTTGCCAATCTAAGTCCATCTGAGCCACTTCAATCTTAGCAGCTTTGTCCACTTGTTGGTTGTTCTGATGCTCCTCAGTGGCCTGACTCTTGGGTACATGAGCGTCTACATGGCGTACCTTCGCCACCAGGTTCTGTACCCGGGCAGCGATATCTTGCCACAGTGCAGCAGCCCAGATGGGTTTACCTCTGCGTTGCCAGTTCCTCTGCTTCCATTGCTGCAACCACCCCCACAGGGCATTTGCCACCATCCATGAGTCAGTATAGAGATAAAGTACTGGCCACTTTTCTGGTTCAGCAATGTCCAGGACCAGCTGGATGGCTTTCACCTCGGCAAACTGACTCGATTCACCCTCTCCTTCAGCAGTTTCTGCAACTTGTCGTTGAGGACTCCATACGGCTGCCTTCCATCTCCAATGCTTTCCCACAATACGGCAGGACCCATCAGTAAACAAGACATACTGCTTTTCACTTTCTGATAGTTTTATTATATGGTGGGGCCTCTTCAGCACGCATCACCTCCTCCTCTGGTGACATTCCAAAATCTTTGCCCTCTGGCCAGTCCATGATGACTTCTAGAATGCCTGGACGACTGGGATTTCCTGTTCGAGCTCGTTGTGTAATTAGTGCAGCCCATTTACTCCATGTAGCATCAGTTGCATGATGTGTAGAGGAGACCCTGCCTTTGAACATCCAGCCCAGAACGGGCAACTGGGGTGCCAGGAGGAGCTGTGATTCAGTGCCAATCACCTCCGAAGCAGCTCAAACCCCTTCATAGGCTGCCAGTATCTCTTTCTCAGTTGGGGTATAGCTGGCCTCAGATCCTTTGTATCCCCGACTCCAAAAGCCGAGGGGTGGACCTCGAGTCTCCCCTGGAGCTTTCTGCCAGAGGCTCCAGGTAGGACCATTCTCCCCAGCTGCGGTGTACAGTACATTTTTTAGATCTGGCCCATTCCGGACTGGTCCAAGGGCTACTGCATGAACTATCTCATGTTTAATTTGCTCAAAGGCTTGCTGTTGCTCAGGGCCCCATTTAAAATCATTCCTCTTCCGGGTCACATGATAGAGAGGGCTTACAATCAAACTGTAATTTGGGATGTGCATTCTCCAGAACCCCACAGCACCCAAGAAAGCTTGTGTTTCTTTCTTATTAGTTGGTGGAGACATTGCTGTTATTTTGTTGATCACATCTGTAGGGATCTGGCAACGTCCATCTTGCCATTTTATTCCCCAAAATTAAATCTCCTGTGCGGGTCCCTTGACCTTACCCTGTTTTACGGCAAAACCGTCTATCAGCAGGATTTGGATTATTTTCCTCCCTTTCTCAAAGACTTCTTCCACTGTATTGCCCCACACAATAATGTCATCAATGTATTGCAGGTGTTCTGGAGCTTGCCCCTGTTCCAGTGCAGTCTGGATCAGTCCATGGCAGATGGTAGGGCTGTGTTTCCACCCCTGGGTCAGTCGGTTCCAAGTGTACTGGACGCCCCTCCAAGTAAAAGCAAACTGTGGCCTGCATTCTGCTGCCAAACGAATTGAGAAGAATGCATTGACAATATCAATCGTGGCATACCACTTGGCTGCCTTTGACTCCAGTTCATACTGAAGTTCTAGCATGTCTGGTAAGACAGCACTCAATGGTGGTGTGACTTCATTCAGGCCACGATAGTCTCCTGTTAGTCTCCACTCTCGGTTAGACTTTCGCACTGGCCATATGGGGTTATTTGGGGGTGAGCGGGTCCTGCTGATCACTCCCTGACTCTCCAGTCTACGGATCAGCTTATGCATGGGAATCAGGGAGTCTCGGTTGGTGCGATATTGCTGCTGGTGCACTGTTGTGGTTGCGATTGGCACTTGTTATTCTTCAACCTTCAGCAACCCCACAACAGAAGGATCCTCTGAGAGACCAGGCAAGCTGGACAGCTGCTTAATGTCCTCTGTCCCCAAAGCAGCAATACCAAAAGCCCACCGGTACCCTTTTGGGTCTTTGAAGTACCCTCTCCTGAGGTAGTCTATGCCAAGGACGCATGGAGCCTCTGGACCAGTCACAATGGGGTGCTTTTGCCATTTCCTCCCAGTCAGGCTGATCTCAGCCTCCAGTACAGTCAACTCTTGGGATCCTCCTGTCACTCCAGAGATATAGATGGGTTCCACCCCTTGACAGCTTGACGGCATCAGGGTACACTGTGCACCGGTATCTACTAGAGATTTATACTTCTGTGGGACTGATGTGCCAGGCCATCTGATCCACACAGTCCAGTAAATCCTATTGTCCCTACCTTCTCCTGGCTAGAGGCAGGGCCCCTCTAATAGTCATCACAATGTTGGACACCTAAGTCATGTTCAAAGGGATTATTCTTCGTTATCACAGGAGCTGGAGTAAAAAAAAAACACTGGAGGGCCCCACTGGCCCAGATACTTGCCCATACTGTCCCACACACCCTGCCACTCATGGCTGTCCAGCCTCGGGGAAAATTTCTCGATCCCCCTATATCGTCGTCTAACCCCAGACAAGACCCAAACCTGACTCTGCTTAACTCTTGAGATCAGAGGTAATAGCTGTGGACAAAACACACTTTGTATGTGTGCCAACATGGTGATCACCATCACAATCAGCAAACAGGTCTCAACAATATTAAAAGGCCACTCAAAAACTTCAAAACTCTCAAACGATGCTGTAAACAGTCTGGGAGGAGCACTGGGAGCTAACAGAATGTCTCCTTCATAGGTTGACCACCTAGGAAGGAGAAAAAAGATGTGTAATTGCTAAGCACTTGTATTATATGCTTCCCAAAGTATAAAGGTGGTGACCACACTGGGAACATAAGCCAGATCAGTTTCATGATCAATTTTTCTATTGTATTACAAGTCATTACCATAAAATACAAATATTATAACACAAATCACTACTGCTGCCACCAATAATAATAATGATAAGAGAAATAACAAGGGAAGAGAATACGATACCGCCCGTCGGAAATGAGCCCGAAAGAGAAGAGGACGTGCCCTTCCAGGTAACTCTCAGTTACATCCCTGGGCATGATGTGCTGTGGTATGGAATACCTCTTTGGCTAGTTTGGGTCAGGTGTCCTGTCCCTGCTTCCTCCCGGCCCCTCCTCCTCCCTGGCAGAGCATGAGACTCACAAAGTCCTTGGTCAGTGTAAACATTCTGACCAGCAACTGAAAACATCAGCTTTATCAGTATTATTCCTAAGCCGAAAGTCAAAACCACAGCGCTGTACCAGCTACTAAGCAGGAGAAAAACTGACTGCTGCTGCTGAACCCAGGACAGCCTGAAACCTAAGTGAAAAATCAGGTTCTATACTAACACACTGCAAACTGTATTGTTCTATGAAAACCTAAAAAAGCAGTAATTTTAGTTACAGTATTTCTTCTACATGCTGAAACAAAGAATATTTCCTTATTTGGGATCAGTTGGAGACAAAAGTATTTAATCTAACAATTTAATTCCTTTCTGCAACTTTTAAGATCCTAAAAACAAGCCATTCAGTTCTACACGTAACCTCTCAAAAAGCAAAATACATTCACTAATTTCATACTTACTTGCAATAAATACAAATTAATTAGAACAAACTCCTTTGCAAGACATCAAAAGAAATTTTTTCATTTATTTCTTTCCAATCTGCAATAAAAAAATCATTAACCTCAGCTTCATTGTGAAATTTCAAAGCTATTTATTGAATAACTTAATTTTAATTCACAAACAAGCTAATTACCCTGGGTGCTGTTCTGCAAAGTTTTTCTAAGACAACTGACTCCCTTAATTGAGTACACATGCCTTTCTCCATCTTGAAAAGCTGGAGAAACATCATTTGAGATGCTAGTCATGATCAAACGGTTCGATCCTGAAAGGGTACTTGACGGGCACCAGGGGATTTACAAGCATAAGTCATCTTTCAAGATTAGCCCCAGACTGAGCTGTTCCTCACAGATGCTGCAGTCTCAAAGCAAAATTTACGACAATTGCTCTAGGTTGCAAAAGTAAACAGCAAAGCAAAGCTTTATGTTTCTATCTCTAGTTCTGTATGTTAACACTGGTGATATGCATCAGCACTGCAAGTCACATTGAGATATTAGTATTAAGTACTACCTGTGGATTAATTTTTCCTCTCAAATACTTCACAAGAAAAAAAATGAATGTATTCATAAAAGTTGCAAGCCTCCTAATGTTGCTATTTAAGACCTATGTTGCACATACAAATTTCCCTATCAAAATGAAGCTTTTACAATTTCCCATAGATGACGAAAGATTAAATCTTTTCCTTTCAGAAAGTCATTCCTATTGCCTTAATATAGTTTTAATGTCATTAAGGTGGTTAGAACATACAGAAAGACTGAAGCCTTGAACTGTATATTTATACCCTTTCCTGAAAACATCCATGATCCCAAAGGCTAACATTTCAGGACCCTGCAAGTGAGTACTAAGACCTGAGAGTACTAAGACCTGAGAGTCACTGTCTCCTCTTCATAGCTGGCCATCTTCTTGCTTAGAAAGAGTAACACCTTACCAAGGAAAATTACTACAGAGGTGCTGATTGAACTAACTAATGTTTATGGAGACTGGCATCCTTTTTAGAGCAGGATTTTCACAAAGCACTAACTCTACAAAAAGTAGTCTACCAATATATTTGATAGTAAGAAAGAAAAATCACCAGTCAGTCTTCCATTTTAGTAAAGGGTTAGTCATGGGCAGTGTTAGAAGAACAGGGAAAATAAAGTTATTGTATGATACAGTATAATGAAATGGAAAAGTCAAAGATTATGACAAGTAAAGAATAATCACATTGTGTTAACCCTATAGAATATTTTTCCCATTCCTTTAACATACATCTTTCTTTCAAACATATATGAGCTAATGTCACTGTGTGAGTAGGAAGGATTCAGGCCTCTGCCCTCTTTACTCTTTAAACTTATCATTGTCATGAAGTTATTATCATCCTGGCACCAAATAATAAAAGATCTGAAAATTAGAAATAGCAGAATCAGTAAAATTTTCCAGCTGCAGGCATATCCCTTGAAAACCTCTGTCTACAAATATTTTTATTAATGCTCTTCTCTAATAGGTTCAGAAAACAAATAGATGCTGAAAAGCTACTTTCAAATTGTAGACAATTGGAATGAGGTCACTAAGGTCTAGTATTATAGGATCAAAGAATGATGACTCTCATGGCCAGACTCCAATGACTGGGAATTCATCTCCATACCAAACTTTTGCTCACAGGCAGGTGCAGGGACAAGACCTCTTCACTGCTCAGCAAATTAAGGGTACTCACAGTCCTTTGCACCACTCTTAAGGCAACATATCTCTTGAATGTAAGAGTTTTACAGTTCCTCTGTGGCTTTAAATACCTTTCTGAGTATCTTGGCTAATAAGAAACTTGCCTTTAATCCATCATTACTGAAGGTTCTTCTGAAGTCATCAGACAAGAAACTGGCTGAAACTGGCTCACTATGATAAAAAACCTTAAGAGAAATCTGATCTCTCAGGCAAACTGATTGATGCATTATTCTGAGAATATTAAATACTGTAATATGTTGAGGAATAAAACTGATAACCTAGAAGAGAGATCTGCTGTAAAAAAGAAAGATTGATGGAATGTTTTGGATACATGACAATAAGAAAAACTAATTTTTATAATTTGCAATGTATTACAGTATTGTGTAATGTAGTACATCAAATCCTTCTGATGAAGTTGCACTCTTCCTTCTTCTACTGCCTGATTGAAAGCCAAGGTTACAGTGAACAGATATTTATCACATTGCAATGCCTTTTACCCAAACTCCCACATTGATTAATGAGCTACCTAGCAATCATTTCACCCAGGACTGCAGCCTGGTTACTTTTTCTGCACAAATCAACAGTTCTCTGCAATAGTAAACAACAGCACTGGATTGCTGCTTGCCAAGGACAAGATCCAGGATGTTATAGAGAGACTGCCAAGGCCTGTCCAGTTTTTTGACCACTACCTCCTCCTGCTCTTCCATGTGGGCACCAATGATGCTGCCAAGAACAACCTGGAAAATATCAAAAGTGACTACAGAGCCCTAGGGGTGATAGTCAGGGGTATGGGGGGGGGTGCAGGTGGTGTTTTCCTGAATCGTGCTGGTGAGGAAAAAGGATTATTAAGAAGACACTGTGACACTGTGTGTCAACAATTAGTTGCCCATAATTAGTTGCAGAGCTGGTATCAGCAATAACACTTTGGTTTCTGTAATTGTGGGACTCTGCTTAAGCATCAGCTTCTGCTTGAAAGAGTTGGGATCCACGTCATTAAAGAGTCAAAGTTAATTTTGCCATCAGGAAGGCTGATCTGGTAACGTGGTCCTTAAAACAGAAATGTGGGCAGGGTGAGATTCACCAGCCACTCATGAAGTGATGGACAAGGCTGACAAACTAAGAAGCTGGAGAAATGTGAATGAAAGGGAATGCAAAATCAAGAAAACTGGGTTTAGGGGTGACCTCAAACATCTGCATGCAAACTAATGTGAAATGACTACTACAGTGCACCATTGGCAAGGGGAAAATCCATCAAAACCCAAGCCCAAACAGGCTGTTTCTGGGAAATCAACATGCTGGAGTGTCGATTTAAAGTGTCTGCACACTAATGCACACAGAATTAGGAATAAATATGAGGAAATAGGGATTTGTGAGCAGCTGCAGTGCCGCAGTCTTGCTGGGATCATAGAGATGTGGCAGGGCTGCTTGTGTGACTGAAGTACTGCAGTGGAGAGATTCAGACTCTTTAGGAAGGACAGGATGGGAAGTTGTGCTTTACATGAGAACAGCTAGAATGCATGGAGTTCTGCTAAGGGATGAATGAGAAGCCAGCTGAGAGCTTATATGTCAGGATTCACAGGTAGACCAATATGGGTGACAGTGCAGTGAATGTCTGACATAAGCTTTCTGACCAGGAAGAACAAGTGGATGATGCCTTCTACAGACAGCTAGAAGCAGCATCATGTTCATAGGTCCTGATTCTCTTGGGGAACGTCGTCTACCCTGTTTTCTGCTGAAGGAACAATACAGCAGGACATAAGCAATCCAGGAGTTTCCTGGAAAACATTGACAAAAACTTCCTGATGGAAATGACAGAGGAGCCAACACAGAGACGTACTCTGCTAGATGTGGTACTCACAAACAATGTAAAAACTGTTTGTGAATGTGAAATCTGGCAGGAAGCTTTATCAAGAATATCTAAAAAGGCTTTACCAAGAGTAGTTTACCCCAGTGAGCAGGAAATAAGGTTAAAATCTCAGAAAGCTTATATGGATGAACAAGAGAATCCTAAAAAAATGAAACATTAAAAAGAAAAATAAAGAAGGTCAAAGCCAGGACAAGTGACTTGGGATGATTATACAGACACTATCGGAGCATGCAGTAGAATGCATGAATAGCTGAAATTGGCAACAGATGCCAAGGGCCACAAGAATGATTTCTCTAAATCCATAAGGGGAAAACAGTAGACAAAATGTGGCCTCATTGCTGAATGTGGCAGGACATCTGGTAACACAAGATATGAAAAAGGACTTTTTTGCCTCAGACTTTACAAGCACAACTGGGCTTCAGCACTCCCAGAGTTAGACCAGGTGGACAGGTGTCTCTTCTAACACCAGCCATCCTGTGACTCTGTGTTAGTGTAGTGAGGGAGCTTGGCCTCCCTCATTACAGCAAGTAGTTCATTTATCCTAGGCTCTAAATCGGTTTTGGAGACTTGAAAGGTTACCTAGAAATTTGCTTACCAACTGTATTTGAAACAGGGTAACAGCCTCCTTGGGCTACAGTTGGACTTTTTGAGTCCTGAAAGGACATGTCAGCTAGCAGGGCTGCTGAAAACTTGGCAGTTACACTATGTGTGTGACATATGGTACCACTTTTCAGTGTCAGGAGCTGGTGCAAAACCTGGAGTGAACTGTCATCAGACACCAACAGTGATTTGTAAGAAAGATTGTCTTCAGTTTTTCTCTTGCTTCTAAAATCCATGCTAAATCAGGCACTAACAGCCAATGCCTGACCAATGTAAATTCGAATTACTGCTTTGCAAGATTCATTGGTGTAATTTTGGATTACCATAGTGCCAGAGGACTGAGAGGACAGCACAGCACACATAACAATATCAATATATATTCCAGACATTAACTTGTACTTTCTAAAAGCTTTTGGCACAGTAGAAACAAAGCTACAAAGCCAACTTACCAGCTGTTGGCAGTAGAAAGGATATGACAGGACAAGGTACAGGAAAAAACAATCCATGCAAAGAAAGTGTGCTGATTTGGAACACCTGAATAACAAAACTACCTTTTGTGTATGATGGCACATTTTTTCCCAGTTTAATGATAATAATCATTAAATTTTGTCAACTCTTTTTCACGTGTATATCCTATGTGAAATACTTGTCAGAAAAACTTCTTTTTTCTTTATTTCAGATTCACTAAAGCTACTAAGCTGTCAGCCATTACAATGTTACAAAGACTTAAATCTAAGCATAGAATGTAGCAGCAGTTCTTATTATTATTTGATGATAAAGGAAAAGCCAGAGACCTAACCCTGTTAAATGAGCATTCAGCAACTCGTTTTTACTTTCTTATATTCACTCCCAATGCATATTCAAAGATGACAATCCTGGTTTTCATCCTTATGTTGAATGATTAATATTTATGAAAATGAACATGTAAGATACACAGGCTTTTTTGTACCTGACCTCATTTATCAGGAGATGGGATCATTCAGTGCAATTAGCGTGGTGACAGAAACAGATGGTAAACGATCATACCAAAGGATTGTTATATTTTCTTTTTAGTTCTGATGCATATTATAGAGTAAGATGCATTAACTTAAAATGTCTCTCAGAAATGTTATAATTAAATTATGTTTAAAACTAAAATGTTATAATTAAATTATGATTAAATTAAATTATATGGAGTTCACAAGAAGAGAAGGAAGAAGAAAGAGAAGAAGAGAGGAGAAAAGATGGGAGGGGATGGGAGGGGAGGGGAGGGGAGGGGAGAGGAAAGGAGAGGATTTTAGCAGTGTTTAAAGAAAACAGGTTAGAAGGTACCTTTCCCAAAATTCAGAGTAACTGGATAAAGTTAATTCCTTCCCACCCTGGCTAAAATTGAGGCTTACATTCCTCCTAAGGTTTCCCTGTTGGGAGTAGCCAGATATATGTTGATTTTGATGAATGTCTCTTGGGAGGGAGACAGTTGTCTTAAGAGCCTATTTCTGAAGTTCTGTAAACACATATCAGAATGATTTGTTGCTCTGAAATACATGCTGTTTACTATATATTCCAGAAAGTCTTCAAGAGCTAGTATAGATGGCATGCGTTCCCTACTGTACTTTTTCAGTTGCTTAACCATAAGCCCATAGCAGTTTTGAAGGAGAAAATTTAAAACTGGTACTGTTTTTCAATTATGAAATTCCTTTGGTTTTTTGGCAAGCTGAGTGTCTCAAACGACAACTAGGAAGACTCTGCCAGCATGATTATTTTATTCATTAAAAATGCAGATAAATTTTGAAGTACAATTTCAAAATGCCCCTATGGGAGGACTGAAATTAAAATTTCATGATTCAGCCTTATGACAACAATACATAACAGTAGGCCTTCCATCTCCTTGCTGACTTGTCCTATTTAAAAGCAAGTCACAAAACTTACATATGTATAGGTACAGTTATGGAATATTTTTGTTGCCAGCAATGTTTGAACCATGTAACTCCTAGAAGACAAACATTCAGAAGAAATGTTATTAGTGCTATACTGTGCCAGAAATCACAAATGATGATATTGCTGCCAAAAACTGCTTAAGAGACAACCTGTAGTAACTGGAAAGAACAGAAAATGTGGGGGACAGGGATTTTAATAGCTGAGTACAGTATATCACATATTTATCTTATTATATTTAGTCATTGAATTTTGTGTCAGCTTGTACCAAAGTATGGTTGTAATCAGAATGGAACTTTGCTTGTTAATCTGATAGCAGATTTCCAGAAATATTTCCCTTACCTAAGCATTAATAAGAGGCTTTCCCTGTTGCTTTTTTCATTTTTTTTTTTCTCCTTCCCTTATTTTGTATTGTACCTGATAGCATTTTGGCCATCCTGAAAAAGCAGCTTGTTATTGTTCAAAGTTTTTCAATACAATATTCAGATCTTTACAATACAAATGTTACAATAACAGCACACTGCATGTTTATAGTATCATATAAATTTTGGAAGCAGCTTTCATCTATTTTAAATCTGTCACTCTCCTTCTAAAAATGTTTTTACATTTTATTTACTGCAGATAATAAATAATTTTTAAATGGAGGTTCCAAGGTTCAAAAAGACTTTAAACCTTATTAACTTCTCCTTCAGTCTGATTTATCTCTATATGTTCAGATGTACTTCAGAAGGTATGAAATCCCCCTGAGGGACAGGACAAGCTCAAGTGCTCTGTGTGAAACTCAACAAGGCCAAGTGCAAGGCTCTGTACCCGGGTCAGGGCAACTCCTGGTGGTAATACAGGCTGGGGAATGAAGAGATTGAGAGACCGCTGAGGAAAATGACTTGGGGGTGCTGGTGGATGACAAACTGAACATGAACTGGCAGTGTGCACCTGCAGCCCAGAAAGCCAACTGTATTCTGGGCTACATGAAAAGTATTGTAGCCAGCAGATTGAGTGAAGTGACTCTGTCCCTCTGCTCTGCTTTATTGAGACCCCACCTGTAGTATTGCATCCAGCTCTAGGCCCTTAACACAAGAAAGACATGGACCTGTTGGAGGTCCGCCTGTTATGTTCCTCCTCTAAAGGAGGAATACAAAAATGATCACAGGGATGAACACCTCTCCTGAGGAGGCTGTGAGGAAGCTGATAGACCTTATTACAACTTTTAAGGAAATAAAGAGGGCTGAGAAGAAAGAAAGAGACAGATTCTGTAGTAGGGTCTGTTGTGATGGGACAAGAGGTAATAGTTTTAAACCACAAATTTAGACTAGATATAAGGAAGAAATTTTTTATAACGAGTGTAGTGAAACTCTGGTTTCCCAGAGAGGTGGTAGATGCCCCACCTCTGTAATCACTCCATGTCAGGTTGGATGGCACTCTGAGCAACCTGATCTAGTCGAAGATGAGCCTGCTTATTTATAGGGGGTTGGACTTTATGACCTTTTAGGATGCTTTCCAATCTAAACTATTTTACAATTCTATGAAACCAGTCTCAAAAAAGAAAACTCCATGAGAACTCTGATTGTTGTAATGATGATGAAAAGATTCCAAAGAAAACTAAGAAATATTTTATTAATAGGGATTCTGCATGTATGAAGAATGTATGTCTTCCTCATATTCAGTAAAACATTTTTAAAGGTTACAGATTTTAAAGAGGCAAAAAGAGGATTATTTTCATTAATTGAAAATATATTCTGAAGTTCACTTTGAATTCAGAATCAACTTATTTCAGGCTGTGTTTCACGCAAATACTATCATATAGTGTGATAAATAGTGTGTTCAGATGCTATTTTTGAAAGCATTAAATGGCTGTTTTATCTCTATGCTGTTTCATAGATACGTTATCATGATTCAGAATATCAGAGACCAGTTATGTCTGCAGTACTAATGCTTATGATCTCTTCAGGAGTCATGTTTGGCTGCCTTTGTATAATTGTATTCTTAATTTTGTCTCTTAATGATAGGTCAAAAAAAAAAGTTTTCTTATGTAGAATATATTTTATTGTATGAATTACATTTTAAATTGAAAAGCAGCTTTCAGCTTGCAATTTTTTAACAACCTTTCAGAACAGCTGTCTAGAAACTGTTTCAGGTTTGATGAAGCTGTTATTTTCTGATCAAAAATTACATCAAAAAAATTCTTTACTAGTACAACTATATAATGCACCTCAGGCCAGGCCTTTTTCTTTTCTGATTTAGGACTTCTCTTGGTCTTAGAAATGATGGATAACTTTAAGGTACACAAAAAGAATATATTAAGTTCTTCTTTCTTGTGGAGACTATGCAGTTTAATGATTTGCATAACAGCTAGATAATGAAAAATCTAGAGATGATCTTTCTTCCTAGCAGAAATAAACCAACATAAAGGGAAAGAAATCTATGTAATTTCTAACTCTCTTCTGGTTAACAGCAAGGATTAAGTATGTTGTGCTAAATTTTAAAGAAATTTTTTAACATAACCTTTCCATTTGTTTGGGTGGGGTTAACCTTAAAATAAACATTAAGAGTAGTAGCTACTAGGAATGTATGTTGGCTATGCCTTCAAAAACTATATTTATCAATAGTTACCAAAATCAAGATGTCCCCACAATATTTTCATACTTTAAAAAAATTAGTATTTTTCTATAACAATGCCTGTAATGAAATGTTTTGCCTTAAAAAGCTTTTTTAAGCATTATAGCAAAAAAACCTCTTTTTTAAATAATTTTTCATCCATATGGAAAGGTGTTAATCTTATAAATTTATACTTATTTATATCAATTAGCAAGTATATATTCAGACAATTTTTTATTCATTTTATTTAAGAGAATGTTAAACATTAAAAATTGAACCTGATTTACAGTCAGAATCAAACGGATTGAAACAGATTATTGTATATCTATTATCTTCCAGTTATAAATAATCTAAATTTTGTCAATCATCTACTCAAGAGAAACTTACCAGTATAGTTACTAAATAAATATGGTAAATATTCACTATTTTCACTACAAATGGCTGGGTAAGTAACCTTGTCATCTCCATACACTATTATTTGCATCAGCTCTAAATTTATTTTGTCAGCTCTGTAGGGCATAGTCTATATCTTTAAATTGACCAATTCACATTAAGTGCCAGCAAAAAGGGCTATCAGATACAATGCATAGACAGCTACATCTCCCTGGAAAAAAAAAGAACAAGAAAGGATTAAAAATACTACTTCACTCTTAAGAATACTTAATCTTGATTTTGAGCCCAGGAATGCTGAAATTAAAACTCTATAGGGTTTCAACTATAAATGTCACTAAATAGTTCAAAATAAATCATCTTTGTTGATTCCACAGGTGTTCATCTTAATTTTACTGGATTCTTCAAGTCACTGGGCTCAAACTCAGTATAGTCATGCAAACATACTGAGAATCAACAATGAGGTGTTATAATCCTGAACCATCACCAAGTCCGTCATAGCAATGTAAAGCATTTGTTATTATGGAAAAAAAAACAAAAAACAAAAAAAAAAAAAAAAAAAAAAAAAAAACAAAAAACAAAAAACAAAAAAAAAAAAAACACCACAACACAACAACAACAACAACAAAAAAAAAAACCACCACAAAACCAGAAAAAAAACCAAAAATGGGTAAATAACAATGGTTGGTTTGAAATTGGTTGTTAAAGTCATAGAGTTAGCATGGCTTGCAGAGAAAAGGAGTTTGCACACATTTGTGCAGCAGAAAGATATGGATGAAAGCTGAATAAAGTTTTCTTAAATTGCATGCATAACCTGGATCAATACAAAAATATGGGGGACTGGTGGGCACCTTTTTCCTGTTTTCTGTGTTTGCAGTGCAGTGAAGAGAAAACAAAACTGTAAAGAATTGTGACTAAAATAACTTGATATGCAGAAGGTAAAACGATATGAGCCCTATTTGCATTAGAGATGAATGTTATCAGAAATAAAATAGATAATGTCAAAACATCATCTGAGACAATATTATGCAGTTAAAAAATTCATAAATATTCCATTATTAATTCACATTTATAAACTTTCCGATTAAATTTGGTGTGGGTTATGGATACATTTTTTCCTCTGAAAAAAGAAGAACCTAAACGCTGAAGGAAAAATTAGAAACTTACCTTCTTGTAACAGAAATTTTGGAGGTCTTTAGTAGTAGATTTTAGTAAAATGCTGTGATTTTGCACAGGTTTTTATTATATGCAATATAATATTCTTTTGTCCTGGGTTCAGCTGTAGCAGTCATTTTTTCTCCTTCTTAGTAGCTGGTGCAGTGCTATCTTTTTGACTTTCAACCTGGGAAAAGAGCTGATAACACTGATGTTTTAATTACTGCTCAAATGTTTAGCCTGACCAAGGACTTTGTGAGTCTCATGCTCTGCCAGGGAGGAGGGGAAGATGGGAGGAAGCAGAGACAGGACACCTGACCCAAACTAGCCAAAGAGGTCTTCCATACCACAGCACGTCATGCCCAGGATGTAGAACTGAGAGTCTCCCGGAGGGCTGGAACTCTGCTGAGTGGAAGGCGAGGTATTGGTATCGGTTGGCGGGTGGTGAGGTGTTGTATTCTCTTCCCTTGTTATTTCCTTTATCATTATTATTATTGGTGGTAGCAGTAGTGATTTGTGTTATACCTTAGTTACTGGACTGTTCTTATCTCAACCCATGGGAATTGCATTCTTTTGATTCTCCTTCCTGTCCCTCCAGGAGTGGGGAAAGAAAGCTTTGGGGGGGGGGGGGAGTAGACTGCGTGGTTCTAATTTACGGCCTGGGCTTAAACCACATCATCATTGAATAAATTAGTTTACATATTATATAAATTATACTATGTATAGCACATTGAAGTGGATTTCAAATAGAGAATACTCATATTTTTTTATTAAATATTGATTGCTACTATATGATCCAGAAATTATCCAGTCACCAAAGCATCCAGTTTATAATGTAAAGTTTACTACCAGAGCAGTAAACCTGATGATCATGTCTTTATAGATAATATCCTCTCCTGGAATTTATCATTTCCCCCTTTATGAAATGGGAGGTCCATAAGAAAATCTAGTCCAAAAGATGTTCAGTATGTTCAGTGTTTCCAGCTTTCCCTGAATTAAAATGCTCACACTGATGGCTTCAGGGCAGAAAGTGTTTTCTGACTTGATTCTATTTCATAATGTGAATGATTATCTAGATGTTGTTGCATTCTAATTGTTATACTGAATGCCCACGTTGCTGTTTAGGATTTTTTATTATTTCAAATAATATGTTCAAGTCATTGTTCTGTACTTTATGTTGTTTTTAAAGTGTTTAAACTTCAAAGACTTTTTTTCATATTTGTAAAAAGGTGACATAAAGTTAACATAAGTGCATATATAGTACTTAATATTTTAATTTCTTTCTGTTGGCATAATATAGGAAATATGTTTTTAGTTTGATATGTCTGCTACTGTATGTTAAAACAAGCATATCCATGAGTTATATCCTAAATTACTCTGTTCAATTTACATTCATTTTCAGTACACATCATGTACTGTAAGATAGAACAATCTCTACCGTCACTAATGGGGATGAGTATTTCCATACCTGTCACTGATAAACAAAAAGTCTGAGAGGAGATATGTTTGGGGAAAAGTAACCTGTAGTGTGATAAAGAATATCTAAAAAAATGGAAATATTGGGCCCTAATTTCATCCTAAAATGAGTAATACAGTATATCAGAACTTCAGAAATCAGATCATAAAAGGTTTTGACCAAAAAAATTACCTTGGAATATATATGTTACCATGGATACCTTGTTACTAAGGTTACAACCAGACCTGTAAAATAATGTGGGTCATGACACACTTGATAACTTAGAATCACAGTAGGAATCCACAGTTCTTTGATTTGAACAAAGATTTTTCTTCTTTGACTACCACTCCAGCCTTTCTACTATTATCTTTTTTGCAAGTGGTTACTTTAGCTTTTAAAAAAGAATACATTTATAAAGATACATTTAAATGTGTTATCTAAAACTCCCATTTATTATAATGAATTCAACCATTAAAGAAAATTGTACAGTCAAAAAAATTATGTAGTTCCTTGATACAGCCTGGGCCATAAAGAAAAGCGTTGAGGTTAGAAACCCAAGAATGTCAAGCCCAAGTACAACGCATAAACACAAGGAAAACACCTTCGGTCCACGGTTTCATTTCCTCCTGAAAAATCCATTTTCCACCTTTTTCTCTTTAAGTGCAAAAGAAGAGTGGTCCAGTGGTTACTTACATGTGGAAGTGTGTGCATGGATGTCCATGCGTCTGAGTTTGTTGTTGTTATTTTTAATAGAAATTCATAGGAAAGCTCTTTTTTTGAGCAATGGGTTCTTTCAAAGCTAAAGATCTGGTGCTCACATAACTCAAGGAGGAAAGTAAGGTTCCTCTTAGTTAACTACATTTGATCAATGTTTATCATAACAAAGTAGGAAAAAAAAAAAAAAGAAAAAATGTATAGACTTACTTTTAAGGCAAACAGTTTAAAAATAAGACTAGGAGTCTGATCAGCTACGTAAAGTGTGAGAAAAACCTGAAAACCTAATCCATATTTGAAAATCTCATTTGAGCTATAACAGTCCAAATTGTTCACTTTTAGAAGTCCTTTATAAAGTCTGAGCAAATGTAAGGTCAATTTATTAAAGTGAATTGGAATTTATTAAATATTCTTAATCATAATTAAGCCTTAAATGACACATAAGATCAATTCAACCCATAAGAAAACAACATAAATTGCTGTATAGCACAGCTTGAATATTTAAATATTGGTAGCTTGAAATTTTCTGGAACATTAAAGAATAATTATCTGGGACAATAACTATAATATAGCCTTGCTAATAGGTATAGAGAAATAAAACATGCAAAATAACTACTAAGCAAATTACCATATCCCATATGGAAAATAAACTGAATATTCAAATCCCAGGAAGAGAAAAAAAAAAAAAAAAAAAAAAACAACACAGAAAAAAGTATATTTAAAGCTTTTAAAAAATACCATAGTGACTATACTTAAATGTGAATATGATGGGAATTTCAGTCTGAGCATCGGCTCCTGCTCTATAGCATGCTCAGCTTTGAAGCACAAATCAATTTTTCTTTATTTTGGACAAGTTATTGAAGAAGTGAATAAAGTAATTCAGAAATGTCTTAACAATCAGAAATCTGTGGAAAAGAATCTGTTGTTTTGTGGGACTGACCCTTTAATGCTTTAAAAAGGGAAAATACCTGTCTTATATCTGTTTCAATTTCCAGTTAAAAAAAAAAAAAAAAATCTTTCAAAATGTAAATTTCTCTTAAACAAAGTTACCAAAAAGGTCATAAACAACGTAATTATTATTTTGTCTTTCTCTGAATTCAGATTGACAGTTTTCAGAAATCGTTTGTCTTCACTTCAAATCTATTCAAAACAACAAGGTGGTTGGTGACAGCCAGCATGGCTTCACTAAGGGGAAATCCTGCCTGACCAATTTGATGGCCTTTTATGATGGGGCTACGAAACTGATGGAAAGGGGCAAAGCAGTTGACGTCATCTGGATTGCACATCTGGATTTGTGCAAAGCGTTCGATGTGCATTTGCACGTCTGGATATGTGCAAAGCGTTCGACACTGTCCCACATGACATCCTTGTCTCTAAATTGGAGAGACATCAATTTGATGGATGGACCACTCGGTGGATAAAGAACTGGCTGGATGGCTGCACGCACACAAAGAGTTGTGGTCAATAGCTCGATGTCCGGCTGGAGACCGGTAACAAGCGGTGTCCCTCAGGGATAGGTGTTGGGACCGGTCTTGTTCAACATCTTTGTCGGTGACATGGACAGTGGGATTGAGTGAACCCTCAGCAAGTTTGCCGATGACACCAAGCTGTGTGGTTCGGTTGATACGACAGAGGGAAGGGATGCCATCCAGAGGGACCTCGACATGCTTGTGAGGTGGGCTGATGCCAACCTGATGAAGTTTAACCATGTCAAGTGCAAGGTCCTACATCTGTGTTGGAGCAATCCCAGGCACGGCTACAGGTTGGGGAAAGAAGAGATTCAGAGCAGCCCTGTGGAGAAAGACTTGGGGGTGCTGGTCGATGAAAAAATGAACATGAGCTGGCAGTGTGCGCTCGCAGCCCAGAAAGCCAACCGTATCCTGGGCTGCATCAAGAGGAGCGTGACCAGCAGGTCAAAGGAGGTGATTCTGCCCCTCTACTCTGCTCTCATGAGACCTCACTTGGAGTATTGTGTGCAGTTCTGGTGTCCTCAACATAAAAAGGACATGGAACTGTTGGAACAAGTCCAGAGGAGGGCCACAAGGATGATCAGGGGACTGGAGCACCTTCTGTACGAAGACAGGCTGAGAAAGTTGTGGCTGTTCAGCCTGGAGAAGAGAAGGCTGCGTGGAGACCTCATAGCAGCCTCCCAGTATCTGAAGGGGGCCTACAAGGATGCTGCGGAGGGACTCTTCATCAGGGACTATAGTGACAGGACAAGGGGTAACGAGTTAAGACTTAAAGAGGGGAAGTTTTGATTGGATATAAGGAAGAAATTCTTCACTGAGAGGGTGGTGAGGCACTGGAATGGGTTGCCCAGGGAGGTTGTGAATGCTCCATCCTTGGCGGTGTTCAAGGCCAGGTTGGATGAGGCCTTGGGTGGCATGGTTTAGTGTGAGATGTCCCTGCCCATGGCAAGGGGGTTAGAACTAGATGATCTTAAGGTCCTTTGCAACCCTAACTATTCTATGATTCTATGATTCTATTCATGGAGTCTCATGTCCAGTTCTGCCAGAAGATGAAGTATAACAGAAGTCAGAAAGTGCATTGTACTCCCGGCTCCTCTGAAAGCTGTCTGTGTAACCCAAGCAAAGGGGAACTTTTTCCATTCCTCTCTTTACCAGTGAGAACTGTAGAACAGAGAGGAAAACAAAAGGTGTTTCCAGCTTCACATGAAGCTGGAAATAATCTTGTAATAATCTCACACACAAATGAACATCTGTCTTTGGGTAGCTGGATCATGCTGTGGATGGCACCTGTGGAGCAGACCTCTGTTGATGGCAGGACCCATCAGCAACTCAGACACGTATCTCAGATGTAGTCATTTGTGTTGTAAACACCTAAAGTTTGGTGACATCACAAAGTTCCTATCACATATTGCTCACATGCAGAGTGACTTCAAAGGTTTTTTGCTTGCTTTCTTAGAGAAAAACCATTTATTTAATTTCATTTATGCATTTAACTATGAAAAAGTGAAGATTTGAAGTAGATTAATTTTAAGGAAGCGCGAAAAATCCTCCTTGTGGGAAGAAGAGTTCACTTTTGCAGGAAAGAGCTTTCAGCAAATTTGACCAAATTTTCTCCATAGGTTATATATAACATACTATGTTTTGGTTTCTGCTCATGCAGATTCTGATATACATTTTGGTAAAATAGTAGAAAAGTAATGCAATGATCCAGATCCTATGAAATAATTAACCTTTTGTACACATACAAAGTTTTTAACAAACTTTCCATTCAGAAACCTGTATTGACATGTCACATCGAAGCTCTCTATAATTTGTATCTCTATAGTTGCATCAAATAACTCTAGGACACTACAAAAATATTGAACTGACCTCTTCAAAAAGTAATTGTAACTTCCACAACATGACTGGAAACTGGTTACTTCAGAAAAGTATTGGCAAGTAGAATTAACAACTAATCAATTTTTAAGACAAGTATTTTTTCAGTGCACGCATTTTCTGTCTGTAAAACACAGTCAGTTTTTAAAATATGCCATGGAAATCTACCAAGTAGTATTATTAGGAAGATTCAGAAGGTGCTATCAGGAATACACAAACTACTAAACTTTAAGAATAGCCTGGGATCCATATTTATTGCATCCTCAGTCATCAAATTCTCATGTCTTGATATGGCAAGAATTAAAAAAAGAAACTTGAAAAATGTCCTGAATATGGACAAATCCGAATATGGACAAATGTGAAAAGACAGATATATGAAGGTTAATAAATTAGATACCACAGAGATTAATGAGGTCAATTGGAATAATCCATTATCTTCAACAAATTTGCTTTAGATCTTTTACACTGTATGTCTTAACATTGAAATCCTAACTTTTACAATCCTATATTATCTGTATAGTAATGCCTGAGGGAAGAGGTAAAGGAATTGAAGTAATCAAATTTGGACTGTCAGTGTTATTTAACTGATATGTTCCCCATATGCATCAGCATCTTTTGTTTTCTTCCAGTTAACTTTACATCAGACTTTTGTATTTTCCTTCATAATACAATGGCAGGGTAGGAGCAAAGGAAGGCCAGCATGCAGACAAACTAATAGATATTACTAGTTGGACTGGCTTTTGTGCACTTTTTCCAGTACTGATCAAATTTGGCAGTGGAATTAACAAACAGAAAAAAGCCTCTTAAGACAAAGAATTTCAGACATCAGTTCCTATCCAGAGGGGATAATAAAATTGCCAAAGTAAGTATTAAGCCTCGCTTTGAGATTAACAGCTGATGAAAAGGAAAGAAGGATAATTCATAGTGTTAAAGATATGAGGGCTAATATACAGCATAAGGTACTGCACAAAAAAGTCTGTGTTGATGTATTTGGATTATCATTTAAAGCTACACTGAATGGTCAAAACAATGCTGTGTGTACGTGGGCAAAAACAGAAACAGGGGGAAGAATGGCAAAATCCTTCAACCATGCCCCAAGTTGAGATGGAAGGAGCTATTTTCTTTCTTGAAGTGCCAATACAGCATGCCAAAAACCTAGAATGTAACTATGTGATTCTTATAATTCGAGTACTTGAGTCACAGAATCACAGAATCCCGAGGGTTGGAAGGGACCTCAAAAGATCATCTAGTCCAACCCCCCTGCAAGAGCAGGGTAACCTTGAGTACATCACACAGGGACTTGTCCAGCTGGGCCTTGAATATCTCCAACGTAGGAGACTCCACAACCCCCCTGGGCAACCTGTTCCAGTGCTCTGTCACTCTCACAGTAAAGAAGTTTTTCCTGATGTTCACATGGAACCCCTTATGCTCCAGTTTACACCCATTACCCCTTGTCCTATCACTGGACATCACTGAGAAAAACCTAGCTCCATCATCCTGATACTCACCCTTTACATATTTGTAAACATTGATGAGGTCACCCCTCAGTCTCCTCTTCTCCAAGCTAAAGAGACCCAGCTCCCTCAGCCTCTCCTCATAAGGGAGATGCTCCACTCCCTTAATCATCTTTGTGGCTCTGTGCTGGACTCTTTCATGCAATTCCCTGTCCTTCCTGAACTGAGGGGCCCAGAAATGGACACAATATTCCAGATGCGGTTTCACCAGGGCAGAGTAGAGAGGGAAGAGAACCTCTCTTGACCTACTAACCACACCCTTTCTAATGCACCCTAGGATGTCATTGGCCTTCTTGACCACAAGGGCACAGTGTTGGCTCATGGTCATCCTCCTATCCACCAGGACCCCCAGGTCCCTTTCCCCCTCACTACTTTCCAGCAGGTCAACCCCCAAACTGTACTGGTACATGGGGTTGTTCGTTCCCAGATGCACGACTCTACACTTGCCCTTGTTGAATTTCATCAAGTTTCTCCCCGCCCAACTCTCCAGCCTGTCCAGGTCTCGCTGAATGGCAACACAGCCTTCTGGTGTGTCAGCCACTCCTCCCAGTTTAGTGTCATCAGCGAACTTGCTGAGGGTACATTCAGTTCCCTCATCCAGGTCGTTGATGAAAATATTAAACAGCACTGGTCCCGGCACCGACCCCTGAGGGACTCCACTAGTCACAGACCTCCAGCTAGATTCTGCCCCATTGACTACAACTCTCTGCCTTCTTCCTTTCAACCAGTTCTTGATCCACCTCACTACCTGATCATCAAGCCCACACTTCCTTAGTTTATCTATGAGGATGCTGTGGGAGACAGTATCAAATGCCTTACTGAAATCAAGGAAAACCACATCTACCGCTCTACCATCATCCATCCACCTAGTTACTTCCTCATAGAAGGCTATAAGGTTGGTCAAACATGACTTCCCCTTGGTAAAACCATGTTGGCTACTCTTAATGACCCCCTCATCCTTGATATGTCTAGAGATGGTGTCAAGAATAAGTTGTTCCATCACCTTTCCAGGGATGGAGGTAAGGCTGTGCGGTCTATAATTACCCGGGTCCTCCTTCTTGCCCTTCTTATAGACTGGTGTGACATTTGCCATCCTCCAATCCTCAGGCACCTCTCCTGTTTCCCACGACTTACCAAAGATGATGGAGAGTGGCCTAGCAATGATCTCTGCCAGCTCCCTCAACACCCATGGGTGTATTCCACCCGGACCCATCGATTTATAGATGTCCAGATTGCTTAAGTGATCCCTAACCCAATCCTCATCTACCAAAGCAAACTCCACCTTTATCCTTGACTCCTTCTGGGGCTATAGGAATCTGGGGCCCCCAGGGAGAGTCTGCAGGAGTAAAGACAGAGGCAAAGAAGGCATTCAGCACCTCTGCCTTCTTTATATCCTCTGTCTCCAGGGCACCCACCTCGTTCAGCAGTGGGCCTATATCGCCTCTCGTGTTAGTTTTATCTGCTATGTATTTGAAGAAGCCCTTTCCATTGTCCTTAACCCGACTTGCAAGATTAAGTTCCAAGGAGGCCTTAGCTGTCCTAATTGCCTCCCTACATCCTCTAACAACTGTCCTATATTCCTCCCAAGTGGCCAGCCCCTCCTTCCATAATCCATAGATTCTCTTTTTCCACATGAGTTTGCCCAGCAGTTCCTTGTTTAACCATGCTGGTCTCCTGGCTCCCTTACTTGATTTCCTACCCATTGGGACGCTCTGAACCTGAGCTTGGAAGAAGTGCTCTTTGAATGCTGACCAACTATCTTGAGCCCCTTTACCACCTAGTACCCTTTCCCATGAGACTTCCCTTAGCAATTGATTGAAGAGGCCAAAGTTGGCCCTTCGGAAATCCAGAATTGTGGCCTTGCTAGGTATTCTATTCCTCCCACACAGGATCCTAAACTCCACCATCTCATGGTCACTGCAGCCAAGGCTGCCATTGACCATCACCACTTCAACCAGACCCTCCTTGTTGGTGAGTACTAGATCCGGCAGCGCTCCTCTCCTAGTTGGTTTGTCCACCATTTGCATTAAGAAGTTATCATCAATGCACTGGAGGAACCTCCTAGACTGTGAATGATTGGCTGTGTGAGTCTTCCAGCAAATATCAGGGTAGTTAAAATCCCCCATGAGGACCAAGGCATGTAGTTGCGAGGCTGCTTTCAGTTGCCTTTGTCCTGATCAGGAGGTCTATAATAGACCCCCACAACTGTACCACCCATACCAGCCTGTCCCTTAATTCATACCCACAGACTTTCCACTTGCCCCTCATCTGCCCCTGGACAGAACTCAACACATTCTAGTCGCTCTCTCACATAAAGGGCAACTCCACCACCTCGCTTTGCTGACCTATCTCACATTCCAGTCATGTGAGCTGTCCCACCATGTCTCTGTAATTGCCACCATATCATAACCTTTAGACCGCACTAACTCCTCCTGTTTATTCCCCATGCTGCGTGCATTGGTGTACAGGCATTTCAGGGAGCGAGCAGAGCATGCTAATGGCACCCTTGGGAGGCGGGAGGCCTTCTGGTCTTCATTAATACTAGAACAATGCCCCACTAGTTCAAACCCAGCTACAACCACCTCACACTTTGAATCTAACCTAAAGCTCTGTGAGTGAGCTCTGCTAGCTCTTGCCCTAGTACCCTTTTTCCCCTGTGGAACAGGGTCTAAACAACTATCCTTTCCCTCAAATGAAACAATAGATTGAGAGTCCTCCCTAGTCCGTCATCCTTCAAGCCCTAGCGTGTTTCATTTGGGCTTGTCCCCAACAGGCCCAGTTATCAACCCTTTCCCCTTCATATCTAGTTTAAAGCCCTGCCAATGAGCCCTGCTAACTCCTGCCCCAAAAACCTTTTCCCCCTCTGGGACTGGTGTCTCCCACCTGCCACCAGCAAACCAGGTGCCTCATATAGCAGCCCATGATTGAAAAACCCAAACCCCTGCCTTTGGCACCAGTCACGTAGCCATACATTAATCTGCAGACTCTTCCTATTTATCTATTCACCCTTGCTTGTAACAGGAATGAAGGCAAACACCACTTGCACTCCAGACCCTCTAACCAGCCGTCCCAGGGCCCTGAAGTCTCTCTTCATTGCCCTTGCCCTCCTTGCAATAATTTCATCACTGCCAACCTGAAAAACCATCAGCGGATAGTAGTCAGAGGGCTGCACCAGATCAGAGAGTTTCCTTTTAACATCTCTAATCTGAGCCCCAGGTAGGCAGCAGACTTCCCTGTGGGATGAATCTGGTCGACAAATGGGCCCTTCTCTTCCCCTCAGAAGGGAGTCACTCACCACAATTACTCTTCTTTTCTTCTTGGTTGAGGAAGTTCTAAGGCATGGGGGTGAGTGACAAGCCCTAGGTGAGTCACTAGATAGATCTACCCCTCCATCTCCATTTACCTGGCCCTGTAATTCCAAGACCTCATACCTGTTATTCAAGGGCAACTGGGAGGGAGGAAGGGATTGCGAGGGTTTTCACTTACCTCTCTGGGGAGAGACCTCCCTCCATACCTCCTTGTCCCTTAAGTTCACTCCTTCTATCTGATGGTTAGAAGGAAGGGGATCCATCACTTGTTCAACCACTTCCCTCTGCCCTTGCCTTAGGGTGTGGCTCCACCAATCTATTTCACTTTAGCATTCTCTGATGGCTCTCAACCTTTCTACGTCCTCCCTCAGTTCAACCACCTGCCTGAGCAGATCATTTATTCTCTCACACCGCACACAAGCGGTGTCACTGGCTCCCTCCAATACAAGTGCCAGGCTCAGGCATTCGCTGCTGCCAGAGACCTGCACGGCCGCATGACTGCGGGAAGGCTTAATCTGGGTACCTACATTATTCCTCAGTACAGCTTTTGGTCGTGTTGTGACCATGATCTATCTGGACGATTGGTTCGTCTACATCTCTCCGCACAAGAAAGAAGTCCTTCCTCCTCCTGCGCTCCAGGCGAGTCGTCTTGATCAGGCGGTTATCTCGCTCACCTGCCTGTGTGAAGTGCCTGCGTGAACTGCCTGTGTGAACTGCCGTGCAAACTGCCTCAACCTGCTCTGTTCGCCGCATCCCTGGTCACTCACGCTCCCTGGGCAGGTTTTTAACCACTCACAGCTGGTGCTGCTCCTCCTGGCTCAGCCCCCGGTGAGTCAGCTCCTCGCATGAGCTGGGCTGCCGGCTCCTGGGCAAGTCCTGTTGAAGACTTGAGGCTCCCTCCACGCTGGCTCTTGTCGCTCTGAGGTGAGGCTCCTGGACCCTTATCTTCCCCCGCTCAGATGACTTTAGGTGATATGAAATGTGATAAAATAAGCAGCAGATTTATTCATATTCGGTGGTTATCTTGTTCTACCTTGATTTCATAGTAATAGCTGTTTTAATTGCTCACAGGTTTCTTATAAGTGGACAAAATTACATGGGCATGACAGTGCATGTCAGATACCCATTTAAGTTTTGTTTTGGAGAAGGGAGGGGGTTTATTCTCCACTTCTGTTTTTTCCATCTGATGTTCAATATTTTAATCTCCACAGAAGGGAACCGCTGGTTTGCAAATAGTCTGTCAAAATTAATCTATTGTCCCTAATTCAACATATAAAGTGATCATGATCAGAAATACACAGCTAATACATTAAGTGGTAAAGAGCTCAACTGCTTTGGCACTCTTGATTAAATCAAAATTTATGTTTCAAACTTTGGTAAATGCAACATTCCCTTATGCCAAGCCTAGCTTAACGTGATTTAACAAAACTAAATTACAGAAGTAGTTTACAGTGCTCCTCAAAATATTATCATTAGCAAAGTGTAAAGCTCTGAAATTTGCCAAATATCCTAGTGATGCTTGGATAATGTGACCTACTTTCTGCTGATCAGAGATTGTTATGATGCAAAATGTGCCCTTAAGCATAAATGAATTCTAAATATCTAACATTTAGCAAGAAATATCCTTGCAGAAATGATGTCACATGTGAAATAGTTCTACTTTAAAAGAATCATTATCCTACAAACATATGGTAATTCAAAGCCAAGCACAAGACATGAGTAAAAATTGCATAACCAAAACATGGAATAAAAGTCTTTTATTTGACCCTGAAAAAAGACAGTACATGATTGTATGAAAGGGTCTGAGCTAATGCTGAAATTTTCCACTCACCAATATCTGGTGCATAAGAACAATAGCAAAAGTTAATTCTAGAATACTGATTTGAGCTACTACAGATGATTATCTTCATGACTTTTAGGTAATATATTCATATGTTTGGAATGTCTTCTTGAAATTTAATCTGAAATAGGAGTGATAGTGTATTACCTATAGACCAAAATCTAGTACTCCAGTGTTTTGTCTCTCTTTTAACACCATATGTCTTTTAAGAAATGAAATGCTATCAGTCCAAAAAGGTAGTTTTCTACAGAGATAACAGATGTAGTGTGAGGTGATAATAATACTGACAATATTATAATACAAGTTAAACATCCTAATGCACCATAACAATGAAAGCTTATGAAGCTTACAAATACACACACACACATAAAGCAATAAATAACACAATGCTGAAATAAATACATGTAGATTAAATAGATGCCAAATTTCATCTTTCCACAATTTAAATCATCATCAATGAAATGAAATCCGGGAGAAGCATGGCACTGCTATGGATTAATGTCAATATTTCTTAAACCAAATGTTTAACATTAAACACAACTAGATCAATTCATTATGACAATATAACCTATGTTCATGAAGTTAAGCTACACAGAAGTGAGATACTGAACTTTGTCCTCTATCAAAGTAGATTGGATTGGAATTTACCACTTAAAACATGCAGGAATCTTGCTAAGAAGTGTGCGGATAAAATGTGAGTTAGAAACATTATATATTGGTTCTTTCTTATCTTAGGGAGTTTTCTTAAATAGTTTTATAATTAGCTGTATAGTTATTTTCTGATCACATGCAAGTCAGGCTTAAGAACGCATTCACTTTGTGAATTCCAGTTAAAATGAAATTCAGATGGAAAAAAACTAACCACCCAGCTCAAATATCCAAAGCCCAGAACTAATAATATTCATATGTATGCAGATTTGCAGCACAATTTTAATTTCTTCTGAAGTATGTGCACATTGTCTTGTAATCTTCATTTATGTTACTGCACACCATTGTTTTCATATGGCCTGCCTCTTCAGTGCATAGGCTTATACATATCCTTAAAAAATTTTCCCCTCTTAATTCTAGGGAATAGCTCCCAGGCCAGAATACAAAAACTACAAGCCTAAATACTGAAGAGGTAAAATAAGGGGAGGCGGGGGGGCGTGGAATAAAAGTCAATGTTTCTGAGAGCCACTTAAACTGAAAAATGGAAATAGCAACTATACGTGAGAAGTAGCCAGGTTTCTCATGTAGGAAAATGTACAGTGGAGCAACAAACCCATACAGCAGAAAAAGAATCAGAGAGAGGCATAAGTAATATGTTCATAAAGCTCAGGGAAGAATGTAGGGAGTAACTGGCTGCTGCCAGGAAAACTGAAAGTATCTCAACACAAAGAGGAGTGGAAAGCAGGTTTTCTTTCATATAAACTTCTGTAAAAGTGTATCTACTGGCTATATCACCTGAGTGCCTCAACATGTGCAAATGGCCTTTATTGAGCTAATCAATAGAGAGCATTGCCTCCCTGGGTTAGTCAAGGCCAGCATGCGGAAGTGTACACATGGTTCAACCTAACATGGAGTACAAAAGCTTTAAGAAAAAAAAAACCTAAACACAAAACAACAAAATTAACTTTGAAGAGGGCAGCTGGCTTGATTAAATCACAGAACAGGTGATTATCATCTTAACTAATAAGGAAAATTACACTGTTAACCTTATTCGAGCTTCTGGCGAAATCTTCAATGTAATTTGCTGCTGGCACAGGAGGTCACTAAGCAGATTCCGGCAGGACCACATCACTGATGACATGAGCAGAGAGATCAGCCATGAATTGAGCACTCTAAGCATCAGGTTTATTTGTCTCAACAAGGTGCTCTGCAAAAGAGCATTGAAGCTCTGCTCTCCCCTTGAAGTCACCAATGTATTCACACTTCAGTGTATCTTTCCTCATGGGCTATGCAAAACTATTGCTATGCAAAACTATTGCTGAGTCAACTGCAAAATCAGTTCTGGAGAAAAATTCTTCTCCAGATAGACATCATCCACATTACATGATTTAGCAGCCTTGATTCAAGCATGATTTCCAAACTTCAAGATTCTTTTTTTTTTTTTTTGCATATAAAAAAAGTTGATTAACTGGGATTTCAGCAGTACAATAATCGTAGAATAAAAAATTAATTCAAGTTTTATAATATCTCATGTCTACACAGTAAAATTTTTTGCTTGTAGTCATTCCGGGATTGCATGATATCTAAACCAGGGCTGTGGTTTAGTAACTGAAGTAATGAGAAAACTTGCTTTTGTTTGCTTACTTAGAAAGCTCCCATTTTATGTTATGATATGGATGAAAAAAGAGATAATTCTTCATTCAGCCCAACATGGAGTGATTCTTTCTTATAAAAGAGAGATACTAGCCTTTAAATCTTTTGAGGGCTTTTTACAAAATAGCTGTTTTGGGTTTGGTTTTCAGTGTTAGATGTTTTCATCTAAACAATCTGCATTTTACACTGATTCTTTTTGCTCCTTTTTTGTTTAGAGATACAAGACTAGTGCTCAGAGAACTAATTTTTGTAGAAGAAAGACCCTGCTGTTAGAAAGAACAGGCAGCTTTTGCCAGTAGGAAGTACAAAACAAAGAAGCAAAATATTACAATCCATTTTATTATTTAAACCTCAGGTACAAAGATTGATTTAATCTTAAATTTATAACATCTTTCATAGCACTTTGTATGCAAAATACAAATGTCAATGCCAGTAGCATAATGTCCTGGGTTCAGCAGCAGCAGTGAGTTTTTCTCCTTCTTAGTAGCTGGTGCAGCGCTGTGGTTTTGACTTTCGGCCTGGGAATAATACTGATAAAGCCGATGTTTTCAGTTACTGGTCAGAATGTTTACACTGACCAAGGACTTTGTGAGTCTCATGCTCTGCCAGGGAGGAGGAGAAGCCAGGAGGAAGCAGGGACAGGACACCTGACCCAAACTAGCCAAAGAGGTCTTCCATACCACAGCACGTCATGCCCGGGGATGTAACTGGGAGTTATCAGGAAGGGCACGTCCTCTTTTCTCTGTCGGGCTCATTTCCGGAGGGTGGTATCGTATTCTCTTCCCTTGTTATTTCTCTTATCATTATTATTATTGGTGGTAGCAGCAGTGTTTTGTGTTATACCTTAGTTACTGGACTGTTTTTATCTCAACCCGAGGGAGTTACATTCTTTCGATTCTCCTCCCCATCCCTCTGGGGGGGTGGGGAGTAGAAACTGCGTGGCTGACTTGTCGACTGGCTTAAACCACGACAGTTCTTTTTGGCTCCCAACGTGGGGCACGAAGGGTTGAGATAACGACAGATCTGACCGGAGTGTGTCTAATCGTATTTGTGATAAGTATTCAGTGTTTTGGATTAATAGTCACTCATCACAATGCTGATTTATTGGCTCTCAAAGTTGTTGGTTTTGATCTCACAGTTTCAATACACCGTAGCTTACTTAGAGCCGGTATTAGCTGTATTAGTGGTTTTTAAGTGTGGGGCTTGGGCTAAGGTTATTGTCTCGTTGTATTTTATGGTAATGGCTTGTAATACAATAGAAAAATTGATCATGAAACTGATCTGGCTTATGTTCCCAGTGTGGTAACCACCTTTATACTTTGGGAAGCATATAATACAAGTGCTTAGCAATTACACATCTTTTTTCTCCTTCCTGGGTGGTCAACCTATGAAGGAGACATTCTGTTACGCTCCCAGTGCCCCTCCCAGACTGTTTACAGCATCGTTTGAGAGTTTTGAAGTTTTTGAGTGGCCTTTTAATATTGTTGAGACCTGTTTGCTGATTGTGATGGTGATCACCATGTTGGCACACATACAAAGTGTGTTTTGTCCACAGCTATTACCTCTGATCTCAAGAGTTAAGCAGAGTCGGGTTTGGGTCTTGTCTGGGGTTGGACGACAAAATAGGGGGATCGAGAAATTTTCCCCAAGGCTGGACAGCCATGAGTGGCAGGGTGTGTGGGATAGTATGGGCAAGTATCTAGGTCAGTGGGCCCCTCCAGTGTTTTGGAATTTCACCACCGAACAAGTGCAAAATCCAGAAGAATTAGTAAAACACTTAAATGAGGTGTGTTGTCATCCTGGTCATACCAGAGAGGGACAAATCATGTCAAAATGCTGGGGCTTGGCCTATGCTTACCGGGCCTTGTTCAACACTATCCAACACCTTCAAGAGGGAAAAAATGTCCCTGGATCTGAGGGCGAAGCAACGGACAGCGCAGCTACTCCAGCTCCGAGCACAGCAGCTACACCACCCCCAGCGACAAGTACAGCCACTACTCAAACTTCAACTGCAACAGACAGTGAAGCTATCCCAGCTCCAAGCACAGCAGCTACACCACCACCAGCAACAAGTACTGTTGCTACTCAAACCACAGTGATAATGACTGCAGCTAAACCAGAGGACCAATTTGTACCAATATCGATTGCCCCTCTACGCAAGAGAAAAAGCAAAAAAGAGGCAAGAAGGGTGAAGCAAGATGAAGAAACAATGTATTCACCACCCGGGCCACCATCTGATCAGGAGTCATCATCACATGGCGAAGAAGAGCTGACTTCTCGACCTTGTACCTCAACCGAGCTACAGAATATGGGAAAAGATTTTACCTGTCAACCAGGGGAGCACATCATCACCTGGTTGCTCCGATGCTGGGACAATGGGGCCGATGGTCACGAACTAGGAGGTACGGAAGCCAAGCAGCTGGGATCACTTGCTAGAGAAGGGGGAATTGACAAAGCAATTGCAAGAGAGAAAAAGTCCCTCAGTCTTTGGAGGCGGCTCTTGGCAGCTGTGAAAGAAAGGTTTCCATACAAGGACGATATTATGAGTCGTTTGGCCAAGTGGACTACTTTAGACAAAGGCATCCAGTCTCTGAGGGAATCAGCCATAGTAGAGATGATCTATCACATCAAACCAAATAACGGGGATATACCCATAGACCCAGATGAAGTCGAATGTACACGACCCATGTGGCGAAAACTTACACGGAATGCACCGTTATCATATGCCCATTCATTGGCAACAGTAACCTGGAATGACATAGCACCACTAACAGTGGATGAAATGATTCATAAACTCCGAGATTTTGAAGACAATCTCACCCCTTCCATCATCTCAGCTGTGGAAAAACTGTTTCAGGAGTTCAAACAATTGAGGGACGATCTATCTGATTTATCCAGCTCCTCACGTGTATCAACACACGTCTCAGCTATTAACAAAAGACATCCTATTGTTCGAGAGAGAAGATACAGAAGGCATACACCACGGGCCACCCTATGGTTTTACTTGTGGGATCATGGAGAAGACATGACAAAGTGGGATGGAAAACCTACTTCAGCTTTGGAGGAAGGGGTGCATGAACTGAAAATAGGAACAAGGGTCAAGGCTGATCATCCCATGAGAGCTGCGGCTTCAGTCTCTGGTGAGCAGGTTCCCAGATGATTTTGAAAGAGCTGATTTTACTCCAGCTCCTGTGATAAAGAAGACTAATCCCTTTCAACATGACTTAAGTGTCCAACGTTGTGATGACTATTAGAGGGGCCCTGCCTCCAGCCAGGTGGAGGTAGGGACAATCGGATTTACTGGACTGTGTGGGTCAGATGGCCTGGCACATCAGTCCCACAGAAGTATAAAGCTCTCGTAGATACCGGTGCACAGTGTACCCTGATGCCATCAAGCTGTCAAGGGGTGGAACCCATCTATATTTCTGGAGTGACAGAAGGATCCCAAGAGTTGCCTGTACTGGAGGCTGAGATCAGCCTGACTGGGAGGAAATGGCAAAAGCACCCCATTGTGACTATTCCAGAGGCTCCATGCGTCCTTGGCATAGACTACCTCAGGAGAGGGTACTTCAAAGACCCAAAAGGGTACCGGTGGGCTTTTGGTATTGCTGCTTTGGAGACTGAGGACATTAAGCAGCTGTCCAGCTTGCCTGGTCTCTCAGAGGATCCTTCTGTTGTGGGGTTGCTGAAGGTTAAAGAACAACAAGTGCCAATCACAACCACAACAGTGCACCAGCGGCAATATCGCACCAACCGGGACTCCCTGATTCCCATGCATAAGCTGATCCGTAGACTGGAGAGTCAGGGAGTGATCAGCAGGACCCGCTCACCCCCAAATAACCCCATATGGCCAGTGCGAAAGTCTAACCGAGAGTGGAGACTAACAGGAGACTATCGTGGCCTGAATGAAGTCACACCACCATTGAGTGCTGTCTTACCAGACATGCTAGAACTTCAGTATGAACTGGAGTCAAAGGCAGCCAAGTGGTATGCCACGACTGATATTGCCAATGCATTCTTCTCAATTCGTTTGGCAGCAGAATGCAGGCCACAATTTGCTTTTACTTGGAGGGGCATCCAGTTCACTTGGAACCGACTGCCCCAGGGGTGGAAACACAGCCCTACCATCTGCCATAGACTGATCCAGACTGCACTGGAAAAGGGGCAAGCTCCAGAACAGCTGCAATACATTGATGACATTATTGTGTGGGGCAATACAGTGGAAGAAGTCTTTGAGAAAGGGAGGAAAATAATCCAAATCCTGCTGAAAGACGGTTTTGCCATAAAACGGGGTAAGGTCAAGGGACCTGCACAGGAGATTCAATTTTGGGGAATAAAATGGCAAGATGGACATTGCCAGATCCCTACAGATGTGATCAACAAAATAACAGCAATGTCTCCACCAACTAATAAGAAAGAAACACAAGCTTTCTTGGGTGCTGTGGGGTTCTGGAGAATGCACATCCCAAATTGCAGTTCGATTGTAAGCCCTCTCTATCATGTGACCCGGAAGAGGAATGATTTTAAATGGGGCCCTGAGCAACAGCAAGCCTTTGAGCAAATTAAACGTGAGATAGTTCATGCAGTAGCCCTTGGACCAGTCCGGACTGGGCCAGATCTAAAAAATGTACTGTACACCGCAGCTGGGGAGAATGGTCCTACCTGGAGCCTCTGGCAGAAAGCTCCAGGGGAGACTCGAGGTCCACCCCTCGGCTTTTGGAGTCGGGGATAAAAGGATCTGAGGCCAGCTATACCCCAACTGAGAAAGAGATACTGGCAACCTATGAAGGGGTTTGAGCTGCTTCGGAGGTGATTGGCACTGAATCACAGCTCCTCCTGGCACCCCAGTTGCCCGTTCTGGGCTGGATGTTCAAAGGCAGGGTCTCCTCTACACATCATGCAACTGATGCTACATGGAGTAAATGGGCTGCACTAATTACACAACGAGCTCGAACAGGAAATCCCAGTCGTCCAGGCATTCTAGAAGTCATCATGGACTGGCCAGAGGGCAAAGATTTTGGAATGTCACCAGAGGAGGAGGTGATGCGTGCTGAAGAGGTCCCACCATATAATAAACTGTCAGAAAGTGAAAAGCAGTATGCCTTGTTTACTGATGGGTCCTGCCGTATTGTGGGAAAGCATCGGAGATGGAAGGCAGCCGTATGGAGTCCTCAACGACAAGTTGCAGAAACTGCTGAAGGAGAGGGTGAATCGAGTCAGTTTGCCGAGGTGAAAGCCATCCAGCTGGTCCTGGACATTGCTGAACCAGAAAAGTGGCCAGTACTTTATCTCTATACTGACTCATGGATGGTGGCAAATGCCCTGTGGGGGTGGTTGCAGCAATGGAAGCAGAGGAACTGGCAACGCAGAGGTAAACCCATCTGGGCTGCTGCACTGTGGCAAGACATCGCTGCCCGGGTGCAGAACCTGGTGGCGAAGGTACGCCATGTAGACGCTCATGTACCCAAGAGTCAGGCCACTGAGGAGCATCAGAACAACCAACAGGTGGATAAAGCTGCTAAGATTGAAGTGGCTCAGATGGACTTAGATTGGCAACATAAAGGTGAATTATTTTTGGCCCAGTGGGCCGATGACACTTCAGGTCATCAGGGCAGAGATGCAACATATAGATGGGCCCGTGATTGAGGGGTGGACTTAACAATGGACACTATTGCCCAGGTTATTCATGAGTGTGAAACATGTGCTGCAATTAAACAAGCCAAACGGTTAAAGCCTCTTTGGTATGGAGGACGATGGCTGAAGTATAAATATGGGGAGGCCTGGCAGATTGATTATATCACACTCCCACCAATCCACCAAGGCAAGCGCCATGTGCTTACCATGATGGAAGCAACCACCGGATGGCTGGAAACATACGCTGTGCCCCACGCCACTGCCCAGAACACTATCCTGGGCCTTGAGAAACAGATTTTGTGGCGACATGGCACCCCAGAGAGAATCGAATCAGACAATGGGACTCATTTCCGGAATAACCTTATAGATACTTGGGCCAAAGAGCATGGCATTGAGTGGGTATATGTGGAGACATGGTTAGCAAGCAAAGGTCATGTTCCCATGTCTGAGCTTAATTAAGCACAGATTCTGTGAAAGTGAGAAAAAACACCAGTTGTGTACAGTTGCCAGAAGTGGAAAAACCCTGGAAGTTAACCAATAGAGATAGAAGACCAGCCGGCCTGTAGCTAAAAATTGTCTGTGAACTAGGAGCAGAGACCTTGAGGGGAGGATGTGTATATGAGCAGGGGAAAATCACCAAAATGCACCTGGAATGTACCCAATGCTGTATATGCCAACCAATCACTACGGGAAGCTGTGTGTACGTGGCAGTTTGACACTATATATACCCATTATTTGAGCACAATAAACGGATCACTTTTATCAATCATATTGATTGTGCATGTGTTCCCTCCGTGCGCGACGACAGGTATATCAGATCCCCTACCATGCACCAGCCTCTGGGAAAATCGAACGGTATAATGGGCTGTTAAAAACTACACTGAGAGCAATGGGTGGGGGAACTTTCAAGCGTTGGGATACACACTTACCAAAGGCCACCTGGTTGGTCAACACCAGAGGATCTGCCAACAGGGCTGGCCCAGCCCAGTCAGAACTTTTACATATTGTAGAGGGGGACAAAGTTCCTGTGGTGCACATGAAGAATTTGCTGGGGAAGACAGTCTGGGTTATTCCTGCTTCAGGTAAAGGCAAACCCACTCGTGGGATTGCTTTTGCTCAGGGACCTGGATATATTTGGTGAGTAATGCAGGAAGATGGGGAAGTCAGATGTATATCTCAAGGGGGTTTGATTTTAGGGGAAAACAGACAATGAACTCAATTGTATGCTGTTGCCTGCTATAGCCCATCAACTAGAAGTCTGCAGGGCACCAGCGACTGGCCCTGACTTCCCTCCGATCATCATCCCAACAGAGAATGAACTCTGATAGAACCGGACGAGTTCTACAGTAAAGGAATGATCAGCATCAGCAGGCAACAGTCCAACACTGCACACAGCCTCTCCTGCCCTGAAAGACTGTTACAAGATATGGAGCCCAAAATCATGGACCAAATGGACTCAGCAGCTGTATAGGAATTGGTCCATGCACTAAGATAACCGTGCACTGAGATGAGAGTGAGGGTATATGGAAAATGTGGGATCTGAGCATGACGTGAATGGAATGAAATAAGGGGTGGATACTGTCCTGGGTTCAGCAGTAGCAGTCGCTTTTTCTCCTTCTTAGTAGCTGGTGCAGCGCTATGGTTTTGACTTTCGGTCAGTTTTTCTCCTTCTTAGTAGCTGGTGCAGCGCTGTGGTTTTGACTTTCGGCCTGGGAATAATACTGATAAAGCCGATGTTTTCAGTTACTGGTCAGAATGTTTACACTGACCAAGGACTTTGTGAGTCTCATGCTCTGCCAGGGAGGAGGAGAAGCCAGGAGGAAGCAGAGACAGGACGCCTGACCCAAACTAGCCAAAGAGGTATTCCATACCACAGCACGTCACGCCTGGGGATGTAACTGGGAGTTATCAGGAAGGGCACGTCCTCTTCTCTGTCAGTCTCATTTCCGGTGGGTGGTATCTTATTCTCTTCCCTTGTTATTTCTCTTATCATTATTATTATTGGTGGTAGCAGCAGTGTTTTGTGTTATACCTTAGTTACTGGACTGTTTTTATCTCAACCCGGGGGAGTTACATTCTTTCGATTCTCCTCCCCATCCCTCTGTGGGGGTGGGGAGTAGAAACTGCGTGGCTGACTTGACGACTGGCTTAAACCACGACACATAAAAATGGCAAACATCATGAAGTTATGCCTAAGTGTTTGTTAAAAGAGCACATTCTGCAAGGTTTTATTTTGTTTGCTACCAAAATTTTAAGTTAGCAGAAAAAAATATTTCTATGTCAATTTATAATCAGAACAGTTTTAGTTTCACAGTATTTAAATAATTTTAAGATTTCTTGAGCCACTAGAACTGAGGCTTCTAAAAAGAAAAGGCATGAATATTTAAAAATGGGGCTAGAAGAAAAATATTTAGAAAAATTGTCCTGGGTTCAGCAGTAGCAGTCATTTTTCCTCCTTCTTAGTAGCTGTTGCAGCACTGTGTTTTTGACTTTCAGCCTGGGAACAAAGCTGATAACACCGATGTTTAGACTGACCAAGGACTTTGTGAGTCTCATGCTCTGCCAGGGAGGAGGAGAAGCTGGGAGGAAGCAGGAACAGGACACCTGACCCAAACTAGCCAAAGAGGTATTCCATACCACAGCACATCATGCCCAGGATGGAGAACTGAGAGTTCCCGGAAGGGCTGGATCACAGCGGGGTGGGGGCGAGGTACCGGTTGGTGAGCGGTTGTATTCTCTTCCTTGTTATTTCCTTTATCATTATTATTATTGGTGGTAGCAGTAGTGGTTTGTGTTATACCTTAGTTATTAAACTGTTCTTATCTCAACCCGTGGGAGTTGCATTCTTTTGATTCTCCTCCCCATCCTTCCAGAAGCGGAGGGAAGAAAGGTGTGGGGGGGAAGTGGACTTTGTGGTTCTGATTTACAGCCTGGGCTTAAACCACGACAGTTCTTTTTGGCGCCCAACATGGGGCACGAAGGGTTGAGATAACGACAGATCTGACCGAGGCACAATGCTGATTTATGGGCTCTCAAAGTTGTTCTTTTTGATATCACAGTTTCTGTATGTCGTTGCTTACTTAGAGCCCGTATTTGCTGTGTTAGTGTCTTTTAAGTGTGGGCCTTGGGCTAAGGTTCTTGTTTCACTGTACTTCATGGTAATGGCTTGTAATATGGGCGGGCTCCGGCAGCAGGGTGGGATGAACGTGGCTGTGGACTTGTACCTGGCTCTCCCGCTGCTTTTCACCGTCCTGGCCCTCGTCCTCGCCTCCGTCTTCGTGAGGCTGCGGGGATCTGAGAGGGAGCGGCCCCGGGAGCCGGCGGCGGCCGAAGCTGCCCAGGAGAGCGGCCCCGGGGACCAAGCGGCGGTGGGAGCAGGGCCGGAGGGCGGGAAGGAGGCGGCTGCTGGTGGAAGAAGTGGGGGCGGTCGAGGAGGGGAAGGAGGCAGCTGCCGAGCAGCGGGAGGAGGCGGCGGAGGAGCCGAGCCCCGCGGCCGAGCCCAGCCCCGTGGCGGCCGAGAGCATCCCCCAGCAGCCCACCGAGCCCCGTGAGCCTGAGCCGCAGGAGGATGCAGGAGACCACGCAGCGCTTTCCAGCAAGGCAGAGGAGGAAGATCTGGACTCAGAAGAAGAGAAGCTGGTGGTGAGAGAGCCGGCAAGCATAGCAGCACCATTTGAGAGTTCTGAAGGTTTTGAATGCCCTTTGGGTACCCTTGGGACTTGCCTGCTGATTGTGATGGGGATCACCATGTTGGCACACACACAGAGTGTGTTTCACCCACGGCCATTTTGTCTGATCCCGAGAGTTAAGCAGAGTCAGGTTTGGGTCTTGTCTGGGTTTAGACAATACAGGGGGACCGAGAGGTTTTCCCCAAGGCTGGACAGTCATGAGTGTCACGGTGTGTGGGACAGTATGGGCGAGTATCTAAACCACTGGGCCCCTCCAGTGCTTTGGAAGCGTCGGAGATGGAAGGCAGCTGTGTGGAGTCCCCGACGACAAGTTGCAGAGACTGCTGCAGGGGAGGATGAATTATTTTGAGCCTGATGGGCCCATGACACTTCAGGCCATCAGGGCAGAGATGCAACATAGAGATGGACTCATGATCGAGGGGTGGACTTTGCAATGGGCCTCTCCTGCCCTGAAAGACTGTTACAAGAGATGGAGCCCACCATCATGGACCGAATGGACTCAGCAGCTTTATAGGGATTGGTCCGTGCACTAAGATAAGAGTGCACTGAGATGAAAGTGATGGTATATTGAAAATGTGGGATCTGAGCATGACGTGAATGGTATGGAATAAGGGGTGGATACTGTCCTGGGTTCAGCAGTAGCAGTCATTTTTCCACCTTCTTAGTAGCTGCTGCAGCACTGTGTTTTTGACTTTCAGCCTGGGAACAAAGCTGATAACACCGATGTTTAGACTGACCAAGGACTTTGTGAGTCTCATGCTCTGCCAGGGAGGAGGAGAAGCTGGGAGGAAGCAGGGACAGGACACCTGACCCAAACTAGCCAAAGAGGTATTCCATACCACAGCACATCATGCCCAGGATGGAGAACTGAGAGTTCCCAGAAGGGCTAGATCACGGCAGGGTGGGGGTGAGGTACCGGTTGGTGAGCGGTTGTATTCTCTTCCTTGTTATTTCCTTTATCATTATTACTATTAGCGGTAGGAATAGTGGTTTGTGTTATACCTTAGTTATTAAACTGTTCTTATCTCAACCCGTGGGAGTTGCATTCTTTTGATTCTCCTCCCCATCCCTCCAGAAGCGGAGGGAAGAAAGGTGTGGGAGGGAAGTGGACTTTGTGGTTCTGATTTATGGCCTGGGCTTAAACCACGACAGCAAGTTATTCCACAGAGACCTTGACATAATTCTGTTACTTTAGTAGATTATAAGAAACTATTTCACTCAAAGCATAAAGAGATCCAAAATAAAATTAATAGTATAGAATTTTACTATGTATAAAAATAATTAAATTCAAAATCCACATGCCTTGTAAACTGAAAAAACAGGACTATTCGATAAATAAATATTTATTTCATTCTCTTTGACATAGTATGTAAGTAGTATGAAAAATATCCAAAATGTTCTCCCCTCAATACATCAAATTTAGGCTTCACTAGAGAGACAAAAATACACCCAGTCCCAACTTTAAAGCAAGCCTATAAGTAAAGCCTGCAGTCTTGCATCCCACTCATTTCAAGGCAGTGAATCTAAACACACATTTATGTTCTTCTACACAGTATACCTGCTGGACTGGGAACATAGAAACAACTTTAGGTCATAGAGCCCTCAGGAAATTTTTTAATTTTTCAATAGTGCTCTAAAGAATGATAAGACGACATAAACACTTTTGATTTGTAAAAATATTTCTCACATAAATGCACATTCATCTGCCATAATGTCTTAGCACAACATGAATAATTGGTACTTCAGCCACATTCTGCTTCTTTTTCTCTTAGGTTAGTCACTGCAGTAGTCATATAATCCGGCAGCCAAAAGAGCTTTTACTGACATATGTATTTATATACTTTATATCCATTTTCTTGTTAGCTCCACATGCAGAAGGTACTAGATACTGCTGAATTTAAACAAAAATGCTGAAAATATAATGAGTAGATAATAGCTTAAAATGAAATATTTTAAATGTTTAGCTAAATATAGTTAGTTTGCAAACTAACTTTAAAAAAATAAAAAAGCTTTAAAAAAATACATTCGCTAAAAAGATTTGATAAAAACAATTTTAAAAGGCCTTCTAACATGTCTCGGGTATCCAGCAATGTTCATGTGAAGACTGGCGTGTTAATTCACAGCATATTTTTTCAAATAACCAATTTACCATATTATCATGAACACCTCCATCAGGTACATGCTGAACCTGGATGTTTGAGCGTATCTCTGAAATTTATTTCATAGATGTTCTACAACACAGAAAATTGCTGAAGACACAATCTAAATTATTCAATAAAAAGCCCTCAAACCTCTGTTATTAATAAAAGAGAAACTCAACCTTAACTTAGTAGAGGAAATATTCTTATTTCCTCATATTCATTGTGTGGGGTCCATCATTTTAAAGCAAAGAACCAAAATTATTTATATCCTTAATAAATGTCATAGACTAGATTAAGTTGAAGTGGACATCTGCAGGTCCTCTGGGCCAGCCTGCCACTCAAAGAAATGTCCAAATAGGTTAGGTTATTCAGGGCCCTCTCTGGCAAATCTTTCAGAATGTCCAAAAATGAGGTTTCACAAACTCTATAGGCAAGTTTGTCTAGTGTTTAACCATGCAAATTGTGAAAATTTCCTTAACGTTGTTGGAGTTATAGAGAAAAATGTAGTAAATTGCAAACTCAGAGCTTTGTATTTCATAAGGCATCTATGAAAACTACACTATATCTTTTCCTAAATTTAAAAATTGTAATTCAAAATAGATTATAAATATGGTAAAATGTAGTTTTTTCAGAATTTTAAAATATTTATGTCAATAATTCAGATATGAAACCTCACAGTCTTTCTTCATAGATTTCAGAAACAATGTAAGTACAAAATTAGCAATGTTAAACACTTACCCTCTGAATAATACAAGGTCTTCACCCCTACATGTGTCACTGCAGTATCTTTCATTGTCACTGACTTCAGCTTCATGAATTCCTTTCAATTTCATCTTTGCAACCTTGTTCGATTTTAACCTTTTTTCCCCCTAAAATGTTCCTGTATTTACCAACATTAAAATAGATTAAACAGACACATATAATTTACTGTATTAGAGAAAAGTAAATTAAGAGTTTTAGATTACTGTAACATATATTTGTGTCACAGCTTTGGTGAGAGGTCAATAATCTTTAAACAGTCAACAAAATGACTGTAAAGCTGCTCAATTTTAAAACTCCAGTAATTCTGCTGATGTGAAACCAAAGTCCAGCTAGTGGTTTCACAAAGTCAGTAGTTTCCAGAAATCAGCTCCCTTTTCTCTTTAAAAGGTCCAGCAACGACTGCTTCTTTTTTAATTTTCCACTTTGTGTTTTGGTTGAAATGATGATGATATAAATAAGTCTTTTTTTCTTAAATATTGTTGCTATTATCCTTAGGAGGATATGCTTTCAGAAACTATAAAATCCACTTCCTAGACACTCTCAGGTGAATCTGCAACTGTAAGGAACTTTTACCATAACCAACAATCTGCCTGAAGCTAAACCTCCTCATCAGTATAATGCAATAACACAGACGAATGTAAAGGGGCCCTGGACAACATATTGTGTGGATTAAAAAAAAAAAAAAAAAAAAAAAGAGGGAAAAAGAAAAATATACTTTTCAGCTTTCACATTCTGTCCCTGCATAAGTCATTTGAGCTGTTTGCATATTCTCATCTCCTGAGCAATTATATTCACACTTAACCAGAGCACCTGAATTTGCAGCTGCTTAATGTTTTGTCAAGAGCTGTTACAGATTTTCAATGATACTCAAAAATGTATCTTATTTACCCTTAAGAGAAATAGAGAAATACATATTCAAGATATGTTTCTAAGTTTCTTTCGCTCTTCACAGAATCAAGTACAAAGAAAATTTACAGTTTTCCTGTAGCAAAAAGATGACAGCTTAGAATTTTTTCAAACTTTTCAAATCTACAGTAGAATTTCAGGATGTCTTACACTACCTGCTTAACACTGCATATAGTGCCATAATGTTACAAAAAACAGGACAATAAGAAACAAATAAAACTCTTCTCAAAAATATTAACTTCTGCTACAGGTGTTATGAGGAGTAGTCCTAATGTCTGGGCTACAGTATGCACAGTTCCTTAAATACCTACAAATGAACTAACTGGTGACTCAAGGAAACCATAGAAGTGGTGACTAATAGAATTCTTATTTATCCCAAGAAGTTTTGACATGTCTTTCACTATCTGGACCCTAAGTGCTTCTGAAAATATCTGCTAAATACACATGTCCTCAAACACTTTGAAAATTCACTCTTCTCTGTTAACATCAAGACTGTTCAAAAAAAAAAAAAAAAAAAAAAAAAACAACCAACCAAACAAACAAACAAAAAACCACCAAAAAAACCCCATTGAAAACCACATTGTGATTTTTTTGTTTTTTAAAAATATATAGATTTTAATTAGAATTCTGAAGTCTTTATATACATCCACAAATCCATAAGTAAGAAGAATGCAATGTGTTTTTAACATGTGATGGAAAAGGTATGGGTTTCATCTAGCAGCAAAATAGTATCACTTCCTCTGGCTCAATTAATAACTTAAGACCCTGATTTCCACCAACATAAACCAATATCAGCTAGACAGCTATGGATCATGAAACACTATCTATAACAATGAGTAAAACAAAACAATAAGTTAGCATCTTTACATATTCTAGATCAAAAAGTAGATTTTAGACAGAATTTGGAAATTTGAAGCATTTTACACACAGGCCCTGAAATTTTCAAATAAGTGACACTGAGTTATAATACTTTCAGTGAGTAATTCTGTTTGCATAATAAATTTGTCCAACTACCAGCTGTCGGGATAATGTGAAAATTAAACAAAAAAGATCATGATAACAAATTTTAGGTAATAAATCCCCAAAATGCAACTGGTGTCCTATCTGTCTACCCTGGGTTTACACAAAAATAGTTACAACCACATTCTTTAGTTATGGCTACTGTTGATTGTTGACGGAATGCATAAATAAATCTTGAACAGAAGAATATTAGTTTAAATACTCGAAGAAAAGATTGCATTGCAATTTGAATACTTTAAATGTAAAAATATTTCTTTGGAATTGGATATTTTTGACTCTCGAAAGGTCATTCCCTTTCACAAAGGGAATTATTTTCCATTTATTTATAGTACAATCCTATAAAAATGTGCTACATTTGTAAATTTTCATGGAAGGGCAGTGTAGAGTTAAGGTGCACACAGACTCTTGCACTCAGTTTCCATAAATATTTGGTTGCTGTTCATATGACATATAAAACTCCTTAAAGGTAATGTTCCATACATAAGTTCCCTGTACCATACATTACCTTAAGGTAATGTTCCATTCAGCTTTGGTGAGGTAGGTGTTTTAAAATTGTAACCATTAGAAGTATTTACTGAACATAGTATTTTATAATTCTTTTTGGCACCAAATCATTTATCCACTGACTCAGCAAGGGATGCTGAATGCATTTTATATCCATTAATGCTGTGTGAATGTCAATTTAACACCATTTTCAATAAAAAACAGTTTGGGAAAGGATTATTATTCAAAAGGCTACTTTAATTAAGAACATTTCTTTGCAGTTCAGTGCAAGAGTTCAAAACTTTTCCATTTCTTACTTGCAGATTGTACTTTTATGGAACAGACTTCTATTAGTTTTCCATATTAAAAATTTAAATAGCAATATTTTCCCCAATGGCCTTCGTAATTAGAACTATCTGGCTAGAGCATCATTTTACATTGAGAGTTTACTTTCAAAAGTATTACCTCAATATAAGGATTAAATTATTATCATTATAGAATCATAGAATCATAGAATAGTTAGGGTTGGAAAGGACCTTAAGATCATCTAGTTCCAACCCCCCTGCCATGGGCAGGGACATCTCACACTAAACCATGTCACCCAAGGCCTCATCCAACCTGGCCTTGAACACCGCCAAGGATGGAGCATTCACAACCTCCCTGGGCAACCCATTCCAGTGCCTCACCACCCTCTCAGTAAAGAATTTCTTCCTTATATCCAATTTAAACTTCCCCTGTTTAAGTTTTAACCCGTTACCCCTTGTCCTGTCACTACAGCCCCTGATGAATAGTCCATCCCCAGTATCCTTGTAGGCCCCCTTCAGATACTGGGAGGCTGCTATGAGGTCTCCACGCAGCCTTCTCTTCTCCAGGCTGAACAGCCACAACTTTCTCAGCCTATCTTCATACGAAAGGTGCTCCAGCCCCCTGATCATCCTTGTGGCCCTCCTCTGGACTTGTTCCAACAGTTCCATATCCTTTTTATGTTGAGGACACCAGAACTGCACACAATACTCCAAGTGAGGTCTCACGAGAGCAGAGTAGAGGGGCAGGATCAGCTCCTTCAACCTGCTGGTCATGCTCCTCTTGATGCAGCCCAGGATACGGTTGGCTTTCTGGGCTGCGAGCGCACACTGCCAGCTCATGTTCATTTTTTCATCGACCAACACCCCCAAGTCCTTCTCTGCAGGGCTGCTCTGAATCTCTTCTTTCCCCAACCTGTAGCTGTGCCTGGGATTGCTCCAACACAGATGTAGGACCTTGCACTTGACATGGTTAAACTTTATCAGGTTGGCATCAGCCCACCTCACAAGCGTGTCAAGGTCCCTCTGGATGGCATTCCTTCCCTCTGACGTATCAACTGAACCACACAGCTTGGTGTCATCGGCAAACTTGCTGAGGGCACACTCAATCCCACTGTCCATGTCACCGACAAAGATGTTGAACAAGACCAGTCCCAAAACCAATCCCTGAGGGACACCACTCGTTACTGGTCTCCAGCTGGACATCGAGCCATTGACCACAACTCTTTGTGTGCGGCCATCCAGCCAGTTCTTTATCCACTAAGTGGTCCACCCATAAAATTGATGTCTCCAATTTAAAGACAAGGATGTCATGTGTGACAGTGTCGAATGCTTTGCACATATCCAGGTAGATGATGTCAACTGCTCTGCCCCTGTCCATCAGTTTCATAGCCCCGTCATAGAAGGCCACCAAATTGGTCAGGCAGGATTTCCCCTTCGTGAAGCCATGCTGGCTGTCACCAAGCACCTCCTTGTTTTTCATGTGCCTTAGCATGCCTTCCAGGAGAATCTGCTCCAAGAGTTTGCCAGGCACAGAGGTGAGACTGACTGGTCTGTAATTCCTTGTGTTATGCATTTTTCCCTTCTTAAAAATGAGGGTTATATTTCCCTTTTTCCAGTCGTCGGGAACTTCACCTGACTGCCATGATTTTTCAAATAGGATGGCCAGTGGCTTAGCAACTTCATTCGCCAGTTCCTTCAGGACCCGCCGATGGATTTCATCAGGTCCCATGGGCTTCTGTACATTTAGGTTTTTAAGATGGTCTCGAACCGGATCCTCCCCTACAGTGGGCCTAGGGTCTTCATTCTTACAGTCCCTGCATCATTATCTTATAGATTTTTATATTTTCCACCAAGAGAACAAAATAAAAATTTTTTGGTACTATACACGGATCTATCATACTGGGGAAGGTACACAGATCTTTTTTATTTTTTACATAGATTTCTGCTTTCTTAATTTAGATCCTTTATCTTTGTCATTATCTCTCTTCTATTACAATCCTTTTCCTTAAGTCACCTTTTTATATGTTTATATTATAATAGTTTTTATCACATGATTTTAAGGCCTTTAACAAGATGAAGATAAGATCTCTGGGTTTGGATTAATTTTTGTATAATGCATACAATTCAAACATGTAGCTTTGGCTGAAAAAGAACATTAGTAAGGTTTAGCTGTTAAAACAGACCTAAAGAAAGAATGTATCTACCACTTCCACAAATGCAAGTTATATTGTTATATATACATATCCTTCTCACATGGCTTGTTCTTCAGTGTAATAGTTCTGATAAACAGAATTACCAATCGGTCATCTAGAATTCTTTATTGCCTGTCATCCTGTCCCAGTTTCATCTGGCATAGAGTTAATTTTCCTCCCAGTGGCTGGTACAGTGCTGTGTTTTGGATTTAGTCTGAGAATAATGCTGATAACACACTGATGTTTTAATTGTTGCTCGGTAGCACTTACCCTGATCAAGGACTTTTCAATCTCTCATGCTCTGTCAGTGAGGAGGGGCACAAGTAACTGGGAAGCAGCAGAGACAGGACACCTGACCCAAACTAGCCAAAGAGGTATTCCATACCACAGCATGCCATGCCCAGTATATAAACTGGGGGAGCTACACGGAAGAGCCAGGTTGCTGCTCGGGTTGGGCTGGGTATTTGTTGGTGGGTGGTGAGCAATTATACTTGTGTTTGGTTTCTTGTTCGTTTTTTTCCTTTCCTTTTTCACTTTTATATCTCTCTCCTTGTTGTTTCCCTTGGTAGTAGTATTATATTGTATTTTATTTTAGTTATTAAACTGTTCTTATCTCAACCCATGGGGTTTATATTTTTTGAATTTATATTGCTATTATTACACATATCTTATCATAATCACTTCATTTTAGCAGCCCCTTGTGCCTGTGACATCATCTACTTGTTTACTTATTCAGTCATTTATTTATTTGCAAAGCTTTGTTTCTGCTGCTAGCTCCACTGCTCTTTCCAATGCCCTTCCTGTATTCCTGAAGAAGAACATTGAAGAAGAGTTTACATTTATATTTACATGCTTGGGGAGGAATGTGATGAGGAAGGGTGGAGGAATGAGCGAGCAGCTGCATGGTACTTAGTTGCCGGTTGGATCGTAAGCACAACACAGCCCAAGGTTTCTCTCACTTCTCTTGATGGGACCCTTATGTAACTGTCTCCAAAATAACTGAGATAATAAAATAAAAAATCTGACAAGAGATATTAAAGTATCTTTCATTTATCAACTGAGCAACTAATACCCTTGAACACAAATTTCACTATCAAGTTTGAGGTGCAATTAGGACATAAGAAACAATTTTATTTCTTGTATTTCAGGAAAGCATTTTTAATTTATATGGTGGCTAGTACTGACACTATGAACCTCTTCCAGGCATACGGCAGACTTCCTAGAGGCCATGCTACTGTACATTATCAAATTGATAACTTTTGCTAGCATTTTTAAGATACCATTGATGCTTGAGACTGGCAGAAACAAAATGACAGAGGCAATATATATATTAAGTGTTTCAGGTGAAAGCAATCTTAATGATCCATCAAAGAATGTGTAAGTGATTCACATTACATTCTTAGTTCACGGGCACTAAGGGCACTTATGTTTCATTAAAAAGAAAAATGTTATTTGCTATTATTACCATGTCCTATCATAATCATTTTAGTGGCCCCTTGTGCCAGTGCCATCATCTACATGTTTACTTATTCAGTCATTTATTTATTTGCAAAGCTTTGTTTCCGCTGGTAGCTCCACTGCTCTTTCCACTGCACTTCTTGTGTTCCTAAAGAAGGGTTGTCACCTTTGCCAGAGGGGGTTTCTGGGTGGGAAGGGTTCCTGCTAATGACTGTACTCGCAGAGTGCACAGACTTATCCAGTTGACAAGCAGACACAGAACCTGCATTTTTTCATGTCCCAGATGCAGGTGGATTAGTTGCCCACCTACAAAGGTTATTCTCCTGCAGAAGGAGCTCTTCTAAGCTCATTTTAGCAGATTTCCAGAGGGAGACTTAGGACATATGCCACCACTCCTTTTTTTTTTGTGGCTTGGAATAAACACATTTCAGAAAGCACCTAAGATTTTTTTGCATAGGGTCAAGAACAGAGTTTCTTTTGAACTCATAGAACACTCCAGTGTAAAGACAGACAGGTTCAAACATTGCAGCTTCTGCTTTCAATATTCACACGCTTAATTGAGTTTTTCTTTTTTATCAGTTTGCCAGACTGCATTTGGTTTTTAGGAAAGTTTTGTGGCATTTTTTCTGATAATATGGTTATATTGTGTTTATAGGGTTTTATGTTCCCCTTCTTTATGTAAATTTTTATTGCTATAGTCATCACTGGTGTTAAAATCAAGGCTTTCAGACCTTTTGTATTCTGTAAAGGAAAATTCAGGCTAAGTAAATGTTTACTGTCATTTGCAGAATGTGATAATGATAGGAAAATTGAAGAAAGTCTCCCTTTGACCTACAAAATATGGAGATTTACCTACCTCCACAAACCAAGATTTCTGAATCCCAGTAGAACCGTTGAATGTTGAAACCCAGCTTCCACAGGGTTTCTAACAAACTATGGAATCACTAGAAATGCATGGTTTCAGCTGCTCTCAGCATTTCCAATAAAATCTCCCTTTCAAGGAAGCGGGATGTTTCCCCAAAGGAGTAAAGCATTTCCTGTATGTTAACAAATATGGTGTTAGGATAGGAAACTCTAAAAGCCCTTCTGAGAAAACAACTATAGTATAGAAAGAATTTCCTCTTATTGGTTCTCACCAGCTTCTCTAAATGTAGATTCCAACTGTAATCAGAGGCCACATACATCATACAAAGTGGAAAATCCACTGTAAATACTTTACTAACCATGTAGAGTTGGTAATGTATAGGCATATTAATACAACCTGTTTTGTTTCCTCATTGTCCTGTTATAATTTCAGAAAACAGTTCAGATGGTTTAACTTCAAAAAAATGGAAATAATGATTAAGGTTTAAGATAGTGTTAAGTTTATAACTTGTCATTCTTCTGTATAATTTCTGTAAGCAACATAGAATTATTTTCAGGATTGTGCCCTGTTTTAATGTTTCCATGTACACAATAGCTTTGGTAGTTGCAATTGCATTCAGCCAAAATTCCTATTTCAACAAGAGATCCAGAAGCAGATCTGCTTTATAAATGAGCTTAGTCAAGAAGTTGCTTGTAATGGTGGGTGCTTCTCATCACCCAAGAAGGTAATTACACTGTATTTTGGAAATGCTGAAAAAATTTCTATTTCACATGCAGCTTTGTGGCAAATCAAAACCAGACTTCAGTTCTGGTGAAATCTGAAGACCTTTATGTCTCGTCTCACATCCCTTTTATAGTCTACTAAGTGCTAAGCAGTAACTTTCCACTCTCTTGCTTCCTTATCATCCCGATTTAGCAAAACTACTAAGGGTTACAAATATTCACACTGTTTGGTCTGTCTTTGAGATGCACATCCTGCTTCATCTTGCAAACCGCCTGCTTTGTTTTGCTAACTGATCTTTATCCTTCAGTGTTCTCTCTACAGTTCCCAAGGCTTAGGCCTGAGCAGGGCAATAGCACTTGGTGTTTTCTTTGCCATTCCCAGGGCTTAAACGGGACCAGGGTGATAATGCCTGGATCCATTTCGTTAACTATTTCTGTCCCGTCACCCACATCTACCCTTTTTTGTTTTACTTAAAGACAGCTTCTATAGATTTATGATCTACTTTTGCCAAAGTTTCTATATTCTCCACTAACTATAGTAGCAAACAAGGCACACATATTAGGATACCTAAAAAGGCTAACAAAATGTTTAAAATAAAGCCATCCTGTAATGCTCAAGCCAGAAAACACTTTGTTCAACCAATTCAGTCCCTCATCTTCCTGAAGGTGTGCTGTCCTTGTTAGTAAGTCCAGAATGCTTTTATGAATGATCTGATAAATTCATGCAGCACATACCACCAAAATCTTCACACCCATGGTCTTGAGGTAACAATAAAAATCAACAGCCGTCCTGTTCTGTAGTGAGGCATGCCTCACGGAATCAACGTCTGAAAGCAACCCTGCTGTCCAGTGGTACCCTTTCCAGTGGTACCATGGAGCACTGGGCTCCACGATCTCATTTTTTTACTTTAATGTCTCTAAAATAGTTCTCTAAATGACTACAATTTTTCACAGTGTTATCACCTTTGTATCTGCATCCCACAATTTAACTCCTGCCCGATCCCACAAAGAGATCTCAAATATGGTGGACTCATCAATCTCTGGATAACGCGTCTTCAACCATTTCAACATTAAGTCTGTCTCTTTGAAGGTTGCTCCCTTCTTCTTAAGAAGGACTGAAGACATGCATAAAATGAAGGCTTCTTCCTCAGTAATATTCCTCTGCATAGTCCCATTTCCTGCTGCTCACCTTTTCCAGGCGATCTTATGTCCGGACCTCTTCAGTGCTCCCCCACGGGCCTCCTCACCTCTCCAGGTGATAGGTTTGTGTCTGCATGACTTCAGTGGTCCCCACCGGACTCCTCTGAGTTCAGCCAACCTACACCACCAGCTGCCAACTCCAACAGATTAGCCCAAGTTCCTCCTGTTCGGGCACCATTTGTGGCGTACCAAAGACGAACTCCAGTTCTGATGAAATCTGAAGGCTTTTATGTCGTGTCTTGCATCCTTTTGTAGTCTACTAAGTGCTAAGCAGTAACTTTCCACTCTCTTGTTTCCTTATCATCCTGATTTAGTGAAACTACTAAGGGTTACAAATATTCACACTGTTTGGTCTGTCTTTGAGATGCACATCCTGCTTCATCTTGCAAACTGCCTGCTTTGTTTTGCTAACTGATCTTTATCCTTCATTGCTCTCCTTACAGTTCCCAAGGCCTAGGCCTGAGCAGGGCATTAACACTTCGTGTTTCTTCACCGTTCCCAGGACTTAAACCGGACCAGGGCAATAATGCCTGGATCCATTTCGCTGTTTCTATCCCGTCACCCACACAGATTTGCCTCTCTGCATGGCCCCCTTTGTCGGTGGTTGAGGTTTGCTCCTTGAACTTTGGGTTTAGATTGAGTTCTCACTTCCTTTCCATCCCTCAGACACTGTGATAGAGTTTAAGTCTTTACTTTAGGGAATATATTTTCCCATAATTTCCCACATGTCAGTCAAAAAAAAAAAAAAAAGTTCTTGAGCTCTCAAGAAATTCCAGAAAAATGTTCCAGAATATTAACAATAGGACAGAAAGATGCTTAAATTTATAGTTAATAATACATATTAAGATAAAGAGTTCAATTTCCACTTGTTCTGCTGCTCTGAACCCATGGAGCTATAATTTTGATTTAACAGGGGTAGGCAAATTCCAGATGATAATGCCGCTATTCATAACATGAAACAATTTCATTGTGCATAGCATTTTCTGACAGCAGTGTTGAATTTGACAACATAAGCCATCAAAATCAAAATAAATATGATGTGCATATGCCTTGTTAAGGATTCCATAACTTTCTTTTAATGTGTACTGCTGAAAGCTAATAAAAAGCAATGCATCCAAAAATCATCATCTAGAAACAGATATTGAGTATCTGTAAAGATATTCAATAAACAGATATTTTGAAAAACAGATATAAAAAGATAAACAGATATTGAGTATCACAGTAAAGCCATCAAAAGAGAATCAGAAGTGGATCATATGTTACCCAAACTTTACTTCTAACATTTTTTGCTGTGTTATTTCATTTTACGCATATCAGCAGTGAGACCTACTAAGGTTGAAACACCATTAAAAAATTAATTAAATTTTAATGGCCAGAAAGTAGTACAGATTTAATGCTATGTTACAAAAGTAACGGTGTCATGTACATTCTCAGCAGAAAGGTTTTTGAACATACAAGCAAAGATTTATTTACATGATCTGCTGTGTGAGACCCTTAACAAATGCAGTCCCTACAGCACATAAGCCTTGTCTAGCAGCTACCAATTAGATACAAAAAAATGCAAATAGGGTTCAGAACACAAGAGAACTGAGCCCAGCTTGTATGTTAAATGGATCATCTAATTTTTATTTCCTTTTCTCCTCCTAACCCAGAAGTCAAATTCCCTGAAAAAAAAAAAAAAAACCAAACAAGTTTTACAATTCCTTGACAGAAATGAATTTGTCTGACATGCTTTACAATTATTTTAACTGTTTGTAACATTTATCATTCCTTTTGGCACAAGTATGCATATGACACATTCAAAACTGTGAAATGAAAAGAACGTTGTCTCAAAAGCCCTGTGTCCTCTCACTGTGCCTTACCTTGGTGTTATTATAATTTTCTTTATTATTTATATGCTGATCATCAACATTCTCAAAACTCATCTGATCCTAAAATATACTCATGACAAAGAAAATGATAGAATGAATTTGTGCTTGGGGAATTAAAATAATTTTAATAAGAAAATTTGAGCATATTTTTTTTAAAACAGGATCATTTTTTGTCTCTTCAAATATGCAGGATATTTTCCTCTCTAAACTGAAGCCATAAATTTATTTTAGCTAAAAACATATGAAGAGTTAGTAAATTATCATCTGGCTAATAAATGCTTTATAAAGGAAGTGATAACTCTTTTCAAAATATTCATCAGTCTAATATTTCTATACATATGAAAGAACATTAAAAAAAAAAAAGGCACAAACTGTATTCAGTATTTTTATACCAATAGTTATGCTAAGAAAAATTTCCATCATCTTCTTTATACCTCATGAAAATGCATTTTTCTACATATCTTTCACTTCTTTTCAATTGAAAGAATTCCTGGCTTATATTGTCATGCTTTCTCAGTCACCAGATTTATAATGGAAAACTCAAAATTTTCAAGAAGAGAAGGCTACTTCAGAAATGTAAACAACTGTTACATTTCAGACCATTGGGAAAAGAACAAGACCAATATTTTTCTATTTTTGTTTGATACTTCAGCTTTGTGATTTTCTTGTTTTCTTAACTTTGAGATTTGACTAAAAGGACTTAATATAAATATTGTTCTTAGTTTTACACGAACAAGTCCAGAGAAGGGCCAGGAGGGTGACCAGGGAGCTGTAGCATCTCCTGTATGAAGACAGGCTGAGAAGTTGGAGCTGTTCAGCCTGGAGAAGAGAAGGATATATGGGGACCTCATAACAGCTTTCCAGTATTTAAAGGAGGCTTATAAGGATGCTGGGGAGGGACACTTCATTAGGGACTGTAGTGATAGGACAAGGGATAACGGGTTAAAACTTAAACAAGGGGAGATTAGATTGGATGTAAGGAAGAAATTCTTTACCGTAAGGGTGGTGAGGCACTGGAATGGGTTGCCCAGGGAGGTTGTGAATGCTCCATCCTTGATGGTGTTCAAGGCGGGGTTGGACAGAGACTTGGGTGACATGGTTTCGATGAGGTGTCCCTGCTCGTGAGAGGGGTGTTAAAAGTTGGTGGTCTTAAGGTCCTTTCCAACCTTAACAACTCTATGATTCTATGAGGATTCTGCAGAATCCAGTATGAGTGGACATATATATAATAGTTGGGGTAGAAAGAAAGAACAACAATTGACCTTGGCCTCCTTATGTAGGTAGATAGGAAGGCACTATATTAAATATGTAGATGTAAAAAAGCAGAATCTCGTCCTGCCTTTGTACAAGAAATCATCTTTCTGCATAAGTCTTGTGTTCATTTATTAGTTTACATTCTTGATTTTCTCTGGCTAATGAAATATTTTGCATCTCCAAGAAGCCTCTATGAAAAAAGATAACTTGAAAAAAATGTACAGTTTTGATGGGTTTAAATAATTCAGTTAATTCTTCTGCTTATCTTGCAATTTTGTAGCTTTGTGAATTTAAAGGTGGTTCCTGAGACTACTGATTTCTCATGGTAATGAAAATTACTAGAATGCAGGTGCTCAATTCTTCCTAAATTTTCAGTCCACTCACCCCCAGATACCAAGTAGAATGGTATTTCAACATGTACTCTTACTGTTGTAACTTAGTAAAGTACCAATATGAGAGGAGAGATGTAGGAGGGCAAAGGGAGGTGAAATATATTGGTGTTTGGTTAAACCAAACATTGGGTACTCAAGACAAAGCCAACTGAAGTCAACTGAAGTATTTTCTAAAGAGTTTAGTGAGAATATACCAAACCTGTTATCTACATTTGGTTTGATTCAAGCCAAGGCTATTCCCAGCTCATGCTTTAAAAACATTTACTAGTAAAATTCTGCCATCCAGAATGAAAATTAAAGTCATATAAAGTAATGTTATTGATTCACAGCCAGTTGCCTACAGCTAAGGAAATCCTAAAATCCTGCAGATTTGTACTACTGCTAACAGTTCCAGACTTTCAGTGTGCACAAGTACAATGGAAGAACAGAACAGAAAAATCAAGTTTGACTAATGTGTTTGTCATTCATGAACAGAGATGGTTGGCATTATCAGTGTAAATTATTTAATCCTTTATTAGAAAGATCCTGAGAAACAAACACCATTTTCTTAGTCAAACTAATATGCAAGTTTTCAGTGAAAGGTCAGTATTCACTGAGACCAAGCTGCAGATCAGAAACAAGTCAATTAATCCCAGGTATTACTGTAGCATTAAAAGCTAATAAGTGAGGATGCACAGGATGATGAAAAATTCGTATTTATAACAGACATTGTAATGAGATTACCTCAGTGAATGGAGATAACTTTCTTCATAGCAGTCAGACCGAGTACAGTTGCACATTTTTCGGGGTTTTTTGTTTCTACCACCTTGGCTGAAAGGGCACATTGGTGAAGTTATTACAACAGCTGCAATTTTTTTAAAAAACCTTTACTCATAACAGCTTTAAATATAGATAGATTCAGACAATTTCCTTCCAAGAAGGAAATAAATCAATACACTTAAAGATATAGTCACATGGTAGATAGAAGGTGCATCATTGGTTGTAGTTTCATATCCAACTTGTTGAACTAAATGATAATGTCAGAGGAATGTTATGTATTCTAAGAAAACAAATGTGTCTAAGTCCATTTCTATTGTATTCCTTCCTCATATCTCTCACTGGGAAAACAGCAACAAATATAAACCACTCTGACTACCATATAAGAAAATAGCGGCAGTTAATGCTGTTCAAAATCCATACTCTACTACTATAATGTCTAAAATAACTTTCATTTGAACAATATTATTTACCTTTATTTAAAGATAATGAGAAAAAATTGCCAAGAATGACCAGTGGTGCAATTTATTGCACTGTTTAAAGCATATAACTGCATATTGAAATCTACAGTCATGATTTAAGCATAGACAGTTTGCAGGTGTTAGTGAATCCTGCAGACACATCCACATTGTACAGTCAAAATCATAGTCTGGCCTGTGAGGAGGCTGGAGAACCTCCCTACTAGAGCTGCACTGTGTAACCACTTGGGATCTTAAACACTATTTAACCTTTTCATAATTGATCAAAATGTAAACTTTTTTTTCATCTTCAGAGGGGGTGTGTTGATGGAATACAAATCAAACTACAGCTTTCTTTAAACAGTGTTTTGCCTTTATGATAGAGTAGTCTGGACTCAATAAATATATCACTGAATATCACTAATTACATTAGCCTATGCCACTTTGCGTGTTTTATGTACAGATTTGTTCTGTCAGTTAGTTCAGCAGGGAAACTATTAAGCTCAGAAAATGAGTGCACAGCCTCAGAGCTCTGTTGCACTTACTAAAAAATGAAATAGAAACCAGGTTTTCCTTCTTTTCAAAGAAAGGTCCCAGACATGAAAGTAAATGCCAATAAAGCCACAATAGGATGATTTCAATAGTATATGATTGTGTCTCCTGTGTTGCATTACTCAAGAGAAAAATCTAGTAAACAAAGGAATTGTTTGAAATATTGCATTCTGATAAATTAATGTACGAAAACTTTAAGATGTATAAAATTATTTATTTTAGAAAATATATTAGGTACATGTAATATAAACCTTTACTTGTTTGTTGGCTTTAAAAGAAATATTTGTATGTTCTCTGTTATAGAATCCCTAAAAACTGATCACACATCCATACCAACGAATAACAAGAAGTAAAAAATAAATGAATTCATATTTTGGAAAAGTCAGATATGGAGACAACACAGGAAATTACTCTGCCACCAAGAGTGAGTAGTAGCCATGTGGGGGAACCCACAATAGTGCCTGTCAGAGTCTAGAACACAGGAGCAAGCTAAGAAGATACAGAATATATGGAGACATGAGAAATAAATCAAACTTGCAGGAGTCATACCACAGAGCTATGACCTGCATAAATAATGCTTTAAGAGTGTCTGAAGATTTCAAAGCAAATATAAAATGCATCTAAGGTTCTTATGCATGAGTGTATATAAACACAGAAGTAAACATATAAAGTAGAAACCAATCCTCATTAGCTAATAGCTACAATAATTGTTAGCATTACAAAACAAAACAAAACAAAACAAACAAACAAAAAAAAAGCTGAGCACAATCAGTATTTTCATCATTGCAACTTGCAGTACTAAAATAAAAAGATGAGAAAACCAAATAAAAAAAGGTACTAAAAGTCAGGAAGATAGCTCAACACAGAAATACAAAAAATAAAACCTTGCTTGCCATAAAGCATTCCTTAAGTACTTTTAGTAACTTTAATTTTTACTTTTCTTAGATTTTTGCTGCACATATGTGGAATCATACAATGCTGTCTTCTTGTTAATGAGATAGGACTATAGCTTGATTTTTCTGGCAGCTATTGTCATAGGGGAAAAAATGGCTTAGATTATGAATGCTCTTATGTAGAAAATAACTGGATGCGTGTGAGACTCAAAAATTGGACTTTTGAACTCTCTTGCAGAAGCTGCTTGCTGTGACTTGTACGATTTAGTTGTAAATTTTGACACCACCTGGGCTAAACAGAAGTTGGACCTGGGTTATAATCTGGCTTCTCTTGAAACTGAAAAGGTTGCACCTGAGTTGAAAGGAGATAAAAATCCTAGGAATACTTAGGTATAATGTAAACTTAGTAAAATATGTAGATCTTAATTTTTATCTTTTCAGTGATACACCAGTTCTGCACACAATAGTCAGGCCCTCCATACTTCTGTAGGCTTTCCATTTTAACGAATCTTGTATGTGCATAAATAACAATGACTCCCATTCAGAATACTGTGGCTTATTTTTAACACTCTGTTTACCATCAGTGCACCATTGAAACTGACGGAAATTCATAATTTTAATTATTTCAATGAAAGAAACTTACTGACTCATTTTTTATTTTATAGAAACCACAACAAAATTTAATGATCACTTACCAGTGACTAGTTCTCCAATGACTTGTTTCTCCTGTCACTTTTGTTCTTGCCTTTATTTCAGTTCTGCTTCTGATTCCATAGATACCACAGCTTCCACATCTGCAGATAGATACACACATTTAAAATGACATTCAGAGATCTAGGCAAAGATAAATAAAAAATATAATTTGGCCTCATTTTAGAGAGTCAAAAGTTGGGGGGGAGGAAAATGAAAAAGGGGAATGTTTTTAGAACGAATGAATATGTTGTTCTAAAAATATATTTTCACCTTTCACATTTTTTTTGCAACAAAGAGAAGGGCACTATCTAATTTTGTTTGTACTTATTGCAATGAACAGAAAAACAAAGAATTGTTTGATAGCTGGAAACAAAGGAAAATCTCCACTGACTAAATTGGTGGCTACAAACCAGATGACTATTATTTGGGATGATAAATGTATAAAATAGAAACTCGGTGTTAACATTCTTGATTAATTTAGTACTGGTTTTATAGCCTGCGCCTGCGAGACCAGGCTCATCGATCAATAGAGCATCTATTGCTTGGGGAAAAGCAAATTTCTCCATGTTGATGCACCTTCAGCAGTTACAGAGGTCAGCACTGAAGTCTACATTTGTTACTGTGCTATGATATTCTAGACACTACAATTTTATAGTCCCTCTGAGGCTTATCAGTAAATACTAATTTATAATGACAATCGTTAAAATTCTCTGTGGGTTACTGCTTGAAACAGGAGTATATCTCAGTCTCCATTCAGACACTGTTTTCTTTGCTATTGCTTCCATTCAGTGACTCTCCCATCAAAAAGCTATATAGAGTAGACAATTTCCTCAGGAGCTATTTTTCCGGTAACAAAAACCCCAAAAAACAAAACCAAACCAAACCACCACCACCAACAAAAAAACCCCAATGTCGTGGTTTAAGCCCAGGCCGTAAATCAGAACCATGAAGTCCACTTCCCCCCCTCACCTTTCTTCCCTCCGCTCCTGGAGGGACGGGGAGGAGAATCAAAAGAATGCAACTCCCACGGGTTGAGATAAGAACAGTTTAATAACTAAGGTACAACACAAATCACTACTGCTACCACTAATAGTAATAATGATAAAGGAAATAACAAGGAAGAGAATACAACTGCTCACCAACGGGTACCTCACCCCCACCCTGCCATGATCCAGCCCTTCCGGGGACTCTCAGTTCTACATCCTGGGCATGACGTGCTGTGGTATGGAATACCTCTTTAGCTAGTTTGGGTCAGGTGTCCTGTCCCTGCTTCCTCCCACCTTCTCCTCCTCCCTGGCAGAGCATGAGACTCACAAAGTCCTTGGTCAGTCTAAACATCGGTGTTATCAGCTCCATTCCCAGGCTGAAAGTCAAAACCACAGTGCTGCAAAAGCTACTAAGAAGGAGAAAAAATGACTACTGCTACTGAACCCAGGACACCCAACCAAAAACCAAAACCAACAACAACAACAACAAAACACACAAAAAACCCCAACCAAACAAAAAATTAACAACTTACTCTTGGCAAATTAGTTCCAATCACTTCTTCACTTCTTGATGGGGGAGGAAGAGAGCTTTATCTGTTTGTAGATCCAAGTGTGTTTGTTGATTTCCATCTTGAATAATCCAGTCACTCATGGTCCTGTATTTATATGATGTCATATCAAAAAACATTTCTGATAATCAGTTCATACTATAAGGTAAACTTACATTTACAAACAGACTAAAACTACTTATATCCTGTTCCAAAGAGTATGATGCCACATATATTCACATGGGTACTACACTTTTCTTGATAACTGCACATCACTCACTGGTATATCAAGTTATTAGCAAAACTTAAGTCATTTTCAAATTAATTTCATGCTGTCTTCCTGTGCACTTCATATTCAAAGACCAATAATTTTTCCCCAAGTGTAACTGGCTAGATGCTAATTTTTGATAGATGAAAGACAAACCACATACTGGTTAACAGTGTAGGCCTATTTTTAAAAAAAATGTTTCACAAACTCCATTATTGGGAAGTTACGATGAACTGGTCAATAATGAGAACTAACAGTGGAGATGTAATTACACAGTACTTTGGATAGCTGATTACTGTGTAAATTTCTTTTCTCTTTTTTTCTTTCTTTGATTGATGAAGAAACTGTATCAGTTATATTTCAATCCCTCAGCCTCCTTTGCACACAGAAAAAAATCTAAATCGTATCTATTTATCTATCATCTATCTTTATTTTGGCATTTACAGAGAGCAGGACAGAAACTTGATGTCTACTTGCCTTCCATGGACCAGCTAGGCCATTTCCTTCCTAACCCATTAAGACTAACACGGTATACTGAGTTTGGTTGGGATAGACTTATTTTTTTTCATAGTAGCTAGTATGATGATGTGTTTGGGATTTGTGATGAAAATAGTCTTGATTGCAGGGAGACATTTTCATTATTGCTGAGCAGTGCTTACACAGAGTCAAGGCCTTTTCTGTTTCTTATTCGGCTTCACCAGCAAGCAGATTGCAGGTACACAAGAAACTGGAAGGAGACACAACCAAGACAGTTGATCCCAAATCTGATGGAAAGCGGTGAAGGAATTCTTTGTTTTGTTTTGCTTGCATGCGTGACTTTTGCTTTACCTATTAACCTGTCTGTCTCAACCAAGTTTTCTCAATTTTATTATTCCAATTATCTTCCCCATCCCAGCAGGTGGAGAGTGAGCGAGCAGCTGTGAAGGGTGTAGGTGCCTACTGGGGTTAAAGTACAGCAGCCTTTTCTGGAACCCATCAGGAGGCTCAAAGGGTTCAAGATAGTGACAGAATTGATTCGACTACACTAGATCAAGTTCATAGGTGCTATTGGTGTTTAGCTATTGCTGTTAGTTGGCATGCTTGTGTCCTTGCCATTGGGCTTGCTAGCCTTACTGTATAGTGGAGTAATGCTTGTTAGTAGCTGCTTTTTTGCTTTCGCTGCTTGCTGAACTTTGTGGTGCTTATCATCTGAATCTGCTTTGCCTGGGAACATTTTGATAAGAACAATGGCCATGTACCTGGGCTGACAGATGTTTAAGACATTGCTGCTCTTTCTGTACTGCTGTACTGGAAAGGCTGGCACTCCAATGTGAACTCAAGTAGAAAGGACAGTGACCAGTGGATGAATCCACATGCGAACAGAACACCCTGAAGCTTCTGTGGAATGTATGATCCCATGCCAGAGCAGGTACATCTCGAAGCATCTGTAGCTGTGGTTATGTCTGTGCCACAGAAGGTATACCTCTGAAGGAATTGTAGTTATTGTTAAGGCCATGTTGGAGCAGCTGTACTCCTGAAGGGAGTGTGGCTGTGGGTAAGGCCACGCTACAGGAGTTACACCCCTGAAGGGGTTGAGGCCCTTGGGTAAGGCTGCAGTACAGAAAGCGTACCTGAAAGCAACTGTGGCTGTGGATAAGTCCATGTCACAGCAGGTATAGCCCTGAAGAGAGTGTAGCTTATAGGTAACACACCACTAAGAGGAGGTAAACCCCTGAGGTCTGTGGTCCAGTCTTAGCTGCCTACTGGGGTAAAAAAATGACACACTGCTATTCATTTAATTTCACAGAGCAATCACCCACTCTGTCATAGCACTTTCAGACTAAAACGACAACCAACAGCATGATGTCTGGTCCATGTCCTTTGAATTAAAAAAACACTGACTAGATAGCTAGTTAGGGGAATGAGAAAGAATGACTATATGGAGACCATAACAGGAAACTGTTAAATTAAGTACATGAAGAAAAAGAAGGTGCATAGTAACAGGTAATGCCCAGCTTGTTTAAGGAGATAGAAACTCACAGCTATGAGATCAAGTTGGATAATCAAAATGGAGGAAAAAAAGAGAAAACAAATATATTTACCTTTGAAATACACATCAAAAGAACACTTACATTCACTGCTTCTGAAAACCTTGTCTACCCAAATACAGGCCTCACATTTCAAATACTTATCTATATGCTTCACTTCAAGCACTGGACCAGCTGAATTTAAACAAATAGGATTAATACACTCATTTCAGTGAATGGGACCACTGTGCTTAGTTTAACATGAATCAGAGTGAAAAATATTTTGAGTATTAACAGAGAGATCCACTAAAAAATTCATGAGACATTTTATAGGTCATTGCCACATGCTTTCTGCTTATTTTTATATATTTTAGGTAATTCAAAATGCGTAGAAGCAAGAGCTTCTACAGATTGGCTTAAAAAGCTGCTCCCAAGCGAAAGCATACAGAAGATAAGCTCCAGCCAGGGCTTCTTCCAGCTTTTCCTTCAAGGTGAGTGGCCAAGATTAGGCAACTGCACTACCAAAAATCTTGCCTTGACTGCATGCAGCTGAAGGTTTAGGAGGAAGAGGAATGTACCTGACACCCTTAAAATTTCCTCACCCCTCTCACCATCTTAGCCAAACAGTTTGTTGTAGTATCACCTTTACATTGCATTCCTGCAATTAGATTATAGATTTCAAGCCAAAGATTCTATTACTATACGTGGGGACCATTTTTTAATTCTTAATTTCAGTACCATTCTTCCACTGACATGTTCTGCTCCATAATCCCAATACAGCTATCTGCCTGGCAGCATTGGCTGGATCATTCTTGATCCAGCAGGTTTATGTCACCTTTTATATAAAAGTTGTGGTTTGACAGAGCACTTTAGTACCACCTTAGGTTTTCAGTATTGGTGAAAAGTAATACTGAACAGGGGAAACCAAATAACATTTGACCATTAAATATTCCTCTTTTTTTTTTTTTTTTCCTAATATTACACTATTTATTTCACTCCTAGCCAATTCAGAAGTTGCTGCACATCTCCCTCTCAAGGACCAGTCTGGATGAGGTCTTTCTGTTTACCAGCCTCAAACACACAGGCACATACAGGCACTCACCCAATGAGAGCTGGCTTTTTTTTTTTTTTTTGTAATTTTTCAGGACCAGTGTCTTTTCTATTTTAAGATGCAACAACTGTTTTTGCACAACTTCTAATCCTAAGAAGTACCACAGCTGCCAATAAGCCCAAAATTATAGCTGACTCATTTATGCATTGAATCCCAAAAGGCTGAGGTTGGATGGGACCCCTCATCCAAACCCTCCTTAGCTCAATGTGGATCAAGCATAAATAGATATTAAGAGTCAGCAGATTTCTTAATTTAGAAGTTATTACAGACTCCCTGCCAAGACTAGACATTCTTAATTTTTAATCCATTAGTTGTGGCTATTTTCGGTGATTACAAAGGGAAGGAACTGGGAGAGTGATGAAGCTCTGTGCCAACACCCTGCCTTGTCTCTCTTATTGTGCTGTTGGAGACAATATGTGGTTAAGTGGATTGTACGTTGAGGTAGTGTGGCATTTCTTATATGGCAGGTTGCCTAAGACAAGCCTTCATTTTGAAGCATTATTTTTCCCAAAAATACTGTGTAACAAACAGAAATGGCATGGGTCAGATTCTCTAGGTGCTGCTGTGGAGACGAAGCAGAGCACTCTTTTTTAAGAAAATCTGGGAAGGGTCTGTGTTCAGCCTCACATTGCTTATAGTCCATGAAAGCATAATGAGATCGTACTTGTCAAGTGCCCTGTCACTCAACTCCCCCACATAGATGTATCTTGAGCATCATCATAAAGAAGGACCATAGACAAGCACCTTCCCATTTCAGGTGTTAGGACCCCTCTATATGAAGACTCTTATTGTTCCCAAAAACTTGAAGCCTTGTTGAAACACATGGAGGAGGTAAAGCAATGACCTGTCTTTGAGACATAAGCTTCAGTTCTGTGTACAAACTTATTGTTCATGAATCTTTAAGGGAAGTAAATATGTCTTGGGTCATTTATGTGCAAATAATACTGCACATCAAAACTGCAGAAAAAGTAGAGAGAAAACTCAATGTTATATCTATATGGAGTTTAATCCTCAAGAACATCACAATTGCATCAAAATCCTATTTGTCTAAAAGCAATAGGACAGTTATCCCGAAAGGAAGCCAAAACAAAACACTGTTAACTTGAGTGAGAATTTACAAATGGAAGCTTAGGGTTCTCCTAATGAGTTGCTCACAGTTTAAAACTAGACAGCAATCTTATGGAGTACTTACTTTGTAATATGGGTCTTTTCTTGGTCTCCTTTTAAGCTGTCTTATGTTGAAGGCAAGATATCAGAACTTACAAGTGTACCTTTATTTATAACACCAATTTCTTCTACACAGAAGATCTGTATCTTTGAAAAATACGTAAATAACTATAAAAAAGGTTTATCACGAAATGTAAATAGTTGAAATAGTCAAATATTACAGCCAATATTACAGCTAATGGATATCAAAAAGTAAACATTGTATCATATTAATTCACTTAAGCAGCTGTGAATTAACAATACTTCACTTGTATCACAGCATACAAGGATAAAAATAAGGCTAGGTGTGCCTATTTGTAAATAAACCATGGTCTTGTTCAATTCAAAATATGCAACATCCACTTCATTGCTCAGGTAATGAGCAATGCTGCATATAAATCCATCTAATTTCAGACCAATAAGAAACAGAGAGGAGAAACTGACAAAACTTGAGAGTTAGGCAATGAATGAAGAAATACTAGTCGAATAATTTACTAAAAAAAAAATCACAATTCACTGAATAAATTATTTTGTGAATATTATTCAGCTGCCTTTAGCAGTGAGATTAGTGCATCATAATCTGCAACTGAAAGTGACTGCTTCAATAAAAGTGCATCTTTACGAAATATCACCTCTGAAGAAATCTCTGCTTAGCAGGTTGCAAATCAAGATAACCCATATGACATAGAAACTGCTCAAAATTCCTTGATGGTAGTAATCGATCAGAGGTAAACTCTTTAATATTAATGAAATTGCTAGTGTCAAAAAAAAAGAAATGAGAGCTAAAAATAGTAACAGTCATTCTTCAACTTATAACAAAAACATTCAGTAAACTGACTTTCTTAGAAGCCAGGAGCAAATGAAACCCATTACAGCTCTGATATCATGGATTACCTAGTCTCTGAATGATCCTTATTCAGAAGAGTATGGAAGTGGTTTGAATGCTGTATATGTATAACTAATGCAGATGAGCCATCCATTACATTTTTAAATTATTCCCTAGGTGAATTTAAAGAAGACCTACTTTACTTTGAGATAACAAAACTGTGACATGAAATCACTATCATGATATCTTGCAAGCTGTCTAATGCTTTCCCATCACAATCTTATAGGACTACATGAACATCACCCTTCTCTGGTCATTATTCTCTGCAATAAAATGCTTTTTTTTTCAGGTTTTAGTTTGTTTTTTTTTTTCTCTCTCTCTGCATCGATAATGGTGCAAAAGTGCTACTTCTAAAATGCCGACTACTTTTCCAAGTCCAAATCCGCTTGATGCTTTTTTGGTCCATTACAGATGCAGGCTTGCTTTTAGAATAAAAAAGAAATCTGAATCTCTGAATGTTAAGAATTTCAGTTATGCAGAGTACAGTAATCTAGACAGACTCTTAAAAACAATGTTAGAACCCAAGTTTCTTACCGTCCTTGACAAACATCCAAATAGTGGAAAACAGCATCATCTCTGCAAGTGAAAAGGTACATCTTAGTACTGAGATGGGACCATTATCATGTGACAAAAAATAGATAGGCTGCGAGGCATTCGTAAGCAATACTGGCTTGTGAAAAACTGTTCTCATTAGCACAACAGCTTTCATGCTCAGTTTTGGAAAAATGATCTCACTTTAGAAAAACATTACTCTGAAATACAGTGTCTGCAATGTGTGGTGGTAATAGACAGTAGAATAAACATTATGAAGTTGGTAGAATTTTTTTTTTTTCTATCCTCATGATCTCAAACCTATTGTGACAGCATACTTAAGGGAGAAGAGGCAAACAGCTATTTCAAAATTTTGTTAATCTCCAGAAAGCTTTCAGACAGCTTTAGTTAATATCCATGAAGTCACATTGAATGAGCAGATTGATCTTCAGGACTGAGATTTCCATGCTACCAGATGAAATACGTGGATCTGTTTGAAACTCATCTTTTAGTGTCCTAGAACATAACTTTTTTCAGTGTCATAGGCACAGGCAAACATTCCTTCTATGATGCTCTACAGCTACCTGCTCTTGAAGAAGATGTTCAACATTCTAAGATATTAAGATGACATTTCACAGCTGATCGTAAGGTACTATGAATGGATAAGCCAATTAACACTGAAGAAGAGGACATAAAATCAGTTTCGCAATTAGGGTGGCAACACTGGCCTTAATAGAAACATCCTTCCAGGGTGGATGGTGTTCTGTATAAAAACTAGATTCAAGATCTTGCAGAATGATCACTTTCCTGGCCCAGCTGACCACTTATTTCTGATACAGGCCAGGATGACTTTGGCCTTCTTGGCTACCTGGGCACAAGCCAGCCGTCAATCACCACCCCGAGGTCTTTTTCCACCAAGCAGCTTTCCAGTCACTCTTCCCCAAGCCTGTAGAGTTGCATGGGGTTGTTGTGGCCCAAATGCAGAACCCAGCACTTTGTTTTTTTGAATCTCATAACTTTGGTCACAGCCTGTTGATCCAGCCTGTCCAGATCCTCCAGCAGATCAACACTCTCAGACAAGTTATTGTCTGCAGATTTACTGAGAGTGCACTTGATCCTCTCACCCATAGCGTCAATAAAGACATTAAACAGCATTGGCCCTAATGTGTTGATGTCCTGGGTTCAGCAGCAGCAGTCAGTTTTTCTCCTGCTTAGTAGCTGGTGCAGTGCTGTGGTTTTGACTTTCAGCCTGGGAATAATACTGATAAAGGTGATGTTTTCAGTTGCTGGTCAGAATGTTTACACTGACCAAGGACTTTGTGAGTCTCATGCTCCGCCAGGGAGGAGGAGAAGGTGGGAGGAAGCAGGGACAGGACACCTGACCCAAACTAGCCAAAGAGGTATTCCATACCACAGCACATCATGCCCAGGGATGTAACTGGGAGTTACCCAGACGGGCATGTCCTCTTCTCTGTCGGGCTTTTTTCCGGCAGGTGGTATCGTATTCTCTTCCCTTGTTATTTCTCTTATCATTATTATTATTGGTGGTAGCAGTAGTGATTTGTGTTATACCTTAGTTACTGGACTGTTTTTATCTCAACCCGTGGGAGTTACATTCTTTCGATTCTCCTCCCCATCCCTCGGGGGGGGTGGGGGAGGAGGTGAAACTGCGTGGTTCTAATTTGTGGCCTGGGCTTAAACCACAACAATTGATTACACAGTAGGGCTAGTGACGGACACGACTAGATGTGACACGATTTGCCACCTATCTTTGGGCTTGGCCATGCAGCCAGTTTTTAACCCAGAAAAGAATACACTTATCCAGGCCATGAGCAGCCAGTTTCTCCAGAATGCAGTGGGAGACAATGTCAAATGCTTTACTAAAGTCCAAATAGACAATATCCACAGCCTTTCCCTCATCAACCAGATGGGCCACTTTGTCATAGAAGGAGATCAGGTTGGTCAAGCAGCACCTGCCCTTCATGAACTCATGCTGACTGGATCTGATCCCCGTTTTCCTGGATGTGCTGTGTGGTCTGCTCCATGACCTTGCCTGGCACTGAGATCAGGCTGACAGCCCTGTAGTTTCCTGGGTCTTTATTCCTGCCTTCTTTGTAGAGACATGTCACATTGTCCAACCTCCAATCCTCTAGGACCTGCCTACTACACCACGAGTGCTGATAATTGGTGGAGAGCGGCTTGGCGAGCTGAGTACCCTGAGGATGGCTGGTTTGACTATTAAAGACTGAGGCAAACACAGCATTAACTACCTCAGCCTTCTCCTGATCTTTCATCAGTAGGTTTCCCAGGAATCCAGCAAAGTATTTGTCCTGATAATTTCTCATGCATTCAGAGAAGCAAACAGATCAAACTTGAGGGAGGCAAAATATTTCTGTCCTTAAATGCTGAGACTTGAAGCAATGAGCAATGTCAGGATTTCAAGTAGAATGTAGAGTTGCTCTAGTCTGTTTGATATGTGTCCTGGGTTCAGCAGCAGCGGTCATTTTTCCCCTTCTTAGTAGCTGGTGCAGTGCTGTGGTTTTGACTTTCAGCCTGGAAACAACACTGATAACACTGATGTTTTTAGTTGTTGCTAAGTAATGTTTACTCTGACCAAGGACTTTTTGAGTCTCATACTCTGCCAGGGAGGAGGAGAAGCCGTGAGGAAGCAGAAACACGACACCTGACCCAAACTAGCCAAAGAGGTATTCCATACCACAGCATGTCATGCCCACTATATAAACTGCGGGCAGTTACCCGGAAGGGCTAGATCACTGCTCAGGCTGGGCTGGGTATCAGTCAACGAGTGGTGAGCAGTAGTATTTTCTTCCCTTGTTATTTCCCTTATCATTATTACTATTGGTGGTAGTAGTAGTGGTTTTGTGTTATACCTTAGTTACTGAGCTGTTCTTATATCAACTTGTGGGAGTTACATTCTTTCGATTCTCCTTCCCATCCCTCCAGGAGCAGGACAGGAAGGGGGAGGGAGTTAGCAAGCAGCTGCTTGATTCTGGGTTGCCATCTGGGCTTAAGACATGACACTTCTTTGTGGTGCCTAGCGTGAGGCCCGAAGGATTGAGATAATGACAGATCTGACCAGAGTGTGTCTAATCGTATTTGTGATAAGCATTCATTGGTTTAGATTAATAGTTACTTATCACAATGCTGATTTGTTGGCTCTCAAAGTTGTTGCTCTTGATCTCAGAGTTTCAGCACATCATACCTTACTTACAACTGGTATTTGCTGTTTTAGTCTTTATCAGCTGGGGGAGCCTAGGCTAAAGTTCTTTTTTCACTGTACTTTATCGTAATGACTTGCAATACAATAGACTTATTGATCATGAAACTGATCTGTTTTGCTTTCCCTGTTGTGATCAGCTGGTAAACTTTCCATGTGCTCTTGTTTGGGTAGGCATGGCTTAAATCATGTCTAGGACAATGGGGTCGTCGGTCACGAACTAGAAGGTACGGAAGCCAAGCAGCTGGGATCACTTGCCAGGGAAGGGGAAACTGACAAAGCAATTGCAAAAGAGAAACGGTCCCTCAGCCTTTGGAGGTGGCTGCTGGCAGCTGTGAAAGAAAGCTTTCTGTACAAGGACAATGTTATGAGTCGTTCGGCCAAGTGGACTACTCTAGAGAAAGGCATCCAGTCTCTGAGCTAATCAGCCATTGTAAAGATGATCTGTCACAGTCCAGATGCTGTGAATGCACCCACAGATCCAGATGAAGTCGAATGTACACGACCCATGTGGCAGAAATTTACACGAAATCCACCATCATCCTAAGCCCACTCATTGGCAACAATAACCTGGAATGACATAGCACCACCAACAGTGGATGAAATGATTTGTCAACTCCGAGATTTTGAAGACAATCTCACCCTTTCCATCATCTCAGCTGTGGAAAAACTGTCTCAGGAGTTCAAAAAATTGAGAGACGATCTATCTGATCTATCCAGCTCCTTACGGGTACCAACCCACATCTCAGCTATTAGGAAAAGGCTTTGTACTGCTCGAGAGAGAAGATATAGCAGGTATACGTCACACCCTGGTTTTACTTGTGAGATCACAGAGAAGACATGAGAAAGTGGAATGGAAAACCTACCTCAGCTCTGGAGGAATGGGTGCATGAATTGAAGGGGAGAACAAAGGTCAAGGATGATCATTCCGTGAAAGCTGTGGCTTCAGTCTCTGGTGAGCAAGTTCCCAGATGGAGCGGAAGAGCTGATTTTACTCCAGCTCCTGTGATAAAGAAGAATAATCCCTTTCAACATGACTTAAGTGTCCAATGTTGTGATGAATATTAGAGGGGCCCTGCCTCCAGCCAGGTGGAGGTAGGGGGCAATCGGATTTACTGGACCATGTGGATCAGATGGCCTGGCACATCAGTCCCACAGAAGTATAAAGCTCTAGTAGATACTGGTGCACAGTATACCCTGATGCCATCAAGCTGTCAAGGGGTGGAACCCATTTGTATTTCTGGAGTGATAGGAGGATCCCAAGAGTTGCCTGTACTGGAGGCTGAGATCAGCCTGACTGGGAGGAAGTGGCAAAAGCACCCCATTGTGACTGGTCCAGAGGCTCCATGCGTCCTTGGCATAGACTACCTCAGGAGAGGGTACTTCAAAGACCCAAAAGGGTACCGGTGGGCTTTTGGTATTGCTGCTTTGGAGACTGAGGAAATTGAGCAGCTGTCCGCCTTGCCTGGTCTCTCAGAAGACCCTTCTCTTGTGAGGTTGTTGAAGGTCAAAGAACAAGAAGTGCCAATGGCGACCACAACAGTGCACGAGCGGCAATATTGCACCAACCGGGACTCCCTGATTCCCATCCATAAGCTGATTCGTAGACTGAAGAGTCAAGGAGTGATCAGTAGGACCCACTCACCCCTTAATAGCCCCATATGGCCAGTGCGAAAATCTAACCGAGAGTGGAGACTAACAGTAGACTGTCGTGGCCTGAATGAAGTCACACCACCCGCCAATTGGTGTTATCAGTGTTGTTCCCAGGCTGAAAGTCAAAAACACAGCACTGCACCAGGTACTAAGAAGGAGAAAAATGACTGCTACTGCTGAACCCAGGACAATATGCTTGATATCTTTTATGCAATCTTTTTCAGTTTCAGAATGTGGAACTGAGTATATAAAGGAAGCTCTTAAAATAAATGCCTAGTCAAGAGTAAAAGTCCTTCACATTCTTAAAACCCCATTTAAATTGCCTAGTCAAGTCACAGCTAAATGTGTAATTTAAAACTTATCAAACTTATATGAAAGTATTTACATTGAATAGTAATTACAGTCGACAAATGATCTGGAGACCAGTAACTATTTACAGAAAAAATGAGCAGATTAGTTAAAATAATAATAATCTAATGATTTAGTGAACTAGTTGCTGACAACCCAACAAACAATGTAAAGTGGTTTGAATAAATCAGTTTTTATTTATCACCAGCTCTTACGCTTGGTTTGATGGTTAAGTAAAACAGCTGTATTTACAATACAGTTTTTCTTTACAAAAGGCATAGAAACAGGAAAGGTGACCAAGAATCCTCAAATGCTTGATTATTTTGGGGATAACACAATTTCTTCAGGACTTCTGAAAAAATCATTCATTGTGATGTTTTTATTGCAGATTCAAGTTTTGGTCTTGATTGTTGGTTTTGGGGTTTTTTTTATCAGATTTGGTGGTGCTTTTTGACAACTAAGTGGATACCTTCTGATTTCAGATAGTGAGATACAATGTTTAGTAGAAGTTTTCATAAAATTTGAAAGAAGGTTTACCATTCCAGCTATTGAAAACTGTTTGCAGCACTCTTTCAGGAGAAAAAAATGTATTTATTAAAGAGCAGATTCTGACTGGGCTACTAATGTGAAAATCCTTTTTCATCCTGTTTCATAAAAATCTTCTGTATCACATTATTGAGAATGATTTTCCACTTCTATTATGTTATCAATCTAACAAGATTGAACAAATCTCCTTCCCCGAGTTACTACAATTTTAGGATCTTAGAGCACAATTTAGAGACCTGCTTTTTGGCTATTATGCCTTCTTTGCCTTATTCAGAACTGCTTTGATGATGGGCACTGTGAAGAAATGCATAGATAGCTCAACAGAAAATTATGATCTCTCAAAGATACCTATATCCAAATTGACTCTCCAACAGCTGGATGGTAAGAACTTATTTAACCAGTATTGCTCTTACTTCTTTAGTTATTTCTTATTAAGAAGCTTCACAATAAGTAACTGGTAAGAACTTACTTAATCTTTCCTCAATGCAGTTTTAATGGGATTTCTAGGAGCTTTCTAATAGAGTTGGTTTAGGACATTCTCTGGGCAGTTTCTGAAGATCTTAAAGGAAGGATGCTCCACAGACTCTTTTGTGCTACTCTTTTCAGTTCTTAACCACACATTGCAAATATTCTGGATTTTTTCCTACATCTACATAAAATTTCCTTGTTTGCAGGTTGTGATAATTGTGTTTTCTCAATTTGCTCTGCATCTCCTTTGCTATATTCTCCACACGTTTCCTTTACTAAGAATTGGCATTACAGAAACAGCAAATAGCATCCCACAGATCTTCTCTTGACTTTCTGTTCTTAGGGCTAAATAATCCACCTTCCTCAGCCTCTTCTTTTATGTTAGGTGCACAAACCCTGATCATCTCTCACTGGGCCTTCACTGAACATGCAGAGCTGAAGGGAGTAGCTACTACTACCGACCAGCTGGCTTCAGTCCTGTCAGGGCAATCTAGAGTTTGTTACAGTCTGTTTGTCAAGGTATTACTGTGCTTGATTGCTAAAAGAAGCTACACCTTTAATACTGGTGCAGTTGCTGCTGCCACTAATTTTTTTTCTCTTTATCCAGAAATGTAGAACACTGAAGTCCTCTGTGCTCCGGCCTGCAAACTGGTATGTGCCTTAGCTATAAAAGGTAGTCACTGTGCAAATACAGAGGATCAGTGAAATAGTTGATGCTCTAAATATTTGGAGATTGTCTATAAAGCAGACAACACCTTTTTATTTAACTAGGATAGTAGGCCTTCAGAATTGTAACTCTGGGATTGTATGGTTTCCATTTGCTTTATGTATGTGCATTCTTCATAAAACCTACTATTGTCATCTGAATGAGGAATGGAATTTTTTTTTTTTTTCCACTTCTTGTTTATAAATGTATTCTGATACTGTAAAGAGACAAAGAAAGTGGAGAAACTAAGGAGAGAAATGAGAGAAGTTAGTATCATGATTTGGGACAGAGAATCACAGGAGCTCATAGACCCAGACAGGGAGAGAAATAGGGAACTTCTAAAAGCCTTTTCTTCTGGTCTTATAAGGAAAGCATAGAAGAAGCCAAGAGAAAGTAAAGAACCAGTGAGTGTTTGAATCAGAGTTTTTTGTCAAGATAATGAACAGTAAAATATCGAAGCGATACTTTACTGTTACAAGTTTATAAGTGAAATACGAGCGACAGAAATCTTCGTCAAGGCCTAATTCTGACACATTTTAGTAAGTGAGATATTGCAATATATCATTTTGAATATATATGACCATATAAGTAACGTGGGATGCTGAGAATCAACCAAACAGCATTTGCTGGATTATTAATAAAATAGTTCTGCAAAGTGGGCAGATAAAAATTAGTTCACGAAGCAAGAAAAAAATTTGACTCTGTGTCGTGGTTTAAGCCCAGGCCGTAAATCAGAACCACGCAGTCTACTTCTCCCCCCCCACTCCCCAGAGGGATGGGGAGGAGAATCGAAAGAATGTAACTCCCACGGGTTGAGATAAGAACAGTCCAGTAACTAAGGTATAACACAAATCACTACTGCTGCCACCAATAATAATAATGATAAGGGAAATAACAAGGGAAGAAAATATGATAACGCTCGCCGGAAAAGAGCCCGACCGAAAAGAGGACGTGCCCTTCCGGGTAACTCCCAGTTACATCCCCAGGCATGACATGCTGTGGTATGGAATACCTCTTTGGCTAGTTTGGGTCAGGCGTCCTGTCCCTGCTTCCTCCCGGCCCCTCCTCCTCCCTGGCAGAGCATGAGACTCACAAAGTCCTTGGTCAGTCTAAACATCGCTGTTATCAGCTGTTCCCAGGCCAAAAGTAAGAAACACAGTGCTACAATAGCTACTAAGAAGGAGAAAAACTGACTGCTACTGCTGAACCCAGGACAGTATCCACCCCTTATTCCATACCATTCACGTCATGCTCAGATCCCACATTTTCCATATACCCTCACTCACATCTCAGTGCACTGTTATCTTAGTGCACGGACCAATCCCCATAAAGCTACTGAGTCCATTCGGTTCATGATGTTGGGCTCCATCTCTTGTAACAGTCTTTCAGGGCAGGAGAAGCTGTGTGCAGTGTTGGATTGTTGTCTGCTGATGCTGATCATTCCTTTACTGTAGAACTCGTCCGGTTCTATCAAAGTTCATTCTCTGTTGGGATGATGGTCGGAGGGAAGTCAGGGCCAGTCGCTGGTGCCCTGCAGAATTCTAGTTGATGGCTATAGCAGGCAACAGCGTACAATTGAGTTCATTGTCTGTTTTCCTCTAAAATCAAATCCCCTTGAGGTATGCATCGGACTTCCCCATCTTCCTGCATTACCCACCAAATATATCCAGGTCCCTGAGCAAAAGCAATCTCACGAGTGGGTTTGCCTTTACCTGAAGCAGGAATAACCCAGACTGTCTTTCCCAGCAAATTCTTCATATGCACCACAGGAACTTTGTCCCCCTCTACAATATGTAAAAGTTCTGACTGGGCTGGGCCAGCCCTGTTGGCAGATCCTCTGGTGTTGACCAACCAGGTGGCCTTTGGTAAGTGTGTATCCCAACGCTTGAAAGTTCCCCCACCCATTGCTCTCAGTGTAGTTTTTAACAGCCCATTATACCGTTTGATTTTCCCAGAGGCTGGTGCATGGTAGGGGATGTGATATACCCACTCAATGCCATGCTCTTTGGCCCAAGTGTCTATAAGGTTATTCCGGAAATGAGTCCCATTATCTGATTCAATTCTTTCTGGGGTGCCATGTCGCCACAAAATCTGGTTCTCAAGGCTCAGGATAGTGTTCCGGGCAGTGGCATGGGGCACAGCGTATGTTTCCAGCCATCCGGTGGTTGCTTCCACCATGGTAAGCACATGGCGCTTGCCTTGGCGGGTTGGTGGGAGTGTGATATAATCAATCTGCCAGGCCTCCCCATATTTATACTTCAGCCATCGTCCTCCATACCAAAGAGGCTTTAACCGTTTGGCTTGTTTAATTGCAGCACATGTTTCACACTCATGAATAACCTGGGCAATAGTGTCCATTGTTAAGTCCACCCCTCAATCACGGGCCCATCTATATGTTGCATCTCTGCCCTGATGACCTGAAGTGTCATGGGCCCACCGGGCCAAAAATAATTCACCTTTATGTTGCCAATCTAAGTCCATCTGAGCCACTTCAATCTTAGCAGCTTTGTCCACTTGTTGGTTGTTCTGGTGTTCCTCAGTGGCCCGACTCTTGGGTACATGGGCGTCTACATGGCGTACCTTCACCACCAGGTTCTGCACCCGGGCAGCGATGTCTTGCCACAGTGCAGCAGCCCAGATGGGTTTACCTCTGCGTTGCCAGTTCCTCTGCTTCCATTGCTGCAACCACCCCCACAGGGCATTTGCCACCATCCATGAGTCAGTATAGAGATAAAGTACTGGCCACTTTTCTGGTTCAGCAATGTCCAGGGCCAGCTGGATGGCTTTCACCTCGGCAAACTGACTCGATTCACCCTCTCCTTCAGCAGTTTCTGCAACTTGTCGTTGAGGACTCCATACGGCTGCCTTCCATCTCCGATGCTTTCCCACAATACGGCAGGACCCATCAGTAAACAAGGCATACTGCTTTTCACTTTCTGATAGTTTTATTATATGGTGGGGCCTCTTCAGCACGCATCACCTCCTCCTCTGGTGACATTCCAAAATCTTTGCCCTCTGGCCAGTCCATGATGACTTCTAGAATGCCTGGACGACTGGGATTTCCTGTTCGAGCTCGTTGTGTAATTAGTGCAGCCAATTTACTCCATGTCGCATCGGTTGCATGATGCGTAGAGGAGACCCTGCCTTTGAACATCCAGCCCAGAACGGGCAACCGGGGTGCCAGGAGGAGCTGTGATTCAGTGCCAATCACCTCCGAAGCAGCTCGAACCCCTTCATAGGTTGCCAGTATCTCTTTCTCAGTTGGGGTATAGCTGGCCTCAGATCCTTTTATCCCCGACTCCAAAAGCCGAGGGGTGGACCTCGAGTCTCCCCTGGAGCTTTCTGCCAGAGGCTCCAGGTAGGACCATTCTCCCCAGCTGCGGTGTACAGTACATTTTTTACATCTGGCCCAGTTCGGACTGGTCCAAGGGCTACTGCATGAACTATCTCACGTTTAATTTGCTCAAAGGCTTGCTGTTGCTCAGGGCCCCATTTAAAATCGTTCTTCTTCCGGGTCACATGATAGAGAGGGCTTACAATCAAACTGTAATTTGGGATGTGCATTCTCCAGAACCCCACAGCACCCAAGAAAGCTTGTGTTTCTTTCTTATTAGTTGGTGGAGACATTGCTGTTATTTTGTTGATCACATCTGTAGGGATCTGGCAACGTCCATCTTGCCATTTTATTCCCAAAAACTGAATCTCCTGTGCAGGTCCCTTGACCTTACTCCGTTTTATGGCAAAACTGGCTTTCAGCAGGATTTGGATTATTTCCCTCCCTTTCTCAAAGACTTCTTCCGCTGTATCACCCCACACAATAATGTCATCAATGTACTGCAGGTGTTCTGGAGCTTGCCCCTTTTCCAGTGCAGTCTGGATCAGTCCATGGCAAATGGTAGGGCTGTGTTTCCACCCCTGGGTCAGTCGGTTCCAAGTGTACTGGACGCCCCTCCAAGTAAAAGCAAACTGTGGCCTGCACTCTGCTGCCAAAGGAATTGAGAAGAATGCATTGGCAATATCAGTCGTGGCATACCACTTGGCTGCCTTTGACTCCAGTTCATACTGAAGTTCTAGCACGTCCAGTACTGCAGCACTCAATGGTGGTGTGACTTCATTCAGGCCACGATAGTCTACTATTAGTCTCCACTCTTGGTTAGACTTTCGCACTGGCCATATGGGGCTATTAAGGGGTGAGTGGGTCCTACTGATCACTCCTTGACTCTCCAGTCTACGGATCAGCTTATGGATGAGAATCAGGGAGTCTCGGTTGGTGCGATATTGTCACCGGTGCACTGTTGCGGTCGCGATTGGCATTTCTTGTTCTTTGACCTTCAGCAACCCCACAACAGAAGGATCCTCTGAGAGACCAGGCAAGGTGGACAGCTGCTCATTTTCCTCTGTCTCCAAAGCAGCAATACCAAAAGCCCACCGGTACCCTTTTGGGTCTTTGAAGTACCCTCTCCTGAGGTAATCTATGCCAAGGACGCATGGAGCCTCTGGACCAGTCACAATGGGGTGCTTTTGCCATTTCCTCCCAGTCAGGCTGATCTCAGCCTCCAGTACCGTCAACTCTTGGGATCCTCCTATCACTCCAGAGATATAGATAGGTTCCACCCCTTGACAGCTTGACGGCATCAGGGTACATTGTGCTTCGGTATCTACTAGAGCTTTATACTTCTGTGGGACTGATGTGCCAGGCCATCTGATCCACATGGTCCAGTAAATCCGATTGCCCCCTACCTCCACCTGGCTGGAGGCAGGGCCCCTCTAACAGTCATCACAACGTTGGACACTTAAGTCACGTTGAAAGGGATTATTCTTGGTTATCATAGGAGCTGGAGTAAAATCAGCTCTTCCGCTCCATCTGGGAACCTGCTCACCAGAGACTGAAGCCGCAGCTCTCATGGGATGATCAGCCTTGACCCTTGTTCCTATTTTCAGTTCATGCACCCCTTCCTCCAAAGCTGAAGTAGGTTTTCCATCCCACTTTGTCATGTCTTCTCCATGATCCCACAAGTAAAACCATAGGGTGGCCCGTGGTGTATGCCTTCTGTATCTTCTCTCTCGAACAATAGGATGTCTTTTGTTAATAGCTGAGACGTGTGTTGATACACGTGAGGAGCTGGATAAATCAGATAGATCGTCCCTCAATTGTTTGAACTCCTGAAACAGTTTTTCCACAGCTGAGATGATGGAAGGGGTGAGATTGTCTTCAAAATCTCGGAGTTTATGAATCATTTCATCCACTGTTAGTGGTGCTATGTCATTCCAGGTTACTGTTGCCAATGAATGGGCATATGATGACGGTGCATTCCGTGTAAGTTTTCGCCACATGGGTCGTGTACATTCGACTTCATCTGGGTCTATGGGTATATCCCCGTTATTTGGTTTGATGTGATAGATCATCTCTACGATGGCTGATTCCCTCAGAGACTGGATGCCTTTGTCTAAAGTAGTCCACTTGGCCAAACGACTCATAATATCGTCCTTGTATGGAAACCTTTCTTTCACAGCTGCCAAGAGCCGCCTCCAAAGACTGAGGGACTTTTTCTCTCTTGCAATTGCTTTGTCAATTCCCCCTTCTCTAGCAAGTGATCCCAGCTGCTTGGCTTCCGTACCTCCTAGTTCGTGACCATCAGCCCCATTGTCCCAGCATCGGAGCAACCAGGTGATGATGTGCTCCCCTGGTTGACAGGTAAAATCTTTTCGCATATTCCGTAGCTCGGTTGAGGTCCGAGGTCGAGAAGTCACCTCTTCTTCTTCTTCTTCGTCATGTGATGATGACTTCTGATCAGATGGTGGCCCGGGTGGTGAATACATTGTTTCTTCATCTTGCTTCACCCTTCTTGCCTCTTTTTTGCTTTTTCTCTTGCGTAGAGGGGCAATCGTTATTGGTACGAATTGGTCCTCTGGTTTAGCTGCAGTCATCACTGTGGTTTGAGTAGCAACAGTACTTGTTGCTGGTGGTGGTGTAGCTGCTGTGCTTGGAGCTGGGATAGCTTCGCTGTCTGTTGCAGTTGAAGTTTGAGTAGTGGCTGTACTTGTCGCTGGGGTAGCTGCACTGTCTGTTGCAGTCAAAGTTTGAGTAGTGGCTGTACTTGTCGCTGGGGTAGCTGCACTGTCTGTTGCAGTCGAAGTTTGAGTAGTGGCTGTACTTGTCACTGGGGGTGGTGTAGCTGCTGTGCTCGGAGCTGGAGTAGCTGCGCTGTCTGTTGCTTCGCCCTCAGATCCAGGGACATTTTTTCTCTTTTGAAGGTGCTGGATAGTGTTGAACAAGGCCCGGTAAGCATAGGCCAAGCCCCAGCATTTTGACATGATTTGTCCCTCTCTGGTATGACCAGGATGACAACACACCTCATTTAAGTGTTTTACTAATTCTTCTGGATTTTGCACTTGTTCGGTGGTGAAATTCCAAAACACTGGAGGGGCCCACTGACCTAGATACTTGCCCATACTATTCCACACACCCTGCCACTCATGGCTATCCAACCTCAGGGAAAATCTCTCGGTCCCCCTATTTTGTCGTCCAACCCCAGACAAGACCCAAACCCGACTCTGCTTAACTCTTGAGATCAGACGTAATGGTTGTGAACAAAACACACTCTGTATGCGTGCCAACATGGTGACCCCCATCACAATCAGCAAACAGGTCTCAACAATATTAAAAGGCCACTCAAAAATTTCAAAACTCTCAAACGATGCTGCAAACAGTCTGGGAGGGGCACTGGGAGGGTAAAAGAATGTCTCCTTCATAGGTTGACCACCCAGGAAGGAGAAAAAAGATGTATAGTTGCTAAGCATTTGTATTATATACCTCCCAAAGTATAAAGGTGGTGACCACACTGGGAACACAAGCCAGATCAGTTTCATGATCAATCCTTCTATTGTATTACAAGTCATTGCCACAAAATACAACGAGACAACAACCTTAGCCCAAGGCCCACACTTGAAAAACACCAACACAGCAAATACCGGCTCTAAGTAACCTACGGCATATTGAGACTGTGAGATCAAAAACAACAACTTTGAGAGCCAATAAATCAGCATTGTGACGAGTGACTATTAATCCAAAACACTGAATGCTTATCACAAATACGATTAGACACACTCTGGTCAGATCTGTCGTTATCTCAACCCTTCGTGCCCCACGTTGGGCGCCAAAAAGAACTGTCGTGGTTTAAGCCCCGGCTGTAAATTAGAACCACGCAGTCTACTTCCCCCCTCCCACTCCCCAGAGGGATGGGGAGGAGAATCGAAAGAATGTAACTCCCACGGGTTGAGATAAGAACAGTCCAGTAACTAAGGTATAACACAAATCACTACTGCTGCCACCAATAATAATAATGATAAGAGAAATAACAAGGGAAGAAAATATGATACCGCTCGCCGGAAAAGAGCCCGACAGAAAAGAGGACGTGCCCTTCCGGGTAGCTCCCAGTTACATCCCCGGGCATGACGTGCTGTGGTATGGAACACCTCCTTGGCCAGTCTGGGTCAGGTGTCCTGTCCCCGCTTCCTCCCGGCCCCTCCTCCTCCCTGGCAGAGCATGAGACTCACAAAGTCCTTGGTCAGTCTAAACATCGCTGTTATCAGCTGTTCCCAGGCCAAAAGTCAGAAACACAGTGCTGCAACAGCTACTAAGAAGGAGAAAAACTGACTGCTACTGCTGAACCCAGGACACTCTGCCATCATGGACTCTGGCTCTGTATTTTGCTTGCTAATCACCATGAGAAAGTGATCATGTGTCTTCTGGAGCCTGACACAATGCCAAAAGGAAATCATTCCATTTACTTAAGTGAAACTTTCACTGTAACCTCAATGTTCTTTCAAGGAAGTCCTATCGATATCTTCCTTCTTCTATGATGCATTATGGCACATTTATAACCAAAATAAAATGGTAAATAAAGACATTGATCAATGATACAGGAAAACAAAATCTGCAGCGCCCCTAACAGAAGTTAGTAAGACTAATCATTAGTCTTAGACCCATTAACCTCGGTAATAGCAAACCCAAGATTGATCTGGCAATTTTAGCAACAGGGATTCCAAGTTCAACAATTTCTACAGAAGTTGCCCCACACTGCAGAAAGCAGTTCCATATCCTTTTGCCAGAAAAAAAGAAAACAAGAGTGTATGTAATACTCTGGCCAGTTGTTTCTTTAATCTGTCTGTGGCGATACTAGGTTGCAAGGTTGCAATTCTTTTTCAAGGATTTCTGCAGTCCTAACTCCAGAAGAAGGACAAGGATTGATTCAGCCCTAGCAAGCCCAAAGGAATTCTGTGCACACAAAAATCCCAGCTATATATAAGCCTGAGAAACTTCAGAATTTGGATATATCAAGTTTTAAGAACATTGATTCCAACGCAGGTTCCTAAATTCTGCTTTAGTTACACTTTAGGTCTTTCTGTCTTTCCTGGTTTCCCCATGACAGATAAAATCAAATCCAGGTGGCCCTACTAAGGCTTTATCAAGTTGAGGATGGAAACTGGTCATAGCTTATGAACATATAGCAGACTTTCTGTCTACTGTTGAAATTCAGGATTTCAAAAAGGTAGAGGAATCAGATTGGAAGGTATGTCTAGTTTTCTTACTATTATTTTCAAGAATGAAAGCAACTTGTTTCAAAATCTTTAATAAAACATGTTTCTATTTCTCTGTTGTAGCTATAATTAATAAATATGAAATTCTCAAGGGACACATGCAACCAACTGCTTCTACAGATGCATTTTAAACAGCACAGTTCCTTTCTGTGTGGAAAAATGGTCAGTGCTTGGTATTTCTACCATGTCTGGGGTTTTTGTATGATAGAAATCATAAGAAATTACAGGCTGTTTGCTGGCTTGTTTAGGTGTCCAAAAATGCAAGCAAGTTAAGCTTTCATTGTTGCAAGGGAAATCTTATAGCTAAATCTCATTTTTCATGAGAATTACATTAAAATCTGTAAATAACCTTGAAGTAACCTAAGAATTCTTTTTTAGGTCTTTTGAAATCTCTCATTTCGTCCTAGGAACTCTTAAGCCACCTTCATGTCACAAATAGTATTTGTCAGAATTCAGTCTTTTATTATGAAAATACCTTTATTTGATTATCTACCCATATATTACAAATGTTACTTCCCTCCTTGTCAGACTTCAGAATATGCTCATTGCTTATCCATGCTTCACATTTACAGTTCTTAATAGATGTCATAAATTTGACTACTTGTTTGAGGGGAATAAATCGTATTTAGTCAATCCAGCAAAATCTACCAAGATCACTAAAGCTTTATCCTGACATCAAGATATTTCTTAAACTGGAAAGAAATTTTTAGGGGAAGAAGGGCTTGAATAGCACGTTTTGGTTTTTTCCTAGTCCTGTAAAGTTTCTCAAATGTGAAGCAATTTAAAATGTCTTCCATTACATCAGAAAACGGGTCTACTCAAGGTTTTCACAATAAATGCTGAAGAACCTGCAACAGAACTAATCTGCATTTTATAATCCCCCAGTTTACAGTGTAAACGTTGATAGGCTATAATGAGCTGATACACGCTAGGGTTAGCTGTGCCTGTGGTAATCACATACTCTACGGTTTATCAACTGATGCAGCCAGTCTGGTGTAAGAACATGCTCTGTGTGTAGCAAAACTGGCTGTACATTACTTTTCTGAGCTGAAAGGAGAACAGTGAGTCATATTCATTATTTTCTAGCCAACATATTAATTAATGTCCTTGAGTAATTTTTAAATTGCCTCATGGCATTTTAATACATTGTATTGCCATACGTTTCCCTAGTGAAATACCTTTGCAATTTAGCTCAGAATGTAAACTGCAAAAATTTGAAAATCTACTTTATATAAGAACTAAGCATTGCCAATTCGTATTGTAGTAAGAGCTGAGCAATTTTACAGCAAAAGCATGGTTTACAGCATGATAGAAGACTTATTATGTCTGACTTTTGACTAGAGCCACTTTCTTTTCTGGATCACTAACATGCATCTGAACACAAACATACGTACAACACAAAAATGGCTTTGACAATAAACCTGATTAAAAAAAATAGAAAGGGAAGGTAGGAAAAGAACATGAGAAAGATTGCTATTCTTTCAAAGATTCGGTTGTTTTATTGAAAGAAAACCTGTTAATGTGCCTTTCAGATCTATAAAACAGAATGAAAATTAGTAGCAATTTTTCATGACTTAAATGCTTCCATTAGAAAGCCATCCAGTTACTAGGGGGAAGCCTACTCATAAACTCAGCATATCCTATTGCCATACCTTTCCATTTAGACAAGACAAACATAATGCCATCAGTAACTCTCTCTTTCAAATAGTCTCATAAAAAAAAAAAAAAATCTTCTAACATGATCAGATTTTCATACCAAGATACATAGAGAGTCCTCAAAGCCTTCAGTATAAGTAAAGTTTTTCATAGATCACCTTCTCTAGAAAGATCTGCATCCCATTGTTTCTCTGTCTCTTAGAGATAGAACTATAACCAAATAATTTAAAAAAATCAGGATATTACCAGGCTAGTGAACGTATAAAATATACATGAATGCATATTTCAAATACCTTTAATATCCTCACAGAAAAATTCTGCCTCAAGGTCCCTAAAAGAAGCAGTGAAAATATTTCATTCCTCCACTGCCACATGCATTTGAAGACAACAGAATCACCCTGCAGACAAAAGTGGCTAATCAAGCAGGTCTATAACTCACACATCAGAAATTACCAGCCCCCATGAAGAGATCTCAGTGTTGTTAATGGAAAATTAGTGCTCATCCTGACAGCTTTACCTTACCCAAAAAAAACCCCAGCAAATCACAAACTAAACAAGACAATATTAATGATTTTCTCAGTCCTTGACCATTAGTTTGCAGCTTCACCTCACCTGAAAAAATACAAAGCATGATTCCAGTTGCTCTTCCCAGTAGTGAGCAAGACCATCAAATTCATAGAATTATAGAATCGGAATAGTTAGGGTTGGAAAGGACCTTAAGATCATCTAGTTCCAACCACCCTGCCATGGGCAGGGACATCTCACACTAAACCATGCCACCCAAGGCTCTCTCCAAGCTGGCCTTGAACACTGGCAGGGATGGAGCATTCACAACTTCCTTGGGCAACCCATTCCAGTGCCTCACCACCCTCACAGTAAAGAACTTCTTCCTTATATCCAATATAAACTCCCCCTGTTTAAGTTTAACCTGTTACCCCTTGTCCTATCACTGCAGTCCCTCATGAAGTGTCCCTCCCCAGCATCATTATAAACCTCCTTCAGATACTGGAAGGCTGCAAAGAGGTCTCCATGCAGCCTTCTCTTCTCCAGGCTGAACAGCCACAACTTTCTCAGCCTGTCTTCATACGGGAGGTGCTCCAATCCCCTGTTCATCCTTGTGGCCCTCCTTTGGTCTTGTTCCAACAGTTCCATATCCTTTTTATGTTGAGGACACCAGAACTGTACACAATACTCCAAGTCAAATTCCTTTGGAGAAACAGAAGTGGAGCTTCCTGAAAAATATTGTAGCCCTTTCTTCAACAAAGCTAATATACAGAATGGGTAAATATTGAAGAGTTTGTAAATCAAATATCAACACTGTGTTCTAACTGTAACCCTATGGGTCTTTTGAATGCTTAGGCTAAAGAAATCTGCTTATTTTTAACAATAATCCCTTCCCACCCTTAGCTTTTCTTTTCAGGTCCTGCAAAGAGAGATATAGAATTTTCTTAATTCTCATACAGCAGAATATGAAGAAATTCAAAGATGACTTACTTGGAGTTTCTTTTCTAGAATTTCTAGCTCTCTAAATGCAGGTCACAATACTCTGTATGTGAATAAAGCACTTCTGAAACCACCTTCTCTTCTGAAAAGAAAAATCTGGAAAATATACCTCCAAAAAATTAATCATCTTCCTTTATCTATTATTTTAGGCCTCTATCTATCCTCACTGCTAGGCAGCAATCAGAAGTAATAGAAGGAAATTTGGCCTCAGCTGTATGTACGGAAAAGCTTTTTTCCTACACTTACAGTTTTGTACATCGATATGGCTAAATGAAATTTTAAAACTCATTATATTGTTATTTTAGCTCATCATATCTTAATTTATTGGATGATAGATGAGATATGTGTTTTGACTAATTATTCTATAAAAAATCACTTTTCTGCAATCAAGACTACATGCTGAATATTAGAACCTTGAATGAGGAGTAAATATGAAACTGACAGCCTGCTTTGATTGAGTTGTTTACTGTAGGATCCTGAAGGTATTTATTTCACAAAGGTCTGCATATCGGTAATAACTGAATATTCACATGGTCACATGGTCCAGAGAATGAAAAAATAAAAATAAATAATTCTTTCATTCTAGTGGAGATTTTGTGTATCTAATCAGGTTTGCCTTCACGTTTATATACATATCTGAGGTCAGAGTATGCTATTCTGTCACAACTGAACCTTATCCCAAAGTGTAAAGGGTGTGAGCTTTTCAGATAAATCCTGCAAAGGTATGTAAGTGAGATTTCATTTTCCAGCCCACAAAGGCACCTCTGATTACCTCTGTAAGAATTTATCCCACCAAGATTCTGGATTATGACAACTAGCAGGATAGCTAATGACTTAGAACAAGCTCAGAGTGAGGAACTGGTTATGAGGCTCCTCTTGGAAAGAAAATACTTTTTTTTTTTTTTCAAATACCTGGTTAAGTTATGTAAATATTCATCTAACACTTTTTCACTCTTTCCCCCTTAAATATATTACTATTATAGCATCCAAGAATATATTGAAGGAAAAAGAAAATAAAATGACCTAGTGGAACACTCACACAGAAAGTAAGGAAGGTTCAAATTCCTATTTCAGATAATGTTTAAATTATGTGTTTGAACAGAAGTTCAACCAGGAAATTAACAGTATAGGCACAGAATAGCCAAACACCTGATGCTTAAGGTGGAGTAGAAGGTCCAAATCTCCTCTCTCAGAGAAATTACATTTTTTGCCTGAGTACTCAAACATCACTAGGCATTTTATAAATGTAACTCAGATGCATATAAATTTAGCATAAACTTCAAATATAATTAATTTTTTTTCATTTTGGCAATGATGACATCCTAAATTTTGTTCAATCCCTCCACTTGTAGTTCATTATTTTTTTTGTGAACGGAACCAAAAAATAATTCAATGCTGTCCTAGTTTCAGCTGGCATAGAGTTAATTTTCTTCCTAGTAGCTGGTGCAGTGCTGTGGTTTAGCTTTAGTCTGAGAACAATGCTGATAATACACTGATATTTCAGTTGTTGCTAAGTAAAGCTTACCCTGACCAACGACTTTTCAGTCTCATGCTCTGCTAGTGAGGAGGGGCACAAGAAGCCGAGAGGGAGCAGAGACAGGACACCTAACTCAAACTAGCCAAAGGGGTATTCCATATTGCAGCACGTACTGCCCAGTATATAAACAGGGGAGTTACCCAGAAAAGACCGATCACTGCTCAGGTCAGGCTGGGTATCAGTCACCAGATGGCGAGCAGTAGTAGCAGTATATTGTAGTTTATTTTAGTTATTAAACCGTACTTATCTCAACCCTCAGGTTTTACATTCCTTTGATTCTTCTCTTCATCCCACCTGGGGAGGGGAAAGAAGAGGGGTGAGTGAGCAGTGGCATGGTACTGAGTTACTGTCTGGGTCTAAACCATGGCAAATGCACACACAGTTGCACTTGAGATCCTTTTTGGAGCCTCTGGAGAAAAGCCCCTTATTTTCAAAAAGCTCTTTTTTCTATCAGTAAAACTAGCCAAGAATGAAAACAGATCAATTAAGAACAACAGAAACACTTCCAAACATCCTTTTTAAAAGAGCTTGTGAGCAAGTTTTACACCGTATACTGCATACATTTTGGGCCCAAACTTTATATCCAGCTCACCATCTCTGGCTTGCAAAAGATGAAGAGAATCTGACTGAGCAGGGATGTTACCCACACAGCTTGGTGCCTTTCCACACACATAGCTGGCTCCATCCTAACAAGAAGGAAACAAAGCATGACTTTCAAACAAAAGTACTAACTTGAAACACTGGAGGGAGCAAAATTGGATCAAAGCATCCAGAGAGTGTTTAGTGTTTATACCTACCTACAATGACAACAGCCAAAAGCAGAAAGCCAGTGTCTCACTGGAACCACAACTGAGCAGTGGGCTGCTGACATGTGCAGGAGCATGAACGAAGCAAGATGGATTAAGTGTCGTCTGCCAGAGGCTGCAAAATCTTCAAGAAATGGGTTTCTTAGTGAAGCACATGAATGAAAAGAGCAGAAAACCATGCAGCCAAGAACAAGAACAAATACTATGGGTCTTAGCAGTGTAGCTTCTTACTTCTAACTTTTAAATATCTGAATGCAAGACCAAAAGGATACCTGAACATATTAAAAGAAAACACTTTCAAAATTAATGAGATCAGCTGCTTTGAAATGCAAAATAGTATTAATAAATGAAATTATTCTCTTTGCAACAGGATATTGGTTTAGGTAGCTAATTAGACTTTGGAAAATATTAAAAAGGAAGAATGACCTCTGCAGTTATCCTAAGTAGGATAAATAATAAGTACCTACTGTTTGCAAACATATTCTTGCCACTGTATAAATAAGGAAATTACATTAAATTGTTAGTAATGAAAAACACAGCACTTCAGAATATAAACAAATAATTAGCTTGGCTCTTAAAAATATACATTAATTAAATATTAGACAGTAAACTACATAATAGGAGAAGATGTGTGTGTCAGGTTTCATTAGCATTAGTAAAGGAAAGGTTTCAATACTGCTGTAGAATTCTTCTTGAAAAAAAAGAAATTATTTGCTCAAACTCACAGCTCTCATTGCACTCTCAGTTCTGACTCTCTAGTCATCTTCATGAAAATTGGTTCCCATGGACATACATGCGTGTCGGGTTTAGTAATCTCAGAGATATAAGTAGATGTGCTGTCAGGTATAAAATGAACATTAAGGTTAAAATAATTAAGCTCTCAGAAATTCCATGTCTGAATTTCTTTCCTACAAACCAATTTAATTAATATCTGTGCCAGACAAGTGCAAGGCTTGTAAGTGAGTACTCCAAGTCAATTCCAGTAGAGTTGTTTGTATACTATGTACAGGTATCTGAAAGGTTCGTCTGAAATCCTTTAAAATACAGCAAGATCTGAAAATATCCTTCCTTTCTGGGATTAAAAAAAAAAAAAATTAAAAAAAATGTAAAAGTCACTTCTATCTCCTCTGAAAAGGTTTGGTTATCTCTATCCACGCTGGTCAACTGCCTATAGTGAAAGATGTCTTGCTCCCCACAATGAATACATCTTTTACATTATCATATTCAAATCCTTCCTTCATATCTCAAAAAATGACTCAGCATATATTTAACAAAGTTAAGAGTGCATCAGAGGGAAAATGCAGACCTTGCCTCTTCTGGTGTTTTGTCAAACTTCGAATGCACATACAAATTAAACTTACCAGCACTTACGTGCTCCTAAAATCCAAGACAGGCAACAACTTCTGCAAATTAACCATGCCTCAGAAAACAGTCCGTCAGTTTCCTCATTTAAGATCTTCAGCCAGTAGATTACTCATCAAAACACTATATAAGGATATTTATCAATTTATTTATATGCCCTCCACCATCAGAAAATTTGAAGCACTGATGAGTGCCTTGAAAGAAACTTTCTCTCTATTCCTTAGCATTTTGGGAGGAACTGGGGGCAAGGAAGTTTATTTTTTATGTTAACAAGATTTCTGTATGTGTTTCATTTTCAATTTTTCATTTTCTGTGCATTCATGAAAAAAGAAACCTCATGGAAAAGTTGACTGTAGAAATTAGTTTTTCCCTGGAAGTATTGAGATCTCATTCTTAACTCTTGCAGAAGTGAGATATCAAAAAACTTTAGAAAGTGAAACAATTTTCCAAACTATTTATACAAGTTTACTCATAAATTGAGTACTATAACCAAAGTAAAAACTCACATAATGAGATAAAGTTTTATCACTTTCAGAAGAACTGGGAAAAAAAGCAAGCAGAAAGCTTAGCCTTATTTCAATAGATTCTCAGCGATATCGCAAAGCTACTACTACAAAATTCGCTGTTGTGGTGGAAGATCAGCCTTAGATTCTAGGTTTTGGAGTACACTTCTCAACTTATTTTGTCAATGTTTACACATACTTATATTTTTATTCTCAATTGTTAGCCGCATTGTGCTCAACAGAGCTTCACTTATGTTTGATGTAATTTTGGGGGAGTGAAAAATACTCCCCAAATGTAGTTACACTCCTGGTGAGATCTCTGCTTGGCCATTGACTCATGTGCAGGCTGAGGATGGGCAGGTTGCAGCACTCACACCCAATGACAGTAATGGTTTCATCTTTTCTGTACTCCTGTTCTCTGCATTGGCAGAGTGGCTTGACTACCTAGTATCTACCAGCAGATGCTATAAATGACACTCAGAATTTCTGTCCTGGAGAAAGCATTGCTTACCTTAAAAAAAAAGGCTGCTTTATGCTGGCCAAAGAGCCTTGTAGCCCTCAGCGCTGCAGGTCTATGTGTCCAAAGGGAACCTGGCCTACCTGTCACTTACTTTTTTCTAAAGCCATTGAAACAAACAAAATATATTAAAAACAAAACAAAACAAAAACAAAACAAAAACAAGCAAACAAAAAAACCCACCAAAAAAACAAAAAAGGGAAAGTATAGCCTTATCCATAGCATTTCTCATCCTTTTAGTATGTAAAAGATGGACATAAGCCAAAGGCTGATATAATACCAATTCAGTAAATAAAACCAAATAAAATTAACTATTTTAAAAAAAAAAATCATTCCTTCTATTCCACCTTACATCCTGAGTCATTAACAAAAGCAACCTTAAAATGTTCTTTAAACTTCTAAAGCAATAAAAATAAAATTCCCCCTTAGCAGAAATGAACTGGTATAAGTAATGAGCGCATCTCATATTGACTCCCTGCAAAGAGAAAATTTCATCTCTAATAATTGTTTAACACCTTAGTAAACAGCTCTGTTTTGCAGGACGAGGCATGAACATCAATTCTGTAATAAAATCCATATGCCAATGGAATTAATGGATAGGGAAGACAATGAGTAGGACAATCTTTCAGGAAGAAATTGTTCTTTTTCGTTAAAAAATGAAGCCTCTTTTGTAACTGTTAGCCTATTCTGTGTAGTGCTGTGTTAGAAGTCCCTTTTGCAGGGTCTCATCCCGGTTTTGGTTTGAGTAATGAGGACCTCTTCTGGGAGATAAGAGAATAATATATCAGACGCAGGGATTTTATCCTTTTTTAATATCTTTTCTTTGTCACTTCAAAAGGCCTGGTAGGTCATTCAAGAACCTGGGAGGTTTTTCTTATTCCATTTCATGGAATTCTACTCTCTAATTCTACTCCATCCTCAGTTAGATCCTCCCAGAGATACATTTCCTATAAGTTAACTGTAAAATGAATATTTGTCATAGATATAAATACACTGTCGATTCTAATTTTCTTTGAAAACGGTCAGTCAGGAATTCTTCAGTGAATGAGGACCCTATCCTTCCTTTTAATGTATCAATGAGTGAAAATAGAATAAACTCAAAGCCAGCAGTGAATAGACTCATAATCTATGTTTAATAAATCATTACAGTATGTGACCGTAAAAAGACTTAATCACTTTTGAAGATCTCATCACACTTTGTAAAGTTCTTCAGAAGTTTTTGTAGAGGTCTGAGCTTACTTTAACTTAGGAGCCTGTATATCCATCTGTGTATGACTTGTGCAACCAATGCCCTTCTTTCCCAGCTGAAGTGATAAGTATTACAACTTGATTTAGTAAAAAAACAAGAAAAACCATTTACAGCTGAATGCTGCCAAGGTGAAAGATAGGTCCTTCCTAAAATGAATGTGTTGAAATAACTACTGGTGAACTTTGCAAAACTCCAGGGGTCACTGAGATCATACCCTGATGATAATGAATGAGAGTAAAAGAGCAAAGAGTATGACACAATTGGATTGCCTTCATTGTTACAAAGATTCTTGGTTGATTAGAGAGCTCACAGGGCTCTGACTCTAATTTCTTTCCTTATCTTTAATAACGTAAAGTGGATATCTGACTGATATATTTTGTTGCTTATCATTGGTGAAAAATAGAATCAGATGCCCCATGCAGAGTAAAATTCTTCGTAGTTCAATGTTTGAAAAAAAGATGGTCACATGTGGGAGTGTATGATTGAAAATCCTACTTACCAAGTAACTGAAAAACAGAAAATGAAGCCACTGGTTCAGCTCTCTCACTTATCCTGAATTGCCAGACGTCTTTATACTGGACTTAGCTTTTACACGGTACAAGGTGGTTCAACTCGGAGTAGCTGAACATTGCCCTGCCAACAAACATCCTGCACAACAGATTCAACTAGCTGGCTGGTCACTAGCAGCATCCTGATCTTCTAGTCCTCTAATTAGTTGTCTCCATGTGGGGACTTTTTAGCTCTAGCTAAAAAGCACGGAAAGTGTCCTAACACAGATGCTGTTGTTTCCATTCTTTAGTTGTAGTAAAACTGACTGCATAGCAATGAGGTGTCTTTCCATAAGCCCACCCTTACTTCATTTTAAGCTGCATAGTCTTAAAATATCAATGGTCATTCCTTTTGTTTTCCAAAAAAATAAGGGCAACTTCTCTCAGCATGACAACTTCCATTTTCAGAAACACAGAGGGAGAATGGGGTTCACAACCCTTTCAGGCTGAATAGAAAGCAATAGCAGAAGAGTTAGGTGACATAGCAAGTGCGTTGCAAGTACTGGATGCAGACCTTTGGCATGTGGTAGATAACCGGTATGTTTTGAGGGTTTTTTGGGGGGGCTTTTTTTGTTTTGCTTTGTCTTCTTCCACCCTTTGTAAAATTTCATTAAAATTGCATATTTGTTTTTATGTCTATCAAAAGACAACCCTTATTTCGGGACTATAATTTAATTAATAATACCATCTTGTATCACTATTAGTCCTTCAACCACTTTCTAAAATAATTAATTGTTTTCAGTCAGCTTATTCATTTTCCATTTATAAAACAGATATTTTTCTTCTTTAACAGGGACATCACTACTCTTTCTACTCTTTCTTTCTACTTACTTAAAGTTAGTTTTATTTAAACAGTGTCTCTCTGTAACTTTTCCTACTATAATACAAATCAGGTTTACAGCTGCATTAACGGAAAATATGCATTTACTACATTAGTTTTGCATGTTTGCTCTTTTTCTCCACCACACCACAGTCAGATTTTTCTTTACCTGCTAAAGTCTTTTGTTGTTTAAAACTTCTCTTTTCTCTGAAGAAAAAAAAGAAAATCAAAAACATTTTTCAGGCCTTTTTTTAATAACAATTTAGCACATCCTTATGACATTTAACATGTCGTGTAAGCTAAGGTATTGAGATAGGATAATAATTGGAACATTATGATTTACTCAAGCTGAAGAAAACATTTGTTTTCAGGAAGAGATCAACATTTAATATTCTTACTTCCTTGAAGAGTTATAAATTCAGCATTTGCTGAAGAACTGTACTAAAGCAGAAAACTTGGCTCACTTAAATCAAGGGATAAGGCATTCTCCTCTGCTTCTGGCCTCCTATTAGGATAGCTGTTGTTTGACCTTGACTACATGTGAGGATGAAAACCTGCGTGTAAAAGAGCCACTTTCTTCTCCCTGGAGTTGGGGAATAAAGATGCCAGATTACATTTATAGCTCTCCTCAAAACAAGAGGAGTTGGGGGGGAACCAGGGCTGCTGGCCACAAGCACAGAACTTACACATTTCACCCTTTAGAAACCACGAGTTACAAGCATTGAAATGTCACAGAGTTTTTTATGTTACAGGTGGTTTAATGTGCTGTAAAGAAGTACAGGAACTACGGAGAAGGATGTAGAAGTGTCCCATATAACAAAATAAGAATCTTATGTGACTGACAACAGCTCTGTAAGCTTTTATCAGACTAAAGACCCATCTCTAGTAGATTTTTCATTATTTCATTGCGCTCATTTCAGAAGAACAGAGTCCTGCCCCAGATTTTACACAGTAATTTAAGACTGAATGAAAATGGCAAGATTAACAAACTATGACAGGAAAGCAAAGAAAAAGAAGAGTGATGAGGAATGTTACTTCATTTGAAATCATTTGCAGCTAAATTATTTCCACAATGAATGTCAGACTTGCAACCATATTCAGATGGACAGAACCCATGAACTTTACAAAACTTTAGGAAACCTTTTCAGGCAAGAATGGAACAGACTGCAGAAATTACCACATTGTTTTAAGACTATTTTTTTTCTAATTTTAAAGTTTGATAAGAGTCACCTATCTTGTGCACATACTCAAATGGAAGGACATGAAGAAAATTTATGAAGAAATTTTATACCTTTAGCAACAATTTTTTCAACACAATTTCAGAGATAATTCCTTATGACAAATGCAACACACAATAGAGGGTGCTAGACTATGGCCAGGAGGTCTTACACTGCATTTATCAGGCTATTCTCCTAGAAGAAAAAAAATGGTCTTATGACTTTGGTCACTGTAGTGCACAATTGTTGTATTTGCATTTCTTAAAGTTATTTCAGACCTAAAAAAAGGTTTTTCTCTCTGAGGTGCAAAACACATAATAGCTTAATTTCTAAATGCCACTTAAACTTTGCATTAAAAATGTGTCGTCGATCTCTTATATGATTTTAGTGAATTGCACTGTACAATGATGTTCCACTTAGGCTCTCTAGCTGAGATGATCTTTTGCAGGTTGACTTTTTCTTTATTTTCTTCATGACTAACTCCTGCAATTGTGATTTGCCATTAGACTAGAGTGAACCGTGTTTTCAGAGGCTGAATACAAATTCAATCAATGCTGCTTTTGCATGGAGCGTATCTGATTTATGTATATCAGTAAAATAAATACGTAAAATAAATACATAAATTAAGTAGGGGTTTGTTGCATTCACTTAGTAAAAATGTAATACTACAACCTTAAGTACTTAAAACCACTTTGAGAAGAAATATTTTTTAAATACATTAGAATATTAAACAAACCACTGCAAAATATGTGAAAGTTTTATAAGCACTACATTATGGCTTTATTGCTCACATCATTGCAGTGAAGGGGCTGTGAGCCTTTCCATTAAAAGTCTTATTTTTAATACTTTACAAGTCTGCTATAAAAATCACATGGGACTGAAACTCAGAATAAAAAGTTTCATCTTGGAAATAAGTAGTTTAATTTTTTATTTATATTTTTTTAACATTGTCTTAGATTAATTTGTATTTGTAAATACAGGACAGAAACAAATAATTTCTTAAGGCATTTGCACAGATAGAAAGCACAAAAGTAAGTTTATGTGCATTTAAGAGGACTATTGTTATCATTAAGGACTAAAAGCATAAGGGAAAATTGAATGCCGTGTTAGCCAGTTCTTTTTCAATTCAGTGTCTCCAGAGAATATATTCTTCAGAGAAAGATACACAAATCCTACAAGGTCAGTTGACAAAGTTTCTTCCTAAGACACAGAAAGAAAATTACTTGTTTCTATCATGAAATAAGGCATCTTTCTTTGTGTTTTCTGTATTTAACCTTTTTAATACAATACTGTATATATTCCTTACTCCCTTAATTCACTTAATTCACTTTATTGTATCTCTTTGAACTTAAAAATATATAGGAACAGTAAGTTTTGCAGCTGAACCATGCAGATTTTTTTTAAATTTTTTTATCATTTGTAATTCCCCTCAAAATCTTTGAACATATTTTTATTGTTTCAATAAAAGGGCACAGCAAGAAGTCTTGCTTTTCCCTCATTATGTTTCATTTGTGTCTTCTCCATATGTTCATATTTTCCTACTTTAACTTATGTTAGTTAAATATTAAAACATTCATCCTTCTATTCTTAGTGAGTTTACAGGAGTAATTACAATTAACCCTGAGATGCTGTCTCAGCTAAGCTAGAGAATATTGACCAAATTCTTGACTATCAGCATCAAATGTAATCAAAATATTATTAAAAGTTCATTAAATGTCTGAAGTGGTAGTTGCAAGTGCATAGTGCTCCTTTAACACGGAATGTAGAACTTGCTAGGAGTTCCTTGTTGGGTCTCTTCTTACTGCCTTAAGTGCTGTATCTAACACAAACTGACAATCACAGATACAAACTTCATATTTTCATTTGAAGTTTTCCATACCTGACAGTCTCATCTCCCCTACCCATTGCCATAGGCTACCACTTTCTGTAGTAATTCTCATGATAGCGAAAGAAAAAGGGAAACATAGTGTAACAAGCACATAACCTGATTTAGATGCTTTCTCCAGTTTTAAAACCACGGTGTTGTTACCATTGCTTCTGCAATTGCAAATAGCTTGTTCACTAGCATTTTTTTACAGTTTTGCTCTCTGTTCAAAGATATCCATCTCATTAATTAGAGATTCAATCAAACACTTACTGTTTGCCTTTGGTATCTTGATTACCTGAGCTCTATTTCATCTTGTTTTGAAGCAAAACCTTCCACACATCTAACTAGTTTCATGTTTCTAATTGTCACAGTTGCCCCATACATTTTTATAAGCTATGTGGTAGCCAGCACCATTTTTATGTGGTAAGCATTTTTTAAAATAATTATATCAGATATGAGATGAAATATCTTATTATGTCTCTACATAAATTGAGCTTTGAAAGGAAATAATCCGGTACTCTTTGTTCCTATAGCAGTTAACACCAGCTTTTCTTTTGGATATTTGCAATATCCCAAAAGAATTAAAATTCTTTATTCTCTGGCCAGATTTATGCTTTTGTCTTCGTACGCCAATAATCCTTCCAGGGTAGACTCCAATAAAACACATCTGTTACATTTATATTCTCACATTAGTCCAATTCTCTGCTCTGAACCATTGTGTTTTGATGCAATGGGCTATTAAGCAATTTCTGTGTTTTCCAGTAAAGGAAGCTATATATCATTGAATGATTAAGTAAGCCATTTATAGATGGCATTAATAACAGCACTAGTACTTTGTCCTAGGGCCTATATTGACCTTGTACCTTGCTTAAATTCTTCCTCTGTTGAACTAACTGATGCACATTGCTTCGATGCACATAGCTAGCTTTCACAATAAACACAGCACTGGCAAACTTAATAACCAGAAAATACTGTGATGTTTCTGGGTGTTAGAAGCAGAGATATGGAAGGTTAAAAAATAGGGTGTACGCTTAAAAAACAACACAAAAGCCAAATGTTATTATTTTTCTTTAACAGGCAGAATACTTTGTGCCTTTTGTCAAAATGTGTAACTACTTGTGAACATAGCTTTCAAGCTTCTTAAATAGGGGAGTTTATTATTATTAATGTTATAGCCCTGACACCCTTTTTCTTGCTGATTGGATCACAAGTTTTCTATAAAATACATTGGTGCTTCCTGTAAGAAAATATGTGATACATTTATGAATTCTATCATAACTTTCTTCCCTGACCTATTAAAAACTCAAGTTCTATAAAATTAGAATGCAGTGATTAAACACGGGAAAAGCAATTTAAGAATATTGTATACTACATTCTGTGACCACAGATGTCAGCTAAGCCCCACACAGCTGTTTGCTTACTCCCCCATGTTGAGATGGAGGAGAGAACTGGAAGGGTAGAAATGAGAAAACTTGTGGGCTGAGATAAGACAGTTTAATAGGTAAAGCAAAAGTTGTATGTAAGCAAAGGAAATTAGGAATTCACTTGTTACTTTATCAGCCAGCAGATATGGTGAGCCATTTTGAGAAAAGTAGGGCTCTATCCCACATAACTATTACTTGAGAGTACAAATGACAGTACTCCAAACGCAGCCCCTTCCTCTTTCCCTCTCAGCTTTTACTGCAGAGTCTGAAGTCATACAGTACGAAATATCCCTTTGGTAAGTTGTGTCTGCTCTCCTGGCTGTGTCCCCTCCCAGCCTCTTGCCCACCCCCATCTTGTTTTCAGGTCCTGTAACATGAGCAACAAAAAAGGCCTGGACACTGCAAATACTGTTCAGCAATAACTAAAAACCTTGTGTTACTAGCACTGTTTTGGTCACAAATCTAAAATATAGTACCAGATGACCTACTGTGAAGAAAATTAACTCTATCCCAGGAAAAGAATGCTGAGTTATGCAAAATCAAAATCTGTTTCTGGAAAACATAATGCACTACTTACAATGCTCTGCTCTTTGGTTTCACCAACTGCTGAATTAAAATCACGTTTAAAGCCTGATCATCGCATAGATGCAGGAAATATGACTATAAGTATTTTCTATGGACATCAAACTGAACTCTGAACTGCATATATAGCCACAAGTCTTATTATAACCAAAAAAATTATATTACAACAATTCAAGGTTGAATTTTGCTGCAATTACTGTACATTTAGGACTTAAGTAAGGCTATATGCTTTGCATATGAACAATGACGCAGTGGATGACCTACAGAACTTACAATTGAATCTTAGACATTGCACTGTGAGCAAGAGCAGCAAACAGTAGACAGAGAATAATATAAAACTTTAAAAGCTCTGTGCATTCAATAGAAAAATAAATTGTTATACTGATATTTCCTTCCTTATCACCTGCCTTTCTTTAGAATTGAGTAAATTGCAGGTTTTGTGTGTCTTTCTTCTAGGCAGAAAATAGGATCTTTAACAAAACAAAACAAAACAACTTTCATGAAGTGTGCCTATTACTGCTCCAGAAATAGCACTGACTGACCAAAAGGCCCAAAGTTACATTTTTAAACTGAAAATTATTTCATTAGCATAATTTTCAGGATAAACGTTTCAAATAAAAATCATTCAGCTTTGAATTATCACTTCCTTACAATCACTTCCTTACAATTCCCCTCTGCACAGGGAAAGCTCTCAATGACAATTCTGATCATAGTCTGGGGACAGTCATCATTTGATTGCTCAGAGAAAATAACACACTTGAACCGGTACCCTCTGGTGAATCATATTTGGAACATGCTAAAACCAGAAATCATGAATTTAAAGCCTTCCACCATTGGTCATTTGTCAAAGGAATTGCTTCCTGTGTGTTCTGCAGACCCATGCTAAGGTGACAAAAGTGGCTGACGACGCTTGTCATTATTTGTCCTATATTCATTCTAAAACACCATCTTTGTACTATCTCAGTGTCGTGGTTTAAGCCTAGGCCGTAAATCAGAACCACGAAGTCCACTTCCCCCCCCCCACCTTTCTTCCCTCCGCTTCTGGAGGGACGGGGAGGAGAATCAAAAGAATGCAACTCCCACGGGTTGAAATAAGAACAGTTTAATAACTAAGGTATAACACAAACCCACTACTGCTACCACTAATAGTAATAATGATAAAGGAAATAACAAGGAAGAGAATACAACCGCTCACCAACCGGTACCTCACCCCCACCCCGCAGTCATCCAGCCCCTCCGGGGACTCTCAATTCTACATCCTGGGCATGACTTGCTGTGGTATGGAAGACCTCTTTGGCTAGTTTGGGTCAGGTGTCCTTTCCCTGCTTCCTCCCACCTTCTCCTCCTCCCTGGCAGAGCATGAGACTCACAAAGTCCTTGGTCAGTCTAAACATCTGTGTTATCAGCTCCGTTCCCAGGCCAAAAGTCAAAAACACAGTGCTGCAGCAGCTACTAAGAAGGAGAAAAATGACTGCTACTGCTGAACCCAGGACACTCAGTAGTCAGCATTCAGACAGGATTGAAAGCGGGAAGAAGGATGTCAAAGTATAGGGTGACTGCATTGTCATTTCCAAGCGAAACTTTTTCCATGTTGTGTCCAACAAGTCATTTTTATCCCAGCTGTTACACCGTTTTCAGATACCACAATACTCAAAATCCTATTATATGAAGTATTTATCCCAAATAAGCACAAACCAACAATTAATAAACCTGATAATTATTTGTGAATATATGTACTACTTAATCCTATTCCAAATAATATAAGCATAAAGGTAGAAGGAGAGACTAGGCTGTCTCGCATGTTATTTAGCCATATGGTGGGCAGGACTGCTGATACTGTCCAGGAACAGCTGGTTGCCTAGGGCAACAAAACAGTAGGTTTGCAAAATATTTGCTGGCTGTTTGCATGCCTACCTAGATGCCAGGCTGCAGAGACATTTGCTTGTTTGCCCAAGGCATTAGAGCTCTCAGGGCTACACTAGGCAATAACTAAGCCTGCTTTTATTTATGATGACTTCTTCTTTGAGGGTCAATACCAACAGTTCTTATACTAGCAATGTCCTTTCTCTATTCAGCTAGGTTAATTCTCTGTGAAATTCGTGTTGCTGAATGATGATGTGTAGCTTACCAATATGCCTATGATTAGTGGAGGCATTTGTGAAAATGTCACCTTTAATTGCACTGCAGTGAGGTTTGCTGCAAGTCCCACAGACGTCAACAATGCTGGGGTACCACCAGCTCAACCTCCCACAGAGAAAGATGATCTGCAGCATTACTCCTGTGATGCCATCTGCCCCACAGAAGGAACAGATTCAGAATCTGAATTTGGTACACATTTAAAATGGACCTGAAATGCAAACATAAAACACATGAGAGGGTGTTCTCAGTTATCAAATCCAAACAGGTCAAAGTCTTAATCTTTATAAAAGACTAGAGCTTTATCAGGTGCTAGTTTTCAGTATTAACAAGCCACCAGAATGTCCTCATAGTATGAAAAATATCTTTCTTGCTCACACTCAGATATCTTCATCTGTATGCTTGTTTTCTGATCTCATGGGCAATCCACCTTTGCCCTGTACAAATATGTCAGATCAGTTTTGAGCTGTAAATGCTATTTCTCCAGAATGTTAATAAACTCTCCTTCCAGAGCTGTCATGTTTGAAGACTACTCATTACAGCATTCCCATAGTGTAAAAAGGTCTTCTTTAAATAAGCAGAAGAATTATTCTGGTCAGTGCCATTTCATATACATTAGCTCTGTTCTAGGCAGGCTTTTTAATTTCAAAAGATTTACTTACTGTGATGCATTTATATATATACGCATACACTACAGAAAAGGGAGAGAGGAGTAAAATCTAAACAAAAACTCATTAACCACCCCTTCTACGCTTTAGAAAAAAAGTCACTTTTGCACGAAGACAAAATTTCGGTCATAGGCACTTTCCATACATGCTCAGCTGTAAATATATGTGCTATATGTTTACAGTGTAAACTTTCCCTGTTGATGAATAGTACCAAACAACAGAGTACATTTTTATCTAAAACTCCTTTAGGCACTTACACAGTGTTTCAAAAATGTTTCAACCCTCTACTGAATCACCAGATGCGGCATTGCAAAAAGAAGTCACTAGTGTTCAAAGCTTTATATTTCAATTATTTTTGAAGCAAAGCAGCAGTAAAAGAAAGAAAGCACATCGTTTGCTTGAAATCAGAGCCTTCTTATAATATCCCAAGGCTATACTTTGCTTCCAATTAGTGTTTGCCCTCTTGGAATCATACACAAATAGTTTTTATGTTCTTCATGCATAGAAAATCTGTCTAATGATTTTCTTACCATGTTCTAGTACAGATAAAAGTACTTAATTGTTGTAACAACATTAACTTCACAAATCTGTCATTCATGACTGGCAGTTAGCTGTTTCTAAAGCTGTACTATTACATGCAAAGTGGAAACTGCAAGCAATCTAATAAAAATAGCAGTGTTAAGGAAATGCCCCTTTGTAAGCTGTTTATTATATGTTAATAAAATTACTGAGGAAAAAAAAGCATTGCTGAATGATATGAATTTGCAGATATGATTTTTTTTATGCAGGACCAAAAAAGGAAAATACAGTTATAACCAATGATATTGAATTTTCCTTTGTTATACTTGGTATATTCCTGGATCTATACTTCTTGTTGTTTTCTTTTATTAAATATTATTCTTTTATTATTCTCATTGTTCAGAATTTGGCTAATTCAGCTCACGAACAAACTCCAGTTAAAAGGCTTAAAAGGTGGTTCACGATGGTGGGGAAGAAGGTAGAGGGGAGGGAGAGTAAGAAAGCTCCACCAACAAATGACTTAATAAAATAGCTGTTTAGTATAATAAGAGGAATATAGGTAAATATAAATATATTTAATATATTTATTATATAGGAATATAAATACATAAAGGAATATAAATAAAAAGAGGAATATAAATAAAAAGATGAATATAAATAATAAGTAAATCTTTTGTCCTTTCAGATACTGATATGTTCCTACAGTCACCAGATGGATTTTCCTATGTCATGCTTCACACGTCCGTTCCATGGAAAGAGGTTAATTGTGTTAAAGCTATAAGTGTGGTATGGATCATTGACCTCCTAATGTGCAATGGTCTTCTAGATCGGGTCACTACATTCCACTCCTTGATCCACACACAGTTTACCTTGCCCAAAGATCGTGCGCAAGAAGGAAGATCTGAGGTACAACAGATGATCCTCACATCAGTCTCTAGGAAGGCGAAGGAGCAAATAATCCTGGAAACCATTTCCAAATATATGAATGACAAGAAGGTGATTGGGAGTAGTCAGGAAGGATTTATAAGGAGGAAAAAGTGTTTAACCAAATTTACATACTTCCACAATGAAGGGTAGAGCTTGGTGGATGAGGAAAGCTACCTCAACTTTAGGAAGGTTTTTAACACTGTCCCCTGTAAAATCCTCATAGATAAGCTGACAAAGTAAAGGTTAGACAAGTAGTCAGAGAGGTGGATTGAAAACTGATGAACAGTTAGCCTCTCAGAGTTGTAATCACAAGCAGAAATTCTAGTTGCATTAATGACCTCGGTGCAGGGGCAACATGCATGCTTAGATGACAAAAACTGTGAAGAGTGGCGAATACATCTCAGGATTGTGCTGCCATTCAAAGATAGCTAGACAGGCTGAAGAGCTGGGTGGAGAAGAATCTCAGGCAGTTCAACAAAGGCAAATGCAAATTCTTGCTGTGGGAAGAATAACGGCAGGCACTCATTCATACTGGGGATCAGTCAGTTGGAAACCAGCTTTGCTTTCCTTTCTCTGCAGAGAAGAACCTGGGTGTTCTTGTAAGCAACAAGCAGATGATGAGCCAGACATGAGTACTCACAACAAAAGCAGCCAACAGCTTCTTAGGCTGCTTTAGCAAGAATGTTGCCATCAGGTCAAGGGAGGTGATCCTTTCCCTCTGTTCAGCACTAGTGAGGCCACACATGCTGGTGAGAATCTAATAAAGGGTCATGAAGACCATTAAGGGGCTGCAGCATTTGTCATATGATGATAGGCTGAGAGAGCTGGGACTGTTCAGCCTGAAGAAGAGCCTGACTGGGGGGAACTTATCCATATGTATATATACACCTGATAAAAGCGAATGAAGAGGAGGTAGTTAGCCTCTTCTCAGTGGTGTCCACCAACAAGACATGATGGCACATATTTTAAAAAAGGGCATTCCATCTAAACACAAGAAAACACTTGTATACTGTCTAATAGTAAAACAGTTTGTTGAGGTAGATTGTAAGGATATATCTGGGGAGATATTCAGACCTAGCTGGACACTGTTCAAAGCAACCTTCTTCATCTGACCCTCACTGAGCAGGGGTATTGGATTAATGGATCTCAAGATATCCCTGCCAACCTCAGCTGTTCCATAACCAGAACTTTGCAATGGCTTATCTTTTGGGATATAAATTTCTTACTGAAAGTTCGTAACTTGCAGAAAATGACTAATGTGTTCACTTGTCTCAACTAAAAAGTGCAAGAAATAATAAAATAATCAATGGATTTTCACATTCCTAAGAATGCAGGAATACTTTAAATAATTCAGTGCTAACATTCGCAAATCAAAATGCAAACATTTATGCTTGAGTAAAACTGTGCTGTATTAAGAATATTTTGTGATATGTTGCTTATAAAAAAATTCATTTATTATTCATTCCAGCAAAGCTAAGTGCAACTAATTTATTTGCTAAGCCTATCAATGTAACAAATACCTGATTTAGCATAAGTTAATAAATGTGTAAATGAAGTTGCTAAAGTTGGGGGGGGGCGGTGGGGAGGAAAGGGTGTTAACAACACTCCATCTACTTTGGTATATTGCAAATACGTTAACTTTTGTGGATTGAACAGTTCGTTATTTTTCCGTCCAATAGTAACTAGTCCTTGTTTGCTGGTCTTACTAGTGCACCCAGACACATGCACAGTGGGATTGACCATATCGATACATTTACATGTCTAGAAATGGAAAAATATTATAGAAAACGGGTTTCATTGTCCGCTTTGTATGAATTACAGAAATATCTTTATTTGAACAACTGATCTGTCATAAGAAATCAAAATGCTACCAGGTCTTTGATTACATAAAATTAACCATTCTTACAAATATCGGAAATCTAGCTTCACTATTTGACTTACAGCTAGATAAATCACCTTGTTTATTCACTAATTCACTTTCAAAGGAGACCTGAGAGATAAGTAAAAAAATGTTCAAGATTCATATGATGTGCAGCAAGCAAGTAAAGCCACATAGTGAGTAACAGTGATTGAAGTAAATGTTGAACATCTTTCTCATGATGTAAGAGTTTAGCAAAAAATACAGTATCTGACAGTGTAATTAAGAATCCAAGATCACTATAATGTTGTTACAGAAGTTGTTCACTAACATTTTATTGGTAAGTACTTGGATTTGCAATATTAATAGCTTTCATTTTTCAAGTGTGACTTTTGTAAATGAAAGTTCATATGTATCATATTAAAAGCTGCATTAGTTTATGTGCTAGCTTTTAAACAGCATGTTCTCTTATAGTGCTTGTGCACTGAGAGCTGAGTCTTTTTTTCAAACTGAAGTAGGCTCTGCTTTGAGCTCTGGAAATCCTGGGTCCCTGTTCGTCAGAAATTGCAGCTATTTCATAACCATTACATGTATACATTCAAAAACCTGTTTGCTTTTTCCTGTATGCATAATGCAACTGATTGTTTTTTCCTGTATGCATAATGCAACTGATAAACTTAACAAACAGCTGGAAGACACCTTGTTAATTATCAATAGCTAGTCACAGCCTGGCATAGAGAATGGGTGACCATTCTTTCTCAGAAACCATGCTTTCTCTCTGGGCCTGGGGAGAAACTGCTTCAGCATGAATATTTCACATTAATAAGGCATTGTAAGTTGAAGAAAAAAACAGAGATATAATGACACACAGCATCACATTGTCTTTAATCTGTAATGAATTTCTATTTTTGGTGTATAATACTTGAAGTTTCATTCTGTCTTTGTTTGAAGACTCGTAGCCAAGATTACATCTGGCACAGAGAATCTTCATTCCTTTGATATTCCTCTTTAATTATATGTCCTATGATTGCCCGTCAAATCATTATATAACCAAAAGGAAAGTTCACTGCATCTCATTATACTGAAAAATAAAAATTCTAAAAAACACACACTATTTTTGTGTTATTGGATCATTACTGCAGTATATGTTGAACTCATGATCACTGCTTATTCAGCAGTGAGATTAGACCACTATGTGATCTTCCATTGATCTATTATCAAAGGTGGGCTACTGGAAGGATTGCATGACAAAAAAATTTAATTCTAGTCAAAGTTGTCCAAAAGAAACCGTTTTCTATTTGTATTAAAATACATTTTTTATGTAGTATACTATGACAAAGCATATTTCATAAAAACTGATTATCACAAACATCATTAAATGGTTTACCTTTTACTAACAAAGCAAATAAAGTAAAAAGAAACTATTTTAATGATCTGTTTCCACTACATTGTCTATGTCAAATTCCAGAGATTCTGGAATTATAAACATCAATGGATTTGTTGACAAAGATTTTTGACACAGGAGGTGTAATTGTGTTTGCCCTTGAACTTGCTAGAGGCTGATCAATGAAACAGATTAAGGACTCTTAAGAGGAAGGATCTTGTCTTTGCTAATTATATAGAATGCTGTAGAGTTGTCAGTATCCCATTCCATGATTACTTAGTCAAGTCAGATTTTCAGACAGACCCTTTCTAACACAGAGTGTTTTAAAAATTAATTACTAGGTTTGCATGTGCCCAGTATCCTAAGGAAAGTGAATTTGCTTTTGATGAACTTTTGAATGCTGACTTTTCTTCATCAGAGGAGAAGTAATTCTGTAAATGGGCATACACAACACACATACACAGCCAGTAATGGTGAAAAGATTCATTCAGAAAAATCAGCCACACCAGACACTTGGTTTTCAAAACAGATCTAAGAAATAGGGAGGAGGGGGGGAAGATGCAGGCACATCAAAAATAAGAAAGCAGATCAGTCTGTTTCCCATTGGAACATCTCTGCTTCTTAAAATATATTTAAATATTCGTATGGTTAGACAGACCAAGTCTATCTTGTAACATAGTCATCAGGCCATTTAGCAAATGTTTGAGAAGTCTGATTAAAATCTTGAGAGGTAACTTTTCTTGAACCAAATCTCTCCTCATATGAAAATCTGTTCTATGAAAAATGCTCCTGGCCAAATAGTTGTAAAACTATTTGTCAAAATATTTGGCATAGTCCCAAGGGAAAACAAAAAAACCAAACCAAACCAAAACAAAACCAGAGGCTAAAAAAACCAAAATCAAAATTCAGCTAAATGGCATTTTCCTATCAAAACCAGAAGTGATGAGAATTTGCAATCAATGGCCATAGAGACCAGCTGAAACAACAAATTAAGTGTAAGGTACCATATAAATGGAAATTATTAATCCTTGACATATTACAAGCAAAGCAAGGGAGTCCATTCATCACTAAACTGACTTAGGCCATCTGACATGACTTCAGACTAGCGCTAGTACAGCACTAGGCAATTAGACTGCATCACTGAATTCTGTCTACACAGCACTCTGTAGGCCAAAATCATCAAGGCTATGAAAATAAGAAGCAAGTGATGCCTTTATCATCCTCAGCTCCCTGATACAAGCTAAATACATAGCTTGATTATTATCCGTGCACAGCCATTGGGAATATGTCAAAACTAATAAAACGCTTAAAACTGTGAACCTAAAAAACATTGAATCAGACAACAATACCAAGTATCCCGGAAGCTGAGAGTTCCAACAGAATATGCTCAGAAGACATACCATGTTGCCTTAATAGAGAAATAATCTACCTGTACCCAAAACTAATCCTCTGTCAAACTTGAGACCTTTGGTTTGGAGCTCTTTCTTTTTTTAAGGAGATACAGACTTGATGAGTATCTCAACTCATCTTGAGCATCTTGAACAGCATTTCATAAGGAGAACCAAACCTGACAAGAAAAATCTCTCCTCACTGCAAAGAATCCAGCCAAGATAAACAGAATTCAGAAGATCATCGGGGGAAAAAAAAAAAAAAAAATCACAAAATCAATCAACTAAAACATTGTCTCCTATGGATAATTTCAACATGTGTCCAGGAAATTAGATCAGCAGGTTGATTGATGCACTGACATTAATTATTTTTAAAGCGTACACATTTTTTGAAGGCAAATATTGACCACAAGAATCTTTGAGCATTAAAGGGAACAAGAAAAAAAAACGACAAACAGATCTTTCCAAGTATTCTAACAGCATTTTTTGTCATATATTCATGTAGAAGCTGAAGAATCAAAAACACCCACGACATTCAGGAGTACAAGTGCCATTAACTTTCAGTTCTCCTGGGTGCCTTAGTGATTTTGAAATTCTTCCTTGCAGATAATTAATCACTTTATATTGGCATTCCGCGGTGCTCTGCACTGATGATTTTTTAAATCTTTTTGTGTCAGCTGCATATAGTCAGAAGAAATGATTATCCAGTTTAGTTATTACTTCAGCACACAAGCAATTTGCAATCAGAGCATCATAATAGCAAACACTTTTTTTTTATTAAAAGCACTCAGAAATACTCTATGGTGAAAAGAACCGGTTACTACATTTCTCTTTTTTTTTTTTTTTTTTTTTTTTTTTTTGCATGTGATTCTTTTGCACTGTCAGATAAATGTTTTGTGGTAAAAATAGTGGAAAGAGAAAATTTTACCCAACAGCATAAATTTAACCACTCTTTTCAGCCTCCAGTGAAAATATTATTGCTGTGACTGTGATTGAAATAACCTTCCAAACATACTTTTGCTTCCTTCAGTGAAATGGCTTTGTTTTGTATATTGTATAAATACTTTGCTGAAAATAGAAGTCTGTAAAAAATTTTTCACATCAGTATCACATCTAAATAGGTGTCACTCACTAAGGACATAATACAGTACTTCAGATTATGTTTAAAGAAAAAGTAGGAAAATACAAGTAACTGGTATATATGCTGATAAATGCACATCTTCTCGATATAGCTCCCAGGAAAGAGTAACTACTAGTATTATATATTCAATTTTGCCTAACAATCTTAAGAGTAAGACACTATAATCATATGTCCTTTATCTTGTTCTTAATTTTAATCTTTCCTTTGATCTACTACTATTGCCCACACGATTTTGTCCAGATTTTGTCCATTTTGCACTGAAATATGTCTGAATTCAGATCCTTTTCTCATTTTTTTTTCCTCTGAAGGAACCCCAAATTATTCTTTCTTTGAATATTTTGTATCATCATCTCTCTGACTCTCTCTGAACAGCAAAAGTCAGAATCAAATGATATTAAGTATCTTTTGCTGTGAGAACCATACTGGACCTCCTCTGCACCTACAAAACAGAGACTGTGCTGTGAAAGCAGCTCAACTTTTCTACACACCAAATTCTTCAAGAATTTTTCTAAACTGTCTTAAGCATGAGCTGCTACTATAAAAGCAAAATGTCTCTACAGAAGCACAAAACAGTAAGAATTTTAACAGAGACAACCTATGTGGCAGTGTTGAGTAAAAAGACAAGGGTTGAAGAGGGAGGAGGTAGCTGTTGAGGCTTTTTCAGTTGTTTCGAAACAAAGATGTTTTCTGGATTTAATCTTTCATGCAATTATTAAAATGGTGTCCATAGTCACAAGACATGTAATCCATTTTGTTTTCTAAGTAAATGAATTTTTTAGAGCTCAAGTTTAACTATGGAGTATGAAAGAATCAAAAGAATGAAATTTGACAACTCTCCAAAAATTATTTTTGATGTTCTCCTTTTGGCTCTGATAAATAGTCCCAGATGATAGTTGATTGACAATAGCAAGTCTGCACATCTGGGCTTCCATTCACTGTAGCATTTGGAATCAGAATTTTACCTAGTGATGACAAGATTGGATTCTATAATTCTTCAAATGGAACCATTATTTGCAGTCTTGTATAACATATTGGTGATGAACATAGGCTCAAAACCCCATTACCAACAGCTTCTGGGTCACATTCAATCAGACTTCAACAGATATACATGCTTAAATGTTTCGGTTTTTTAAAAAAATCTCCTGTTAATCACTTGCTTCCACGGGGAAAAACAAACAAACTTTCAGAAAAGCTGTGAGCAACATACCCATGAGATACACAAAATGTTCTAAATGAAAAGGTTTGCAGCTGTGAAAGCAGTAGTAGGTACAAGCCTTTCTTTTGGATATAATCACTTTGATGTTAATTTTAGAGCTTGCAGTGTCTTTGATACTGTCTCCCCATAGACATCTTTAAATTGCCTAGCAGTCCTCAGTGATTAATTGCCTTTTCTGAAAATGCTGCATCACCTGAAGACAACACATGCTTAACACAAAGAGAGTACAGAATGATTTCAAAGGCAATGTTTTGAACATGGCAATACTGCAATGATGACTCACAAGATAGTGTAGGCAGTTCAATGCCAGCCCTTCACAAGTTTTTTGAACCAGCTCCTGAATCTTAACAGTTGACTGAAAATTTATAATAGTCTGTTTTATACAGTAGACTTGCTAACTGTTTGGAAAAAACCCTGAATTTCATGACACAATCATCCTGTCTGGTACTGAGAATTTATCCAATAATAGACACTAAATATTATTTGCAATCCATGTTTAGGGAACTAATGAAGGTTGCTTACTGTAGATAAGTTAGTAGTAACTAGTAGTTACATTTAACCTACTACAACTTAGACAGCATTTGCATAACATGAAATCTGCTATCTCTGGTGGTTAATGTCTAAAGCAATCTGCCTCGCTTAAGAAGATCACAAAGTCAGAGCTTCAGTTTCAAATCAAAGGAGATATTCAGTATTTGGGTGGAGGAGGTATAAGCTGGGAGGAAAGAGACAGTAAATTCCTGGAAAACAGACCATGATCAATAACAAAATAACATTTTTTGGAGATCTTAGGGACTGATCCAACCTGTATTACAGTAGTACATTTAAAGCTCCAACTGCACGCATGTTTTTCCTTGACTGTAGTTAAGATTACTTTCTTACCTGTGGTTAAGGAAATTAACTTTTTTAGCTTCATTCCAAACACTTCCCTGTCAAAGCCATAAAAATATTTTCAAGGCTCCTGTGTATACTTTGGCAGACATATTCATTCGGTGGCAGAGATATCTCAAGATAGCTGCTTTTACAGTTTACTGTATTTATTTTAAATTCATACTTTCATGTCGTACAGATGTCCACTTGAGGCCTACTCAATCAACAAAAACACCTTTCCAGTACCAATTTTATGATGTCAGATTTTAATGTGTCTACATCCTGCTTGGTATGTAGTTGTGGCATTCTTGGGAGAAGTTGTAATCTGATGGTTTTATATCTTTCATTCAGCAACAGCTACTGTATTCCACTAGCAATGTAGTGTTCCTTTAGTTTCCTGCTTTTCTTCTGAACGTGCATGTACATTAAATACATCTGTGCACATAGGTCATTGATGCAAATGCTGCCTGATATGTGTTCACAGTCACAAAGATAAGAGGCATGTATTGGCTTTAATGCTTCTAGTTCTTACTATTGCAAAAAGTCTGAGGTCTCCATTTAGTACATCGGGTATTTTGACTTAAGCTGCTTATTGTTTAAAATAAGCTTTACACATGTTTTTGTTTATAGCTTAATAGAACGGTACAAAGATTTTTTTCCATCTTAATCACTCCTGTATACATCAATAACCAAAAATTTACAATCGGAATGCCTAGTGTCTAAGTGTTGGATAACGGTGTTCATGGAATAATTTTAGATGGCAAGCATCATTATTTTTAAAGTAAGTGCACCTTTGCTACTTGCCCAGTGTCATAGATTTTTTTTATAAACTGTAGTCATTGTGAGTTATAATTATCATTGCTAATATATTTGGGTTTTGCTGCTTTTGAACTTTTTTTTCCAATTATCCTACGCATCACACCAGGAGAAGGGAGAGGTGGTGAGCAAGAAGCTGTGTGGTACTTGGTTGCCAGTTGAGGTTAAACCATTACACACAGAGGAAAGAACGCATGGACAGGCTTGTCTAGGAATTTAACACAGGTGGTTAGATACCTGCTATGCTGTGGTGTTAGAATAGTTGCAAAATAGCTCCTGTTCCCTGAGAGATAAATTTCTAATTTGCAAATCAAATTTCTGATTAAAATCCTAGAATATCCCCTTTTCAATACTCAAGAGCTAAGTGTCAGCAAATGTTAAGCTAACGTTTCCCTATACTATGAATACTTTTCTTCTTGATTAGGCTGGATTGCTAAAGAGTGTTTTATAAAACCACGTTATCGATGCACTGTTATTATTCAGAGACTTAAGCCTACAGTTTTTGTAGAGTCAAAAGTATTATTAAAACCACTATAAGACAAATGTTCAATGAATAAACTTCATATACATGGAATTGCATTCCTTAATTCTATTGCAGTCAATGTTATCTTTCCTTGGACACAGACTTGAGTCACACCTCACTGTAGCTTCACTATGATCTGATTTAGCCAAGTTTGTCTCCAGGTCTGTTCGACTAAAGAGACACTATTAGAAAGAGCAAACAAGATAAGCTTTAACACAAGCTTTGTTCTCTCTCTTACCTATTTTCTGTTATCTTGTCTGTACTAAAACATGGTCTTGAATTCAATAGGAAATGTGTAAACATTTTTGTCATGCCACAGGCTACTTATCCTTTCATTCTGGCTTGAACAGACTGTCATATGCCATAGGTTATGTGTCATTTAATCTAGGCTTGAACGCTTTTGTTGGATGCAAATTTTCACTTCATTATTCTAGCAGTGCAAGCCAATCATTAGGTGATTCCTCTTATCTAGAACTGTGACCTCAGTTTTCAATCAGTGAGAAAAGACTGTTGAATTTTCTGTTTTACTGATGTGAAAAGCGGGCTAATTTCTCTTAACATTATTCTGACACTTCAGATTCAGTGCAGAGCATAACATGACAAAAAAAAAAAAAAAAATCCACACAATTTAGGAATATAGACCAAAATTCCATAATCATATAGGTGCATTTCGGGGGATAGTTGCTTTACACTGCTATTTCTGCTCACTCTACTTTTAGCAGTGGGATATACATTTTTGCTTCATTCTTACAAGGTATGATTGTTGATGACATTTACATGTTTTCACTAGTTAGGCTATACTCCCTGAGCTGTGCATTAATTGTAACAGATTCTTCTTTTTGGTTTTGATTATCCTTTGCATAGACTAAAACACCTTAATATGAATTTCAAGCATCAACCTGCCTCCATTTTGTGTGTTGTCCTATATGGCATGCCAGTAACTGTGAAGAGTTTGGCCACGATTTAGACTGAATTTTATGTTGCCAAAACATATTTGGAAGAGATAGATACCATTTAAGCATTTGTATCCAGCCACTCTGTGCTGAAAGACATTAAATACTAATTCTTTATTCTGCCTTATGTATCCTAATAATCTTGTGTCAAAGATGATAGATGTACAGTAATAAGTGGCTTCTCATTGCCTCATCAATGTACATTTCTAATCAAGAATCTTTAATTCACATGTAATGTATGGTTCTTGCAGAGTTTCATCAAGTTTATGCATGCATGTAACAGCTACAATATCAAAAATTCACTTGACAGGAGAAGCCTGGCACTGCAATACTTTCACATCCCATCATCTGGTCCATGTTCTGATAACTGTGATTCCAGATTTTTTAAGTGGAGAGGGGCCTTTACCCTTCTTAGAAGAAAACCTTTTGGTTTAGATTTAGAGAGACAACAAGTTTGCTTCTTTTAAGAAAGGGATTATCTGAGTTTTTATTTCCTAACAATCAGACATAGCTGTTGCTTCAGAAAATGCTTACAAGACTATGCATGTCGTTCTTAAAGTGCACCCACTTTTGTTATACTCTACTGTTTTATAGCTTGCATCATGCACACCTGTGATGCGTGTACATAATATTTTACGCAATATACGTGCCAAGGTTCAAGAATTGCAAATGTAAATAAAAGCATTATTTTGTAGGGAAAAAAACACCCAGTCGAACAAGTTCCATAAAGCAAATGCTGGTAAAAGTGATACAAATGAGCTACTGGCTCGCCAGAAAGTTTGATGTGCTAAGAAGGTCCATTATGAATTAAAAAAATAATTAGGTGAGTGGTATAGGTACTAAAGAAGGACTTTTCTTAAAATTCATGTCTGGGGAAATTTTTTTCTGTCAGATTTTTTTTTTTTTTTCATTCTTCAGATACAAGGCCATGTTCTTAATGAAGGTTTTAGTTCACTATACCACAAAAATCATCTGTCTTTCTCTTTTTGTCAAGATATGAATATTCCAGAATTCTTTTCTTTGATATAAAATACAAACTCCAAGGCTCCTTCTGATAAATGCAAAGTCAAAATGACTCATTTACAAAACAGAACAACAAAACCAACCCACACAGCTGTTTTCTGAGAAAGATAAAATATGCCTTCAATAATGAACAATTATTTTTCTACTACCAGCATCCTTTCTGAGAAATGCATTTTTAAGTGCTCCTAAGGGAGAAGACTAGACTACTTAGCTTCTTTTTAGAGAAATCAAAAATAAAGCATAAGCTACAAGAAGACCAATCATCATTTAATTCTCTCCACAAACAATTTCAAATATATTGCCTGGCCACAGTGTCAGTGTTTCTGAAAGCCCCATGAGGCAGATACATGATGCACAACACTTCTCCAGCATGAGAAGGCAGTCGGCCGAGGCAGGGAACAATGGCTTTCTACAGATTTTCATGCTTCAGTTCAGGTGTCTTAGGAAGAGCCTGTGAGTAACTTCTGCTTGCTGTTTCAACCAGAAGAACAGGCTGAGCCAGTCCACTGATTCAATCAGTCAACATTTTATACTTGACCCAGCTAGAGCAGCTATGTTTTCCCCCACCTTCTCCCAGAATTTGTCTTACATCAGCATGAGGGCAAAGAGGATTGGAAGATGAAGTATTTCAGAGGTTAGGTAAGCAATCAGGTAATGCTCTGGGTTTTCATTTTTATTTTACTCTCATCATGAGGCTGGATTCATGTCTAACTATTATTATTATATATATATGACAGCTGAGCATGTATGGGAAGCCTTCTAAAGGAGTTGCAGTTAGCTCAAATTAAAAGTGAGACAGGAATCGCTGTGCTTAGATCTCACGGACACCTGTGAAGAAAGCAGAGTAGGCAATTAAGGCACACTTCTTTCCCTCAGCCCCCATTAGCAGAAGCAGTAAAATGGCCACCTCGTTTTTATCCCCCCCAGTTTCCTCAGTCTGAAGAGTCTTATTATTCCCTTTTTATTTTTCTTCTTAATACATTGTTTGTCTTGCCACTACACCATCTTCATGGTCTGACAGCAGTTTGCCCTGTCTCTGCTACTTTTGATTAGTCTACTTCAGGTGCCTTCAGAGTCTTGAAACTCTCAAGCTGAACACAAGGCAGGATTCTGCAGAGGTTCCATGCTAACCTTACAACAAACTTACACATCCCTTCTTCCTAGAAGTGAAACAACCTATGACTTTGGCAAAACAATCTTCCTCAGTCAGAAACGTTATTACACTGTTTTCCCTTCCTTATAAACAGGGAGAATAAAAAAAAATGTATAGACTTTAATTAATACTGCATTGAAACTATGTCTCACCAAGGTGTAATGAGGAAATCTGCAACATTACACATGATACTACAGTTCTAGAGTGGCAGTAGTGTAGTGTAATTTACTATATAATGGATGAAATCAGGTTTCTAGACCATCCTCCTATCAATTAATGTCCAATATTTAACCTCCAGACCTTCACTAAGTCATTTTGAACTGTGGAATTCAGAGAAACAGATAGTGTCAAGATGTGTTTGGAATATGGTGCAGTTTTCATACCATCAGACAAATGGCATACAACAGAGATCTTGAGCTATAAGGTCTTGTTTGACCACTGATGTGCTACTTTTTATAACTTATGATATACTTCTATATAACCAGTCAAATTTATCCTTAGTGCAATGCCAGTGGCTTGCATAGCTTTGCTCCAAGGATAAATTAGGAGCACTCTGACATTTACAGTCAGCAACACACCCCAAAACAGCTGGTTAAAATGAGAAAGTGAATTTGCTGTGGATGAACTGAAATGTAGCAAGTAAGCAAGAAAAACAGAATCACAGAATCATAGAATAGTTAGGTCTGGAAAGGACCTTAAGATTATCTAGTTCCAGCCTCCCTGCCATGGGCAGGGACACCTCACACTAAACCATGCCACCCAAGGCTTCGTCCAACCTGACCTTGAACATGGCCAGGGATGGAGCACTCACAACCTCTCTGGGCAACCCATTCCAGTGCTTCACCACCCTCACAGTTGTCGTGGTTTAAGCCTGAACCCAGGACAACAGTAAAGACGTCTTCCTTATATCCAATCTAAACTTCCCCTGTTTAAGTTTGAACCTGTTACCCCTTGTCCTATCACTACAGTCCCTATGAATAGTCCCTCCCCAGCATCCTTCCCTTCAGATACAGGAAGGCTGCTATGAGGTCTCCACGCAGCCTTCTCTTCTCCAGGCTGAACAGCCACAACTTTCTCAGCCTGTCTTCATACGGGAGGTGCTCCAGCTCCCTGATAATCCTCATGGCCCTCCTCTGGACTTGTTCCAACAGTTCCGTGTCCTTTTTATGTTGAGGACACCAGAACTGCACACAATACTCCAAGTGATGTCTCACGAGAGAAGAGCAGAGGGGCAGGATCAGCTCCTTCGACCTGCTGGTCACACTCCTTTTGATGCAGCCCAGGATACGGTTGGCTTTTTGGGCTGCGAGCGCACACTGACGCTGGCTCATGTTCAGTTTTTCATTGACCAACACCCTTAAGTTCTTCTCTGCAGGGCTGCTCTGAATCTCTTGTCTGCCCAACCTGTAGCTGTTCCTGGGATTGCTCCAACCCAGGTGTAGGACCTTGCACTTGGCATGGTTAAACTTCATGAGGTTGGCATCAGCCCACCTCACAAGCATGTCGAGGTCCCTCTGGACGGCATCCCTTCCCTCTGGCGTATCAACTGAACCGCACAGCTTGATCTTATTGGCAAACTTGCTGAGAGCGCACTCAATCCCACTGTCTGTGTCACTGACAAAGATGTTGAACAAGACCAGTCCCAAAACTGATCCCTAAGGGACACCGTTCATCTACTGGTCTGTAGCTGGACATCGAGTCATTGACCACAACTCTTTGTGTGCATTCAGCCATCCAGCCAGATCTTTATCCACTGAGTGGTCCATCTATCAAACTGATGTCTCTCCAATTTAGAAACAAGGATGTCGTGTGGGACAGTGTCAAACGCTTTGCACTAGTCCAGGTAGATGACATCAACCGCTCTACCCCTGTCCATCAGTTCAGTAGCTCCATCATAGAAGGCCGCAAAATTGGTCAAGCAGGATTTCCCCTTCGTGAAGCCATGCTGGCTGTCACCAACCACCTCCTTGTTTTTCATGTGCCTTAGCATGCCTTCCAGGAGAATCTGCTCCAAGATTTTGCCAGGCACAGAGGTGAGACTGACTGGTCTGTAATTCCCTGGGTCATCCATTTTCCCCTTCTTGAAAATGGGGGTTATATTTCCCTTTTTCTAGTTGTCGGGAACTTCACCTGACTGCCATGATTTTTCAAATAGGATGGCCAGTGGCTTAGCAACTTCATTCGCCAGCTCTTTCAGAACCCGCGGATGGATGTTGTCAGGTCCCATGGGCTTCTGTACATTTAGGTTTTTAAGATGGTCTCGAACCGGATCCTCTCCTACAGTGGGCCTAGGGTCTTCATTCTCACAGTCCCTGCGTCTGCCTTCCAAGACTTGGATGGTGCGGTCAGAGCCTTTGCCAGTGAAGACCGAGGCAAAGAAGTCATTAAGAACCTCAGCCTTCTCCAAATCCTGGGTAACCAGTTTCCCGATATCTTCCGGAGGGGGCCTACGTTGTCCCTAGTCTGGTTTTTATTCGCTACATACCTATAGAATCCCTTCCCGTTATCCTTAACATCCCTAGCCAAGTTTAATTCTAACTGGGCCTTAGCTTTCCTAACCTGGTCCCTAGCTTCCCAGACAACATCCCTCTATTCTTCACAAGCTGCCTGTCCTTGCTTCCACCTTCTATAAGCCTCTTTTTTCCTTTGAATTTTCCTGAGCAGCTCCTTATCCATCCAAGGAGGTCTCCTGGCCCTCCTGCTGCACTTCCTTCTAGTTGGGATACAACACTGCTGTGCTTGGAGCAGGTGATCCTTGAATAACAACCAAAAGTCTTGGGCCCCCCTGTCCTCTAGGGCTGTATCCCATGGAACCTTACTAAGCAGGTTCCTGAAGAGGCCGAAGTCTGCTCTCTTGAAGTCCAGGGCAGTGAGCTTGCTGCACGCTCTTCTCACGGTCCTGAGGATCTCAAATTCGACCATCTCATGGTCACTGCAACCAAGGCTGCCCTGGAGCATCACATTTCCAACCAGCCCTTTCCTGTTGGTGAGCACGAGGTCAAGCATGGCACCTCTTCATGTCGGCTCCTCTGTTACTTTCAGAAGGAAGTTGTCTTCCACACAATCGAGGAACCTCCTGGATTGCTTCTGCCGGGCCATACCTTCACTCCAGCAGATGTCAGGGTTGTTGAAGTCCCCCATGTGAAAAAGTGCCTGTGAACGCGAGGCTGTTCCTATCTGTCTATAGAGCACTTCATCCGCAGATTCCTCTTGATCAGGCGGTCTGTAACAGATCCCCACAGTAATGTCTCCCATTGCTGTTCTCCCTTTAACCCTGACCCACGAACTCTCTGTCAACTGCTAACCCGTTCCCTGACAGAGTTCCATACTCTCCAGCCTATCCCTAACATAAATAGCAACTCCCCCTCCCTGCCTGCCGGACCTATCTTTTCTAAAGAGCCTGTAACCTTCCATTCCAGCACTCCAGTCGTAGGAGCCATCCCACCATGTTTCTGTGATGCCTACTATATCATACCCCTGTAGACGTGCACACATCTCTAATTCCTCTTGTTTGTTCTCCATGTTACGGGCATTTGCATAGAGACATCTGAGCCGAGCTCCAAACGAAGCTGGCTCATTGGCTGGAGCGGCTGCAATATCTCTGCATCGCTCCGAGCACTCATTATAGGTGCTGGCAACTGACTGGGTGTGTTGGGATGGAATGATGCCCCCCTCCCCCAACACATCTAGTTTAAAGTATTAAATGCTTACAAATAACACCAGTGCAACCGTCCACTGACCATGAAAGTTATTCCTGAACAATTTCTTCCTCTTAACTCATAAAAAAAAAAAACAAACTAGTTTCTTCCCTTTTTTTTCTACTTTGTCACAACAGCAGTCTCTTCAACTGAGTGCAAAAGCAATGTTGTTTCCTTTGACGGATTATAGAGCAATATATTTTTTGATCCTTATTAAAATTTTGCTATGCCTTGGATATTTAATCTCTTCATGCATATTTATCCATTTTTAAAGATCATCTAATGAAAATTGCCTCTCACCTTGATTAAAAAGACCTTTCAGTATCTAAACTTATACTAATAAATATTAATCTGCATCCCAACAGGAAATCAAAACTGTCTTCTAATGTTTAATATGGCTTTCCCCTTCTTTCTCTAATTGGTATTTTGCAGACATTATATATTTTTTTTTTATATATTTTTTTTATATATTTTTTTAATATATATTTTTTTTTTTTTTTAACAAGCACAACCTTCATACAGACAGCTAGACTTCTCTCTGGCACCTTACAGCCCCTTAGTTCGGTAAACAACTCAAGTCTCACTCATAACTTCTTAATTGATTTCATTTGTAGACTGTAATTGTTGTTTGCATGTTACTTCAAAAGGAAGACGAATTTAAATGAAGTGACAGAAATAAGCTCTGCACTCTGAAAGCTGAGATCCTTCCTGCTTCCTACCTAGCTTTTACTTAAAATCCAGTTCTATCCTGTGTACTTCTTGTGAAGTACATATTGAGTTCAGAAGGAACTCACTTTTGTGTGGGATTAGATATAATATAATTAATATAACATAATTAATATAATATAATATAATTAATATAATGCAAGACTTCCCTTTGAAATACTGCTGCAGGTCTTGAAGGAGGAGCTGCCCACTCTGAAGGTAACCATGACAATTGGTAGATCATGTTCAAAACCAGTCAAAATTCAATTAAACGCTTTCTGTATTTGCTATCTCCTTCCACCTCCCTCTGTCAGGATGCAATTTAAAATACTAAGACATTTATAATACAATTTTAAATGCTTAAAAACATTTAAAATGTAAATTATCATCTACAGAAAAGCAGGTACCACCTTTTCATAAGTACCCAAACACCAGAATATAGCAGCAATAAAAAGCAGGAACATCAGCCAAGATAAACTATTGCCAAGAGAAAAAAACAGCTGGATAATTAAAGATGTCTCATGAAGAACTAATCTCTGTTGTTTTGAGCCTCTATAGCAGTTTCCAAAGGCAATATTTAATAAAAATAACCTCTTGTCGGCAGCAAAAATAACACCTCCAAAAGCAAAAGGGTAGAACATCATCACATGAACAAAACTAAGACCCTTCTTTGACATCATGTTTTCTTTTGTTAGTCATCAGAAATTAGGGATATGTAATCTGACTTCTAGAAACCAATATACATGCTAACTTGCCTCCATTTCTAGTCAATAGAGAAAAATGGGTACTTCTAAATAGTACAACTATCCAACCTAGTTTAGTTATCACCTTTAAAATGAGATGAATTGAACCCTTAAAGAGCCTGGTTTTCTCCATTGTTTACAAAGGGAGCCTAGAAAACAAACTAGATATCAATGTTTATGTTGCAGATAACTGAAGTTAGACAAAATGCATCAATTCCTACATACAGCTGGCAAGAAGCCTAAACACAATCTCTTTCTTTTTTTTCATTTTTTTCTCATTATTCCTATTTTATGCGGTGTAAACCATGATTTTCTTCTAATCATATCTGTACCAACAAAAAAATATACAACATATTTACTTTAAAATGTTGTTATATAAGTTTCTTTTTAATAAGTTAAAATTATTCCAGAAAAGGAATATAAAGAGTGAATGACCTTGGCTTTCTTCCTCCTCAGCAATACAAGCAACAGGAAAATGAGATAGGAGATTTGAAGTTTTCGACAGTGCTTAGTCATTTACTTCTCAAGACCATGCAGCCACTATTTAAAAGGGACAGGTGCAGACACAGAAAGAGATGAAACTTGATTCATGGTAGTTCCAAAATGAAAGGTTCTTTGAAACAGGGGTAAAGAAGGAATGAAGAAAAAGGGTGGAAATTCATTACTTCTGTGCTACAGACTACAATTTCCTTTCATTTTATCTTATCCAATCATATTTTTCCTTTACCATTGTGGGTGAGGTTTTGAAATATATTGATACTATACATTTTCAAAACATTCAACTTTTGGCCACTTTAACAATGTAAGTGATAACTAATCATTCTAAAGCGATCCGCATACTAGAAGAGAAGTAGTAATGAGTTGCAGTTCCAGGACAGAATAGAACAGAAACAGAAGATGGTGGGGAATTCAGAATATTAAAGTCTTTGTATGAGTAACACGTAACATAGGAACCTTAGAAACTAATCACTTGCCTAAATGTGCATATCACTGTATCATGTTTGAAATATAAACAAAACACTTCTGTGTTTCCATCTATTCTTTACACTGCTGACATGATTTTTAATCCATTGAAGGATGAATTCCAGGACAGAGACTTATACCTATTAAATCATTAGCATACTGTCTCTACTAACACAGTAAGTATTCAGAGCAAAAAGTCTGTTGGATATAGCTCCGATACTCATTAGACTTTTCTGTACCTACGTAGAAAACAACTAAAGGAAGAGAAAGATAAATAAATTTTTAAAAATCTAACCTTCACTGACATTTTAGAACACTAAATACTTCCTAGTCAAGTATAACAGTAATTATATTTGTTAAAAGGAAAAGAAACCAAACCTTTTTATAATGGTTTAATGGTGATCATGTAAGTAGCATCAAACAAATTGCTTCTTTAAATTAGGCTTTCAATAAATAAAAGAGTAAGTAGGTCCATAGCTCATTCTAAATATGAACAATCTATGTGCCCTTCTTAACCAATCAATTCTTACTTGTTTCCATCAGTATGCAACATGTTTCTCTGGTTTACAAGCTGTGAACTAACTTAAAGTTCTTTGAAGGATGAACTAACGCAAGATGTGTAACAAATTCACTCCAGCGTGAAACTTCAGTTTCATTCAATCAGATTAAATTTTATTTATTTATTTATTTATTGGATATTCCTCAGTAAATGAGGGTACGGACAGTGCATAGAGAAAACAGTGGGGGTTGAAACAGAAGGGGTCTTAAAGTGGTTTAAAGTGGTCCTTCTTTTTACAATTTTTTGGACTGTGGAGTCAAAAAGCTAGATTGCTAGATTGCTACTGTGTGATTATTTTATAGGATCTTCTTTTATTCTGCTGAATCCCTGACAAAATGCTGTCATATTTGTTTACTTCAGTAGCATGGTTTCTTTGACATATTGTTATGTGTTCTGACTGTACTGTCTGCAGGCTGCATATTCACGATGACCTTTTTCTGCCAAGCACTAAAACAAGTAAGATAATCTTTGTTACTAGCACAACTTACCAACAACCTCACCAAGAGCCAGAATGGGTCCATGAATGCTTTACATAAACTTAGAAGGAAAAGAAAAAATACAAAACTCCCACAAACACCCCAAACTAATAATTTATCATTCTTCTCTAACTTTATAGATGTTATCCTCTTAGAATAGGTAAATATAAATGGCTAAAATTTAGCATTTGTATACACATCTAGACACAGAAACCTACATCTAAAATATGTAGCAAGAAGCTTTTGCATACTTCAGCTGGAATGCAGCCCAGATTATTGCTCATCATAGGAAAATTTCTACCATCCTATGTTCAAAGTATATGCTTGGCTTGAAAAGGCTGCTACTTTATGTGGTGAAGACAGCAAAGCCATAGAAGAAAATGATATATGGCTGTAAGAGGAAGTGACAGAAAAAATTATTTAGAAAAGCTGAAATCTGATAATGGTACCTTCCCTTGGTAAAAGTTTCATGGTTTTTTTTCTGCAGTACATATCTTCAGGCTGCACACGGAGATATAAACAATAAGCTCTAAGCTGATATTCAGACAAGAGATTTCTCTAGCTCCCGGTCACTTCAGGAAATGCTGCTCTCAACCTGCATGCTGTTCTCACAGTTCTTTACAGCAGTAGCTGGAAAAAAAAAATGTATCAGTTGTTGATGAGTTCAGAATGAATAATTCAGCTGTCAACAACTGCTATTTAGATTAAGTACACAAACAACACAATTATTGTAAAAGTACATGAACAATTATGGTACATAAACAATTACTACTGTGTGTGCATAAGCCATCATCTGTGCAAAGAATAAACAGCACCTCATCTCATAATAACAGTTTTATTGATAAAAATTGGTCTACAGGAGGCTCTGACAAAGAAAAATATTACATGAGGCAGCTTTATTCCATTTATAATGGTAGAACTTGCAGTTATAGGAGGGGATGGTGGTATTGCCTGTCATTAACAATTTCAAGTATTTCCATCAGCAAACTTATTTTCAGTAGCTTGTAAGTTTATCAAACTAAGCTAAGGCTTTCACTGAAAACTCAACGGGCTGTCTATGCTAGAGTGACGCATATTGACTCTCAGGTAGCCTTTGTGTTTGAGAGGTCTATATCCTTATTCCCCTGAAAATTTACTGGCAGAATTTATTCCCATCAATTTAGAAGTAAATTTCCCAGATGCGTAAGAGATAGCCATTGAAATATTTTCAATCTGCAACGGTCATGATCCAGACTGTGTAAATGCATAAATTTCTATCCAACCACATGAACTAATCAAAAATGGGCTGGTCAGTGGTCTCATCTGAAGTCCAAACCTTACAAAAAGATTTGATGCTTTGAATGTGGGGAGTACAGGGTCTAGTTATTCAAAGCTTAGAATAGTAATAGTCTAGAGCAAGTAGTCTGGGTAACAAGAAAAAGGAAAAGAAACTGTCATGCATATGCTGGCTCTAGGACTGGTGTAGAAAATCAGATCTGAGATACTTAAAAGGGCATAAAGGGAGAAAGCGGTAGGAAATGAACTGATAATAGAAGGCAGGAGTAGGTTTGGAATAGCAGGGTCCTGTGAATGAGAAATACTGTGATATCAGACAAGAAATTGAGGAGACAAGGATCAGAAAGACAGAATAGCTAGCTAGGTGTACCAAAAGAAATACTTCTAGCAGTGAGAAAAGTCCAAAGTGAAGATTCATGGTAGGAGTAAATGGAGCTAATGCATAAATTTGGATTAGAAAAATCTGAAAATAAATTAGAATAGGATTGGAGGTGGGGAGGATGATAAGTCAGAGCGAAAGTTATCACCTAAGAAAAGAAGTTAGGGTCACAGAATCACAGAAGGGTTGAGATTGGAAGTCATCTTGTCCAACCTTGCTCAAGCACGGGCATCTGGAGACACCTGCCCAGGACCATATCCAGATAGCTTTGAATAGAGGCTCCACCACCTCTCTGGACAACCTGTGCCACTCCTCAGTCACCCTCACAGTAAAAAATGTGTTTCCTGGTGTTGAAAAGGAACCTCCCATATTTCCGTTTCTGATCATTAACCTCTTGTCCTCACTGGGCAGCACAGAAAAGAGCCTGGCTCTGTCTTCTCTACAGCCTCCATTCCAGTGTTTGTACATATTTATAAATTCCCCTGAACCTTCTCTTCTCTATGCCGAACAGTCCCAGCCCTCTCAGCTTTTCCTCCTATGTGAGATGTTCCAGTCCCTAATCATCTTAATGGTCCTTCCCTAGACTCTTTCAAGTATGCTCGTGTTTCTTTTGTACTGGCAAGCCCAAACGGAACACAGCACTTCAGATGTGGCCTTACCACTGCTGAGGTAAAAAGGAAGGACCAGCTTCCTTGACTCACTGGCAACATTCCTTCTAATGCAGCCCAGGATACCACTGGCCTTCTTTGTCACAAAGGTACATCACTGGCTTACGTTCAACTTGATGTTCACCAAGTTGCTAAGCCACTGTCCATCATATTTGAAAAATCATGGCAGTTGGGTGAAGTTCCCGACAACTGGAAAAAGGGAAATATAACCCCCATTTTCAAGAAGGGGAAAATGGATGACCCAGGGAACTACAGATCAGTCAGTCTCACCTCTGTGCCTGGCAAAATCTTGGAGCAGATTCTCCTGGAAGGCATGCTAAGGCACATGAAAAACAACAAGCTGTTTGGTGACAGCCAGCATGGCCTGACCAATTTGGCGGCCTTCTATGATGGGGCTACGGAACTGATGGACAGAGGCAGGGCAGCTGATGTTGTCTACCTGGACTTGTGCAAAGCCTTTGACACTGTCCCACACGACAACCTTGTCTCTAAATCAGAGAAACAAATGTGATAGATGGAACACACAGTGGACAAAGAATTACATGCAGAGAGCTGTGGTACATGTCTGATGTCCAACTGGAGACCAGTAACGAGTGATGTCCCTCATGGGTCAGTGTAGGTACAGTGGCAGGTGGACCACTTAGTGGATAAAGAACTGGCTGGATGGCTGCAAGCAAAAAGTTGTGGTCAATGGTTCAATGTCCAGCTGGAGACCAGTAATGAGTGGTGTCCCTCAGGAATCGGTGTTGGGACCAGCCTTGTGCAACATCTTTGTCAGTGACACAGACAGTGGGATTGAGTGAGCCCTCAGCAAGTTTGCCAATAAGACCAAGCTGTGTGGTTCAGTTGATATGCTGAAGAGAAGGAATGTCATCCAGAGGGACCTTGACATGCTTCTGAGGTGGGCTGATGCCAACCTTATGAAGTTTAACCATGCCAAGTGCAAGGTCCTAAACCTGGGTTGGGGCAATCCCAGGCTGGGCAGAGAAGAGATTCAGAGCAGCCCTGTGCAGAAGAACTTGAGGGTGTTGGTCGATGAGAACCTGAACATGAGCTGGCAGTGTGTGCTCGCAGACCAGAAGGACAACCATATCCTGGGCTGCACCAAAAGGAGTGTGACCAGCAGCTCAGAGGAGGTGATCCTATCCCTCTACTCCGCTCTCATGAGACCTCACAGAATCACAGAACCCCGAGGGTTGGAAGGGACCTCAAAAGATCATCTAGTCCAACCCCCCCTGCAAGAGCAGGGTAACCTTGAGTACATCACACAGGGACTTGTCCAGCTGGGCCTTGAATATCTCCAATGTAGGAGACTCCACAACCCCCCTGGGCAACCTGTTCCAGTGCTCTGTCACTCTCACAGTAAAGAAGTTTTTCCTGATGTTCACATGGAACCCCTTATGCTCCAGTTTACACCCATTACCCCTTGTCCTATCACTGGACATCACTGAGAAAAACCTAGCTCCATCATCCTGACATTCACCCTTTACATATTTAAACATTGATGAGGTCACCCCTCAGTCTCCTCTTCTCCAAGCTAAAGAGACCCAGCTCCCTCAGCCTCTCCTCATAAGGGAGATGTTCCACTCCCTTAATCATCTTTGTGGCTCTGTGCTGGACTCTTTCATGCAATTCTCTGTCCTTCCTGAACTGAGGGGCCCAGAAATGGACACAATATTCCAGATGCGGTCTCACCAGGGCAGAGTAGAGAGGGAGGAGAACCTCTCTTGACCTACTAACCACACCCTTTCTAATGCACCCTAGGATGCCATTGGCCTTCTTGACCACAAGGGCACAGTGTTGGCTCATGGTCATCCTCCTATCCACCAGGACCCCCAGGTCCCTTTCCCCCTCACTACTTTCCAGCAGGTCAACCCCCAAACTGTACTGGTACATGGGGTTGTTCGTTCCCAGATGCACGACTCTACACTTGCCCTTGTTGAATTTCATCAAGTTTCTCCCCGCCCAACTCTCCAGCCTGTCCAGGTCTTGCTGAATGGCAACACAGCCTTCTGGTGTGTCAGCCACTCCTCCCAGTTTAGTGTCATCAGCGAACTTGCTGAGGGTACATTCAGTTCCCTCATCCAGGTCGTTGATGAAAATATTAAACAGCACTGGTCCCGGCACCGACCCCTGAGGGACTCCACTAGTCACAGACCTCCAGCTAGATTCTGCCCCATTGACTACAACTCTCTGCCTTCTTCCTTTCAACCAGTTCTTGATCCACCTCACTACCTGATCATCAAGCCCACACTTCCTTAGCTTATCTAAGAGGATGCTATGGGAGACAGTATCAAATGCCTTACTGAAATCAAGGAAAACCACATCTACCGCTCTACCATCATCCATCCACCTAGTTACTTCCTCATAGAAGGCTATAAGGTTGGTCAAACATGACTTCCTCTTGGTAAAACCATGTTGGCTACTCTTAATGACCCCCTCATCCTTGATATGTCTAGAGATGGTGTCAAGAATAAGTTGTTCCATCACCTTTCCAGGGATGGAGGTAAGGCTGAGCGGTCTATAATTACCCGGGTCCTCCTTCTTGCCCTTCTTATAGACTGGTGTGACATTTGCCATCCTCCAATCCTCAGGCACCTCTCCTGTTTCCCACGACTTACCAAAGATGATGGAGAGTGGCCTAGCAATGATCTCTGCCAGCTCCCTCAACACCCATGGGTGTATTCCACCCGGACCCATCGATTTATAGATGTCCAGATTGCTTAAGTGATCCCTAACCCAATCCTCATCTACCAAAGCAAACTCCACCTTTATCCTTGACTCCTTCTGGGGCTATAGGAATCTGGGGCCCCCAGGGAGAGTCTGCAGGAGTAAAGACAGAGGCAAAGAAGGCATTCAGCACCTCTGCCTTCTTTATATCCTCTGTCTCCAGGGCACCCACCTCGTTCAGCAGTGGGCCTATATCGCCTCTCGTGTTAGTTTTATCTGCTATGTATTTGAAGAAGCCCTTTCCATTGTCCTTAACCCGACTTGCAAGATTAAGTTCCAAGGAGGCCTTAGCTGTCCTAATTGCCTCCCTACATCCTCTAACAACTGTCCTATATTCCTCCCAAGTGGCCAGCCCCTCCTTCCATAATCCATAGATTCTCTTTTTCCACATGAGTTTGCCCAGCAGTTCCTTGTTTAACCATGCTGGTCTCCTGGCTCCCTTACTTGATTTCCTACCCATTGGGACGCTCTGAACCTGAGCTTGGAAGAAGTGCTCTTTGAATGCTGACCAACTATCTTGAGCCCCTTTACCACCTAGTACCCTTTCCCATGAGACTTCCCTTAGCAATTGATTGAAGAGGCCAAAGTTGGCCCTTCGGAAATCCAGAATTGTGGCCTTGCTAGGTATTCTATTCCTCCCACACAGGATCCTAAACTCCACCATCTCATGGTCACTGCAGCCAAGGCTGCCATTGACCATCACCACTTCAACCAGACCCTCCTTGTTGGTGAGTACTAGATCCGGCAGCGCTCCTCTCCTAGTTGGTTTGTCCACCATTTGCATTAAGAAGTTATCATCAATGCACTGGAGGAACCTCCTAGACTGTGAATGATTGGCTGTGTGAGTCTTCCAGCAAATATCAGGGTAGTTAAAATCCCCCATGAGGACCAAGGCATGTAGTTGCGAGGCTGCTTTCAGTTGCCTGTAGAAAGCCTCATCAACTCCTTCGTCCTGATCAGGAGGTCTATAATAGACCCCCACAACTGTACCACCCATACCAGCCTGTCTCTTAATTCATACCCACAGACTTTCCACTTGCCCCTCATCTGCCCCTGGACAGAACTCAACACATTCTAGTCGCTCTCTCACATAAAGGGCAACTCCACCACCTCGCTTTGCTGACCTATCTTTCCTAAAAAGGATATAGCCATCCATGACCACATTCCAGTCATGTGAGCTGTCCCACCATGTCTCTGTAATTGCCACCATATCATAACCTTTAGACCACACACAGACTTCTAACTCCTCCTGTTTATTCCCCATGCTGCGTGCATTGGTGTACAGGCATTTCAGGGAGCGAGCAGAGCACGCTAATGGCACCCTTGGGAGGCGGGAGGCCTTCTGGTCTTCATTAATACTAGAACAATGCCCCACTAGTTCAAACCCAGCTACAACCCCCTCGCACTTTGAATCTAACCTAAAGCTCTGAGTGAGCTCTGCTAGCTCTTGCCCTAGTACCCTTTTTCCCCTGTGGAACAGGGTCTAAACAACTATCTTTTCCCTCAAATGAAACAATAGATCAAGAGTCCTCCCTAGTCTGCCATCCTTCAAGCCCTAGCATGTTTCATTTGGGCTTGTCCCCAACAGGCCCAGTTATCAACCCTTTCCCCTTCATATCTAGTTTAAAGCCCTGCCAATGAGCCCTGCTAACTCCTGCCCCAAAAACCTTTTCCCCCTCTGGGACTGGTGTCTCCCACCTGCCACCAGCAAACCAGGTGCCTCATATAGCAGCCCATGATTGAAAAACCCAAACCCCTGCCTTTGGCACCAGTCACGTAGCCATACATTAATCTGCAGACTCTTCCTATTTATCTATTCACCCTTGCTTGTAACAGGAATGAAGGCAAACACCACTTGCACTCCAGACCCTCTAACCAGCCGTCCCAGGGCCCTGAAGTCTCTCTTCATTGCCCTTGCCCTCCTTGCAATAATTTCATCACTGCCAACCTGAAAAACCATCAGCGGATAGTAGTCAGAGGGCTGCACCAGATCAGAGAGTTTCCTTTTAACATCTCTAATCTGAGCCCCGGGTAGGCAGCAGACTTCCCTGTGGGATGAATCTGGTCGACAAATGGGCCCTTCTCTTCCCCTCAGAAGGGAGTCACTCACCACAATTACTCTTCTTTTCTTCTTGGTTGAGGAAGTTCTAAGGCATGGGGGTGAGTGACAAGCCCTAGGTGAGTCACTAGATAGATCTACCCCTCCATCTCCATTTACCTGGCCCTGTAATTCCAAGACCCCATACCTGTTATTCAAGGGCAACTGGGAGGGAGGAAGGGATTGTGAGGGTTTTCACTTACCTCTCTGGGGAGAGACCTCCCTCCATACCTCCTTGTCTCTTAAGTTCACTCCTTCTATCTGATGGTTGGAAGGAATGGGATTCATCACTTGTTCAACCACTTCCCTCTGCCCTTGCCTTAGGGTGTGGCTCCACCAATCTATTTCACTTTCGCATTCTCTGTGGAATGGAAAAACACTTACGTGGAGTGTTGTGTGCAGTTCTGGTGTCCTCAACATAAAAAGGACACGGAACTGTTGGAACAAGTCCAGAGGAGGGCCACAAGGATGATCAGGGGACTTGGAGCACCTCTCGTATGAAGACAGGCTGAGACAGTTGGGGCTGTTCAACCTTGAGAAGAGAAGGCTGCGTGGAAACCTCATAGCAGCCTTCCTGTATCTGAAGGGGGCCTATAAGGATGCTGGGGAGGGACTCTTCATTAGATTATATTTATAATATATTTTTATTCAATTATGCTTTTATTAGTGTAGAATAACGTGTCCAATGTGAGAACAGTGCCAAACCTATTCACTTGAATGCACAAATCTCTTGAGTGTTCCAGAGGATAATTGAGAAGGCTGTCTCCCAAAATCCTGAATTGCAGAGATCCTAAATTCTGTATTGAGAACTAGAACGATGACCACAGGCTCTCTCTCCTCAAAGCATCACGCCCCACTGAAATGTGTTTGAGATTTGTATTCTGACATAGTAGGAACTAAAAGTTGTAATCACTCCAGCTATTGGCAAAGTCCCAGGAAATAACCTTAGCCATCCAAGGAGACTGTGACAGTGTAAAATTACTTATTTTGACTGTAAGAATGTTTGGAGCCACAGACTCTGTAAATTGTTTTAAGAAAGATATGGGGAAGAGGGATCCAATGAATTTTTTCTTTAAATATATCACTGTTTCAAGAAATGTAATACTAGAGCCTCCTACAATGACATGAGAGACAAAAAATACAAGAACCCCAAGTCCCTACTATATAGAAGTGTCATGGTTTAAGCCCAGGCCGTAAATTAGAACCATGCAGTCTACTTCCCCCCACACACCCTTTCTTCGACGGGGGGGAGAATCAAAAGAATGCAACTCTCATGAGTTGAGATAAGAACAGTTTAATAACTAAGGTATAACTCAAATCACTACTGCTACCACTAATAATAATAATGATAAAGGAAAAAACAAGCAAGAGAATACAACCGCTCACCAACCGGTACCTCACCGCCACCCTGCCACGATCCAGCCCTTCTGGGAACACTCAGTTCTACATCCTGGGCATGACATGCTGTGGTATGGAATACCTCTTTGGCTAGTTTGGGTCAGGTGTCCTGTCTCTGCTTCCTCTTGGCTTCCCCTGCTCCCTGGCAGAGCATGAGACTCACAAAGTCCTTGGTCAGGCTAAACATCGGTGTTATCAGCTCTGTTCCCAGGCCAAAAGTCAAAACCACAGCACTGCACCAGCTACTAAGAAGGAGAAAATAATGACTGCTACTGCTGAACCCAGGACAAGAAGCTGCACAGTGTATACCTAGCTCTATCAAAATAATTTTTAAAATTTTTATTTCTTTTTGTTTTTTCTCAGGCTTTGCATTAACTCATAATTAAAAGGTCACAGTTGAAGACATTTTGCACTTCAATGAAGTAGAAATCAGCATGTACCTAGAATAGCCAAGACAGCCAGGTACTGACAGATTCATTAGAACATCTTTCTTCAGAATCAGTCTTCAAGATCAAGGAAACATAGTGGTTTTTAAGGCAGAGGCACATCCAGCCATCTCCTGAAGAAGAGAGCAGATGATAATTGATGTCTGATGGGAAGCATGATGTACAAGAACAGTGATCTATTAGCAATTAAAACTAAGGCAGGAAAGCATCAACTTGATAGTTTTCCTTCAGAGTTGGAAAGAAAATCTGTATAAAACATCAGAAATTGTTACTGATGGTCTCTACTAGCCTGCAAGAACAAGTGATCATTTGGTATTTTGTAAACAGCATTCCAAATTAAATAGCATGAATAGAGAAAACAGCAGTTATATAACTGATCAAATGCTGATAATTTAAACACTTTATTTCATTGCTGAATAGCTCAGTTTGTGATGGGACTTAAAATAACCATTTCTGTATTTCCCCAGAAAAGCTGGAAAAGCAGTAGCAGCCTTATAATGAAAACAATTATAATGAAAACAATATAATGAAAACAATAGTCATATGCGCATATGACTATAACAGCTCAGTCATCTTTACAAAAGAAAAATAAAAATACACTTTTTTTTCAGCACAATAAAAACTTAAAATATTTTTAGGAATGACATCTTCAAGGTGTAGAATGTATAAACAGACAGCATAACGCCAAGCTTCCAGCTCCCTAAAATCATGAAATTGAATTAAATTTCCACTCTTTGATTATACATAATTGGTTTAATTAGAAAGAACAATGAAATTGTTACTTCAGCTCTACAAAACTTTGTTTTATCAAAAGTAGCCACTCTTTCTCCTGCACCACCTCCTCCTTCTACTTTCCTGTTTTGTACAGCACCCTTCAAAATCCATTTAACACTACAAAACCAGCACAAGCCCTGTCTCTTCTGAACTTGTGCTGAAACTGGACTTGCCCAATAGATCCAAGTGCAGCAAACTCTGGCAGAAAACATTCTTCTGCTAGACCAGTTTCACAAACACCCCAATGACATATACTTAGAAAGCACAGGTCTCTCTCAGTAAGGCACAGTTGAGCAGAATTACCTTGGCAAAGAAACATGTAAACATTTTTGCTTCCTCCAAGCCAATTAAAAAAATACAATTCCACCAGAAACTTCATACTGTATAGGTTAAGGAGCTGTGCCAAGTATTGGCAACAACCACATACCTCCCACTAAACATGACACAACATTATACATTTGTCTAGACTTCACCACCACAACTGTACACATTTTTGGGTTATGGCTCACAGCCCTTGGAGGACCCATGATTTCCTTCTACTATGGCTACTACAGCGCGTTCAGTTACTCCAGGTCCTCTGTAACTCCAAAAGTTACAAATTCATTACAATTTTTGACAAGACAAACGGAAAGCAACAGAAATTAGGAACATGCGTTCCTAACACTTAAACTTCCCATCTAGCTCATCTAGCAACAAGCCACTGCTGGGAAAATGATGTTCTTACTCCCTTTGTATTGTTCCTCTTTCTTTCCTCCAGGCATCCCTTGGGCTACCCTTCACATCTTGCAGCAGCCCCAATGTGTGCAGGCTTCTCCACTGGGATGACTAAATCCACCAATCCAACAGTAAAAAGACCTCATAATCACTGGGATTGATCTTGATCACCAGATCTTTTATCACTGGAGTTCAGTCTTGGAAATGCATGGTGGGGAATAAGAAAAATGGATATTTCTTTTTTTAGCAACAATGGACTGCTTAACTTGTTTTTAAACTTATTTTATGATGATTTTAACTATACACTCCTTTTAAGTCAGTGATTTTTTCTGGAAACTCTTGCTGTTGGCCTTTGTGCTTTCTACTTTTTACCTTACTGTTTGAATATATTATTTGAGAATTTAATCTGATTCTGAAGGCTGCTGCATGCCTCCTCTTGCCTGTTTTACTATGTTGATATTTGTTTCATTTCCAAATAATGAAATTATATAAACAAATATATCTTGATGCTTCAGGTATGGCTTTTGCACAAGGGACATCCAGCTGACCTTTTGCCTCCACTAACAAATCATGCTTTACTCTGAATGCTCATTTGCACTTTAGATTAGCTCAGCCCTTATTTTCATTAAATGCAAACAGCATCCAACTTTTTTTGTCTCTTTCAGAACTAAAGCTTCATGGTTTTGTCATTTTACAAAGGGTTTTCCCCCATTGTCCTAGAATTACATTTCATCGATCAACAGATTTTTTACTGTGCTGCACCAAATACTTATTTAAATACAACCACATCAGATTAACATCAAGTAGCAGCTCCTTGTTATTTTCAATAATAAATGGCAAAAATCTCTCCAAATAAAAGATTTTGCATAATTCCACACTGCTGAATTTATCCAATTTTAGAGCTCCTGTACTTACTCTGACCTGTTAACTACTCCTCTGCTTGCTGCTGCACCAGTGACTGTTCAACCGTGTATCAAAAGAAACATTGAGAAGCCTCTTCTTCGCAGCCAGCAAGTCATGAACTGCCAGCCAGTTATATGTGCACAGAATCACAGAGTCATTAGGGTTGGAAGGCACCTCTGGAGATTATCTAGTCCAACCCTCCCTACCAAGGCAGGGTCACCTAGAGCAGGTTCTACAGGAACACGTCCAGGCAGGTTTTGGACGTCTCCAGGGAGGGAGACTCCACAACCTCCCTGGGCAGCCTGTTCCAGTGCTCTGTCACTCTCAATGTAATGAAGTTCTTCCTCATGCTGAGATGAGACTTCTTGTGTTTTAGCTTATGGCCATTGCTCCTCCTTCTGCTACTGGGCACCACTGAATAGAATCTGACACTATTCTCTTAACATCTGCCTTTGAGATATTGATATGCATTAATGAGCTCCCCTCTCAGTCTTCTCTTCCCTAGATTAAACAGGCCCAGCTCTCGCAATCTTTTAGCAACAAAGGCTTTGAACATCTACATATCTTCCATCCAGTTCTTTGTAAAGCATATGGGGGTTTTGCCTAGTTGATTAAAACCAATTAAGACCTTGAATTCACTCCACAGATAGAGAATCTTAGAATCATAGAATAGTTTGTGTTGCAAGAGACCTTAAAGATCATTTCATTCCAACCCCCTGCCACAGGCAGGGAAACCTTCCACTAGACAAGGTTGTTCAAAGCCCTGTCCAACCTGACCTTGAACACTTCCAAGGATGGGACAGAGAATATCAGCTGCAATAAGTTTGTTCTCTTTTTTCAGCAACAACAAAGACATCCAGGCTTCAAAATGACTCATTTTTCTTGGAAAAACATTTTGGGTTATTACATTCTAGTACTTGTTGCAAGCATAGGATCACAATTCCTAGCAGAACTGGTTTTACTTTTAACATTATTAATGTTATCTTTTATACTTTTCTTCAGGAAGGAGGAATGACACAGGGATGGCACTATAAAGAAAGGTCAAAAACCTCAGAAATGCTAAAGTATGACTATTTTGAACTAAGTTGGTCACAGGAAAGAAGATATTTTCAGCATCACATCTGAAGCGATGCTTGAAAAGATTTTCCCCAGCTTGCAGATACCTTGCTATTGTCATAAATTAGGTAACAAAGCTCAATACCTGTTTATCTTGTAAATATGAAAAGAGTTCATAGCTCTCAGAAAGTGATCTTGACCTTTTAATAGCTTCTTCCTTTGGCTGTTTTCACAGTATGGATGTTGACTGCTGGAGTTTTGGCGTCTGAGATCTTTGTTGTCCAGGGGAGCTAGTATCCATATTGCCACCTGTACACAGATTTTCATTTACGTTTACTTTCTTGCACTATGTCACTTTGAGCATCACCCATTACTGTAACTTCTGTCCTTTGTGAAGTCTGGATATGAACCATATACTTCATGCAATTACATTTTGCTGTATTAAACACTACCTGAAAGGAAGCAGAAGAGATCACAGCAGAAGGAATTGCTCAATCCTGGCTCATTTCAAATCATTATCATTTTGAGACATTTCTTGCTGTATGCATTGGCACTAGAAAAGGCCAAGTGAAGCTGACGTCTGGAGATAATTTGGCTTCAGAATATGAGAGCAGAGAAACCTTTAGGATAATTGCATCAAATAGTATTGCTTCTAGGCAGCTAAAAGGTTTTTTTTTTTTAGATCTGTGGGATTTGTATAAATTAAAGTGAAATTCAGCAGTCCCAGAAATCAGTTTTCAGGTGAAATAGTACAGCTACTCCACATTGTATTTCCTTGTGGCTTTTTACATTTTTCCCTTACTGTAATGAGAGTTACACGCTTTATTCAGCATAATTAATAATAAATTGTCGTCTTAAATCCTAATAAAATTTTGTGGCTGTTGCAGTTATTATATTGGATAGAAAGTCAGTGTGAAAAATAACCTCACCAAACGTGGAGGAAAAAAATGCCTATTTTCTCTTGATACTAGTTAGATAGGTTCTAGAGAAAGCCTTAACTCAAATATTTACTATGTCTGATCATTCATCAGATTTGCATATCTTGAAGGCACAGGTGTCTGATTATAAGTGCTAGCAGCTCTTATTCAAAACACATATTTCAGATAAGCATAACAAACACCTTCATAAAGAAAAAGAAGATTTCAACCAGTGGGAGCAATGCTCCATCAGCAGGTTTACAGTGTAATAACATTAAAAGTATTGTACCAGTCTAACTTTCTTATTTTTATTTGTCCCACATATCCAATATATAATGTTTAATAACTTTAATGTCTTTCTTTCTGAATTAAAGAGAAACAAAGAATGATACAGGAGTTATTACCTGGGTCTAGGATTGAAGAACTTCTGAGGATTGGCAAATGTAGTGTGCCTTAAAGAAATCACTTAATATGTGCTTGCAATCTTCCACTATTTAAATTATATGCCTTATAATCCACTAGCTGTCTAATATGGGAAAATTATCTTGGTTATCTCATCTACATAAAAACAATAAATAATTCAATATACTTCATAAAACATATTTTGAGGTTTAAGACCCTCTACTGATCTGTAAGCAATTGCTGGAAACAAATAGCATACCTTCACAGTAGATCCAGATTTAGAAGAGTTCATAATATCTAAGATGCAAAGTGTAAGACACTCCGGAGTAGAAATTAGCTATTTAATGTAAACCTAATTCCCATTTAAGAGTGAGTACAAGGCTGACTGCTTCAGAAGGGTGACAAGCAATTATTTCCCAAATGCAGAAGATTTTGTCTCAGACAAGAGAGTATCACATTATATATGGACAGATCTCTCCAATTTTTTCAAATCCTTTCCTCTTGCTGAAGAGACAATGCTCTTCTGCCACTTAAGTAATGGACAAAGATAATTTCACTTAACTTTTAGTGGTGCCACAGATTGAAGGGAAAAAAACCAAAGGAACACAAAATTGAATTGTAACTTTTACTCCAAGAAAGCTGAAACTGAAAAGCACTAGGGAACAGAAAAAAAGGGTAAGAAAGCTTAGCTAAAATGTATACAATATGCTTATGTTACTAATTAAATTTCTCTTTAAAAGGAAGTTTCATTTAAATATTGTGAAAATTATGATTTTTAAGGTGGAAATATTCCTGATTTTTAAATAGGAAATATTCCTTAATTATACAGTTGTAGTTTTGTCTTCTAGCATACAGAGGTATATGAAATCTGCTAATGGGCAGAGTCAAACCACTGACAAAACTGTAAGTCAGTGTCCCAAATATCTAATTCAGCAACCTAATTTTTCCACTTTAATGTCTGACACAAAAGAACATTTAAAAAAAATATTTCCCCATTTCCCTTTATATAAGAACCTTTTTATTTAAATATTTTTTGAAATATAGTTCAACAATTGATTTTTCCTAATTGAGCTATGTATTGTGGGTTTGCGCTGTCAAGCTTTCCTCTAAACTAAACTAAACACCTGATTTATGTATGTGTGCTTTCCATTTAATAAATGGATATTTTTGATTTATTTATGAGATGTTAAATAACTCAGTAGATGCAAAGTGAAGTACTAAAGTTTATATATCAACCACAAGACTAAGAATATTAATAATCATGATTTTTTTATAAGAAAATATGTAAAGTTCTTATGAGATTATTACCAACTACCTGATATCACAATGTTATCATCCATTGCTATATAACACAGTGACGTATATTCCTGCTAATGTAAGAATTTCAAGCCACAAATTCATTGAATAAACATATTTCACTATGAACATGACTCAATTATTCCGTAAAGGCCTATTGAATCTTTTTTATTTTAAAAGCACATTTAATGAGAATATGGTTTATAATCTCTTCTTTAAAGTAAAAGCAGATGAAGCCAAAATCACTTAAAAATTACCCTTGAAGAACAGATAGCTTCAATGCAAATGTGAATTATCTTGCAATTTGAGTACTAAAAATTGAAATTGATTTTAAGACTTCCTAGTATATTTAGGCTTACAATTTAAAATCAAGAAGGAAAAACATACTAACCAATTTTATTGCCACAAAGAGATTTCAGATTGTGAAGTTCCTGTTTATATTTTTTTGCTTCTTTAACACCAAACACTGTTAGTCTTATTTTGGTGCACATAACATATTTTAACAAATTTTAATCCTTTCTGCCTGTGTGTCTATACCCGTACAGATGAAATATATATTATTGGAACACAGAGGCATATATGAGACTGCAGTTAGAAAGCAGAGTAATGCACAGGCAACATCTGACATCACAGGACCAAAGGAATATTTTTAAAAATAGAGATGATAGCCATTGCATCAAACTCAAGAACAGGCTGAAATTATGTATTATAGATGAGTAAGAGTTTGGACTGAATTTGAAAATGACAACATGTGTGGTTTAGGTCGGAATCAAGTGGTTAAGTTTAGAAATGAGGCCTCACATAAATCTTCATCTGAAGTTAGAGCTGACAAAAGCATGAGCACTTGAGAGGCAATCAGTTTGGAATTAGGAGTGAATCCAGAGGGGAACAGTAGCTAAGGACTGCTGGCACTAAAGCCGTTAGCCAAGATGGGCCCCAGGGTTTACCTACAGGAACATGTTCCAGGGAGGGAAGAGTGGGAGAACCTCTGGGGCAAAGTCATGAATCTATAGACATGATGTTTAATAGCTCACAGTGATCACCACATGAAGTTTTTGTTTAACCATGAAAAGCCAAAAAATTAGCTAAAGCTGAATAAGGTAAAACGGAATACAGGAGCCATCAGGCTGCATAAGCTACCGCCTTTTTTGCTAAGGAACCTAATGAAGGTTCCCTAGCAAAGCCATGGTTAGTGAGAAAATTAAAGTTATGGTGGCACTGACAGAGAGGTGGGATAGAGCAGGTAGCAGGATATGTTTTAGCAGTGACGTTAGTTCAGGCCAGATGCCCGCAATTGTATTTGTTGTTCAAATTTTATTTGCTGCTGTGTTAAAATCAATAGTAAACTTAGAAGAGGTGGGAACTGATGCTCTAGGAATAGAGCCTAGGAACAGTATCAAAGTAGGCAACCTGAGGATAGAGAGGGTTGGGTCCAGATGGACGCAGCTAATAAAATCAGGGTGTGGCCGGGCCTGACAAAATATGTTTTAGGCTGGCCACCTCAGTGAGTAAAAATTAAAAAAGAAGAAAAAAATCAATTACAGGTTGAACATCTGTACAGCCAGATAAAGCTGGTATTTAGAATTATTAGTTCAAGAAAAATAGTTACAAAGAAAAAGCCCAGTTTCTATAAAGTTTAGTAAGCTCTAAGCATACCAATAAACGTTTGCTGTGGAATTTCAAAAGCGGTTTTCATAGGAAAAATATTACAAAGCATCTTGAGATAAAAGCCAAAACAATTAAATAGTGAATATTTGATCACTGCTAGTTAATAAATCTAGTATGTGTGTGCCTATATAGGCAATGACTTTATGTGGACATCAACATATTTTTGTGGAGAAAAATAAATTGCTACTCTTTCTTGCAACAGTTGTGGAGGAAAACAAATTGCTACCCTTTTCTGCAACAATCTGCACTTTATAAAAAGTGTGCCTAAGTATAGTGTTCTTATGGAATTTACAGAACAATAGAAATTACTAAAATTACTTACTACAAAAATTAAATGTCTGAAAATTGAGGAAAATATATCCTCCTTTCTAATATTTGCCATTTCATTTCTGAAGTGAATGACATTTCCTTGCAATAAATCACTGAATCACAGAATGGCTAATGCTAGAAGGGACCACTGGAGGTCATCTAGTCCAATGTCCCTGTTCAAGCAGGATCACCTAGAGCATATTACTCAGCATTGTGTCCACTTGGCTCTTAAATATCTCCAGGGAAGGAGACTCCATAACCTCTCTGAGCAACCTTTTCCAATAATCAGTCACCTCACAGTAAAGAAGTTATTTTTCACATTCAGGTGGAACTTTCTATGTGTCATTTTATGCCTATGGACTCTCATCCTATTGCCATCTCACCAAGAGCCTGTCCCCACCTTCTTAACACACACCTAGTCTTCTCCTCTAGGCTGAACAGGCCCAGCATCCTCAGCCTGTCCTCACAGGAGAGATGCTCTAGTCCCCTAATCATCTTTATAGCCTTCTGCTGAACTGTTTCCAGTAGGCCTATGTCTTTCTTGAACTGAAGAGCCATGAACCAGACACATTACTTCAGATGTGGCCTTACCATGCCAGAGTAGAGGGGAAGGGTAAGATTCCTCAACCTGCTGGCAATGCTATTCCTAATGCAACCTTGGATACCACTGGCCTTCTAGGCTGCAATGGCATAATACAACCTGTTGATTCAAAGAACTCCAGGTCCTTCTCCACAAAGCTACTTTCCAGTGGGCCAGCCCTCAGGCAGTACTGAAGCATGAGGTTATTGCTCCACCGGTGCAGGACCTTGCAGTTGCCTTTGCTGAATTTCAAAAGGCTTCTCTCTGCCCACCTCTCCAGCCTGTCTAGATCCTTCTGAATGACAGCACTCTGTGCTATCAGCTACTCCTCCTCATTTTGTATTGTCAGCAAACTTGCTAAGGAAGCAACCCCTTCATCCAAGTCATTGATAAATAAGTTAAACAAGAGTGGATGCATTATTAACTCTTGGAGGACACCACTAGTTACAAGTCTTCAGACTCTCTGCCACTGATCACAACCCCCCAAGACCTGCCATTCAGCCAGTTCTCAAACTGTTTCTCTGTTCATAATTCCTGAGCTTGTCTAGGAGGATGTCATTTTGAGAATGAAGACCCTAGGCCCACTGTAGGAGAGGATCTGGTTCAAGACCATCTTAAAAACCTAAACGTACACAAGTCCATGGGACCTGACAACGTCCATCCGCGGGTCCTGAAGGAGCTGGCAAATGAAGTTGCTAAGCCACTGGCCATCCTATTTGAAAAATCATGGCAGTCAGGTGAAGTTCCCGACAACTAGAAAAAGGGAAATATAACCCCCATTTTCAAGAAGGGGAAAATGGATGACCTGGGGAATTACAGACCAGTCAGTCTCACCTCTGTGCCTGGCAAAATCTTGGAGCAGATTCTCCTGGAAGGCATGCTAAGGCACATGAAAAACAAGGAGGTGCTTGGTGACAGCCAGCATGGCTTCACGAAGGGGAAATCCTGCTTGACCAATTTTGCGGCCTTCTATGACGGGGCTATGAAACTGATGGACAGGTGCAGAGCAGTTGACGTCATCTACCTGGATTTGTGCAAAGTGTTCGACACTGTCCCACATGACATCCTTGTCTCTAAATTGGAGAGACATCAATTTGATGGGTGGACCACTTGGTGGATAAAGAACTGGCTGGATGGCTGCATGCACACAAAGAGTTGTGGTCAATGGCTCAATGTCCAGCTGGAGACTGGTAACGAGTGGTGTCCCTCAGGAATCGGTGTTGGGACCAGCCTTGTGCAACATCTTTGTCAGTGACACAGACAGTGGGATTGAGTGAGCCCTCAGCAAGTTTGCCAATAAGACCAAGCTGTGTGGTTCAGTTGATACGCCAGAAGGAAGCGATGCCATCCAGAGGGACCTTGACACGCTTGTGAGGTGGGCTGATGCCAACCTGATGAAGTTTAACCATGACAAGTGCAAGGTCTTACACCTGGGTTGGGGCAATCCCAGGCATGGTTACAGGTTGGGCAGACAAGAGATTCAGAGCAGCCCTGCAGAGAAGGACTTGGGGGTGTTGGTCGATGAAAAAATGAACATGAGCCGGCTTCAGTGTGTGCTCGCAGCCCAGAAAGCCAACCGTATCCTGGGCTGCATCAAAAGGAGTGTGACCAGCAGGTCGAAGGAGGTGATCCTGCCTCTCTATTCTGCTCTCGTGAGACCTCACTTGGAGTATTGTGTGCAGTTCTGGTGTCCTCAACATAAAAAGGACACGGAACTGTTGGAACAAGTCTAGAGGAGGGCCACGAGGATGATCAGGGGGCTGGAGCACCTCCTGTATGAAGACAGGCTGAGAAGGTTGGGGCTGTTCAGCCTGGAGAAGAGAAGGCTGCGTGGAGACCTCATAGCAGCCTTCCTGTATCTGAAGAGGGCCTATAAGGATGCTGGGGAGGGACTATTCATGAGGGACTGTAGTTACAGGACAAGGGGTAACGGATTCAAATTTAAACAGGGGAAGTTTCGATTGGATATAAGGAAGAAATTCTTTACTGAGAGGGTGGTGAGGCACTGGAATGGGTTGCCCAGGGAGGTTGTGAGTGCTCCATTCCTGACAGTGTTCAAGGCCAGGTTGGACGAAGCCTTGGGTGGCATGGTTTAGTGTGAGGTGTCCCTGCCCATGGCAGGGAGGCTGGAACTAGATAATCTTAAGGTCCTTTCCAGACCTAACTATTCTATGATTCTATGGGAGACAATGTCAAAAGCCTTGCTGAAGTCCAGGTAGACATCACCCACTGCTCTGCCCTAAGAGCAGCTATCATAGAGGGAATCAGTGTAAATTTTTAGTAGCTGTTTCCCGTAATTATTTGGACTGTTAATTAAGCCTGATTCATTTGCAGACTTTTTTCCACTCAAAAGTGCAAGCAGGAAGTTGCTAGCTGAAATAATAGATTTTAAACAAATACTGCACATTAGATGCTTTTGATTTAGAACCATCCCAATCTGAAAACATAAATGCATAATCTTTCCAATCAAACAGGCTTAAATTTCATATATCTGAAAAGTTTCAAGTGAATTGTTTACAAGGAGTTATTTGCAGAAATTACCTTGAGAAGAAAGCTGAATAATATTATTAGAACAATGTTTTTGCAAATACAATGTGCAAACAGAAAATGAGGCAAAACGTTCAGTATGAATAATTCATTACCTTCTTCTGAAAATCCAGTTTTAAAATTAACTTATACACCAACACTTTTTATATTTTTGAGGAGCTGGGGAGAGCACAATCTTTCTGCTGGTGAAGTTTGCAAGCAAGTCACAAAGGATATGTATGTACACACAGAGACCACATCAAAACCTAGAAACACCAGCCTCAAAATGTTTAAGCAGCTTCAGCCACATTCTGTAAGAATACACATTTCACAGACATTTTCTTGTCTAAATGTCAGCAATATACACATTTATTAAACAAACTGTCGACAACAGAGGAGGGTTTGCTATGGCTGAATGTCATCTGCAAGTAGTTAAGAGTCTAATCTCACCACCCGACACACATTCACGGTTTAGCAAGGCAGCAGATCCATTCAAGGAAGAAATGTTCCCCCTGAACACAGAAAGCGCAAATGAGATCCTACAGTAATAACAGTTAATATGGCTTGCTTATGCAACAACAATTTCAATCAGTCTGTATAAATCCATGTTTCATGCAGACATTTACATTTTCTTTATTTTGCACATCCACCTGTATGAAGACTCCTCAATCATTCATATTCATGTGCACCAAAGAAATAAGGTAAAAAAAAAAAAAAAAAATCTGTGATAGTTCCTGAGCTGCAGAACTTATCAGTTGCTTTGCTTTCCAACTCTGTTTCACAGCTTCAGGCAAACAGAAATAAATGACAATTGCTGTCCACTGAAGAGTGAAGCATGCAAATGCACTGCTTTTCACAGCTTCCGTTAAATTCAATGTAAATCCCTTGTAATTTCTCTGAAGATGTCTCAGTAGTTCTGTAACACACTGGCACTTTGTTTTTCTTCTTCAGGGAGCTTGTTTTTGAATGAAGGGCTCTTTCGTACCAGCTTAACGATAAACTCACACCTAAAGGTATTATTATTATTAATTATTACAAGATGGATTAATTAGCTGGGGAGAGGGAAGAAAGGATGGAGGAGAAGGGTATGAGAGTAACAGAATGGTTTGAGTTGGAAGGAACCTTAAAGATCATCCAGTTCCAGCCCCACTGCCACAGGGAGGGACACCTTCCACTAGTCCAGGTTGCTTAAAGTCCCATCCAACCCAGCCTTGAACACTTCCAGGGATAAGGCAGCCACAGCTTCTCTGGACAACCTGTTCCAGTGTCTCACCACCCTCACAGTAAAAAATTACCTCATAATAACTAATCTAAATCTACTCTCTTTCAGTTCAAAACCATTATCCCTCATCCTATCACTGAATTCCCTCATAAAGAATCCCTTTCCATCTTTCCTATAGCCCCCTTTAAATCTGATGTATAAGGAATGAACGCTGAGTCATCTCGGTATAACAATCAAAGAAAACTATCATAAAGTGATACACACTTTTAACACCAAGATTATAAACCCCTCCTTAATATGGCAAAAATATATTTTTATGAGGAAGAGAAAGCCAGGTTAAACTTAATTACACACTTTTACTTTTTAACTCTTTATAATGAATCTATAATGATGTAGGTCACATTCACCCTTAGTTTAACTAGAAGAGGAGAAAAAAAATTCTGTTCATTTTTTGTGGATTGACAGTTTCAAAAATTATTATTTTAAACAGAACTTATGTTATAACTGTAATTCAATTTAAAAGATCCTATCCACATAGAAGCTTTAGAGAAATATTTATATGTTTAAAATATTGTAACCTTTGTTATTAAAATTTCTTCCTGTAACTAATCTTTTCCCATTTTCCTACTGATCCTAGTTTCCTATTTTCCTTTTGAGACTGTTCTTGGTTTTTCTTTGCTTTATTACAATTCTATAGTTTAATTCAAGCTCTTGAGTTCTTTTGCTATTGGATATCTATCTTCTTTGGTTTCTATCTTATTTTCTTGGGTTGCTGGGGTTTTTTCTTCCTCTTAAATATCACTAGAGAAAAACAAATAACATGCAGATATTTTATTTACATACATGGAGTTGAAGAGACACCTCACTTGAACAATTGGTAACTTTTCAGTTTTAAACCCATTTTGCCAATTGTTATCCTTATTTTCTATAGTATTATGTCACTTTATAGGCCCTGCTCATGCCAAGCAAATCCAAGCTATTTTATTAGCTAGGCAGAGGTCAGGAAAAACTTCTCATAGGAATGTTTTGCTGTACATTGTGATCACTGTGTCTCTGGACAAGATTACTGAAGTGCTGCAGAGGTGTTTTCTCAGACACACTTGTTTTTTTAGAATAGTTTATTAGTTCCTTGAATTACTTTACTAAATAGTCAAATTTGGAGGATGAGGAAAAGATTTATTTAACAGAGCAAATGCCAATTCTATCTTACAGAATAGAATTACTCTACAAATTAAAGACTAAGAATAAAATATAAACATTTTCATAATTAGATTTATAGGACTTATTCTTGTAAATAACATTTTTTCTTTAAAAGAAAAGAATGTTCTAAAATGCAATCCCTATTGCATGCAAATAACCACATACTGTGGTCACAGGTACTTTCAGACATTTTTTAAGTATTTCAAGATTCTTTGCTATTTCTCCAAGTGTAACAAGGTTGGCAAACACAAATTCCCATATTTTATTTCAAGTACCAGCATCTTCCTTATCTTTTTTGCATTATTGCCTTTAGCTTGAGATAGTTTAGGATACCTGTTATTCTATTTTAAAAGCTGTTTTGGAGTTTCACTGTTCTGATTGTAGAAAATTTCTCTTAACCCTGAGTCACACAGCCTTGCTACATTACTTTAATACATTCATAAAAGTAGCCATATCCTACATCATTTCCAGTTTCCTAGGCTCAGATTAAGATAGGGATTCAGAACTCTACTAATTGATGATAGAAGGTAGTAATAATGGAAATGTTAACACAATGCAAATACTCTCCAGTGCACAAGTCTTGCAGGAATGATAGCTGTTATATTTCTCCACCAAATACTCACCTGGTTGACATTTTGGATATATTCCAGTAATTAGAAAAAATACTTTCATTATATGTGCTTGAAATATGCTCTTACATCCAGATACCTTGTACTGATTGAATTCATTTTAACTAACAGAACAAACATGGAGTTATACATAAGGTTTAGTTATTCTTATTTCTGTAAGTGCATGTAAAAGGATATATTTTGATAAATTAAGTAAATATTCTTTTGAGAATGACTACACTATAAAGTTTAATCTTAGAGAGTTCGAGAGATTTGAAGGTAAAGAAGCACAGAATTATATTCTGTATTGGAGCCTGCCTCCTAAGGAAGTAAGGCAACTGGTATGCAAAGAGGTGCTAAATCATCTTTTTGAAAACAAGAGCAAGAAGAAACAGGAGCTGACAGCATCTAGAATAGTGTCTGACATCAAGGAAACTACAGACAGAAAAAGGCCATTCCACCTAGGCTGTCTTTCCAAGAACAGCTTCATACTTCTATTTATGCAGGGGGAAAGAAAAAAAAAAAAAGAACAAAGGAAAAAAGTAGAACCACTCTATGCTAACATATGGCCTAAACGCAAGCTCAGTAATTAACGCCAATTTGCATTAAGAAGGAAAGATATGACAGTAATTATTCCCTGAGTAGGAAATGTGAAACAAAAATGTCCTCATTTGAGGGGGAAGTAATTTGTACTCCGCTTCTGAGGGAATGAGACAGGAGAGAGAGAAGGGTAAGCAGATAGCCATTACGCCAAAACAGAAGTTGATAAAAAAACAACCTGTGGAATTACAAGAATAACAGCTACAGATCTGTTTCTTCTGGAGCAGGTATCCAAGAACTACAAAATGGCAAATATGGCATTTATTCACAAAACTATAAAAAAAGAGGTGTAGACAACTACAGATCTCTGCTCAAACTCAGATCCATGCACATTATTGTAGCAGTTTTTGAGGGAAAAGCAATCAAGGACATAGAGATAAATGGAAAATGGTATAAAATACAACACTTTTTATGGAAGGTCAGACTTTACAATGTCAGACTAACCTAATATTTCTGCTAAGGTAATTCACTTCTTAAGATAAATGAACTAAATGCTACCTGGCTAAATTTGAGTACATAATTTCAGTCACTACCTCAGGAGAATTTATCCTTTAAGGTGAGGAATGCAGGAATTAATGCAAAACAGGTGACAAGGTGCATGGAGCGTCCTTGGCACTGTGCTGGAAGCCAGAGACTGAAGTGGTGCGCTCTGTGAGAAGAGAGTGGAGCCATACCTGTCAGACAGTCGTGCTGTTCCACTCGGCTCCAGCCGGTTCACCTGGCTTCAACAGACCCACCACTGGGCACAACTGAACCCACAGCCAGGCTGATGGTACCTGTTGGAAAACTTGTTTACGAAGGGATAGAAACACTGCACAGCAGCTGTGTGAGAGAGAGATGAGTGAAGGAAAATAAGGTGAAGGAAACAGCTTTGCAGACACTTGGGTCAGTGCAGAAGGAAGGGAGGACGTGCTCCAGTAACCGCAGCAGAGGTTTCCCTGCAGCATATGCTGCAGATCACGGTGAGGCAGGCTGCCCCTGCAGCACATGGAGGTTCACAGTGGAGCAGATACCCACCTGATGCCCATGGAGGACCCAAGCCACAGAAGGTGAATATGCCCTGAAGAAAGCTGTGACCCAGGGAATGCCTGTGCTGGAGCAGGTTTTCTGATAGAGGAGAACCCACGATGGAGAAGGGGAAAACTTTAAGAACGAAGGTGCAGCAGGGAGGAGCTGTTAAGGATTCAATTCCCCTTTCCTCTGTGCTGCTCATCAGGGGAGACAGAGCAGTAGAGAACGAAGAAATTAAGCTGAGCCTGAGAAGAAGGGGGAGAGGTGTGGGGAAGGTGTTCTATTTTTTTAATGTTTTCCTCACCATTCTTCTCTATTTTTAATTGGCAATAAATTAAATTAATTTCTCCAAATCAATTCTGTTTTGCTTGGGAAATGCAGTATGTCTTTATAACAACCCACAAGCTTTTTCATCTTATTTTTTCACCCTTCTTATTGAGAATGTGGAATGGGAGAGTGGGTGGTAGGAATCTGGCATCCAGACAAGGTCAGCCCACCAGAGGTAGTTAATAAGATGGCTATGTGCAATGAGTAAATTGAAAGGGCAGTTATTGCACTAAGGGAGTTGCGGGGGGAAATGGTCAGCTAGCTCTTTCATCATTTTCACAAATTACTTCATTTTGGTGTGCACCTATGACATTTGTAGATGACAAAGTCAGAAGATGCAGCCTGTGTTGAAGATATGGCTCAGATTTGATGACCCTGAATCCCAGGGTAATAGAATGGGAATGACACACTGACACACAGTTTAACAATTGCATTCTTAGAGACCAATGACAAGACATGCATCTTTTAGTTCTGTCACTTTATTTTCTGCTTTTTCTTGCTCCTCTGTCTATGTGCCTCTCTTCTATGATTAATTTCCTTGCCCCTTATTCTACTGAACAGAAAGATTCATGCTAGCAGGAAGCACTTTGTTGGAAGACCAAGGTTTTATCATTGAAGAGAAAATCCAGGCTTCTATCGGAGTTGTCCTAATATCAGTTGCTATGGTGACATGCAGGTTGTAACAGTGTCTCTGATTCTCCCTCATGATTTCTAGCTCCATAATAAAGGAGCTAGCTTGTTACGTCTGTGAATAGTTTCTGATGAGCTTTCTTTAGGAAAACACTGTGAGGCCTTAAGCATTTCCTTTTCTCCTACCCATTTGTATGGATAGGTTATGACAGTCCCCATGTTCAAGCTAAAAATAAAGGCGTGAGGCAGAGGCACTTATTAATTCCTCTCAGATGATTGCTATTGGTAGATTTTGCTGCAGTATAATGGAGGAAAAGGGAAAGCTCCAGAGTAGATGGGAGCAGTCTTCAAACTAAGCTTTATTTTACTTCCTGGCTTACCCTATGCTGTTTGCTTTATACTGGAGTTCTACCTTGCAAGCAGTTATGGTTTTTATGCTTTGCAGCCTGGCACTGCAAATATGAAAAAATGTCTCAGCTTTCTAGTGTACAAGATAACACAGTAAGAGACCAGATGACTATGTAGAACTTCAAAGTGGTTAGTCTGTCTTTTCTTACAAAGACTACAACAAAGCAACAAAAAGGATAGCTATTTCTGCCCTTTCCCATTAATACCCCATTGTCTTCCTACTCGCCTTTAAGTTAAGCAACAGACAAATTGCAGTGTTGGGTTGCAACAACTCCATTGTTCAAATGTGACAGCCTAGCACACTATACTAAGGTAAAGTAGTTTAATTTGTGTATAAATAGTAGCTCTTCCACCCATGCAAATGGCTGAAGGCCTGAGTTATTCTTGGAGTAAAAATAAGTAACAGGCTTACTTTTTTAATAGTTTATTTATCTTGCCTAAAAGTCGCACGAGTAAAAGCAAGTTGTTACTGTTGTGTTGCAGCAATGTTTCCAGCCTCATCTAAAACATGTAAAATGTTTATTACTTCCTGAAACAGCAGTTCTCTGGAAAGGCCATCCGTTAGAGCATCATATGTCATCAAGTATCTTCCCTAGCTAGCCTTTATTCAAATACTTAAGGAGACACATACTCTGAACCAGAATGTGAGAAAGATACATACTCAACTTGTGTCATACAGAGATTCAATATCAATTATGAGAAAAGAAAATTAGAGAGCTCTTAGGGCTTGAAAGGAAGGAGGAGTTGAATTTGTTAATTTATATCTGAGACAGGAGCAGGTCTCAGAAGTAGAGGGACAAGCTGACAAATAATGAAACAAAGATCATCAGGAGTTCAGTGATATCTGCACAAGCCATGTGTCAGCATTGCACGGCTTTAAAAGAGCTGAGTCAACTGAGATTTCTTATGCCATGGCTACACCTTCCACATTTTTTTACAAAGGTAAATACCAAGAAATGGAGTTCAGCAGCACTAATAATTTGAACTATATTACTACACAAGTTTATGTATCATATGAACTGCAAGGTTTAAAGTTTAGGAGTGCGCACACCCTTGCCTGCCTCTCCCCTGTGACGTTGCTTAGGCAGGAGGCATAGTTCCATTTTGCTCCAGTAAAAAGAATAATTTAAGTCAGCAAACCCACACTTGTTCCCTACACTGTTATACTAGTTATACTGCCAGAGACCTGGATTAATAACTTCTAGAATCATTTTGATTTCTACCCCTATCATCTAATAAATCTCAGTTCCCCCTGTTAAGTGTGCAGCCCATGAGTTTTCTCATTTTTACTCTTTCAATTTTCTTCCCCGTCCCACTGCAGAGGGGGAGTAAGTGAGTGGATGTGTGGTGCTTAGTTAGTAGCTGGGCTTAAAACATGACACCCTTTTAAGAAGGAACCACTAATAGCTACTCTGCATTTAAAACCATCACCTACAGCAGTCTTTGGAGGCTACCATATGAGGCAACATCAAAAGTCTTCCTAAATTCAAGATGCAGGGCATCTCTGTATGTAAGACCCCTTACAAGAGAAGAAACAGTTACATGAGATTACTTGTTCCTGGTGCTTACACATTCTTCAAATAAAGCTAGTCATATATTTTGCCTGAAAACTCTATAATTTATGATCCTTATTTTCTTCTTCTTAAAATAGGTATGAACATTTGTCATTTTCTGGTTTTACTGTCCTCAGTCTTATAGGTCTCCCATGTGTTCAGAAAGATAGCAGTTTTTAAGATAAAGTAAATATTTCCAAATCAACCAGATCTAATGAACTCCATCTTCAATTTTTAAGAACCAGCTGATGAAATAGGAGTACTCTCTAAACTGTATTTCCCTTCTCAAAGCTAAAATCTTATTTCTACTTTGCTAGTATGAGTTATGATAGGCTGACTACCTGACCTTTTCAGTGAAGATGAACACAAACGAAAAATAGCATTATACACTTCGGGTTTCACTTAATCAGTTGCTGATAGTCTTTTTGTCCCTCTGATTAGCACACTGGTACTGCCCTTAGTTTTCTTCATGTTATTAATATATGTATAGAAAAAAATTATTGGATTTTTGTGCCTCTTCATGTAATTATGTAACAATCTACCTCATTATGTAGTGGGATACAAGATTTCTTGCATGTCATAGATACTTTGGCGTTTCTTATTTTGTCCGGTGTTCTGATGTCATTTTTCCATATCTATCTAGTAACATAACCTGGTTTTCTCTCTGCATTTTTTTTGCATATGTATAAAGTAAATTAGTCTGGGCAAGGTTAGAGTCCATGAGTTAGTCATGTCAGCTTCTTGTCATGCTGACTTATCTTTCGCCAGCTTTGGTATTGCTCATATTTCTACCTTTCTTTATAGGATAGTGCCTTTTCTTTTGTCACTCAAACTAGTTCTCCTGTATCTTTTTGTACAGATACTCTGACTGTTGAAATTTTCCTTTCAAAACTTCATAATCCTACTGGAAAATTTTGATTTTTTTCCAGCATTCACCCTTAAAGAATTACTTTGCCTCTTAATAGTCTCAGTATCAATCTGAATGAAATCTGAAAGAACCTCGTCTAATCACTTGATTTCTCCAGCTTAAGTATTAAATCTTCAGCAGGACAGTCTAAATACATTTTGGACATTGAAGGCGCTGCTTTACTCCCTTTGCAGTTACAGACTAGGAGGAAGTCCCCCGAACCTCTAAGCTCTGAATTATTTTGTCCATTTCAAAATGTCTCTGTCTATCATAGTAGTCCCAAGTAAATTTATTCACTTTATTATCTCAATAAAACCATTGTTTGGCTGAGTCTATTTCCAGTGGCCCCACAGTTAGGATGTAGGCACAAAGGTCTTTGGTAACCAAACTGCTACTCTTTGCTTTCCCTTTCCTTTTGTCCTGTTGTGAAAAACTGTCTCCTTTTGATTTTTGTTCCTTGTGCAGATGAGTTGTTTTGCCCTTCTTGTGCTCTTTTGTTACTGTCCTCCATTGATCAGGTTTCAAGCCGTCCTCAACAGATTACAAAACCTGTGCACAAAACCACTTTTTCTCTTTTATGAAGTGCCAGGAACCGTTAAGAAGTTACTTCGCATTTGAAGAAGCCATTCCTCTTTCCAAGCCATGTGGTTTTTTTCCCAGGGTGCATCTGTCACTGCCTAGATCTTGACCATGAACTGAAAAAAAAAAAAAAAGAAGGTGAGAACTTTATGCAAATTCCTGATGATTTCTCTGGCTGGTTAATTTCTTTATTCATGCATGTCTAAGTGTGGCCAAGATCGTCCTTTGCCTGTGTAATTCCTCCTTCAGCTCCCCCAAATGCGTCCTGAGTAATTCTACTGATGAGCAGACTTCTAAAATCCAACTTAATTTCAAATAAGAATGAAACAATTCAGGGTGAAGGAAAAGGATTAAAAGTCCTTTTAATGCTAAGGTATTTATTTTTGCTGTTTTATCTGCTGTTACTTTTTATTTTTACTGTGGTCGTAAAATAAAAATACAAAAGATCAAGGTATAAAGCACATATTTTGATTGGAAATTTTTTTCTGTTTTTAAACATTGCTAGGTTTTGTTTTTATTTTGCTCTGTAAGTAGATATTACTCCTGCAAGATTTTCTGATTTCAATAGAAGAGGATTTTTGTAGCTAACATTCTGACAAAGTTTTTTTTGACTACACATATTTCTCCTACACCTGCTACTGAAATAAAAGAATAGCTTTGGGGAGTATTGTTTAATTGTGTCCCTATTATTTTCTTGTTTTCACTTCTTTTTCTAATTCCAGATCAGTCTCATGTTTATCTGAATGCTATTGAAAAGAGCTTGAATTAAAAAAATATATAATTGTTTTATCAATTAATTTTCTTTTCTCCACTTGAGCAATTGCACAGCCTCTGAAACACTGATATGACAAGATCTTTCTAGTTCTACAGTCATTAGAAAGGGAATTTAACCATAATCCCTGTCAACTTCAGCCTACTACCAAGTAGAAATGTGTTCTTGGGTAAAACATGCCCTGGAATAAATCAGATGTGACAAGCAGGGAGGATCAGTAGGTTACAATTTTGAAATTTTAAGAATGGTTATACTATAACCCATGCTTGTTACAGACTTTGCCAGGACAATAGATGAGTCAAGTGTCATTTCCTGTTCTCTTCACTGTCATTGTTCAGTATAGGAAGCATCAAAAATATAATTTCTAACAGTATCATGTCAAGCAAAACATAATATAATAATAGGAACTACCTTGGCCTTTTCTCTTCTCTGCAGTTTGATTGGCTGGTCATTATACTCCAGCCTAATAGTTCAATGAAGCCGTAAACAGGTAAACTACAGTGCCAGCTAACCACGATATTGAACAAGGCAATGCATCATGACACACTTACATCCTATTCATCTATTTTTCTCTTTCAGTATAAATGCTGGAACAGAACTGTGAAAAAAAAAAAAAAAATCCTATTTTTGTCTTTAACTGGATTGTAGGTAAAATTGTATTTTAGCTTTCCTTCAGGTTTAGAACAGTGGATCTGTTACTTATTTTCACCAAGGAAACTGAACCAATGCAGAAAAAATAAGCATTACTTTTATTGCCCTCTGTGATTAGAAAATAAACACCCTAGTGTTTAATATTTCTATCTTCATATAGTACACATAAATTTTACATATAAATAATACATTTATTCCTGTGCTACTCAAAATCAGATGATTCTTCTTTAATCTATGCTACATTATACTGTGATTTAATATACTTTTCTTAGTTAATCTGATTTCCCATTACTTTGTCACTCCCAGAGATCTGGTAGGGACTCTCTGAAAGTCAAAGAAAACAGATAGTCTCTTGACCTTGAATTTCCATCATTTTAAGCATGCACATAACTTCAGTCATATGACTGGCAGTTATTGTTGCCAAAGAATGTTAAAGGCAGATTCACGGATTGTATTTCATATGTAACAGAATACAAGGCACAATGAAAAGTTACAATGATGTGCTTTATTCAGAGATATACAACAGTTATTTTTCAGTCATTAATATATATTTTTATATACTTCATTCCTTGGAAGTACAAATCTTATCGAGGTGGGAGGACAGCACATGATGAATATTTTTCCCTTCATTGGACAGGCCATACAGCTGAATATTTATGTTTTATTCATATTGGAGAAGAAGAACAAACAATACTTGATGTCACATAAAGTCTTCTGGGAAAAAGTTTTTGATAAGATTGCTTTGGAAAGTGAATTTGCACTGTTTCACTGATCTGTGTTGTATGAAAACACTGGGCTTTTGTCCCTACCAGCTAGAGATTCTGAAACTCATGAGACAATCACAGAAATCTCTTCCACATTAGACTGTGAACATTCCCCAAACTTAATCAAATCCAATTTCAAACAAAGCTTTTCCAGGTTGAAAGAACACATTAATTTTTCTTGTTCCCACGTATGTGACATAATAGAATGTGTTATTCTTAAACCTACCCGGTTAAAAACACCTAAATAACCACATATTTCTTAAAAGACAGGGTCTTACTTCTAATCTGTTAAAAATAATTGACTGAAACAGAAACAGGAACAAGTAGAGCTACAAGTGGTTGGAAAGTAGCAGTCACTTTCCATTGAGAATTTAGTGTTCAAAATCCATTTCATGTGATACACTTCAATTAGTTCACTGTTACTACAGAAAGCAGTCCCTGCAGTTTCTGCATATCTTGAAATTCAATTTAATATGCTACAAAATTGTAGCATTCCTATATAAAAATGAACTATATGATATATCCAGCATCTTAGGTAACATGAAGGACAAAACTAGCCAATTTCAAATATTTATAATTCTGCAGTTTCTAGCATTGAGTGCAAAAGGAACTACCTCAAGACAAAAAAATGATTGCTAGGTTAAAGAGGCTTGACAGTTATTTTAAGCTCTGAACTTTGAAAAGATACACAGATGAAAGTTGGCATGGTTTTAGGATATGAAAACAATTACTTTTAATAAAAATTAAGGGTTTAAATAAATGTTTGAGCAGCATGGTTAAATTCACTCTTTTATATATATATATTTTTTAAAAAAAATATGCTACTTCTTTGACATTTTTATCTGATTTTTGGACTTTTGTCCCTCTGGTCTTCCAGCAGCGGTTTATATTTTCAACTAGTAGTACTGCAAAATAAAGAGAGCATCCTGGGCTCTGAAAGCAGGAAATGGGAAACAGAGTTTGAAAAAAGTACTGGGTAAATCCATTATTACAAGGTGGAAGAAAGATTAGCCCAGGCTCTGTAACAAAATTCTGTCCTTAGTTGTTTACAAAAACTTGTCCATGCCAAATTGAAATGAACTGGCATGAAATTTTGAGTGGCAGCTCAATTTTTATCTTTTTTCTAGACAACTTCAGCAAGCAATATAAAATTTTACTTATGTAAGCAAGTAATATATTTGACTCATGTTAAAAATCATGGTGGCCCTTCTCTCAATCACTCTAGTACTTTGGAGGATGGATGTGGAACTTGGCAGTGTGCTGGCTTTAGAGGAAAGAGTTATGCTTTTAGTCATCTTTGGAAAGAGGAACATGTTTGGGCAACAGGATAAGTTATTTAAAAACAGCTGTTCACATCTTTTCATCATATTTTGTCGCTAAATTTGTCAATTTCACTCTTAATAACTATGCTTTCTTTTGCTTTCTTACAGTCACTAAGGTCTTGTTCACAACAGAACTAGAGAACTGAACATGCTCTAATGCAAATTCAAACAAGACTTTCTTCTTATGACTGTTTCACAAAACCCAGTTTATTTGGCCTTCAGGACTAGACATGAAAGCTCCCCTTTCCCTCTCTAATACAGAATATCTGGTTTGGGAAAGGCATCTGGCAAGACTGAAACAGAATGAGAGGTACACCAATTGTGATGATTAGCTACATGACAGATTAGCAAGGAAAGAAAAAGACTGGGAGTAGATCCAGTGGTCCCAAAACAAGATGGTCCAACCTGGGACTAGAGGAAATGTAAGGGAGGAAAGGCTTGTGACTACAGAAGTGTTTGAGCTTCCAGAAGCAGGAGCTTTGAGGCAAAAAGCTGAAACTAGCTTCTGAGGGAAGAGATTGGGCTGGACACACACGTGTTGAAAGGCTGGGTTGAGACCAAGTGTCTAGCACTTGTCTGACTTGTTTGACTTGTTGCTGAGACTGTGGGTGGATAGGCAGACAGACTGGAATGATGTTAGGTGGGTAGAGACTAAATGGATTCTGACAAGGAGAATTTCAGGTCTCCACAGGAGATGAAAGAAAGGTAAAATAAAGAGCAAGCTGTAAGAAGTTTGTTTGGAAGAACAAGGAGATTAAGGAAACAGAGCAGTTATAGATGAGGCTTAACAAGGATACAGGAATGAAAACGGAAAAAAAAAAAAAAAGAGCCTATAGAGGAAGAGAAGACTGGGCCTTTTGCAGCAGATAAGATGGGTATGGCTGTCGTGAAGATCTAGCCTGAAGAACAGAAACTGAAAGAGAGAAGATAAAGGCAGTAGGATGAGGAGAAGGAAATTCGTAAGGAAGAAAGATAACTGGAACAAAGGAATACAAAAGAACAGAAGTGTGTGTTTACGATAGCACATTATGTCAGACACAGGAATTGAAGTGGACATTTTTGAATTTCATTATGATTCTACCATCAGCAAATACAGAAAATACATTGGCAGAGTCACAACTGGCTGCTGTCATCTGTTGCTTTATCACTGCAAAGCTACACTCCAGTGTGATGGATCAAGGGACATTGATAATCAATGCAGGTGACCATATATTAAAAAAGGTATACACAGTACCACAACATCACTGACCTTACATTTAAGGCCACTATAATAATCAGCATGAAAAGAAAGGCCCCACAGAAACCACAGTTTTGAATAAGATGCAGTAAATAGGGTAAACATTAATGAAGTAAAATAATGAATGTTCATTTCAGGAGCATTCTGTCCACTTACTAGGCAGAGAATCCAATTGAAATAATAGCAGGAAACAAAATACTGTGTGAGAACATACATGTTGTAGAGATAGATTAAGCTTCTTAAAACTACCCGTAATTCCAGCACTCACTAATCTAAATAGTTTTCCACCTTAATGAAGTAATTTTAATGTAGCTTTCTGAGAAAAATATTTTTAAAACAGCCTTTTCTGCATGTTCTTGATTTTTCAGTTCCTCATCTCCAGCTGTTACTGGGAAGCATCAGTAAGACAGTCATATTTTTCAGAGGCTCAGAGCACTCTCAACTCCAAGCAAAGTCAATGGGAAATGCAGTTGCTTTAGCCCCTGAAAATGTGTTCTATTAGTGCTTGAGTTCTATTAGTGCTTTACCCTATGCAAAATGCTAAAAACCCTCACCCCTGCTGAGGTTAGTGGGAGTTATGAGCACTCAGCATCTGCTGGATGCAAGAAGTTCTGATTAGAGCAAGCCAAAAAGAAAATGTTGAATGTGACGAATTTTGACTGACAACAGTTTTTGTGAGAGAAAAAAAAAAAAAAAATCTCTTTTTTTGCTGTTTATGAAAACACTTAAATAATCATGACGTATACCAGCCCCATTTCTGATATACAGAAGCATCTGGAAGAAACCAGAAAAAATAGGATATTCTAAACAGTTCTCATCCTGGTGATACCAAGCACTGTAACATGTTCACAGATTCAACATAGACTTTTCTCCCACTGACAGGATGCACCACCATGCTGCGGCATCCCTTTTTCAGCTGGATCATGCATAGTCATCTCCCCTTGCCATATTCAAAAAAGGAAGTGAAAAAGTAATTATGAATATCGTATAGAATAATATTAGTTATAACTATCTTCCAGGGCTTTAAAATATCTGTAGGGTGCAAAGAATAATCTTGAAACACAGGCAGCTCAGGAAAACAGAATAAAATCCTAAAATTTTTTTTTGTGACTTTGATCACTTGACCCTGGTTTATAGCTAAGCTGCAGAAATGCTCAGATTAAAGAGCAGTGAAGGGCACAAGTGCCTAGTTAAGCAGAGAGAGAGAGGCTGTTACCGGTTTAAAAGGTTGCATTGTTTTTCACAAACTTTTATACATTGATACTCCCAGTGCATGTATATGCAAGATTCATTCCCTTATCCTCCTTGCCATTAGGTAATTCAGATGACTGTACTTTAAATACTCTCTTTTATTTCTCAAATACAAGGTAACACAACTATAAGCAGCAGTGTTTGGAAAAGTTACTATCAAAACCTAGAATTATTTGTTTTGGTTTTGTTTTTTTGTTGGGTTGTTGTTTTTTCTATTATAGTAGACATACACACAAAAAAAAATGCAGGCACATCCATTACGGTGACGCCAGAGTGAATATTAAAGTATATATCGCCCTCTGGAGGCTTCAGTAACTAAAAGAAAAATCTTAGCCCCTAATCCTTTGAAAACAGAAACCTATAGGACAAATTAGTTAAGAGTGCAATATATGAAATACTGCATTCATCAGTTCATCCAAAAAGAGACCGAGAAAAGTAAGTTAATGTTTTCATTGTCTTCAATCAGAATGAAAAAGTGGCTATAAGTAATTTTTGTGGATGGGCTAGTAATTTTTGTACATATTTACAAGGTGGATATATGATGGATTTCTCCTCTCTGCTTAGAGCAAGGAGGCTATTATCATTGACTTATGTTATTGCATAGAGACATGTCAGTATTTTGTTCTGTTAACATTTGCATACACTTTTAAAGCAGCAGAAATACCATGCTTAGCACTCGCAAAAAAAAAAAAAAAATCTGTCAAAAGCTGCATAAAAATGAGATCAAGAAGCATCTGCTGCTATGAGTAGGAAGAAAAAAAAAAAATCAGACACCTTGTTGCTTAACACTGTACATAAAAGAGTAAATATTAATAAATAGGGAGGCAGGAAGCAACACATTCCCATTGTTTCACAGCTTGTCAGCAGCTGACTTTTTTGACCGTATCAACACATTTTTGTCTAAAACTAATAAGGATAAAAAAAAAAAAATCATTCAATATTACTATCCAAAATGCTGGCACCATTACATTTCAAACTTTGTTCCTTCCACATCACACCCCCAAAGGAAATAATTGACTTTTGTTTCAGAACCTGAAAGAGTACAGCATTGAGTTGTCTTTGTCCATAGTACCTATATTGTCTGCCTTGCAACAGAATTTGATCAACTCACAATCTTTAAAATATGGCTTTCAAGTCTCTCAGCTGAACAATGAAGTATTACATTACCCTCAGATCACAAGTACATAAGAAAATATTTCAGGTCAGGTTTTTCAAAGGCACCCAGGGGTGTTAATACAGTGCCTTTAAAAAGCATTTATCTCAGCTGTTGCACTTCCGCAAGTTATCACTAGATTACCCTTCCTCCCTTAAACATAACCTGGCACGTGCAAACTTTTTCTTCCTATGCCATCACAGAGGCTTTATGCTTCAGTGTTGAGAAATATGTTATTTTATTATACTTCCTTGGCTTTCCCCTCCTTATCTTAAGGGGTCACTTTTTTATTTCCTCAATCTGACTAATTTACTCTGAGCTGGCACAGATTCAGACCACAACTAACAAAAATAAAATATCTGCAAAAATGAATTGGCTAAATTTTTTTCCAATTTTCTCTAAAAAACTTATCAGTTAAGCTTCTCTTTCATCCTGTGGTAATACAAAAGAAAGATATGCCTGTTAGAAATAATAACCTTTTTTGATTACTTCCAAAACTAAGCCAATGTAAACGCGACATTTCTGACAACTGTCCTAATTTCAGGCAAGAATACAGAGAAAAACTTACAACTTCTGCTACATTTCCTCCTACTTACGGTTCAGTTGTCCAGCACAAAATTGGCCAGTCATTAATGACAGGACATTTGAATAATCACAAAATTCAAAATATATCTCAATACTTCAGAATGTTATTATTTCAACAGAATGTAAACTCAGGTGGAATTAGAAAAAAAGAAATTCTGTAGAATTTCCTTTGCTTAAATAAAGCTAATCTATTTTTCTTCTTTCCTTTATTTCTTTTTATCTTCCATGTATTTCTTGTTCTGTGTCTTTTGTAAGCATACCTGGAAAATATAGTTCCATATGTCATTGTACATTCTTAGACTAGAAGCATAACTTGGGACTCAAAATATACGCTGGTGTTTTGGCACCCAAGTTCCATGTACCGGCTCTGGACTACAGATCACATCAGATCATAACTACAATGCAATCAAAAGAAATGTGCAGAAAGACAGTTTTATACTAAATATTCAATCATTCCGTGACAGCAAATCTGGAGGTGCAAATCTTACAGGTAGAGAGAGGCATAGTTGCAAGTCTTTATTAAATGTCCTCTTTTCAGAAATACTAAAAACAAAAAAATAGCTGTTCTCCCAATGTATCATATTGTTGTGCCCTTCCCTCCTCCCAAACATGTTTTTAAAAGTAGTTATTAGTTATATAAGAATTTTGAAGACAAGCACAGTGATGTTTATTTTAATCTCCTCAAAGATTTCAAGTTCTATTTGGTCCATATTTTGGTACCTGAGTATATACATGTAATTTAATCCTTGCAGACTCCTCGCCAGCATTTTTATTGATATGGATGCTTGCTCATGGAGCCATCCAGCATCCTCTGCCAAGCTATCTTTGAAAGCCAAAATCTAAAAAAGCAAATTCAGCTGAGTGAAAAATAGCCTTGCTGTGCAAACAGGAGCTGCATATTTTTGCAACACTAAAGGCTCAAGGTATTATTCACACTGATGAATACACTTTTTTTTTTTTTTTTTTTTTTTGCTGATGCATTTCAAGGTACTGATGTAAAATGCTGCTGGGATACCCATATGCACTTTATGCACTTTGATTTAATGAAAAGACTGGATCTTTATCTTACAGGATGACACCATAAACTCTGAGCCCAAAAGTCTTAAGAAACCATGATCAAAAGCAAGAATTGGCTTCACCTAAAACTGTCAATATGAATAAATATAAATTTATTTAAGTGTCTATATTGGGTTTCAAGTTACTAACTCAGGTCATGGTCAGGAGAAAATAATGGATTCTAGAGCATTAAAACATTATGTGAATGCACAAAAGCTCTTTGGTGTATATGGCAAATAATCAAATATCGCTGCCAAATATATTTCCACTTGTTTGAGATACTTACGAAGGGAAACTTTTGGGACAAGTGATCATCTTCCTATAGCGTGTAACCACCTTTAGATACAACAGTCTAGCTGGCTCAAAATAATGATATTTGTTTCTTTGTGATTCCAGACTGGCCAGGAAGCAATAGCTGCATTAGCATGAAATTGGATTTTGAAGATGGAAGAGAGATGGAAAAGGGAGATTGCTCTCTTTTCCATTCAGCCACTGAATCTAAACAATTGGCAATTTGTACACCTCTGCCTTACTGAATACGGCTTCTGTCTGACCAGATGTCAGGCACTCTCTCTGACACAGATTTCTGCAACAGCAGCTGAGGCTGGTACTTTCTCTCTTGACTTGGAACAATGCCAAAAGAATGAAATGAAAATGCATCAGACAAGAACACTTAAACAGAGACCAGCCACATTTTGAGCTTTAAAAATTCCCCTCAACCTAGTTAGTTTTACAAAGATGTAACAGAAAGAAGTTTTTTCATGGGCAAAGAACAAGGAAAGAATAAGAACTGTGAATGTCATCATGCCTTCTCCTGGTAGAACGGAGATCCTTTCTCCATCAACAGCCTTGGGTAACTCCTAATAAACAGCCAGTTACCAATCACAGGCTAGCATTTGGTCAAGAATTTTTGAACATACAGCCTTTAAAGTCTTTGCTTGTGAAATGTGCACAACCAACAAGATTTTTTGCTTGGAGATTTATAAAATGTATGTTTCAGCTCATCACAGAAAAGTCCAGTATTGGCAGTATAAGCAACTCAAGAGAAAATTACATCATTGTTTGATTCAAAGTTTTGAAAAAATTATGATGACCTTACAAAGACTATAATTTGCTTTGCTGCGGTTTTCAAAGCTAAAAAAGGGGAGAAAATCAAATGGCTGTGTATGGATTGGCATTACGAATGTATCACAGTTTTATGCTCCAGAAACTACTCTGAAGGAAAGATGTAGAGAAAAGTGGAAGGGATAATTATGCCAAGAAGTCTTTTATTAGTAGAAATATCCAGGAATACCTTCTAATTAATTGTTATTAGAATCTCAGCCAGCCGCTAGCACTAATTCTGACTACTCAGTAGCCATAAGTGACAGTAGATCAGCAATTACAAAAATATGGTGCAGAATAATTTGTCTCTGCTTTGCCTATAGAAATAACAGACATGCTTCTGGTTTACTGCATTGTTATCTCTTTCTGTGGTTTCTAGTTGTTCTAAGTAAAGCCACAAATGTCCAAGCTCCTTTTCTCACATAAGAAAGGATTTCAAAGCAGATCCTGTTAGAAACAAAATCTTTGGTGTTATTGCTTAAATGGCAATAGAATGTTACATAAAACTCAAATATTGAGTCTATAACATCAAAATTAGTTACTGAATAATTTAAATTCTGCTCCAGCATTTCAGATGTCAGTGCACAACACTCTTTCTCTGCTGTCTGGTATTGTTTTAAACTGTAATTCCGCACCAACTTTCATGAAACCATCTTCAGTACCCTGAGCTTTCAGAGAGAATTCATGGTACAAAGATGCCAGAAGCCTAGTGTGCCTGTACTTGTGAAAGTGCTGTCCAAATCAGTTGTTATTATTATTCCACTACAGGAAAAAAATATTTATCTTCATCAGCTATGATATATATTGTAAGTTTGATATATTTGTAATAATATATACGTAGCTAGCGACCTGATGCTCTTTTATTTCACAGCTCTATAGGAAAAAGGATAGTGTCTCTGAACACAGCAAAGTTATAGAAGGGTGTTGACAGCAGACTCATAGGAGACTTGAGCTTCTACTAATTTGGACAGTTCCAAATTTAACAATCAATTAGAATGCCTTTTAACATTTCAAAGAAAATTAAAAGCGTAAAAATATAGGCACACATTAAGAATAAATATAGTTTGAGAATGGTAAATTCTTTATTGCATTACTTTTATAGCCAGATATAAAGAGTAATATGCAGGAATTTTGTATTCACCTCTCTGCAAGCTGTGCAAGAGTGAACAACTCCCTTAAACTTTGCCTTTGTCATCACTCTCTGGGAAGCTGCAACAATGTCTGCCAGGTCACTTTTAGTTCAAGTCTGAAAAGCAAAGGCCCTGTCTAAAAGCAGTCACCAAAAGAGGAAACAGATGGAAGACTAGAAGTAAAATTTCTGATTAGGAACAATAAGATAAAAATTAATAAAGATTCTTTCTTATATAAAGAGAATCAGATAACAAATTCATGAAGGATTAATGCAACAAAGTCTGACAACTCTGCAAGGAGAAATATAAGCTCTCCTCCATTCAAAACATGCCTGCACTAGATTGCTTCAACTACAATAAGAACCTTTAGTAAACTAAGCAGCATAGTCATGGTACTGAGATGATGAAAGGTATTAATTCTACAACCCTGACTTAACAAAGTATTTCTATACCTGCTGTGCACTGAACAAATAAGTAATCTCATGGACTCTACTGATCTACTAACATTTTATTGGAGCAGATATAAGGAATTCAAAACTTGAAATTATTATTTTTTTTAATAAAGTACACCACATTTCAACATCAGACAAGAGATAGTGCAAAGTACAACTGCTAAGACCCTGGAGGCTAAGGAACCCAAGCTGGAAATGACCAATCTAAATGCAGACATATCAAGATATATTTTTGAACTTTAGAATACATCCATCAAATATAATGCTGAATTTTGAGATGTTTTTTCTGTTTCATTAAATTGAAGGATAGTATGTTTTTTGAAGGTAAGAACTTGTTTTGTTGCATATGAGCTTTCTACGATCAAAATCGCTCTACACAAAAGGAGTTCTAAAGTTTGCTTGAAAGCCTGAACTTTTGCAGCCTTCTTATGCTTGCTTGACTGACAGAATGATATTATTCTGAAGGTTGCACAATGACTCTTTGATCTTAAAGCTTGTAAAGGCTGCTTCACATGTGTATGTTCTAATATTCACAGATAATCTGACTTGAACTTCAAGGCTATAAGACCTTGGATCAATGATTTGCAATTCAAGTGCCTCAGAAACAAAAAATCAGCTTAGACTTATTAAATGTTGTTGTAAAGCTATTACAGACAAGATTTTTTAAGTAGCTTCAAAAGCTCTCTCCAGAAACTTTATATATATATATATAAACATGTATAGAATGTCGCCAGTATCACTGTGGGCTCCCTTGGGTCTCTTTTTCCCCCTCTCACTCCATAAGAAAACTACTCAAGATTTTAAGTGAGATTTAATCAAAATATATTAAAAAAACCACCACATTCAAGCAAGTAACCTAAGAAAATAGGACACAAGAATTTGCTTTTCTAGCTTCATCCTTTAGCTCTGACCCTTTATTGCTATATATTGTTTGTACTGCAATACAACTTGGGAACCCTCAGGCAAGCATTGTCATGCAGTGCACTGTGCAGAAAAATAAAAGGGAAAATTGTGTTAAAAACTTAAACTGAAAAGACAAGATACTAATACTAAATTCTGAATGCAATGCAAATGGTCAAGAGCAAATCATAAAGAAACAGCCTCAAAGGACCTGGTATTTGTGTAAATCTGTCTGGCTTTGAAGTCCAGCCTGATCAACAAGAGATCCTCCAAGGCTTGACCAGTCCAGCCTGGCATGATAAGTGTCCTCTGTGGAAAGTGACTGCAGTGTGAAAACAGGGCTGGACCAAGGCACAGAACAATGAATTCCTCTGAAGAAAACAGGAATGGCTGAGTCTACAGTTTGTGCTTTAGCCAAATCAAGTTATGCCAAATTTCACTCAGACTGAAGTACTATTCTTTTTCTTCTCTGGTTTTCCATCTCTCTGCTCTGTCTCCTTTTGCTTTCCTCATATTTTATATTGTTATCCTTTCTCAGTCAGTGCATGAAATAATGATGACACTATATCAGTCTGCATTTAATCACTGACCCATCTGTATTTTAAAATTCAGAGTTTTCATCAGCAGTTTTCTTAATTACTGTCACAAACACGAGGTTAAATATATAGATTTCTTGCCATTCAAATTTGTGTTTCCTAAAGAAAAACAACATACGTAGTTCAACATTATACTTGAAAGTACAAAATGGAATATAGAAAACAGTACCAGGTATATACACAAGGGAAATGACAAAATACGGCTTTTATGAGATGTATAACCTTCAACACCTTTACTAAATCTCATAGTAACAGTGCACTGGATGTATGTAACATTTTCCAAAGGATATTGTTAAGCAAATCAAAAGAATTTGTTAGGTTTTGTGGTTAACTCTTTTAAGAAATAACAGAATCATGTGTAACAGAAGTCATTAACAATTTAAGACACTTCTGTGATATCACACAGTAACCAACTATTACAGACTCCAGTGTCACCAAGCCTGGGAGAATGAATGTTAGGAATGGAAGAGATATAACAATAATTTGGTAACTAAATCCTTCCTGTGTTTCAATAATAGAGAATTCATTGGAAATGAAAGCCTCCATAAAATGCAGGATGTAACAAAAAACAATACAATCAGCAATAAAATAAAACTAGGGTTTAGTTTAAAATCTGATTATAAGGAGACTTTATGGTAACAGATGATTGTATTGCTTCCTGTTGCACAAAGTCAATCAATAAGCAAGTTGCTTTAAGTTTCTAAAGGTGCAAACCACATACATCTCTATCTAGTTTTCTTTGGTAGCTATATGTAGCCTTAATTCTTTTTGAGGAACAAGGACACCTTGTGATCTGGATTTTTCCAAGCAGAAAATTGTCCTGGGCCTCAAGCCCACCCTAGCACATTAGTCTGGATGTTCAGCCCTAAAACTTGTCCTAGCGCCCCACACCTTGCTGCGCTAGAGCTGGTGAGCCAATTCGACTGCCAGAGATCTAGGAAGGCTAGTCCCCAGCAAAGGCTGTGAGGCTCACTGCATCACCATACAGCTTAAAAGATCTGTTTCATCAATGGAAATACATCCACATTTGAAGTAACAAAAGAACTATGCTCTTTCTATAAATTTTCTCTAAGGAGACCACCCACAACAAAGACTCTTAGCATAAGGCAATTTTTACAGAGCAATATGGTAGAAATCTATTAAAGTCACATGATTTTACATGAAAATTTTGCAAGTGCATTAAAATATGTAGGACTAGACCTTAATTGGCATTCTCTAACTTAAAGATACTATACTGTTACATCATTGTAGTTTTACAGTTTTCATGTAATCTCATAAGTGTTTGGTTCACCTGTAATTTTTCTTCTTTTATTTTCCTCCTTTTTAAATACTTTCATGAATTTTATTACTTCACCATCTATCAATTCCAAGTGATAGTTGCTGTTATTTTTGTACTGTATTTTCTCCTCTTTTTGTTTCCTCCAGCTGTTTGGTTTGTCATTTAATATTGCAGCTTCTTTAGGGTATGGACTAGAGTCCAGACCCAAAAATTATAAATCTTCATGTTTAACTTAACATACTATGGAAATACATTAAATAGATACATAAATAAAAGTGATGTTGCAATTAACAACCATAAGTCCACATAAGTCTATGGTATCAGTAGGAATGCCATGTGCAATAGGATACAGAATTGTACCATAAATTCAGAATGTAAACCTTTACTTTAAATTTCACCTCATTCCATTAAGAAATTCACAGACTTAAGTCAATTAATTTTATTTACTCTTTATGTCACAATAGGAAACGAACAATTTTCCCTTTTAATAGAGAGTTTGCTAATGGGCATGCCAGCTGTTCTCCAAGCCTCTGTCCTGCAAAGCATCTTAAAAAGGCCTCACATCTTTTTCTCTGCAAAAAAAGTTGAAAGCTTTATGTGCAACTATTTTGTGCAGTGGAGGTGAAATTGAAGCTCAAATGTAATCAAGTGGTTTATACCTATGGAGACTATAAAATGCTTCTTTATAATAATTTTTTTATTTTAAAAGTTTAATTTTTCTCTATGACAAAAAGCTAGCCATAAAAAGGAAATGTAACTATTAATTATAAAATTATTTTAAAATTAAAAATATAATTTAAAATTATATATTAAATTATATTTATATTTTTAATTAAAATAAAATTATATTTTAAAGAAAATAACAATATGATAATTATCTCCATCAATGTCTATATCATTTATATGCATTCCTATATATTTACAATGTGATTTTCTAAACTGACAATCCCCTTTTTGCGACTAGCATAATTTAATATATGTTTCATTTTTATCTTTGGAGAAAATCTGTATTAGGTGTCAGCCTGCTGAGCAGCCATGAGGAGAAGGACTTGGGGGTGCTGGTCGATAAGAAGCTTAACATGACCTGGCTTCAGTGTGCACTCACAGCCCAGAAAGCCAACCGTGTACCAGGCTGCATCAGATGGAGTGTGACCAGCAGGTCGAAGTAGGTGATCCTGCCCCTCTACTCTGCTCTTGTGAGACCTCACTTGAAGTTCTGGTGTCTCCAGCATAAAAAAGACATGGAACGGCCAGACTAAGTCCAGAGGAGGGCCACGAGGATGATCAGGGGGCTGGAGCACCTCCCATATGAAGAGAGGCTGAGAAAGTTGGGGCTGTTCAGCCTGGAGAAGAGAAGGCTGCGTGGAGACCTCATAGGAGCCTTCCAGTATCTGAAGGGGGGCTACAAGGGTGCCTTAGAGGCATTCTTCATTAGGGACTGTAGTGATAGGACAAGGGGTAAAGGGTTCAAACTAAAATAGGGTTAGTTTAGGTTAGATATAAGAAAGAAGTTCTTTACTGTGAGGGTGGTGAGGCACTGCAACAGAATGCCCAGAATGCTCAATTCCTAGTATTGTTCAAGGCCAGGTTGTAAAGTGCCTTGAGCAACCTGATCTAGTATGAGGCATCCCTGCCCGATGGTTTGAACTAGATGATCTTAAGGTCCTTTCCAACCCTACCATGCTATGATTTTATGATTCTATGACTCCATTAGGTGGGCAATATTATTATAGTTGTGAATACCTCACAGTGTTAATATTTTTTAATATATGAAGTATCACTATCCCTATTTTATAAAACTAAGACTGAAAGGATAAGAGCCAGATCTACAGCCTTCCTAAGGAACATAAAAATTCAGGGGTTTAATTCATCCATAAATCTCCACGCAGCCCCGGGTACCTAAAAAGCAGATAAACTCCGTAGTGTTTACTTTTGAGTTTTCCAGGTATTTAAGTTGCCTCTCTGACCAGTATCTAGTCTGTCTCAACAGGTTTTAGTATCTAGTTCCCATAGCCAGAAACTGTAAACTTGGCTTTGGATCAATGACTACAAACAACACAGGCCCCAAGGCTTGACAAGTTACTGGTCATTAGCCAAGATGTATAAGCTATCATTTTCCAGATCAGTACAATAGCAACAGAAAACAACTTAATTTAAGACACTTCATTGTATGAAGGGCATGTGTACAGACACTCAGACAAAGCTAACAACTCAGCAGCTAGGTGTCAGGTCTTTTTCAATCTCCTTCAATTTTTTCTAATATGAGATTTAAAGAACTGCAACAAGAAAGCATAATCAATCTGTTCTAAATTGAGACCACTAGAATTCAAACCTCTTTGAACATGACAAATGACTACCAATAACTGTTTATCTCTAATCATTAAATTCTTCTAAAACACCTGAAAATGAAATGAGATGTAGGTACTTCTGCCATTCCAGTTCTATTTTGTGAAAAGTGTGTTATATTTCAGCCTCTGTTTTGAGTATTTACTTGATGACATCTTTCAGAACAAATTGTAACCAGCATATTTAACTGAACCTTCATTTCTAAGTGCCTAGCTTTTAATAAAGGAAAAATGACTTTGTATGTCTCCTGCTTAAGTGAAAACCTAAAGAATGCTTGTGTTTCCATGTTCTTTTCTGTCCCAGCTTGTGAAATATCAGTAGATTAGCTACGAGAGGAACAAAAGCAGAGAAAAATCTCATCTCACACACAGCCTGGATCTAAGATTCAAAGAAGAGGTGTATTTCATTGCTAGAAGGCTGAGTACACAGATGTTTACTGTTTCCTCACTGTGCTAAAAGGGAAATTGTGGGTAGGCATGCCTGCCAGCAATGCATTTGTTTCTAAAAAGAAGTTTCCGCATTGTTTATATGAACTGCCACATGTTTCCAAAGACAGATAGGTGACAGACTGCTAATGAGAGCACAGTTCTGCAAAAAGTATACATAGCATTCTGGGTATGCTTAAGAAGACTTAGTATTAATTCTCAGTATTATTGAACAGCCAGCGTAGCTTTTCATATGCCAAAAAATTAATACCAGCCAAGGAAAATACACACCTGCTTGTTTCTAAAAGGCCTAAGGGATTGTCCAGACTACATTAAACTCAGTAGGCTCAGTAGGTCTGGAGGAAAAAGTGGAATCCATCATCACAATGGAAATCTACAAAGTGAAGATAAAGAGGACAATGTATCTCTGTAGCGTTTACTACAGGTTCTATTTTTATTCATCATTTTAATATTATGGTATGATATTAAGCTTCTAGTGGCTTATGAACATGTCCAGCACTTCCCAAACATTTCTTCAAATTCTCTAGCTATCCCATCCCTTTTCCAAAATATTATTCCATGTCATTGGTGCAGCACTAACAACATTGATGTCATAGGTTGGATTATTTTCCTGTCAGTTTTTAGGCTGATAATCTGCAAAGACTGCAGCTGAAATTCCTGTAGTCACAGATCTCAATATTGGGTGCACTTAGTACAGCTCCTTCCTCGTGAAGAATAGGGTGTAGATTATCATAGTGATTGGTGTTTAGATCCCATACCATCCCTTGCTGTTCATGGGATGGATTGCTCTTATAGCACACCTGTCTGTTTGGCCAGCTACATATCTTCCCACACAGACTGAAATCAGCTGTACTGATGTGGCAGTTGTTGAAGATATATAAAATATTTACTAGTATACAAAAAAATGAACTATGCCTTTTTCTAAAAGCAATGGATTTCTGCTGGCCATCTCTACTTTTTTGTGTGTAAGGTCCACTGAGATTTCATGGAAAAATGTGAATATTTGAGGATTCTTGACTAGGTCTGAAAATGCATCTATGATTACAGTCCTTCTAAAATATCCGTGACACTAAAACATACCATGGTTTCCAGACATTTTATAGAGTCAGTTCAGAAGTGTGGCTGGGTACCCCAAAACCATCTCTTTACATGAAATCTAAAGCTTATTTTCTAAAGAATAGTAATATCATGGTCTTCTGAAATGCAATTGTCATTGCTGAAATATTTATCAGATCTCAAAAATATTAAAAGTCAAACGCTGCCCAGCACTCATCCATACTCAGAGATTCCTACACTGAATCAGCTTCAGCACTCTGAGTGGTGTATGGCTATAAGTGAATACCAATTTGAATGTAGTGACAGTGATTTATGTTTTCCTACCCAGAATCTTATTATTTATTTAAGCATATCTTAGGATCCAGAACTAGTACTGAAATTGTTTCAGTTGTATTGATTCTTCTTACGGCACTGAGTACTTCTTATCTATCCAACTCTCCTGTTCTGTAATTGGCCACTCATCATGAGAAATGACGCACTTCAACTGAATTAGCTTTGAAAAACACCCGTATTAATCTGCTGCTATTTTTTCATGCAGAATGCCCACACAGTCTCACAGATATTTTACAAGGATATGGTTTTACCTTATTTTTTGTTTCTTTGTTTGTTTTCTTATCAAAATGCTGGCACAGAATCACAGCTGCTAACAGGTATTACTCACTGCAAACGGATTTTGTTTAATTATTTAATGTCTTCCTGATTTAAGGAACCCTTATTAATTATTTAAGTAGCATTCTGCTATAATTAATTGAATGCTCACAAATCAATTAAAAGCTGGTTACCTTTTGTTAGTTCAGTAACTTCAAAGGAGCCTTCTGAGAAAAAACAAAATTTACATGGTACAGAAAATTCCTTCCTCACTTCAAAAAGCATGTTGGAAACACAATCATCTGTCCTAGGCACTACACTGCTGTTCCGCATAGCACAGCAGACAGTTTTCTAGCACTCTGAATTCACAGGTCTCCTTTCTGAAACCAGTAATCACAGCAAATTCACTTGTCATTCAGGCAGATGTTCTCTGCTCTTCCATGTTTATGCCATAATTGTTACTCTCACTGAAGAATAGGGAGAGTTCCAGCAATGACGTCTTAATGATGTATCATAGCTTAACATTTCAAACTTTCTGCTTTCCTGTGTGCATTTGAAGACACATGGTTTTTGGCAAGCACCTGACCCATCAAATTTAAAAGCCAGGAGCACTATGGAGCAATTCTGCAGCAAAATGGATCCTACTTTGCTGCATGTAGAGTACTGCCTGGCCCTGCACCATGCAATCTTTAAAAGATTCCCTAACAAGGGGACTTTGGCATAAAGTCACCATGAGAAACACTAGCTAAAGAAATGTATTCTACAGGTATAAGCTCTTATAACCATACTGAATTATAACTGTACTATAACCATAACTCCTATAGCATCTTTTGCTTGTCACAAAAAGTCTGCTGCAATGCAAACAGAGGTCCTGTCCCAAACCGTCTCTGTTCAGGTCTCTGGCTGTAGTGAGTGCCAGAGCCTGTTGCAGCCAGGGGAGGGAGGCAGGCATTCCACCTGCATGAGGTGTGAGCAGGTACAAGGTCTGCTCAGCATGGTGGTGAAACTTAAGGAAGAGGTCAAGACACTGAGGTCCATCAGGGAATGTGAAAAGGAGATTGACTGGTGGAGCAACTCCCTGGCGTGCCACTCAGAAAGGCCAAAGGGGGATACCCCCCAAAAAGTGACGGAGGACCTGAGACAGACCCGGTCCTGTCGCTGTCGGGCACAGGTAGGGGACCAAAGAGATGATGAGGGTTGGAAGCAAGTTCCAGTTCGGCGTCACAGGCAACTCCCTTCCCTACCTGCCCTGCTTCCCCAGGTGCCCCTCTGTAATAGGTTTGAGGCCCTGGATCTTGAAGAAAATGTAGGTGAGGATGTGGTACAAAGCCTGCCGACAAGGTCACATAGGAAGAGGCAGTTGCCTCCACACCTCAAGACTGCCTCTGATAAGAAAGAAAGAAGGGTAATTGTGGTAGGTGATTCCCTTCTGAGAGGGACAGAGGGCCCAATATGCAGAGCTGACCCTCATCATAGGGAAGTTTGTAGTCTACCTGGAGCCCGAGTCAGGGATATCACCAGGGCACTCCCCAACCTGGTGCTCCCGACAGACTACTACCCACTGCTGATCTTCCAGACAGGTGGGGGGGAAGCTGCTTCCCGCAGTCTGAGGGGGATGAAGAAGGATTTCAAGGCCTTGGGACGGATGGTGAAAGATTCAGGGGCTCAGGTGGTTTTCTCTGCACTCCTTCCATTTTCAGATGATGACGTGGGATCAATTAGAAAAATTCAGTCCATAATGGTTGGCTTCAAGACTGGTGCTACAGGCAGGGTTTTGGATTCTTTGATAACGGCTGGTTTTATAAGACACCAGTCCAGAGAGTGATACGTGGGAAAGGTTTATCTCGCAGGGGTAGAAGGATGCTGGGACAGGAATTGGCAGGGCTAGTCTGGAGAGCTTTAAACTAGATTTGAAGGGGGATGCGGTTGTAGCTGGGCTGGCACCAGTGGAGCAGCACTCTAGAATTGATGAGGACTGGGAGGCCTCCCATCCCCATAGGGTGAAATCGGTGTGCTCAGCTCGCGCCCTGAAATGCCTGTACACCAATGCATGCGGCATGGGGAATAAGCAGGAGGAGTTGGAAACCTGTGTTCAGTCAGTAGATTATGATCTGGTGGCAATTACAGAGACGTGGTGGGACAGCTCGCATGACTGGAACGTGGTCATAGATGGCTATGTCCTTTTCAGGAAAGACAGGCCAGCCAGGCGAGGTGGTGGAGTTGCTCTTTACGTGAGAGAGCAACTACAGTGTACTGAGTACTGTCCTGGCACAGATGAGGAGCAGGTTGAGAGTCTATGGGTGAGAATTAAGGAGCAGGCTGGCTGGGGTGATACTGTTGTAGGTGTCTGTTACAGGCCACCAAATCAGGGTGAGGAAATTGATGAGGCCTTCTACAGGCAGCTGAGAGCGGCCTCAGAGTCACAGGCCCTGGTCATCGTGGGGGATTTTAACTTCCCTGATGTTTGCTGGGAAGACTACTCAGCAACCCAGCCACTGTCCAGGAGGTTCCTCCAGTGCATTGATGATAACTTCCTCATGCAAATGGTGGAAGAACCAACTCGGAGAGGAGCACTGCTGGATCTCATCCTCACTAAAAAGGAGGGCCTAGTTAAAGCAGTAAAGGTTGAGGGCTGCCTTGGTTGTACTGACCATGAAATGGTGGAGTTTAGGATCTTGTGCAGCAGGAACAGAATAGCAAGCAGAATTGCAACCCTGGACTTCAGCAGGGCAAACTTTGGCCTTTTCAAACAATTGCTGGGGGAAATCCCATGGGCAAGGCTGTTCGAAGGTAAAGGGGCCCCATATAGTTGGCTAGCATTCAAGGACTGCTTCTACCAAGCTCAAGATCAAAGCATCCCGACATGTAGGAAGTCAAGGAAGGGAGCCAGGAGACCTGCGTGGTTAGACAAGGAACTGCTGGGTAAGCTCAAATGGAAAAGGAGAGTTTACAGATCATGGAAGGAGGGGCCGGCCACTTGGGAAGCATATAAGGCTGTTATCAGAAGATGTAGGGGGGCAACTAGGAAAGCTAAGGCCTCTTTAGAATTAAACCTGGCGAGAGTGATCAAGGACAACAGAAAGAGTTTTTTCAAATATATGGCAGATAAAACCAACGTCAGAGGTAATGTAGGCCCACTGATGAATGGGGTGGGTGCCCTGGTGACAGAAGGTACAGAGAAGGCAGAGTTGCTGAATGCCTTCTTTGTCTCTGTCTACTCTGCTGGAGGCTGTCTTGAGGAGCCCTGTACCCCTGAGGATCCAGAGGAAGTCGGGAAATTGGAGGAGTTTGCCTTAGTTGATGAGGACTGGGTTAGGGAACAATTAAGCAATCTGGACATCCATAAATCCATAGGTCCCAATGGGATGCACCCCCGGGTACTGAGGGAGCTGGCTGAAGTCATTGCAGGACCACTCTCCATCATCTTTGTCAAGTCTTGGGAAATGGGAGAGGTGCCTGAGGACTGGAGGAAAGCAAATGTCGCTCCAATCTTCAAAAAGGGCAAGAAAGAGGACCCGATCAGCCTCACCTCAATCCCTGGAAAACTGATGGAATACCTTATCCTTGGTGCCATCTCAAGGCATATCAAGGATAAGAGGGTCATTAGGGGCAGTCAACATGGCTTCACCAAGGGGAAGTCGTGCTTGACCAACCTCATAGCCTTTTATGAGGAAATAACAAGGTGGTTGGCTTATGGCAGAGCAGTGGATGTGATCTACCTTGACTTCAGTAAAGCGTTTGACACAGTCTCCCACAGCATCCTCACAGCTAAACTGAGGAAGTGTGGACTGGATGGTCGGGTGGTGAGGTGGACTGCGAACTGGCTGAAGGACAGAAGCCAGAGAGTTGTGGTCAATGGGGTGGAGTCTAGTTGGAGGCCTGTATCTAGTGGAGTGCCTCAAGGGTCATTGCTGGGGCCAGTATTATTCAATATCTTCATCAATGATTTAGATGAGGGAATTGAGTGTACTATCAGCAAGTTTGCTGATGACACTAAGCTGGGAGAAGTGGTTGACACGCCAGAAGGCTGTGCTGTCATCCAGCAAGACCTGGACAGGCTGGAGAGTTGGGCTGTGAAAAATGGGATGAAATAAACAAGGGAAAGTGTAGAGTGTTACATTTGGGTAGGAACAACCCCAGGTTCCAGTACAGGTTGGGGAATAACCTATTAGAGAGCAGTGAAGGGGAAAGGGACCTGGGGGTCCTGGCTGATAGGAGGATGACCATGAGCCAACACTGTGCCCTTGTGGCCAAGAAGGCCAATGGCATCCTGGGGTATATTAGAAGGGGGGTGGTCAGTAGGTCAAGAGAGGTCCTCCTTCCTCTCTACTCTGCCCTGGTGAGACCACATCTGGAATATTGTGTCCAGTTCTGGGCCCCTCAGTTCAAGAAGGACAGGGAACTGTTGGAGAGAGTTCAACGCAGGGCGACAAAGATGATTAAGGGAGTGGAGCATCTCCCTTATGAGGAAAGGCTGAGGGAGCTGGGTCTCTATAGTTTGGAGAAGAGGAGACTGAGGGGTGACCTTATTAGTTTATATAAATATATAAAGGGGGAGTGTCACGAGGATGGAGCCAGGCTCTTCTCGGTGACAACCAATGATAAGACAAGGGGTAATGGGCTCAAACTGGAACACAAGAGGTTCCACTTACATTTGAGAAGAAACTTCTCAGTGAGGGTGACGGAACACTGGAACAGGCTGCCCAGGGGGGTTGTGGAGTCTCCTTCTCTGGAGACATTCAAAACTCGCCTGGACGCCTTCCTGTGTAACCTCATCTAGGTGTTCCTGCTCCGGCAGGGGGATTGGACTAGATGAGCTTTTGAGGTCCCTTCCAATTCCTAATGTTCTGTGATTCTGTGATCCTATAACCATCCTGAATCTGATCCTTGTTGAGATTTTTACTCTAGACTCATCCATACTGTTTGGATATCCAGGGAGAACTGTAGTCTCAGGCACTTCCTCCAATCAGTCCTTATTTAGTATAAGCTTCGTTGCACAAATTGAGTGTAACAGTTCCTTCTAAAGAGAAAGAAATAATTAAGCTATCATTCTTGCTTAGGTCCCTTCAGCTACAGCTAGAACTGGGACCTTTTGATAGGAAGAAATATGCTGAATGCAGTTGTTTAAACATCACACAGCAGGAACAAAACAAATTGCTTTTCCCCTCCTTGTCTCTTTTTGTATTTGATGCCAATGAGAGGGTATTGTGACTGGAAAATAAATATCTCCCGTCAAAGCTGAAGGATCCTGTTAGCTCCTCAGTGCACCATTTCTACTTAGAGCAATGTGAAGGAGTAGTATACAAGCTAGAAACATATTGTTTATACACAGCATAGCTTCTAAAGTGTGATTCAGTAATTAGTTACCTCTCTGCAGGAAAGAGTGTGTTGCTTCTGCTTTCAGAATAGTATGTTGGTCTAGGACTGTTCTCCACTATTAGGACGCTGCACTTAGGTCAAACATTGAGGATGGTGATAAGCACAACCCTTAAACAAAAGTGAATGCAAAGATCTGAAGTGAGCTATACTGCTGTTTAGAGATGTTAGTGTGTCTGAGAAGAAACAGTAACAAAAGCTGCATAGTTAGCAGAATGAGGAGCAGGGGAATGCACTCCAAGGTAGTAATACCACTAAAACAAAACAAGAGTTGGGAATAGGGGCAAAAAGCCTTGTATTTTATTCTTACTTCATCTTCAGAAAACACACTTTTCCCACTTGAATAAATGATACTGTGAAAAATACTAACATCAGTTTATCCTCCCAGCAAAGACATCCTCATGTAACTTTAAAGACCCTTCTGAAACACTGAACGTGGCCCACTGTGTCACAGATTTTCAGACTTTATGAGCTACCACTGTAAGATGCTTAGCTTTTTGCGCCTAATGCTTCTGTTTCTTTGTTTTTCTAACAATAACAAACTTCCAGGCCACTTTTACTTTAGATCAGTTGTTCTCCTAGTAATGCTACCATTTCACCACAAAAGCTCTCCTTCCTCTTTTGTGCTTACCTTCTGACATATTTACGTGCATTTGTCATATTCCTCTCAATCTTTCATTTACAATACTGTAAAAATCAAGCTCTTTAAATCTCCTGTCATGAACAAGCTTACCATTCCGTTTATCTTTCCTGTAGTTCTTCTCAGGCAATGTTCCAAGCTGAATTCCACCTTTCCTGAATGTGACCCAAACTGTATATAGTACTCCAGCTTTAAGTCTCACCAATGCCCTAGACAAAAACATTTACTTTATTTCATTTCTTCAAGAAATATCTTTCCTGATTCACTCCAAGGGTACATTAAGGGTTTTACAGTCTCTGAAAATAAGGGATGCTCCTGAACTAGCTAGTCACTCAGGTTGTTCTCTGCAGCAATAAATTTCTAACTCATCAGGTTACAGCTGAAACAACTGTGATTAGATTGTCAGCATATAATTTTGCACTGCTGCATTTTATACCCTATCTACTTATGACATTCTTCGTAATCATTTAGTTTTTTCTTCTTCTTAATGCTTTGCTCTACTGCTGATTCTTTCCAGTTTTGTGATCAGAAATCATGTCAGTTTCTCTGGTTTTCTTAAGATGATTAATGAAAATATTAAACTAGACCTGCCCAAACACAAGTCCTTGAAAATTTCTCCACTTCTTCCCTATTTTTTCAGTTTCAAAGTTACTCATTCTCTTTCCTTTTCTCTTCCTTTGCAAGATACTTCTACAATTCTCCATCTTCATTAGCAGTTTTCCATATGGAATCACATATGTTTGTTAAGTATAGCTAGACAAGATCTACCATGTCTCCCGTGCCTTGGATTATATACTAATGAATTCTAGCACAGTCAACCTGATTTTAGGAAATTCATGTTGCATATTAAATGTATTCTCTCTTTACTAAAATTCTATGTCTGCAATGATAATTTCCTTGAACATTTATTATCAAGTGTTGCATATAACTGATAATGTGCTGTCAATCAGCCTCATAGTTATCCGGATAACTGATTCCCTCCCCAGTCTTTTAAATACAACTGCTGTGTTTGAGATCATATGCTACCATTCTGTCCTGTGAAAAAAGTAACTATCCTTATTGAAAAAAATAAGGCACAATAGTCACTTAAATTTGAGATACCATCTTGAATTTCTACCCCATTCTTGGTGCATAATAATCTCTTTTCTTCATCATTTGTTTACTTTTTTTTCTAGAGATAAAAAAACTTCTGCAGTAGTTTTAAAAATCTGCGAGGTATAATTAAATTGACTTCACAACTCCCTCTGTTAGGGCTTATCCCTACGTTTGGCATTCCTGAAAATGCTTTTTGTAATGAATATTGTCTTTATGTATGTACACTGAGGAGTGTTTTCTATTTCAGTAATTTATTCACCTCTTGAGAAGGTTGTTTTCTCAGATTTTAGCAAGTCCTTTCCCACAGATATTGTTCCTTTATTTAGGAACACAGATTCCTGAGAGTTTCAGTACTTAATCTTCCAGAATTCCAGTGCTTTTTGTTTTTCAATTCCCAAATTCCTGGTCTAAGACACTTTCACGACTAGTTCCTTTATCTGAGTAATCAGTTTTAGTGAGAATATTTTCAGTTTCTTTACATTTCATTTAAATTGAATCATAAAATCATAGAATAGTTTATGTTGACCAAAATGTAAAGGCCACCTAGTCCAACCCCCTGCAATAAGCAGAGATATCTTCAACTAGATCAGGTTGCCCAGAACCACAACCAGCCTCGTGCTGAATGTCTCCAGGGATGATGCATCTACCACCTCTCTGGGCAACCTGTGCGAGCATTTACCACCCTCATTGTAAAAAATATTTTTTTCATGTCCAGCCTGAATCTCCCTTCTTTTAGTTTAAAACCATCACCCCTCTTCCTATCACAACAGGTCCTGCTAAAAAGTCTCTCCGCATCTTTCTTATAGGCCCTTTTTTAATACTGAAAGGCCAAGATATGGTTTCCCCAGGGTCCTCTCTTCTCTCAGCCTTTCGTCATAGGAGAGGTGTTGCATCCCTCTGATTATTTTTGTTTCCCTTCTCTAGACCCTCTCCAACAATCCATGATAAATTCATCTAAACCTGTTATTCAAAGCTCATTCTTACCTAATACTTGAATTTCAAACCAAAAGCTGAACCTGAGGTAATAACACTTCTTACTAGTTCATCAATCGTTTGGTGAAGATTACTAGCAGTCTCATGCAGGAATTTCAAGCATTATCAATATCAATGTAATACATTCTTTCAAACATCTTTCTGGGAAGAGATAGTGTTAATGTAAAAGTCAGTAACATTCCTGGTGATAGTGCATATCATCATCAATATTTTATCTGCAATCAACAAAATATCATTCACCATAAATAGTCTTGTCACCCTTCCATAATCTTGGCCAAAACTGGTTGTTTCCTCTACTCCATGTATGTTCATCATTGCAGTCTATCAAAACACAAACTTCCAATGAGCCCTGAAACATACTCTAGTGCTGTCTTTCCCGGCAAACGTCTACCCACCTCAGTGCACATGTTCTCACCATCATTGCTATCTAACCATACCTTAGCTCTCCTTACAGTGTTGTAATCAGCTGCAATTGTCCTAAGTGCTGGCATCTGTGTACAAGTATTTCCATTATTTCAAATTTTCTCAGCTGTTTAAGCAGCCATATTATGTATTTTGCTGTTCAAAGCAGCACACATACAGTCTTTTTGCTTCTTTTGAGAAGTGTTATTGATGACAATCGCTTGGTCAGTAGATTCTTCTCTCAACAGTTATTGAAACAAATCTATCCTAGCAGTATCTCACGATTTGTCAGCCTAAGATCCCAGGTGACTACAGTCAGCACTGAGATCTGTCATTTAAGAAGAGCGCTTTCTTCAGGACTGTCTTAACAGCTCAACAGGCCAATCCTCTTTACAGCAATAATCAAACCAACTTATGTATTTAAATAAATAAAGGATTTTCAGTTAGTGCTTTAAGAGACAGCACCAGCTGTGCTGCAAATTGCTCTAATAGCCAAAATCTGAACATATTCCACAGTTCTAGTTATGCTATGAGTTTACATAGATCTTTCACTTCAGCCAATTTAAAATAACATTCTTCAGTTGTGTTTTTTCGTTGTACTAAATCTTTCTTCCGTTGGATAGAATACTTTCCATATATAGTAGATGTATATAGAGATGTATAACTATATAGCTACATAGCTATGTAGATATATATAAGTATGTAGCGATATATAGATATAGATATATTCCATATAATATAGAAGTTTGCCTACACCAGCAAATTTTCCATGTACTCTCTATCTGGTTATTACCTTGCATATATCTGCAAGGGTTGATACTGAAGCCATACTGGAACAGAACAGGTACAGGCCAATAATTTTTTGTATACTTCAGAGTCAAAATTTATTGGAGTCACTCAGGGATTATGTAACTGACTATTGATTTTAATGTGTCTTGTTAGCCTTTGTAAACATTACATAAATCACCATACACTTCATCTTCACGTTTTTGGCATTTTTAAATATAATCATGTTTAGCAAACTAAAGGTGTCAAAGAACAGAATCTGAGTAAAGTAGAAAACATGCAGACACAGTCAGTGGCAAAAGGCACTTCCCTCTGTGAAATTCTAGCAGGTATAAAATGAAAGTAAGAGTTAGTGAACTCTATATAATTAGTTGTCGTGGTTTAAGCCCAGCTACTAAGACTGAGAAAAATTACTCCTACTGCTGAATCCAGGACATAAGTACAATACATATATATATATACACAAATATATATACACCTATATAGTAATCTGATTTCCTACAACTGTTTATCAATTATTCAAAAAAAGGGACACTAGGCTTAAAGTATTTACTAGCAAAACAATGCATCCATTTACTATAGGAAACTGAGAAGGTTTTGGTTTTAACCTTTACGTATATATAGCGTATTTTGTTCTTGAACTTCCTGAAATCTCAGAGAAATATATTCCAGAAATTGAAAAATCCAATGGACAGAAAAATAGCCAACAATTCCAGTCAAAGTGATGCTGTCTAATAATGAAATGTCTGATTGTCATGGGAAAGGAAATCTAAGAAATATTTTCTAAATTGGTAGGCAAAAGCACATCCTTGTTTAACTGACATGCGTATTTTTGATACAATCAACCTTTATCTTTAAGACAGAAGTTTCAAATAAAATTGCTCATATCAGCTTCCAAGAAACACATACTGTATTAAAGCTTATGATTTTTTGAAAAGTTGTTAAAACTGGCTAAGGGACTTCTGTTTTTTTCCAGTAGAATATGGAAAGGTTTATGTATTCATTATCGGTAGGATAACCATGAATGTTGGCCATTGACACAGCGAAGAATCCCACTGAGCTACAGTGAACATTCATATCCTGAATCTACATCACTACCATGGCTTTTAATTCAGTAAGAAATTCAGCAGTTTCATTAATTTCAAAACACACAAGAACAGTATTCAAAAAGGAGACAAGTAGACTAGACAGATCACTGTTCTCATTTCTGTACTTTTTTTATTATTCAGGTGGGCTGAAAAAAAAAATACCATTAGGCTTATGATGAGAGAATATTTTGAAATAAATCAAAAGACATACAGATGAATCCAAGCCTAAAATTCAATTGTATACAATATTTATTTTTGACCTTATTAATATTAACTGGGAGGCTTGATGAACACGGTAAAATTTGCAGTAATGAAGTTTCTGGTTCCATAATAGCTAAGCTAGCTGTGAAGTAACACAGACCGAAGGCTGAATAAATCAGCGTTTATAAAGTGGCTGTATGTATACCTACATGAAGTACTCTATATAAAGTGATTTTCCATTTGTTTCCCCTGAGATGAATGTGCTATTTCTAATTTTCTAGCACTGCTACTTCTAGTTTATGACAACATCATTACAACTGCCAACACAATTCACTCACTTAGGCACTCAACAAGTGTAAAAGAACTGTTATAAAATAAGTAATCAAATTCATTGCTAACAATCACACAAATAAAAGTAGTCAATTTTATTTTGATAATAAGATCTTTTTTATCTCGACTGGTGAGGAAGGAGTACAAGGGAAATTTCCACTTCTGGGCCACAGCATGGAGCTATTTTGAATTTCGTTTTTGATATAGGATGAAAGGAACTTTATGGTGCCAAACCAGATGATGCAAGCTAATCATGGGTGTCAAGGAAGAGAAGTAACACCAGCAAATCCTAATGAAGAGTTTCAGTCAAACATGTATTTAGTATCCTATATAAGAACACAAAATAGCATGGAAAGCATGTGAAATACAATTATTCAGAGCATATTATAAAGCTTTCATTACAGTACATGCTTTAAAACCACTACATAAGAGATCTTTCAAAGAAATTGCGGGACTCACTGGAAGAAGAAATAGACTAAATAATTCATCAAAGCATAAACTGAACTGCTTTTTAAGTACTGTGCACTGCATGTTTTGAAGTTCTCTGATAAACATTTTGCTGAGCTGCTGTGCAAAAGTAGTCAGAAATGGCTGCAGTCCTTGTCTCTTGGTAGATAATTCTTCCCAAATCCTCTTTTCTTTTCTAATGGAACACAGAAAACTCTTTAAGAGCTTCTTATTGGCACAACATCAAAAGGTAAAGATTTTAAAATCCAGATCTCACCGGACAGTTGTCACAGTTTATGTTTTTTTTCATATCTTCATCTCCATGTGTTTTATTACTGTTGTATTTCACAGGTCTCTATAATACACTACACAAAATGTTCCTGGGACTTGGGAAGTCTTGGGTTAATTGATTTAAGCAGTTACTACTAAGACTTAGAAATATGTCTAGCTGTTTAAGGAGTATAGCACAGCACTGAAGGAATCCTCACATGACCAAGCTAGGACAGCTCCTCTCTTTAAAACAGGTAGGGTTTGGATCATTTCTCCACTTAGTCAGCTGCCATTCTAGCAACCTTGTTGATGCATTAGAACCAGATGTAGTAGCACAAGCTAATTCTGGAATGACACAAGTTAATTTCAATGGTAATAGCAAAATATCTTCTAATAGAATATTGCTGCTAAGTTATACCGCCATAATACCACTCCCATGCAATGATAATAACAACTGTCATTACCATGCAGCTTATAACAATAAATTCTATTGTAACTGTCTTCTTCACTGACTTCCAACAATATGTTTCATTATGCAGCAGTGTTACTGTCTTTTGAAGGAGCAGCTGCACTCAAATCCAGAAATAATCATATCTAAACACAGACCCTGAGAGTCAGTCTTTCCTTTCCACATACTTGATTTCAACATGTTTTTCTATCTACCAATTTGACTACAAAAGCTTCCAATAAAAATTTTGCTAATTCATCACTTAATTTCGTAAGGCCAAGATTTTTCATGAATATCCATTGCTACTGAGAATTATATCAACCCTCTGACCAAATGTCAAGCTGACATTTGCTCTTACGCTGAACAGAAGTTTCTCTTTCTATGTTGACATCCAGTGCAGTTTTATTAATGTAATTATTTTCCCTTTGAAAGAGGAAGAAAAAGGGAAAGCAAAAAATTTTAGACATGAGGACTAACCATGAAAAATACTAGAAAGAAGGTGTTGACACTAAATGGATCATCACAGACTTAGGTACCCTGCAGATTAATCCAGAGATCCAGTGAGAGATCCACAGACTTTTATACTAACACACTCTATAAATATACGTTTTTTCTTCTTGCAATTTATTAGACCTATTTCTTCTAGACAGCATGGAAGAAAAATGTTTTAAGATGAATCCCTTCTGTACACAGCATTATATATGTTGACCAGCAGAAATTCACATAAAACTTTGAAATATGAGGTCTCAGTTAAAAAAAATATTTAGATACATACTGTTTAAGTATTATGGCCATTATGATATATAAACGTGAAAACCTCACGACATGGTAGGAAAGTTCTCAATGGATAACTTGACCCTGGTGATTTTGTCAGAGTTGTTGGGTCACAGTCCCTGGCCCAGAAGAATTTAGGGGATAGACAAATAAGTTAAGCAAATAATAATACCTAAGTAATTGAGAAGTTAAAAGAAAAAACAAAAAAGGAAAAAAAGAAAACCAAACTGGTAGCTAACTTTGAAAAATATTGTCATGCATTTTTTGGTAAGTGGCTTTTCAAACCAAGATCCTTCCCCTGAGTAAAACCAACTCTCACACATTTACAAGTATGTTAAAGACCGTGATGATCTATCTGGATGTATTGATGCATTCAGTGGTTTGGTTGGATGTCACATCTAATAGCTGCAGATATCAGAGGTTTTCTTGCAATGAAGCCAGCAAGTCTTTGCTTTGCTTCTTCTCTGAAGCCCTTTAATATGCCACAGAGCACTCTTGCTAAAAAAAAAAAAAAAATCTTTGAAATATTGACAAATGTTTTTCTTCCATTCCTCTTCGTTTAGCAAGTAAAAAAATAACCGTGAGGTTGCATAAGTTGTATTTATCTTGCCAAATGCTAAGTGCATGAAGTGGAAATATACATAAACATACAGAATGCCTTAAAAGAAGAAGAAACGAAGATGTAAAACTAATTGCCACGATGTCATAATTAAAATATCAAGCAATTTTAGAACTGCTCAGCTCCTACTCAAGAATGAAACCAGAGACTGTTTTACAGATTTCTTATTATGTTCTTTTTTTTTCACCTCACAAGTTTGCAGGTATTTCTAAATACTACCCTATCCTATCCCTTACAAATCTTTCAATCATATCTATGCTTGAAATGAATCTGTTACTAACAATCTTTCCCAAAAGGAGTTTCAAAGTCAGTTGTCAACTTATGCCAACAGCTTACCTTTGCAGCAGTGACAATAATTACTTCATCACTAAAAGCAGACACACCAAAAACTGTTTCTAGATCGTAAAAAATGTGGCAAAAATAATATTTATGTCACTGTAAAGCAAAACAGATAGATGTATTATGGGGGAAATGGGTATTTTTTAAAATCTTTTTTTAAGGTTCTTTTTTTTTTTAAGAGGCCTTAAAAATAAGTGTGACTGTATTTACACAGGCTGAAAATAGTGAATGTGATGACTTTGATCGGGGGGGTGGGGGGGTGGAACAAAATGACTTCACGTTCAAAATGCATGTTAAATACAACTGGTGATTTACTCATCAAAACATCCACTTAGAGTCATGGAGCAGTTTTTCTACTATGAATTTGAATGATCATTTTCTGTATACAAAAATTGTGTTTGATAGCATTTTTTATTTTGTAGTCATTTCAGAATAGGTGAGAAGGGAATACAAATCTTTTCCTATAAATTTAGAAAGGCAGTATCCTATTGCTTTATGTCCATCACTGATGTATATTTACAGTTGCAATATATGAAGTGGATATATTGTTTGGAATCAGCAGGATTTTCGTATGCAAGTTCTGTGACCCCAAATGGGTCAAATTGGTTCTTGCAGTTTAAACCATTTCCTTTCACATGAAAAAAAGTCGATATTCATTTTAAATCAGGGAAAAAATATTTCTATGCACAAAATAGTGCTGAATATACACAATTCAATAAAGAAACCGAGTCAAGGAAGATAGCTAGCAAGATTACAAAATCTTTTGCCTGAAACAATATATTTAGGTTAACCATTAGCCTCAGGTCTTGACCAATACAATACTAAGGGTATAATACTGATTGGTTTACTTAAACAGACTTTAAAGAAAGGCAGCAAGAGCTTTAGAAAACTCAAGTCTTGCAGAGTAATAGGGAGAAAAAATGCCTTTACCTAGGCTGTGTAAAAGAAACAATTCCTTTATTTGGGGCTGCACACATTTAAGAAAAGGGAATGAGTGTCAAGGACTTGAATTTATGCGCCCACCAGCCTCTCACCTCTATCCACTTACAGTGATATTAACACATGAAAGCATTTAGCCGGCAGCTCCAAATAGCTTTCTCACTGCAGCAATTGCTCATCTCTCCCGAACTGGAAAAACAATCCTAGAAACCATGCTTAAAGATTTTCCTGAGGAAAAAAATAGTAGTCCTGGAAAACAGAGATACCAAGGAATGACTGTGGTATCTGCCGACTGCACATAACTGAGAATCATACTGAACAAATATTGGGCATTGGTTTTGTTTTGGTTTTTTCATGTTAGTTTGCTTGTTTTTAATGAAAGTTCAAATGTGTGCAATGACCTCTGGCTGGAGCATCTGCTCATTTCGATTTCTGTCCAGTGAAGCAGTAGCAGTACCTCTGGAGGCAAATGTAACTTCCTAGAACTGTCCAGGTGTCTTGGGTTCAGCAGTAGCAGTCATTTTTCTCCTTCTTAGTAGCTGGTGCAGTCCTGTATTTTTGACTTTCAGCCTGGGAACAGTGCTGATAACACTGATGATTTTAGTTGCTGCTCAGTAATGTTTACTCTGACCAAGGACTTTCTGAGTCTCATGCTCTGCCAGGGAGGAGAGGAAGCTGGGAGGAAGTAGAGACAGGGCACCAGATCCAAACTAGCCAAAGAGGTATTCCATACCACAGCACGTCATGCGCCCTATATAAACTGGGGGCAGTTACCTGGAAGGGTTAGAGCACTGCTTGAGTCAGGCTGAGTATTATCAGTTGATGGGTGGTGAGCAGTTGTGTGGTGAGCGGTTGTATTCTGTTCTCTTGTTATTTCCCTTATCATTATTATTATTGGTGGTAGCAGTAGTGATTTGTGTTTTACCTTAGTTACTGGACTGCTCTTATCTCAACCCATGGGAGTTACATTCTTTTGATTCTCCTCCCTATCCCTCCAGGAACGGGAGGGGAGGGAAGTGAGGGGGAGTGAGCAAGCGGCTGCATGGCTGAGGTGCGGACTGGGCTTAAGCCACGACAGTTCTTTTGGCGCACAACGTGGGGCATGAAGGGTTGAGATAAGGACAGATCTGACCGGAATGTGTTTAATCGCATTTGCGATAAACATTTATTGTTTTGGATTAATAGTCACTTGTCACAATGCTTATTTATTAGCTCTCAAAGTTGTTGCTCTTGATCTCACAGTTTCAGCATGTTGTGCCTTACTTACAGCTGGTATTTGCTGTATTAGTGTTTATCAGCTGGGGGCCTTGGGATAAGGTTCTTGTTTCACTGTACTTTATGGTAATGACTTGCAATGCAATAGAATCATTGACCATGAAAGTGATCTGGCTTGCGTTCCCAGTGTGGTCACCACCTTTATACCTTGGGAAGTATATAATACAAGTGCTTAGCAATTACACACCTTTTTTTCCCCTCCTTGGGTGGTCAACCCGTGAAGTAGACATTCTCTTACATTCCCAGCCCCCATCACCAGACCGTTTACAGCATCATTTGAAAGTTCTGAAGGTTTTGAATGGCCTTTCAAGGTACCCTTGAGACCTGCCTGCTGATTGTGATGGGGATCAGCATGTTGGCACACATACAGAGTATGTTTTACCCACAACCATTTCGTCTGATCTCGAGAGTTAAGCAGAGTCAGATTTCGGTCTTGTCTAGGGCTAGACGACGATATAGGAAGACCAAGAGCTTTTCCCAGTGGCTGGACAGTCATGAGTCATGGGTGTGTGGGACAGTATGGGCAAGTATCTAGGTCAGTGGCCCCTCCAGTGCTTTGGAATTTCACCACTGAACAAGTACAAAATCCAGAAAAATTAGTAAAACTCTTTAATGAGGTATGTTGTCATTCTGGTCATACCAGAGAGGGACAAATCATGGCAATGTGCTGGGGCTTGGCCTATGCTTACAGAAACCTGTTCAACACTATCCAGCACCTTCAAAAGGAAAAAAATGTCCCTGGATCTGATGGGAAAGCAACAGGCAGCGCAGCTACTCCAGCTCCAAACACAGCAGCTACACCAGCCCCACTGACAAGTACAGCAGCTACTCAAACTTCAACTGCAACAGACAGTGCGGCTACTCCAGCTCCAAGCACAGCAGCTACACCAACCCTAGCAACAAGTACAGCAGCTACCCAAATCCTGACAACAGATACTGCAGACACTCCAACCACAGTGATAATCACTGCAGCTAAACCAGAGGGCTAATTCGTGCCCATATCGGTTGCCCCTGTATGCAAGGGGAAAAACAAAAAAAAAAGAAAAGAAAGATGAAGAAACAAGATGAAGAAGCAATGGCAATGCACTTACTACCTAGGACAGCATCTGATCAGGAGTCACCATCACATGAATCAGAGGAAGAAGAAGAGGTGACTTCTCGACCTCGGACCTCAACCAAGCTACAGAATATGCAAAAAGATTTTACCCATCAACCAGGGGAGCACATAATCACCTGGTTGCCCCAATGCTGGGACAATGGGGCTGATGGTCATGAACTAGAAGGTAGGGAAGCTAAGCAGCTGGGATCGCTTGCTAAGGAAGGGGGAATTGACAAAGCAATTGCAGAAGAGAAATTGTCCCTCAGCCTTTGGAGGCAGCTCTTGGCAGCTGTGAAAGAAAGGTTTCCATACAAGGCCAATGTTCTGAGTTGTTCGGCCAAGTGGACTACTCTAGAGAAAGGCATCCAGTCTCTGAGCGAATCAGTCATTGTAAAGGTGATCTATCACATCAAACCAAATAATGGGGATGCACCCATAGATCCAGATGAAGTCGAATGTACGCGACCCATGTGGCAGAAATTTACATGGAGTGCACCATCATTGCAAATGACATAGTACCACTAACAGTGGATGAAATGATTCATAAACTCCGAGATTTCGAAGACAATCTCACCCCTTCCATCATCTCAGCTGTGGAAAAACTGTCCCAGGATGTCAAACAATTGAGGGACGGTCTATCTGATCTATCCAGCTCCTCACGTGTACCAACATACATCTCAGCTATTAACAAAAGGCATCCTACTGCTTGAGAGAGAAGACATAGCAGGTATACGTCACAGGCCACACTATGGTTTTAGCTGTGGGATCACGGAGAAGACATGAGAAAGCGGGATGGAAAACCTACCTCAGCTCTGGAGGAAGAGGTACGTGAATTGAAGAGGAGAACAAAGGTCAAGGATGATCATCCCATGAAAGCTGTGGCTTCAGTCTCTGGTGAGCAGGTTCCCAGATGGAGCGGAAGAGCTGATTTTACTCCAGCTCCTGTGATAAAGAAGACTAATCCCTGTCTACCAGACATAAGTGACCAATGCTGTGATGACTATTAGAGGGGCCCTGCCTCCGGCCAGGTGGAGGTAGGGGACAATTGGATTTACTGGACCATGTGGATCAGATGGCCTGGCACATCAGTCCCACAGAAGTATAAGGCTCCAGTAGATACCAGTGTACAGTGTCCCCTGATGCCATCAAGCTGTTAAGGGGTGGAACCTATTTATATTTCTGGAGTGACAGAAGGATCCCAAGAGTTGACTGTACTGGAGGCTGAAATCAGCCTGACTGTGAGGAAGTGGTGAAAGCACCCCGTTGTGACTGGTCCAGAGGCTCCATGCGTCCTCAGCATAGACTACCTCAGGAGAGGGTACTTCAAAGACCCAAAAGGGTACCAATGGGCTTTTGGTATTGCTGCTTTGGAGACAGAGAACATTAAGCAGCTGTCCACCTTGCCTGGTCTCTCAGGGGATCCTTCTGTTGTGGGGTTGCTGAAGGTTAAAGAACAACAAGTGCCAATCACAACCACAACAGTGCACCAGCGGCAATATCACACCAACCGAGACTCCCTGATTCCCATCCATAAGCTGATCCGTAGACTGGAGAGTCAAGGAGTGATCAGCAGAACCCACTCACCCTTTAAGAGCCCCATATGGCCAGTGCGAAAGTCTAACAGAGAGTGGAGACTAACAGGAGACTATCATGGCCTGAGTGAAGTGTCACCATCCTTGAGTGCTGCCTTACCAGACATGCTAGAACTTCAGTGTGAACTGGAGTCAAAGGCAGCCAAGTGGTATGCCACAATTGATATTGCCAATGCATTCTTCTCAATTCGTTTTTTAGCAGAGTGCAGGCCACAGTTTGCTTTTACTTGGAGGGGTTTACAGTACACTTGGAAATGACTGCCCCAGGGGTGGAAACACAGCCCTACCATCTGCCATGGACTGATCCAGAATGCACTGGAACAGGGGCAAGCTCCAGAACACCTGCAATACATTGATGACATTATCGTGTGGGGCAATACAGTGGAAGAAGTCTTTGAGAAAAGGAAGAAAATAATCCAAATCCTGCTGAAAGCCAGTTTTGCCATAAAACGGAGTAAGGTCAAGGGACTTGCACAGGAGATTCAATTTTTGGGAATAAAATGGCAAGATGGACATCGCCAGATCCCCACAGGTGTGATCAACAAAATAATAGCAATGTCTCTGCCAACTAATAAGAAAGGAACACAGAGCATGAGACTCAGAAAGTCCTTGGTCAGAGTAAACATTACTGAGCAGCAACTAAAAACATTGTTGTTATCAGCACTGTTCACAGGCTGAAAGTCAAAAACACAGCACTGCACAAGCTACTAAGAAGGAGAAAAATGACTCCTACTGCTGAACCCAGGACACCAGGATGAGGAGAAGAGGAAATGAGATGAGAATACAAATGAAGGCTAGGCCGACATAACAGTCCAGTCTCTCGATTTTTCTTGTCCTGACTGTGCACGACAGTGTAGTCAGAAAAACTCAATACAAAACTGTTTCAAGTAGAGCAGTTTCAGAAGAAATAAAGGTCATCTAAATGAAGGACCATAGACACAAATGAAAACTATTTTCCCCCTCTCACAGCTGCAAGGTCGCTGTTTAGTTTTGCTTGCATTTGTTCCAGTGTTTAGGCTTGTGCTTTCTAAATGGAACCTGACTGAACCATAATTTGTGTTTTTAGAAGAATTTAAAATTAATTTAAAATTACTTTAAAAAATTAAAAATAATTTAAATGAATTTAAACTAATTTAAAATTAATTATTGAAATACAGATTTTTTTGGTTTTCATTGTTTCCTGATTAGATTAAGTGACTAAGTGAATTGTGAGTTTCCTAAAGAAAAGAATTTTCAAATGCGAACACCTGCAGTCAAAATAAAGCTGAGGTGCTCTATCTCAGGCACAGCTCACGTCTGATACTCATTAGACTTTTCAAACTTTTAACCTTTCCAGAGCTTTCAGTACCTTGAACATGACACCTTTATTTAAATATGCTAGAGTGAAGGGATGCATCCAGAAGAACCTTGACATACTTGAGAAGCGGTCAATGACAACATCATGGAGTTCTACAATGCGAAGTGCAAGGCCCTACACCTCGTTTGGGGCAATCCCAGGCACAGCTACAGGTTGGGCAGACAAGAGATTCAGAGCAGCCCTGCGGAGAAGGACTTGGGGATGTTGGTTGATGACAAACTGAACATGAGCTGGCAGTGTGAGCTCACAGCCCAGAAACCAACTGTGTGCTGAGATACATCAGATGGAGTGTGACCAGCAGGTCAAAAGAGGTGACCCTGTCCCTCTACTCTGCTCTCGTGAGACCTCACTTGAAGTACTGTGTGTAGTTCTGGTGTCCTCAGCATAAAAAGGACATGGAACTGTTGGAACAAGTCCAGAGGAGGGCCACGAGGATGATCAGGGGACTGGAGCACCTCCCGTATGAAGACAGGCTGAGAAAGTTGGGGCTGTTCAGCCTGGAGAAGAGAAGGCTGCATGGAGACCTCATAGCAGCCTTCCAGTATCTGAAGGGGGCCTACAAGGATACTGGAGAGGCACTCTCCATTAGGGATTGTAGTGATAGGACAAGGGGTAAAGGATTCAAACTAAAATAGGGTTAGTTTAGGTTAGATATAAGGAAGAAATTCTTTACTGAGAGAGTGGTGAGGCACTGGAATGGGTTGCCCAGGGAGGTTGTGAGTGCTCTATTCCTGACAGTGCTCAAGGCCAGGCTGGTCAGAGCTTTGAGTGACACAGTTTAGTGTGAGGTGTCCCTGCCCATGGCAGGGGGGTTGAACTAGATGATCTTAAGGTCCTTTCCAACCTTAGCTATTCTATGATTCTATAAAAAAATAATTAAAACAACAAAAAATAAGAAAGAAAAACACCAATCCCCCCACCAAAAAAAAAAAACAAACCACTCATTAAAATTATTTTTATTGGAACATATATCTTTTTCTAAAATTAAGAACAATTGTAATAAGGCAAGACCAAAGTAAAGCCTCCTACTGCATGTCAAGAAAATAATTTGAAGTAATTCATTGAAAAAGAAAAATGCTTATACACTAGTACAATGAACAGAATCCTTCTTTATACAGTTGCCTTTGTTTAAAAAAATAGTCTCTCTGCATTTCTAATTCTGCCAGTTTAAGTCCACATATAAACCAGAAAAACTCAGAAAAACCTAATATGGGAATGGCTGAAAAGATAGGTCTATCTATATGCAGATTCCACACTCACACTCCACACCCACTCAGAATATGTTGTTGATATTTGGCTCATTTCTGGAGCCAGTATGGCTAAATAAAATCAACTCATAAAGGAAAACAGCAGGAAAATTACAATCCCGAGTGAAACCAGGACCCTACCCCATCCTCATAAAGCCTTCAGAGGATTAATTCAAACAGTGTTTACCATGCCAAAAAATGTTCCTCAGCAGGCTAGACTATCCTAGAATGAGCAGCCCTGAGAGAACACCTGATTTCTTTGAATACGCCTCTGCCATAAACATCTTAAATTATCAGTTGTTCCAGACCACAGGAGTCTATAGTGACACATTTTGCATGAGGTGCCTCGTCTGCAAGATTTCAACAATCATGGAATCATAAAATCATAGAACAGTTTGGATTGGAGTGGACCTTAGAGACCACCTGGTTTCAACTCCCCTGCCATGGGCAGGGCCAGGTTGCTCAAAACCTAAATTAAACAACAAAGATTAAATATTCCCATAAAGGAAAATATATTGGGCAGTGCATAGCTTCCAGGTGAGTGTGGACATACTATGCCTGAGAAATCCGTAATGCCCCTCTTCTGTTCCAGGGATGTCCCCAGACTTTATTTGTTCACAAATATTCCGACCTACTACAACTCTTAATGGACAAATTGATCAGGTAAGCTAAAGGTCTCCATGCTCTCTTCCCTCTAGAGAGAACTTTTGAAAACAGCTGCTCGGCCTACCAGCCCAGACCTTCTGGGTGCACAGACTGTTTGTGTGAGTCATAAAACGTGAAATAAATTTCTTTCCTTTGTCTCTATGGCACATGCACTCTTCCTGCCTTGGTACCATGGCCACACAAACACTCAGTAATCTCAGATTTTTCATCAACTGGTTATCTGGATAGTGTCAATTTTTTTTTATATCCCACCCACAGTTGACAAGGATTTCTTGTGTATCCTGCTCTCTGCACTGCCAAATCCCTTCCTCTAAATGTCACATGGCTTGCTCGGTAGAATGGAGAATTAGGAGCCATGCTTTTTAGGACAACTAATAATGTCTGTAATACAGATGGTTGCTAACATGACTAAAATAGCAATTAAATTTATGAAATATATAAAGTGCCAAATAAATTTTGTCACAGAAGACATTGAGAAAGATAACTTTTATTACTGTGCAGCTCTATAATGGGCCTATCAGTTATAATTTTTGAATATTGTTGAGTGATAATTCACCATCTATGAGGGAAAACGTCTGTGGCATTTTTATTGTGAATTTACGATCATGAGGAATGCTCTTGGGTTTTCCTCCTGCCTGTAATTTCCCAGCTGAATTCTTCACTGGAAATTAACCACTGAGCTAGTTCCTGATACCTTGCTCCACGTTCTTCTGTTGCTCAAAGGACAAAAAAAAAAGATGAGTAATGCTGTATGAGGACAGACTGCTATGTCTCCAGCATAAAGGAGCTCTGAAATAATTTCCAGCCAGTGTATGTGGCTGCTGCTCCTCATATTAGACTGCTCCCCCAGGTGCAACTGGTGTAGCAGTTACAGCTCCTCAAGGCCTGCTTTTTTTTTTTTTTTTTTTTTTTAATCTTGAAGCAGCAATGCCAAGTTGCTCTGAATTTTGCCTGAGCACAATCAAATCTGTGTTGAGCCAAAGATTAGGAAGCTGGAAAACTGGTTAGAAATTTTTTCTTGCTTCCACTAATATATTTCTTCTTCTGTTTCATATAGAGGTAATATGGTGTTCTAACTTAACCAATAATGAATCCATCAAGAAAGTAATGCAACTTGTAGCTCTTTTCAATGTCTCTCTACAGGACAGAATTCAACAGAGAGTCTTTATTACCAGACTTTACTACCTGACTAAGCCATTTTGTGGTCTTGAAGAGCACTGACAAGCTAAAGCAACATGGTGCTTTTTTAGTGCCTCAGTTTCATTCTCAGAAGAAATTAGAATCCCTTTATACCTCTGCTGTCTGAGACTGAGGCATTTGGACAAACCCACATCATCAGAGAAGCTTCATTTGTTGCTTCGTTTGAAAACAGATTTTTCATTCTATGATTGTATACACATCTGCTGCTATATTTCAGATTAACTGTCAGACTAAAACCAATTGTCTGATTTTTACACAACACATTAATCCCACAAAGTACTTGCGCCATTGCAAGGCACATTCAGCAAGTCATCTTGGGCAGGCTGTACAGTGGGTGCAGACAAGACCTTACCTCACCTTTTCAGTGTGTGCACAAATGCCTCTCCAAATCACTCTGTGAGCACTGGCTGTGAGCCGAGAAGCCTTCACCAAATGTGGATACTGCAAGTAGTGTACCCTACACCCATCCAAGGGGAGCACTCTTGCACCGTTCCCAGAGACAGTATAAAGCATACAAACGGAATGCTTGCAGTGTTCCCAGAAAAGCATTTCCCAGACGTCTTGAACACTTGCCACACTGCTTCCTGCATCTGTTACATTGAACATCTGCAATCATTATACTGTGCTTAGGTAACCTGGGTTTTTTTTATATTTCCTAAAATTAAAATGCTAATTATGTTTCCAGCCTAGAATCTGAAGGCAGATACAGAAATAGTAAAACATTTTTGTTGAAAATGGGTACTTCCCCATGACATAAGAATACACAGAAGAAAAGAAAAAAATCATTATTCCATTACCCCAATAAAAACTGTAAAGCCTATTCAGGTGACCAAGAAAAGGGTACACTTGTGGAATGATCCTCTCATATTTACTGCGCTTAGTTCCCAGTTTAGACTTTCATCTGAAACTTGGATTTTAACAGCCTTGCTACAGGCAATAGCCTGCTTTTATTAAATGCTTCCACCAGTTGTCAGAACAGGATTTGAGCTGTCAATGCCTCAGAATAACTGAAACACGTGAAAGGCAGATCAACTTTGCCACGTACAAAACCAAATTGTTCTTTTTGAAATCCTGTCTGTATTGTTATAAAGCTGAAAAGAAAGTTACAAGCCCTTGTAGTTACAGACATTTGTGTCCAAGTGTATTCATATATATGATATATATGTGTGCATGTGTACACTATATATATACATGTGTACACCTATATACCTTCCAAAAAGATCGAATGAGTAAGCAACATCCCACACTTCTTAACCAAAGATATTTTTACTGAGGAGAAAGAGCAAAGAAGGCTCTTTCTAATTTCAGAGCTGCAGCAAGTGCCATATGGGAATCCTTATTGTCCTGAGCACCTTCAATTAGAGTGCATCGCATTAATAAGTAACAGCTCCATAGGAGGTGGGAGTGTTGAATCAGGAAAACAGAGAGGAAGGTTTTTTTCATTTCTAGCAATGCTGACTGCACCAAAGAAGGCTATAGCACTGTTCCTAGATGCTGGAAGAACTGCAGTAGGAGGATGCTTGCTCTTGTAATTAAAGAGGTGTAACAGAGGGAATTATTGCCCTTTGGAGGAATGTTGCCTTTGAAAGACACATGATTGCCAGGAACCAGGACTGTAGAAGTGTAAATCCTTCCCCTTCCTAGCATGGCTCAGCATTAGGAGAGTCATAATTGAGTACTCACAGTATTAAAGGGAAAAATAAGAACCAAACTAAAGAAGTCCATCTAGGATCTGATCCAAAGCACACTGAAGTTAATGGAAAAAAACCCACTGATTCCAATGAGATTTTGGTCAGACCACAGTGCACTTAGACAAGATTTTATCTTTTAAATTCCTTAACTGTGCAATTTTCCATTTGCAACACAAAAGATAGATCAAGGTACCATGTAGATGTGAAGCAATGTACAGTTTGCCTTTTTAGTCCAGAGATACAAAGAGAACAGGTTTGGTTTCTAGTGTTTGTGTGTTTTAAGCTCAGGGAGAACACAGGTGAATCTTTTAACGTAATCTCTTAAGTTGACAGGAGAGCCATCGAGTGACCTAAAAACTGTAGAACTCTTGACAAGGGAGTTAGAGAAGCTTTCATGGGCAAAGGAAGGCAGAGCAGGAAGGGACTGTTGAGGTACAAAATCTTACAAGCAGGAAAAGAGGCCAATGAATAGACAGGAAGACAGGAGTTAAGAAGTTTAGTATTTCAGAATAAAAAAAAAAAAAGAAAAAAACCCACACACAACAACAAAAAAACAAAAAAAAAAAAACCACACACAAAAAAAAAAAACAAACAAAAACAAACAAACAAACAAAAAAAAAAAAACCACAAAAAAGCAAACCAGATGGGAAATTTTACAGAAATAAAAAGGCTTTTGGCATTCAATCTTTCCATACATATAGTTAGACTGCATAGGAACTGAGAAGGACCTGGGAGTATTGGTGGATGACAAGTTTACTACGAGCTAGCAGTGTGCTCTTGTAGCCAGGAGGGCCAATAGTATCCTGGGGTGCATCAAGAGGAATGTGGCCAGTAGGTCAAGAGAGGTAATCCCTCTATTCTACCCTGGTAAGACCACATCTGGAGCACTGTGTCCAGTTCTGGGTTCCTCAGTACAAGAAGGACAAGGAGCTATTGGAAAGTGTCCAGTGGAGGGCCACAAGGATGATCAGAGATTTAGAGCACCTCTCTTATGGGGAGAGATTGTGGGAGCTGAGCGTGTTCAGCCTAGAGAAGAGAAGGCTGAGATGGGACCTCATTAATGCACATAAATATCTCGAAGGTGCCAGACTCTTTTCAGTGGTGCCCAGTGACAGAAGGAGGAGCAATGGCGACAAATTAAAACACAAGAAGTTTCACCTCAACATGAGGAAGAACTTCGTTACATTGAGGGTGATAGAGCACTGGAACAGGCTGCCCAAGGAGGTTGTGGAGTCTCCCTCCCTGGTGACATTCAAAACCTGCCTGGACACATTGCTGTGTAACCTGTTCTAGGTGGCTTTGCCTTGGCAATGGGGGTGGACTAGATGATCTCCAGGGGTCCCTCCAACCCTAACAATTCTGTGATTCTGTGAAAAAGATGAGAAAAAAAAGTGTAAGCTGAAGCAGCTGATCAGCTACATCAGAACAGCAAGGACATCACTGAAGCTGGGAACACACCTAGCACGGAAAACACCTCTAGATGAGATGCTATGGATAGAATGGTAAGAAGGCTTTATAATATCCAAGCAAAACATGTGATGATAAATGAAAAGGTAGAATGAATCTTTATATTCAAAGCTACTTTTAGATTCTCTCTTGGTAAAAGGAGAAATTACTGTACCAGAAGTTACATTCAAAGCTTTGGTGCTAAAGCTAACTGGAAGCCTTGCTGTGCGGTGAGATTGTGCATTGCTTTATCACAGAGGTTAATTATTTGTATAATACTTTTTTTTTTTCCTCAGAGACAAAGTGCAGAAGACTGAACTTTGAGCAAACCTGGTGACATCTTTCAGAACAGAAGTAAATTGTTGGGTCTATTCTAAGTGAAGATACATGGCTTGCAGTGCCAATTATTTTCACCTATTCTTGATTTGAGTTTTTTTAGCAGGTAAAACTTTCAATACTCAGCTTACATAACAGCACTGCAATGCAAGAATGCGCCTAGTTTCAAGAATGCGCCTAGTTTCAAGAATGCAGCTAGTAATATTACACCAGGATTTCCTGAGGTAAACGCAAAACCGCAGACAACTCCACCCAACTTGTTTCATACCTTTACAAATATGAAACAGTAGATTGACCTGTCAACAGAAATGAAGCTAGATCTAAGCCATGTGTGACACCTCAGTTCCTAACTGAGCTATGAGCTTGGTCTACGATAGCTATCCACCAACCCACCAGCACAACTCTGACAGATTTTGCGAACTCAAGATCCCTCCGCACCCATCTCCCTGTTCATTGCTGAGACAGGAAGTTGTTGTCAGATTATAGTTACTGGGCCATTGCAGAAGACCTGTCTGATACTACACTCTTGCCAAAAACTTTCTGGGTTTCTGAATTGGAAAAGGAGATGAAGAAGGATTATATCTCATATACTGTCTTCAAGATTATTTTATATTATTTTTGTGAGCTGAGAATTTCTTTAGATAGCAAGAAGCAAAAAAACATGACTGACCACTGCTTTTATAAAGTAAAAGAAAATTTGTACTAAAAGGCTACCAGGTCAGAATAGATGCCCAAATGGAACTGACTACCAAGAGGTACAGACTAATGTTAGGATGCGTTGAGATTACATTCTTACCATTTCTTTCTCAGTCCTCTCTCTTGGTATTTTGAAATTCACCTGTTTGTAATCACCTTTTGGCTTTGACCAACGATTATAATCTTGTTCCAAAACTTAGTGTTGGGGTAGTGCCTTAGAGCAGGTCAATTTCATTGTCTTTCCCCAACCCTTGTGTTGTGGTTTAAGCTCAGCCGTAAACCACGCAGTTGCTCTCTCACTCCCCTTCTTTCCTTCTCCCTCTCCCGGAGGGATGGGGAGGAGAATCAAAACAATGTAACTCCCACGGGTTGAGATAAGAACAGTCCAGTAACTAAGGTATAACACAAAACCACTACTGCTACCACCAATAATAATCATGATAAGGGGAATAACAAGGGAATAGAATACAACCGCTCACCACCAGCTGACAGATAATACCTAGCCCGACCTCGACAGTGAACTAGCCCTTCTGGGTAACTGCCCCCAGTTTACATCCTGGGCATGATGTGCTGTGGTATGGAATACCTCTTTGGCTAGTTTGGGTGAGGTGTCCTATCTCTGTTTCCTCCTGGCTTCCCCTCCTCCTTGGCAGAGGATGAGACTCAGAAAGTCCTTGGTCAGAGTAAACATGACTTAGCAACAACTAAAAACATCAGTGTTATCAGTGCTGTTCCCAGGCCAGAAGTTAAAAATACAGTGCTGCACCAGCTACTAAGAAGGAGAAAAACTGACTGCTACTGCTGAACCTGTGACAATAGCCACCCCTTATTCCATACCATTCACATCATGCTCAGATCCCATATTTTCAGTATAACATCACTCTTATCTCAGCGCACTCTTATCTTAGCGCACGGACCAATTCCTATAAAGCTGCTGAGTCCATCCAGTCCATGATGTCGGGCTCTATCTCTTGTGACAGTCTTTCAGAGCAGGAGAGGCTGTGTGCAGTGTTCACACTAGTGAATAACCTGGGCAATAGTGTCCATTGCTAAGTCCACCTCTTGATCATGAGTCCATCTCTATGTTCTTCTCTGCCCTGATGATCTGAAGTGTCATGGGCCCAACAGGCTCAACATAATTCACCTTCCCCTTCAGCAGTTTCTGCAACTTGTCACTGGGGAGTCCATACAGCTGCCTTCCATCTCCGACACTTCCAAAGCACTGGAGGGGCCCAGTGGACCAGAGAGTTGCTCATACTGTCCCACACACCCTGCCACTCATGCCTGTCCAGCCTTGGGGAAAATGTCTTGGTCCTCCTATATCGTAGTCTAACCCTAGACAAGACCCAAACCTGACTCCGCTTAACTCTCGGGACCAGATGAAATGGTCATGGGCAAAACACACTCTGTATGTGTGCCAAATGCTGATCCCCATCACAATCAGCAGGCAGGTCCCAAGGGTACCCAAAGGCCATTCAAAACCTTCAGAACACTCAAATGATGCTGCTGTACTTGTCACTGGGGCTGGTGTACCTGCTGTGCTTGCCGGCTCTCTCACCACCAGCTTCCCTTTTTCTAAGTCCAGATCTTCCTCCTCTGCCTTGCTGGGAAATGCTGCATGGTCTCCTGCGTCCTCCATTTGTCCCAGGTGCCAGAGGCTGGACCCATCTGAGGCTCCCAAAGGTGATATCTTGCTGTCTGCATCCTCCTGGGTCTCGGGTTTGCGAGGCAAAACTTTGCTGCAGCAAGGGGATTCTCTCAGCCACCGCAGGGCTGGGCTCGGCCACGGGACTCGGCTCCTCCTCCTCTTTCCACTGCTCGGCAGCCACCTCCTTCCCCTCCTTGACTACCCTGACCTCCTCCACTGGCTGCCTCTCCCCCTTGGCCTCCGGCCCCACTCCCACCACCGCTTGGTCCCGGGGCCACTCTCCCAAACCGCTTCAGCTGCCACCGGCTCCTGGGGCCACTCCCACTTGGCTCCCCTCAGCCTCACGAAGACGGAGGCGAGGACGAGGGCCAGGACGGCCAAGTACAAGTCAATGGCCGAATCCATCCCACACTGCTGCTGGAGCTTGCCCATATTACAAGTCAGTACCGTAAGTTACAGTGAAACAAGAACCTCAGCCCAAGCCCCCCATCTGGTAAACACTAACACTGCAAATACTGGCTGTAAGTAAGGTGCAACATGCTGAAACTGTGAGATCAAGAAAAACAACTTTGAGAGCCAATAAATCAGCATTGTGACAAGTGACTATTAATCCAAAACAATGAATGCTTATCACAAATACGATTAAACACACTCTGGTCAGATCTGCCGTTATCTCAATCCTTCGTGCCCCACGTTGGGCGCCAAAAAGAACTACTGTACTTTAAGCCCAGCCATAAAACACTCAGCTGCTCTCTCACTCCCAACCCCCCCTCTTTCCTTCCCCCTCTCCAGGAGGGATGGGGAGAACTGAAAGAATGTAACTCCCACGGGTTGAGATAAGAACAGTCCAGTAACTAAGGTACAACACAAATCGCTACTGCTACCACCAATAATAATAATGATAAAGGAAATAACAAGGCAAGAGAATACAACCGCTCACCGACCCGTATCTCGCCCCCACCCCACAGTGATCCAGCCCTTCCGGGAACTAGTTTGGGTCAGGTGTCCTGTCTCTGCTTCCTCCCGGCTTCTCCTCCTCCCTGGCAGAGCATGAGACTCACAAAGTCCTTGGTCAGGGTAAACATTCTGACCAGCAACCAAAAACATCGGCTTTATCAGTATTATTCCCAGGCCGAAAGTCAAAACTGCAGCGCCGCACCAGCTATTAAGAAGGAGAAAAAACGACTGCTACTGCTAAACCAGGACAGGTTAACACAGTGTAGGTACATTTTAGGTATTCCACAGCATCAGGACTGCTCATACATCCCTTTGCTGAAGAATAATGCCACATCCTTGGAAATGTGCAAGGCCAGGCTGGATGGGGCTTTGAGCAATCTGATCTAATGGAAAGTGTGTCTGCTCATGGCAGGGGGCTTGGAACTGGATAAGCTTTAATGTCCTTTCCAACACAAACCGTTCTGTGATACTGTGATTCCATGAATAAGAACAGAAATGGTGTATCTCCCTTTCTAGAAACATTCATGTTTCATGTAGATGCCAATGATGACAGGAGATTCAAAGAAAGTTCAATGGATCCATAATTGAACTGACAGTGGTTATATTACCAGAACTTCTTAAGCATGGACTCACATGTCTGTTCTTCTAAAAAGGAAGACTACTGCATATTAAATCACCTATTTTGGACTTGCCTTTCAGGTGAACAGCAAGTAGTAGGATGCATTGCAATTGTACAACAGGAAGGTGATAAATAAGTGAATCACCATTGCCAGACCTGCATCCAAGAGATAAGTGTAGCTGAGAGAGGAAGCTGGTATTTTGGCTACTGCTATATCCTAGGCATAAAGAAAATAATACCTCATATACATTTACAGCACCCTCTCCTTTTCCTTTTCTAATGAAGTGCTGATGTACCCAGAAACATCTCTCAACCATAGGCCTCCTTGTATTAATAATCATCTATTCTAATGGAAAATCAGATGCAGCTTAACAGAGGCCAATCTTTCATGGATGGAGGAAAACAAATATCAAATTTCGTATTTAAGCCAGGAGGCAACACTTGCTTGAGTTTTTACACAATTTTGTAGCACGTCTTCAAGCTTCCCTGGACAAAGAGCCAGATCACTGAAGCTCCAGCAGAAGAGGAGTTCTTATACAATAAGTCATCATTAAATGTAGGTTTACATCACAAGTAACATGACAAGATTTTCCACTGTCAGTCTCTGAGTAACATTAATGTGTGGACAGGAAAAGAAGGCAGACTTCAGGATTTTTAGATTATATAAATCACAAACGAAGATGATTTGTTCTAGTGCAATTAGTAAATGTTCTACTTGCTTGATTTTAAGCTTACCATCAAAGGGCCCCTCCTCTTCCATCATCATACACAGTACAAAGTTTTACTTCTGGAGTGACATATCCTTTTCTATGGAAGTTTGATAGCTTCGCTTTCTTTAAGACAGCCGTGACACAGTAAGGCAGCCTGGAGAAAAAACCTTACAAATAAAACCCCAAAAACATTCAGTGGACATTTCAGCAGCTAATACTTAAGTCATATGTCCTCAGTGCAAGAATATAGCTCCCTAAAAGCTTAAAGAAAAGTAGTAACTGGACCACTGTCAGCTCAACAAACCCAACCTTCAGCTTGTTCCTTTAAGTGCCTGCTAATTCTGTCATTAACAGGCATTCAACTTCTGGCTCCAAGTTTACCATTTATCGATCTTTCCTGAGAACAAATAATCTCCTTTTAAAATTGGTTCCTTGAAAATTCTGACTGTATTATTTGTATTATTATTCATGATGGTTTAGAAATGGAGGCAGATAACTCAAAATTTTAAAGTTTCTTTCTATTGTTTACAGAGCATATAAAAGAAATCCTCAACCTTTAATAGTTCTGTTATATTCATTAAGTCTTCCTACATTAGTTTCTTTAAGAAACTTAATTCATCACAGGGTCTGTATGGAAAGAGTTGTAAAAATTTGAGATAACAGATTATAAATTGCTTCCTTTAATAAACTAAAAAATATATGTACCAAAAAAATCTTTAATGTCCTCATACAATACTCCCCAAACCTCTATTGCTTCTCCTTAAATAAACCAAACACACCAACAGAAGACACACATTTTTTTTTATGCTACAAAGTGTACTCAGCATGGCAAGGTAGAGACAGTACAGAATTTTCCTAATGGTCAGGATCTCAAAAAAATACCATCACAACTGACACTAATTGGTTCCTTTAATAGCAACCTGAGCAAAAAGACCATGGCTTAGTCAAGCATAGCTACTAATCCTTGTCACTGGAAAGTCTCTCTGTGTCAGTGTTGCTATATATCTGTTGAACCACAAGGGCAGATTTGCCACTGCCTGTTTTATATCTGTATTTCCAGAATGTTTGTCTTTCACGTACTTTATTAGGAGCACCTGTGTACTTCACTGAAAATGAAAGTGTGCCCTAATCACCTAAGTTGTACTAGAAGAGACTGTGAATTTTTGAAAGCACAACATTTAGAGACATTAAATACTACTATGCATACTCTAAAAGGGAACCAAACACTTTGCTGCAAATCAGGAGAAGCTGAAGACTAAGTCAGTATGGTGAAATAAGTCATAGAAGACAGGCATGGGAAGAAGAAAATTCTTCGCTGGCTGATCGTGAGATACCAGTCGTCAAGTTACAGAAGTTCAGTAAAGTCAAAAGATCTGCAGACCCTGTTATGTTTTAAGTCCTTGAAACTGTAACTTAAATAAAACCAGCTCTGCCATGAGGATGCAAATTATATTGTTGTTCATACATTACGATGTTATCCACAGAAGATTGTACTATTCTGTCCCTAAGGTGATTTATAATCTAATCCAGAGAATCTTTATGCTTTGGGGTTTTTTTTTCCAACTTCTAATTCCAGCTAAAGGCAACCATTTTAAGAAACGTATTATGCACTAAAACAAATCAGTTTGAGACAGTTGGATAAAATGGCCAGGGCTTTGCTAAGTCATAGTGAGATTGAATGTTATTTGTGACTTTCAAATACATAGACACAGACTTTACCAAATTAATCTTATCTCTAAGAAGAGCTAACAAAAGCTGTAACATTCACCTCCTGACCCTCTGTTGACATTGACCAGCTAGGGAGAAGACACTGCTCTGAAGCAGCAGTGTACATTACAAAGACAGTACAAAGCCCCACATCATCCTGGAGTCCACCATTTCATTATTCCAGTAAAGGCAACCTACAAGAAAGGTGGAGAGGGACTATATATAAGAGCAGAGGGACTATTTATAAGAGCAAGTAGTGATAGGAGAAGGGATAATGGCTTTAAACTGAAATAGGATAGATTTATATTAGATATAAGAAACCTGGTCTAGTGGCAGGACGGCTGGAACTTAGATAACCTTTAACATCCCTTCCAACACAAACCATTTTGTAATTCTATGACTCTATATCCTGCAGGCAAGTCCCACACTCCAAGGCCAACTTTAATTTCTGTGCCCAAATTCAAAGGAATTGATGAAACATTTACTTAATATAGTGAGAAATGTTCTAATAAGTCCATTCTGCTTCTCATTATCTAAAATTATTTAATGATGGCATTCCAGTTCTCTTGGATATGCAATGGATTCCACAGGGAATTTTAAATAATTGCTTTTTCAATTGTCCTGTCCACCAGCCCCTTATAATAGAGTTCCTTTAAGCATAATTTTCATTAAGATAATTGCCAAAAAGTGAAAAGAGTTTTTCTGATTAGACAGCTTTCGACAGTTTTCACATTAAGCTTCCAATTTTTAGCACATAACTTTTAATAGATGCTGCATCTGTAAATGACGTTTGTTTAGCCTTCTCAGGCCTTAGTATGGGGCTTTGGTATTCTTGAGTTGGGTTTTAATTTAAAAAAAAAAAAAAACAAAAAAAACAAACAAACAAACCAAAAAAAATAAACCACAAACCAAGCAACACTTGCTCCATCTAGTGGCACTTTCTCCAGGCAGAGGAAAAAAAGAAAAAAAAAAACAGCTGACACAGTGACAAGAAGAGAAATCTCATATCAAAATTAGGAATATTTCCATTCAGATAACTTGGCTTGTTTCATAGCTCTCCCCTTTAACAACTACATAGAAAGAAGTAAATATTATATTGTAGCTTTTTATCATAAAATAAAAAGAAACTATGAAAAAAGAAATTCACTGTAACTTTTTGTATCATTACCAAACACATGAAAACAAATACTTCACTTTTAATTCTTTGATGATTTATTGTAATAGTCTTTAATGTACTGATTAGCATCTTAAAATAATCTACTTCATCAACAAAATGGCTTGTCTTGCTGACCCATCCTGCTGTAATTGGCTGGTGGTGTCTATTTAGCTGGGCCTTTTACCTGATAGCACGGTTTCAGGTCCCCAAGGGAGAGGTTATTCTTAAACTAATTACACTGACTACATGATGAGCAAAACCTCTTCCAGCCCAGCTTTTCACAATACTCTCTTCATAAGCAGCTGCCAGATCTGTAAATTATTTTTTGATGACAATAACTGAAGTGCTAATGGCTAGAGATTACTGTTTCAGAAATTTATTTATTTTTTTGACTCTCTATCTTCCATATTAGTTACAAGATGTACAAAATGCAATAAAGTAGTCATTCTTACAACAAAAAAAATCAGATGCTGAAGGCACTGTCTTTATATATATATATATATTTTCTGCAACAACCTGCTCTGAAGAAATAGGATTCATACTAACATATCTGTACTCTTCTCAGTCCTTTGATTCTTTCTCATTTCTCTGCTTGGAAACCTGGAGAAATGTTGTCTACAATACCGAACTTGAAATCAGGCATTCCATGTTATGTATTTTGGCAAATTGGATCGGTCACTAAATTTATTCATATGTGTTTCCCTGTCTCTACCATACATGAGGCATTATAGAAATTAATGTTTGAACAGCTATTGAAACTGATTGATACCAAGACATCCTCTAATTCCCTAAATAAACCGGGAGACAAGTTTACTTAATTCAAAGCTTAAAAAAAATGAGAAAAATCTAATTGCTCCATATCAAAATTTTATTTAAGTTGGTTTCAAATAATGCCATTTTTAATTTCCCTTTTTCGTAGAATAGATTAAGTTAAAATGAAAATTACTTAGTGGAATGAGCAGACTATTGAGGAAGGTAGCAGCAGAGTATCATAAGCAATATACCATTTCACAGACGCATGCATGTCATTTCCTGACCAGGCCACACAAAACCAAATCTTGCCTTTCTGTTTGCACTCTATGCTGTGCTTGCTGAGTTGAAGAGAGACAAGAACTCCAAACATACTTTTCAGTGAATGCCTGTTCAACGGGCTCCAGTCAAGCAAGTGCCATTTTTTTGCACTTAGAAAATACATCCTTCAATTAGAAAATATATCCTCAAATGCTGCTTGACAGGTACTAACTCTAACAATTCATGGTGTAATATTCTGCTTACTGAGTACCATGACACTTGTTAGGGCACCTGATTTTAAAGTGTACTTGCCTTTTTAATCAAAGTTCAGTTACTTTAATCTTATTGAGCCCCAAATGTTATGCTTGATTGATTTTGGGATGTCACACTCACAGTATGTTCACAGATTACTAGAAATTCTAGCATGCTGCAATGACAGTCCTTTATTTACCATCTGTAACCAATACAAATTTATTTTCAAATCCTCACACTTTTTCTTTTACTAGGTGAATGAATAACTGACAAAGAGTGATACAGAGAGATAACAGTCAGAAGATTGCAACCAGAACTATTCTTCAATTCTGCAGGTAAACTAAAAAAAATATTGTTTGGTGCTTAACACAATTCACACTTTCTTCTTTCTTGATGGCAGAAAAGGAAGTTTTAAGCTGAAAAATGTAATATTTTAAATCAAAGCAAAGACAATAAATGTTTGAAAAGATTTCAAATAAACATAAAAAGATTTATCTTCCAGTCACAAAAGGGTAGCGAAACCAGTATATGAGATGTGAATTCAGATATTTTCTTTACCTCATGATCGGAAGATTTGGGTTTAAGTGGATTTAAGATGGGATGATGCCCCTACAACACATAGCATCTTTGCTAGAACTTGCATGCATTAGTGGAAAAACTAAAATCTGAACATCCTCCCTGTCAATGAAATAGGGAATGAGTACAACAGATAAACACATTTCCCTCCATTGCAATGAATATTTTATGTAAGCACAAAACATTTGAGATGGACAGCAAGGGATATCCTACAAAAATATTGTGTGATCTGCTATTTGGACAGTCTTCTAAGATGCAGGGTTTTGGATTCCCATCTTTATTCTACTTACAAGATACACAGACAGCTTTAAGGAAAATGGGAATAGTATCCTTCTCAGATGTATAGTATACATCACCGTCCTCAATTCTAGTACCAAATAGCTATCATTACATACACTGGATTAGGTTAGGGGATATCACTGTTCAGGGGTGGGTAGGGTTTTCTTTATTTGAAGTACCTACAAACTGGCTTAAAACCACACCTTTGGCAAAAGTAATCTGTCTTTTAAGAAGTGATATTATAAGGCTTTGGTGCCTACAACTAAACAATTCTATTGGTTTGAAAGGCACTTCAAGAGAGTGCTTATTTTTAATTGCTCAGTGATGTGTTATTCAAATAACTCTTTGGGAGATACAAGTAACCTCTACCTCTGGGAAAAGGATGTAATTGCTGAAATAAGTACATGATGGTCTTCATTTCTGCTCAACTCTATTTTTAAACAACAAAGAGGATGTGTTTGTGAATCACAAATGAGCCAACCAAAGAAATTCATGAATGAAGTGGATTAAGCGGGGGAGGAACTTGTGCAAGTGCATGCCAAAAAATTGGATGCCAACACATTTCAGCAACTATTGCTTTTGGTGTCTATTTTTAGTTTGTTTTGGTTTTTACCTCACTGAAGCAAGTCAAGAAAAGAAGTCAGTTTTTACCTAAGGTACATTAAAATGTACTTAATTTGGCATTTAGGTAACTTTGGTTAATAAAACTATCCTCCAAGAAGATAATGGAGATGCAATGTTTTCTATGATTACTTGTTATTAGATTTACCTTAGATTTATCTTCCTTCAAATCTTTATGAGCAGCTTTTGTACAAAGTTTAACAATGCTGAAATCATCTAAACACTTCACATTTTCAGTGTGGTTGTCTAGCAGTCCAATTAGCTACCACTTACACTAGAATGTTTTGACTTTCTGTTTTGTTTTTGATTAGGCCAAACTGGAAAAGGCTTAGCCATTAAGAGAAGCAAGAGTAGTAAGGATAACTGAAGCCTTATAAACTGAATAGGTGACCTCTCATTAAGTCTGAAAAGGGATAGCACCAAACCAATACAATTCTACTTTTCATTGCTGTGCATCAGAGTATACGAAGGAGTGTTGTATATAACAGGCATATCTGAAGCAGTTTTAAAAAGAAAAAATGTGCCATAAAGAGAATTAAGCCTGTAGTCTTTTCGTATATCTCAGGTGAATCTCCTAAAGCTTTTTTCCACAGGCAGGAGTGGCAATTCTCCTCCAGATTCCCAGCATCTTGAGCTATGTGGAGCCTTCCCATTAGCTTTCAGCCTAAACTTCTATTGTGTTCCCATACCCATCCCAAAAAAGTGAATGTAACTCTGCTTACTACCTTATTCACTTTATTAAGTATAAACACAATTACTCCATCCTTGGCTGAAAAAGTCTTTTCTACCTTTTTTCAGTTGCAAAAGCTTGCGGTTTCTAAATCCAGCAGCCTGGAAGATGACTGTCTCACATTCCAACGTGAATGTCAGCGCAATTCTGCATGCACAAAAGCAGACTTCTGAATTCAGGATGAAGTTTTCAATTACCTTCTCATGGCTCCCAGGTACACTCTTGGTTTTCTGCCTCCATAAAACCCCTGATCTGTTGCGGTAAGAATCACTTCTGTGTCAGAAAAAGTCTCATTATCACTATACTTCTGAACTTCATCTCAACACCTCTTCTCCTCTTTGTTTTCACTGTGGATATCATTCATATTCTGGCCTCATAGCCAAAAGATTTCATTTATTCACTGAATAGTGGTTTTCTGCCATTTGTCTGCAATTTATGTCATGTTATCAGCTCGATTTTTTTTTCTCTCACACACACTTTGAACATCTGAATGCATTACTCTTCTAATCTTATGTATCTCAAAGCATTAAGAAGTTCATGATGCTTTTTCTGCTACAAATTAAAGAAAAAATTTTTAAAAATTAAAAAACAAAACAAAAACGAGCAAACAAACAAAAAAACTCGCCCACAAAACCGACCCCTCTAATTTAGCTTCTGTCTCTCCTTAAGTTACATTTGACAGACTACTGATATAAGCTCCCTGACAGCATTAAAACAAAATAAATTTCTCAAGTGGTTTCCCAAAAAATCAACAGTGTCAAAAGCTGATGTGAGAGAAATGGGAGATCACTATTAGTTTCTGAGTTCCTGTTCATCTGGATGGAAATAACATAAATAGTAATTTTCTTAACTTAGCAGAAATGAGACTGAAGTGTCAAAGATAATGGAGGTGCCATATTATTGCCAGAAACTCATACTCATGCTGAAGGGATTGATTCTATGATTCTATATAAACACAAGATTTAAAGAAAGAGTTGCAGTCAATGGCTCAATGTCCAGCTGGAGACCAGTAACTAGTAGTGCCCTTCAGGGATCGGTGTTGGGACCAGTCTTGTTCAACATCTTTGTCGGTGACGTGGACAGTGGGATTGAGCGCGCCCTCAGCAAGTTTGCCAATGACACCAAGCTATGTGGTTTGGTTGATACACTGGAAAGAAGAAATGCCATCCAGAGGGACCTTGACACACTTGTAAGATGGGCCTGTGCGAACCTCATGAAGTTCAACATACTGAAGTGCAAGGTCCTGTCCCTGGGTAGGAGCAATCCCAGGCACAGCTACAGGTTGGGCAGACAAGAGATTCAGAGCAGCCCTGCATAGAAGGACTTGGGGGTGCTGGTCAATGAGAAAATGAACATGAGCTGGCAGTGTGCGCTCGCAGCCCAGAAAGCCAACTGTATCCTGGGCTGCGTCAAAAGGAGCGTGACCAGCAGGTCGAAGGAGGTGGTCATGCCTCTCTATTCTGCTCTCGTGAGACCTCACTTGGAGCCCTGTGTACAGTTCTGGTGTCCTCAACATAAAAAGGACATGGAACTGTTGGAACAAGTCCAGAGGAGGGCCACGAGGATGATTCAGGGGACTGGAGCACCTCCTGTATGAAGAGAGGCTGAGAAGGTTGGGGCTGTTCAGCCTGGAGAAGAGAAGGCTGCGTGGAAACCTCATAGCAGACTTCCAGTATCTGAAGGGGCACTATAGGGATACTGGGGATGGAGTATTCATGAGGGACTGTAGTGACAGGACAAGGGGTAATGGGTTAAACTTAAACAGGGTAAGTTTAGATTGGATATAAGGAAGAAATTCTTTACTGTGAGGGTGGTGAGGCACTGGAATGGTTTTCCCAGGGAGGCTGTGAATGCTCCATTCCTGGCATTGTTCAAGTCCAGGTTGGACAGAGCCTTGGGTGACATGGTTTAGTGTGAGATGTCCCTGCCCATGGCAGGGTTGTTGGAGCTAGGTGATCTTAAGATCCTTTCCAACCCTAACTATTCTATGATTCTACAAATCTGTCTCAAGCTTTCCCTTAAATCTTTTCTGATGATTAGCAGACACTGGCAGAAACAAGGACAGATCAACAGATTATTCAGATTTCACGGGTATCTCTGGATCAAGTTCCACCCAAGGTCTTTTGGTTATGAGATGCAGTATTTCGTAGTCATGTATCAAGCAAGAAGACAAAAGAAGAAAGAAGAATAAAATGTCAAATTTTTTAAATGATAGAATTTTACAATAAACTGCCCTTATGGGTCGTATGAGATCCTATGCTTTTCAAGGGCCTGGAAAGTGGGAGACATGAGATTTATTTTGAAACTGCAGGTAAGAAAAAGCAATTTAGATTCATCTTGAAAAGATGCCATGAGGAGCTTCAGGGACAGCCTCACCCAAGTCAGGTGAATGGGTATTGGAAATTCATTATTGAGACATATACAAATTCTGAACACTAGAGGGGAAAAAACAAACTATTCATGTACCTTATTGACTCATAAATAGAACCTTGCCATCTCTGGCCTGCATAATGAAAACTTTTCTTCAGCATTCCAACTGCAATTAAAAAAAAAAAAAACCCAAAGCTAAATACAATGTTATTCTGCATGTAATGATACTATGATAAAGCGTACTGTGCTTTTGTATTGAAATCAATAGCTCACAAAGCCATTTGAAAGGAATACTTTTAAAACATGACCTGTAATTAGCTATTTAATGTTATTGACGCAGCAGGCTGCAAAGGACAAGAATTTAAACACTAATGAAATGAGTGAAAAGGGATTAGATATTCATTTGAACATCACAAATAACCAGTGTTGTAAATGTAGGCCTTCTGCCAAGCACTGGCTGGCAGCAGCAAGGATTAGAGTCAGCTTTGAGGGGTCCTTATTAAATTATGCAAGTAACAGTGAGTAAAACCACCACCACAGAAAATGGATATTTTGCAGTGTGTAAATTATATCACAGACAGTGTAGTGTGGGGGGTAGCACTTCCCCATTCAATGTCAGAGTCAAGAATGCTCCAACATAAAAAAAAAAATAAAATAGTGTTATTCTTAAGAAGAAGAGAATGAACATGATATATGGATTTGAACAAACCAGTTTTTCTCCAGAGAGCAAAACTCCCATCCCAGAACATATCTCCCAGTCCTGCAAACGTGACTGACAGTGGGTAAGGAAGCCAAGGTTCCTTTTTTTGCCTAGGCACAGCATTTTGACCTTTCTGTTCTCCCAGCTCCATCTGTTGTGGTCTACTGGGACACCTTTCACAAAAACTCTATTAGTGTATCTGTTCAGGAGTATAACAGCCTTGAGTATCCACAGCATCTTCCTTACTTCAAAAGAAGGAATCCCAGTTTATGACTCCCTTTTCCTAAAAAAAAAAAATGCAGACACACACACAAGAGCAAACACTGAAACAATCTCGTTTCAAAAACTGACTTTTACATATTTTCACCTGAGAACTGTCATTTAAAGAGGATGGGTAGACAAGGCAGCTTTCCAAAATATAATCTAAAAAAAAAGGAAAAACCTAAGTGGTGTCACAAATCGCATCTTTTCTATATTTAACAGCAAAATCCTCCTCCTGGATCTCAAACCATAAGTGTAAATTATGCCTGGAGAAGGGAAGGCTGCTTGGAGACATAATAGCAGACTTCCAGTATCTGAAAGGGGGTTATAGGGATGCTGGGGATGGACTATTCATTAGGGATGTAGTGATAGGACAAGGGGTAACGGATTAAAGCTTAAACAGTGAAAGTTTAGACTGGATATAAGGAAGAAATTCTTTACTGTAAGGGTGGTGAGGCACTGGAATGGGTTGCCCAGGGAGGTTGTGAGTGCTCCATTCCTGACAGTGCTCAAGGCCAGGCTGGATGAGGCCTTGGGTGACATGGTTTAGTGTGAGGTGTCCCTGCCCATGGCAGGGGGGTTGGAACTAGATGATCTTAAGGTCTTTTCCAACCCTAACTATTCTATGATTCTATGCTTGCAAAGATGGATTCACTGGTTTGTTCTGCTGGTGTCATTTGCTGCCATCAGGAACCCTTTCTCCTTGTGAACCTTCATTCTGATATCTTCTTTTGAACTGGTTAATATAATTAAACAGATTTTGAAAAGCATATTCATATTTTTTACTCTTTAAAACCTAAGTCACTCTCCAAAGTAGTTGCCTGCTTTTTTGGCTGAGGCAAATGCCAGAAAAAAGCCTGGAAGATGAGCTGCGATGGCCAGATGCCTCTGCTAAGGTGCATAGAAATGACCACAAGGTATCTAAGGAAAAACAGCACGGAGTAAGAAGAGCAGTTTTGCCTACAGAAAGCATCCAAAAATGACAGCTAACACTAACAAGAGGTTACAGCAACAACAACAAAAATATAATCTACCTTACACTAATGCTCAATGTAGGAAAGGAAATAACTTGTATTTCTGTTAAATATCATCAGGAGGAAATCTAACATAATGTCTCATTTCTATATACGTTCTTCCCTGCTCCCAACTTCTCAGCATAGCTGCAGGCACCTAAGAATCAAGACAGAACATCAGCTATGCCTACAAGGTGAAGGCTGTAAAGAGGGGACAAGTTTTCCCAAGTAACAGACCATAAACTAATTTCTGTTTTCAGATGTTTCCAGAGCACAGCCCCACACATAGCACCCTTGTAACAAAAGTCACAGAAATGATCAAGACTTCCATACAATAGGTGTTTGACAGGAATATGCTTATCCAGCTGGTGGCAAAAAAATCTCTCATATATGTATGCCTCTCTGTATTCTTCAGGTAAAAGAACAGCTTACAGCAAAATTTACCTCATATCGTATGATTTCCACTGCGATAGTATTTATTGCAAAATAGCTTCTAATTCTTTAGTCTTTAATAGAACAATACTTACCCAAGTTCAACTATTTCATTTGTAATATAAAGAAAGTTTAAGTATAAATGGCGCAAAACAAAAGCAATCCTGTTTCTGTAAAATACTGGTAATGAATTGAAATGCTAAGGTACAAGTCAGGCATTGAGTACAGATTATATATTTCTAGAATTACTGAAAATCTGTTAAATGTTCTCCTGTAAAATGATGCACCCAAAGAAGTTCCAGGAAAAGAAAATGTCAAGTGCAGCATGATTAGAAATGACAAAAACAGATGCTGCAAGAAAAATAATGAAAATAAAATTAAAAAAAGAAAAGAAAAACACCAAAAACTACAGAGCTCAGAAAATACATATCTATGGATACACAGATAGAAATACATATATACATATATATTCATATCTTAATGCCAACATGTAGTACACGGAGTTCTGCTGCTTATTTCACTATTCTTTTGACAAACGTTGTAAATTAGGATCTATTAGATTATAGTAAGGTATGAAATTTGTCTCTCTGTAATGTTTCCCAAGAGTTAGCTATAGCATGAAAGTAGGAATTAACATATATCACAACTACTACAGTATGAAATGTTAATTAGGTTTTCAATCACAACTACAAGTGTTCATTGGCCAAAGTTCATGCAAGACGTGTTTGTGAAAAAATGGGAAGAAGTTGTAAAGTTGTTTCTGTTTCTCAAGAAGAGATTCAGTAGTGGGTACCAGTACCTGAGAGAGAGAGAGAGAGTGGGAGGGAGTCAGAAACGGAGTAACTGATGAGGGAAAAAATTGATCAGTATGAAGGAGAAAGAAAGAAAGAAAATAGATGTTGAGGCCCAATCCAGATAAGCGTGAATTCCCGTGCTGTATCTCCGCCAAATCAGTTTTCACATTCAGTTACACTTGAACTGTAATAGACAAAAGTTTAAAGCATAAATATTACATATATACCCAAGCCTTGCACTTCATAATTGTTAAACTTTTCTGTCTCTTACCAGAAACATCATTTTTCAAAAAAACCACCAAACTATTTGAATATAATTACTCACAAACAGCTTATAGAAGGTGCATTTTGAAGTTTTGATAAATAAGTGTGTGATTCAATTAAAATTGATTTTGCAGACTGTCAGAGACTAATTGTGTCCACAGAGACAAGTTACCAAAACAATCACCAGTTTTGCAGAGTATTTAATTCTGTCTGACTCATTTCTGCTTTAATTTTCTTAGCAAAAGAGGTTTTAATTTTTTTTTAAACTACCTTTTTTTATTTTACAGTGTAGCTTATACTCATGCAAAAACTTTAAAACATGGCTGAAAAAGCATCTGGTCTGACAAACTAATGTTTGTTAGTTTGCTCTTGTAGAACACCATTTTGGTGCTGAACCCACACATTGTTTAAATGATGTGCAGCTTTAGAGACAGACTAATGCCAAGAATGTTAATGAAATTATGTTTTAATTAAAAAAAAAAAAAAATCAGGGTTACAGCTAGATAGGGGCCTCTAACTGGATTTTTTCCTGAGTCGTATAACAGACTGCCAACAATAGAAGTGAGTAACATTTCAGCAAGGTAACAAAGAAAAGCATAAAGATGTTCAAGAACATGATGGGCTCGAGATCTAAATGTCAGAAGACACTGTCTAGCCCTTGCCCCATGATATTAAGGAGTTCAGACAACATTTTTAATCCAGTTCTGCCTCCTGAAATTTGTTTCACTGAATTTTGTACTATCCCAACTAAAGCAATAGTGCTAAAATTATCTGAACTCATCCCAGCATTCCTTTCACGTTTGTAACCATAATAACATCTTGCTCACAGCAAACACTGAAAATGGGTAACTACTCTGACATGAAAACAAGACCCAATACTACTTTAAGCATGCCAACTGATATTTTTGTGTTTTAAACTTCACATTATTGCAGCAACTTATATACTGACTGCTTGGAGTTGCACATTCCCTTCATTAGCGAGCAATCTCTCAACCAGGTTAAAAGTTTTAGATCATTTTATCAGAACTTGCTAGTCAAAAGGTTTAGCTGCTACAGTGTCAAAAGCTACTTTCCTTCCTTCTCCAACCATTTAATTTCTTTCTTAATTGAGGTGCTCTAACATCAAACCATTAGGGTAGAATATTATTCCAAAGAGAAAGACAGCAGCAATCTTCAGAAAGAAAATGGAGTTTGGAAGAGAAAATTATTTTATCAAATATTTTGTTAAAATGTTTATTTTTGTTGATAATGTCTATAAACTTTTCCTATGGCTTTCAAAATACTGTTTCTAACCAACTGTGTTTAGAATTCTGTGTATGCACTCATGTTTCTCACCTGAAGACCCACACTGAAGTGCAATATTATGAGGCAAAATTTCAGAAAATCATGTTCCCTTCTCTGCTGAAAGAGCTGTTTTTCAATTCTGCATGTTTCCCTTACAGGGTCAGGCAGGAAACTACACAAGTTTTGAGGATGCTTCCTTACAAACCACAATAAGGCTCATGTTGCAACCAATTGATTAATTCTGATGTGTGGGAAAGAAATGGTGATTTGCCTGGATAGTGCACCATTTTTTCTGATACCTCATCGAGTACCTCTACAAAGTACTGTACTACAAAGTACATTCTCTGCTTCCCTTAATAGCTCAATCTCTTCAGACCTCAGGCATACGCCAGAGAAATCTGACAGTATTTGGAAACTCCACAAGTCATTTTCAGCTGGGACAGAGGACAGAGCATAAAGTGGGGATTAAAATACTCCAGCTACCACTCTCAGCCACCATGGTATAGCTATTAACCTCTATTTCTGTGGCCAGATAGGTAGACAGCAGGCTTGTTGTATGGGTGGGTGGCTGGTTGCCCATGCAGTGTGCCCCAAGCTTTCACCATCCCCTCACTGTGCCTACATTCACTAAGAAAGTAAGAGGATATTTGTCACTGGAGGTGTTTTCCACAGCAGCATGGGTGTTTCTTGGTCTTGGTTTTTGAGGACAGAGACTCAATGGTGTGAGCAGGAAGCAATGATGTAGGACAGGGAAGAAGCAAATTTCAAAAGCTTTGAGAAATATCAGTTCAGCTTAAAAATGCCTCAGAAATCAAAACGAGTAGGAGAAAAAATAGAAATCACTAGAGGCACAAAAAATTGGATTAGTTTAGCCTGTTAATCTGTAATAAGAAGTATGGACAGAGTTATCCAAGAAAACTCTCAGTGGGAAACCTTTAGAATTTATGATTGAAGCAAAAAGGCAGCTGTGCCATTTGGAGTGTTTCCTGGCTCAAAAAAAATGACAAAATTCAGAAAGCACTGACTGACAGTCAATGCAGGACTTCAAGAAGCAAACAAAAAGAAAAGAATAAAAATTTCATATGGGTAATAAAGTTTTCAATCTCTGCAGGAAGTGGAAAGATATTCCTTCACAGTATTACAAAGATACTGTGCATCTTCAGCCCCTTCTTTACAAGAAGTATGTTAATTAAGTTATTTAAAAATCAACAAAAAATACAATGTAATTCATGTGCTTTGAATGAGAAGACACTAAGAGACAGGTAGTTGGCAGTGAAGGGCTTTTGTCTCTGTGCTGGATTTGACAGCGATAGAGTTAATTGTCTTCAGAGTAGCTTGTAAGGGACTATGTTTTGTATTTATGTTGGAAACAGCTTTGATAATTCAGGGATGTTTACATTATTGGTGAGGAGTGCTTACACAGAGTCAAGACCTTTTCTACTTCTCACATCTCCAGCTATTAAGTTGAGGATGCACAAAAAGTCTGGGAGGGGGCACAGCAGGACCCCAACTGATCAAAGGGATCACCATATAATGTCATGCTCAGCAATAAAAGCTGGGGGAAGAAGGAAAGGATGTTCAGAGTTATGGTGTTTGTCTTCCTAAGTCACCATTATGCCTGATGGAGCTCTGCTTTCTTGGATATGGCTGAACACCTGCCTGACAATGGGAAGTTGTGAATGAATTCCTTGTTTTGCTTTGTTGGCACACATGGCATTTGCTTTACTTATTATCCTGTCTTTATCTCAACCCAAGAGTTTTCTTACTTTTATCCTTCTGATTCTCTCTCCCATCCTGCTGTGGGCAGGGTATGAGCAAGTAAATGGCTGGCTAGGGCTTAGTATTGACTAATGGGCTGAAGTTTTCCTATATTCACATGTGTGAAAAGTAAAACCAAAGATACCGCATTCTGTTACTCAATTGCTATATAATTTCAAAACTTGCATCTCTATACCAACGTAAACTCTTCCGAGATTCACCTGAAATTTTAGAGTTCAAAATAGAATTTGTTTAATTTTAAATGTTACTTGGGGACATTGCTGCAGGCAATAATAATGATCTGGAGCTTGAGAATTTACTAACATGAGGATCAGACCTGCTAGTCTATGTTCTTCACTTCCACAAGACAAATCGTTTGTGTCAGAATACATCAAAGTAGCCAATTTGCAATAACAAGAAAATTATATTAATATTGTTTTTACTGCCTAACCCTTTGGCTGCATTACAGAACAGGGCTTATTATCTTCAATAGGCTGAAAGTAAATAAATTATGTAGATAGTAAATCTAACTTAATAACTGAGTCAGGAAAAGTTTGGCATCATTAAATTATTTGTGTGTAGTAAAGGAAAGAGAGAATTCTATGCATCTCACACAAATGTTAATAGAAGTATGAAATTAGCAGATGCCTGATCATATGTTTTGTTTGCTTAGGCTGTGTTTTAGAAAACTCTAGTTAATACATGTCTGTAACAATAAAGCTCATACATTGCAGCTATGCAAAACTTTTTTAAGAATCTATGTAATCTAGTAAATTTTCAAATCTATATATTGAAAAGTGATCAGATAAATACTGATATATTAGATCTGGTAAAATAAAATCTTCTCACATAAATGAAACTAAGTGGTTACATCACATCAAAGGCCAGAAGCACTAGAAAAAAAACAGATCCTAGCTTCTCAGTGCGAACATTTTAATACTGATGAGTCATGCAGCATGAGATGAAAACTACTTTAGAGCAAATTCTGCTCAGCACTAAACTACAGCTGATGCTAGAACCTAAGAGTAGCTTTCAGAGATAAGGTTTTACAGTGTATCTTCTATGTTAGAAAGAAAAAAGGAGGAAAAAATAAAAACAAACAAACAAACAAACTTAAAAGGAATTTAGAGGTTTTCTTTCTTGTGTCTACAAAAATCACTCCAGCAACTTGAAGGAAGGCAGAAAAAGGGACAACACGAATTCAACTGGTTGCATGGTTTTACAAATTATGCTTTTAAGTACAAATAAGGCTCTCCAAGAACAACATATAAGTTGGGTCTTTTCTAAATTCCCAGAGTGGTTCAGAGGGAAAGCTATCTATATTAAACAAATATCCAGTTCTTAGAGCTCAGTCAACCTACACAGTCCAGCAAAAACGCTTTTTTAGAATTCGCAATAAACTGGGAGACTTCCTACATTTATGTTTTTTTTAAAACTTAATAAGCAGAAAAATGTTTGGTTTGAATATCGACAGTTTACAAGTGGTGCTGTCAACATAGACATTACACAACTGAGTCTTGGGTGACATAGTTTAGTGTATGGTGTCCCTGCTCATGGCAGGTGATACTCAGGTAGACTCCGCAACTCGTTAAAGTTGTAAAGTAGGTATGCTTTATTCAGCACTGAGGCGCATGGGAGATTGCTACTCCAAAAGCATGTGTGTCTCCACGTTGCTCCCCTCTACATTTATCCTCTAGACTATTATATATGCATTAAATCACAATTAGATCACACAACACACTTATATGTATTCATGACCTATCCCGTCTCGTATTATTATGAGGTAAGAGGTCCTTGCTTGCATAGTGTCTCCTGGTGGTAGTGGGCGAGGGTCTCAAGATGAAGTAAACAAGTCTTCCTTGAACTTTTCACCTCTGGTCATTGTGCATGTTCCCTGGTGATTTAGTCACTGTCCAAACCGCAAAGCTGATTTCCGCTGGCTTAGGGGTCCAGAGAACAGGAACCAAGTTGTTGTTCCTTCCTCTTATCAATAGTCTTGGTCCTCCCACCCTGTTCCGGCAAGCATGATAAGTGTTGAGCACGCATTCATCGAATAGGCATGAGTAAACTGTAACATGTTAAGCAAGCGACTTAACCCTAACCCTCCTGTACATCAGTTAACCCTTCACATCACAGGGGTGTTGGAACTAGATGATCTTAAGATCCTTTCCAACCCTAAATATTCTATGATTCTATTACTGGTATATGTTTCCTGTGTTGACATACATAAGAATGTATGTATTATCTGACAATTCTGTATGTGGAATAAAGCTATTAATAGACAATGGAAATTTGTAGAAGTTGTCCTGGGTTCAGCAGTAGCAGTCACTTTTTCTCCTTCTTAGTAGCTGGTGCAGTGCTGTGGTTTTGACTTTCAGCTTGGGAATAATACTGATAAAGCCGATGGTTTTGGTTGCTGGTCAAAATGTTTACCCTGACCAAGGACTTTGTGAGTCTTATGCTCTGCCAGGGAGGAGGAGAAGCCGGGAGGAAGCAGGGACAGGACACCTGACCCAAACTAGCCAAAGAGGTATTCCATACCACAGCACGTCATGCCCAGGATGTAGAACTGAGAGTTCCCCTGAAGGGCTGGATCACTGCGGGGTGGGGGTGAGGTACCAGTTGGTGAGCGGTTGTATTCTCTTCCTTGTTATTTCCTTTATCATTATTATTATTGGTGGTAGCAGTAGTGATTTGTGTTATACCTTAGTTATTAAACTGTTCTTATCTCAACCCGTGGGAGTTGCATTTTTTTGATTCTCCTCCCTATCCCTCCAGGAGTAGGGGGAAGAAAGGTGGGTGGGGGGGAAGTAGACTGCGTGGTTCTAATTTGTGACCTGGGCTTAAACCACGACAGTTCTTTTTGGCGCCCAATGTGGGGCACGAAGGGTTGAGATAACGACAGATCTGACAGAGGCACAATACTGATTTATTGGCTCTTAAAGTTGTTTCTCTTGATGTCACAGTTTCAGTATGCTGTAGCTTACTTAGAGCTGGTATTTGCTGTGCTAGTGTTTATCAAGTGTGGGCCTTGGGCTAAGGTTCTTGTTTCATTGTATTTTATGGTAATGGCTTGTAATACGGGCGGGCTCCAGCAGCAGGGCGAGATGGACGTGGCCGTGGACTTGTACCTGGCCGTCCCGCTGCTCTTCACTGTCCTGGCCCTCGTCCTCGCGTCCGTCTTCGTGAGGCTGCGGGGAGCTGAGGGAGAGCGGCCCCAGGAGCCGGTGGCGGACGAAGCGGCCCTGGAGAGCGGCCCTGGGAACCAAGCGGCGGTGGGAGCAGGGCCGGAGGCCGGGAAGGAGGCGGCTGCCGAGCAGCGGGAGGAAGTGGTGGAGGAAACGAGCGCCAGGGCCAAGCCCAGCCCTGCGGCGGCCGAGAGCATCCCCCAGCAGCAGCCCACCGAGCCCTACGAGACTGATCCCCAGGAGGATGCAGGAGACCCCGCAGCATTTCCCAGCAAGGCAGAGGAGGAAGATCTGGACTCGGAAAAAGGGAAGCTGGTGGTGAGAGAGCCGGTAAGCACAGCAGCTACAACAGTCCCAGTGACAAGTACAGCAGCATCATTTGAGAGTTTTGACGGGTTTGAATGGCCTTTGGGTACCCTTGGGACCTGCCTGTTGATTGTGATGGGGATCACCATATTGGCACACACACAGCATGAGTTCTACCACTGACCATTTTGTCTGATCTTGAAAGTTAAGCAGAGTCAGGTTTGGGTCTTGTCTGGGTTTAGACAATACAGGGGGACCGAGAGGTTTTCCCCAAGGCTGGACAGTCATGAGTGGCAGGGTGTGTGGGACAGTATGGGCGAGTATCTAATCCACTGGGCCCCTCCAGTGCTTTGGAAGCGTCGGAGATGGAAGGCAGCTGTGTGGAGTCCCTGACGACAAGTTGCAGAGACTGCTGCAGGGGAGGGTGAATTATTTCGAGCCTGATGGGCCCATGACACTTCAGGCCATCAGGGCAGAGATGCAACATAGAGATGGACTCATGATCGAGGGGTGGACTTTGCAATGGGCCTCTCCTGCTCTGAAAGACTGTCACAAGAGATGGAGCCCACCATCATGGACCGAATGGACTCAGCAGCTTTATGGGGATTGGTCCATGCACTAAGATAAGAGTGCACTGAGATGGAAGTGATGGTATATTGAAAATGTGGGATCTGAGCATGACGTGAATGGTATGGAATAAGGGGTGGATACTGTCCTGGGTTCAGCAGTAGCAGTCACTTTTTCTCCTTCTTAGTAGCTGGTGCAGTGCTGTGGTTTTGACTTTCAGCTTGGGAATAATACTGATAAAGCCGATGGTTTTGGTTGCTGGTCAGAATGTTTACCCTGACCAAGGACTTTGTGAGTCTCATGCTCTGCCAGGGAGGAGGAAAAGCTGGGAGGAAGCAGGGACAGGACACCTGACCCAAACTAGCCAAAGAGGTATTCCATACCACAGCAAGTCATGCCCAGGATGTAGAACTGAGAGTTCCCCTGAAGGGCTGGATCACTGCGGGGTGGGGGTGAGGTACCAGTTGGTGAGCGGTTGTATTCTCTTCCTTGTTATTTCCTTTATCATTATTACTATTGGTGGTAGCAGTAGTGATTTGTGTTATACCTTAGTTATTAAACTGTTCTTATCTCAACCCGTGGGAGTTGCATTCTTTCGATCCTCCTCCCTGTCCCTCCAGGACTGGGGGGAAGAAAGGTTGGGGGGGAAGTGGACTTCGTGGTTCTGATTTACGGCCTGGGCTTAAACCACGACAAAGTAAAGAATAGTACAGACTAGATTCACAATTAAAAAAAAAAAAAAATTTATATATGAAGTGCCGTAACTTTTAGCACTGTTGATTGTAGTCAGAATATTAATTTGTAAAGAGGTTAAGCCTTCAGGATAATTTGTCATAACAGCAGAGATAATTAGCTAAGGTATCACAGAAACAGAAGAAAAGTCACTGTGAAGTCTAAACCACAGATAAACAGAAAAATTATCCAAAAATAAGAGACCAAAACCAAATCTTTTTAAATATCTTTAGTACAGAGATGCTTTAAAGCATGTGTTAGTAGTTTTAGGAATATTAAATCAGAAAAAAAAAAAATCTACTCAACAGCCAAAAATCTCACCAAGCCCACAAATAGCTATACACCTTTATTGTGTAAAATTATGTGATTTGCTTTTTTTCACTTTTACATATTCTATGGAGAAAATGTAAGAAACATTGTAGAAGCTTCCTTTTTGAACTGAACAAAAATAAAAGTAAGACTGTGAGAACACAAGTATTCTTTTCAAAATTATCTCAAAAAATGGTTCTCCTTCTACCATCTTAACACTCAGGCTTGTCACCCTTTACCCCAGCCACGAAATACAGACATAAAAAAAAAAAAAAAAAAAGAAACACACTACACCTCCTCCTCCCCCCCCCCCAAAAAAAAAAAACAACAACCAAACCCTCTCCCCACCCAAAAAAAAAACAAACCACAAACAAAGAATCAAACAAAAACAAAGAAACCAAAACCGCACTGGTACTGTTGTCCACCACATCTTTTTCCAGTGTGGTTCTAGGTTGAACTTCTCTTTGAAATAACTGAAAATAATTTCAAGGTCAGAGATATCAGTTCTACCATTCATAGGATTACAACAATCATATCATTGTGTCACAAATTTTCACCTACAAGACCATGATTTCTTAAGGCACATTTATATCATAATAGTCCTCACAGAAAACAAAATCTCTTCAGATTACCTCCTCTTTCTGAAAAGAGCATGTTCAACTGAATAACTCTTCTAAGCAACAAAAGACATCATGCAGAACACCATGCTTGCTGAAAACAGTTTTGACATCCCCATTCAGAAACTGGATTACAAGGTTCTTGTGTTACTTTTACCCCTTCCCCCCAAAGGGAATGACTCTTTGATTTTGGAAGTTTTAAAATAATTTGTTACTTTATAAAAAAATAATTGCTTCTGTCCTGGGTTCAGCAGTAGCAGTCATTTTTTCTTCTTCTTAGTAGCTGGTGCAGTGGTGTATTTTTGACTTTCGCCCTGGGAACAGCACTGATAACACCGATGTTTTCAGTTACTGCTCAAATGTTTACTCTGACCAAGGACTTTCTGAGTTTCATGCTTTGCCAGGGAGGAGGGGAAGCCGGGAGGAAGCAGAGACAGGACACCTGACCCAAACTATCCAAAGAGGTATTCCATACCACAGCACATCATGCCTAGGATGTAACTGAGAGTTACCCAGAAGGGCTAGTTCACTGCTCGGTCGGGCTGGGTATCGACAGGTGGTATTGTATTCTCTTCCCTTGTTATTTCCCTTATCATTATTATTATTGGTGGTAGCAGTAGTGATTTGTGTTATACCTTAGTTACTAGCTGTTCTTAACCCATGGGAGTTACATTCTTTCGATTCTCCTCCCCGTCCCTCCAGGAGCGAGGGAGGGGGAAAGAAAGGGAGGGAGTGAGGGAGTGGACTGTGTGGCCGACTTACCGATAGGGTTTAAACCACGACAGAGACATAAAAGCAACTGCTATCTTTAAAACATTACAAATTTGGGGATTTAAGTGGTTTCTGAAGCAGACAATATATTATTATCTGCAGCCCAACAAGATGCCAGACAGTTTGCAACTGAGCAGGAAGAATCACACTTGGGATAGGTACCATGGGATTTACTAGGTGAAAGAACTTGAAACACTTGAAAGAACTGTAATCATTCAGTTAGCTTGAACAAACAAGACAAATACAGAAGAACATATCAAAACTTTCATCCAAACTAACATTTTGGCTAAAGCATCATACATTCAAACTTGGGATACAGACATTCATAGTGCTAGAAATAAATTTGTAACAAATTCAAAATTAGAATACAAAAAATAGAAGCCAGACAACTCCATTGGTGACAGTCATGAACTCCTGAGTATAATTTTTTCAAAAATATTCCTCTATGAGATTAAATGTGAGATCCACAGAGAACCTTACAGCAATTTTAGTTCCCTCACACTCAGAAACAAGTCTAAAAAAATCTTGCCCGAACTCATGAGTGTTTGATTTTAGGTGGCGGATTCCACAGACAACGGAAGATCTGCTCAGGCACACTGTTAGATCTTGTTTTGTTCATGAGGAGTAGACCCTCTGAGATTAGCAAAACAAGCTCTTTCCATCAACATCTCCCAAGACAGCAGACATACTTAAAGCTAGCTAAGCACACATTTGTGTTAACATAGGTCACAACACGTAGTTTTGTCATAATATGAAGTGGCTTCCTCCCTTTTAAACAAAATTTAACATTGGGACCATCAATCTGTAATGTAAATCACAACACTTTTTACTCAGCTACAAGTATTTGAGCTCACTGTTCCCACAAATATTATACCAAATCACGGACTACTGCAAAATCCTGGGAATAAAAAATTGAATGCTTGACCATCTCATTGTTTTTAGCTTTGTGCAAAAAGAGTTCAGTTGTCCTGCATCAGGGTAAGTAGGGGTGTTCTGTACCAAACCAACACTGATTTCAGTGCCAGTCAGGGTATTAAAAGAATGGCTCTTGCGACTGGGCCTTACTGAGCTATTTCAGCAATGCAACAATGTAATAAATCCATCTTCATTTATTGGTTCCATTCACCTTACAGCTAATGCTGTTACTGACAGAATTCAATTTGTACTTGTTCTCACGGTTAGAGACTATCTTTTCCACCACATATTTTAACATGCAGGACAAAAATCGAGCTTCAGAAAAAGAAGCGACTGCAACAGCACCAGACAGAACCCACTTGTGAATCAGCTTGACATTTGCTCTAGACAGCTATTTTGAAGCACAGCTGTTTAACTTTGGACCACATGATTAGACTCATAATAAGTATTTACAGAGAAAGCCTCTGGTGGCTTTATGTCATGTCCACAGCAGAAAAATGACAGGTATTTCTGCATCAGATTTCCCAATGAAATATTTTTGCAGTCCTTGGAGTGGTGAAGGCAAGGGGAAAGAATGAAAATACTGTTTCCTGACCAGTTTCTCCACTCTCACTCTTAATCATTTTTGAGACTTCAAGATTTCATTATTAAATGTGCCAACTATGATTGTATTAGTCAGCAAAGCCCTAGTCAGCAGAGATAGTCTGGTAATTTTGGCATTACGGAGAGTTGGATAGTGCTTCATGTTATGGAGCTGTAAATATCAAAGTTACTCTTGCCAGCCTTCTCTAAAGTAAACATGACAGCTTGGATTTTTTTATATGAAGTATAATACGACATCAGGTTGAGCAGCTGGATAGGCTAAAGCTTTAGCTTCTCACAAGGTTTTCTGAAATATTAAATCAGGAATTTATTTACAATATAAGGAATTTTTTTTCTAGTTCCAGTCAAAAATGTCTTTTTTTTTTTTTTAATAAATATATGCCTGTGCATATGGGGATTGTGTGTATATGTGTACACATATTGATAACATATATGGGCATGGTTTTTGCATGTATCCATGTATGAGTTGTGGGAGTGGGGGTGCAACATCTCACACACACAGAGAAATCACTGAAAGCAGGTGTTTGGGGTTAGGTTGGGGTTTTTTTTAATTCAGTGAGGATTTGAGATACCTGTCAGATTCCTGACTTAGCACCCTTACTAAATTTTCTGTAAATTTCTATCAGGTTTTGTCTACTCTGAAATCAAACATCTGTTCTGGCATAATCTGCAGAGATGCAAGCCTGGAGCTGGGCAGCATTTGCCTTTCTGGGCAACTACAAAATAGTACCTGTCACATGTAGAAGGACACATCAGACCCTCTCTCTGCATCCCCTTAGAGATGGACTACAGGGAGGGAGGAGAGAAGAAGATGGGAAGGAGGGAGATCAGGAAGAAAGCCCTGATGTCAGCACCTCCCATCTGAAGCCAGGTCAGATGAGGTGCTTGGAGCGGGCTCTGGAGAGATGTCAGGAGCCCTGAGGGAAGACCTGGTACACTCCGAACCCCAAGCCCCTGTACTCTCCATCAGACACCACCAGGTGAGCCCAGGATACCTATAGGAGATGATCAGGAAAGCAGAGGAACCCTCTGCAAGTCTTCGACACTGCCGACCCTAGCACCCTTCTTGTATCCACAGCCCTAGGACAGACACTGACAGGACCCACAGCACCACCAAGCTGGACAGAGGAGCAGGAGACCTGAAGAGTGCCCAGCCTTCCTGGACCCCTTTGTCCTTTATTAATATTTCCCAAGGGCTTCTTCCAAACAAAGTCAGCCCCCTGGAAGTCTAAGATGGAGGTTTTCCTGATCTTCTTCCTGACTTTTCCAAGGACTGAAAATTCTATCGTTTCCTGATCTCTTTGTCCAAGGCAGTCTCAAACAATCACATCACCCACCAGCCCTTCTGTTTGCAAACAGCAAATCTAGCCAGTTGGCTACCCTAGTTGGCTCACTAGCCAGCTGAGTTAGGAAGTTATTCTATTGTAAGGTTCAATACAAGGTATCCAACAGCCTAGTACCAACTTAGCCCACCAGAGGAAACAAATAGATGTCACTTGAACAGCCTACTTTTCAGGACATTTTGGTTGTTGGTGAAGGAGATTAGGGTAAAGAAAGAGACTGGCTAGAGTTCTAGACAGCTTCCTCTTCTACAAGGTGGAGTGGCACATCTTTATCCCAGCACTACATCATGGAAGGTCTGTATGTGTCATAAGAGGCAAGTATTACATGATCCCACCTTCACTAGACATATGAAAGGTGTCTGCAGGAAAATTAAAATCTGTAGTTCTCTCATCTCCTGAAAAAAAAGTCACTGCTGGTAGAAAATCTTATGTAGAAGTAGAATCTTTTACTGAACATCTGCACCCCCTGCTAAACTTGGCCACATTTACCAAAGATGATCATCATACTTGCCTCATAAATATTTACATAACCTATAAAAATGTTTACAGACTCACTCACAACTTCAGTAGCATCTTGGAATACATCCTGCATAACATCTTAACCCATTTAGCTCCCTGTGGCTTAATAGCTAGCAGTACAAATTCTTGCCAAGTATAAAAAATACAGTTAAAAGATAATTGAACAGTAGAGCTGTACCTGTCATCACAAAAGCAGAAAGAGTTCTATCCAGATGATTTATCTGAACACGTTTTTACAGTTATGGTCCCACTTAAGAAATGTGTCCTGGCCTGGGCTTAAACCACGACAGAATGGGATCCCCAGACTCATAAACCACACTTCAGTTTCATTAGTGGAGAAACTGACCAATTATAACATGGAAATCTTTAGAAAAAAAGAACCCGAGTGAAATAATAGTTGTTTGAGTTTTGCAAAAATACAGGTAACTGGTACAACTCCTAGTTTGCCAGCAGAAAGCTAACCAACTTTTTTTGATTCAATGCTGCATAGTCAGTTTTTTGGCCCTGGTATTGTAACATTGCTTTTTTAGTGCTAGAATATCGGTAAGTGTGAGTCAACATGGACAGTTTTTCTCCTGTAACTGCTGCCAAGAACCTTGCTCAGTAAACACCAAGTCCTTTGATGCAAATCCTCTTCATACATGTCTTTGAATGTCCATCAGCAAGGTGGGTGAAGAGGAGAGGTGAAGAAGAGAGTAGAAACTAAAGCTTTCAAAGCAGTTTATAACAAATCAGACAATGATATTTGAAAAAAAAATTATCTCTGCATTATTACTTTTAAAGTGAATTTACAAAACATTATAACAAAATCTGGTGAGAGAAAGCCTATGGAAGTCAAGTTTTAGTCTGTACTGGTATATTTAAGAGAGATCAGGAGATTAAATGTATGTCTATTAGACAACTTACTTTGCAAAGCTGCAGCACTGCTGGACACAATCTGGCTGTTACTTCATGTATTTATTTGGTTTTAGTTGTTACAGTTCCAGTTAAACATAGATAAACTAAAAGCTAGATCGTTCATTCACCTGTAATTTTTGTTATTTTTGTTTATTTATTTATTTATAGCCATAGATCACACCAAACAAAAAGCACTGATTTTAATACCCACAGAGTGCCTCTTCATGCCTCATCAGTAGGATGGAAAGTTTAAGGGTAGCCAGTTCTATAATTAGCAAGCACAGCAATTGCCTTGCTTTTCACACTTGCTAGAAGGCATATTCCAGATGGGCTTGAAATTAATGACACAATACGTGTACATCAACATGCCCTTCTAATCTATTTTTTTTTTCCTAATACCTCAGCCTGCTGCTATAGTCCTGCATCTTCCATTGAGCTACTAGGATACATTTTCACTTATGTACAACCTGTAAATATAATCTCAAGAGTTTTTGCTTTCTGCTGTGAATATCATCCACAGCTTCAGTTTAGTACCATCTGCTATACACCTTAGGAATTCTAAACAAAAGCCTTTTCCTTCAAAACAGCAATAATTTGGAGGCATAAAATCCCCTACTGTGTTGGTATAATTTGGAAAGAATCACACAATCACAAATTTCATTTAATGTTTCTCCACTGACTATTCTGCTTACATTTTGTCTTTGATTTTTATTAGCATTTTGAGCAAAGCATGCTAGATTAAATTGCTCTTTCTTTTCCTGCTGATTTTAAAGTGATGATGTATGAAGAAGAGACAGCATAAGAAGGGCGTGTTAAATTTTCTGTGCTGCTAATACTCTTTTGTTCAGATGTTTACAAAGAATGGCCACCCTTCTAGAATCCTTTATCCTCAGTTCTTCATTTTCTAAGGACTTCAGCTTTTTAAGGAGTCTGGGTTAAGGCAACATCAAGCCTTGCAGAGCTAGTCCCAAAACCTGAGATGTGTGTACTTCAGACAGAAGTACAGGTACATAAATTGTACCCTAAACAAGTGAGTTTGCACCAGGAACATCTAACAGTGATTGGACAGAGCTTCATGTGACAAGCAGGGTAAACTAGCTTGTAAAGGTAAACGGGACTCTGAAAGAACTGATTCCAGTATACAAGGTGGGTCAGCTAGCTCTTGTTTCTTCATACAGTCTGCACTATAATACATCCAAGACAAAGTGAAGATTTGGGAGATTTGTTTAGTTTTCATTAGTGCCTAAAGCACATCCTAGTATTGTACCTGTGTTCATACAGAATTTTTGCTTGTTCCACAGTTCAGCATCACAAAGAACAATCTCAAGGCTAGACTGCAGTGCTGCTAAATTAGCAGTGTTGCCAGCACATGGCACTTCTATGTAGCCAAATATCCGACGCACCCACACAGTCTCATTTTCTTTCATTTGCCTATTTACACAGGAAACTACTAAAGGAAAAATTAAATGAAAATTTACTCTAGCTCTGATGAAAGAATGACTAGATTGCTGATTATTTTGTCAATTCCTGACAGAAAGTACACTGAACTTGTATATTATAAAAAGAGAATAGCATAATATGATTATTAATTAATGTATTGTTTGAGGAGATATGGTTTTTTAAGCTGACCTTGTCTACTTGAAAATAACCAGAACTGTGGCTGTGGTCCAGTAACCAGACTTCCAGAAAGCCAACAGAAGTGAAGTATATTTGGACACACCATACATAAAATAAGAATAGAGTAGTGAACATCAGGCTTTTTTTTTTTTTTTTTCTTATTTCTTTGGGGTTTTTAGTAGTAGATACCATGGATGATGACTGAAAAAGTCAATTAAATAAAATTCCAGGAATCACTGCACAGTAACTGAAACCTGCTATAAGGTCAAACAATTACTACGAGGTGATAAATAAAATTATCTTTCTTTGAAATAACTGCTCTACATTTCCCCAGCAATCATGGTCTAGAAATAGCAAAGATATTCCTCCTTGGTTTTTTATTCTTTCTTGGTTGATTGGTTAGGTGATTGGTTTGATGTTTGTTTGGATTTTTCTGTTAGACAACAACCCTGCTGCAACATAGAATTAAGAGGTTTTTTATCCAGTCCTGATCTGTATATCATCACATACAGGTTGGTAAGTGTGAATAAGAATCATAGAATCACAGAATGGTTTGGGTTGGATGGGACCAATCTCCCTGCCGTAGACAAAAACACCTTCCACAAGACCAGGTTGCTCAAAGCCCTGTCTAACCTGGCGTTGAACACTGCCAGGGATGGGGCATCCACAACTTCTCGAAGTAACCTGTTCCATTGTCTCACCATCCTCACAGTAAAGAACTTCTTCCTAATATCTTATTTAAATCTACCTCTTTCAGTTTAAAGTCATTATGGCTCATCTTATCACTAGGCTCCCTGATAAAGGTCCATTCCCATCCTTCTTGTAGATCCCCTTTAAGTACTGAAAGGCTGCTATGAGGTCTTCCCAGAGCCTTCTCTTCTAAATGCCATAAATTTAAGTGCAATATAGAATTTCTCTGAGTTAGACACACAGGCACAGAAATACATTATAAAACCAGCTTTAAAAACAAGATGTCATTTTATTTGCAGCTTGGTTTGCAGTAAAATGAAAATCCCTTTAATAGTTTTAGTTTGTATTAGGCAATTTTAAGGCCTATGAAAAGTATTTTTATAACAAATTAAGGAATTTGACCACTTAGTCTTCACAGGAAGCATGGCAAGAATTTCCTTGTATCTTTTCCAAATGAAGCGGAGGTACAAATAATGTTGTCTTCCTTTCCTTTGCCTGTTTTGTCCAAAAGAGGTAGGACATCTTTATCATATGGTCATAAACAGGAAAAGGAAAGATTTCAATGAGGACTGAAACTGTGGGTAGCCAGGGTCTGACGGTCAGAAGATATCGCGCTGTACGGAAAGATAGGGCCCCTCTCCTAATAGCCAATAACACTTAGTTTATGAGGTAAGCAGACGGATGTGACGTTGTAAACCAAAGCTATATAACGCCATGCCATTAAGCAATAAAACGCCATTTGCCGTCCACCACATTGGTGTCAGTGAGCTGATGGTCCGAGCAGCCTGGGGTTGGTTGCCGTGACGTTCCTGAACCAGGTCGCTACGCCTACGCGAAGGCAACAAGTGGTGCCGAAACGCGGGAATCGCCTGGACGGGTGAACGTCGGCCGGAGCAGCGAGAGCAGCCCGGCGGGGAGGACGCTCCCGGACCCACAAGGAGGATGGAATCCATTGTGAAGGTCGTATCCGAAATACATAGACAATGGGGTATTGATTGTAAGCCCAAAGATTTTACTCTCGCAGTAGCGAGGCTTTTACAACTCGGGGTCGTTGAGCAGTCGGTGGATATTCTCCACCCGGAGGTGTGGGATAAATGCACCAAAGCCTTAGCTGATGAGACTATATCCTCGGGCCCTGGCAAGAGCCTTAAATCGTGGGGGAAAGTTATGCAAGCCCTGCGGAAAGCCATACATGAGCAGGAAACCTGGCAGGCTGCGAAATCCTGCCTCCGAGACATCCCAAAACTGGGCGTCGGGGCAGCCACGCAGACTCCACACCCCCCTGACATTCCCGGCTCTCCTGAGCCTGTTGTATCTCGGGAGGGCGACACGCCCCCCCAACTCTCGAACCCCGACACGTTTTCTAACCAACGGACAACTGCAGAATCTTTTTGGGGTGGGCTGGCCGAGGAAGCAAGAAATGCTGCAAGGAATGCTGAGGCCACAGCAGGCTGGGTTGGGCCACCGCCCTATGCGCCCCAAGATGGCGCCGAGTACAAAGGCGGGGGGCGGGGCGAGGACACCCTTGGCGGGAACGGGGAGGAAAAGCCAGCCTTAACAAGCAAGCAGGAACGGGAGGGGGAGGAGAAAGCGAACGAGCACAAAGGCGAAGGGCGGAGCGTGCTCGGAGGGCAGGCAGCCAATCAGAGCGGCCGCCCGCAGAAATACCCTGGTAGGGCCAGCACCCCCCCCGATTGGTGGGCGGGACGAACTAAGAGGGAGGAGCGGACCAGGAAGGAGGGGCGGGCACAAGGGGAAGGAACGGCCTGCCCGCACGGGGAAGGCACAGCCCACCTACAAGGGGAAGGACCAACCCGCCCACAAGGGAAGCGGGCTCAGCCGGAGCCCGACAAAGAGATACCGGACACCAGATACAACCAGTCAATCGAGTTCCGATTCTGAATCAGACACCAGCTGGGGATCAGACAATAGTCAGGAGGAGCGGCTCTCGACAGGTTCAAATTTAGAGTGGCCAAAAACAGAAATAAACAGAACTAAGGGCTCAAATATCTCTGTCCAAATTAAAAAGGAATCACGGGGGGAGGAGGTCCCTCTCACGGACTGGAGGAAAATAATGATTGAGTGTGCCAACTGGACCCCATCGATCCCATTGGCGTTTCCGGTCCGAGTGACGGATGGGGGACAGAGGGTCCACTCACCAATAAACCCTAAGGATATACAAACAATTGTTAAAGCAATTGCAGATAAAGGCCTTAATTCTGCCATGGTCTCTACCCTTATAGATGGTATCTTTGGGGCAGACGATATGCTCCCATTCGATATAAAACAAACTTGTAGATTGATTTTTGATGGAGCGGGGATGATTGTTTTTAAACAGGAATGGGAGGAAAACTGTGCGAGACAGTTAGCCCAAGCAGTCGGGGCAGATCATCCGCTGCACGGCTCCAGTCTGCAGCGGCTGATGGGCACAGACCCAACAATGATTACCCCCCAGGCGCAGGCCCAGGGCCTGCGGGCTCATGAGGTAATGACAACCACTCGCGCAGCTAGAGTAGCCATCCGCACAGCTTCTGGAGTTGTTGCTAAGCCATCGCCATGGGCCACAATAAAGCAAAATGAAAGCGAAAGCTTTACGCAGTTTGTGGATCGTCTCCAGGCCGCAGTCGACTCTTCGAACCTGCCTGTGGAAGCGAAGGGCCCGGTTGTGGCAGAATGTTTACGCCAGCAGTGTAATTCGATAACCAAAGAGATTCTGCGATCACTCCCGGTGGGGTCGAGCATCGCAGACATGATCAAGCACGTCGCAAAGGAAGAGCATTTAACACCAATCCAAGCGGCCGTTCGCACCGCAGTCACCAAAATGATGGTATGTTTTAAATGCGGCCAGACAGGCCATGTTGCAACTACTTGCCCATGGCCCCCCCCGCGCCAGAACAGGCCCAGGGGACTGTGTTGGGCCTGTGGAAAGAAAGGACATTTTGCTAAAGACTGTAGATCTAAACAGGGAAACGGGAAGGGGAGGGGGCACTCGGGCCGCACACAGCCCTCTCCCACTTCGAACATGAGGCGGCCCCATCATGCCAACTTCAGGTTAGGCGAAGTACCCCCGAACCCGTTACCTCCTCAAGACGTAACCAACTTTACAGTTCAATCGACAGCCCTGCTGAACCCGCCCCTATTTCAGGGACAACAAGGACCACCCTCTGGGAGCGGGACCCCAGGGTGGCCCTGGCACTAAAATGCGATAATCCACCAGTGATATGGGGGATCTGCTCCCTCCTCAATGCCAACGACAATACCACTATTAGTGTCCCCTTTTTGATCGATACTGGAACGGATGTTACAGTCATTCCTGAGACGAACTGGCCCCCGCATTGGATACTGGAAAACGCCCCCATGGTGGGTGGAGTTGGAGGACTATCTCGAGCTCGAAGGAGCGCTCAATTAATAGCAATCACACTCCATACCGAAAAAGAGCCGGAAAAAACTATCACCCTCTCTCCATATGTTATGTCAGGAGTCCCACCCCTACTGGGAAGAAACGCCCTAACCCTATTGAATGCCAAGGTGACAAATTTACCGTAAGGGCCACTGCCATACACCCACTTCCACCAATTAAATTAACCTGGAAGTCATCTGATCCAGTATGGGTCGAGCAGTGGCCCTTGTCAAAGCCTCGAATGGATGCTCTCCTCGAATTACTTGGCCGTGAACTACAACGAGGACATATAGAGCCCTCTACTAGCCCATGGAACACACCAGTTTTTGTCATACCTAAACGAAAAGTGAGGGTTTTCGCCTCCTCCATGACCTACGTGAGGTAAATAAGACAATCCAGCCCATGGGCCCCGTTCAAACACTGTTACCCATGAACTCTATGATTCCAAAAGGACAACCTTGTGCCGTTCTTGATATTAAGGACTGTTTTTTCTCAATACCCCTACATGAAAAGGACAAAGAATGGTTTGCTTTTTCTATTCCCAAATAGCCAACGCCCTAATTTACGTTTCCAGTGGAAAGTACTGCCTCAAGGGATGGTCAATTCAACCACCATCTGCCAGATTACAGTGGACCAAGCCTTGGCACCGATCCGGCACAGCGACCCAACTGCGACCATCATGCAACATATGGACGATATTTTAATCGCCGCGCCATCTGGAAGGCAGGTGGACCAGCTAATATCACTAATTTCAGAAACTTTAAAAACAAATGGGTTCGAAATCGCGAGTGCGAAAATTAAAAGGGGACCATGCGTGAGCTTCTTGGGAGTAGAAATCACAAGTTCCTATATAACTCAACCCCAAGTAAAAATTCACCGACACATCAAAACACTCCATGATATGCCGCAGTTAGTGGGGTCCCTACAATGGCTCCGCAACATTGTCTTGATCCCTCCGAATATCATGGCCCCGCTGTATGACCTTCTGAAAGGAAAACACCCATGGGAACAGAAGGTACTAACACCAGAAGCAATGGACGCTCTTGACTTTATCGAAAAACAGGCGTCGTCAACCACACTCGCCAGGTGGGACCCAGATGTGTCGCTTGACCTGTATGTACATTTCACTAAGGGAGGGGGAGTGGGAGCACTGGCCCAGGGACCCCCTGACAAAGCACACCCAATACAGTGGGTAGTCCTCGGAAAACCGTCACGTGCACTTTCCCCCGGAGTCAAGTGCCTTGGTAACCTTATCATGAAAGGTAGAAAACTTGCCCTAAGACACCTAGGCATCGAACCTGCCAGGATATTCCTACCCTTCCGTAAACAGCTACCAACGCAATCTTTGGTGATGTCAGAGCATCTAGCTATACCCCTCGTCGGATTCGGCGGAGAAATCCGATATGCTGCAAAGCCCCCCTGGACTCAAATGCTGGCGATCATCAACATCAACCTTCCACAAAAAATCCTGGATCGGCCTCAACAGGGACCTACGGTCTTTACAGAAGCGTCCTCAGCGACTTCAACCGCAGCGGCGGTATGGCAATCAAAGGAGGAATGGCACTGCATAAAAATGACCAACCACACACTTTCGGTTCAACAGTTAGAAGCGGCGGCCGTAGTGCTGGCGTGTGGACTGTTCCCAATGGAACATCTCAACATAGTCACTGATTCAATGTTTGTAGCCAAACTGTGCCTAGCCATGTCGGGGCCCGGTGTGTCAACATCTTCAACAGCTCTTATGCTGGAAGAAGCTCTTTCCTCCCGAAAAGGTACCATATCAGTTGTTCACATCAATAGTCATGACCCAGTTAAGGGATTTTTCCAAATCAGCAATGACAAAGCAGATGCTGCCGCGAAAGGCCCGTGGACACTAAAAGAAGCCCGTCAGTTACATGAATCCCTCCATATCGGAGCCAAAGCGTTGGCAAAGAAATGTGGACTTTCAGTCACCGACGCAAAACACATAGTGGCGACGTGCCCCCATTGTCAGAAAGCACCACTGTGGCCCTGCGGAGTCAACCCTAGAGGCCTTAAGGCCTCCAAAATATGGCAGACAGATTTTACACTTTGCCAATTACTGAAACCTCAAGCGTGGCTAGCAGTGACCGTGGACACATACAGCGGAGTAATTGCCGCCACCCAACATCTTAAAACCAGCTCTAAAGCAACTATTCAACACTGGTTGACGGTCATGGCATGGCTTGGCATTTCAAAACAAATCAAAACAGACAATGGCCCGAATTTTATCTCTAAATCAGTTCAGGCATTTGCTTTAAAATGGGGCATTGCTCTAACACACGGCATTCCATATAACAGCACAGGACAGGCCATAGTCGAGCGAGCAAACCAAACCTTGAAATCCAAATTAGAGGTATTAGCAAAGACAGAAGGGTTTACCAACACCATCCCCACAGGAGACCAAGCCCGCCTACTAGCAACCGCTCTCTTAGCATTGAATCAGTTCCCCAGGGGAGAGGAAGCAAATAGCCCTGCCCAAAAACATTGGTCCACTAGAGTATTGGATGATGGCCCATTGGTCATAGTCAGAAATTAATTGGGAGAATGGGAACATGGGTGGAGATTAGTCCTAACAGGACAGGGGTATGCTGCAGTCAAAAAAGATGACCGAATTAAATGGTGCCCGATTAAATCAATCAAACCAGACCTGAAGGACAAAACTGATGAAAATTGTGAGTTTTTGTTTACAGGACCAGTTCATTGGACACCCTCGTGACCGGTACTTCCTACTACCAGAAGGGGACGATGAGCCAGCCAACTCCTTACCCACCCCAAAGAGTCCTGCAGCAACTGGATACCCCGCGTCGTCAGAACACCAACATCGTCAAAAGGCCCCTCGCAGGGGGGGGCTACGGTACCTTTGTGCGATCATGTTTTTGGGGCTTCTCACTGAGGGGAGGGCAGAATCAAATTCTCATCATCCCCATCAACCTTTCAATTGGACATTGTATCAATTTGACTCTGATACAGTCATACAAACCATAACAACGTCGGGGGCTTCTAGTTTTATGACCACCCTGTGCCAGCTGATACCTATAATGTCCTGCTTAGAACGAGTGGCATACTATTTTTGCCCTAGCTCCAATCCAGGAAAGGGTTACTGCAACTACCCCGGGCACTATTATTGCGCATATTGGGGCTGTGAGACGATTGCAAATGCGTGGATTCCAGAGACAGGGAAAGACCCCTTCTTACAGGTATCCTGGGCCCCTTATGGGTGTAAACCCCCACCAATAAACAGAGGTGAAGAACTCACACTACCCCCCCCCCCAGATCGAACTCTTATGACATAGAATATTGTAAGCACCTCTATTTGAATGTGAGTAATCCCCAACATCCGAGTTGGCTCTTGGGAAAGATGTGGGGAGTTCGATATTATCAGACAGGAAAAGATAGAGGCGGCCACATTCGTATTCAAAAAACATTGATTCCGACTGATCCATTGCCAGTAAGCCCTAAACTAACATTTGCTGGTAAAACACTCCTACCAACCCCCGGTCAAAATCATATAACCATAAAACTAACTGAACCTGATATACTAATAGCAAAGTATACGACCGCACCCACAATAATACGTACCACAGTGAGGACACACACCAATAGAATCCCTTATGAAGATCCTCTCTGGGGAATGATGCAGGCCAGCTTTCGAGTATTAAACAAGACCCATCCGAACTTTACAGAGCATTGCTGGCTATGCTATGGAATAAGACCACCCTTTTATGAGGCCGTAGGAGTAAGTGACATACCTATTCTGGCAAATGGTACAAATCCGCCCCAATGTATATGGGACATTGAAAAACAAAGCATAACACTAGCACATGTGGTAGGAAGTGGTGTATGTCTGGGTGCTGTCCCAGACAACAAACAACAGTTATGTGTCAGTATAATAGGATAATATCTCAGCAAAATGGTTAATACCAGTGAACAATGCTAAATGGATCTGTTCTATTATTGGGGTCACACCCTGTTTATCCTTGGACAACTTTAACAAATCAGCGGAATACTGTGTCCAGGTGTCTATAATTCCCAAGATAATTTACCATCCTGAAGAGTTTGTTTATCGCTCACATCTTACCCCAGAGCACCATCTGTCAAAACGAGAACCCCTTACAGCTATAATGATAGCCACCCTACTACTAGTGGGAAGTGCAGGACTAGGTACAGGCGTAACATCCTTAGTGCAACAGAGTACAGAATTTAACACCTTAAGAATAGCCGTCGATGAAGATTTAGCCAGAATCGAACAATCGATAACTGCATTGGAGCAATCAGTTAGATCATTATCCGAGGTAGCGCTACAGAACCGTAGAGGTCTGGATTTGATGTTTCTACAACAGGGAGGAGTGTGTGCTGCGTTGAAAGAAGAGTGTTGTGTATACGCGGACCATACCGGAGTGGTAAGAGACACCATGGCAAGGTTAAGGGAGGGTTTAGAAAAACGAAGAAGGGAACAAGAGGCACTCCAAGGTTAGTTTCCATCCTGGTTTACCCAATCGTCATGGCTGACTTCCTTAGTATCTACCCTGATGGGACCAATCATAATGATTGTCCTGACTCTGATTTTCGGACCCTGTATATTGAATAAGTTTGTGTCATTTGTTAAGAGCCAGCTAGAAACGGTTAATATTATGCTCATAGAACGCCGACAATTACTTTAATACTGTCTCTAATTAATGCTACCTCAAGTTATTATGCTTGATTTTAGCTGTCCGGACAAATCCAAACCCCTGGGAGACCTTTTTAGACATTGTCACCCCCTCTTACCGCGTAGACTGGCCCCCTACGTGGTAACAGGCGTGCACTTTTAAAAGTTGGAACGCCCGAACCTCATGCTGAGTGAAGGGAACATAAACTCATCACAGTCAGGTCAACGTTGCCTGCGCGGGGACGCCCACTAGCATTGAGTCTGTCACCTCACACAGCAGTGATGCCTCTCGGAGCTAGTTTATCGACGGTCTTCCCTGAGCATACAAGTTCAAGCTAAAGTATGCCACTTCACAAAGATCTTAATTTCAGTTATACTTGTTATCAAACACCCCCTTTTTTTTAGCTACCCCTAATCCTACCTCGTTCTTCCAGTATACCTCTTCATTACCTACTACCTAATGTGCCTTCTATTTCTACTCGGGATTGTGCTTTATAGCATAGAATTATTTTAAGGTGTACAGTCCACATAAGATTCCTTTTCTGGTACAATATTCTTTAAGCTTATTGTTTAGGTAATATAATTATGCATAGGGAGGGGGAAAATGTGGGTAGCCAGGGTCTGACGGTCAGAAGATATCGCGCTGTACGGAAAGATAGGGCCCCTCTCCTAATAGCCAATAACACTTAGTTTATGAGGTAAGCAGACGGATGTGACGTTGTAAACCAAAGCTATATAACGCCATGCCATTAAGCAATAAAACGCCATTTGCCGTCCACCACATTGGTGTCAGTGAGCTGATGGTCCGAGCAGCCTGGGGTTGGTCGCCGTGACGTTCCTGAACCAGGTCGCTACGCCTACACGAAGGCAACAGAAACATGTCTTCACTGAAACTGCTATAGGAGTCTGAGTTTTTGAAGCTCAGCTTTGTTTCCGTAGCCCTGTTCTTAAATTTGGTATAGGTACAAACATTGATGCTACTGGATCTTTCTCTTTTGCTAAAAAGGCTGCTACATGTTGTTAAACTATTTTGTACAGCTTCCTCATTTTTTCCCAACATTTTAGCACCATTTTTTTCCTTGTTGTGGTATCGGTATGTCTTCTAGGTTAATTTTTCCATTAAATGTCTCATCTTTCCTTGGAGCTTTCAGCCTATAAAATAGGAACACTATGAACTACAGACTTGCTCCGTTAACAATATTTACAAAGCTCCCTGCTTCTGGAAATTGTCTGAGTATATTTCACAGTTACTTCAGACTTTCCAGTTGGGAGTGGTTCCTTTTGCTGGCTTTTTTTTTTTTTTTTTTTTTTTTTTTCTCATGAAATTCTTCCAATCTGTTCTGAAAGGAAATTTTGGACTACTGGCAGGAAAAGGAATACAAACTAATGCTGAAATTCAGTTCTACTGGGGTCCGAAAGCTTGGGGAATCAGCAATAGGAAATAAAACATTTAGCCCCTCTGTAATTTTTAGCCTGCAAAATCCAATCCAGCAGCAAGCCTGAAAAGGCTGCAAGAAATTAATGCTTACATTAAAAACACATGGGCTGCACAGGTAGTTTGCTGACAATCCAGTCAATGCCCAGTACAGAATACCCTTATCAAGTACCCTAACTGAAAAGTGTACCATGCAACTCGACAAAGATTCCTGGGCAGCAATGAAGGATGGTCACCTCCAAAGCTCTATTCTCTGTGACAGAGTCAAGGTCCTATCACAGGTTGAGATCTGTACATGAATTTTGTATTGAAAGAGGGAAGTGGGGAAAATAATTACTTCAAATTTCTTGTAGCTTTCAATAGAAGAGGGAAAATCAAACACTGCTACATTTTTAGAATTAATATTTGCTTTTTGAAGTTGATAATTCAGAATTCATGAAATAAATAGGATTTCCAGGAATATATGTGTATTTCATATTTGACAGAAGTGCTGATCAACTAAATAAATTATTTGATATCATGACTTTTCAAAACCAGTTTCCTTTCCACAGTGAGCTTTTTAAAAAGTTTCAGGACTGAACAATTCACTATCTAATTTGAAAACCTTTGAGAAAGCAAGTTGCTCTCTCATCCTCTGGAAATAAGCTACAGCCTTCTGCTCTTGAGCAATTTCAAAGACATCTGTAGCCTTTAACATCACATGCTGTGTATCTTTCACTTCTTGTCCAGGGCAGTAATATACATCCTGTGTTGATTCAATAGTTTTTTCTTTTCATGTCATGAGTAAAACTTTTTCTTTGAAGTTAAATACTTCTTGCTTAACCTTCTGATGTTCCTATTAAGTGAAGGCACAGTAGGAAACAGTAGAGAAATGAAACTGAACATTAGAATCAACAACAAAACAAATTCTCTTTGAGACTGCATTTGAAAGCATTCAGAAAAGGAGGAGGGTGGGGACTAAAGAGAAGATGCTTTGCTCTTCTTTATGCAAGCAATGAACCTTTTCAAGTTTCTGTGTTACACTATTATCTAACTTGGATTTTCTCATAACCCATTAACCCTTGTCTGATTCAGTGGAAACTTTATGAAAATGCATCTTGCTTTCAGTCACAGTGCCAGAGAGAAGCATGCAATGTTTCAGCTTTATGTACAATGTCACATTTAGATGACAAGTTTTTTGGCAGGTATATTACACCTGCTAAGTAAAGCCTAAGCAAGGGCTATAAAAAGTGTCAGTTTAAAACAATAAATCAAGTTGTTACTTATAAATCTTCTCTGGAACATATGAGGTTCTCATACTTAGCATCTGAAATCCACTGCTTAAAGCAAAGAATATGCTAAAGTTAATTTTCATTTATCTGAAATTGAATATCTGTTAATCTTCTAATCTCTTTATAAATTGAAACACATTTTAGGTCATAATTGATCTTGACCTCAGAAGTCACAAACACCCATGCACGAATGCAAAACAGGTACGCACACAATCCTGTATGCAATAAGGCAAGTCATCATGCTAATAAAGCACCAGTCTCATCATCACATTGATGGAGACCATAGGAGCTGGCTACATGATGGAGAAAAATGCATAAAACAGTTTGAAGACAATTATGAAAAAAAAAAAAAAAGATAGTTCAAGTAATGCTCTAGAACATTTCTCTTTTGAATTCCTTTTCTACTGAGTTAAAAATATGGAAATCTTTTCTAAAAAGAGAGCCACCAACAGAGTAACTGATTCATTTTATGGATAAATTCTTCTAACAAAGTAATAATAAAAGCAGGAAACGTTTCTTTTGTGTCAGCTTCAGAATAAATGTAGACTGTTCTGTCATATGCCTTTGATTACTCTGGCTCCTAGAACAAAAATGAGCTTATTGGAAGTGGAATAATGGAGAAAAAAAATCTTATTCATTGCAAACAAGCCTCTCTTTCTCTGCTCAATTAAAATTTAAACTAGGTGGAATAATTGTACATATGGCATGCATAATAACGACAATGATAACATACTATTCACTGTAATGGAAATCTGCTATTGCTGATAATAGTATATAATGGCACCAAATTAAAAAATTTGAATGAAATAACAGGTCCCTCAAGAAGTCCCACACAAGCAGAGAATCAGTACCTGGCAAGACCTCAGAAAACGTTTGTGACTGTAGGATGAAAGAAGGTTTAGCAAGGAAAACCTTCATTGCACAACCCTTAGTTTCCCTGCCTTTGCAATAACACGTATGGCTCAAGGTCCAATCACAACAGTGCCAGATTTCTAAGTTACATACACTCATGATTCCAACACAAAAGGAAAGAACTACAAATTTTGAGTCATGTCAGGTGATATCGAATGCCATGAGTTCTATGATTAAAAGACATGCAATTCAAAAGCACTGCTCATGAGAATATGATATCAAAATTTAAGATGACTCTCGCTGACTGGCTAGCAAAAATAGCTGTAATTCTGCACAGGTAGTATAATGGTGTTGATTATTTAGAACATCAGTACTTATATCAAAAATTTCAGCCTGTTTTGCAAATATAGGCAGTTCATTTCCCAACAAAGGACCTTAGTTCCTAGTCAATTAGAGCACTCTGAGGTAATACTCACTACAAAATTAATGGACATCATCAGTGGACACCTCATTTGTCCCTGTCTGGTTAGTTGACTAGTGTGATCATGTATCCCGTGTTATTAAGCGCAAGCATGTCAACATTTTCTTCCTTGATGTTCATTTTCTCCAATTTTTTTAACCCTGGTAATACAGGTGTTAGAAAAAAACAATTACCTTTATCTTTTAAAAAAGTTTTCAACTGATTTAAGACCTTCTTTATTGTATTTTCTTAATATAAAAAAAAAATGTTCTAAGCTACCATTGTCCCATTCACAAGACAACTGACAAGCATGATCACAAATTATTTTTAGTCAGTGTTGACTGGACTATGAAACACTATGCATTTAACCATAGCTAGATGCATTTTGAAGAAGATTAAATTGTTTACAAAGCATTTTTTATTAGATTTTCCCATCAGCTTCCACAATGTGGTCAAAACCTTTCATCTGTTCAATGATTTCTAATATTCAGACTTCTAATCACATCAAAACTGAAGACTTCAACTTCCATAAAAGGATTTTATTACCACTCATATATAGCTAGCATCCAACTTCTAGTTTGCAGATTTCACAGAATGCACTTTTTCATATTGATTATTTCATTTCAATTACATATATACAAAAATTATTGCCCTAAACTTTACTTGATAGCAATTTCCTTTTATTCTTAATATCTCTTATATCTTGTTCTGGAAATGCATTGTTTTGGGATTTTTTGCTTTGTTCAAGACTTTTAATATACAAAGCCATTGCATTTCTTCAAATGCACAATGTGGTTCTCTAGACTAGAGGGGTCAAGGAAGGGAAGAGAGTACAGCAAGGGAAGGGAGAGAGTAAAGCAAGGGAAGAGAGAGAAGGAAGCACGAAAACAACAGGCAGTCAGTATTAATTGATTCAGCTACAGTCAAGTATTCATTTTTTCTTCCTCTTCTGAGATAGTGATGTCTTTTTGAAGATAAGTTGCATTTGAATTTTTGAGGTAAAGAAAGACACAGTAGGCATGGAAGCAAAAAGCTCTGGCATGGCTTCAGGGGAAGTCTGATGGTGGTAGCCAGTTAACTTGGAAATATCTCATAGACTTTTCATGCTTATTTGGTAACAACTATCTAATAATTATGTAAATCAAATCTTCCTCAGTCAGAATGCAGGGGTTTGCATAATTGAGAAACAAACATGCAATTATGGGTCACTAGTGGCAAAGCATCAAGGTACTTAAGAGGAAACATTTCAGTATCAACTGCATTTAAAAAAAATATGTGGAATAATTGAAATGAATGGATACAGCATGCTAAGCCTAAATTCATCAGAATAAAGTACTACTTCTCAGCTGCTGAAGGCTTGCACAGCTTCACTGACTGAAATGGAGCTACACCAATTTCTATGGCTAGAAACAGAGCACTGGTAGAATAAATCAGTATTCTGTGCAATCAAGAAGATAACGACCAAGGAGAAAAATTTTAGAGAATTACAGGATTCTTTTTCTTTAAGTGTTTCGGGGTTTTTTTCAGTTTCCCCTGAAACACGAAATGTGGTTTGGAATCAAGATTACCTCTGATGCTATGGAGACTAGATCAATTCTCTACCATATTGAAGCTGCCAAGTGTTTGCACAATCCTGCTCTCCCCAGTTCTCTGTTTGTGCTACACACCAGCATCCACATGACTTGTATGGTTTGGGTTTAATGGCAGATGTTTAGACAAAACATTTTGTCTTCAGAAGTTTCTGAAATGCATGAAAAGAAGGTTTGGAAGATAAATATTATTCTTACATGCATCACAATATCCTTTCATTAAAAGAAAAAAAAAAAAAACCGTGGAAAAAACACAATAACCCTGTCACACTTCTCCCAGCATTATTTTATTTTTATTTTTTTTTTAAATAAAGCATCCTTTGGTACAGACCCAGAAAGCTGTATGAGTTAATTTTCAGCTACTAAAGGATTGTGTAATCTCTTCAGACCCTAAAAATTTGTTCCTCAGTACCTGCTCATGGCATTCAGATTTGTCTTTTCTTTCAACAAGATCCTTATTCAGGTTTTTCAGCTCAAATATCCTAATTTCTAAGTTATTTAGTTTCTTGCCAAACATTGCTTCCATCTCCCTTTTGCCGTTCATGCTGGAATTGACACTACTCTTGAATCTCAAGAAGGAAAAGGGAATTAATGGAGTCATGTAAACATGACAGTGATAGACACTTCTCAAACCGTCTAGTAAAAAGAAAAATAAGCATGCCAGACTCAAGATAGACACAAGATTTAAAAACCCACACATAGAGTCTACATTTGTTCATTGGGACAAGGAGCTGCCAGGACAATGAAAGATTTCCCTCAGTGAAAGACTACAATTAACCTTTGTTGACACCTTATACATTGTACCACAGAAGATATAAGGATTCTCAGCATAAAAAAAGTGGATTTGTCCTTACCATTAGCACTTCTTGCTTTTCTGTTGCAATTTCTTGAGTGTATTCAGCCAATAAAAAGGTCTGTCCTTTTGTCCCTTTGATTGGTCGCTTGCTTGTATATTGGTTTGATTTGCAAAGCCTAAAGACACCCACAGTTATGATTGTTTATGAAACTGAAATATGCCTAAGGGCAACTGAAATAGCATTATCATGTCAATTAACAATGTAGTGTCAGATTAATCTACTCAATGAAGTCTGTTTCTTAGCTATTGGGTTATGTCTTTTTGAAAGTCTTGCTCTGTGTAGTTTCTCCTCCAGTACTCTGTTGTTCCACTAGCATTTAAAAACACACAACAAAAAAGCATCACAGAAACTACATTTGTTAAACAACTCAACTGAAATCTGCAAGTCCTCTCATTTGTCACTATATGAAATATACACTTCATAATTATAAACTATTGGTTATGTTATAAATCCACTATATCAAAATATATCTGTAAGACAGGCTTAGAAAACATATCAAATATAAAACAAAGGAATGGTAGAAAGAGCCACATTAAAATAGAGAATGTGGACCATCCGCCATGTAATTTATACTTTATATCTGCACAGATTTTGAAAGGAAAATATTTTCCTTTTCAAAATTGAAATAACCTTCTTTTTTTTTCTATAGAAGGAAGAATTTAAATACAAAAAATGCATTTTGATCTCAGTATTTAGTTCTGTCACAGTATCTTTCTTTCCCACTGGCTCAATACTAGCATTTTCCAACTCTTGTTTTCATTGTACTAATTAATCCAACTAAATGGAAAGTTGCTATAGTAAATTTAAGAGAAGCACTAAAATCTACTTTTACACTTATCTGAAAACTGGTATAAAACACTGAACCTAGTTTTCCTTTCATTTATGTTTGGTTTAAAAATAAAAAGCCAAGAACTGAATCAAAACAACCCCATTTCTTAGACTTGAATGCATTTGCATAGGAACTCTGCAATTCACGTATTCACACTAAGAATGGCAACATAACATTACTTAGCTGCTAAGCTAATGAAAAGCTGTAAACATTCTTCTGCTCTTGCTTTTGATATTGCAGCAGAATTTGCACACCTGCTTAGTTCATACATGCTATCAGGAATAGTACAAAGCTGGAAGACCAAAGGAAGGACAAAGCCTCCACGGGTCCAACATCAATAACAATCCAAACCTTGACAGTAATGCATCACAGAGAGCACAAATACTGGAAAGTAACCCTAATGAAGGGAGTTCAAATCACACCTTTATGTTTTTTAATGAGAAGGGCAAGCCACTGTTCAGCTTTGCAGTGGCTTCCTGCTAAAGTTTTAAAAATAAGCAAGGGGTGTGAGTGATCTGGTTTCACTACGTTTAAACCCACTTCTGTGTTATTAAAAAACAGGCAGTGTTACAGGCTGAATTAAGAACCAACAGCATAGCAACAGAAGGATTAAGAACATATTATTAAAAGCACTTGAATGTATTAAGAAAATCCCTGGAGACAGAATGTCATGTTTTTAACAGACAAGAAGAGGTATCTGCAAGATCAGTGTTTGAAGTCTCATACACCACCTCTCTGTCTTCCATCTGCAAAAATTCTGCAGTAGTTACTATCTGTACAAATTCAGAACCGTTTGGATAAACAGCCAGATTGCAAAGGTCTCTCCATCACTTGGAAACTTTCCAGAAGGCATTTTACTGAGGTTGAGCAGGCCAGTCCTAAGTATACTTCTGTAAAGCAGCTGGTTCGAAATGAGCTTGGCTTTATGAACAATAAATAGTGAGAAAATAAAATTTTACCTAGCTAATGTACTCTGAACTAACATTTGGCAACTGTAGTCATTGCCAGACAAATATATAAACTTAAGTATGAATTTGCATGCCTTGATTCAGTAATTAGGAGTCTTTCTTAAGGTTTAGAAAATAAACAGTAGAGCATATACAAATGAAGGAAAGGCAAACTACATCAAACATCACAGTATCATGTGATATGGAGAGCCAGAGCCAGTCCCACAAGCGCAATGTTAGGGATGACTTTTGGGTCTCCAGTCTCCCAGACGCATTTCAGAAGTGGCTGAAATAGAATCTTTCCTTCTGTTAAAAGCTTTCTTTTTCATCAGAGGAAGAAGAAGGCTTAGTTGCAGTGTGCTGTAAAGCATTCTCTGTACAGAAGAAAGACATTTTAAATGACCAAAAAATGAATGCCCACTGCCAAAAGGGCAGGAGGGAAGGAGTTGAGAAAAGAGGTGTGTTAGCATATGGAAAGAGACAGAAGGAGGAAAAAAAATCAGGTATTTAGCACAGCATGGTATGACAACAGAGCAAATAAATGCTGTAAACCTGAATAAGAAAATGTAAAGGACAGAGGAAAACAAATGTGAGGTTGCCTACATTGACTGATATATCAGTACTACATGACCAACATTTAGATGTTATGCCTTCAGAGAAAAATTTCCTTTTCCTTTTTGATAAGAACTACCACCAAAATAATGAAACATCTTAAAGAAGCATTTCATTGTCTTGTTCCAGAATGCATTGCTGTAACAAACTGGTGAATTTCTGAACAAGACACTGGGTGTCATTGTTACTTTTTAGTTGGAAAAGAAAAAGAAAATATATTTGACTGACTAACAAAATTCACACTGAAACATCGAGTCCATAAAATTAACATTTGTTAAATGGTATTTTCATTTATCATTGCACTGGGTCTGGCCAGGATGAAATTAGCTTTCTACATAGCAGTACTCAGGCTGCTGTGCTCTGCATTTGTGGCAAAAACAGTGCTGGTAACACACCTGTGTTTTGGCTGTTGTTGAACAGGGCACGATTGTATAGCACTAAGGCTTTCTCTCTTTTCCCTTCTCCCTCTGCAAGTAGGCTTCAATTGCAAAAGAGACTGGGAGAGTAAATAGCTAAGACAGCTGAACCAAACCAGCCAAAGCGTTATCTCATACCACATGATGTCTTTCCCAGCAATAAAAGCTTATGGAGAGGAGGAAGGAAGAATCTTTGTGGTTCTGATATTTTATTACCCAAGCAATCGTTGCCCTTGCTAAGGCCCTGCTTCCCAGGAAGTGGAATCTACCAGTGGTGCATTCCTTGCACAGGCAGCTTTTCCTTTTCCTATTAAACTGTCATTGTCTCTATCTGTGAGTCTTCTCACCTTCCTTCTATTTTCTCTCCATCCTGAAACAGTGAGCAATAAGCTGGGTGGTTGGTTGACCGCTGGCTTGGGTTAACCAGCTACATCATTCTATGATCTAACATAATTTTTGCACTGTTCATTTACTTTAATACCTCACCTCTATCCTTTACTTCTGCTGATTAAAATACTTCCTGGAATATCTTGAAAATACTTTTTTTCCCTCCTTCTCTTTTTTATTTCCCTGGCTGAAAGAGTGTTTGACAACTTTGAAAATACAGGATAATTCAACAAGACAAATGAAACAACTATATATATCTTTGATCACACACAAAATAAAGATTCTTAAATAGAATTAGAACAAGTTTGATTTTTATGTTTTTCTGTTTTGAGGGTGGGAGAAGACATACTTTTAAGGTTTGATAGATATTTTATATCATCCATATAGGCTTTGTACAGTATTACAAACAAGCACAAGGACTTATCTTTGACCTTAATTCAAAACTTTTGAAAAATTTAATCTGTTTTTAAGGTGGAATATTTCATAAGGAGAACATACTATACATGAACAGTATTTTAAGAATCATTGCAATAGTATCTTTTTTCTTTTTTTTTTTTTTCATAAAACTTTTCCTAAAGCAGAAAAAGCTCCTTCAAAATTAAGGACATTCACTTTGCTTTATTGCAAATAAATGGATTAAGTACTTGAGGAAAGCTGAAATCAAGAAGACAAATACTAGAACAAGTTCCATGAGGTAAGGAAGTGTTTAAAATGCAAGTCGTGGCTTCTCTGCTATCACCTCCAACATGATAAGAATACAGATTCATCAGTAAGCAACAGCATGATGATAAATCACCAGTCCAGGACAGACATACAAAACCAGCACATTTTTCTGGTTATCTGTTAAAATTAATGTCACTGCACACAGTTGTGTTGAAACATCCATGTAATTCAATATGCCACTTCAGTCATAAACGAAAAAAAAAGGTTATTCAAAACAATCATACAGAGTAAATCTCCTAGGATCAATGCAAATACCATGAAGGGAGAACATCAAATCTTACCAAGGAAAATGAAAATGAGTTAAGAAGGAGAAATGTTGTTATCAGTATGCATTAACGAATTACACACAAGGATAAAGAAAAAGTCTATGTAAAGCCACCTCTGGTACAAGACCAAAATAATACTGACTGGACAAAAATAAAAAGGGAGAAGTTTCTAATTGCCAGAATGCAAGGTTTGACAACAGCATTTGAGAGCTCTGATAACATACGAACTCAGGAAAAGGGTAAGGGGAAGAGCTCCTGCAATTTTCAGCCAGACCATTCCAGTTCGCAAAGGAGAGTGTTATGAGCATTAGTTGTGAGTGAAGTAAGCCTCAGTTTGCCTTCCAGTCCTACACATCAAAACACCATGCTGCTCGTAGCACAAAACCTACGCAGGTCTTACAGAAATAACAAACAAGACAAAATGAGATGACCTTCACTCGGCTTTTAAAACAGCTTGCTGTTGCTTGTAGAAAAAGATAACAAATATTCTACTTCTGAAATTTTCCTCTGTAATTACACATGCGTACAAAATTATGGATATTCATCACCAGCAAATTATTGTCAAGTTAAATTCTATGCAACTGGTTTTGTACAGCACAGTCACAGTTATTTTAGAAAGTTAATATGTGCAGTGAAAAAGAAATATTCACTAAGAAAATACACTACCGTGTGACCAGGAGTTGCTTTTAATCAGATATTGGTTATAGCTGCAAGAAAACACATGTAGCAATAAGGAGCACAGTAGGTAAACATTAAAGAATAAATTTAACAACATTTGCCAAAAACTGCAGAAGGAGAGAGGAAAATAGTAAAAACATAGACTTTGTGTCTGTTGGATTTTGTCAATGCACCGAGATGCTATGGTATTTCACATTCTGCTTGGCCAAGGAAAACATGCATTAACCAATTTTGAAAAAAAAACGTTATATCCATCAGCAGGCAAGCTGACAAAGCAATTTTTACAATATGACATATCAGTCTTCCCACAGCAACAACTGTAAAATGTTATTAAGAAATATGTATACTGGTATGTCAGCATAACAATTATAGAATACAAAAAACTATGAGACTGGACAATTTTATAAGTATTTTGAGTGCAATTTATGCATTGTCAAAGATGCTGTGAGTGGCAAATCTTTCACAATGCTCAATAAGCAGTCAATTTGTTCAATACTCAGTTAAGACTAAGAAATCAAGTCCAGAAATGCATTTAAGGATGCGGAGAATCATGTTCAAACTTCATCAGCACATTCTCTTAACAACTTGTGAGTCTGGGATACATCTCAGAGGACTGGGTTTTGGGGTTTTTTCTTAGGAAAAAAAAAGATCTCTTAGCATTTGGCATTAACATCTATGTTTGTTTACAAAACCCTGGAAAGAAAAACACTTCCAATAGCCAGCCTAAGTAGAAAACAGCAACTGCTGACTTCAGATAATGACGGCCCTTTTTCTGACACTATCTCCCTATCTACTTCTCTGACTGCTTTCTTTTGAAGTCTGTAGAACATTTTACAAAATATATTAATATATTGATTATCTATTAATAATACCAAATTATAATTTATTTCTGTGAGGAAGAACGGAATTTTCAACATCACAAATGTCAAGAAAAAATAATAAATTTCTAAAGCAGCCAAAAATATGCTGAAGACGTCTGTAAATTTAGCAAAATGAAAATAGATCTGGTTTAAAAGGCACAAAGAAACAAAGAAAACATTCATCTAATTTTTTAAAACCATCAATAAAATCTATATAATAACCTTGTGAAATTTATACACTCATAACATCAGTTAGGATACATCCTGTATTACATGAAAGCTGTAGTAATTAGTACAAAGAACTTCCCTGTCTTTTTGCTATCATGCTATAACTTCTGCAAAAGTTTTCACATCATTAGGCAAGATGAAGAGGGACAAGAGGATGATCACATTTTCAGAAACAAGTCTCAGCCTTGAGTTAAATCAGCAACCTTCAAAAATATCATGGGAGAAAAGTCACCAAGGCTGGTATTTCTGATGTTCTAACAAAATAATGTCAGACACTACACAAAAGCAAGAAAACACAGAGGACATTTGTGGGGCAGTGGGATCTGTAAGATAGTTTGGCTAGAAATCAGTCACAAGGTACTTAATTGTGAATTACAGTCACTATGAACCCAAGAAGAACTTCAAGTCTGCAGGATGTGAATATTTTATGGATCTTAAGACATTACTCCATTGATCTGGAAACAACAAATATGCAAGTTAGAGAGAAAATGAAATATTTGTCCAGCTCGAGAACTGTTCAAAATCATCTGATTGGTTGCATGCAATGTAACCATGATATTCTGAATTTACACTTACTTTTTAATTTTCTCATTCCATATAAAAATCATGGGTAAAAAAAAAAAAAAAAAAAAAAATTAAACCTACTTATCTACTCACACAGTGCACTTGATAGCCTGTTCCACAGTGATAAAAGTTTCATATAGATACATTAAACTTCTATATGTTGCCAAATAATCCCTTTCAATCAATTTCATTGCTACATTGTACTCAGTGCTGTAGTCTTCTTCCTTCAACAGTTCTACTACAAACACTTGATTTAGAAAAAATGATGTGAACATAAAATTCATGCTATTTTCTTTAACTAAACTAATCTGACAGACATTAAAATGCAGACAACTGCCTAGCCTAAGGCTTGTTAATGCAAAAGAAATTAATGTATATGAGATTAGTAATTTCTTGAAAATTTTTGCTATAACTTCGGAAGACAAACTAGATCTTGGGAGCCCTTCTCCACTGGCAAAGTGCCACTGATTTCCAAGGCATGAATTATATGTAATCAGAGTAATCACCCCGACGCCAGATAGCTTCCCTTCTAATAAGGCTTTCTCCATGAGTATGACAAGGCTTTAAATTACAGAGCTAGATATACAGTAGCAGTAATCTTGGGAGCAAAATCTCTATATTCTATGGTGCACTTATGAAATGTGATTCCTAACAATAAGCTCCCGTAAAGCAGTTGTGAAATAAGGAATAAGTATGCAACCCATATTTGTATACCTCTAGGCCATAACACAAATCACAAGGATAAAGCAGATGACACACCTAGCATTTGTGCTGTACAAGCCACTTGCCGCAGCTGCACGCCAGTCCCAAGCACACATGTTTTCTCCAGCCAAGCAAGGAAATTATGTGAAATGCCATAGGACTGAGGTGCCAGCAACCTGCTCATCTCAGCCTGCACTACTAGGAGTGCATCTTTACAGAGCCACAAAAAATAAAGACAAAATAGGAGATTTTATGGTTAGTGGGTGGCTGGAGTTCTGCTTTGTGAATGTGGGAAGGTGGCTAGGGACAAGTAGCCAACCTGCCACGGTGGGGAAGGAGACAGATGAAGGTATAGAGCTGGAGTTGTGGAAACAGGCTGGAGGCTGCTACCTGGCACCTACACATGGCAGTAGCTGTGAGCTCTGTCTCTCAAGCCTCGTCTTTGTTCACGCCACTTGTGGTGCCCACAAAAGTCACATTTAGGAATCTCTGAACCAGACCAGAAAGCAAGTCTCCCCTGCACTCAGCTTTCCTTTCCTCAGGGCTCTGCTGTTAGGCAGAAGACAGGAGAGCAGCTAGATTTTTCGTCATCACAGAAGCCATCTATACACACCACTTGTCTTACTACCTGCCCTTACAATTGGCTTCTATCCTCCCTCCATGTCTCCTACAAACCAGGAGCAGTCTGCATCAGGTTGAGCTGGAAATGGTACTGAGCCTCACTCTTTGCAATCCTCACTCTGTATCTGTGTGTGACATGGCTACAGTGGTAAATGCCATATTCATACTAGAAAAAAAACAGAAGAACTGTACTAAGGCAGGGAAATTTTTATCAACAGACATAGTTCCACACTTTCTGTGTACAACTACAGTCTGCAGTAAAATTAAAATGGAAATCTCTTTCCCACAAAGATGGGGTCATAGAGATTCAGGATAAATTTTGTTCTTGCTGTCCAAACTGTACTACTTCTCAATATAAAGATTTGCAGAAAGTTAGCTGGCTAATTTGTATCGTCAATTGACACAAATGAGAAGGAGAAGCTAACTCTTGTGGGTTAAAATTCTGTCTGAAACCTCAGAAAGCAGAGCCCATACGAGTTTGGGGGCATGGGGTTTTTTTATATATATAACTAGTAAATGGTAAATTACAAAAGCCTTTTGTGCTCAGTGTAGAGATTAAGTTACCATGCCTAGAGCAGATGGCAGGCAGCCTTTTTTGCAAAAAAGAAACACCCAATGTGACTGTGAAACACAGTACCTTGTCCAGCATCCTTCTCAAAAACACACAGGTCCTACAGCCTTTACTGTTGCTGCATTGCAGTGCTTCTGCAAGCTAGTCAGTCCTTGGTATTTGCCAACACAAGCTGAAATTTTACCTATAGAAATAGCCAGATGAAAATCAAATTCTAATTAGTTAGCTACATATTGAATTTTCCACAGCTGTTGCTGCATTTGAACACAGGCTTCCAGGATGATCCTTTTGGTCAGAATAAACACAAACATTTGTCCAGGGAGTTCTTTAACAAATAGCTTTATCTCAGATTGTTTTTGAAATGCAGATGATGTTGCAGGTTAGAGATTAAAAACATTAACCAACTCAAAAAAAAAAAAAAGTATTATTTTTCTTAAGTTCAGGTGTATTCTAAAGAAACATCATATGCAGGGAATGAGATAGTAAGGGTTAATGTAGGGTGAGGCATGCCAAAAACATAAACAAGGTTAAAAACATACCTGATGAAGATGTTTGATAATGACAAACCTTGACTGAAATAGCAGCATAGTTTCAAAACACGGTAGCTCATTTTCCTGCCATTAAACTGTTGCTTTGGTTCTGTCATTGTTAGTTTAGTTTCCATTAAAACTACCTCTGTTGGTAGGTTAAACAAATAAAAATCGTGCTTACATTTGGAATGACATACATAAGACATGAAGTTGAAGAGCTGGAAAAATAATCAGTTTCTAACACAGCTACTTAAAACAACAGCTGCCTGTAAAACGAATGAAAACTTTGAAGGCTCAGACTTGTGTAACTTACCAATATAAATTAAAACCTTTCAAAACACTGAAGTGTGCAGTCATGTCTTCCAAACAATAGAAAGCTACTCATTTCACTCAGAAACACCAAGAGAAACACTTCAGTTTTGTAACCTTTTTGGACTTTCTCTCTCCCAAAACCCCAAGCTTCTCTCCCCAATCTCATCATTTGTCCTGCAAATACCTGATCTCAGCTCCTAGAGATTTAGAAAATAAAACAGAGAAAAAAATGCCATAAAACTGGAGCTTCTTAAAAAAAGTAACCCTTGCACTTTGGATTGCAGTAAAACATTGAATCATGAGTTATAAGCCCATGCATATCAGTATTTCCTTCTAATCAGTGGACCCCTAATGTTGTACTCAAAATTAAAGCCTCGAGCTTATCAAAACAAACATTGAGGACACTTGAATATTCACCAGTCTTCCCCACATATAATCTAGAAATTCAGGTTTGACTATATTAAAAGTTCTACTAGAAAACTGCTCCAGAAATGTTTATCTCACTTCAAAACAAGTTTAGGAATGATCAATGAATATTGTACAAAGATTTCATTACTAAGACCGTGGCTAGTCTGCCTTGGGTTTTCTTCATTTCTTGCATTTTTATGTCTATAAAGAGTTTTAAATAAGTCATAAAGAATTCATTGTGAGCTTTTGAGGAAAAGAAGTAAAACAATCAACCAGATATGAAAGCTTATAAAATTAGGAACAGCAAAGAACATGAGGGACAAAGTACAATTCCCAGAAGGCTGCATGTAAAATGCAGTATTTAAGCACCACAGATGTGACTGACATTTTGTTTTCCAGGGTTCTCATTCCTATTCCCATATTACAAAGGTGCCAATTACAACTGCTTTTCAGATAGTTCATAGTGGCATTTCCCATGTGTATCTGCTACATTGATCTTAAATAGATCACAAAACACCAGGAGCCAGTCTAACTAGATAACCTACAACTCCTCATAACCTGATTGCTAATGTGGCCAGGCTGTAGTTTGATGAACATTTTTTTCAGAGGTATTGCTGGAGTTTCGTTTCAGAGGAAATGCTTTCCTAAGTCCCTTTGTGATATAGATACAGTCAAACAGACTGAGGAACTGATCTGAATTAAAAATAACCTACAAAAAAGTCAACTCACATCAGTTCCCTGAGGGGGCAGGAAGCAATATGTAGAACTAATTATGCTGACACTACCATGAAAAGAAATGACTGTCAAATTCTGACTACAATATCTTATTAGAGACTTCAGTTTTCCTACAAATTGCTCTCCCTTTCACTTACTCTTTTATAGTTAAAATTACTTTACTTACTGACCTGAGCCTATCAGTGCTTCCCGTATTTTAGATTGCATTTTAAACACAGAGAAGAAGCTGCTTTTTTTGCCTTTTTTTTCTTTTTTTTCTTGAATACCAAAAGCAGCAAGGTCTAACAAAGGCTGCAACATCCAAGCACACCAAACCAATTGCCCTCTTAGACATTTTTTCACTACCTTTACTGAAAATCCCTATAGTACTGACCACAAAGAAGGGAACACTGTAAAACACAGGACATTGAGACATTTATTGTGCTGTTTCCAGAAGTTACGCTAATAGCAAAGAAGATATAGTCCAGAGGTCATGCTTTAACAGGAAATCCTTGCTATATAGGCCTTCTTACCATGCAGCACCAATGGGTACACCACAGAAGCCCAAAAAATTCCTACAATGGTGCAAAATGACAGCATCAGTACTAACTTCTACAGAATATCTTTATGGTACTCACATGTATTAATTGAAAGATCTGATGCACAGTACAGTGATATTGCTTTCAGCAGATGTAGAGGGAACCAGTTGTAGCACAAAGCAAATTGCTTTTTTTATTGAAGTAGCTTGTAATATTTGCAAATGGTGATGAATGTTGGGCAGCATTCACGCATTACTTAAGATATTATTTCAGCCTATTTCTCAGGAACACTACTGAACTATAGAAATATCCAGTTAGGATTTATACTCAGGGTGTCAGAGTTGACAATATAGCAGATAGCACTCTTCCCACTAAATCTGTCACGCTGAACCCGCACCTAGGCCATACAGACAAACTTTCAGTAGTGCTGAAACATTACAGCTGGAATTAGCCACATGAAGACAAGCAGTTTTCAGGACACCTGTCCCTGTGTCACAGAACAGTTGAGGATGAAAGGAATCTTAAGGCATCACTTGGTCCAACACCCATGCTCAAGCATGGTCATCTAAAGTAGATCACCCTGCCTGGACTGTATCCAGAAAGCTTTTCAAGATCTCCCAAGATGGAGACTCTACCACCTCCCTGGGCAACATGTGCCAGTGCTCCCTTACAGTAAAAAATGTGTTTCCTGATGTTCAGGAAAAACCTCCTGTGTTTCAGTTTGTGCCCACTGCCTCTTGTCCTGCCACTGAGCACCACTGAAAGAAACCTGGCTCCACTTTCTCCACATACATCCCCCTTCAGGTATAGATTTATAAGATTTCCCTGAGTCTTTTCTTGTCCAGTCTGGACAGTTCCCTCTCTCGGTCTTTCCTCCTGTGTGAGAAGCTCCAGTCCCCTAATCTTTATTTCCAACATGTCCTCTCTTGGAGACAGTACTTCAAGTGTGACCTCACCAGTGCTAAGGAGAGCGGAAGGATTACCTCCCCTTATACTTCTCATTGAACTTCATGAAGTTCCTGTCAGCCCTTTCCTCCAGCTTGTTTCTCCAGCCTATCAAGGTCCATCTGCATGGCAGCACAACCCTGTAGTACCATGTACCATGTAGTACCATGTACCCATGTAGTAACCACGTCGTGGTTTAAGCCCCGGCTGTAAATTAGAACCACGCAGTCCACTTCCCCCACCACCACCTTTCTTCCCTCCGCTTCTGGAGGGACGGGGAGGAGAATCAAAAGAATGCAACTCCCACGGGTTGAAATAAGAACAGTTTAATAACTAAGGTATAACACAAATCACTACTGCTACCACCAATAGTAATAATGATAAAGGAAATAACAAGGAAGAGAATACAACCGCTCACCAACTGGTACCTCACCCCCACCCCACAGTCATCCAGCCCTTCCAGGCGACTCTCAGTTCTACATCCTGGGCATGACGTGCTGTGGTATGGAATACCTCTTTGGCTAGTTTGGGTCAGGTGTCCTGTCCCTGCTTCCTCCCAGCTTCTCCTCCTCCCTGTCAGAGCATGAGACTCACAAAGTCCTTGGTCAGTCTAAACATCGGTGTTATCAGCTCCGTTCCCAGGCTGAAAGTCAAAAACACAGTGCTGCAACAGCTACTAAGAAGAAGAAAAAATTACTGCTACTGCTGAACCCAGGACACCACGACACCCAGGAAGCAGAAAAATTCTTTGGACATCAGGTCAGGTCGTCAGGTGAGTGCCTTAATCCCCTACAGCAGAGATCTGCTGTCTATCACTTGCCACTTCCTCCAGGTTATCCTGCATGGTTCAGTTAGTTGTCCTGGTTGCTTTGCTTGAAAGCATACCTGCCTTCTTCTCAGCTTTGAGGGAAACAAACCTTTCCCACAGCTGCAAGATTTCAGGTGGAGCAGGAGCCCTGCAGCTAGTTTGTGACATGCCCTGCGACGAAACATGCAACATGATTTTAAGAAACAAAGGAATGGTTAAGTAACAAATATCAGACTGTTGATTTAATATCATTAAGTAACAGACAAGCAGGAGCGAAAAATGTTATAAATAAATCTCCTGAGCCAGGAGGTAGGATTTCTTTATTAAGAATTTCTAACCAGCATGCCAACACATAGCGTGTGCCAAATGCTAATTACTGCAACTGATTAAGGGACAACCCAGTTTATCAGCTGATTGTCAGTACCAGGTAGACAACAAGCTCTTGGAAATTACAAGCCTTTTTTTCTTTTTTTTTTTTTAATTTGTAAGAGAGATTTCCAATATGAACTCCTTATTTTCAGTTGTTAGATAAGTAAGAGAGTAAAAGAAAAAGAAAGAGTAGGAGAAGAAAAGAGTAGTGAAGCAGAGTCCCGAAGTCTTTTCCCATTTACCCTGAGCCTGAAAGCTCCAGATAGTTCAGCTTAATACAGTACAACTTAACACTAGTCCAAAGTAAAAGGAAAAGGAACTACATGACTTTTGGGCAGAAGCTTTCCTATAGCATGACCTTTTAACATGTGCAAAATCTACTTGGAGCATAAAAGTAAATATATCCTAATAATTTTCAGCCATATCACAGCATTGTCAATGGTCAGTCACTTCACTGCAAGTAAAACACTGTTGCTTTCTTCAAACCTTCATTCCTGAAATCGTGTACTACCTTACAATGCCAACGTGCGCTTTGAGGTACAGCTCCAATACCTATAGAAAAAGGAACTCTGGTGATATAGACCTTCTTAAAATGTAAAACAAAACCAGATTTACATTTTTAAAAACAGTTAAAAGCTCCATCTCCTTTAGCAACCTGGCTGTATCAAGTGTTACTGCTCATGGTCACTGCAGTTGCCAATGTCTAACTACTTAGCTCACCTTCTCTGAATACACTTAGAGCTGACAGTTGACCTGCTCTACTTTCCTGGGACCTTGGCAGCACCTCAACAGATATGGGAGCAACTTATTATCAGACAGAAAGTTATACAGATACCACAGGTGACTTATCATTGTAGGTTTTTAAACCATCAGACACAGAGTAAGAATGAAACATTGAATAATCTTTTGTGTCATTCATAAAACTGTAGGAATTCTGAAAGAACTACATTGAAGTGTTCCTCTGTGCAAAACACTGCAACTCCTGTACACAAAAAATACCTGTCATATGGCAGGAAGAGACAGCAGCTGCAGTAGGTCAGATGAGCACCTGTTGTATTTATCAGCTTAAGACCCTACAATGTAACACATTGTTTTTTCTAAACATATTGTTTAATGTGATTGTATAATATACAAGGGCCAAAGGCTGACTCAGCCTCTAATTGTCTGGATCTATGTAACAAATGAAAAAGAAAATGCAATGCTGTATACGTAAATCTGGATACAAACATTGCTCATGTATAGCCTAAAACCAATTTTTAGTTCTCTAAGTTACCCTTCATTACAGAGCTATTCACCATATTTTGACAGCTAATCTAATTACTTTATAAATGTCACTGTTGATTTTAGGAAAAGCCTGGAAGCATTAGTGGAAAATAGAAGCTTTGAACATAGCAGAAGCAATATGTAATTGTTTTTTAGATATAAAATGCATCTCTACTAAGATTTTGTGAAATCCTGAGTAGTTATATTGCTGCTGGCATAAAGGAATCAGAAATTTCCAGGGAGAGGTAAGAGACAGTAATGATCCTGTCAATATTAATGTCGACAGTGTATAATGAAAACACCATGTAGAACCCCTATTTATACTAAGCAACACTCATAGCTCTTAATGGACCAATGAAGTGAAGAAGAGAGTAAGCTGTAGGACTACAGTCAGAGCTAGAACCAACCCAAGTAGCAGATTCAACTACTGAAAAGAGAGGAGACTTTTCTTGAACTGCTGAACATACGGAACGATTATCCAAAAGATAAATAATCAGTGTTATGCTTAGATACAGTTTCATTTATTATTTATTATCTAGTTCAAATGAAACCTCAAAATCAGAGAAAACCCTAGTTTCCAATCTTTTCCCATCCTCTATGAAACATGAGATAATCTGTGCAGAAGTCCTTCAAAGACCACTACTAAAATCAAATCACATAATCAAGAAAAGACCATTCCCTGTTTATCATTTTGCTCTGTGCTTCCATAGCAGAAAATAAGCAAGGTAAAACAGTTTCAATGGTGTGTAAATGTTCAAGGAAAAAAAAAGAATATGTTGTCCAGTTTTCACTGTATTTTTAAACTGATGTCTGCTAAAAGACTATGTTATTCCTATGTACACATTAATTAAATTTCAGGTTATTTGCTTTCATTAGAAGTTTATCTCCCAAGCTTGTACTTTGCTATACTTAAAAACATGGCCAAAACAATGCACATTGAGCCACTGAATGTTCTACAACACATATTGCAATTGTTCCCAGTTTTACAGCTTTTGAATAGCAACTACTTTTGAGGCAGAAAGTATTGAGTTTTAGGAAGTGTAGTATTTGGCAGCTAGTCACAGCCAATAAAAATGCTGCACACAACACATGCATGTTGGTATTGCAGCTCAGAAATACCTTCCTTTAGGTATCTAAGTATCTGACAGCAGAAGCTTGAAAAAAATGTAAATTGCCTTTTGTACACAAAGTTTCTTTCACTCATAAGACTATAAACTTTCAAAAATTGAAAAAGCAAGAATGCAGCATACTAATAACAGAATTCTCTAGAATCATAGTTTTTTAGTAAAAGATAACAGTTTAAATTAAAATTACTAGCAAACCAAGTTAGGTAGAAAACCAATCAGTTTAGATCAGGTTCAAAATGAGGTGTCTTTTGACACACAGATTTTGTACTGCAATGGATGATGATAATAAAATTACATTAACTGCATGAGATAAGTATGTTCTGGCAGTATTTTTGCTATATAGGACACAGAAGTAGAATTCAAATGCAGTTATGCTGAAATTAGAACTTTCAGTTATAGCTGACATTACCCACTGGATATCTAAGGTGTAATGGGAACAGTTGTTCCTGTACACCATTTTCCCCTTAAGCAGAGGTATTTGACAAATTCTGTGACAAAAATTATCCTTTCTTTCTGTGTATAAGATTTTAGGAAGTAAAGTTCTACAAATGCTAGGAATAAAAGCTCTCAGCCCTGCAGGGAAGCATTTGAGGGTACAAGTGGATGAAAAATTTGACATGAGCTGGCAGCGCGCACTTGCAGCCCAGAAAGACAATCACACCTTATATCAAAAGGAGCCTGACCAGTAGGTCAAAGGGACTGATTCTCTTCTACTCTGATCTCATGAGATCCCCACCTTGAGTGCTGCATCCAGATCTGTGGACCTGTTAGTGCAGATTCAGAAGAAGGCCACAAAAATTGTCAGAGGGCTGAAACACCTCCCCTATGGAGAGAAGCTGAGACATGTGGGAGAAGGCTACAGGGAGACCTTATTGCAGCTTTTCAATATATAAAAGGTGCTTACAAGAAAGAGGGAGAAAGATCTTTTACCAGGGCCTTTACCACGACAATAGTTTAAACTCAAATAGGGTTTAGATTTATATTGGATATAAGGAAGAAATTCTTTGCAATAACAGTGATGAGACCCTGGAAGTTGTGGATATCCCATCATGAGAAGTACTCAAGTTCAGGTTGGACAGGGTTTTGAAAAATCTAATCTAGTGAAAGATGTTCCTACCTGTGGCAGAAGGGTTGGGCTAGTTGCTCTGCAAAGGTCACTTCTATGCAAAATCATTCTGCAATTTTATTCAAAAATTCTGACAACAGAACCTTTGTTTTGTTAATTACGTTTACACCCCTGTTTTTTCTTAAAGTTACAACTCCCATAATGGACATCAAAATTCCATAAACACTACAGTTGTGATTTCCATTTCTGATTTTCAGGTATATTAGACTACCATAGAACTCTACAAGTAGAATTTCAAACAATGCCAAATCAGATGTCTCAAGGAAGTTTATTACATCAGTATTAATACCTAATCAACAGATTTTATAATTTCACTCGAAGAAAGTTTAGTAGGGTAGTTTCAGAAAGGCTGATTTCTGTAAACCCACTGGGAGTTTTTTCAAACTTTCTCTTTGCTTCAGGTCTTGCTTAAAAGCAGCATTAACACCTAAAGATCAACTTGAGAGAGCTTAATTTTGGTTAGTAATTTAACAGCAGAAGTTTGCGATGGGAATAAATAACACACTTAGTATTTACAAGTTCTTTTCTTTCAAAAGAATTAATGCTAAAAACTTAAAAAAGAAGGAAAACAGCCAAAGCAGTATTTTTTTGATATAAAAGTCTAAATGAGCACATCCTCTGCTTTTTAAATATGACTGACTTAAATGACACTACTGTACAAAAATGGACATAGCTTTTCTATAAGAAAAAAGCAAGTTGTAAACATAATTTCCACTAACTACTCTCATAAGTTTAAGGCTATTTACATTCTCAAATTTGAGTTTAATTTGAGTCTTAATACTCAAAGTTCCAAGTCTTTTTAGATCAAAAAGTATTTATTAAACAAAAAGATTTATTACACAAAAAAAAAATGCAAAATTAGATTCCTGAGACCCTACAGTATCTATACATACATAGTTATATATAAACAGGTTAGTAAATAGAAAGCAACAAAACTTATCCAGCAAACTCATTCTTATACAACTTGGAAAATGTCAATAAATGTCCACAAAGTCCTGTAACCTGAAACCATTATTAGGAGACCTTTAGCATCATTTTGCTGATAGTATTTGTTCACACTGCTTACTCCTTAAAATCTTATTTTATACACTGCTATATTATAACACTGTTTTGCACAGTTTCAGTCATGTTGGTACTTGAATTTGAAAACAGATTAAAAGCTTATAATGTGCTCCAAAAAAAAGCACCTGAATTGCTGCAGTTTCTATTTACAATGTTGTTGAATTTTATCTAAACTGAAAATCCCAAAGAGGACAATTTCCTTGAAGAACAGAAAGTAAATACAAACAACTGTATATGTGTTTGCACTTTAAATACTGTAAAGCACTACGTGAGTTACTTGGTCTTAAGAAAAAAACAGATCACATTCATTTTCTAAATTAATCCTTCCTCTCTTATAAAATAAAATCTCTTTTTAAGATGGTGATTCATGTTCCGCTGCTTTATCTACAGCATATAGTGTATTCATCCTGAGGGTATCTATGCCTGTGTATATTTCATTACAGTGAGTATTTACTTTCAGCAGGTCTGTATGTAAATTAGTGGCTGCTGCTGTGGACTAGAAAAAAATTTGTGGATTTAAAAGGTGAAACAGCATCTTATGAAGGCTCTACTGCTCTTTGTTTTATCCACAGTTACTGGTAGCAACCACAATAAGAAATAAAAAAAATCATGGTGATTTTGAAGTGCTTCTGGCCACCTGTGATTTCTAGTGTTTTCTATTAATTGGATAGTAATAGAGTTATTCTGATGTTCACTAGTGATTTAGATATTTCTGTTCTTCAGAGCTGAAGACTGAATAATACTTTTGTAGTGTAGGAAGGAGCAGAATCTGTGAAAAGAGAAAAAAGAAACACAGCTCAGACTTTAGCTATGTAATCCAGCACAAATAAATGGAGCTTTTAGCTAGAAACAGCTAGGTTTGGTTTTATTTCAAAAGTTCTCTACAAGTGATCTCTCTGCTATATTTCAGAAATTCTGCTAGCTCATATTATACAGAAATTATTCCTTCTCCAGTTTGCTTTTTAAAGGCAGGTATTGGCATAATCTGTAGCACAAGAGTGCAGAAGCAGGAAGTACAAGAGTGATTTGTGATCCAACCTTAAAGCTTGGAGATGAGTTTTGTCTAGGAAGGCAGAAACATCTACCTCAGCTGCTTTACCCCAGATGAGTATAAAGCTGGCCTATGCCTGGCAGATCAAATGAAGGTTTCAGGAAGCTTGGCTGCCATTTTAGAAGTAGGCAGCTTGCATACATCAATGAGCAGCTTATGAGCATTAAAGAATAGAAATCCAGTATCAGAACATGAAAAATATTCTGCAGCCATATTCCTTTATATTTCTTTTTTGCCAGGTCTTGTGGACTGCTATACACACCACCTACGTGCCAATTCATGAAATGCAAAGAATGAAAAGATACAATAGGATTCATTCCACTAAAATTCATTTCCACACACAAACTCTCAAAGGGATTTAAACTCTATATGGTATTTTGGCTCACAGGAAATTTTCCCTATGTTTCCTAACATGCTTTACTAAACGAAAAAAAGAGATTTCCACTTATTTAATTACAGTAAGTCTAAAAGAGAACAGCAAAATAAAAAGTAATGTAGATTTTTTAGGTAGTGTGCAATAAGAACAATGTGGTCAAACAGTAAGCACATTCTATACAGATACATTGTTAAAAGATGTTCTATAAATGCATAGAATATTTCATATATACACTGTGTTTTTTTGAGGAGAAGAAGCACTTTTGCAGGAATTCAGTCACTAATGCTAATCCCCAGTGAGGTGAGTAAATTTGGAGAATAAGGATAATCGTTGCATACACAGTCATTGAATTAATACCTGTGAAAACATATCATTAATTTTGTATGCATTTGTTCAATATCAAGTGTCTCTTAGTCAGGGCCCAAAATTTAAACAGAACACATTCGACATTTTCACTTTTAGTCTTATTTACCATGACACTTAGAGTTTAAGGATATATTGCTTGTTCTCTTAAAAGTTAATGTTTCAATTGTATTTCTGCATTTATATCCAAAATAGTAGGAAATTTACTACAAGTTAACTCATACCCCTTTCTTTTAGGTCTTCAATGTATGCTTTCATAAACTCTTTCTCAAATTGTTCCCGTTCGCGTTCACTTTCTACAATTTCTTCAGTGTCTTCACACACAATGGTTTCAACTGGGCTGTCCTTGAGACTTACAAATCTAGAGAGAGATTAACAAAAGAATATGCATCAGGCTTCTGGACATCGCTGGCCTACATGAATGGCATTTTAGAAGTTGCTGCTACAGCCAGAAAGAGAAACATAAAGAACATTTGCTCAGTTTTTGCATTGTGGAATCATTAGGATCTATTTATTCTTAGCAGTAAAAATTTCAAATAGCACATTCTCTATACTCCACTTTCTATATAAAATTTACGCGATTTAGCTCTCTTTTTCTTTTTTTTTTTTCCTATCTACATAAATCATTCTTTGCTTTAAGAGGTATATTTCTTCATTATTAAACTTATGACAGACTACACGGTAATTTCACATCTGTTACTGAGCAGTGCAAACTCCTTCTTAATAACTGCCTGTAATCTGGAATTTTGCCAGTATTACTTCACTGGCAATATGTGTCTTTATTTTCTGGTAGTTGTTATGTTAATTCTCTTTTACAGTGCATGACTGGATATGCATTCTGTCATATTTGCAAATTTCCTAAGGTTACACATTGCAGATGAGAAACTAGATGGTTACATTCACATCCAAAATAACACGCAAATTAAATCTGTAACATTTTGAAAATCTCTGATGTTTTCCCCACTCAAGAAGTAAAAAAAAATCCAAGAAATGTTGCTTTCTAAGAACAAATGGTCCAACAAATCATACAGCTTTTCAAAATCTCATTAATTGTTGTGAGTCTGTGGTCTGTTGATCTTGGCTGCCAGATTCCCACCAAGCAGCCCTCTCACTCCATCTCCACAGCAGGATAGGGGAGAATATAAGATGAAGAAGTCATAGGTTAAGATAAAGACAGCTTAGTGTAGAAAAACAAAAGCCATGTATAGAAGAAAAACAAAGCAAAATAAATATTAAAAAAATAAAAAAAAAATCATTCTCTGCATTCTCTGCTTATAAACACGCAATGTCCAGCCCTTTCCTGGGAAACAGGCACTCAGTATGGATAGCAGCGTATAATAACCTTATTAAGGTGTTTGCCTTCCACAGCTTTCTCTTGATTTTATTGCTGAGCATGACACCATACAGTATCGAATATCTGTTTGCCCAGTTTGAGTCAGCTGTTCCAGCTGTGTTGCCTCACATCCTCTTGCTCTTCCTCAGCCCACTGGCTTTTGTGAGGGGGGATTGAAGAGGCAGCCTTGATGTGGGAGCCCTGGTCAACAGTAGCAAAAAACCTTGGTGTGTTATCAACACCATTCTAGCTACAAATACAAATACAGCACTATCAGGACTGCTATGTGGAAAGTTAACTCCATCTCAGTCAGACCCAGTATGGAGTCTCAAAAGGTTTCATAATCAAAGTCCTGGACATTGCCTGTAGATGCAAGATCATTGTAAATGCAGACTAAATGGCCTTTTAGACTTATCCTGCATGCAGCAACAAGGTGCTGCTTCACAACAAAGAATATATAAACTACTAAACTCATGTGACACTATTTAGACTTTTAAATAGCTGTGTCTCCCATTCCCAGCAGCATACTTTTGACAGCACTGAGCTTATCAACAACAAACTGCCAGTTTCCTGGTCTTGCTCTGGTGCATGACTATGAGACCCCAGAGTTAGAGCTACTACAACAATGTCTACACAGGAATAGCAGTTTAGGCATACAAATGCACAGTGTGGGGAAGCAGTAAATGAAAATCAGAAAACTGCTGTTCTGCATTTTCCAAGCTTTCTAGTGCCTCCTGAATGGCTCTGATATATATTGAGTTCTAATTTGACCACCAGGTGTGGTAGAAACTGATGCTTGTGAAAATATTTCTGCTGAGTTCACCTACCTTATGTTCCTAAGAACATACTTTCTCTCTTTTACTTACTTTAAACCTGTTGTTGACTCACAGACAGCGGTGGGTATCTCAACCAGGTCATCACCACTGACAACAAGCAAACTGAGCTTTGGCATATTGACAAGAGCTCGTGGAAGATAAGTCAACTTGTTCTTCTGTAGGAGAAGTGTCTGAAGTTGATCTAACCTGTAAAAATGTGAAAGATAAAGGTAACAAAATATTTATTTCAGACAGGAATATCTATGCAAGATAGCAACAGAGAATTAATTGTGTACAAAAGAATAATATGCACCATAGAATCATAGAATCACCATCTTTGACTTCTCAAAAATTACTTATACCTCACTTCCACAAATTGTCACCAACTAACTTTAATGGAAATTTCCAGTCATGGTTCAATATCATAGATATTAATCGCGTACCTCTGAAAAGTACTCAGAAGTATGCCTCAGATAAAGGATTACAAAAATTACTGTGCTTTCGTGCATGTGTTGACAGAAAATGATATAAAGGCTCACTATGTGTATCCTGGAACTGATGAAAAATATGGGTCACCAGCTGACACCTTTGCCCATATGCTGGATTCTATGAACTAGATACACTTGTGCTAGGCAGTATATTCCTATCAATTGTTTTTCAGTAGTAATTAATACTGTGGGGAGCAAGAGAAAGACCAGCTCCTGGTCATATGGCTCTTGCAAGTTTTCCCATTGAAATCAATTTAATGACAATGTTTTGTAAAGGAAGGCATTTAGCTTGTTTTTCTTTACTTACCATAGCTCTTTTCTTAATGCAATAGTAATATGTGGCTGAGAGTTTATTCCTTCCAGTAGAAAGAAGACAAAAAGCATAGCAAACTGATGAAACAAGTTTGTCTGATTTGACAGGTAAAGCTCATTCCTCAAACAGCGTTGTACAAAAACAGAGAAGATGAAATGTAGGAGAATTTTGGAGACAGAGGAATATATATGGGTTACAGGGGGGAAATGACCCTTATGTTTAGTGAGTATCCTTCCATAAAATAAAAATCTTATTAGAAGCTCTTTCGAATTAATCAAATATCTGTTCATATCTGGAAAAAAAAATGGTGGTTGTATACTGTTGTTGTTGTTGGAGCATCTGAATTGTTAATACAAAAGATTTCAGCCCCTGCTGTCAGAGAAATCTGTGATTACACAATGTCCTAGAAAGGTCTTTTTGACCAGCAACAAGGGATTTGCAAAAGTTAAGGTTGAATAAATTTTGTGTGAAGTTTCTTCTGCCTCAAGGATCTCTATTCCAAACTCAACAAATAACCCATATTTTTTTAAATATAAACTTTAGTTAATGCGTAGTTTCTTTACGTATGGTTATGTAAAGTTCTGTAAACCAGATTACAACAGGACTTCAAAGTGAATAAATAGGCCCAAGAATAAGTGCTTTCTCAAACTAGTAAATCCCATTAAAGAGATCGACATGATTTTTTTTTAAATATCTCCAGTGGATCTCTAAATTGAGAACATAAGTATATATGTGCACATGAATATGTACTTCAGAGTAGGAGGGGAAAATTGTCAGTGGGTTTTTCAATCTTACTAATATTTTTCTGCTTTACTGCCAAAGTTTATCAGGTTCTTTAAATATGTTTTAGTTCATCTTTCCCTCCACCATATTTACCCTCCAGAGTGATACTGCTGCAAACTCCATATGGTGAGTTCCCTTTGATGGAACTGAGACACTATGCCCCATGAACTTCCTAAAGAACAATGCTGTCATGATTGCAGCAGAAAATCTAATTAGTTAACTGAAAAGTAAAGGCATTGACTGTGCAATCTGCCATCAATGAGGTAGAAAATGCCGCTTCTGTTATCTGACCTATTCCATCAATAACAATGGTAAAGCTTACATGCAGAACTGTATGATGCATTTCCAAATGAGAATTTCTCATGTAATTTTTCATTAATGGTGTCCCTTAGAAGCTTGTTACTTTCTAGATTTGCTTTATAGTTCACAAGACTGCCAACAAATTAAAAACATAAACTACCTGTCTATGTCTTCCGGGAGGTCTTTCAGGTTGTTGCTGCTAATATCCAACCACTGCAAGTTAGACATCCGAAGTACACAAATTGGAATAGAATGGAACTTGTTTGCTGACACATCCACAACTGTGACTTGTTTCAGGTTACTTAGCTAGAAAGAAGTGACACTTTATTTTAGTTACATTTGCAAAGTACAGAAGACATTTCATTCATCAAAAGTTCTTATTTTTCTCAAAGCACTTGGAAAAATAAGAATTGCATTTTTTTTTTATTCAACTTTTTGCCAGTCTTATCTCTTAGTCATCATTTTATTAAAAAAAAAAAGTTTCAGAAATAACTATCATCTCCCAAAATGTTCATCACTTTTCTAACACTGTCATGATATCAAATGAAGTTTCAGATGACACCAAGGATGGATCTAAATAATGACTGGGTTCTTTCCTAGCTTACATATGAAGTAACCTCTGAAGTGACAAAATAGTTTTGATTATTGTTAGATTAAAAGTTACCATTCTCAAAATCAGAGATTTTATAACTCTCACAAAAACCACAGAATTTCCTTTGTTATAACTCTGTTATGCACTGAGAGTGTATTGCTAGGAGACCCTTAGAAAATTAAACAGTTAATTTAAGCAAACAGAAAATTTAGTCAAATATTTTTCAAAGATCTTTAAAAATATATCATCCATACTGCAAACTAAATAAGGTGCACTAGAGCTTTTTATTTTATGCTATTCAAAGGAATTACTTTTTTAAGTAATAAACCTTTAGCACAATGAAGTTTGAGTACAAATGTAAAATATACCTGTTAAAGAAATAAATGTGTTAAATAAACCTCTCTGTGTGGTGAATCGATTATTCACATTATCAGTGTTCATAAAACCATGCATCTAGCTAAAGTGAATGTCAAAGGAGTATAAATGATAATGAAAAATGTACTTTAGAATGGAAATTATGTTGCTGAGCTCCTAATCATATGTCACCATCCCAATCTAGCTCTATAGATCCTGATACAAAAGAGAAAGTAGCAAAAGAATTTCACTGGTCTTTGCCTGAAGGTTTCTTAGAGTGTAGAAAATAATTAGCAGCCAAAAACCCCAAACCAAATACATTTTGCGCTTCCAAAGTGAGCAAAATGCAAACAACAGTGTAAGAATGAAAGAAATAGAAAGCAATAAAATACATTCTGAATCTTGAGAAGGATTTTTTTTATTATTATTTAATAAGAATCTACTTATGTTTTGTTCTATTTTATGGCCAAAATTCTTACTGCAGTATTGACAGACTTATCTTAATTTGACCTCTGCCATTTAAGATGCTCATATTCACAGCTTGGTGTTATGTCAGAGTCAGTTTGGTTTGGGATTTTTTGGCAGTGGTTTTTGTTTTTGTTTGTTTGCTTGCTTGTGAAGTGTAGGGTTTTCTGTTTGGTTGTGGGGTTTTTTGTGGTTTTTGTTTTGTTTTTTCTAGATACAACCTCATATTGCTGTGTAAACTTAAAATTTGGGAAAACTTTTTCAAGGACATGTACTGAAGTTATCATATCACAATTGACTGCACAATTAAATTTACCTTTCAAAAATAGAGTAGGTGTTCGGAGTTTCTCAAGTCAAAGATATAATTTCAAAATCTGCCCACCACTGTATTAGAACAGTCTTGGTGAGGCATTACCATGGAAATGCTTCCCTCCTGATTCAGAGCAGGCAAGCACACATTTTTTCCTGACACTTCTCACTTCAAAATTATTCTGTTGTTTTGAGGACTGACTACTAGCAATGAGTACTCACTCACACTGTAAATTTTCCAGAGACTGAATCTTTTTTCCAACAAAACAGAACCTCCATTTAAACAAGAAGAGCAGAGTGACACTTCCAGATTGTAGCAATGAGAGAATGGAGAAAATAATTAGCACTACCTTTACACTGCATTTACTTTGTGTTTTCAAATTTTGCCACTATTCCAAATCCCAAGCAGATATTTCAGGTTTCTCTGCACTTCGAACAATTTGCTCTCCCCACAAGGAATTTAGCAGGCGCAGATATAAAACAATATCCCACAGATTTAAATTCCATGCAAAGGGTTCTGAAACCATTCCCAGAGAAGGAAAGCCAAAGTCCCTAAACACAAAGTGGCAAATTACTTTAAAATCAACTCACATCACTGTTCACACAGATTCCTAAACACATTGCTTTCACATGCCGTCCCTGTCATGCTCAAAGTAATAACATTAGGTGGTAAAATGATATTTCTTCAACAGCAGGAGCTAGCTTTATATGTTTTCCTGAAAGTGCTTTATTGCATTAAAAATTAAAAGTAACATTAATATAGCAGAGTATTTTTATGAACACAGATTTTTCTGACATTTTCCATCTAGTATTGAAAAGAGATGGTTTAATGCTCAATTAGATGGGAACCTTAATTTTTCAGGGTTTGTAGTCCTGTAAAAATGTAACGAAATATAAGGCCATGGACTCCTTTGTTATAAAGTTTGGTTCAGCATGTAGCAGAATATATGGAGCCATGATTATATTGTATAAGCTGCAAGCCCTTAGAATTTTTTCTTTTAGGGTAATATTTAACAAAACCTGTCCATTTTCTATAGTATGTTGAAACCTAATGGAGTTTTTATTTAATCTGTCTCTGATATGCCAACAACAAACACCTATGATATACAATGCATTGGAAAATATGGCAGCTATGTGTTATATTTTCTAAAGAAAATCCTCTGTATTTTATATCTTCTTGAAGGACTGATGCATTTTCGCAGCTTTTATAACGTTTAGTTTTCAAACAAACATGGTTCCCTTATCATTTTTACATTATAATTTATTTTTGATGTTGATTTTTGCTATTTTGTTCTATTATGTGACTTTGAATCAATCAGTATATAGTTTTTATGGAAATGTCATTTTAAAAAATACCTATATTTAATAGTGTAGCTACCTGGACTTGTCATTCTTATGTTTAATCACTCTTGTCATTTTTATTTGACAAATTGCCCCATTTTGCTTATCTTAATAATTTTGTTCATAGAAATACTCCAGATAACCTTGTGGAACTCCACTGCTTCCCTTTCCCTCTAACAGCTAAACCTTCAGTTGAAAGAAAAGGAGAGCATGTCCAGGGCTGAACAAGTTATGTCATTTATGGGTGTGTTTTTATTTCTGTTCCGCTTTTTGTCATGAAAGGGTTTTACTGATAAGGTTGCATGCAAGTTTATCATGTGTTACCTACTATTTAACACCGACAAATGAAAAGGTATAAAGTCACATCAAGCTTTACAACAAAAATACTGTATTTTTCAGTTACATTCTGTGACAGAAACAGCATCCCATCAAAGTCTATGTATGACAAGTCATACAAAGGCTTAACTAGGAAATATCTAGCAATGCATTACAAACAGGCTTGTGCCCACAAATTCCAGACTCAATGAATTCAAAGAAAATTTATATCACTTCACAGTAGGATCACATTATCACATATGTTGTCTCCCAAATCAAATAAAGTGGCACTCAGCATGTCATAAGCTTGCTGAAAGCATTACAGTATATACAACAAAGGAGCACCCTAAGTGCCAACTGCTCACTTGCCCATGTAGATCTCATGCATTCAAACCAAATTCCTAGCTTTTCTTTCACCAAGTTGTAAGTATAACCTATTCTATAATCTCATTGACATTCCTGGAGTAAAGCCCCAATTAAAGAAATAGTATAAGAGCATCTTTAGAGGCAGAAGATGTCTTTCATGAAGATCTACTTGTATACTTGTGTTCTAGTCCACTATCAGACTTTCAAACTGGACCCTTAAACTTGAGGAGGCCAAGGTATTTAACAGTCAGCTCCAATCCTTAGTATTTTTTCACAAAACTCTCTGACGAGTAAAAAAGCGTAACTTCAAATAGCATTTCTTTTGGTACTAACTTAATAAGCTAAATCCAAGAAACTTATGTAAAAGCCAGTGTTCACCCAAACGGAATTATTCTGATTTTGCAATGCTAAAATCCTAAATCTTTTGCAGAGTTAATCCACAAATACATGCTGGTTTTCTGATGCTAAAGTTTAATATTATCCTCTTCATCACTGGAGCATTACCATCATTTAAACACCTACTGTTTAAAGTCTAATAGGGTAATTATAGCTATGGTGATGTAAGAATAAAAAGTTAACAAAGAGACTTTGCTTTTTATTAAAGCAGGTTTTTTGATACATAAACCTTTCATCATGTCTGCAAAGAAGGAGAACACTGGCTGCATATGCAGTATTCACAAAAATATCAAGTATTCATTATTCATAGGTCATTGAAGAACCAGATAGCAGTAAGAGCAGGACTATTTTCATACAGTTAAAATCCCTAAGAACGTAGATCATGTGTTTAAGAGTTGTTCCAAGCCACTAGATGAGTCATATGCATGAAATTAAGTACCAGATAAATGATTTTCTGGACTGAGGCCAAAACAAGCCTGCTGTCTCAAAAAAAAACAAAGTTTGTGTTGATTAGTAACATTAAATTTTCATAGTATTACTGCTGGAGCTACACACAGTCTGCATATATTACTGCACTTTGCCATCATAAAGGCATCTCTTCTTCAAGTCTGCTGCAAAACTTCTAAATTAGGGACACACATTAGAAAGGAAAACTAGTCCCTGCCAGAAGTCAATTAAAGGTCTCTCATCAACTTAAATGGATTCAGTAGCCCACTTGGCATGCATACTCTCCATATGTTTTAATTAAAACCATTAGAAAAGAAACAGCAGCAATGACAGTAGCATAAGGGCATTAACTGACCTCTACATAATGTTTGGATAGGAAGTATCCTTTAAATATGTCAAAGGACTCTTTTAACATATTTTGTTCCTTCAGCGCAAGATGACCAAAACTACTCATTTTCACAACAGAACAGAGACAAAGCCAAAATCTTTTTTTTCATTTCTGCTCTGAGATGCAACAGCAATTGAAGCAGTACTATTCAAATGATGCCATCTTTATTATGATTTAAACATATGTAATGAAGCTGGGTTTTCAAGACAGGAAGAATTTCCTTCATACGGATCTGACACAGGCACTGGACATATTGCAGCCCTTCAGTAATACCACCCAGCCACATGATGTTTATTACTGCCCCATGGATGAGAACATCTGCTTTTTACTGGAATTCTCTAAAGTCTCATTTCTGTCTTTATTTTTTGTTTCTTTTTAACTTATACACTAATGAATCATTGTTGAAATGGTCTTTAAAGGAAAAAAAAATTGTCTGCATAGAAAATATCTGGATAGGTCCCCAGTGTAGCCAAGATGCTCCTGTATATCAGGCAAGCTCCTTGTTCTAAATTGTGTCAGGAACTCTTTCATCAACTCAGAGAAACTCAGGAAGAGGTAGGCACAAATACAACTGAAGGCTCGGTCCATAACACTTCTTGGATTGCTAAATTTTATTCTGTTCCTCTTATGCAACTGTCATGGTTTAAGCCCAGGCCGCAAATTAGAACCACGCAGCCTACTTCCCCCACCACCACCTTTCTTCCCCCTCCTGGAGGGATGGGAGGAGAATCGAAAGAATGCAACTCCCACAGGCTGAGATAAGAACAATTTAGTAACTAAGGTATAACACAAATCACTACTGCTACCACCAATAATAATGATAAAGGAAATAACAAGGAAGAGAATACAACCGCTCACCAACCGGTACCTCACCCCCACCCCGCAGTGATCCAGCCCTTCCGGGGACTCTCAGTTCTACATCCTGGGCATGACGTGCTGTGGTATGGAATACCTCTTTGGCTAGTTTGGGTCAGGTGTCCTGTCCCTGCTTCCTCCCAGCTTCTCCTCCTCCCTGTCAGAGCATGAGACTCACAAAGTCCTTGGTCAGACTAAGCATTCTGACAGCAAACTGAAAACATCAGTGTTATCAGTACTGTCCCCAGGCCGAAAATCGAAACCACAGCACTGCACCAGCTACTAAGAAGGAGAAAAAGTGACTGCTACTGCTGAACCCAAGACAACTAACTTCAGTATTAACACAACGTAGAGCTGCAAACAAAGTTCTGTGATGCTGTGCTGTAAAAACACATCTTGAGAGATCTCTGCTGAGCAGTTTTGATATCATTAATACCCACATAAAGCAAATGGGAGAAAGGAACAGGAATACAGTGAAAAGTCACTTAATGAGGTAAAAAAATACTTCAAGGAAAGTATAACACAGGTTTCCCGATCTTAAGATACTAAGTACCACTCCAGTTATATATTATGAAAAGTCTCAGGCACTTATCAAGAATTTCTTTGATTGTGATAGTGAAATTCATGGGGATTTAAGATGCTCTATATTTTTTACTCATTTCTTCACTTTTCTGAAAATATGTACTCCAGCGTTCTGAGTAATCACATTAGGTCCTTGAGTCTAGTCAACCATTTTATCGCCTCTGGCCAACACTTCAAAGAGCATTCTGTATTTGTAACCTGAAAACTTGGAGCCAGCTTCTGCGAATGAAAAGTATTTCAACTATATTAAAAGCAGTTTGGGGTAGCCTGGCCTCTTGTTAACCGTCTCACTGCCGTGACAGGAGCTCATTCAGAGAGAAAACAAACCAAACACCAAAGACAAAAACAGAAAAGAACAGCAAATCATGAAATGGCAATGCCTACATGTGATCCTGACACGTGTATCTTCTAATTCATTGCAACCCCTTTGATACCACAATCACACAGGTCAGATGACTTTTAACTGACCAGCTCCGTATTTCAAGATGAGACAAAGTAGGATCCTCAAGACAGCTTGGCAGCCAGTGTTTGCTGCCTGACAGGACTGAAGTGAAGAGTCATAGCTCTCAGCAGCAGCCTAGTGGTGCATACTCTTGCCAGTCCTATAGCCATATAATCATGTCTCAGATAAGACAGTCATAGAAAGTTCTGTCACATAGTCATACACATTCTTCACACAGACCCTAGATATAGGAGAGCATTGGCCACAGACACACCCAGCATCAGCACTGGCCATGTAAACTGATGCATGGAGTCTAAAGTTTTGGATCAAGGAATTTCGCAAATGGGGATTAACAGTATCACTTCAGATTAGACAAGAAAGCAACTGGCTTATGTTGCTAGGGTAACAGAGGTGATGGCAAAGCAAACAAAACATATGTCGATTAAAAATAGATAGGAAGAGATACTAATATCAGCATGAATTTTGTGAAGTTAAAGATTAGAGAGGTCTGGGAAATCTTAATCCTGCAAAGCTGTGTTTACATCATAATGCATAAAGTTATTTTAACCTTACCATAACATTTGTAACTTGTGCTTTTATTGTTTGCAAAATTACCCATCCTTCTAAAATCAGCAATAACCAGCTCTACAACACGCTACAATAGTGAATTAGACGGATCGCCCAAACAGCAGGTGAAGAGACAACTGGGGTTTTCTTTCATATTTGTTCCGAGTTATCCAGCCATCAATTTCTTTACCTGAAACTCATCGTGCTTTGCCCTGCAGTTCAGAAGCATGACAGAGGCCAAGGCTTGTGAGCTGGCATCCCTTCGATAAAAAAAAGCAAAAACCATTGGACCATATCCTCCATTGAATTCCCTTTCTTCTTCAGTATCACTTCCACTTCACAGTTGGTAAAATTCTACAGTCTTTTGCCCAGAACTAGTAGGGTGGAGATCTTACCTGACTGAGTCCTATATGAGACAAAAAATACAAAGATTTCTGCTTTCAACTGTTAGGGCTGGTTCTTGTCTTTATGCTTTTCCCACTGATCAATGATGATGAATGAAAATAAAAGTCAGATTCACCAAGCGCTATTTACAGCTATGAAGAGTTAATAAATCATTTAACTACATATAATTAGTTAACAACTGATAGGAATATATTCAGTAATAAATTAAATGCATTAACTTCAGTTAGACTTTCTGACTTTATTCTTACAGAATAAATAATACCACTCATTAGCTGCACTTTATGGAATAACAACGTGCTTTTTTCTCCCTTTACCTTCAACTCCCTTTTGACTATCATCAATCCATTGTATGTGGGTACCAGAGACATTTTTTTTTATATTAAAATATGCAAATGTGATAGTGCTATGTATTTGTTCTCTTCTCTGCCCAGTGGAACTTATCTGAAGTCTTCCCACACTTGCATAGAGCTTGTACCTCTACTCTTCCTGCTAAATGTTTTGCTTTGCTGAATAGGACTTCTCAGAGAAACAGAACCAGACCAAAAGAGACCAAAAACTTTCCAGCTGTTAGACCTCATTTAAAATATCTTTTGAAATTGTATTCAAGTATAAAAGGTAATTTGTGTCTGTTCTGGTTGCTGCCATATTTGAAAACCTTAGGTGACTAATGTTAGTGTTTAATGAATCTCTAATCACGTCAGCTTTTTTTTTAGGGTCTCACATGTTAGCATTGTTGAAAGATGCAAGAGACAGCTAATTATAACTATTGTTTTCAGGTAAACAAAGCATAAAATCAGCAGCAGCTACAACTCCTGTAACTCCAGACAGCCTTACCAGAGGGGGTGTGTTACCAGACCTGTTGGTCACACTGATGAGCTAATTGGATGTAGCCTGGGCTGCACTGATCATGCACTAGTGGAGTTCACAGTACTGAAGGATATGGCTCAGGAACATTTAGGTTTACATGCAAAGGCTGCCCAGAATGCATTGTCCTGGTTTCAGCTGAGATAGAGTTAATTTTCTTCCTAGTAGCTGGTGCAGTGCTGTGTTTTGGCTTTAGTCTGAGAACAATGCAGACTGGGGGGATGCAAGATTGAGAAGAGCCCTGAGGAGAAGGACTCGGGGTTATTGAACATGAGCCAGCAGTGTGCACTTGTAGCCCAGAAAACAATGCTATGCTTAGCTGCATCAAAAGAGTTGTGATTAGCAGGTCAAGGGAGGTGATTCTGCCCCTCTTTTCCGCTCTGTTGAGATCCTACCTGCAGTACTGCATTCAGCTCAGGAAACAAACAGACCTGTTGGAGCAGGTCCAGAAGACAGCCACAAAAATGACCAGAGGGATGGAACACCTCATCTATGAAGACAGGCTAAGATAGTTGGGGTTGTTTACCCTGGAGAAAAGAAGGCTCCAGAGAGACCTTATTGTGACCTTTCAATACTTAAAGGAGCTTATAAAAAAAATGGAAATAGAGTTTTCAGTAGGGCCAGTAGTGATAAGACAAGGGGTGATGGTTCTAAACTAAAAGAGCATAGATTCAAACTAGGTATAAGGAAGAAAATTTTTATGACGTGTGTGGTGAAACACTGGAACAGGTTTCCCAGAGAGGTGGTAGATGCCCACCCCTGGAAACATTCAAGGCTGCCTTTTCTAACACTTACATTTGATTTCAGTTTATATTTCCACTCATGTCCAAAGGCATTCCTAATTTATAAATATGGCCAAAATAGATTTTAATTGAACTGCAGATCCATAAACCCTTTCTTTCGAAGGACTTTGCAACTAACAGTAATACTGAAGTTAAACAGAAGGTTTTAAAATACAAAATGTTAGGCATCAAATAGAAGAGAGAAAAATATATTGGGAAAAAAACACTGAACCAGCTTGCTTTTCGTTAGGCATAGTATGGAATGGTATGAAATCCTAAGCCTTATGTAAGCAAAAGATGATTGCACACACTCTCCATTTTTTTAATGGAGCATCAGATCATCTCAGTCTAAGATTCAGTGAGATAATTTACAGAGTGTTAGAAGTGGCCTCTGAAAACGGGAAAAGAGCTTTCTACAAGAAATAGACAAGTGAGCAAAGTGCTTGGCTCCTGAAGGCTATTGCATGAGGCATGTTACTGGAAGCATGGCTCCAAAGCACACCCAAATAGAAATACTGCAAAAGCCTGGGTACTGGACATACATGTTCCTAGTAGGCTGATACAGCCAATTCATGGGCTGCATTGGGCCAAGCAAAACACTGTGGTTTGGGGTGGGGTTTTTTACTCCAGACACTGAAAAAGGTGAATGTATCAGTACCAGATATTGAATCTATTAAGAGAGAATGAAGATACACAAGATTTCAGTTGAGCATCTCAACCATAGCACACCTCAACTTAAAAAACCTGCATTGAAAAATTAAATTGGTAGATTAAAAAGGCAAAAATTATAGTCAGTATACGTGCTGGAAACCTCTTCTAACAACTGTAGTTCACCTGAAAAACAGTAGGAGAACAAGCTTAACATCATGTCTTTCCTGAAGTTTCCCTGTTTACAAAGCAAATTAACAGACTTAATAGACATCATAACAGTCTGTGAATTTCTTGTGTGGCTGACTTGACAAATTCAGGCACAGAAACAACTGATATGCCATTAAAAACTTATACACATACATGGTAGCTGACTTCACAAATTAGGGACTTCAATTCAAAATGGTTTTTGGTGATATTGTATAGTTTAGTGTAATAACTTATGTTCACCCACTACCACATCTTGGTAGCAAATACAGTCATGTGTTGTATATCTATCTTATTGAGATTTCTCCCCCTAAAATAGCTCATCATGTAATATTTTGTGTCTATTAAACAAAAAAAAAAAAAAATAATCCCCCAAAACCAAAACTGAACTCCTTTCCTAGGAAAGCAAACAACTTAATGATCAAATGGACTAAAAGCTTCAAGACTGCTCTGGTTTTTTGCCCTTGTCATAAAGAAAATGGATAGAAAGGAAACAAGGAGACTGATTACTGAAGATGTAATTCAGTCTTTGAGTTCTGATGATTTCATAAACTTTTATGGGCCTGACAAAAATTCTTGACTGAATTACAGGCATGTTATCAATCTCTTTGAATCCATTTCCATATATGCTATCAGTATCTCTTTGGCCATTATTCTATGTACAAAATCATGGTAAAATTAGATTTGGATCATCTCAGCTGGGGAGAAGTTTGCCTTTATTTCTTTTGGGTAAGTTTTACATTGGAGAATACTGTTGCTGTTCTCATGTATTTCTGTAGCTTTCCCAGAAGAAACTTTTAAGCATTTGAAAGTCAAATAAAAATTTAGCTTTCTAAAAGATGATAAACAGGAGCCTCTGTCTTATCTTGTGTGTAGGTTGCCAAAACTTTTCTTAATGTTGTAAAGGAAACACATTCACCTACCAGATCACAGCCTGCACATTCTTGCTCACTTACAGTCTCCAGTTCCCAGTATTCATACCACAGAAGACAGTGATGACCAACCCATATGAATATTCCACTGGATTAACAGCTGTTAGCCACAATTGCATTAGATAATATTTGATCTAATCATTCTAACTTAGGGTCATAAATGCTTGGATTGGATGCCCACAGCAAGGTGTTGGCAGTATGGGGGCTGCAGGGTAGTCTCTCTGGGAAGACACCAGGGGCTGCCCCAGGCTGAACATAGACAGTTCAAGCTGACTTCAATGTACCCCCCACAGGACACACCTAAGCTCCGCAGCTAAGCATGTGATGTCACTCTTAAAATATATTTATAGAAATGGAAAAAAAGGCAGCAAAAGGGAGAGAGAATAAAAATGAGAACAAGCAGAGGGAATATTAAGATCAGAGCCGGAGGAGGTGCTCCATGGTGAGGATCTCCACACCAGAGCTCGCGGAAGACCCACAGCTGCTCCAAATGGATATTCCTGAAGAAAGTGTAGCTCATGGACAGCCCACACTGAAGGAGACAAAAAGGGTGAGGAGAAAGAAGCAGCAGCTAGAAATCACTGTGCCCTAGCTATAACTCCCCCCACCTCCCTGCACTGCTCAGGTCTGGGAGAGGAATCTAAATGAGTGACATTGAGAAGGGGGAAAAAGATGTCTTAATGTCTTTGTTTCTAACTACCTATATACATATTGGGAAATATTAAATTAACCTTCACCAAGTACAATCTGTCTTGGCCACAACATTAAATGGTAAACAAACCTGACCCATGAGCTTTATCCTATTTTCTCCTGATGTCATGCTGAAGAAGGGGAAGAAGTGAGCAGCTGGGTGGGCATTTTGGCTCTTAGCCAAGATTAGCTGACTGTAACACTCCACAGTGTCTGTCTGTTTTTCTTTTTTAAACTTTCCAGATTAATTCAATATTTTAATTAATTAGTTACCTGTCAGTGAGTATCACCTTTGTCCATTTGAGATTCAAACATCAGACACCTATTACTTCAGTAACGTTAATGATCCAATTGCTACGAATAACATCAACCATACTGAGTACATCCAAGGCCAAACAGTTTACAGCATTTTAATCATTTGACAAAAGTTTTAGTTTAATTGTATGTTCAGCTTCCAAAGCTGCCTTTGAAATATTGATTCTGGTAAACTAATTTTATAAACTAAATCAGAAGATTTTGTGTAGCCCACCTTCTAGGCAACTTCCAAGTATAAATTATGTTCTAGACTCCAGAGAAACAAAGAAATACAATAGACAATGCCAATATTTTTCTTCTTGACCTTTTAGACCATGCTGACATGATGTGGATTCCATTTTTTGCTGTTATATATCATTTGTACAGCTCCAGGGTTTTTTTCCATAGCTTGTAAGGAAGCCATTATGCAGGAGCCTACACTCAGTTTTAGTGGCTTTCAATCCCATTGAAGAAGAGACTGTCAAAAAGTAACAATGTTTTTGAGCTTTGCGAGGAAAAGACTGATCTCTTAGGACTCAGCCCTGGAAAGACTTCCATGCACAGATATGTTTACATGCAAAGGCTGCCCACAATGCATTGTTCTGGTTTCAGATGGGGTAGAGTTAATTTTCTTCTTAGTGGCTGGTGCAGTGTTGTGTTTTGGCTTTAGTTTGAGAGCAAGACTGGTAACACAACAACATTTTAGTTGTTCAGTTGCTCAGTAGCTCTTATCCTGATCAAGGATTTTTCAGTCTCTCATGTTCTGCCAGTGAGGAGGGGCACAAGAAGCTGGTAGGAAGCAGAGACAGAACACCTCACCCAAACTAGCCAAAGGGATATTCCATACCACAGCATGTCACACCCAGTATGTAAACTGGGGTGAGTCGGCACAGATCACTGCTCAGGTCTGTCTGGGTACTGGTCAGCGAGTGGTGAGAAATTGTACTATGCATCACTACTAGTCTGGGGTTTTTTTCCTTTCCCCTTTTGGTTTTATATTCTCTACCTTTGTTATTCCCCTTAGTAGTAGTAGTAGTAGTAGTAGTATATTGTACGTTAGTTATTAAACTGTTCTTATCTCAACCCACAAGTTTTACATTCTTTCTGTTCTCTTTCTTATCCCACATGGGGAAGGCAGGGGGTGAGTAAGCATCTGCATGGTTCTGAGTTACCAGCTGGGTTTAAATCACGACATGCATACACATGGGTAAGCTTGTGCATTACAAGACATTTAGAAGCAACTACAAAAATATCATTAATCTTGACATACCAATGACTGGTTTTAAATTCACCATTCTCAACCACAGGATTGAATATATTCAGTTTTCCTAGATGCTTATATTTAATTCGTTTGCCTGTTCAGGATATATGTTTTTCTGATTCCATTACGGTTCCTTTTACCGGTTAAGTTTCACCGGGTTTGTTCCCTGCCTTTGTTGTCTGAAGGAAGAGGAGAGAATGGAGAAAGAATACCTGCACTGTTGATGCTGTTGCTGGCATTTCTGTGCAGTGCCCACTTATGATGTGAAGTTAATGTTCACCCTTTGTTTCTGTTTCCTGCACATAATTTTTAACAATTATTTTCAGATAAACTACCTTAAGTGACAAGTCAGAAGGGAAAATTAATTACTCTTTGCATGTCCCTGGAACAGAACATAAATATGGCCAAACCATTATCGCACGTAAGTTTAGTCTGCTTCGACATTGCCTGTAATCACCAGTAATAGATGTTCAGAGAAAAAGTAGGAATAGCTAAAGAAAAGCCTGACACTTCTTCTGAAAGATTCCCCCACTCATCCTCCAGGAATCATGGTATTAAGACCCTGACAAATATGGATGACATCTGAAACTGTAGTTAAGTACCAGTCAATGATTTCATTTCTCCATGAGCAATAACCCTCAAAGCTGCTGTGGCAAAGAGCATTTATGAATCCAACACGAAATACAATGTCAGTGCATGCCTAGGAGTCCTTTTCCCAGTCTTTATTACATATTCATATCATGTCTCACATGTAGGATAATTTTCAGACAGACATTTTTCTCATAGTAACATGCAGTGTTGTTTATAGAACTCTCCATACTCTTTCAAAGGAAAACAGACAGTGGGAACAAATGAAGGTTAGTATGTGAATTTGACTGTCAAGATGCACTTCACTTTCACAGAAGATAGCTATTTGCAGCATTTTCCTTATCACTGTTGGCCAAATCCCATTTGGGGTCATGTCCTACTTCATATATCAGAATAAATGCAAGCAAAATTTAGTCACTTGAAAACCAAAATAAAGGAGCTTGGTCCCATTTAACTACTGCTAAGACATTTTCAGTAAGACTTCTAAGAAAACATGATTGATAAAAACTTCAAGGAACATGATTTAATCTGATAAGAAAATATTTTAAGACTGTGATAAAATACCTTATAAGCTGAATAAAAAATTGAAGAAGCATAGTTTATTATCTTACTTCAAATGGGAGCTCTGTTATTTCCATATTTCCAGACAAATCCAGTTTTTCTAGATTCTCACAGTTGCCCAGTTCTGGAGGGACAGACTTCAAATTATTGAAGCTCACATTGAGCACTCTGAGATTTTTTAAGCAGCCTGTGAGGGAAAGATAATAAAATCAGCATGTTTAAATAAATAAACAAAAAAAAATAAAAAAGGGAGAAAGTAAAACTAAAAGGCATACTTACTCCAGAAAAAAAAAAAAAAAAAAAACCACCTCCTTAATTTGGTGATGAGTAAGAGATTAATAAATATTTTCTGCAATGGTTACTAGTACTGGAGGCAGTAATAGTGCTGTGTAACACTCAAACACACTTCTCTTAATCTGCAATGGTTTTGACAAGAGTCTAAAAGGAGGCAGCAAAGACTTACAAAGATCTTGATTCTACTAAGGATAAGATACCTATTGACCCCAGCTGAAACTAGAGAAGTTGGCTTTGGTTTGGCTACTTTAGAAAACTTGTGCGCTAACTGAAAGTATCTTAGTATTTTTTACAGAACCTCTTAATTGGGAACAATTTCTCCTACTAAACTTATGATATTAAGAATTCTCTCTCTGGTATGCAGCACTGCATACATTTGATTATAAAATATAATGGACATGTGCATTTGTTTCATTATATTCTTTTTTGAAAGTTATTTTTCTTGTTGGATTAATCTTGAGGCCCTTATAATATTCTAGATTACATTTAGTCACATTGTACTTTCCATTTCTTCAATTTATAGGATGACAAAAACAACTTTAGAAAAATCATTAAAATTCAGGATGCATTATACAGAAAAAGTGCACATTATACTGTAACGTAGTCAAAGGGGGAAAAGTAAGGAATTTGAATATTAGCAAAGGGATCCTTAAATACATGCATAGAAAATGAGAACATTCTACATTCTATGGACAGTTCTGTTGTTGTATAACGTGGGCGATCATAGAATCACAGACTCACAAAGTAAGTTCTCAATAGGAAGGGATCTTTAAAAGATCATCTAATCCAAAGCCTTATGAAACCTGACTGAACACTTCCCATGATGAGGCATCCACAACTTCCCTTGGAAACCTCACTACCCTCATCATAAAAGATTTCTTCCGTTAATCCAATCTAAATCTATCTTATTTCAGTTTAAAACCATTGTCCCTTGTCCTGTCACTCCAGGTCCTAGTACAAAAAGTCTCCACCTCTCACATGAGTTTGCTTATGTACTGAAAGACAGCAATAAGTTCTCCCTGGAGCCTTCTCTTCTCCAGGCTTAACAACCACAACTCTCTCAGCCTTTCTTCACAGGAGAGGTTTTCCAGCCCTCTAATCATACTCATGGCCCTCCTCCAGACCCACTCTAACAGGTCTATGTGTTTCTTGCACTTTCTTGTACTATATATCTTTCTTGTACATGGAGTACTTCATCTTGTTTCTGAAGTACTCTAGTATTGGGATTGATCATATTATTTATATAATATAAATATAATATTATATAAATTTTATAAATATTAATAAATTAATAAATAAATAATAAATGAATAAATAAAAATTAATAAAATATTCTATAAATAAAATGTTATATAAAATTATAATATAAGTATAAATATAATATTATATAAAAATAAATATACTATATATATTAGGGATGAAGTACTCCACATTGAGTCTCGCAGGTGCGGAGTATAAGGGGACAATCACTTCCTTCAGCCTTCTGGCCACATTTGCTTTTTTGCAGCCCAGGATACAGCTGGTTTTCTTGTACTGTTAGAGGACATTGACAGCTCATATCCAACTTCTCAACCACCACTATATCCAAGTCCCTCTTTGTGAGGCTGCTCTCAATCCATTCATCCCCCAGCCTATATTGTTATTGAAAATAGCCCCAGCTGAGGTGCAGAACTTTGCAGTTGGCCTGATTGACTTTCAGGAGTTTCACATGGGCCCATTCCTCAAGCCTGTCAATGTTCTTCCTTCACTCAAGCATATCAACTACACCACTCAGCTTGGTATCATCTGCAGTATTCACCCCTAATCAGTGATATTCCTGCAATATTTCCCTCTAACCAGTGATTCACAAGCAAAAGCAACATTAAGAAACTTAAATACAATTCAACAGCTGGATATCACGAGAGAACAGCATCTCATGTCAACAAGTTCTCAGAGCAGACCATGTGTTGGTAAGCCAAGACAAAACACACACAAGATCCACAATTTGATATTATATCAGTCTTCTATTTATAATCAAATTTAAAAAAAATAATCTGTTGTTTCATGGCATTTGGGTGACGCTGAAGAGAATCTCTCTACAGCACATCTCAAATGCTCAAACAGCGTCATAATAGTGGTCCTATCCTTAGGCTCTAACATTTAGTTAAATTCTCTCCAAAGCAAAAGTTGGTTTACTTTTCACAATGCGTGGAAAGAGGCCAGATGGTGTTTCCATATGGAAAGAGAGTGAAGAAACGGAAATGAAAGCCCCCCATTTTTAACCTGAGAAATTGCTACTGTCTGACAGAGACATGCAGTTTGATGACCAACAATAGCAGTCACAAAATCACACAGCATTTTACAGAGTTTTCCTTGGACGCAATATTGTCATCAAATGACGGTTGGACCACCCAGATCTTTCTCGCAGTTGACAGACAAACCTTATATGGCAAGAACTCTGTTATATTAAACTCTACAGGTTGCAAGAGATTAAAATACAAAAGCTCCCACTCAGCTTCTTCCCAATTTTAGCTTTGCCAGAAATAGCAACTGAGGTGGTATTTCAAAATTTAGCTGTCCTTTTAGGAAGGTAACTTTGCTTTTTTATTCATTATGAGGTACAGTTTTAGTTAAAATAGCAGAAGCAGAATTCTCTGTAAGACTAAAGTATTGCTTTGCCAGTTCGTTACTGTCCCACAAGACAAGACTGGTATAAGAAAGTAATAGAAGGCACTTAATGGTGTAATTGTGTGAACCACCTTTTTTCCAGATTTTTAAGCACATAACAGAATTTTAGCCTACCAGTTATGAAGCCTCACCAGTTTTAGTATCATGATTTAGACAGGTGAAGGTATTACATCATATGATAAGTGTCATAAACATCAACTTGCCACCTCATTGCAACAAAATAATCACTGAAGCAAAAATGTGTTACAATAAAAGAGAGAACAGAAGAATTGCAGATTTATTCCTCATCCGATTAATCTCTTAGTGAAGGAGAGCAAATCCCAGCCACTTACTCATTAGCACTGGAATGTTTTGAGTCTTCCTTTTGCAATGGGATATAGTACTGGGCCTGTCTGGAATGGAGTCAGTTTTCTTCATAGAAGCCCATACGGTGCTATGTTTTTGAATTGTGACCAAACAGTGGTGATAACACACCAATGCTTTTGCTATTGCTGAACAGTGTTTACACAGTTTGAAGTCCACCTTTTGTTTCTGCCACAGGGATGTGCAAGTTGCTGAGTGCGAACAGGGCCAAGACACTGGACCTGAATTGAGCAAAGGAATGCTGTAGCATATAACACCACGTTCAGCAGTGAAAGCCCGGGCAAGGGAGGTATGAGGAGGAGTCTTCCAAGGTGGCTATTGCTCAGAGACTAGCTGAGCATTGGTCAGCTGGTGGTGAGTGGCTGCTTTTGCATCACTTGTTTTTTTGTTTGCTTGTTTGTTTTTTCTTCACTTATTAGACTGTCTTCATCCTGATGCACGAGTTTTCTCATTTTTGCCCTTCCAATTATCTCCCCATCCTGCTGCGGAGACTGAACAAGCAGCTGCAGGGGGCTGAGCAAGCTGCGTGAGGTGTCTTAGTTGCCTATGAATGTTAACTCACAACAGATGTATTTCTGACTTTTCAGTTACTGAAATTTCTACTTCTCAGTTCCATTAGTAGCTGCAGAACTAATGTAGACAAGGCATCTAGTGTCACCAACATCCATTACTCTCTTACCTAACTCGGCTCCATGCATATAACTGGGAGACAAGGAGCAGAATTATTTACAAAAAAAAGAATTACAAAAATTTAACAGCCTTCCTGGGCAGAGTGATGGAAACAAGCACAGCTTCCCTGTATGACTGTCCTGCCTTCTGAAGCCACAACTTTTCAGGCTTTTTTCTCCTTTCACAGTTTCTAACATGTGTGTCACTGTTCATAGTATGGGTTGTCCCAGCTGGCAGGTATGAGAAAGCAAGTAAGTAGAAGATGCATCATATTTTTTCTTGTCATACATAATCTCTCTCTAGTCCAACATTTTAGGCAGCATCTGCAATCAATTGCCAGCAATTGCGGTGGCTAAAATTACAAAAATTGCTGGAAAAAGCTGTAAGTCTTACAACTGAATTTAATTCTGATAACAAAGTCAGGACAGCATAGATGAGCTCACCAAGATCTGCAGGGAACAATCTCTTGCAATTCTGCGTAATGGCTGTTTTTTCACTTCTGAGCAATCTGGGGGATTAAGTTATGCCACTCTCCCTCTAGGACCATTTGACATGCACAGGACTTGCCAAGACCTCTTGCATAAAATCTTTACACCACTTCACATAATCCCATTTTTTGATTTATCACATTCTGTCTGTAAAAAAACAATAGGTTGTTCTTTTACAACCACTGCTCTTATGAAAGAATAAAGTTACAGAATTTCATTCTTTTAATGATTTGGAATGGTCTTTGGATTGCCTGTCTAGATTTATTTGTAGAAGTTTTATAATCATTAATTCACTTGCCAATTTTATATTTAAATAGTCCTTTTCATTCCCTGGTGTTTTCTTCTCTGTGTTTTCATAGGTAGCAGATGTATCAGAATTTATTCTACTAGCCTGAATAGCCAGTTCTTCTCATCTTTTCTCACAAAAGAGAAATTCCCTCCTAGAATGGTCCTAATAGGCTTTTTTACATCTGTTTCCATCTGAAATAACTTATCTTGAATCTAGGTGACCGCAGCTTTATGTATGTATCACACTGCATTTTCCATCTGTGACTGTTATATTAGGAATTTTTGTCTCTTCAATTATTTGCATTCAACGAGCTCATGACTTGCTACACAAATTATTAGCTTCTGAGTACACGATCTTGAAATCTGCAATCATGAATTTAATCTGTCCACTTTTTTGGAAGAACTTGCTTATCCAGCTTTCCATATTTCCTCCTGTTTGTACAGTGACAATAGCACACAAACTCTGTCAGCAAAAAATGTCAGTAGCCTAGTTCCTCAAAATAATGAAGAAATAAACTCAAGACTAATTCTTGAGAAACTCCACAAGCGATCTTCCTCCCAAATGATAGCTTCTCTTTCCTTTGCTCATTTTTACAACTGCTGCATCAAAGTCCATTTTTTTAGATTCAAACATTCATTTTCCATAGTTCATTGTATCAAATACTTTATGGGTTGCCAAATAGACAAGACCTACCTTTTGAAGCCAAATCATCTTCTCAAAAGAAGGTAGAAACCAAATAAGTTGGGCATAACTTGCTTTTCTTTTATTAACTTTTAATTTCAATCTAGTTTTCATAGAGCTCCACATCTCCAATTACTCCTTCCTCTAAAAAACTGATTAGAATTCTTACAAGCAGCAACCTACACAGGGATAGAATTAGGTTGCATCGGTTGCCTGATAATCCAGGTTGCAGGTTGAGACATTTTACTTTCTCAAACAAATGGAGAAGACTGCCACTTTCTTTTTCCCCTAGACCTGTTAAACAAGACCACTAGAAAAAGTGCAAATATACAACTATAAGAAAATATTTGCAACAATTCAAGATTCTGAAATCCAGGTATTTTGGCTGAAAGAGTGCAAAACTAGGGAGCATCTTGAAATGTGTCCTGAAACAACATTTGAGTAACATAGGTATTGTCAGTAAGATTCCAACAATTCTCACCCAGTTTATTTCAATAACAGATGGAGGATTGGTGTGGGTAAAAGGTCTGGTAAGGCAGAACAACTTTCACTACCCTGTAACCTGCATTTAGGGACTTATTTGCACTTTCTTAGTGCAGAAGCTTCCCAGTCTCTTCTGTATGGGACCCACTCATCACCACGCTTAACGAGTATGCAATACAGCCATTTGTCCTGGGTTCAGCAGCAGCAGTCAGTTTTTCTCCTTCTTAGTAGCTGGTGCAGTGCTGTGGTTTTGACTTTCGGCCTGGGAATAATACTGATAAAGATGATGTTTTCAGTTGCTGGTCAGAATGTTTACCCTGACCAAGGACTTTGTGAGTCTCATGCTCTGCCAGGGAGGAGGAGAAGCTGGGAGGAAGCAGGGACAGGACACCTGACCCTAACTAGCCAAAGAGGTATTCCATACCATAGCACGTCATGCCCAGGGATGTAACTGGGAGCTACCCGGAAGGGCACGTCCTCTTTTCTGTCGGGCTCTTTTCCGGCAGGTGGTATCGTATTCTCTTCCCTTGTTATTTCTCTTATCATTATTATTATTGGTGGCAGCAGTAGTGATTTGTGTTATACCTTAGTTACTGGACTGTTTTTATCTCAACCTGAGGGAGTTACATTCTTTCGATTCTCCTCCCCATCCCTCGGGGGGGGGGGGGGGGGGGGAGTAGAAACTGCGTGGTTCTAATTTACGGCCTGGGCTTAAACCACGACACTATTGAGACTCCCTTAGGAAAGAAAAGAGTAAGTGACACTCCCTTCACAGCTACCCAAATGTAAAGCCGGATTTGACTGCCTTATCTGCCACCTATAGATTCACATAATACTGAAGAACAACTCAAATAAAAGTAGAAATTATAAAATCGTTGCTGCTAAAAGACTACTGTTAACTATGCTTAATGGCACTGAATTTTCAGTTCCATAAAAAATGCAAATTAGGGAGCTAAACAGCTAGTATCTCTGTGTTTTCCAAGGAGAGGCAGTAAAAGCAGTGATGAAATCCATGGCTTCCTTGGCAGTTTCACAATTAAGAATATTTTAGTTTTAAGTGGGAGCCATAATGCTATAGTTGTTGCCTAAGATTTCATTTGTTTCTAGTTTAAATTTTTAATTCAGTATTAAAAAAAATCCAGTAATTAAACTCTATAATTTCTGATGGGCAATGAGTGTAATGATAATGCAACTTCACTTTTAGAGAAGCTTACATTAGTGTTCCTAACAAGGTGTCAGAGGCAAAATGCGGATTGTGTCATGCAGAGCCTTTAGTATCTAAGGATCCCATTCAATAGAAATGCAGATCCACTTGTATAAACTAGAGTAAAATGTAAAGCAAATCTTTGCCTTGATCTGCAATGATCTGGCAGCAGTTTCATATAGAACAAAGACAAATAGTCTCCTAATTTCAGTCTTCTCTGATGAACTGGTCACATTGCCTTTGATTTATATGAAAGGAGACATTGATGTTCAAGCTTACAGGTAACAGTTACAACATCAATCTATCTGGTTTTTTCGTCTGCTCAAAGCATCCAAGGAAAAGAGCGATGAAGACTTCCTGACCAACTTTTGCATGACAATGTTGCAAAACTTTTTTTGCCAGTAGGGCTTATAAAAGCTGTAGCACAGTAATCATGGGCTAGTAAAATTTCATTCTTTAACCAGCCTTCATGTGTTCAACTGATTAAGTTTAAACATACTAAGAGAAATTTCAAGTGGCTATTATGAACAAAAACTAAAAAGGATGAAGCTTGGGATTTCAGTCAGGGGTCAGAAGAATATTAGTACAATGTGAGGGTGGGTAAGAAGGATTTTATATAGTAAAACAGAGGTAGAAAAATGTAAAGACATTCTTGTGGGCTGAATGGACCTTCAGAAAGAAAATGTAGAGTGATTGCTGAAAGGGCTGAAAAAAAATTAATTACAACAAAAATGCAAAGAGATGAAATGGAGATATTTTGGCAGATCAGAAATTCTGTAGAAAAATGTGTGACTTCCTTCTTTTCATATGAGCAGATAAACTGAAATATGGATTCTCATCTGCCTGGGGATGCCCAGAAAAAGATTTATCTTCCAAGGGCAAAGTAGAATATAAGCTCAGTCTCTAGATTGGAAAACACTTTTTGAGTATCAGAAATAAACGTGGAGTAAACTGTTCAGGAAGAGTAGAACAACAGAGTCATAGAATGGTTTTGGTTGGAAGGGAACTTAAAGATAATTTAGTTCCAAATCCCCCGCCACAGGCAGAGATACCTTCCACTAGACAAGGTCGACATAGCCCCATCCAACCGGGCCTTGAACACTTCTTGGTATAGGTCATGATCACTTTGGAAACTGAAGAAGCTTCTTGGATAAAACTTTTCCTTCATAACCAGAATGATGTTCACAACCTCTGATATTCCCATTGTGACCCAAAGAAGATGGAAAAATAAATCATAGAGATTGCTAATATTAATCTGTTCTGTATAGGAGGAATGTGTTCTGATATTGTTATATATCATGTAGTTCCATAGCACAATATCACAGTCAAAGGATAAGTACTTTTTGGTAAAACTAATTTATGTAATTAGCAGTTTCCAAGCAATGGTTACAGTCTGAGCTCAGTACCAAGGGCACTATTTAAAATCCTTTTAAGAAATTTAGCTTAATAAAGTACTGGCCTTTGTAAGAGCCAGTGGTGCTGAAATTTGCTAAAGCAGTATGATTGTATTACATTTTAGTACAACATTCCCATTTTTGATACTTAAGTAGAGGAATAATAAAGATTATTTCCTCTCTAGTTGTTCCAATTAAATGTTCAATTTTCTATTTTTGTGATACACTAACCAAGGGTTAAATTTTGAGGAGCTTTCCAGCTGTTCCAGTATGAGAAGCCATCATTTTAGCTGCTAGCTTTAAAGCAATTGGCATCCTCTTAAAAACAGCTTGCAACACAGGTGTTTAATACTTCACCTTCAAGTGGGGAATACAACCAAAATTTTCCTCAGTAGTGTACAAGACTGAGCTGTTGGACAGATAACATTCAAAACTATATAAATTGAAAAGGTAAAAGATGAATCTGCAACTAGACTCCATTTAAGCTCAGAATATGTATTTTCTTTTTGGAAACTCATACATCAACACACTGGAAATCTTATTAATAGAAAAAGCTATTTTAGGTACCTAGAAGTCATTTAAAACTCTATTACTGATAGTTTTCCCCTCTGAGTTCTAGGAAATTGGATTAATAATATGCACAAATGAGATACTGTGGGGAAGGGAGGAGTCCAAAAAATCTCTGTGATTTCTTATTAAAATATGTCTCTAAAGCACAGTTATTTTTCCTCTTAAATATTTGGCATATCAAAAAAGTTAAAAAGCATAATGAGGTACAAATATTTTATTAACAGCTCTTTGAAATATTTCATGAATAATTTGTGGGGCAAAGAATCCTGATGCAGCTTTTCTATCCCATCCCAGCACACAAGCTTTGGGATCACATGAAAATGCAGTTCACTACTTCCTGTGTGAATATGGGAATATACTCTATGGGATATTTTTTTCCATTATAACAATTGCTAGTGTACTGTCACTAATTGATATACAGCAACTGCACTGCAGCCACGCACTCAGAGCCAGAACTGCAAACTCACCCAGAAGCCATTGCCAAAGAAAATCCCACAGCTACCCCCCTGCTCATGATTTTTTTTTTTGTTTGTTTGGGTTTTTTTTGTTTGTTTTTTTTTTTTTTTGTTATTCCTGGGAAAACCAGACCTGACAACTCTGAGACAGACAACAAGGCCATTTTGTTGTTTTCTCCATTTTTGTTTACTTGCTTCCATGGAAATATTTACTATTCTATAAAAAGAATCAAATCAAAAGTATTCTTATCTATCTTCTGATCCAGATTTGATCTGTTCAAGTGCATAGGTGGTAATAGATAAGAGCATGATTTGAAATGTCTCAGAATGGATTCAAGTCTGTCTTCTCTCCGATACAGACTAGAGCTTCTAAATCAGCTTCTAAATCCCTTCTAAATCAGGCAAAACAGGAACATGCGTTTCAGTTCCTGCTGATATTTTAGTCCAAAGGCTGCTGCTGCAGCAATACTTTATTCCACCAAAAATATTCTTATCATCCTCTGTTCTCTCACACTTTTAAAGCCCTCTTGTGAGAATCAAAAGTAATCTGAACATGGCTCATCAGTTTAGCTTCTGCTGGATGATTTGTTGATATAAACTTGGCTTCAATTCTGTCTGAAGATTAAAGACTCAACAGCATGCGTGTTACTGCCAACTTCAACCATCTGTCATTTACTCTCAAGTACATTTTAGCTGTGATATTTACCTACTTGCTGCTGTTTTGTAAACAGAACACAAAATGATGGATACCTTAGCACTTAACCTTTCCAGAGCCCTTACCTCTGATTTAGCATCCAGTCCCCACACCTTGCTTAGAGCTCCTAAACCAGACCCACATCAATTTTTTTCCCTGTAATAATTTAGCAGCTAGATAACTAAACTATGAAAAGTTTCATTTTGAAGCAGCATCCAAACACTTCAAAATATCCAAGACCTTTCATAATAATGTCTTTTTAAAATTATTATTTCCAATGCATATTGTATGTATATATAATACATGAAATAAAATCAAAGCCATTTGCAAGCAAACTACATTACTTGTCAACAAAGAGAGCATTATACAAATTGAGATAAAACTTCTGTGTAATTTATGCCATAACATCAACAACAGGTCCATTTCATTACTAATAGGAGGAAGGACTATCAACACAGGATATTCACTAAGACTGAAAATCATTAGGCATTTTTGTCAAAAAGTGTTGTACAGTTCAGTTGTAACAGTCTTGGAGGGACTTTTTTGTATTAATTTTTTCTGAACTACATCAGTGAATCTGTGTCTTTGAATAGGCTAGAATTACTGCTATGATGTAGACATAGTATGTAAATAGTATCTACAGCTAACCAAATTTGTTAATTTGTTAATTTGGTTATGCAGTTTCTCAAAATGAAAGGTTCAAGTCCAGATTTCTTCAGATGTGTGTACAGTCATGCCTGCACTCATTTGATGTATCTTGAAAAAGAAATTTTTGAACAAGAATTCAGATACAGGTTGGACAGAGAAGAGGTTCAGAGCAGCCCTGCAGAGATGGACTTGGGGGTGTTGGTTGAAGAGAAACTTAACATGAGCAGGCAGTGAGCGCTCGCAGCCCAGAAAGCCAACTGTGTGTTGGGCTGCATCAGATTTAGCATTACCAGCGGGTCAAAGGAGGTGATCCTGCCCCTCTCCTCTGCTCTCCTCTTGTGAGACCTCACTTCGAGTACTGTGTACAGTTCTGGTGTCCTTCAGCATAAGGAGATGGAGCTGTTAGAGTAAGTCCAGAGGAGGCCCACACGGATGATCAGGGTGCTCAAGCACCTCCTGTACAAAGACAGGCTAAGAAAGTTGGGGCTGTTTAGCCTGGAGAAGAGAAGGCTGCATGAAGACCTCATAGCAACCTCGCAGTATCTGAAGGTGACCTACAAGGCTGCCAGAGAAGGACTCTTCACTAGGGACTGTAGTGATAGAACAAAGGGTAATGGGTTCAAACTTAAACAGGGGAACTTTAGGTTACGTTTAAGAAAAAAGTTCTTTACTGTGAGGGTGGTGAGGCACTGGAACAGATTGCCCAAGGAAGATGTCAATGCTCCATCCCTGGCAGTGTTCAAGGCCAGGTTGGACAGAGCCTTGGGTGACACAGTTTAGTGCAAGGTGTCCCTGCCCATGGCAAGGGTGTTGGAACTAGATGATCTTAAGGTCCTCTCCAACCCTAATTAGTCTGTGATTGTATGATTCTATAATTCACTGTTGAGAGGAAGGTGGTGAGTGTTATAACACTGTACTTGAGGCAGGACCTACTGCAAACAGTGAGCTAGTATTCACTGGCCATTTTTTATTTACATGAAAAAGCATAACAAAAACATTTAAAGGAAGAAAGCAACACCTTGTGTGTAAGCTAGAGAGATGAGCATATTGAAGGGAAAGTAAGTAAATGGGAATAACATGAAACTACCACTACTGGTCATTTAAACACAGTTGAAAGAACAGTGATTGCTGTTAGAAACATTTCAAATTTTCTTACTTGTTTCCTGAGACAGGTCTGGTATGGTGTCTACAGGATCCTCTACAGAGAATTTGTTATGCTAGAATGATCTGGCTTTGTTCCTTTATTCTGGAAACCCACTTCATAATCACTTTTTCTTGGGGATCATTTTCAGTAAGGATGCACAATATTGCAAGAAGAAAGAAAAAACTTTCTTAGTCTTTACCTGACCTGATAGTTAAGCAACTTCTTGAAATCTTACTTTTAGGAGTTGAGGGTAGCCTCTGGAAGAGAAGAAGCCCTTTCCCCTTCCTACACACCACCTGACAGAAGGTGTTTGTCCATTAAACTCACTGACCCATCTGAACCCTATGGTCAAAGTGCTGGCAAAACAGTGTTTATTTTATGCCCATCATCTCCTGCTTGTGTCTTGTTTATGATTGTTAGTGTATTTAGCTGCCAGGTTAAAACTATAAAATATATCTCGATGTCAGTGGGAAATCTTCTGTGTAAAATATAACGTTAGTAAATAAATCAAAAGCATGGGTGTTACTCTACTAATAGAGTAGGAAAAGACTAGAAAAGAGTAGCAAAGTCTAGCACTGGCTTTTGTGTTTCTGGATGCTCTCTCTCTTCCTTTTTCTTAGTTAAACCCTATGATAACTATGGAGGTGGAGGTTTTAGTCTTAATCTCTATAAGTTGTCAGCTGTTATTGTACATAAGAAATACCAATCACGGGGAAAGCTTAGGACTACTGCATTTAAAAACAAAGTCTGAGGTATTAGTACTCCTAGGTGCACGGATTCAACTACAGGGGCCTCATAGTGGATCCAGCTTTTCAGTTCTTAAAGGTACCACCAGCTACAGCAATGCTTTTTACTGAACTCATTATAAAATTCAAATTCCTTTTTACTACAATCCTATGTTTCAATTCATCTTGTTTGAGGTTTACAATTCTATAATATTTCTATTTTTCTTAATTTGTAAGGAACATAAAACACTACCTGCTCTCAGGAAGAACTCTCCATCTGCTTGAATACGAGTAATAACTGCCTTATAGTCAGATAACAAAAATGTGTAATTTTTTCACCATGTTTGAGCCATACTACACACATGATATTGCCTACAATTTAAGAAGTATAATTACAGCCAGAGAGCTGTAGAAATTTCGTGGTGACTGTTCACTGGAAACAAGAGAGAAGACAATTATCAGTGAATGAGAAAGAATATCCCCATAAACTCTTTTCCCTGCAATATAGTTAAATGGCATAAGTATAACTTGCTGAATATCTTGAGCCAACTTACCAATTTCCACTGGGAGATGGTTGATTCGATTTTTCGACAACTCCAGTACTCTCAGGTCTTGAAATAATGCAATGTAGGCTGGAATGGTTTGTATTGATGTATTGTACACATGCCATTCTTTCAGGTAGATCTGTTTTTTCAGAGAATCTGGAAATTCCTGTAAATTAAGTAAGAACAGGTAAATCAAAAACATTAAGTTAGAACTTTGTTCTACCATGTTTCTAAATACAGGGGGCAAAAATTCCACAGCCAAATGTCAACACTTTGCCTTAATTATCTTGGTGTAGAATAACAGTTTGCCAAACCCTCATAGGAGCAGTTTGCTTTTGAAGAGCATTGCAGCTGCATATCACCACATGTTCACTTTTTAGCTCCTGATGCAATCTTTTTGCTCTAAAACTGAAATTTATCTGAAGTACTCAATCTGGTTGGTATCTCCCATATTATCTCTTTTTCCAGCTAGAGGACTTTTCTTTAGAACACTGTGCTTTAATTCACATATCAAGATGTAGTAAAATGCAACACAGAAGAACAGATATATAAAGAATATTTAAATAGGGCGTGCCATAAAAAAAGAAAAAATGTGTCTATGTTCTTAATACCTGCCAATGTTTCAAAATTTTTTTGCCAAGGTAGAACACAGTCCAAGGAACAGAAACATTTCAGATAGGACACACACATACCACTTTTTCAAGGTTTGTTTTTTTTTTTTTTCAAATAAGTGACTTTACTTCTGAAGTTATTTCATCAATGTTTGAAAATTTCTCACTAAATTTCTTTAGGAAGAATAAAAATATTCAATTTTTAAATCAGTCCACACTTGCAATTAATTCTTGCTTTAGTCATGCAGAATCTGTTTCTTTAAGATTTCTAGTATTGCTCCAGATACACAGGGAAAAAAAAATTGCTTCTGAGTTATTGTCCAAAATCTCCAATGTATAACAGTTACTGAAACTGAAAGTTTTAAAGCCTTTAATTCTTAGAAAATTGCTTTAGTTAATTGGTATTCAGTTCAGATGTACACATCTTTCTTTGAATTATGTCATCAAATTCCTTGAACAAGAAACAGACAAAAATCAATTCATAAAGTCAAAGGTCAAACCATTTAAACTCCTCTTTCTAAGGCAGCACATAATTTACCAGTTTGTCCTGGTTTTTAAATCATTGTACATTGGAAACATCTGGAATAAATAATCGGGGCGTGATGCTTTCACTAATTGAATTCCATAAAAAGAGATATAAGAGTTTCGGCCTTTAATTCCTTTATAACTTCCAAATTTTTTCCTATGTATAAAGAATACAACACAGTAGGAATTACTGGGTTTTATACAAAGAACTTTGCCCACCTTTTTTTTTTTTCCTTAGATACTTCATAGATTGCCCAAGACATTATCAAGAGTTATGCATTTTAATTGGTTTTTTTTATTATTTCTGAACTTCTGAGCTAGGAATATTCATACTTAATTCTTAGCTAAATTAAAACATCCAACTGGCTATTGTTGCCTCTAATACCAGTTCTGTTTCAATTTCCACATGCAAACACTTAGCCTGTATACATAGTTCTACCTTGCTACTTGCCCTTCAATATCTAATATGGATCATTTAATTTCTTACTTCATTTTATCACTTCGTGTATATTGCATTGTGATCCATCTTCTATATTTGCCAGTTTATGGCATTTAAAAAATAAAATGCCTTAGGGCTGATAAGGAGAAATCTCTCCAACTTTCTGAAGAGGGTTTCCACTCCTTCATCTTCAGAAATATGCAGAAAAATAAAAGAATAAATACCAACTGCAAATTCAATTAGCACTGTCTTTCTAACATGTACAGAATTGAGAATGCAGCACATAGGGGAGAGAATTCAGCTGGAGTGTCATAGACATCACTGTATGGAAGAACTCTGATTCACAGAGAAAGCAGATGAAGAGTAGTCATACTGGAGGGAAAAAAGATGTCTGGGTAACACATACCATTTGCCACTCTATTTCTCCACAGTCCAAGTCTGTCTTTGTTTTTTACTTCTGACCTGCTGGGTGTCTGCACCTTGTTGTCACAACAGATCATATTCAGCTCCTCACTGGCCTATAAAGCAGGGAGCAAAGGGGGATGGATGCTTGGCCTGGTGAAGCCAAGAGCTTTGCTGTTTTCCCAGTCTGGAGGGGATATCCTACAAATTTTTCCTTGATATATTGAAAACAGTGCAACACATGAAGTACTATCTCAGATAAAGATCAAACCCCTTCATAATTTTAGAAAAATTAAGCCAAAATAGTTTAGAAGTTCCTCATTACTAATGCAAAAAAAAAAAAAAATTAAATCTTTATTTCTGTAGTAAAAGTAGTTTAAAGCACCAAGACACTCTTGTGCAGCAACTGAAACAAATACATACATAACTTAAGAAGAATGGAAGGAGGTTCTATTCTTCTGATTTCTCCAACTTACTATACTTTAATGAGATTATTTCTTTATAGCTTATAAAAATATTTGCAATTTGCAAATGTAAGTTTACAAATACTTCACTGTATTGTGGGGGGGTTTAGCATTCTCTATCTTACAATGCATTTGATTTTTGCTGCTGAAACACAAATTGATGTGATATTTTACTTCATTTACAAACTAGATAGATAGCGATGGGAACTGAAATTTGCACAAGCTTTATGTTTGCTTTACCCTCCGATTCCCTTGTGTTCTTTTGCAATCTTCTGCTGCCACACTAAAGCTGGCAGACTGCTGATAAATTGTTCCATGAAGACTGACACTTGGAGGATAGCCAGTCTTTTGCCTTTAACAACAAAACAATACCTCTAGCTCATTTGATTTTTGGGAGAGAAAATAAAAGAAAATAAATAGCAAACCTACTACAATTGCTGATTATACTGTTTCTAATTAGGACAGACTTTACCTGCTAGACATGAGCCTGAACTAAAACTGTCTTCAAAGATCTGACAATTTTCAATTCTGTTTCATTTCCAACTCTGTGGTTTTATCTGTCATAGGCCAAACCAAAACACTGAATCAAAATCTTCCTCATTTTTGAGAAAATTTGGATCTAGTCCCAAAACTAGTATGTCACAGAGCCACCTGTATTACATGGCTAGATCAGGAATTTTATTCTTTTGGGGGGAAAAAAATCTCTGGATATTACATAAGCAAAAGAGACATTTTCTCTGTCCATTCAATGCAGCAATTTTACCTTACCCTTTGTGTCAAATAAATATCTTGCTGTCACTAACAGTGACAAGGGAATAACAAATGCAAATTCTCTGTTCTTTGTGAATATACACGTTATGTTAGATGATAAATCTGGGAGAACAAATGCAAATGTAGTAATTTATTTGCTGCATTTTTTCTGCAAAGAAATTATATATAAGAAAGTAGTGATGTACCAGGAAAAAATTTTACCATTTTTCATTCACTTACTTCTGCACATTTGACATTAAAGTTGTTTAAATTAGGTGGACATGCAGATCCTTTCGTTAGTAAAGCAGTACAGCCAAGAACAGTCCTGCTTTCTATTAGAGTGAACATCATCACCTTTCTTTTGCCAATATTGATATCACAAATTCAAAAAATTGTTTTTCCTTAATATTTTCTGAAAATCATTTCAAATTCACTGATCCACTAGAGATTAAATATTCATTAGTTAGAAGCAGAAAGTAAACAATCTCAGAGGGGAAAACAGACTTAAAGTGGATCCACTGAAAAATTCATGTGAATATTCATGGCATTATTTTGCCACAGTTTTCATTCTTCTTTAATAGCAATGCTATTTCTCTGAAGAACTGATTTAATTCAGTAGATACTTGTTTACATCTCATTTAAGTGTTTCATCAACTCTCCGTCATTTTCTCTAGGCAACTGATTCAAACACAAAACACAAGAGTCCAATGTCCTTATACAGCTCCTTTTCACGGTGAGTTTGTCTGGAAAACTGACGGATAAATATAAAGTTCTTCTGAAACTTACTTTGGAATCATCAAAAAACTTGTGTCACAATACACCATTCTTGTGCTGTCAAGTCCCAGGTGTTTTGAAAATACTCGCTGCTGGGGAAATACAATAGAGTTCTGCTCATTTTTTATAAAGAGAAAAGGCTGTCTGATTTCATTCACAACATCAGATTATGAGAGAGGCTAGCTATTTGTAAGACCTTTCCTTTCCTAAATAAAAATATTAATTCATTACTGTTTGCAGCATGGAAAAATGCACCACACATGGATGTAGACACTTAGAATTATAGAATCATAGAATGGTTAGGGTTGGAAAGGACCTTAATATCATCTAGTGCAAATCACCCTGCCATGGGCAGGGACACCTTCCACTAGACCAGGTTGCTCAAGGCTCTGTCCAACCTGGCCTTGGGAACACTGCAATGGATGGAGCACTCACAGCATCCCTCGGCAATCTGTTCCAGTGCCTCACCATCCTCACAGTAAAAAACTTCTTCCTTATACCTAAGCTAACTCTCCCCTGATTAAGTTTAAATCCATTATCCCTTTTCCTACCATCACCATCCGTGATAAAGAGTCCTTCTCCAGCTTCCTTGTATGCCCCCTTCAGATACCGGAAGGCTGCTATGAGGTCTCCACACAACCTTCTCTTCTTCAGAATGAACAGCCCCAACTTTCTCAGCCTGTCTTCATAAAGGAGGTACTCAAGCCCCCTGATCATCCTCGTGGTCCTCCTCTGGACTTGCTGCAACAGTTCTGTATCTTTCTTATGTTTTTGTCCTGGGTTCAGCAGTAGCAGTCAGTTTTACTCCTTCTTAGTAGCTGGTGCAGTGCTGTGGATTTGACTTTCGGCCTGGGAATAATACTGATAAAGCCAATGTTTTCAGTTGCTGCTCCTTAATGTTTGCTCTGACCAAGGACTTTCTGAGTCTCATGCTCTGCCAGGGAGGAGGGGAAGCTGGGAGGAAGCAGAGACAGGACACCTGACCCAAACTAACCAAAGAGGTATTCCATACCACAGCATGTCATGCCCACTATATAAACTGGGGGCAGTTACCTGGAAGGCTAGATAGCTGCTCAGGTCAGGCTGAGTGTCGGTAGGTGGGTAGTATTCTCTTCCCTTGTTATTTCTTTATTATTATTATTATTATTATTATTATTATTATTATTGGTGGTAACAGTAGTAGAACAGTTGGGACCACCAGAACTGTACACAGTACTCCAGCTGGGGTCTCACAGGAGTGGAGTAGAGGGGGAGATTTATCTCCCTTGAACTGCTGGCCATGCTCCTTTTGGTGCAGCCCAGTATAAGGTTGGCTTTCTGGGCTGCGAGTGTACGCTGAAGCTGGTTCATGTTCAGTTTCTCATCAACCAACTCCCCCAAGTCTCTCTCAGCAGGGCTGCTCTCAATCCAGTCTCCACCCAACCTGTAGCTGTGCCTGGGACTGCCCCAACCCAGGTATTGTTGGTATTGTTGAACTTCATGAGGTTGGTATTGGCCACCTCTCAAGTGTGTCAAAGTCCCTCTGGATGGCATCCCTTCCCTCCACTCTGTCAACTGCACCACACAGTCGTTGGCAAACTTGCTGGAGGCACACTCAATCCCAGTGCCCACATCACCAACAAATATGTTCAGCAGGATCAGTTCCAACACCGATCCCTGAGGGACACCAGTCATTACTGGTCTCCACGTGGACATTGAACCATTGACCGCAACTCTGCATATGGTCATACAGCAAATTCTGTATCCATCCAACAGATCCATGTCTTGAGTCATAAATATGTGATTGGTATGCAGAAGAGGAGGCAGGGACCAATGAACCTTAAGGGTGTTGTCACACAGCCTTTTCCAGGTGAAGCTTTTACAAAGGTAAATCTCATCACTGCAGTTATCAGACACTGTCCACAGCCAGTAGCTAACCACCCTGAACAGGTACGGCCAAAACGGTACTCAAGTTACAAGAGGATTTTCAGATTCAGAGGGACTCACTGATTATATATACTTCAAGTATAAAAATTCTTGATACTAATGCTTGATAATCAGAGCACTGTGGTTCAGAAGATTTCCATTTAGTTTAGTGTGACCATACTGCTAGAAAACAGTTGTGACTTGAGATGTCTAGAGGCTCAAACTGCATGTCTCAAAAAGTTAGACTAAAATTGAATGATAACTAGTAAGAATTAATGATCCACAATGAATTATGGATCAGCATAAACACAATACAATTCCTCAGAATTCATATTCTGTAAAATCAAGCCCTAATCACTTTAGCTAGTACTCTGTGCCTATTTCTAACCTAATATTCATTGTATGAGCTTTATCTTTACTCAGATATGTTAGAATAATTACTTTACAAGTACAAGGAACAATGGGTCTCCATCTAATGAAAATACATTATCTTTTCAATGACATTTGAGAGGTGGGAAAAAAGTGATCTAGAGGTGCTAAAGGAAGGAATTCTATCAGGAATTCAAAATGTGTGATCTGCTCTTATATACTGCCTTACAAAGGTTCTCTAAAGGAAACCCAAGATGATTTTCAAAAAAGCACTATCATAGAATGATAGAATAGTTCGGGTTGGAAAGGACCTTAAGATCATCTAGTTCCAACACCCCTGCCATGGGCAGGGACACCTCACACTAAACCATGCCACCCAAGGCCTCATCCAACCTGGCCTTGAACACCGTCAAGGATGGAGTATTCACAACCTCCCTGGGCAACCCATTCCAGTGCTTCACCACCCTAACAGTAAAGAATTTCTTCCTTATATCCAATCTAAACTTCCCCTGTTTAAGTTTTAACCCATTGCCCCTTGTCCTGTCACGACAGTCCCTGATGAATAGTCCATCCCCAGCATCCTTATAGGCCCCTTTCAGATACTGGAAGGCTGCTATGAGGTCTCCACGCAGCCTTCTCTTCTCCAGGCTGAGCAGCCCCAACTTTCTCAGCCTCTCTTCATACGGGAGGTGCCCCAGTCCCCTGATCATCCTCGTGGCCCTCCTCTGGACTTGTTCCAACAGTTCCATGTCCTTTTTATGTTGAGGACACCAGAACTGCACACAATACTCCAAGTGAGGTCTCACAAGAGTGGAGTAGAGGGGCAGGATCACCTCCTTCAACATGCTGGTCACGCTCCTTTTGATGCAGCCCAGGATACGGTTGGCTTTCTGGGCTGCGAGTGCACACTGAAGCCAGCTCATGTTCATTTTCTCTTCAATCAACACCCCCAAGTCCTTCTCTGCAGGGCTGCTCTGAATATCTTCTTTGCCCAACCTGTAGCTGTGCCTGGGATTGCTCTGACCCAGGGACAGGACCTTGCACTTGTCATGGTTAAACTTCATGAGGTTGGCATCAGCCCACCTTACAAGCATGTTGAGGTCCCTCTGGATGGCATCCCTTCCTTCCGGCGTATCAACCAAACCACACAGCTTGGTGTCAGCGGCAAACTTGCTGAGGGCGCACTCAATCCCACTGTCCATGTCACCGACAAAGATGTTGAACAAGACTGGTCCCATCACCGATACCTGAGGGACACCACTCGTTACCAGTCTCCAGCTGGACACTGAGCCATTGACCACAACTCTTTGCGTGCAGCCATCCAGCCAGTTCTTTATCCACCGAGTGGTCCACCCATCAAATTGATGTCTCTCCAATTTAGAGACAAGGATGTCATGTGGGACAGTGTTGAACGCTTTGCACAAGTTCAGGTAGATGACATCAACTGCTCTGCCCCTGTCCATCAGTTTTGTAGCCCCATCATGGAAGGCCACCGAATCGGTCAGGCAGGATTTCCCCTTAGTGAAGCCATGCTGGCTGTCACCAAGCACCTCCTTGTTTTTCATGTGCCTTAGCATGCCTTCCAGGAGAATCTGCTCCAAGATTTTGCCAGGCACAGAGGTGAGACTGACTGGTCTGTAATTCCCCGGGTCATCTATTTTCCCCTTCTTGAAAATGGGGTTATATTTCCCATTTTCCAGTCGTCGGGAACTTCATCTGACTGCCATGATCTTTCAAATATGATGGACAGTGGCTTAGCAACTTCAGGACTCGCGGATGGATTTCGTCAGGTTCCATGGACTTGTATACGTTTCGGGTTTTAAGATGGTCTCAAACCAGATCCTCCCCTACAGTGGGCCTAGGGTCTTCATTCTTACAGTCACTGTGTCTGCATTCCAAGACTTGGGTGGTGTGGTCAGAGCCTTTGCCAGTGAAGACTGAGGCAAAGAAGTCATTAAGAACCTCAGCCTTCTCCAAATCCAGGGTAGCCAGTTCTCCCAATATCTTCTGGAGGGGGCCTACATTGTCCCTAGTCTATCTTTTATTTGCTATGTACCTATATAATCCCTTCCTGTTATCCTTCACATCCCTAGCCAAGTTTAATTCTAACTGGGCCTTAGCTTTCCTAACCTGGTCCCTAGCTTCTCGGACAACATCCCTGTATTCTTCCCAGGCCGCCTGTCCCTGCTTCCACCTTCTGTAAGCCTCTTTTTTCCTTTGAATTTTCCTGAGCAACTCCTTATCCATCCAAGGAGGTCTCCTGGCCCTCCTGCTGCACTTCCTTCTAGTTGGGATGCAACACTCCTGAGCTTGGAGCAGGTGATCCTTGAATAACAGCCAGCAGTCTTGGGCCCCTGGAGCCCTCTAGGGCCATATACCATGGAATCTTACTAAGCAGCCTCCTGAAGAGGCCGAAGTCTGCTCTCTTGAAGTCCAGGGCAGTGATCTTGTTGCACGTTCTTCTCACTGTCCTGAGGATCTCAAATTCAACCATCCCGTGATCGCTGCATCCAATGCTGCCCTGGAGCGTCACATTACCAACGAGCCCTTCCTTGTTGGTGTGCACAAGGTCAAGCATGGCACCTCTCCTTGTCAGCTCCTCCATTACTTGCAGAAGGAAGTTGTCTTCCACACAATTGAGGAACCTCCTGGATTGCTTGAGCTGGGCCGTACCTTCACTCCAACAGATGTCAGGGTGGTTGAAGTCCCACATGAGAACAAGGGCCTGTGAGCGCGAGGCTGTTCCTATCTGTCTGTAGAGCACTTCATCCGCAGATTCCTCTTGATCAGGCGGTCTGTAACAGATCCCCACAGTAATGTCCCCAATAGCTGTTCTCCCTTTAACCCTGACCCACAAACTCTCTTTCCACTGCTAACCCGTTCCCAGACAGAGTTCCATACTCTCCAGCCTATCCCTAACATAAATAGCAACTCCCCCTCCCTGCCTGCCAGGCCTGTCTTTTCTAAAGAGCCTGTAACCTTCCATTCCAACACTCCAGTCGTAGAAGCCATCCCACCATGTTTCTGTGATGCCTACTATATCATACTCCCGCAGTCATGCACACATCTCCAATTTCTCTTGTTTGCTCCCCATGCTACAGGCGTTTGTATAGAGGTATCTGAGCCAAGCTCCAGATGAAGCCAGCTCATTGGCTGGAGCAGCTGGAATATCTCTGCATCACTCCGAGCACTCATTATAGGTGCTGGCAACTGACTGGGTGTGTTGGGATGAAAAAATGCCCCCCTTCCTATCCAGGTAATTTTCAAAATAATTGTCCAAGCTATCCCAGTATATGATGGAGTGGTTTACAAAACTTGTTTTTAACCTCATACTCAACAAGGCAGAATCAGTGAGCCAAATTCACTCTTATGCCGTATGGATATGGAGCATGGAACAGTAGTGATACGTGGATAGACTCCACAACTCGTTAAATTGTAAAGTAGGTATGCTTTATTCAGCGCTGAGGTGCATGGGGGATCTCTCCTCCACAGGCATGTGCACCCCAGCGTTGTTCTCTTCTATATTTATCCCCTAAACTATTGCATATGCAACACATTTATGCATATTCATGACCTATCCCCGCTTCCTATTATTATGAGGTAAGAGGTCCTTGCTTGCGTAGTGTCTCCTGGTGGTCGTGGGCGAGGTTCTCAAGATGAAGTAAACAAGTCTTCCTTGAACTTTTCCCCTCTGGTCATTGTGCATGTTCCCTTGTGATTTAGTCATTGTCCAAACCACAAAGCTGATTTCAGCTGGTTTAGGGGTCCAGAGAGCAGGAACTGAGCTATTGTTCCTCCCTCTTATCAATAGTCTTGGTCCTCCCACCCTGTTCCAGCAAGCACTATAAGTGTTGAGCACACATTTGTTGAGTAAGCATGAGTAAGCAGTAATATTGTTAAGCAAGCATCTTAACCCTAACCCCCCTGTACATCAGTTAACCCTTCGCATCAGTAGCATCTTTATAATATGTCTACACTTTTAACATCTAGAAAGCCTGGGCAGTGATCAGTGCCCAACACAAGCTACCATTTTAATTGATTGAAACATTGCAAATAACACCATTAGTTGATAGAAGTTGATTTGTGGACTCAGTTCATTTGCTGCTGAAGTTTCAAGTGAGAGCTCTTAAGCTGAGACCTATGTAAAGGATGTGGTAGAGCCGCTTGCTTCGATCTTGAAAAATCCCTGTGCTGGGGATTACTGTTCTGTGAGACTTAGCTTCACAGAGTCCAGAAAGAGAACTGGTACAGCCCAGAAGCAAGCCCAGTTCTCAAAATTAAATCTGTAAGTCATACTAGCAACCTACTCAGATTTAGCTATCAACTGTCTAGAGGATATATTACTGCTTCAGTGATGAGATGAAAGGGGAAACATAATAGAAATACTTATCAGCTAAAAGCAAGTGGAAGAGAGGAATCTGCAGCTGGTTCCCAAATGGACACTTCACAAGACTGTGCTCTTTGCTGCTGCCAGCAGTAAGTAGACAGCCAACCGCAAGCCAATCTGGTTATGTGCCTGTAAAATTGCACAGACCATCCCTCCTCTGACTTCTCCTAGTGTCTGACTGCTTAATCATCCAAACTTTGAACTCATAGATGTATTTGTGTGAAAAAGACGTTACAGGAACTACCACAATTGATGCCACATCTCCCAGCTACATGATATCCCAGCTCTCTGAGAAAACTGTCACCTATCCACAGATCTTTTCACATGCAAATTGTCATCCTGTGCAGATTTGGTTGTATAGTCTGCACATTTGCCCAAGTGCAATTTTGTGAGAGTGATAGGGGAAATTAATATCATGTCTGATTCTGTCTTCAGTTTAGAAGCAGAAGTTGAGAGTAAAAATGACAAAGTGGTATGACTTGTGTAACATATTTTTTAAAAAAAATCTGCCATAAGTTCTTTCAGAACTTTGGGGATTTTCACATTTTTTAAATAATTTTCATCTGCTAGAGACTGACAATGTTCTCTTATTTTGAAGGAGCATTGGTCTTCTCTAAATAAAGCAGCTTTGATTTTATCTTTGCCTGAAGATACCTGAACTATGCTGCAGTATCTTGTTAAAACAGGAAGCTCATTTAAACCAGGCTAGAGTTGGACAACAAGCTAAAAAGTAATAGCTCTGCAGCAACCAACACTACTAAAAAAATAATTGGCATCAGTAGAAAAAATAGTCTCCTTACTAGAGCTGGATGGAACCAAGGTTTTCTATTTTGCAGAAATTTCATCCATTTTATGTTTATTCAGAAAAGAGCTAAAGCCAGAAAAACATGAAAGCTGAAAAATACCTTTATATTCAAGTTCAAATCTGGGACAAACTTACATTTCAGGTCAATCAAAATAATTTTTTTGGTAAAATTTAGTCATTTTATTAATTAACTTTTAAATGCATTTTTTGTAACAAAAATCTAAAAAATGCATTTCAAAATTATAAGCTACACAAAAATCAAAATGCTAATTTCACTTTCTCATTAAGTAGTGCATTTCAAAATACATTTCAATCAAAACTTTAGCAACTTTAGAAAACTTCAGACCAACTCTAGTCCAATTTCCACTAACTGTCATAAAAACTCTAATTCAGAGTTTACTTCCAAACTGTTATTTCACATGAAACACAGCTGGAGGTAAAAAGTGCTTTTTTTTCAGCAAGACAACTGTGAATTGATGCTAATATTAGTTTTGATTTGAACAGATCTTGAGAAAAATGTTACCACACCATTAGAGCAAGAAGACAAATCCCTGAGTAGTAGACTATATATCAACAGGCTAACAAAGCCAGAGAATCTTTTCATCTTTTTCCAAACATTGGGAAATTTCAGAGAAAGATACCTTACTGTAATATGATTGTTTATACCAAAATTTTTGAAAGGGCTAAACTACATGTATCAGCAGAAAATTTAAAATAATCATATTTGAAAACCATGCCAGTAGTTCAGGGTAAAACAGGAAATGCATTTGTCACTTCTAACACTGTGGAAAAAGCATCCATTTCATTTGCATTGGCAGGAAAAAAAGCTTTAGGAAATGAAAAGTTGCACTCCTAAGCTACCCAAACTGTTTAGCAATAGAAACACATTTTTCCATTTTATTTACCGTCCACTGTTCTCCAGAAAGGTGAAAAATAAACTTGTTTCTGTCCTTATTTGCTTCATCTGGCAAAACACGTTTCTTCTGCAGCTGAGGTGTCTTTCCATAAGTGTCCAGAATCTTTTTATCAGTGTCTACAAAACCATTCTTGAGGTATTTTGATTGAGGAATGCCTTTCTTCCGGCACTCTAATATGAAATTCCATTCCTGCTTTATCCTGAAATGGGGCCAAAAAGGGTTATGTAAATCAACTGAACCAATATGGCAAATAAGTCTTAATGTTTGGTCTCTGTTTGCACAAGTATTTAATAAAACATAATTATGAACCTAACGCATTCACCATTTAAAAAAAAAAAAAAAAAAAAAGGCATTCCTGGAGTCCTAGAATCATTTTTAGATTTCTAGATTTAATATAGATTTCAGATGAGCAGGATTTCATTTACTGACTATAAAACAGAGAATAAAACAGTGACTCCCAGAGAATAAAAGAAAAATTGAGTCTGAATACACTATCACAGAAAACAGCATAAATTATGTTCTTTATTTCAATAGGGTAGGAAACACATTCTCACAGAACAAGTTATATGTATAAACAAAAATGAGTAAGAAGTTAGAAATAGTCCTTTTTCCTTGACCTTTCTTGTTCAAGTATAATGATCTAATTTTTTATTTTTTCAACTTTATCTTCCAATATCATCTTAGAGGGTGACAGTAAAGGTCAAAGTTATGGCATGCCAACCAATTTCATATTCAATTTCACTGTAACTTTAGGCTCACTTCCAGGGCAAACTTTTACCTACATAACTTCAGGTGCAAACTCAATTTGATATAATTAAGCACTGCCAGAAGCACGTGCTTTAATTTAGGAAAGATTTATTTCAGCTTAGTCAATTCAGAAACAGGTTGACTAAATGAATCATGCCTTCTTTGTACCAAAATAAAACTCTGTAGAGCCTCTTGTCTCATAAGTTTGATGTCATGCTTTGAATGATAGGTTCTTGTGATACATATGATTAATTTATTTGATTTCCACCCAGAAATTTTAAGCTAAAGACTTGAAGAAAACTGATAGGTGAAGAAGGGCATAAAATTCAGGATAATGTGGCCCCTAGAAAAAGTGAAAAATGTTATGTTCTACAAAGAGAATCACATGCAAGATTTCAAAGTTCAAGTATGGAGTAACAAAACCTGTACACATATCTCCAGCTAAGCATGGGACTTTCTCTAAAATGCAAAAAAATTAACACATGAAACAGAATGTCTGGTTTTTACTCACTTACAAGAAATCAGTTACAAACCGAGATACAGGAAGCATCTTCCAGAATTGGTGAAAATAAGCAATTTTTGGACACTCATAGCAAGATACAATATAGAAACTGCAAGGCAGAATATATTTATGGGAATATGATTGCATAGTTTAAAAGTCAGATTTGACTCAATGTTATCAAAATAAATCTTTCAGGATCAAAACTGCATGACTAAATAGGAAAGGTATTATGGAGACAGCTGTAAACTGCCCAGCACAAATAGTGGCACTTACTAAAACCTTAAAGTATGTTAGAGAGGCTTGGAAGCAGAAAGCACAGCAACAGCAGGAGACTTCAGCTATCAGCATACACACAGCATATTGGCAGACAATGCACACTTTTGGAAACTACATATGAGTGTTTATCAGAGCAGCTAGCCTGAGAGACCACAAGAGAACCTAATTCAGTTGCAAAGAGAAGCACACTTATACATGGGTCATCAGAGAACTACAGAAAGACCCTTCTGTAATAATAGCTGCAATATATTCCCATGCAACATCTTTATAGAGAGAAAATAAAGAAAAATATCTAGAAATACTTCAGAAGATGAGCTACATAGAACAGTGAAGTTGCTTAAAAGTGCAGGTCCCTGGATAAAGTGCTGACAGACTGCATAAAGGCAGCTCACCCTCAGAGTAAGTACATACTAGTGAAGACACTCTAAGGATCTTTTTCTCCCCTTGTTTCCAAAGCATACAAAAAAAAAAAAAAAAAAGAGAGAAAATCATGTTTATGTTCCAATGAAAAAATGAGAAGACAGTATAAAAATTAGATATAAAACCACAACAAAACAAGTGAAGTTACTTACTGCAGGTATACAAATTAATAAGGAAATGGATTTCTAACACATCAGAAGCAGAAAAGCTCTCAGAGAGGCAGTGGGAACAATCACTTATCAAGGTAGGAAAGAAGTGATAAAAGAATAGTCAAACAAGTTATCGAGAGCTGCAGAAAAGTTACTTATCCTTGGCTTCATTTTTCATTACAGAGATCAGTATGTTCTTTACAAGTAAGCATCTGGAGGACTTTCTGATATTTATTGTCAATAGAGGAGGCTTGAGAATTAAAAAAATATATATATATATATTTGAAGTAAATCTCACCATTTCTCTCAGTGTCTAATAGTGGATTGCTTTACACTACAGCTAGCTGTGATATTTTTAATGAGTTAGGAAGAAAAAGACTGGATAGACAGAAAACACTTCCAGCAACACATTCAGCTCAGCGAGTCCTTAGAGGGGCATGGAAGCTGCAGTCACAGAAGAGTGCATCACCAATCCACAATGTCTCAAATTTTTTTCTGAAGCGACTGGATATAACAAAGACAAAGAAAATAAGTTAAAGAAGACTCAGCTCTTTAGGCCATTTTGTGATCCTTCACAATATGCTGCATCTGATACTTCTGGTTACAGGGTGAGAGACACACAAGAACTTGGTTGCACTAGGCAGCCTCACTAAAGGGCATCCCCTCCAGTTACAGCCTGGAAGCACTCAGATTACAGAATTTTTCATATAAGCATGTCCTGGGTTCAGCAGCAGCAGTCAGTTTTTCTCCTTCTTAGTAGCTGGTGCAGCACTGTGGTTTTGACTTTCAGCCTGGGAATAATACTGATAAAGCCGATGGTTTTGGTTGCTGGTCAGAATGTTTACCCTGACCAAGGACTTTGTGAGTCTCATGCTCTGCCAGGGAGGAGGAGAAGCTGGGAGGAAGCAGGGACAGGACACCTGACCCTAACTAGCCAAAGAGGTATTCCATACCACAGCACATCGTGCCTGGGATGTAACTGGGAGCTACCCGGAAGGGCACATCCTCTTTTCTGTCGGGCTCATTTCCGGCGAGCGGTATTGTATTCTCTTCCCTTGTTATTTCTCTTATCATTATTATTATTGGTGGTAGCATTAGTGATTTGTGTTATACCTTAGTTACTGGACTGTTTTTATCTCAGCCCGAGGGAGTTACATTCTTTCAATTCTCCTCCCCATCCCTCTGGGGGGGTGGGAGATGGGTTCCACCCCTTGACAGCTTGACGGCATCAGGGTACACTGTGCACCGGTATCTACTAGAGTTTTATACTTCTGTAGGACTGATGTGCCGGGCCATCTGACCCACACAGTCCAGTAAATCCGATTGTGCCCTACCTCCACCTGGCTGGAGGCAGGGCCCCTCTAATAGTCATTAAAACGTTGGACACCTAAGTCGTGTTGAAAGGGATTATTCTTCATTATCACAGGAGCTGGAGTAAAATCAGCTCTTCCGCTCCATCTGGGAACCTGCTCACCAGAGACTGAAGCCGGAGCTCTCATGGGATGATTAGTCTTGACCCTTGTTCCTATTTTCAATTCATGCACCCATTCCTCCAAAGCTGAAGTAGGTTTTCCATCCCACTTCCCACCCCCTTAGAGGGATGGGGAGGAGAATCGAAAGAATGTAACTCCCACGGGTTGAGATAAGAACAGTCCAGTAACTAAGGTATAACACAAATCACTACTGCTGCCACCAGTAATCATAATGATAAGAGAAATAACAAGGGAAGAGAATACGATACCGCGCGCCGGAAAAGAGCCTGACAGAAAAGAGGACGTGCCCTTCCGGGTAGCTCCCAGTTACATCCCCGGGCATGACGTGCTGCGGTATGGAATACCTCTTTGGCTAGTTAGGGTCAGGTGTCCTGTCTCTGCTTCCTCCCAGCTTCTCCTCCTCCTTGGCAGAGCATGAGACTCACAAAGTCCTTGGTCAGGGTAAACATTCTGACCAGCAACTGAAAACATCGGCTTTATCAGTATTATTCCCAGGCCGAAAGTCAAAACCACAGTGCTGCACCAGCTACTAAGAAGGAGAAAAACTGACTGCTGCTGCTGAACCCAGGATAAAGCAGACACCAGACTTGAAACACATGAGCCAATTCATTTTGTAGTGTTGATCTTGCTTATTCAATTTGTCGTTTGAACTCCAGAAACCACCAGCACAACAGAGGGCAGACAACTCAAGAGTAATAGGTCACTAGGAAAAGCTAGAAAATACTACTTTCATATACTGTAAGAAAAATAAGCAGGCCCAGACCTTTCTTTTTTCCAATCTTTTGTCCAAAACTTTCTTTTTTCCAAAACTCATCTACCAGTGAGCATACCTAATTAGCTATAAATGCTCTGTATTCCTGTGTGAGGTGGGTGGGAGATGAAGTGTGTAGGGAGGGTGTGAGGAAAGTTCATTGAATCCTCAAGAAAGAAAACAAAAAGATGTGAACTATTAAAAGTCAGGAGGTGAAAAAAACCAAAACTCTGCCATTGCTTTTTTTTTCTTCAAATCCTATCTTTACTTAGAACTGCTGTACTGTTGTTTCTCACATCCTTCTTCAGTCCTCCACATACAGCTTTTCTGTCCCTCTGTAAAGCTTAATTCTGCATTACTGCCCTCTCATTTCCATGGAATTCTTTAATTTTTTTACTAAAGCAATAAAGATTTTATCTCAGTGCATAATTCAATGCACTAAAAAAGCTTGTCCCCAAGATGCTTTTCTTGTATTCATTGCTCTTCACTCACATACACAAGATGACTGACTCGTTCCCCACAGTATAAATTCTACAGAGGTTAGAAATCTAATGAACAGAAAAAAGAGGTCAAAAAGTCTAGCTCTTGATAAAAAGTAAGGCTCTGAACTGTTCTACTACACCTTAGTGCTCTGTCAGGTAGACCCCTGGAACACAAGAGCAGAGGATCAGATTTAAATTGTTACTCTCACACAAGGTCTATACAAATCAGCAAGAAGGGAGCTACATTAAAGATGAAATAATAAACTGCCCTCTGACACTTTATAGATAACACATACAAAACACAAATCTCAGGAGGTCACAACACACTGTCAGCTAAATAAAATAAAATGCACGTAACAAAAACTGCTGTTAACCAAATCAGTCAGTGAAATATTGACCTCAGAAGAAAGACAAGTGTTAAAAATTAAATCTGTTTAGGAATTCAGCTCTAGATATCATGCTCTGATTTGGAAGTCTTGTGTAAAATTTCGTCTTTATTCATACATTAGATGATAGCAACATGCTCTGTTTAGCTTTAAAAGAAAGCTTATGGTCATGAGGCTAAGTACTATGTAAAGCACATTTTGAACAGAAGAAAAGTGAATTAATAATTAAGCAACAAAAGTGCATAATTTTATACAGTGCATCTCAGAATGAAAATATGGTATATCCCAACGCCTGAGGTCCTAACAATTTACAGCCCTCGCTTGTAGTACCCTTGAGGTGCACACTAGCTAAATGAGTCAACATGAGCCTTTCTGGCATGAAAGTGTGGCTTAGATCAAGCCAGTATGTTATTAAGCAAAAGTGGCAAAGCTTTAATTTGCAAGTTACAGTTCAGATCAAATCAAAGGGATCTATTCAGTTCTATCATTGTCAAAAAATTGAGGTGAAGGTACTTCTAAAGATCTTTATGAAAATAAAGACCATTTTAAATCTTCCTCTGGTGACAATCTTCAAATAAAATAGAATTGCCACCACATTTGTCATATCTAGAGGCTATTTCACGAATTTTCTGTAAAGATACAAAAGGCACCTAAAATAACATGGCAAACAGAAAAAAAAAATGTCCACACAATAAAATCAGCCTTTAAATATGTTAATATACTTTCAGAGAAATTAGATTTCTGGTCTTAGCTTTTTAAAAGTTCCTGATATTCCAGGAACATGTTTTCACATATGACAAACAAACAAGTTGGTTACAAAATCACAGCCCCCTAAAGTTTGTGTCTTTTTGTTACTCTTCATTAATAAAATATTTTGTCTTCCTCTAGAGACTGATCAAAAAGTTGCAGTCAGATTAAAGAAACAGCTACCATTTTAAATATTCAGAAAGTGGGTATTAGTCAAGTAAACTCTAATTATGGGGTAGTATGAACAGAAAAAAAAAAAGAAATTCTGGGCATAGGAGCCAGGTGAGATCTAAGATTTCAGTATTTTTCTTCAATCATGCAAACAAACCAACTAAATTTAAAAAGGCTGATTTCATGCTGCTAATGTTTGTCAAAAAAAAGTCATGGTTCATGCCTTTATATCTGTAACACAAAAACACACCTCTCACCAAAGCAGACTGTAAATGGTATAGAAAAAAGGTTAATTCTGGCAAGATATTTCCCAATACATTGCTGGTTTTCAGTAAGCTTTCAGGATAACACACTATACAGATCATTCACATGGGCCAGGGCAATCCCAAGCAAAACTACAGACTGGGCAAAGAATGTATTCGTAGCAGCCCTGATGAGAAGGATTTGGGGCTGCTGGCTGACAAGCTCAACATGAGCCGGTAGTGTGTGCTCGCAGCCCAGAAAGCCAACCGTGTTCTTGGCTGTATCAAGAGAAATGTGGACAACAAGTCAAGGGAGGTGATTCACCCCCTTTCCTCTGCTCTGATGAGACTCCATCTGGAGCGCTGCATTCAGCTCTGGGGCCCCCAGCACAAGAGAGATGTGGACCAGCTTAAGCAAGTCCAGAGGAGGGCCATGAAGATGGTCAGAGGGCATGCAACACCTATCCTGTGAAGCACCTCTCATATGGAGACAAGCTGAGAGAGCTGGGATTGTTCAGCCTGGAGAAAAGACCTTAGAGCAGCTTCCAATAGCTAAATGAGGCCCACAAGAAATCTGGAGAGGGACATTTACAAGAGCATATAGATATAGGACAAGGGGGAATGGCTTTAAACTGACAGAAGGTAGATTTAGATTTGATACTAGGAAGGAATTCTTTATTGTGAGGGTGGTGAAGCACTGGAACAGGTTGCCAAGGGAAGTTGTGGCTGCCCCAACCTTGTCTGTGTTTAAGGTCAGGTTGGAAGGGGCTTTTAGCAACCTGGTGTCTCTGCCTATGGCAGGGGAATTGGAACTGGATGAGCTTTAGAATTCTTTCCAACCCAAACTATTCTACAATTCTATGATTTTATATGAAACAGGATCAGCAGGGAAAGAGAATATTCAAGTGTTTCCACTTTGGTTAGTGCTAAACTTGTCTTCAGGTAATCATTCCCCAAACACTACTTCATTGTCCTTGAGGTAAAGCTATGCTTCTTAGGTAAAGAAACGAAGTTTCATTAGATGGCACTGTTTCCTCTAAATCAGGATGGACGAAATAACCAGGACTCTACATGGTGACACTAGTTTAGTACTCTTGGTCAGAATCATTAGCCACACAGGATCATTAAATATTTTTACAGAATATTTATAAGAGCATGACAGTTAAACTGGAGCTCAGCACAGACTAATATTCCTGATGGATGAGTAATATTTTCTTCAAATTCCATTGGATTGATTTAATTTCAGTCCCTCTGCCATACTCTTCCATGGGTTGTAAAAAATTGTGACTCAAGAGTGGCTTTTATCTTTACACAATTTGCATGCAGTACATTAGATGCAAGGTCTGTATGCATAAGTGCCTAACAACAAAGTCAAATAACTTAAGTGGTTATTAGAACTGCAGATCTATTCCCAACTTGTTGCCTATAATTTGTGTTTGGGGCTAAGGGCTCCCAGTTTCAGTTTTAGTCCTGTTTAGAAAAATTCTGAATTGGGTATTGAGTGGGAGAATAAAGATAAACATCACAAATAAAATCTTAGTTCAAGTACAAATAGAGTTACAGCGCTGAAGTTTGACAGAAAGATAGAGACAAATCTATTTTATTAAAAAAACACATGACGTCTCAGGGAAAATAGTCATTGTCTTCCTGTAGAGTGAAAGGTTTTTTTGACTTTCAGCATTCAGGAAGTGATTTCTAAGAAAAGTTAACACATGTACATTTAGCTAGCTAGACCTTGAGAGGAAAATTCTGGAGAAGAGACACACTGGAAGAGGTAGTTGAACAAACTGTTATCTTTGCTGCAAGTTTGGTTGGTAGACAAGCCAGGCTCTGCCATTTCATAGCAAAGATTTATATGGCTAATCTGGGCAAACATCTCTGACATTTCCTCACTTGAATGTTTAATTTGTCAGCCATCAGTTTTTATCTGCTTTTTACTTTCATTCCCTTTCCAAAACAACAAAAATAGTAGAAAGGAAAAATTATGAGGAAAGCCATCATACCACATCAAGTTAGTCTGACATCATTCCAGATTTCAGGGTACCTTATGAGATTGCTCACCACTAACAGAATCTAGCAGATTAAATATAAAACAGTGCTATAAACACAAATTTCTTTCTATAATACGGACTTTCATAACCATATAGGTAACCACAGAACAATGCACGTTTTTGTTATAGTCCATGTTTTATATCCTGTGAGAGACTAAGAATGGGCTTGCCTGATGTGATTAAGTACATAATATAAAATGAAATTACTCTTGTACAACACTGTACTGTATCTCTCTCGTTTATACTAGGTTGCTGGTTTATAGATGTCCCTCAGAAGCAGGGGTCCCTTAAACTGTTGTACTTCCAGAGTCCCACAAATCCAAACGGGAAACAGGAGTCCACACAATGTGTTCTGATTCCCATATCTCACAGAGACAGATACAAGCCTTTCAGAATATTCTTTTTCTCCAGAATCAGCTTTCATTGACCAGCTGCTTAAACATCTGCACTAGACCTAAATTCCTAAAAACTTTACAAGACTTTACCATTAATTCACAGTTCAATTTTTGCAATTATTTGCAGGGTTTTGCATTAGAAAATCTTCAGTCAAAAAGAGAAATACCTAATATTGATTGCTTACTGACCCTGCATGAACTAAATCACTTTGCCCCAAGATGAGCAAACTTCCCTAGAGGTTAATTGGGAGTTTTTCCTCAACTAATACATATTACATTTCACTACATAGTATCAGGTCATTTTACATAGCAACCCAGCTGATAAGGAGATGCACAATCTCAAGGGCATTAGTCAGCTGTAACCTCTTTGAGGAAAACTGGATTTTGTTTGTTTGGGGTTTGGGTTTTTTTAAGAAAAAAAAAGCAGCCTCAGCAAGACAGATTCCAAGCTCATCTGTTATACAAGTATATTTGCAGAGAAACTCTATTAATTCCAGCCCTACTTGGGAATTCACTCTGACTGCTGGCAAAGATAAATATCTAGACTGTTAAATGCTAGAATGCAGACTTCAGTCCAGGAAACTTTCTTCTTTGCATGTCTTCTTGGAATTACCATTCTGGGTCACAATCCATTCCGAAATAGTTTCTTACTAGCACTGATTTCAGTGGACCTATCTTACTGTGGTAAAATTTTAATCTCTGAGTAGAATACCAAAAATTGGTCACAGAACTTCCTAAAATAATGAAACATATTTCTACAGGGAAACATTATTCCTATTAAGCATTTAATTACAATTACAATTTTATCTATCTTTTTGTGATAACAACAAGCAAAATCTCATCTTATTTTTGGCCTAACATTTAGCAGCACTGAAATGCACTTGTGACCTGACGTTTAGGACCTAAAGGCCAGGGGGTCACTACACACCTCATAAAATAAAGAGAATTTTTCTTTTAACTGAATTTTTCATTTTCTTACCAATATTTTTATGACTTTGACCATTATTCTGCCAGCTTTTTCCACTCTATGAGGCCTGCATTATAAGAATTAACCTGAACTTTGCCTTTCATATCAGTGGGTGAAATACTGATCACTCACATTCAGGAAACAAAGTCAGATGTGTTCTCTCTTTTTTTTCAGGAGCAGTGAAAAAGTAAGGCTACCTGGAAAGCAGTCTGTTTACATGAAGATATACAAGACAAAGTACTGTATTCAAATTGCAAGCTAAAATAAGAAAATAAAATTACTTCGTGAATGCTGAAATTGTACATGGAACTTTTTCTTTCTCTGTGTCATATCCCAAATTTCCCATCTCAAGGTGGCACAGGAAAATAACAGAACTACTTTGGACCTCATTAGTGGAAAAAAGAGGCGGTCAAGCTCCACTTTTTCAGCTGGAGAAGTGGATACGGACAAATAATCACAAGCGGAAATGGCACAGAGAATGTATTGTTTTTATGGAAAACTCAGGTCACAGTAAGAAATGACGATTAACATATGCTACTGACAAAAACACATGGGAACTGGAATTATCTACCTAGACCACACAAGGTTACCCTCTTTCCTTCTTTCATACAGAGCTTCCAATGCCTGGCATTTCTAGTTTGCTTTTGTACTAGTGAACTCAGAAGTTATCTTCTGCACCCAGAAAACCAAAACAAAACATGGCAGAGGGATGCTGACGCTCAGATCTGCACTGGGACTGACCTTCTAGCAGTTCTGAAGATGAACAGCATGTGCCGTTAGAACCTACAGGTGTGCCTTCCTAGTCATAATATTCTTTTTATGAAGAAAGCTGCACTGGCATCCCAAGAGCTGCTAGCGGACATAGACACCAGTGGAGGGTTGTGTGCTTTATTTGCATTAGAACTGGGCAAAGCCATTTTTAATGTAGCATCCGGGATAAAATAAGGTTTGATCAAATTTCATCCCATATTCTTTCACTTCTTTTTTCCATCATAAAAAAAAACCTCACAACAGCAAACTTTTTCTGTCCCTCAGCTCATACTGAAAAGAAAGCTTATTCTTTAATCTGAAGGACAAGCTCAATTTTCTCTTGTTTTTAATGCAAGCTTTGGTGTAGGGACAGGACAGCCAAGACTTTTGAAGATAAAGGTCTGCAGAAAGGGCAGTCACTGTTTGTATTACCCTGGTCTTCTCTTAGCGCAGTTGCTCTGTTGTCAGTGTAGCTGCACTGGCAGTGAGAATCAATGAGTGGATGTCTCCTGAGACAGCCAAAACACCACACAAAGGCTGAATGCAATGATGCTTTTAAACAAGGGCACTGTTTAACCCTGTGCATTTTATTTTTAATGCAGGAAGTTATTTTTATTGCTTTGTTCTCTTCTCAGAGGGGAAAAATTGTAAGTCATGTTTCCAACATTGCCAGCACAGTATAATATTTCACTGTCTCTAATGAGAGCGAACATAAAGAAACCAAAATATTTGTTAAAAAAAAATATTTAAATATAACAAAAACAATGACATGATTAGTGTATGTAAGCATTGCAATCAAAGCTTTCTTTAATATTTTAACAAGAAAGAAAATCCTATGATAATTCTTTTATTCTATCCTCTCTTTCCTATTCAGAAGCAATTGTATATGCCCATTTATTTAATTCCTTTTGTTCTTCTTGTCAGCTGAACAAAAAGGCTTAAAGTATGTTTAATACTAAATTTTATGAGCATGTTTTCATGAATTCTATAATAGTCATACTTTTATATAGCATATAAGCAAGAAAAATGTACAAAATATGATATTTTTTTCTCCAAATTAAGTCTACACAATAGACAATAAAATACAGCCTTAGTAAATCATAGTTTATATAAGAAAGAGCAGGGACTCTAATGAAACAGAAACACAATTTTTACTGCATTTTTCTTACAATCATCTGAGGAAAGGAGGTGTGAAATTGTTGAAATCAAACCTAAAAATATAAGATTTGAATCATCTGATAATGCTCAGTATATGCCAGTGTTAGTGGATAATAACAATGGATTTAGTTAAAATGAACAGCAAGAAAGTTGGCTTACTTCTCCAGTGAGCTTTTTTCTAATCTCTCCTTCTCTTTTCTCTGACGTTCTTTGTTCTTCTTAACTCGAGTTTCCCACAGTCCTCTTATGAGAGAAAAGTCAAATATTATCACCTGATGCCCCATACTGTTGACATTAAGCTTCTCCTGCAAGAACAAGCCACCATGAACACTTCAGGAAACAAATAATAGAAAAATAAGGAAACAAATGGTCATGTTTCATTAAAATTATCTGGGGAAAAAAAAAAAAAAAGTCTTGAGAAATATTAATATAGTTTTGCCATCTTACCTAATTTGTCTAGGGTTTTGTGCTGTCAGTAATCAATGTAGTATGCAATTGACTTCTACATAAAATCTATGACAACTGCTAAAAGTTGATTTTTTTGTATTTATTCCAATTCTCCCTCTCCAAAATACAGACACAGTTGGAAAGGAATGCTAATTTGATTAACACCAATGAAAATAACTTTAAAGACTGTATTTTTTACATTTTTGTGACTAATTTTATGTAACTAATTTATGTAACTAATATTAAAAAAGAGCTCATAAAGTAATTATTCATTGTAGAGTCTGCAAAAAGCACTTCATCTTGGGTTCCCATGTATTGATCATTATGCATCCAAGCTATCCTGTTCCAGTAGAATCTGGGAATTTCCAGTAGGTGTATTTCCATGAAAGACGTTGAAAGACCAGCCTGAAACATACAGTGAAAACTTATCTAGGACAGAGATAAGGTGAAGGGTTGTGAACACATGGTGTCTGTTTATTAGTATATGTAGAATTACCTTCCAACAATAGAAGTCTTGGTATCCATGTATCAGGTCCTATGCAGTTAGGAGCTGAGCTGAACTGGATCCGAACTCTACAAGCTTTCCATCTTTAGTTGAAACCACAGAAACTTCATGCAGGAACCTTGTGCCTGCTGAAGTTCATGACAGCTCTCATTACCTTTAGCAGGTGTGATGCTTGAGTTTGGCCCCAATATGAATGATACCTTTTTTTTACTCAAGGAAGAAACCACACTGTAGTATCCTTAACAATCACAAGAGACTGAGACCTCAGATTTACATCCTGTGAAACACAGCATGACTGGCAACATGGTGCTCCTTACTAAACTGTAGCCCTGGTTCAATACCAAGAGAGAAAATAAATCACCTACTAAATCGCTAACACAAGTACAAATAAATATCTTGATAAAACAGGTAAAACTGTACTCTCTTGCTTGGAACCACTGGTGAGGATGCAATCATCACAATTCACTGGTTTTCATGAAATACTACTAGATTTTCTACAGAGGACTTCTGTCATGCTTAGCCCTTTATAAAATGGTTTGCTGAACCTATGCAAACAAGTCTTACAAAACAGAAGTTTGAAGCCTTTTAAAAAGAATTGCTTCTACCAAGATAGAAGCAGAGAAAAGGAAAATCAGTTATTTAAACTTTGCTTGAGGTTTCACTAGATACCACATTTATCATACCATTCATAAACTCAAGAAAAAAAAAAAAATAAAGGAAAGAAGAAAACCCAGTGGACCATATACTACCATTTAAAAATAAATTTGCCCCTTTCTTTACTGGGTATTTTCAAGCTTGTGTTTGTTATTTCTTTCTCAGACCTGGCTGTGATGATTTTTTCCATGCTTTACATCCTTCAGTTGGAACTGTTATCTGTCCTTCTTTTATAATACTGTGGAGGAAGGGGTATATCCCCTCTGCATTTTTGCCTTTGCAACTTTATTACTGTCTCTTCTATCTTTCACCTACTTTTCTGTAACACATAATGCATAAAAGCATGATTTCTTCTGAGTCAGCAAAACACCCTCATGTCCTCTGGAAAATGCAGAGAGTGGACTAAAAAGGATTATGCATAGGTACACCAAGAAGAAAGCATCTTACCTGTCCACTTTATTTGTCATCTTAAAAAGAAACACCTTTACAAATACCCCGAAGTACTGGCACAGAAACTGGTCAGAGGTTTTTTTTCTATGACTTAGTCTTCTGTATCTTACAATGTTTACATAAACTGCTATCTTAGCTGTTCGTAAAGCTGCTCCTGTTGATTGATTATCTTTACGAGCACTAACAATGAGGCAAAAATAGTTCCGAACCTATCTGGAATCAACTGCTGAAAACAGCTGAGTCAAAACCCCATTAATAGCAGTGTAATGAGATTGGTGACCTTATTCTCAATGGAAAGGCTTATCTATAATCAGCTGCACCTTTCTAAAACATATTCATTAATAATTTACAAGAAACTGTTTACTGCATAAAATAAAACATTTTCCTCCGCTGTCCAAATCAAGAAACCTAGCGACAAGGACTCCTCCCTCACAGTAGCTGCAGACCAGCATCCACTCTGCAGGACCTAATTCATTTTAATGGACCAATTCATAGCAGTGTGTTTTGGTGGAAGAGCTATTGCAGGAGCTGAATTGCTACAAGATCGTGAAGTGGCAGCTGGACACTTGACCTCTAGATGGAACTAAATGGCCTTAATCAACGCAAAGTCTGAATAAACTGTGAAAGTACTTTATATCCTTGACTTGCTCCCCACCTTGCTGTCTCCCAGGTTAAGTCATCTGTTCTTTACTGAGACACTGATTTATTGACACTCAGGTCAGAAAATTCATACATCTTTTGTCCACATATTGAATTAGGTTTCAATGCATTGTTTTTTTCTTCCATAGTAAAACCAAGCAGAGCAGGATGAGGGCAGGTGAGAGGTGTCCATCATAACTCCTCAGGACTAATCTTTTCAGAAGCAGCAAAGTCACAAATCCTGATCAGATCACAGGGTGGATAAGGCTGTACAAATATTCATCAGGAAAAGGTGAAACTTTGTTGCTATCCATAACATTTCCAAGGGCTGTTGTTTTACTCTATTCCTTAGTTCAAAAAAAATGGACATGAAGTATCAAGCATGATGGCAGATCATGCAGATTTCCCACAGTTTAGATGCAACCATTTTCTTGAGGATTAGATGTTGCCCAGAAAATAGAGCCTGGCAAGCTGGCAGAAACTATACTTATTCTATGTGCAGGTTTTTCAGGGTGCTTACTCATGTATGGCAAGAATTTGTGGCAGAAGAAGCAACTAGCAATAATAATTTCCATTTCTAGAAATACGTAAGTCTGTAGCTGTTCAAGTTCACAAATAACAGTTGTTTCTTTCTAATCATCAGGTTAAGTCTGCATAGGAAAACCCAGAGCTATCATGTATTAGTCACAGGTGGGAAGTTACATTTGGTTAGAAAAATGCCTCATTCTAGACTTCTTTCTAGCTTCTTCCCTTCAGCTGGCATTCCTCACCTTTTTCCACTCCCATACTTAGGCTCTTCATAGGTAATCATTATTAGATTTTTCCTATTGCCAGAAATCACAGAAACAGAGAAGTAGAAACGGGCCTCTCAAGATCACCTAGTCCAACTGCCGAGCTCAAAGCAGTCACGTGGTTATTCACCAAAATCTATATATACTTCAGCCCCCTTCCTCTTCCAACTTCTCCCTTCTTTCGTAATTCATCATTGCTCCTTTCACACCCTATACTTACACATGCTTATCAAGGACAAGCTTTGGTCATACTTGTGAGGATTACCCAATTCACCAACATGGCAGTAATTGAAAAACAAAAACCATGCTCACATTACTTCTCACCCAAGAACCAGGCAACCTTGCTTTCACTGTGGTCAAGACCAAAAGGAACCACCATCTGCATGTGCAACACCCTACTTCATAACTACACTGAGTTTGCAGCTCAATGCCATATTCTTTGAGTAACATCTACGTCTAAATTATGCCTTAGATCATCAACACACCTTTCTTAGATGATGCATGGTTATAACATTCATTCAGGTGTATGAGTTATTAGTGAGATAGATCACAAATGCAAGGTTCTTCAGTAATGTATGACAATGAAAGCACAGTGTTTTCCAGGGGAAAAGGGATTGAGGAACATAAAGAGAAGGCAAAACTGTCATTTACAAGAGAATCACATCTGGAAAAAATAGTTCTCTGTGTGTCTGTGGAAGCAAATAATCTTATCCCTAACCATTTACACTTCCTAAGAAGTAATCTACAAGGTCTTAATCAATATCCTTAAAAGGCAACATACTGGAAAGTCAGTCTGATCTCTTATCTTACCCAGAATGGTGAGCTCAGAAACAAAGTTGTCCATTCCAAATACATTTTTTTTTTTATGTATTTTTTTTATTTTTTTTTAATTTATTATTTATTTTTATTATTAAGGCTTTCCCTTCATAAGCACCTACACATTACCTTCAAGGCAATATTTTAAACTAATTAATTGCAAAATGAAAACAGATCTTTCTTGCTAATAAGCATTTGCATTATTTGGCAAATTGATGGTAGAGTTTCTAACCAGAGAAACCTGTACTAAGGGCAGATGGAAGCATTTTCCCTTAGTTTCACTCCTTCCCTTTTTTTATATATTACTTAAGAAGAAGGAAAAACAAAAAATAACACTTATCTTGTTTGGGGAAAAAAAGTCCTTTTGAACACTATGGCGTTTGCAACATCATCTCTTCCTCAACTAACAGGATAAGTCATCTGCAAATTTGTCCTAGTTTTCATCAGTAAGGGATCCTTACAATTAGCATATCCCCTCTCTACATTCTAAAGCACAAATTCATATTTCTTCCCTGGGTCTGTACCTTCAGTCCCAGATACTGTGACCTACAAACTTTTCTCAAATACACCATCCTAAAGCTCAGTGGCTTCAAAAAGTACCTTAACAAGCCCCTCTTCTCAGTCTTACCATACTGCAAGCCTCTTCTCAACTCTGAAACACATTTTTGCTCATTTCCAGGTCAGTTTTATGATCCACTACCTCTCTGGCCCAGCTGAGGTGAGAAGAAATGCTTGCTTACATTAAGAGCACTCTTTTGCTATCAATATTCAGATTTAGGTCTCCGATTACCATAGGCTATCTCTGTATGCATGGGAAAGAACAAATGCGTTTTCAGACACTTCTGTAAGATTTCTTATCTTAAAAAGAAGACAAATCCATCCCTTTATAATCTTGAAAAAAAATTTATTCATTCAAGTGTATTATAAATAGGCCTATTAAAATCAAACACAGTCCTTATGTCTATAAGGATATAAATACATTACTGCATTTGAAGGATTAGGTTGCAAAAAAGCAAAATTTTTATGATTATATTCATCATATGCTTACATGTAAATGATATAACATTAATGCCACATATTGTTGCTCATAAAATCATCTGCTTATGTATGGACATGGATTATTTTAATTTTATCATTTATATTATCATTTATTTTATTTTATTGCATAAATTCACCTAACAGTATACAGACAGTTCTTTGGCATCTAGTTCAGTTTTATTTCTTTATATAGTAAGAGTACCCAGGAGTTCTGGATCAGAATATATTCAGTAAGGTGCTGAAAAACTACAGAACTGAAAAGAAGATATTTGCCTTGTAATGTCTGTAATAATTGTTATTTTCTATTTATTGTTATTCATGCTGTTGCTACAGGGATATGTGTACTTCAGACCACATAAGCCACTGGTAAAACTGGAGAGATATAGTTAGTATGCTACCCCTTAAATGCTCTTCCTCCCTTCAGCTGCTGGTATATTCACCACTTGTTTGCAGCTCTGCCACAGATCTGCCAGATCACAGAATCACAGAATAGCTAGAGTTGGAAAGAACCTCTGGGGGGTCTGAAGGGACCTCTGCTCTAGGTGCCAAGGTAGGACCACCCAGAGCAGGTTACACAGGAATACATCCAGATGGGTTTTGAATGTTTCCAGAAAGGAAGACTCCACAACCTCCCTGGGCAGCCTGTTCCAGGGCTCTGTCACTCTCAACGTTAAGAAGTTCTTCCTCATGTTGAGATGAGACTGCTTGTGTTTTAGTTTATGGCCGTTGCTCCTCTTCCTGTCACTGGGCACCACTTAGAGGGGTCTGGCACCATCCTCCTGGCACCTGAGACTGTATGTTTCCACAACCATCTTTGACAGCAGCCAGTGATCTCATGGCCACTTAGTCTCTGTTATAGCCCTCCTGAGTTTGTATGGGGCCTGGCTGCCCTCATTAACAGCCTTGTGTATACTTCTCTTTGCTGCTTTACATGAGTTACCAAATTATTAACGTTTTAGTTTCTTCAATTTTTTTAACAGCCTTGCTCACTTGAGCCTTTTTTCTTTCAGATAATCACTGTGAGAGATCTGCTACAATCTTATGAATATTGCTGGCAGGATTACGTAGGGGAAAATGTGGGTGAACATATTTCCTACCAATCCTGCAAATAATTTCTTAGGAAATTAGTTCTCTCACACTGCACTTCAAAACGATCAAGTCATTTATCTCACAGTCTTTAAATAATTCAAAGGAAACCTGACATTCTGGTAGCAACTGAACACATATTTTGAATTATCAAGGAAAGATTAAATTACAGAAACATGCTGTGTTTGAAAGAGCAATACAAATGGCGACAATGTTCATAGCATACAACTATATTGCGCTAACTGTGCACAGCGTGTAAGAGGGGTAGTGCTTCCCTGTGCCACTTGAGGAGTGGGAGGGAACTGAAAAGCAGGAAGCTGCTCTTCTCTACCTAGTCTTGCTGCCAGTAACAATCTCTTGTTGTTCTAAACCAGCAGGGAATTATCCTCCCTGCCAGCATGACTGGTTTAAATGTCACTAGACTTGTGAATGTGTGGATTTGACAGTCAGAGTGTCAGGTGGGGGATTCAAGATAGATTACGCTTCAGATCATATACACACACATGTCATGGCTGGGTCCTGGACAGCAGGTGGGCAGGGCAATGCTGTGGATCACAGCAGGTGCCACCATGAAGGCCTGGGTCTGCAGAGATCCAGCAAATGCAGCTGCACTGCAGAATAAATAGAAGAGGAAAAGGACAAGCTGCTCCAGGGTTGGAGAAAGCAATCCTGACACCTGGATGAAAGCCCAGATGTTTTGGGAGTTTGAAATGTTCCCTCCTGCTCTCTCAAGAGCACAGTTTCAGCCAGCCAGCTTCTAGATAAACAAACACAGACAGTGACACTTTCAAACTATTAATTAGTCCAGCTTTCACTGAAGTTAATTTCAGAAATTAGTGTCTTTGCATATCACAGAGTTTAATCCTGAATGCTCTGATAAATCAAGTTCTTTTTGAGTTTTCTGCTTTAGCCATTTCATAAAAGAAGCATTTAAGAACAGAAGCTACATTAGCCTCTTTCACACACAAATAAATAACTTTTGCACTGTTTACATATCACAGCTAAGAGAGTAAATACATCTTTTCTTAACCTACTCCTTGTACTTAGGTAGTAATAACTAGGAGCACCATAAAATTAAAAGGTATGTGAATATAGATGTGCAAAGGCTGAGCTTGGCTTCCACACATTTTTATGTGCGTATTTCTCTTTGTCCACTGCTGCAGCACGATGTCTTACTGACAGTTTCCATTAATCAGTTCCTATTCTAGACATAAATTAACTAGTCTCACAAACAAGATTCCTCTTTATCACTGTAGTCTTCATATCTTGATTTTTAGACAATTTTTCACAGGGTTATTCATTAATTAGGTTTTTAATTATGGATTAATTAGCAGCTGAATTACAATATTCCTTATACTTCCCCAACTCTTGTAGCACTGATATGTTTGCCATCAAGCATGATAGATGTTATACATGCAAGGGGGTTTTTTACAGATGTATTCCCCTAGCACTTCTGTAAGCTGACTAATTATTCAGAGTGATTCTTCCACTGACAATGAAGCTAATGAAATCCTTCGGGTTTTTTTCATTGAGTGTTGCTGAAGAGAGTTCTAATTTTTGTAAGTTTGAAGTATTTGAAATGGGCATGTATTTTAAGGCTTCTTCTTGTCAAAAGGAAAACAGCAAGCTCAAAGTGTATTACATATTTTATAGCCGATTGAATCTATGAACGCAGCTGTAGTCAGCAGGTGAAAACAATTGTCTTAAGTAGCAGACAAGGGAAAGCTAGAGCATGTGCTAAGAATTAATTAAAGAGACCCCACCTAGTTACGCATACGAAGCCCCATGGCAAATAAAATTGCACTCAGTGCCACTGAACAAAACATGGAGGTTTTCATATACAATTAGATTATCTTAATTAAGCATAAAATTACAGTCTCAGGTTTCTCAGACCTGTTTTATGCCATCCGGTTTTTAGCAGAACATTTCATTGACTTCCTCTCATTTGTCTTAAGGCTAATGGACCTGGAACGTCTCCAGGAAGTGAGGCTACTACTGTTACCTTTCCTATACAGGATCTAGCCTCTGAAGTTATCTATGTGGATGACAGCATCAAAAATGTTATTTTAAGCTCCCTCTCCTAATTGAGACTAGCCAAAGACCCTCAAAATTTTGATTGTTTGCTTTTGCTCCCAGGAGTCCGTTTTTCATGCATTAATTAAGAATCAAATCCTATCACCTGTGTCTTCTTCTGCTGCAGGCGGAGAACAAAAAATCTGTGTCTGAGCTATGGCATCAAGCCTCTTAGTCATATTTCCAGTGTTAGATACGTTCATATCATGTATATCATGAGTAAAATGCTCAAAGGCAGTTCCTAAGCAGACAAATTCTGTGATTTAACAAGATATGGCAGACTATTTGGATAGCAATATAAGATGCTGCTTTCAACTATTCCAGCAGCCAAGTTATTTTATCTCAAATAGTCCAAACCCCACTATATAGTCATGAGGTAGCAGCTGTATTTTATCAGCTCTCTTCCCTTGACACAGCTGTGACTTCAACCTTTCCCACAAAACCTTCCCACACCTGTGGACAGGAGACATCTGTGGCATAGACAGCTGAACATTCTCCTTTGAATAATTCTCCACCTTCAGCTTCTGTCTGAGGAGAGCAAAGTGGATGAAACTAGTAGGATCTATCTCCTTGGCTAATGAGCATTATCTTCCATAGCTGATCCTTAAAATGGTGCAGTTAAGTACTATTGAGAGCAAGAGAGCTGGTCAGTAACTTTCAGCTTACAGACAGTAATATGTCAGTGATAGCACCTGAATATTTATGGTAGCAGCAACAGCAACTATAATGACAATATTTGACTTTAAATGATAGGCTTTCTTCACAAAAGATTTAGCAGGCTAGATTTCCTCTACCAGTTAGATTAGGCCTTCAGAAACTGAAGTTCTATAAGTTTTTTTAAATTCCACTCTAAATTTTGACAGACAACAAAGATAAATGACCAACCTTTCTAACCATTTTTTTTGTTGAAAATCATTCTCACACCAGCATATGTCCTTGAGATGTAATAACAAGGATTTACTACAACTGAGTCACAAAGTGAGTCTTGAAAGGTTTCCTAATTTATAAAGTTTGGATTTGTCACAGGTGTAAATTTGCTTAGAAGAACTATGTATTGGGTGAATCTTACTATTTTTAAAGGTATCCAGTAAGCACACCACTTTGGACTAATGCTCCATGTTTCAGCTATTTTTCTCATATACATTAACATTGAAAAAAAATACAGCACAGTAACCGCAAGGAAGACCCGATAATGACTTCTCACTTTCCCTACCATTTCCCACCTTGACCCCATACATCTGAAAAACCACAATAATCAGCAAAACTGCCACTTACCTGCTACTAAAGAACACAAGTGTCCAGAGCTCCCGAGTGTGCTCTGCAGTTATTCAATGTGGGACACTGAGGTTGTTTATAGCAGCAATATAGCTTATAGCCAGCCAGACCTGTTTGAAGCCTGCAGCGTGACAAGCCTTCCAGATGTACTAATATGCTATATTTGTAAAGTGATAACATGATCTCTGGTCTTACAGCAGAGACACAGGCAGGATAAAGTATCTACACTGCATGACTCAACACAGGACGAGAAACAACAGCACTAGGTCAGCATCTCATTTGCACCAAGAAAAGTGTGAGACAGCTAACGTTACTCATGCTTATGTATTTTCCTTGGAAAAAAGGCAAGGAGAATAATAATTAAATAAATAAATAGATAGACATACTCAGCATTCCTCTGGTAAGGATTATCACTCCCCATGTCCATCCAGGTGCGAGAGATAGAGGTGCATGCAGGCGCTGTGCAGTACCATGATTTACAGCAAATTCTGATTTTACTTGCTGGTAGTGGCTCACTTTTTTCATGTCCACTGCTTGGTGTTGATAGCAGTATTCCTGCTGACTGTTAATGTTGCAGGGCTATGGGGAGCTGGGGACCCTCTGTGTTGCAGCAGTGGCATGACTGGGGCAAGGGCTGGTGACCCCAGGGGACTGATGAGGGATCCTGTGCCCTGGGAATGTGGGGAATGACCCTGTAGTGGGGTGTCAGAGAGCGGGGAAGATGCAGATAGGGATGAAGAGGCCCATCAGGGACTTCAGGGCCCTGACTACTCAGCATAAATGGCTGAAATTTTCTAATTGTACCTTTGATGAAATAGGACTATTTATTCTTCACTGGGAAATCTTTCTTAGTCAAAAATAAACCAAAGAAAGCAAACCAGCACTTTTAGTGCAAGTTTGGGGTCTGATGTTTTAAAAAATAAAGGTTTTAATCAGAAATGTTTGCAAAAACTGCTTTTGATTTAATTTCCTTTAAAATTCTGCTTTTCAATTAAAATATTCTTTAATTTTCTCATACAAAAAGGACTCATATTTTTCAGCCATCTCTGTTTATTATTCATCGCTGCCAATAATAATAATAAGCAATTATTACAACAGCTGGGCTTGGCTGAAACTTCAGACACTAGTTTTACATTGCTGTCTTTTCAGTGCCCTTGCTGAAATCATAGAATCATAGAATGGTTTGTGTTGAAAAGGACCTTTAGACCATCTAGTTCCAAATCCTTTGCCATGGGCAGGGACACCTCACACTAAACCATGTCACCCAAGGCTTTGTCCAACCTGGCCTTGGACACCACCAGGGATGGAGCATTCACAATTTCCTTGGGCAACCTGGGCCAGCGCCTCACCGCTTTCACAGTAAAGAATTTCTTCCTTATAGCTCACCTCCACACCCTCAAGTCCTTCTTCACAGGGCTGCTCTGAATCACTTTTCCACCCAGCCTGTAGCTGTGTTTGGAAGTGCCCCGACCCAGGGACAGGACATTGCACTTGGCTTGGTTGAACTTCATGAGGTTGGCATTGGCCAGCTCTCAAGTGTGTCAAAGTCTCACTGGATCCCATCCCTTCCCTCCAGCATATCAACCAAACCACACAGCTTGGTGTCAGCGGCAAACTTCTGAGGCCGCACTCAATGCCAATGTCCATGTCACCAACAAAGATGTTGAACAAGACTGGTCCCAACACCGATCCCTGAGGGACACCACTCATTACCCATCTTCAGCTGGACATTGAGCCATTGACCACAACTCTTTGCATGCAGCCATCCAGCCAGTTCTTTATCCACCGAGTGGTCCACCCATCAAATTGATGTCTCTCCAATTTAAAGACAAGGATATCGTGTGGGACAGTGTCGAACACTTTGCACAAGTCCAGGTAGATGACATCAACTGCTCTGCCCCTGTCCATCAGTTTCGTAGCCCCATCATGGAAGGCCACCAAATTGGTCAGGCAGGATTTCTCCTTAGTGAAGCTTTGCCAGCTGTCATGACCTACCTCGTCGTTTTTCATGTGCCTTAGCATGCCTTCCAGGAGAATCTGCTCCATGTTCCTCCCAGGCACAGAAGTGAGACTGACTGGTCTATAGTTCCCTGGTCATTTCATATTGGTACCAATGGAAGGAGATAGTCAGGGAAAGCCATAAATTGCAGATTTAAACATTCAATTTTGTTTTCAAGCCCGAAGGAGATAATATCAGGATTTAGTTTGATCTTTTTTCTATGCAGCATGTTTTGACTTACGGTGAGACACCTGAAAGTTCTGTTTCATAATCCCTTACTGTTTGATCACCTTACTTTTCACAAACATGATAAAAAACATACTGATCTCCATTACCAAGTATGTTGTCTAAGATATTTTTATCATTTGATACATCTGCCCCCCAACAATGCACATTTTTGCCAAATAGCCATCTGGGTTTCCTGTAGCAGTAATGCATGTCAGACTTCAGCTGCTGACAAAGTAACCAGTGGAAGAAATAATATTTGGATCAGAGGAAGTGCATCCTTTGTGTGATCAAAAGTGTGCTCCATCTTTCTGCTTTCTTGCACATTGCCTAGGAAAACATGTTCCTATATTTTTGTTCAGAAACGGTAGCATGAAATAATTCCTAATTAACAATTATGTTAAGAAGCATTTGATCTCCATTACACTTTGTCAGCACCCACCAATTGATGTACAGGTGTTGATTTTGGCTAAGGAAGGTGAGAGGTTTTGAGCACTTTACATGTTGAAATACTAAGATATATCTCAGCAACAGAAAGCTGACCTTGCAGTTACATCCCTGACCCTAGCCAGGCAGTCATAGATCAGCCACTCTTCAAATTACAATCATAGCCTACTCATGAGAACGAGACACTTTGGATGTGTGTTAGGAAGAGAATATGAAAAAAAGATCAGCTAGTGAAATAGACAAAAGACATCACTTGATTAAAACAAAAAAAAAAAAATAGGAAGGGCTGAAGAGATGGCATGGGGGAGAGAAAGAGAATACACAATATTGTTTGGTGGATATCCGTGTACTTTACGAAAAAGATTAAGGAAAAGAAAAATTGTAAATCAATACCTAGAACTGTCTCCAAAATTAGCATCATTCAGAGAGTATCTTGCACCTAAGGTTGCACAAATCTAGTCAAAGCGTAATCCTTTATTGGATCTAACACCGGAGCCACTATACTAGTAAAAAGTGGAAAAAGCTTGGATAATATGGATAACACCGCTAACAAGTTAGTAGTTCACAGCACAGACCAGCAAGAAGACAGAAGGCTTGTTTGCATCCAGCCAAATCTATTGGCAGGCTTGAACCAATTTAAGGCATGCTTGGTTGACAATCTAGCTCTCTCAAAGGTATTCTCTGTATATTACACCCCAGCACAGCAGCAGCTCCAGAGCCAGACTGACTTTGGCAATCTCAAACATGGTACAGCACACTTCCTACAGTGCTCCTCTGAGGAGTGCTCCTCATCCACCTGATCCAGTAGACCAGCAAGGATTTATGTATTCATGTGACATTGCAGCATAACTTCCAGAATGAGCAGCAATGCCTATGAAGCAGTACTGAAGCAGCCATTTCACAAAGAGACAGGTCCATTTTGGCTGCTAGAGCTTATCAGCCTCACCAAACTGGAGCTATCACCAGATGCAGATGGACGCACTGATATCCCTGGCATCCTAGCCTGGGGAACAACATGCAAAAATGCCCAAGCTGTCACAGTTTGAAGCCAGCTGCTTCATAATACAACAGCTGTGTTACTTCTAGTGATGAGCAATACAGCCTTGGTCATGAGACACTGTACTCATCTATCCTAAGATAGTAGATCCTCTACTCATTACACTGATAAATCCACAACTCAAATAATCTAGCTGGGGTAACCAAGAGTTTACTGTTGACAGCCCAACCAAGGGATACTTCTCTTTTCCAATTCTCCTCCATCTGGGACACAGTTGCTCTACTTAAACAATATTTTATGGTGTGCCACTTTATAGAAAATTCACAAAGTAAAGGCAAAAAAGATACCAATAACACAAACTGCTGTATAAGTCATCACTATAGATAATGAATTGCAATGGATATGCTTATTTTTATTGTTCATTCTACTATGGATAATAATATACAATTAAATTAAGGTCAGTAGAAGACTTTGGACATTCAATTGAATGAGTAACATAGGCTTCAGCCAAGACCTAGAATGAGTAAAACTGAGAAGAGTATTTAGTGTAGACATGACACCTCCACACTAACACTTCAGACAAAAAAAAACTGACAGCAAAAGTGCTTTTGGAATAGCTGTCAACAAAACATCTACTAGAAGTAAACACAGGACAATTAAGAGCTTCTTAGGGACACATTTTCCCTAAACGTACAACAAACCAAAATCTACAAGACTTACACAAGTCAGGCTGAAGAGGGGGTAAAACTTGTTATACTAATTTAATCAAGTGCTGAGCAGAATGTTCAGCAAAATGAAGTATTTTTGCTTATTGTTTTGTTTTCATATTTTTCTTGTGGCCCTTCAGCTGTGGCTCTAGAGCTGTCAGATCTGCGGAATAACTAATAATACTGAAGCATCCATAAGTCACATTACAAATAAATTCAGCAGGGCCAATTATATCTGTGATCTTTCAGTCTTGAAGGGTCAGCCTTCCCTCATACAATCTCAGTATGCACAGTATCAAGGGAAAGATCTGATTGATAACTCCTGATAGAGCTACAGCTGAAGGATGTCTGTTCCAAACTGTGCCTGAAGCGTCGCTACGATAGGCAGAATCTCAGTCAATGTTTGTAATTCTAGGCTCTGAGTCATACTCCCTTGTCCTTCCTTGCTGCAAATCCTTTTGCTCAGCCTTACCTTGGCTATAACACAAGTGCTTCAGCAGTCTTGGCTTATAACTCAAGTTACAGTTGCATGGCTCTGCTGAAAACAAACCCTTCCTCTGCTGCTGTTTAGGGACTTCATCAGAGATCCTGTTGACTTAGCAGGTAAGTTCTCAAGAATCTCAGCTCCCAGGCGATCTGGAAATAAACAACACTCAAGGAAACACAAGATACCTATAGAGTTGTCTCTGATATTTCATAAATGTCTTAAAAGATAATTTCAGCTCATTAACGCTGTTTGTCCAGAGTTAATTGACCTCCAGTAAATGTTCAAGGACCTTAAAATCATGACAGAAAGAATATCAAAGAGTTTCTGAGGGATTTTGCAGGCACTGTGAGGAAAAATACAGCACTTAAAGTCAAAAGCTGTGCAAGACACCACAGATTTTGCTGGTCTTTCTGTGTAGACAAGGCTGTGACTGGTTGAATACTTCCCACAATGTTGTTAACAAGGTCATAAGGGGTCCCAAGATGAAACCATGTCAGTCTTATACTGGCATTAGCATTCATTGATCAGCCCTCCACGTGAAAGATGCATAAATATGTAAGTGGAAGCACAGATTTACTCAACCTCATCTTCCTAACAACAAGAGTTGCTTACATTTATACCTGATTTGAGCTGAGTCACATCATTTAGGAAGCATTTTCTGAGCAAAATAGTGAACATATATTCTATTGATCTCTCTCATTGCATTTAATTGTGCAACAAATTAAATGCACAGCAGCCCACTGGTGTGAATGAACAGAAATGAGATGTGTGTTATGTTTGATTGATCAGCAATTGCTGAGAACAGGAGGCTTTTTTGTAGAAGACAGCTCAGTAGACAGCCTCTTTAGACGTGCCATTAAAGGAAGTGAACTATAGCTATCCATCCACCCTGACCAAGTCAGTGAAGCAGCACAGCCTCTTCCCAGGGGTGCATAACTTCATCATAGGTGTAATAAGGCGCTATCAAGGGATACATGCTCATTGTTTCCCAAGGATGTTTAAACCTGGAAGAAGGGGAAATACAGGAAAACTCATTTCCCTTTATATTCATCTTTGTCCACCAGCACACAGGGGCAAACAGACCACTGGGCTATCAAATTCAACACCTGCTGTGGTAGCCTTTTCAGGCAGTATGTCTGAGAGGACAAGGTGACTCTCTGGCCCTGTGAAAACCTCATCGCAGCATAGATCCCCACAGATTTATGGCTCATGACCCACTGGACTCTGCTGTGGTAAACTAAAGAAAACCAAAGAAACGTTCTTACTCTGAGCCAGGTACACAACAGCACATGCACTGTTGCCACCTTCGTCCTGCAGAGCTGCTGCTTTAGAAAACCACAGTAGAAGATTTAACAATGAAACAAATGGTGCCATCTGCTGTCCAAATGGCAGGGACACCTACGTCAGTGCATCTACAGCGTTGAACTCTGAGGATTTTCTGCCTGCAATACTGCTACGAAGAGACAAAGTATTTGCTTTTTCATTTATTTCTGCGTATCACATGGAGCTCGAGCCTCGGAGATAAATCTGCTTTGGCAGCTTATTTTACAGAATACATGCAGGAATGTGTTACCAGAACATGTAATGCTCTGGTGTGACTGCCTTGTGCCAGTAGTCACACTGTAGTCCAGTATACAATATGCAGTACACAGGGGTCTATGTCTCTATTATTAGGCTACAGGTGGTAATTTTGCTGAAGGAACAGCATGTATGAGTATTAGCCGTAAATGGAAAAGAAAGAAAGAGACAGAGAGAAGCTGTCTTAGTCTTCTAATCCAGAAATGTGTTTTTATTTTTAATTTCTACCATGTTGTTAGTAAGCTTAAAAGGTCTCCAATAAGCAAACTTAGATATTTAATCTTTTTTTTTGTTTGTTTGGGGTTTTTTTGGGTTTTTTTTGGTAAGCATTTCGTAAATACCTCGTGCTTGGAATTAATTGTCAAAAGAAGACACAAAAGCAAATAAGAAAATAGAACCAGCCTTTGCAGAGCCCTGAATGCAAGGGTGATGACCTTGAATTTGGTTTCAAATAAAGGAATAGAGACAACAAAGAACTAAAAAACAGAAAAACCAAACAAAACAAAAAAAAAAGGAAAAAAAAAAACCACCCTGAAAAACCAAAAAAAAATACCAAACAGATAAAAAAATCATTGTATCATCCTCATGAGAAATCATGAGTCTGTCACATGAGTCAGATCAGCAAGTGAGGAAACACTGTGACATCAGAAAATTTGCCCTGGAGTGCCAAATGTGCACTCCGGACTTTAGAGGAAAAAAGTAATCTGACCTCATATTGCCATTCTGACACATAGTTAAGCAAAGAAAACTGAGCTGCAGCTTCACAGTGAACTTTGTGATTCTGACTTATGATCAGGGATTGCCCACCAGTATAACAAACACCCTTACAGCACCCATTGCCTGTTTCCCACCAACTGTGCAAACGTAAGAGAAGACCATGAGAGAGCTCTGAAGCATGTTTGAAGACAACATTTTGAGGCTGGCTAGCACCAGTTTCAATATACAGAAAAACACCAGGTAGTTTTTAATTATTTTTTGACTCAGGAGCCCCTTTGTTGGATTTGCTGACACATGGGGCAGCAAAAAGAGTTAATTATGGTAAAGATGTAATCCAGTTGGCTTAAATAAAAAATTTGCCTTGAGAGTTTTTAAAATTTGTTTCTTGCTTATGTGCAGCCAGACACCTTTTCTGCCCCTACCTGCACTGTATTTTTGAGCTTTTGCGAAATTCTAATCATAAATTTACAAGGTAAGATAGAGCCATGGGGAAAAGGAGTTTTAAAACATACCTACAAGCAGAGGAAGTAGGAATCTAGACATGATGTTCTCCAATAGAATAAACTTTCAGATAAGAAGAGCAAAAAAATTGCTGAGTGACCTCTCAACTCAGCGTCAAGCTACAGATTATAGGGTAAATTTAGATCACATTAGCATAACCCAATAAATATGACAACAACAGTTCAGGAGAATTTCCTATGCTTCAGCCCTGATGCGAGGGCTGTCAGACAAGGACAATTTCTAGTTTCAAAGTGACACATATGAAGCTAACTCAAAATAGGACAATAAAGTTCAATTCAGGGTAGTAATGAAAAGTTTGTGGTCGCTGTAGTTCTTGTGGCGTCAGAGCTAAGCTAATTTTGTAGTGCGTCTCTCCATGCTTTATTTCCTGCACTATCAAATGGACAGAGCTGAAAGAAATTGCACTGAATGAAAGCTCAGCCTTAAAAGATGCCATTGTAACACTGCAGTTGTAAAGACTTCAAGAGGAGCCCTGAAAGGAAAAGAAATAACTTAATTGTACCAGTTTAATGGGTTGTCAATGGCTTTCGCTCATATGGAGTGCTAGGTTTTAAGTTAAAAGAACAGGCATACAAAGACCAAGAATAAGAACAGAGTCCTGGAGTTGGACAAGAAGTTTTAGTTTTGTGAACATTCTTAAAATGCATTAATATTAATCAGGTAACTCACCCAGAAACAGTCAGGCATCTCCTCTACACATGACTCGTTGGGCTAGTTAACGGAAGGTGAATTACACTGAATCAAATACTTAGCGGGAGTACAGTTTCTGAAAAAAAAAAAAAAAGAGACTATTCTGCCAAGGACAGGGTTGACAAATTTGTTGACCCCAAAGTCCACAAATCTTCAAATGGCCAAAAGCCATGAGATATATATCCCCATGCCATGGAGAGCTGAGGGCCTGGGGAGTTCTGGGAATAGTACACAAGGTGGAGGTGACACCCAGTTCCATGAATCCCACTTTCAGCTGCAGAAGAGCCAAGACTCAGTTTGTCAGGGACTTTGGATCGAGAATGACTACTGACACTGGTCCTAGCAGCCCTTTCTGAGTTCCCCTGCCCAGTCAGGTACATTAGTTATTTCTGTGCCCGCACAGACCCACCAGCACTGGTGCACCATAGTCTCCAGATGGAAGACACACTTGAAAATCCTGCCAGCCATGCAGATGAAGAGCTCCACACAAGCAAATTCTCTGCTAGCAGCTCCCTAATAGCATTATCCATTACTACTCTAGCTTTAAGCAATTGAGCTTGGTATTGTCAACAACGCAAATATTAAAGGTGCTACAAACATTAAATATATATTACCTTTTAGTCTGTCAAGAATATATTATAAAAGGGGGCAGTGGCAATTACAGAAGGTAATTACAGGTGGAGAGAAAGCATTTTATCACAACAGATGATGAATTGCAAGAAAGGATGAAGGACCCTTTTTCTGTCTGGGCAATTCATACAGATTAAGCAATAACTTTAAAATAATTAACCTAGTGGAATGTAATGATTTTAAAAAACAGTTTAAATGGTGCTTAATTTGTTTAAATTAACTATTCCATTAAGACCTAAATTCATCATTTTGATTGGGAAGGGAAGTTTTAATAAGCCCAACCTTTAGAACAGCTTTAAAAACTGCATTAGAGATTTATAGATACATGTCTGAAGTGGAAAAGGTCCTAATACAATAAACTCGTAAGTAGAGCTAGTAATAATTACTCAGAAAGTTTAAAACCGGAAAGATTGGTAATAATTTCAATTAAACTATTTTGCTATGTTTTAAACTATTTCCAGCAACATATAAACATTTATACTAGCACCGTAAGACAGTATGATCTGTAGCAACAAAATTACACACTTTAACATAGATATTCAAAAAAGCAAAGTGCTTAGGTACTACAATGGAAAAAACAAAATAGCCCAAAAAAGAAGAGTCATTATTCAAGTAGCATTGTATAGATAGCCACAGTGCTGAAGTCATCTTCTAATAAGGTCCTTTCAGCTCCAAGGTTTTGTGTGTCCCCTACTACTGCAGGTACCAGTCAGACAGTGGTTTTCACCAGCTGGTCAAACCACCAGCACTATTGAATAAGAGGCTCCCACACCTTATCTGTTTGGAGGTGAGGAGCCATCTCCTTGTGTCCTACCCATAATTACTCAAAGCCAGTTTGTGCTGGGCCAGATCGCTGGGTTGTGTAGAGGCTTGCACAGCACTGACCCACAACAGCACAGAAGCAGAATAAAGGATATCTCTATCAGATTCGTTGACTCTGCAACAACTACCAAACAATATAGGATACCAGGATTAAAAGAACTAGGAAAAATACACACTGTGTGGAAAACAGAGCAATTAAAACGTACTTTTCTCTATATATAGGAAGAAAATATATTTAAGCAGCACTTTATCCACAAGCAGGAGGTACCAAAAAGAAAAGGAGATAGCAGGTTGTTTTCTGGTGATCATTGATTCTCAGATAGCTTGTGTTTTAAATAGTTTTTCATTAGTCCTGATAAAGCTAAATGTAAGACTGTATTTCAGAGATTTGATGTCTTCATTACAAGTAAGTAATGAAGGAGAATAGAAAATAAGAAAAATAATATTTAAAAGGTGAGAAATACTTTGTGACTGAATAAGGATTGGACACCCTGTTTTGTCTCTATTGGAGGGTTGTGTAAGTCCACTATCAGGAGTCAAAATAAGAAAAAAACAGGATAAAACTGTCAGAAGAAGAAGAAAACTTGCCAGGCCTGTTTAAGTAATCTTACCTTTTTCTTTGCCTTGGACATGTACATCTGCCTCTCTTTTCTGCTGGCACTGGTACCTGCATTGTTCCGGAGCAGCAAGTTCGGGGAGCTAAAGCATCTGGTAAAAAAAAATCAACCTCTTTTTACAGTGTTGATTTCTGTCTGGTTAACTCCCCACCTGGCAAACTTCAGCCTCAGGGGAGCACCAGCAGAAGGCAGGTCTCTCACACAAGCACGGCTGTAGGTAAGCAGGACTATGGAAAAGCCATAGGGGAACTGAAGTCTCAGCAGAACCTAGGACAAACAACCACTTTGAACTGCTGACGAGCTAATGACTGTTCTGCCGCTGAGCAGATTTTAAGAGACTTCAGGGTCTACAGAAAACCCTCAGGGACCTCAAAGATCTTTCTGGCCTTTAAGAGGATATGCACAGATATTTGAAATTTTATATTCTTAATACTGACTGTTAACTATAAATATTGCTAGGTTTGGCTCCAATGTGAATGATGGTTTCTTAAAGAAGTTACCATAAAGGCCAGTGAGAATTACTTGCTGTACAGTTCTTGTCCTTTGCAGCAATTATCAGGTAATCACCAGACAATGAAAGCATCAGATCTTTGCTTTGCTCTAAGCGATTTCGGTCGTGTGTATCCATAGCATCTCTTAGGAACCATTATTTCCATGTTTGTGCTTGGGCCATACAAACAGTAGTTTGACGGTATAAGATTTTGGGAGCCAAATTCAAAGTTTTCCTTATGTCTTTTGTGATCTGTTCTGGAAGAGAACAGCATACAGAACAAAATGCCTGCAGACCTAAGGTCTGAGTAGTATATACAGGTGTCTGCAGGCCTTATTTCTCTATAGTGGCATGTAGTCAAAGTCTGAATAGAGGGTTTAAGGCATGATTTCATGAGACAGGAGAAACTGACCTGAAGCTCAATTTCATTAGAAATGAGAGTTCTTTATGTCGTTTTTTATGTCCTAATTCTTTCCCTGCTCTCAGCTGGATACTCCCACCATTTACCTTGTGCCATCTCTGGCAATGATCCATTCCTCTCTGTGAGCTTCTTATTAACTCAGAAGAAAACTATTCCAGCAAAATATATTGGTAGCTTTCTGAGAGACAAATGAGTTTATTATAGGGCTTCTAGATCTAACATGTACTGGCACAACTGGGCTGCTCCGCTGGGAGTGGGAAGACAGAGAAGAGAGGCAGAGGGAGATTTCTTCTATCAGTGGAAGCAAGTTTTTATATTCAGTTCAGCAGGATGTTAAATGAGTGTAAAAAAAAGAAGAGTGCAAGGGTGAGAGGTGAGAAAGAATGTCATAGAACTATTAGTTATGTCTTAAGTCATAAATGCTCGGGATATTCTTAAAAGAGATGGCATTCACTTTCTCCTCTGGCGTCATGTTATTTCACTACCTAGCTCAGCTTTATTTAACACTCCATGTTGAACTATCCCCCAGGATTTTAATATATTTATAGTTACACAAGGGAAAAACTTACAGCACATTTACTGACACAGATTACTTTGACTGAATTTACGTTCTGCCAACTGCAAATACAACTGTGGCTAAGAGAAAACATAGATTTACAGGATCTCTAAGTTATTACACATTTGATAAATTCAAGGCACCCTGTCTAAACTGTTTCCTGAAAAATACAGAAAACATACAGAGAAAACCATAGTTTATTGTATTCCAGTTTACATAGCTGAGAACTTAACTTACATAATTCTATTGATCTCAGCATGTACCCATTTTTTAATGTCTATCAGGCTAATATAAAATGGTAATATATCTTTCCAGATATGAACCATATAAAAAAATGTAATTGGCCTGCTGGCCAGTCCTTGCCCCAGTATACTTACTGGGAGGTCTTAATAATTGTGGATTATCTTTGCATTGCAGATGATGGAGGCTGTGATATTTCTGACCCAGTTTTTAGGATCCAACAGATCATATTTACATATTTAACCAACTCTGCCCCAAGGTGTATTTCAGTAGGATTGGTGAGCTGGCGGTGAGCTGAAAGGGCTTGCTGACAACATCAGAGGATATGCTTTCCATTCTTTCTTTTTCCAAATCTCCTTACCTTCCCAGCTTTTGACCAAGAAACACTCAAATAGGTATCAGTTAAGCAAATTCAAATTACAGGCCAAAGAAAGAGGAAGACACTTTTTCTTCTTGTTGGATGTGTTTGCTGTCTGAAGGGATGAGCCAATATGATCAGCCAGGGTCTAGAAGCAGTTCACTGGACAGGAGCAGTTCATATATCCCCTGACAGCATGACCTGCCCTCTGTAATCCAGAAGGAAGTTAACTTTCTTACTTAAGTGAGAAAGGGAAGGAAAAAATCTCTTCCCTCACTTACACACCAGCAACCTTCTGTATTTTCAGAGGGAAATGAACAATGCTGTAATCAACATGTTGGCTCCACTGTGGAAGCACAGCCTCTTCCAGTTCTGGCACAATAGTGAAATGTTGCAAACTGCATGCAAGATATTAAGGATGAATATGTCTAGTCCAAAAATTATTTAGCTGTTTGAAATCATGGTTTACCATATAAAAATTAGGTGCATTCAAATGTAAATTTGTCTGAAGGTTTACAACTTGCGAGCCACGCAAATTAGTTCTTCTGTATATACATATACCTATCTATATATATGGAAAAAAACACCAACATCCCTCTTAATCAAACTTGGAAAGGTTGACACAGATGGAAAACTCAGGACATTTGTGGGGGGAGAGCTGATAACTGCTATCACTGCCTCCTCATTGACTCTTCATTGGCAGCTTCACACTTCTTACAGTTCTGCAAGCAATGGCCTGTAACACTACCAGCTTAATTTAACACCAAGAAGCTGAAGTTAGTAAAAGAGGAAAGTAGAAAATACTATGCAAGTGCTACAAGGCAGTCTATGACAAAGATATTTCTCAGTACATCCTAGAAGAGACATTGGTGCTCCCTTCCTGCAGATTTCTCTTTTTGTTTCATATGAAAACCGGGGAAATGCATAAGCATCCAGGAAATGTTAGTATCCAAAAAGTAAAATTTTAGTAATCACCGATTTATTTTTGGCCTTTAAAGTTCCATTTCCCCAAGTTACCTAACAAGTAATTTCATATTTTGTTCTTGTAGTTTTGTACACGAGAAGAAGAGATGCTTGTTTTTCCAAAGGCTGAAATACAGTCATTCTGTTGTGTGCTCAGGATCTCACAAATAGCTGCAGATGATGGCATACTCAGAACAGCTACAGTAGTTACCCAAGGGGCCACCACTAATTTCAACAGTAGTGGAACTGGCTGATTATTAGCCCTGTATGAAATGACATTAATATTTCCTTAATAGAGTCATAGCTTCTAGTCTTCTATTCTCTATTGCCTTGACCTTGCTTTGTGCCCTTGTGTTGCAAAGTGAGTGCATAAATCCATATTGTTGTAACATTTCTCCCAAAGGACTGAGCCCTTTGACATAGCAATTTATGTATAACTTACAATGCCCACAAAGCTTCAATGACTTGTGTTAAACTTAAAGAGCCTTGGCCACCTGCCTGACATTCACCTGATGATTTGTTCAAGTTTGAACTTCACAGGTGCAGATTTCCTTGAAGCAGGCACCCATCTGCATACAAGGCAAGGTTCCCATACAAAGGATTTCCATTTTGTATTGGCTTGGCAAACCCATAATTCTACCTAGAGACACTGTGATTTCATGAGGCTTTGACAGGCCTAAAGACTTGCAGGTTTGTAGCGGCTTTTGTTTCCATGCCCAAGTAATGGCCAGGGCTCCTGTTTGGAAACAAATGGATTGGATCAACTTTCAAAATTGTCTGCTACTACTGCATAATTCAACCCTATTAGATATCCTAGACTTAATGTAGTTAGGACTTCTTTTAAAGATGAGAAATCATTCAACTCATTGCAGCAGTGTTTCAGGTTTTCATTAGGTATTTCCTTGAATGTATTACAGATGGGGTTTTTCCATTCACAAAACTCTGCCTGAACCATCTGCTGGCTTTCCAAAATTTCCTGGGGCAATTATGCTTACATAAGTATAAATAAATCTTCATCCCACATATATCAGTGAAAGTACATCTGCCTCTGCACCTGTGCAGTACTGGGCCAGCATGTGCCAGAAAGAGGCATAGGCAGCCTGTATGTGCTGTAACATATGTTCATTCAGGTGAGCTGTAGTGGATATATCCATACAGGGAGTGGGGGGTAGACAGGCGATAATTGCCTTTCAAGTGTTTATTGACTGACTTCTTAGGCAGGAAAGCAGAAGCAGCAGCTTTTAAGTCTTTCAGGACACAACCTGGAAAGCTGTTTCAAGTTCTCACAGTGATATGTTCAGATGATGGTAAGCAACGGCTAGTGGGATTTGACAACAGAATATGTTATTATTTCTTCCTTGATTTTGAAAGGCTACAGTAGTATAATGAGTAAAAGCCTCCTTACTAGGCTAGAAAGGTTAAGATCCTCTTAACAGCTCTGTCAGCGCTCTTGACTGGGTTTTTTGCTCCTGAAGTGGGTTAAATTTCGTTAACAACTTTGCTGATTTTTTTTTAAAAAAAATCATATATATATACATATATATTTGCTTTGAGGGATTACTTCACCTTTCCCCCCTGCGCTGTACCTTTAGACTTCATGACTCTGCTGATCCTCCTTTAGTGCCTTAATTCATTTAGGTTCTGCTTCTCTTCTTTGACGCAGTGAATTTGGGACTGTTAACTGGTAAGAACATTTTCACTGTCAATATGCTAGGGAAGATTTGAAAACGTTTCCCTTTGTTCCCATTATAGTATATTTTTGCTTTTTAAAATTAAGAGCACAACTGAAGACATCCACAGAACTGGACACAAATAGTTGCTTTAAGGCCCAGCCACACCTGACATATTTTGAATTCTCTCTAGAGTCAGTTAATGGAACAAATACATTTCAAAGGTATATTCTCAGCTACCTGTCCTTGACCTCATAGACAATAAGTTCCTATGCTATTAGAAATACACAGCGGACAAATCTTTCTGCCATGGCAATTGTGGCAACATGGCTGAATAATTCACACTACCTTGGTGACTTTCGCTTCTCCCTCTTCTTTTGCTAATTGTCTATGAGCTGATTTCAATCCCCTTCCACTAGTTATTAAACAACTAAGCTCTACATCTGTATTTGATTTGTGAATGTTTGCTTGACCACCATACTTTCTTTGCATGTTTCCAGTCCTGAATTCAGATTACTTGCTCTTATTTTAAAATCATTCTAACATAAATGCTCAGGATTTCTGGTGTCACTCTTGTAGGAAAGTATTTCTGCTGCTATTAGGTTGTCTCACTTTAGAAAACTTACAGTAAAAGAGGACCACAAGTTATGACAATTTTAATGTGTAACCTTCCTGCATATTCACTAACCTCTACTTGAAGCTGTTAAAAGCTTTTCACACTGGAAGCCAGGAAGAGCTTCCTTTTTAAAAGAACCTGTTTTCCAATCACTTCAAGCAAATATTTTTCAAGAAAGGGAAGTTATGTAGGAAACGAACTACACATGCTGTGCATTGATAATAACCTTTCCCATATTAGAAGACACTTAGTCTTGACAGGGAAAGGCCAGTAATTGGTGAAGAAACCAACTGATCCTTTTCATGATCATATTTTAAAATTTTGGTAATATCTCAAATTTTTTCTCTCAGAATCATTCTTTAGGTGCACACTTACTTGAAAAAAGGCTCATGAGTTTTCTCTGTACCCTTGCCAAAGTGATTCCGGCAATAAATTAATCTAGCTTCCCAACCACTGCAGACTGGGATGATTTTTTACTAAAAATGATTTTACAGAGCTATTTCCTCCTTTCACCCTGACTTCAATCTGTGTTAGGCAATAACATAAGGAAAATACAGTACTGAAGGACAGTCCCGTTTCTCAGCTTGTGCTGTAAGTCTATGAAGCAATGACAGAGCCACAAAAAGCAGGGGAGGCAAGTCATCAGGAGGTCATCCTTGTAGTCCAGGACAGGGTGAAGAATACCCAAAAGCAATATAGTCCTTGTATAACAGACATTTCCAATATTTCTTTGTTTTAAAATATTTTTTTTTTCGTAGTTCATTGTATTTCAATGCAGCTGAAGGAACATCACTATTTATAACTCTAAGGTGATGGCAGATGTAAAAACACTTGCATATGTAAAGGCAGGATTTAAGAGTGTAACTGCTTTTAGCAAAATTTCACAGGCAAGTTAAGTTTCCTGTTCAGTTTTCCCACAAAAATGAAGAACTTTCATCTTGGGCAATATTTTGTGAATTTCCTAAACACTTCTGCAGCTGATACCGTGACGGATGAATAAAGAAAGGAATTTTTTTAAAGCAGTCTATATTCCACTGGTTTACCAATAGGCTTATTTTAAAAGCACTGTATTTTTCTGTGCTTAACAGACACTGTGATGCTGTTATCAATGGATGAAAGGAACTAACTCCACTCTATACAAGTGTGTTTGTAGGACTCTACATAACATAGCACATATTCCAAGATGGCTGTGGTAAGTGGATTAGCTTCAGAGGCTGAGACAGCAGATATATGGTATGCATTTTCTCACTAAGCAGGATGCTACACATTGTTGGGTTGCAGAATGTGACTGACTTGAACTTTACAACAATGACATCAAACATAGCAAAATGCATCTCAGAGAAACGTGATACCACAAGTCAAATCTCTGGTTAGTCGAGGGGAAAAATGCTAAGTCAAAGGGCTGTGTTAATAAAGCAACCAAAAAGGAAAATAGAGGTTTATATTAAAAAAAAAAAAAAAAAAAAAAAAAAAAAAAAAAAAAAAAAAAAAAAAAACCAGCAAAAAATTTAGTAAGCTACCTGGAAGTCCAAGACTTTGACTTTTGCCTACTAAGTAAAGAATGACTCCTATTCTAGCTTTGGGAGCTTCCACTATCTTTTCTTTTCTAAATGCAACTGTTAGCAGCTATTCACAGCTCCTTTCAAATTTCCTGTGCTTCTGAGTGCCCGCCAGAAATGCATTCCAATGTCTCAAAAAGGTTTTTTGAATAGAAGGAGAAAATGTGCATGCCCACTGCTGAAAGAATTCCACCTTTTGATTTACGCTTGTGGAGGAAAGTAAGGATGAAGAAGAGATTCCCAACATACTTTCCTAAAGTGTTACTAGCAAGAATACATCTGTGAGTTCGGTTTTTTCACACTGCTTGTAATCAACCTTACAGTATGAAAGCAGGCCAGAACATTTCCACTTATCTTTGGGTTTACAAGTGAGATTTCAGAGTTGGGGTTTGTTCCTTTGATTGAAACCTTTTATAGAACCTAACTAGCAATATCAGCTTCTCCTGGCTTTTCTAACAATCCTGAGAAACAGAAGAATAGATTTTTTTCTAAAGCTGCGGCTTTCTGTACCTGCAGGGATCTGTTTCTATCACCGTGGAAGATGCAACAGAGAAATCAAGCCGACTGTCAGAAGACCCAGGGATCTTCACACTCTTTTGTAAGGGAGCGGAAAAAAAAAAAGAAAGGGGATAAGGGATTTACAAATAGAGATTTTGACACAGGATGTCATTTTCTACAAATGCATAGAGAAGATATTTGTTCCCTTAAATATCTGTAGTTTTTTTCATGGTCACCTAGGCAAGTCTGTTAAGTCTGTTAGTTATGTCTCTTATCGCCCAATTATCTTCCTTGAGAGGAATTGATTTTTTTAAGTAGTGGTTTTAGGTTTTTCTCCCAAGTACTGCAGAATAAAAGAGAACATATTTTCTGTAGGAAAGACTTTAGTAGGAGTATAATATATTAGTTTTAGTGACTGATATGAAAGTTAAAATAGCAACTTAAATAATGCAGTACCCACTTAATAGTTAAAATAACTACTATTAAACCTTTTTTTCCCAGGCAAATAGGTGACTTTTCTTATGACTGTTTTTCAGAAAACTGAGGTGACTGTCCCTCACACCTTGAAAGTTTTCTTTTTACTACCTCATCAAGAAGTTTAATTCGAATACCGTTTAGACTTACTTTAGACTCTTCAGTGTATATATGTCTCCCTCTGTGGTCAGAAATGTTCCTGCCATGCTTGTGCAAAAGCAATGGAAGAATTGTAGCGCTAATTGCATTATAATCTGCTACTTCAGATATCTCAATTTCTGTCCTTCAATCATGGCAAAACAAACATGCCCATGATATTTTCCCAGGGCCTCAAATAAATCATTTAACCCTTACAAGAAGCTTACATTTTAAATTAAAAAAAAAAAAAAAAATCTAAATATTCTCAGAGTCTCATGTTTCTCCTGTCACTCCTTGAACTGTTTACAGTTTTCAAACTTCACATTTGTCTAAACTTGATACCTACTTTGTATTTTCAGAATATCTTCTCTATAAAAGCATTTTTGCACCATAACACTTCTTTTCTTTTTTTTTTTTTTCCTTGACCTGCAGACTTTTAAACACTGTTGATTTTGATCTCAGTATGACCATATCCTGATTTCCTTAGTCCAGTGAATCGGACTTTTCCACGTGTATGCACAGGCAATCTCTTCTAAGAATGGCTGTAATGGGCAATAGCTTGTACTCACAACTGCTAATAGGCTGTGGTTTTCCATGAAAAACAAATTCCCTCTGCAGGGCTGTAGGATGACCAGTCTTTGTTTCAATTAAAGCAATGGCAAAATACAGCTACAAAGAGCTATTGTGGAAGCCCTCTGTGGATCCCCAGCTTCCAGTAATGTCCTAAACCGCTGATTGAAAGGATTCCATGCAAAGTAGTACCTACAGATTTCACGTATATGCTTCATAATAACATCTCCTTGGCCTATAAGCAACATGAAGATCTCACAAAGATAGGTCCAATATAAAGAGAGGGAGAGAAGGATCCTCCCATTGGGAAAATGACAGCTGATATTAGGAAAAACAGACAAAATGGGGTTAAATTAAAATTCATCATCATTTTAAAGTTGTAAAACTGAAACTCAGAGACAAAGTAGCTCTAGAATAAAAGGCACTTCTGGAGAAAACAGCACTAGATTTTCTAAGGCCAAGAAAAGTACATCTGTCCTAGAGCTGTGGCTGTCAAACAAGAAGCCTGATGGAAACATAAATTCTTGAAGCAGGCTTACAATTAAAGTCATCAGTGAAAGTTTGGAAAGTACAGATTTCATGTCTTCGTAATCCAGAAAAAAAGATATTTTTTTGTAAACACAGTGCTCCCAAGAGCTGGTCAATCGGGAGTTTTCACTGGGGAGAAATGAGTAAAATTTTCTAATCGTTTTGTATTATCTAGGCATTAACCTCATTCAGTATCTAGCTGGTACATGACTGCCTTTAAAGGATTACTTCGTATCAGCTGGCCAGGCTCACTTCTGGGACAATATGACCCTTATTTTTGGTGCTTTCATGAAGAAAATTAGCAAAATTTTAACCTGCTTTTCAGTTTCTTGATGCCTCTTTCTCTTCCAGTTTTTTTTCTAGTTTCTAATCTCATTACTACTGTAGATACCATCTAAATAGGTTAATAGGCTGCTGCTGTGGAGCACTGAAAATCCGTCTAGGCAATCAGTCTTCTGTTTAAAGCAGTCAACTGAAGCTTTAAATTAAAGATGGGGCTTGAATTAAAATGTTAGGTCTAAGCACCTTTACCCAGTGGGCCAGGTTGGATACAGGGTCATGCTTTGTGGCCCTTTTCTGAGCTGTTCAGTTATCTCACCTTGCATGCAACCGACAATGGGGTTTCTCACTTGCTGTTTGAGTGTTTCTAACAGGAAAACATGTATCCAAGCAGAGGTGTATTAAACATAAATGACTACCATTAATTAATTCATGTCAGACCTCATCTTTTTAGCAGGTGAACTGAAAAGTTCAACAACGTGTCTATGCGTGACATGGATAACTAGGTTCAGATTCTCTTTGGTGATTAAGCACCAGTTCCCTTTCAGTTCAAGAGGAAAAGTAAGATATGTGAATACTTTTGCATGACCCCACAAATTATGTCAAAGAATAAGGTAGGCCAAAAAATGTATGAAATAAAAAGGTGCTTTGCATCTTCTGTTGTTCCTAAACAGACATTTTCAGCAGCTGAGACCCTGAAAAAGGAGCAGACACACTGACATATACACTCAAATGCCACTGTACCTTCAGACTCAGCTTCCAGATGTTGAATGGTAGCAAGTGGAGGAGGAGAAGAGCAGCATTATTATTCTGGCAGTCTTGTACTGAGTAGAGGGATATGAGAGCCGTGTCTGAAATGACCCATTTATGAACAGCATTCCTGATTTAAGCCAAACCAAAGCAGCTTCCAGGGACCAGATTGTGGTAACCGTTCCTTCAGCAATTCTTTCCAGGTGACATAGCTGTAGCAAGAGCTTCTGTCTGTGAAACGTGTCATAAGACTCTCCATTAAGTTGTAATAAACTATAAAAACCTTGGAGGAACCCTAATTAATAACTCACACCAAATCTAAGTTTTGTGAGTCCCAAACCTGAACAGGACAAAAACTGAGCCAAAAGTCTGAGCCAAAGCCCATCTCTTCTCTTTGTGCTTCTCCAGAAAATACCACGAATAGATAATACCAACAAATGACTAGGAGCAGCAAGAAAAAAAACACCACCACTATAAACATGAAGAAGTGACTGCAAGGACATCCAACAGTAGCACAATGCTGATCTTCAAGGCATTTTGGCAGTACAGGTCTATGTGAAGAAACTCTTTCGGACACTTCTCATTCTAACCTACATATTTTGCTGCCTGTACAAAATTACCTGCAACAGTATCTATCAAATTTTTCATTGGAACTCTGACCACACCATGGATTCTGTATTGCTTTATCTTTCTACTGAGGTGGCTGAAGATACAAGAATTGATTTTGCTGACCCTCAAGGGGAAAAAATTAGTATTTTGCTGATGTGATTATACCTACAGTAGATTTTTCTCTTTTTCACGTTTCTACGAAAAATCTTTGTACTAGCAGAACTCTTACACAGAGAGAAAGGAAGACAGAGGAAAAAACTTGACAGTGCTTTGTTTTCGATGTGCTCACCTGGGTTTTGGGGTTGACTTTTTTTGCTAGCAAAAATCAGGAACAGCATCTTTAATAACCGAATCTATGCCTGGTTTTTTGTTGGTTTTATTGGCTTTTTTCAATCCTGTTTTAGAATGGATCTATATCCTCTTGACAAAGTCAGAGGTAATATGTGTTCTTCAAGGAGGGATCAGGAGAAATGCTGATCCTTTTTACTGTCTTGTGAGTGTATGCTCTAGTTTGGAGGGGAAATGCCTGCTGTGCACAGCAGGAGCTGGTGCCAGGCTGCGAGCTCACAGGATATTTTGTGACAAGGTCTGGTTTTTCCCATATGCTTAAACTTAACCCCCTCCCTGCAAAACCTTGGAAACTGGATTAATCATTTTCAATTTTTTGTACATATAACTAAATGACATGCTGGTGAAATAGTTTGTGGTCTGAGTGGGATTCTTTTTCTTTCTTTCTAATGGGTGTAATTACAAATTTTTTTTGTTAATGAATGGCACCTTTTTTCAAAATCTTCCTACAGACAATATCATCCATCTTATGAGCTGATTGCCTCTTTGAAGACACTGAGTGATTATCTTGAACTGCTGATGCTGGTGTAAAGACTTAACATAAATTGTTTGCTTGACCTTTTTAAGACTGAAAGTCTTTTTTTTTTTTTTTTTAAAGCTCATAGTAATGTATTTATTTTGTAAGTAGAAAGAAGGCTTCACCTCTCATTCCCCTTTTTCTCCAGAATGAGAAAAAGGAATGTATGCTGAGGTTTTGTGAATTACATCACTCTAAATGCCTCACTATGGATTTGCAAAAAAAAGCATTCCTTCTTAACAATATTCATTATCATTTATGCTCCAGTTTTGAAAGTGCTGTCGTATTAACTGCATATTTAACTACAAAGTTTATGTGTTACCTAGTCTGGTAGGCTAAAGCAGCACCAATAACTCAAAGCAGATCGAGTTACAGTAAAAAAAGGTTTATAATTATTCCTGAGCTATTCTACATATGAAATTACTGCAGTATAAGTGTACATTCACATGAGGGTTTATATCAGGAAATCACACCCTTTACCAAAGTGGTTGAAACAAGAAAACACTTGAAAGTTTACACCACTTAAAATTATCTTGCTAAGATGTCTCATATTTCTTCACTGCAGGAAGGTTTCCTCAAGGACTGCAGGCTTCTCTTGGGAAGTTATGTATAATGGAATTAGGACTCACAAGGCATTATCCAATGTAAGATCATTCCAAGTGCGGAGATGCTATGTGCCTTTCACTGAGCCTTATGTAAGGTGCATTGCTCGTTTCCTCAAGACCTTTCATACAGCTTAAGTTTGAAAGGAATGTAACTGTACTCATTTTGTGTCTTAACTGCAAAACTTACATAGAATTAAAGAACAAGTCAAATTGATTTATATTTCATGCTATTTTACTAGCCCTAGACTGTGTGCCAGATGTCAATACTGTTATACTGCTTATACTGTTTGTGTATTATTTGCACTGTCACACAATGACATGGAGAAGCTTTTGCATGAACTTCACCATCTTGTTCTGGAGGGAGGCCAGCACCCACCCCAGCAGTTCTTCATCAGTCTTATGGATGGTCAGGGTGGATGAAGAATGCATTCCAAGTCTGGATCTCCCCTGGCACAGCTTTGAACCATTCCCATGCATTTTGTCACTGGATCCCAGGGAGAAGAGATCAGCAGCTCCCTCTCCATGTCCCCTCCTTAGGAACCTGCAGAGAGCCATGAGGTCACCCATCAGCCTCCTTCTCTTCAGCCTAGACAAACTCAGCCCTCAGCTGCTCCTCACAGAACACAGCTCCAGCTCTGTCACCAGCTTTGCTGTTCCCCTCTGGATGCAGCCAAGGACCTTCACAAACTGCTTAAACTGTGGGGCCCAGCACTGCACAGAGTGCTCAAGGTGAGGCTGCACCAACGCTGAGCGCAGCAGATAATCACCTCTTTTGACTGGCTGGTGATATTGTGTCCAATGCATCCTAAGAGGCGGTTTGCCTCCTAGATGTCAGGGCACACTGCTGGCTCCCATCGAGCCTGCTGTCAGCCAGCACCCTCAGGTCCCTTTCTGCAGGGCAGCTTTCAAACCACTCCTCTGTCAGTTTATACTTATGGCCAGTGTTACTTCCACCCCAGGTGTAGAATCCAGCATTTGGACTTGTTAAATTTCATCTCATTAATCCTTGCCCAGTGCTCCAATCTATCTAGACCCCTCTGCAAGGGCCCTCAAGAGAGTCAACAGCACTTTCCAATTTGGTGCATTCTTACTAATATTGAATTCAACTACTGCATACAGATCACTGATAAAGCTGTTGAACAGAACTGGCCCTAGAACTAAGCCCTGAAGAACACCACTGGTGACTGGTCATCAGTCAGATGTAGCCCCATTCGTGACAACCCTTTGAGCCCTGCCCTTCAGCCAGTTATCAACAAAGATACTGTGAAGGGCAGTATCAAAAGCCTTACTAAAATCAAGAAAAACTTCTTCCACCACCTTCCCTTCATCTGCTAGGTGGATTCTGAAATCACAGAAGGATTTCAAATTAGTTAAACATGGCTTCCTCTTTGTGAATCCATGTTGGCTGTGCCTGATGACAGCAGTGTTCTTTAAGTGCATCTCAAGGACTGTGGCAGCTTCATAGTTGGCAAAGACTAACATTTTTCAGCCTAAACTACCTTTTCTTCGTTTGTGTCTGCTGAATTTTGCAACTATGACACATATTCTTTCATAGTGCATTCAGTCCTTCTCCCTAATAAGCGATGAACTGAAAATGGCGACGACTGAAAAAATAAATTCCACTCTGACTAACCATCTTTCTTACAGCACCTATAAATATAGCTAACTATAGATAATAAACTAGTTGTCTAGTTCATCCTTCCAATTATTTTTTCAGAGATCTGAGCTGTTACACCAGCATAATAAATTCAGACAGATGTCATTAATTTCAGCACTCAGTCTAGACATCCACAAAAAGGAAGCAAAATTTCGGTCTCTAAGTATTCAAAATTTACACTGGTTACAGTCTTAAGTCTTTTCCATTTTGGAACAGTGAATTCTTACACCCACAGAATTAACAAGTGTTTCGCAGGTTTCTAGTTCTTTCTATGGTATTTTTTTTTGTATTTCATGAAGAGCCCGAGTTTACTTCTATAAAAAGATTAATATATATCTTCAGAAAACAAGTACCAAATAGGATCCTCAAAAAGATTAAGTCCACCAAGATTAATAAATGAGAAATTCAGAGTTCAGAATTTCAGATTTCTGAAACAGAATAAAGGCAATGTAATCTAGCAACAAGAAAATTTTTACTATCTCAGTATATATGCGTAAAAAATACAGAAAGTAAAATTTTCATTCTGCTAGTATATTCACTAATGAAACTGGTTTTTAATGAAACAATTATGAAACAGATTTTTTTTAATGAATCAATAATTATCTAAAGCAAATAGAAGAAAGATCTCTGCAAAGGCTTTTTGCTGATTTTTCACACAAAAAAGCAAAATAGTTGTTTCAGTACATGCTCAGTTTCATTCAGCTAGATTTCAGCAAGCGCCTGGGTAAAAGAAGTCATTCCACATCTTTCCCACTACTTGAGAATAAATAACTTCTCCAGAAGTCAAGCAAGGGACCCGAGGCCATGGGAGAGGTTAGTTGACAATTGCTAACCTCTCTAGTTGAAGACATGCTCCACTCCAGGAAGATTAATTTACAATGAAATTATGGATAAAGCTGTGCTGGGCATTATTAAATAGTCAATGTGAAAAATTAGACAGGTGTAAAGAAGTGCTATAATCCATAATGCAGGTTACTTGCCAGTGACTTCCTTGTCATTATTCATAGCCAAACACTACCTAGATCAATGTCAAATTGTCTTCTCAGTATCTACCATATCTGTGTGTATAGCTAACACAAGTGCACAATAATCTTAAAGGAATCAAGTCATCATATCTCTTCAGATGACTAAATTAAAATAATTTTATGCTTCTGAGCTGATACTCATGTTTCTACAAACAGCTTCTCATCTAGAAATGGAAAATCTGTTTTTCAACATCTGCAATTACTGTTCATCTCTCTCAATTCCCAGGATGAGAGCTGTAAGCACCATGTTAAAGCTTAGGTATCAGCAAGGGCATCCTTTACTGCTGCTACTGAAGGTGTGCCAGTACACAAGCACACGGGACTAGAGAGAAACTAGAAAGTTATACTTTTGAATTACACTGGTGTTAAATGCCCTCATTTTCAAAGCAGAGATCTGGGCCACCAGTCTCCATTTACAGATATCTTTCTGATTTACATAGAGACAATTGGAATAAAAATGCATACATTTGTCACTGCACAAGTACATACAGATTTATGCCTGCTGTTCTCTATAGCCCATAGGATTTCTTGGTACATAGGAATATAACTTCAGAAGAGTAGTTTACAAGTTTAGACTAACACTCTGCTATGAACTTGACCTGCAGTTAGGTAGTAAGGTCATTCTCACTAGATACAGGAGGTTAAATTGCTTTGGGCTACAATGCATGTCTCCAGCTACCAACTGTCTAAAACTCTAGTAAAATGACTCTTGTCAATAAAACATTTAGAAAGGAGGAGCACAAAAGTCCCACAGATCAAGTGTGTTGAATCTGACAGATCATGAGGCACAAGCTAGGAAAACAGTCCAAACACCCAAGCTGTATTTGTCACTTACAGAAGCAAATTAAGCAGAAGAGTGTTAGAAGTCCCTCAGTACACTTTATATTTAAAAGAGTAAGTTATTTGTCCTTTTGCCTCATAGTTTTAGAGTGTCTCTTCCTATTCTTAGAAACACAAAAATTGCCTCAAGACTGGCAAGAAAGAAATGTTGAAAACAGACATTTTGCTTTTCTGTGGCTTTTAATAACCTTGCTACAGCTTCTTCTCTCTGATGCAGCCTTAGCATATCCCAGATCCAGTGATCCTATTGCATTATTAGAAAAAATTTGTTATTTCTGCTGGCATTTAACAGAAAACCATCCAACTCTTTTACTGTATCAAGGATCCACTAGGCAAGAAGCTCAGGTTCTAGCAGAAACTACCTTGGGATCCCCAACTGATGAGCTGCTGGGCACATTCAGTCAGAATAGACAGCCTCTTTGTAAGAGACAAACTGGTGTTGCAAAGCTGGGGCATTTTGTTGAATACTTCTTTACTACCCTAGGTAAAGCAGTAGCACTGATGGGATTCTTTTATACGTGCACACTCAAATTCATTATCTTTTACCTGAGTGCATTATAAAAAGCTTCTCACCACACAGATTGATCAGTGTATCCCAGGTGTTTTACGCTCACTGTGATTGTATTTTGGGCATGAGTTTCCAGCACCAAGATTTTCCACACTCAAAAACAGTGCAACAAGTAACCACATGGTAATTGTTTCAAAGTAACTGCACTGATACTTGTTCTGATTCTCATAGAATCACAGAATAGTTTGAGCTGGAAGGGATCGTCTTAAAGATCATCTGGTTCTAACCCCCTGCCATGGGCAGGGCATTTTCTTCTAGACCAGGTTGCTCAAAGCCGGGTCCAACCTGGCCTTGAACTCTGCCAGGGATGGGGCAGCCACAGTTTCTCCAGGCGGCCTGTGCCAGAGCCTCAGCACCCTCACTGTGAAAAACTTTTTCCTAATATCTAATCTATATCTATCCTGTTTCAGTTTAAAGCCATATTTCCACTATCCCTTACATGCCCTTGTAAAAATGTCCCTCTTCAGCATTCTTATTATTATGCAGTGAGTATGAATTTCACTGTCTTCTGGTGAAAAAAAAGGAGTAATTTTGAATTCCCTAAAGTAATAACTTATATATGAGCCTGTTTGTATCTCACAGTAAATACTAGGCTATCCAACGCAATGTGCACTTTGTATCTATTTAATTTGAACTCATTTAGGGAAATAAAATATTATTAATCAACTTTGAAAATTTGGTGTCCCCACTTGCAGGAAAATCATGGCTTAGAGTAAAAAGTTTTACAATGGCAATATATAGCCTTTATAGGATTTGTGTGGAGAACCTGACAGCCTGGTGAATTCAGATTTCTAAACTGAGTGCCCAAGTTGTGAAGATTATTGCAGTAAAAGACAAAATTTGGCAGGACAGACTAGGATCGAGGGCTAAAAAAAGCATTTACAAGGTGCAAGAGGCAGCACTTCTCCTGCTTTCTTCCTCAACTTGTGCTCAAGCTAGGCTTTCTCTCAACTCAAACTGCCACTTAAGAGAAGTAGCCTCAGAGCTGAAGGAGCAAGGAGAAAGGCCATTACAAACTACACCCTGATTTGTCCTGAAGCGTTTGCTTACTTTCCCCAAACACAGTTGCCTAGAAAACAACAGACTTGAAAGATGTCTCAAGGCTTTGCAGTTTGTTTCTATTGCACTTCTTTATTTCCCTGGTGGGAAAAAAATATATCCCTGGCCCCTCCAAGTAATCTATAGGCTGTGGAAGTAAAGTTACATGACTGGACTTGAAATTTCTAACTCTTACATTTCTAACAAGGTATGTAAATTTCCTTCTTTCTCCAGTCCTCAGGATATTTTTCATCTTTTGTCTTGTCCAAACACCATATTCAAAAGGAAAAAACTATGAAATGAAAGTACTGACTCCAAGGAAGCTTTCCCTGTCCCCACCCTTTTCCAGACATCGAAATGTGAATACAAGCTGAACCTGGATTTCAAACTTTTGTAAGTTTTGCTGTCAATAACAGTAAAGCTCAGTGAGTGTATGTGCATGCACACTCAGCAGACTGCACAATTGACATATCTTTCATGATGTGAATGAAGAAGCCTGGTGGTTGCAAAATAAACAACTAGTTAGCAAGAGTTAGTTTTACAACTCCATCCTTGAAAAGCAGCATGACAGTAACAGAGGTTACACTCCAGTCCAGAGGCCCTGCAGAAAATGAAACTGATTAGATTTTATTTTGTTGCCTGTAGGCTTTCTTTTAAGCCCTTTTTCTAAACTTCTAACCAAACATCACCCTTTGTTTCCCCTCACAGCTTCTGTTGTTTTTCATTATTATTTCATCCTATATTTATCATGTGGTTTCAGAAAAATATTTAGAGCATTTTTTATTTTCACAATTTGCCATATCCTGGCAGTGTGAGTAAAAAACCTGAGCTGTGCTGATTCCAGCCACACATTGGAGCTCTGGCCTATAGCTGTCCCACTTCTCACAGCTGAGGCATCATTCTTGGTTTTGCCTCTAAACACTGTCTTAATATACCATCAAGGCCAGATGCAGCCCCAGCATAAAGAGGGCACAACCTTGGCCGTTCTCTTAATGCACAGCAATTACAGGATAGAACTGCATGTCCTTTAACTGCTGTGTTGCACTACAGTTTGCCTCCCTCCTTCTTCCCACATCTGCACATGCTAATCAGAAGAAAACTATCAGCAACACCAAACTAAGAGCACCAAAAAAGACCCTTCCTGTAAATCTGTCCCCAGATGTGAAATGGCCTCCTTCTGTTCGGTTCATTGTGTTTGCAACACACTGCTTGCATCAAAGCCGTGCAATTCCACCATGAATATGAACAGGTTGACATGGTATTGCTAGTTATTAATGAAATACTACCTTTTGTCTGCATTAGGTAGATCTTTCAGAATAAAATGAAAGGAAAAAAAAGTCTGCTAAAATATCAACAGACTAGTTGCAGTTAGCTTCTGTGATAAGAACTGCGTGAGTAACCCAGCAAAAGAGCTCTTCATTTCTGTCAAACAAGTGCCTATCATGACTGCACACATTGGCACAGCATCATCAATAATTTTTTTACAACTATAAAGTAAGTAGATAAAAATAGAGCTAAGTGATCATTTTTCTTCATGTTGACCATGCAGGGCAAACAATCTGTCAAGGTGCTTGATAAAGACATCTACCCATAACCCATTTAATTATAATTATGCACAAAACATGCTAAAACAGACTAAATACAAGTACTGTGCTATGTATACCCTGGATGCTAGTCGTGCTCTAACATTAGAAATAAAAAAGCTCAGAAATGGCCTAGATGAGCCCAAGAACTCACATCATATCTAAACTCAAAGTCTGAGTGACTGTATTCTACCTCCTTGTCACCCCTGATTTCTGCAGCCATTCAGCAAAGCAGTTAACTCAAATATAGTATATGAAAAACAAAACCAAACTCATTATGGAAATGATTGCCATCAGTGCAGTGATCTTTGCTGGCTTTTTTCCTACATTCTGATTCCAAAATGGGCATAGAAGTAGTTTTTGGCATTATGCTGCCCCAGTTCTCACTTTTCAGGCCACAGCAGATTTTTTTAGCACCTCAGTGTGAATGTGAGAGTTAGAAAATGCTTGCTTTGGGGACTGTGAAGAAAATGGGAGATGTTTGGACTTTTGCTGCAGAAACATCGAGAATCTTCTTTCTTTCTCCATTTGGAAAAGAAAATTAATTGATGCCACCTGGTAACTGTTATTTTCCACCTATTTCTTTGCCAGTATTTATACAATAACAAACAGACATGGGTCAATAACAGTATCAATAACAAGAATTAAAGCTAACGATATTAAAATTGCCATAATTACATTCCAGACAGAGCTGGACAGAAAATTGATTCTCTGTCCTGCAGATGTTGAGATGTAAAACATAGCCATGTTTTGCATCAGGACAAAACCAAGATTTTTCTTTCCTTTTTCTTTTTTTTTTTTCTTAAAAAACAGAAAGAAAATCTACAAGACACAAAAGACAGAGAAAGGCAAAAACAGATAAGCAAAGATGGGCTTTAAAATAGCTAATAGACTTTGGCTAGGACACTAAAATTAGATTTTTGCAAAAACCAAACTCCACTCCTTAGGCTAAATTATAAAAAGTAGAAATTCAAACCTACGTCTCACAAATCCCAGCTGAGAGCTACAACTGTCAAGTTATTTTCCTTTTTGAAGGTAAGTCCCTGTTCCTGAACAATGCTCTGTCAAAACAATATATTTCCATAGCATCTCATTTGGACATCAGGCCTTTTCCAATTTGTCAACATTTCCAACCAGACACAGTTACAGGACTGCACCCTCATTGTCAGACTCACAGAATGGCTGCCTGAGGCTACCTCTGTGCAAGCCCAGAAATTCAACCTGGCATAAAGACAGAGCATTTCAATTTTTTTTTCACTGCATCCAAAGATAAGTCTTCTTTTCGCTAAATGGACACTTGGGAATGAAGACAGTTTCTGACAGAACAAAAACTTAACACAGAAAAAGTTATACTGACAGTAGGAGTCTGCTTGTAAAACAATATAACCAATACTTTATTTGAATTTTTGACAACAGACCGTTCTTCAGTGTGGTTGTGATTTTTCTGTCCATTCCTACTTACTAGAGATTCAATTCCCCTTTCAGGAGCAATAACAACTTAACAGTACTCCCATTTCCTGTTCCTCCAATCTCCACAGCAGGCTATACCTTCATCTCAGACATGCTATTCAAGTGTCTAGGAGGCTCTGCTGTAAACTATATGAGAGAAAGTGATCAGACTGAAAAATAAGCTCTGCTGCAAAATCTTTTATGCATGTGCCTCCGATCATATTTTTTTTAAGTGTAAATTAACAGGTAGGTCACTATGAGACAAAAGCTAGTCTGGAGTAGAAGCCAGGAGGTTGTAGCTCACAGCTTCACTGATCTCTAGGATAGAACCGTTTCATGCTCAGGCTGACCACTCCTTTACAGGCAATGTGAAGCTCACATTCAGTCCCCATTGTGCCACAACAGCCTTATACCAGCAAATCTAGCTTCTGAGAACTGCATTGAAGTGCAGTGGAACACTGTGGTAAAAACAAGCCTGCAGCATCACTGCCATGCATGCTAGCATTGCCCTGTGTGGTCTGAACACCACTCCACCTAAAATAGCCAGACTTACTCTGTCTAGTGTAGGTAACAGTGCTGTATACAGCCTACAGATTTTGTCACCTTGGCTTCTCAGGTAATGAATACACCCTTTGTGGAGTATTCATTATTTTCTGTTTTCTTTCTATGCATTACTAAAGTAGTGCCTGTGGTTTGGTTTCAGGTTTTTTTAAGCATGATATCTTCATCAGACAGCTCCTAGTATCAATACTGCAACTTAGTGATAAAATTTTCTAGACAGTCTTTCTGAGATGGAAAGCTATGCACAAGGAGTCTTTTCGCACTTGAAGTGGAAAGGAGGCGTGCAAAGTCTGTAGAGCACAGGAAAAAACTTTGAGGGGAACCCTCTGATACAAAATCTCTTCAAATATTTTTTGAGTATGCTTGGTATTCTGTCTTGTTAATGTAAATATATACAGAAGTCTTGTGCTGGCAGGAAAGCAACAGCGTGGATGTGAAGGAACAGATGTGGCATGGCTCATTGAAGGGACTGTTTCATATAAAATGAGATGTTGTTCTGGCCCTTTGATCTGCAGAAGGATATAGATGCTTCCCCAAACCTCCTAATGTTGCAAAACTGTTGGCTACTAATGAAGAGTTAGACTGACAAGTCACAGAGTAACTCTCTAGACTGAGAACTGCTGAGTCCCTACTCAGCTGTGCCTCCATGCACAGTCTAAAGAACAGCAAGCACAGACATGCACCATGCCTTCCTATGCACAAGCCTGTGAAAAAGACGGAAAGGGAAAACATATAGGAGAGGTTAACCAGGATAAGGGGTACACTGCTACATTAAAGTATAAGCATTGGAGAAAGTTAGAGAGAGAGAATAGAGAATTCAATGCTAGAGAAAGAAAAACAACCAGACTAAAGATGAGGCTTACCAAGCAGGAAGTGTTGGTAGATGAGTGGTTTGAAACATAGCTGTTCATTTCCTCTTTTTCTTCTTTGCTATCTTAAAACCATGAAGCTGGGAGTTATGATAAGTACCTAGTGATCCATAAGCTTTAGGGAGTAGATACTTTCTTACATGTCAATATTTGATTGCACCTATCCCAACAGAGTCCTAGGTAATGGCTAGGCTCTGGCTGACAGTGACCAAAATGAACAGTGGTATTGTCCAGCAGAAACATAAAATGCAAACTGTACCATTTGGTGAAAGGTTATCATTTAGACACCCTGATCAGCCTTCAGCCGCCGTGGTAAATTCCTGCCAGCTCACTCAGTGTAGGAAGGGATAAAAAAGCAAAATGATCCCCAACATAGTTCTTTTCCTCCTTTGCACAAGTGGAGAAAATCAAACTCACTTTCATACTTTGTGTGTGCAGTAAGACAAAGACTAGCTCTCCAATGCCCACAAAGGGCTAAAGAAGGGCTGCAAAACTGCAGCCAGTGCCTAGAGGTTTAACAGCAGTGTGGTTTCACCTGAGCAGGTGTCCTGGGTTCAGCAGTGGCAGTCAGTTTTTTTCTCCTTCTTAGTAGCTGTTGCAGCGCTGTGTTTTTGACTTTTGGCTTGGGAACAAAAAACTGATAACACTGATGTTTAGACTGACCAAGGACTTTGTGAGTCTCATGCTCTGCCAGGGAGGAGGAGGGGCCGGGAGGAAGCGGGGACAGGACACCTGACCCAGACTGGCCAAGGAGGTGTTCCATACCACAGCACGTCATGCCAGGGGATGTAACTGGGAGCTACCCGGAAGGGCACGTCCCTTTTTCGGCCGGGCTGTCTTTTCCGGCGGGCGGTATCGTGTTCTCTTCCCTTGTTATTTCTCTTGTCGTTGTTATTGTTGGTGGTGGCAGTGGTGATTTGTGTTATACCTTAGTTATTAAACTGTTCTTATCTCAACCCGTGGGAGCTGCATTCTTTTGATTCTCCTCCCCGTCCCTCCAGAAGCGGAGGGAAGAAAGGTGGGGGGGGGGAGGCAGTAGACTGCGTGGTTCTGATTTACGGCCTGGGCTTAAACCACGACAGCAGGTATGTATGCACTTACTTGTTTTTTTGAGGGAAACACAAGCTAACTGAAGAAAATCCTCTCAGGGTAAAATCATAGTGAAGACAAGACACAAAAATTATCATGATGAAGTCACTCAAGGTCAGGCACACATAGATGGACGTTGGATCAGATAGCTATATGGGTGTTAAAATATGTCCCAGAAAGCAGCGCGAGACTAAATATTCATTAACCTAGCTCTACATCTAATTGCAAATTAACTTGCCAGATGTTTTGCAGCAGTTTATAGATGGCAGTCATAATTTTGATGGAAGCACGTAAGATGTATACATGCAGATTTATCACCATGGGATCAGTGGACACAGGTGCTTCAAGTGACGTTAGCCACAGCTGCACATGCACTATCCTCAGATAATATGACACTTCCATACATCCGAAGGTGTATCATGATCACATTGTTCCTTCACCTAGATTAGGGACTGTGTTTCTCTTTCACAAATGTTTCTGGTTTTATTCTTGTGAAGAGAATCTGTTCTGTTGAATAGATCTAACCTATTATAAATTCACATGCACTTAGGGGAAGGACTGTGGAACACATTTTAAACCACTAGAGAAATACCAGAACACTTTACTAAAAGAAGAAAGCATTGTTTTCTTGTCAAGTTTTATGTGTGGAAATGAAGGGTATTTTTCCAAATGATAAACTGTCATCAGCCCCTGGAAAATCTGTGCCCTGTAAAACCAGGAAGATTTAGCAGAGAAAGTGGTAGATTTTCACTTAAAGAGGAAGTTTATAAGTGTTCCCAGAGCATCCATTAAGCACCAGTTGAAATGAATTAAGCTAGGCTGAATTTCAGTATAAATATTAAATACATACTTATCCCAAACTGTAAAGTCATACCAAATTTACAGATATTTTCTCTGCTGTCATTGCCTGGGATGAAGTTTTCCACTCACAAGAATTCCCCAACTATTTCTTTTTCATCTTAACCAAACAAAACCGTGTTAACAAAATGCACTTAACTGTGTTCTGATTTCAGGTCTTTATGTCCCCTGGGGACTGAGAACATAGTGGTAATCTATTAAACTGGTTCGATCTCTCTTTACCCCTAAACCTGGCTGCAGCAAGCACTACTGAAAAATTACTGTATTTACTAAGTTTAGTTTTCTTCTTCAACCATTCAGGTGGGCCATATTCAGAAGAGATGAGCACACAGGCTAAGGTTTCCTTTAAATACAGTTATATCAATTTAACTTTTGCAAAACTGCTGTTTCTGTTTGATCTGTAAAAGGACCAAATTTAAATGAAATAATTGGAAACTTAAATCTTTTCTCTGCTGATGACCTGAATGACTTGGGGAGCGCAACTAACAGACAGATGCCCATGGGAGGAGGAGAAGCAGCGCAGGAGGCTCATAAAAATCAGCTTTTCTGCCAAAAAAAAAAAAAAAAGAAAAAAAAAAAAAGGTGCATTTGCACAAATATACATATGTATATCTCAGTGTGAAACTGCAGCTGGCATCCTGTCTTGTGCCCTTCATAGTCCTCATTATAAAGTAAAACTTTGTGTTCCAGAAAAATCTTCTATTAATTTACAATTCCTGGCTTCCAGAAATTCCTCCTCAGAACTTTTGACGTTAGAGCAGTCACACTTTCAATACACCTGCTCACAATATGCCCATATCAGGTGATTTAGACTATTCTTACCCTCCTGTCTTCAGGGAGGGTAACTAACAACATTCATGCCATAGCCGCTGGTTTCTGTGACAGAGTGACTGTCCTACAATGCCAGTGTTACGCCAGTGCTATATCATTCCTAACTTGCTGAGTAACCAGAAAACTGGGGTTTTCACAATGTATCTCTCAAGTTCCAATAAACAAATGCCATCTATCAGAGTTTGTCATAATTAGTTATGTCTCTCACAACTGTTTTTTCTCGCCATATAGCCATGCCTAAATTAAAGAGAAAGTTTTACTATCTGCAGACATTTAGTAGCAGACTACGGAACTACACCAGTCACTTTTGCTTAAGTCTGTAATCACTCCTCCCAAACCAAAAGGGAAAAGTGGTGTCAGAAGACTAATCTCCAAGTCAAGTATATGTTGAGATATGCTTTATCCCTAAGAGCAATATTCTACCTGTACAGATCACACGGTTGGTTTTGCTTTCCTCTCACTGTCAGCACGGAGCCCTACAGCATACTGGAGTCAACCACAGCTGATAGAGAGATGGCTCCTTTCTTTCTGCAGCCTCATGTGCAACCCAACTGCTTAAAATAACCCTTATATTCCAGACTTCAGTCATGGGGCTTCTAGTTTGTTTCGTATTGTGGGATTTTTGTAATCTTAGAAGGGGTGCATAGTCCTTCCCTAACACCCATAGGCTAGAAATTTTCAAAATTGCCTATTGTTACGACAAACCCTTCTAGAAGGAAGAAGATATTCTTCTGGAAGAAGATAGTAAAATTTAGCCTCTGTTGACATACACAGCTTTCCCCCAAGCATCAATTCATATGTGCCAGCTCTGATTGATACACAGGTGTGTTTTAGAGACAACAACGTATACAGCTCTAGTTCAATTCATGCAGCTCCCCAGTTAGTATGGAGCAGAAATGAAGCCATCATAATGACAGAAGTTCAACACACTCCTTGCAGTAAACCAACCTGGAGCACGAGCCACCTGCAGACAGTGGCACATGCAGCCCATTTTGAGTCGTTGAGCCACGGCTAACTTGGAATCTAGGGCTGTCACAGTAGACAGGAGCCCTCAAATGGAGCAAGAGAATGGAGACAAAAGGCCTGGACTGCTGACAGCACTATAAATCATTATATAGTGGGGTTTTTGCTATTTTAATTGATACTAACATTTAACTGTTATAGATTAAAAAAAAAAAAAACAAACAACCTGGATCTCTCATTTTCACCTGCCATCCCTCGTCCCTACAAGAGTAACTCAGGTATCAAACCTGTTCCTTAAGCATATCTCATCACTAATAACCAGTTTTGCAATGTGATTGTTGTATATATATATATATATACAAGCTGCTTTCTACTTTGTATTTAAAACAGTGAATTCAAAGAAGGGAGGTAAAAAGAAGGATGAAGTAAGACGCCATGGTTTAGTGTTGTCTAATAGCTCATAACCTGTAAAATGTTGTCCTGCACACATCCTTCAATGCCAGGCTGTGAGCCATGCATTCCCTCACCCCTCTACATGTCAACTCCAGTGCTCACTGGACCTCTCGCTGAGATGCTTTAATTCATAAGCCACAAAACTAGCCCAGAAAAAAAGTAGGTAGGTTTATTCCAGTTTAACAAATGAATGCAGCTCTGTAAGAGGTCCAATGCCACTAGAGCCAGTGCAAATCTCATCATCTGCTTGACTCAGGAATTAGACTTCTAACATTGGCTCAGATTTAACAAGTAGCTTCATATTAAAGAAATTCCAGCATCCCTGGCTAGCTTGAAGGTCAAAGGCAAGATCTATGAAGGGGTTTCCCGTTCACAGCAACATGGGATATGCATCCCCATACCTGAATTAAACTGTAGGATCACCACTTCGTCTAGGACTCCTTCAGGGTTACTATGAAATTCCTAGTTTGTGTCATGCCACATAAATCCAGAATGCTTTCTGGAGTCATATTCTACTGCACCACTGTCAACAACAGGCTAAGCCACTGCAATACTTCCAAAGGAAAACAGCAAGGAAAACACCTGACAGCTAGTCAACCTTTGAAATGCTTCTGTCTTTGCTATTAGGGTGGATCACCTGACTGAGTGAAAATTTCACTCTAGTTTCAGCTGACAGCACCAAACAAAACTGCTGAGCAAGGTCAAAAAATGCCATTAAACTTAAGCAATTGCATTTTGTAAATAGAAAAAATAGATTTTCAGATAGATGCCTAAGGTAATTTTGCAAAAGAGATATAGCTTGAGTGCATGACTGCACTAATACAGTGTCCCCAAATGGCCCCTTTCTAAGACAGTACAAGACTTGGTGAGGTTTATGCACCCAAAAAAAGCCTATGCTTGAATCTGACATGTTGACACAGCTTCCTGAATTGTGGACAAGATAGAGATACATACCTGATAGCATGTGAAGGAGAAGCGTGTTCAGCCAAAAATGTGGGAAAGCTCAACATTACTAACTCTACAGAAATACTTTCTGACGCTCTGCAGGTCCTGGGATGCTTAAAAGCATCATCTTCTCAAACTTCAAAATAAGTAATTGTGTGAAACTTTTTTTTCCTCAGTATTCTTTTTGCTCAATAAAATACTAAAAATTCTTTGTTCGAAGAAGAATTAAAAAAGAAATCTCCGTCTTGCAGTCTCTTGGAGTTTATGTTGATTCATTTGCCAAAGAACCTTTTCTTCCGAGGAAGATAACCAGGATCTTCTTATCACTTTTCTTGTGTACTGGCAGATTTAACTTTTTTTTTCTGTACAGAAAAGACATAAACTACATTCATTTTCATTACAAAACCCTTTCATTACTGTACTGATTTTTTTCGTCATGTGTAATGACTAACCAGTAGACTTAATAAAAGGAAAACCTACAGGATGCTCTGTTATGAGGCTGGTTTTATTCCATAAATTTAGGTCAATCTGTGACAAAGCATTGTATTTTCATACAGCATCTGCGTAAGGCTCTCTCTCCAAGGGACTGCTGTAAATGTTTCATTTGGTAATATCACTTGCATCCTGTTTGTACTAAACTTCATCCATATGCTGTCAGAGAGATAGAATCATAGAATCATGGAATAGTTAGGGTGGGAAAGGACCTTAAGATCATCTAGTTCCAACCCCCCTGCCATGGGCAGGGACACCTCACACTAAACCATGTCACCCAAGGCCTCATCCAAACTGGCCTTGAACACTACCGGGGATGGAGCATTCATAACCTCCCTGGGCAACCCATTCCAGTGCCTCACCACCCTCTCAGCAAAGAACTTCTTCCTTATATCCAATCTAAACTTCCCCTGTTTAAGTTTTAACCCGTTATCCCTTGTCCTGTCACTATAGTCCAATGAAAAGTCCATCCCCAGCATCCTTGTAGGCCCCCTTCAGATACTGGAAGGCTGCTATGAGGTCTCCATGCAGCCTTCTCTTCTCCAGGCTGAACAGCCCCAACTTTCTCAGCCTATCTTCATCAGTGGGATGACTGCTCTACTCCTCTGTAATAGGATGAGATCATAGAAGGTGGTATCATTATCATGTGGATATATTGGCTATGGTTTATTTCCTAGGGAAGGGAACTCCAGTTTAGATTTATGAACTGAATCCTATTTATAAATTCCACAGTCAATTTAATCTGGTATAAATCAGCTCTGCAACAGAAAGGGGCTGCCTATCAAATGACCATGGCTGCTTATCCCTGTCTCCTACTTCTGCCAACACTAGTGTTTACGAACCACATCAGGGAACTGATCCAGATGAAAACTAAAGGGGATTTTTGTGAGATGAGTTGTCATTTAGATGAATTCCCTGCTCCAGCTCACTCATGGCTGCACAAACAATAATGGCAGTGTAAGAGTGGCAGTATGAACAAATAACACATGGCGTAAGACAGAGGAGGACTCACCATTTTAACAGCAACAGCCGTTTAGCCTGCTTAAGTTGATCATGGACCTGTAGCATTAGTTAAACTTGAGCCAGTCTCTGTATGGATTATCTTATTTTTCTGCTTACTTCCTTGAGTCAATTAGTGGCAGATCCAAATAAATGAATGTAAACCACTCTTAACCTGGAAAAAAAAGCTGCTCAGGGCATTTATACTGCTCATTTGAAACAGTGCAAGCTCCTGTGCCTGTGTACGATCTCCCTTTCATACATACACTGAGATGAAAAGGCAACAAAAGCAACTGCTGCACAATCGTACAAGAAATTCCTGACAGTAATAAAAAGTTGGTCTGACCAGCACCTGTAGAGAAGGTCCTGTGACACCATGAAAATCACTCAGTCTGACTGCATTTAAGTTTTACATAGCCAGTAGACAGCAAAAGCGCCTGGGTAGCTGTCAGAAGCCCTAGTAGCAGTGTAGCCAAAAAACCCCAATAAATAAAAATAAAAATCTCAGGATGGCTAGTGTTAGCTCTGTCCATCCAAGATCCTTACCATTTATTTTGTTAAACACACTGAAAGCTTCCAGCCTAGAGTTCCTAGGGTCTGCCCTGCCCTCAGAGGACAGTAAGTCACCAAGCCTGACAGTTTTGCTTCACTAAAATCTCTATTCCCAGGACTTCAATAAATGTCTTAGAGTGGTAATGGTGGTGTGATTGCTTTCCATTGTTTTCCATAATATTCTGTATAACTGATTTAACTTTGCTAAATCTGATTAAAGATCTGGCCCTACCCTAAACTGGAATTTGGGAACCTAAAGCTTCCTAGTCACTGGCCATCACTGAATAACCCCTGCTCAGGTTTTTCAACACAGCCCCCAGGAAGCCAGTGACACCCACATTTTCCTCATCCTTGTTTTTTGGTTATTTCTTTTTTTTTTTTTTTTCCATTGCTACCTCCAGTCCTTAGGCACCTATTGATCCTGAATCTTTTAGAAAAACTGAGTATCTACGCAGCAATACAATTGGTATGAAACACTAATATTCACAAAACAGCTCATAATATCCACACTTCATCTTTCAATGTAGCGGTCAACTTGCACGTTGGGAGAAGGTGCCAGAAAATGTAGACTACAGACTTACAGTGCCCTGGATAAGCACAAGAGGAGTTATGTGGACTAATAGAGTAACACCATGTTTTCCTGCCACCCTTATCCATATAGGCTTCTTGACCTGCTGTCAGAATTAACAGCAGTGAAGGCCCTTAACTAATGGTTAACCATCTCTTGTGTACAAAGGGTCTGACTGAAATGCTCAGGACCATCTCCTTGGTTGGCTCCACTCTTATCTTACTTGAAGCTGATAAAGGGGGTTCTACCTCTACTGCAGCTCCTTGCAAATCCCTAGGCAGAAGCAATTACTTTCTGGCAGGTTCTGTCAGCAACAAACAGCAGAGCTTTTCCACAGTGTCACACCAATCTCACTTCTATAGGGCAGTCGGGCAACCGCAGCATCTGAGCAATTTATGTTGTCCCCATTCCTGTGTGTGCCTTGCTGGCGAGGCTATAGGGAGAAGGAAGGAAGAAATAAGGTATCACAGTGAGCAATGTTCACCAACTGCTTTACAGTTCCCCAGATTGTTAGCTCTTGCAGCTACAGGGATGACTTCTGATCTTAAACAAATGGCACAGGGTGTGAAAATTGATCAGTATTTCTTTACCAGCATCCCCATTTTGAAAGTTGGCTCCAGTGTAGGGCTAGGAATCTGATACTCAGGAAAGCTCTTCAGAAGAACTATACTGACACTCTATTTAGTAAAAAACCTAGTAAGTACGATACCCCTGTGTTAACTTTTCTGTTTATTTTTTCTGCCTTCAATCTGTAGAAGGGGGAAAATCAACAGACAAGATGCTAAATGGCAGCATTTCAGCATCTGAACGTTGTAACTTCAAGGCAAATTGAATTTTTTTTCCTAATATAATAACAAAAAAACAGCAAACAAATGTAACTACAGCTCTTTTTAAATTCAAACTACTAATCCTGTTATGCAGCTACTGAATTCAAATGAAAGCAGAGCAGTTAGAATTGTATTTTCTACAAGTAAATATTTTCATATGTTGATTAAACAAACATGCATGTTTTGTAAATACATGCAAAAATGACATCTCTTTCATTTTGTGTGAAACATCTTACAGTTCTAATTCAGAACATCATCTATTGTCACGACAGTACTGAACACATATGATAGGTTTTAAGCAACTACCTAAACCTTAGCTTAGAAGTTCTTGTGAATCACAGCAGGTAGAAGCAGATAGCAGAAAGCAATCTGCCTCTTCAAAATTGTTGCTTTTTAAAATATGAAAAACAAAATCTCTTCCTGGATTAACATGTTGTGATTTTTATCATAACATTCTTTCTACTAAACATTTTACCTACAAGTATTAGTGTATAAGTTCTTCTAGTGCTAATTTAGCTGACTTTCATGCAAACATAGATGACAGACTCTCAATTCCAAAAAACAAGACTCTTCAGTACACTTCTGGAACAAGAATAGCTTAATCTAAATCAGTTTAAATTAGTAACAAATATAAAACACACCATGAAACAAATTATCATGAAGCTAAAGGAGTTAGTCTACATCTACAAGAAAAAATTTGAGATAGGCAGATAAATTGGAGTCAATAGGTGTACCAGCACTGGGAATGCCTTATCCACTAGGACTGATGTAGTCCAGCAGAGCACCCTCTGCAAACATTACCTGCAACGGAATGAGCCGTTTCAAATCTCCAGCCATGCACTTCTAGGCTCTTGTCGGAGATCAGTGTCCACACATGAGACATGAAAGAGCATGTCCTCAGAACACTTTCCATCTGCCTCAGTGCTAAGCTGGTTGAATTAATTTGGACAGTACTCTGTAAATTAAGCTAGTTTTTGTACCAGATTGGATAACAGGTGATCATAGATTCCAAACCGCTAGTTTAGATGGGACAAAGCTGACAAGTGTCAGCCACAGAGAGTTACAAACAGGAGATGACAATGTCTTTAGCCAGTACAGCCATTTCTTTAGTGAAGACCTGACCCGTATGTCTGATGTGGTCGCATTATCTAGCCAAGATGCAACTTGTACTAGCTTGATTTGCACTAGCATAGTGAAAGCATGACTCTTCCACATGCTCCCCCCTCCCAAACAAAACAAAATAAAGCTGTATTGCTGCAGTTTCCTGTTGCAGCTTAGGCAGAGGCAATGTGCACCCCCCCGGTACAGGTAGAGCCATTTGAAAAAAGACTGCCTGGAGCTGCTTTTTTACCAATTTTTGCTGATGCTGCTGAGCCAAAGTAAAGTGAGTGGCTCTAGGCCATGTCAGCATACATGGTAAATTAAATCTAGCTATCTGCTGATATTGCATGGGCTCGGGCTAGGAATGCTTCACTCTAATCTTAATAATAGTAAATAAGTATCAAGAGGAATTTTAAGACTATTAACAGCTCTTGAGAGACAACAATCTTCTGTCAAGAACCTTGTGGTGCTTTCTGTAATACTTTTGGTAGAAATCTTTAATGCAGTCTCTTAAGAAGTATCGGTGCTGCAAAGTGGCACAACTTCTTAAAGTAGAGACCCCTGTGGAAAACCTTAGCAGAAACAAAGCATATAAGTAGAGTTGAAGGGGTTTAACCTTTGTTATATACCTGCTGCAGTTTATTATACACCTTTTGCAGTTCTGCGGAGCAATATTTTCTTCCCCACCCTGTAACTGATGATGACAGGTTTTTTGATGTTAAGAAATAAACCGGAGTTAAAATCTTTCTCGCTTGGGTTTTTTTGTGGTCATGGGCCCTTAAGTGTCCCCTCCAGCAGTAGGACCCCCCACTTTGCTCCACCCTTCAGCCATGCATGTAAATCGGGAGCTGGCCAGGGAGTCCAGGTCGGAAAGATGGTCCCTGCCTGCCAGTGAGGGTTCAGCAAGCGGTGTAACTGGAAACTATGTCTCTTCGACGTTGTTGTAAACTGGAGAGGAAGAGAAAAATTTCATCCACGCTCGTTTTCTCATTGCCGTGCATGGTGTGAGGACTGCTGCATGCAACAGCCTTCAGCGAGGGGCTTTGGACCTCCTCCTTCTTCTCAAGCTTTCCTGGAGGATCTTAACGAGTGTTTCAGGCAGAAGAAAAATGTACTGGGGAAATCATGTTAGGTAAGGCTACCTGAGCTGCCAGGGACCTTCTCTAGCCAAGAGTGTGTTTCCTTTTAGCAGTGGTTTTTTTGACTGGTAGGAAGCTGAAAGGAACAAATGTACCTGGAACTGCGGGTGAAGTGAAAGCTAATGTTTTCCTGTTGCCTTTGCTGCTTTTTTGTAACTGCTGGCAACAACCGTGTTGTGGTAAAGAAATGTACATAAAGAGACATTTTTGACTGGTTGTCAACCAGCAGATGTATGGATTCTGTAGCTTTCTGGAAGTAACATTAATCTATATGTCCCTGTTCTCTGTCCGTCTGTCGTCGCACTCCCACACCCCCAACCCCCTCCTCCCCACCTTTTCAAGTTTAGATATTTTTAATATGTTAACTTGAATTGCGGAATTACTGCTGGCATAAAATATTTATAGTCTATATTATCAATGGTTGATAAAGCTTTGAAAAATCTTCTCCCCCCAGCCCTGCTCACCCAAGCTTCCTTTTGGTGTTTGTGCCTTATTAGCACAAATTTATTTCAGCTCGTTTTTTTGTAGAATTCTTTTCACTGTGACTCTGGTCTGGCAGGCTGTTCATTTAGGAAAAGGTAAGGAAAACTTCGTGTTTTTCCCACCCCTCCGTGTGTACATTTACAGTATGCATTGCTCCCTTATAAGCTACTCTTCTCTTCCATATCTTGTACTTCTTTTCAAGGCCGTGAAAAAGAAGAACTTGAAGATGTGAAAAGTCTCAATGCCACAGCACAAAAGCAGCAGCCCAAGAACGAAGGGACTACTATATATGCTTTCAGTGACATGAATCAGAGTTATGAAAGCAGAAAGGAACAGAATTCCCTGGCGGTGGTACCTTTTACTGGGATTACAGAGAGTAGGTAACATTATTTCTTTAAACAATGCCGTAGAAGGGCTTATTAAAATGCTGCATAAAAGTAAAGCTTTGACTGTTGTACGAGAAGATTCCAGCCGTTTGGTTTTCTATGGCTGCTCATTTAAATCATTCCTGTAGCCACTTAGAAAATGGTGATTATCATTTTAGATAGAACTGGGATCTCTTACCTAGAAAATGTGGTAATGGAAAAGAGGAAAAAACATTAGGAATTAAGAAGGGGTTCGTCCCTTGGATTCGCAAAGGCGTCTGTAAAATTATGTCCCTTTTTTAAAATTCACCATATCTCATGACCAAAAAGAATTTCATTTTAAAAAATAAAAACAAAAACAAAAACAAAAACAAAAAAAAAAATTGCTGTCTGAAAGCAACAGTACTGAGAAAAGAAACAAGAACAGACTTATGTTTCCTTCCACATATATAAAGTTTTAGGTTGGTACTCAATTCCAGAAGTCTGATAAAGGCATGAGGAAGCTTTCCTCTCTCAAAACTGAGCACTCTTCCAATAACAAAGCTTCTTTTCTTCAAACATAAGCACCACTTCCCGGTGACAATGTCCCATTTGTTAGAGTGACTGAAACCTGCCTCTGTCAAAGTGAAATGTTTCACTTGAATATGTGTTGCTGCTGCTACAGGACTTGCCAGGCATTGCTTCTTGACCATCCTGTAATCCCTAGTAGTTTGCTTCTAATCCTTAACTAAACAAACTGGGTTTAACTGAACAAACACTCCTAACAGGCAGATAATTTTATTGTCTCTAAAGACAATAAAACTACATATCCTTAAGATCCTTTGGCAACTGGAGAGACCTGAGAAGAGACCAAGTGAGGAAAAGGGGAGGTTTGGAATCCCCAGGATACTTGGTAGGATCTGTAATTTTGTCTTGCAGGTAAAAAACTGAATAGACATTGCTGCCAAAACGGAGGGACCTGTATCCTAGGGGCTTTCTGTGCCTGCCTAAAACATTTCACTGGCAGATACTGTGAATACGATGAGCGTCAAAGGTAAAAAACAGACCAAAACTACAAAGAGTGAGAGAGCTGCTCTGAGTGACTATTTTCTGTGGTGGGATCAGGGATATACCAAATGTGTCCCTCGTTCTTGACAGCAACTGCGGCAGCATTGCCCATGGAGCCTGGGTGCTGAAGGGCTGTTGGCTGTGTCGGTGCGGATATGGTACACTGAACTGTCTCTCAGAAATAATGCACGATAACTGTGGTAAGGAACAACATTATGTCAACCATTTTTATCCTGTGGGTAGCAGATCTGGAAAGGTGGGATGCTCAGAGGATGCTGTATGTGCTCTATTTGGGTTTCTGCAGTGGTCTGCTTTGCTTCAGAGAATCCATCAGTAAGACAATAAATTATACTCCTTTTGCCTGTATAGAAAATCACAGAAAACATTTCAAGATCTTTATAATTGTGCAGTAGGAAACTCCCGCAATTTTAATTGAAAATTACAGAGATGAAATCTTTCTCTGTTCCACAAAATCTAAAAATGTCTATTACTTCCCACTAAACCAGGACAATTTGTACAATTAAATTGCATCCAAGCATACAAAAAAGTTTCTTAGATGAAAGAGAAAAGAGGAAGAGAAAGAACAGTGTAAGCTGGTGTGATAGAAGTAGAAAACAGTGTCACACTAGAGAAACAAGTGCTGAAAATTTGCATGTGCTTGTATAAGCTATTTAGCACATAAATGTCAGAAAACTAGCCTGAGCCTGAATAAAGATCTGTGTCTTAAACTTCAAAATCTTATACAGAGTTCTACAACTGAGCACACTTCACAGAAAATTTGTAGCTGTAATCCTGATCAATGTAAAACAGCAATACCCAGTCTCCTCAAAAGCGTCATATTGAAGTCTTTATATATCAGCTTGTGAATATTCCTTTATAAAAGTAGGAGTATTTTTGAAAACACAGTATCAGCTAGCATAATAACTTCAATATTGTTTTGCAGGTACTTTTCCATTGAGAACAGGCTACTGAGATCTAGACTATGTTCAATACTTTGAGATGACAAATAAAAGATTTACATTATTTTTCTCTTCAGTGGTAAAGTTAGTGCAAAATATTCTTGCTCTTCATAGAAGGGTTTTGGGTTGGAAGGGAACTTAAAGACCATCTAGTTCCAACCCCCCTGACATGGGCAGTTCTTTCCACTAGACCAGGTTGCTTAAAGCCCCTTCCAACCTGGCCTTGGCAGGACCTTGTCCATCCATGATGTCTCAATCCCCCCCTGTAATATACTTTCCTTCAGTTCTGCCAATGTCACTAGTTATCAGGGACAGACCTGAATATCTTCAAGATTCATTTCCACCCGAAGGAACTATCTGCTTCCTTTTTCCTGACCAGATTCCTGTCTGAGTAGAAGTTTGTTCAAGTTATGACTCCTGAGTTATACCATCAACTCAGAAGTAAATATAAATTTCAAAACTTGAGCCTCTTAGATCCCCTGGATATGTCCTAGTGTGTGATAAGCCCACAAATACAAAGTGAAATGCAAAGGAAAGGTGACATTCCTATCTTTGCAACCACAGACAGAAAACTAAACCAAAGAAAAACAAACCAAACAAAACCACAACAAAAAAGCCACAGTCAAACCCACTTTTGCCTTGAAGTATTTTGTATTGACTAATTATGTGTGGCACCCAACTTGCTCGTTAAACTCCTCAGAAGAGTTAAATGCTCAAGCTCCTTGAGTGTTTAACTTTGAATCAGCCCTATTGTTTCCTGTTACAGAGCAAAAAGACCTAAGAGGCCTTGCCGTACTAGTAAAAGCACTCTACTTCTTACTACCCTTGATCGCAGCTTAACATAGGCAATACAGGTGGCAGAGAAGAATTTTCTGTTCATCCTCTGAGCAGGATCTCAGTGGCTTTCACATACATGAGGATATGGCTTTCTGCTTGTGCTAATAAATCGTGCTCCTTTTGTTAAAGGAAGGGTTAAAAGGCTGCATGCAGGCTTGAGCACATACCTCTTGTGAAGATCCTGCTCCTGCTTTTGCTTGGTATTTACTTTTGATTATTCTCAGATTAATGCCTGCAAGAGCTGATAAGTGCTATCAGTTGCTCCTCAAACGATCATTGATGGGACATCTATTCACATCTCTCCCTTGAGAATAGCCTCTTTGATTGGCTTTAACAGCTGATACCTTTAACTTAAGTACCTGTGAGATGTCAGAGGACTTTCAAAGTATGTTGAAAATCCTCATGTTTTAAAATTTACCTAGTTTGATCATTAACCATTTTATTATCTTGAGATATATATATATATTTATTTATTTTTTAGAACTGAAATCAGAAAATGAAGAAATTACTAGCATATTTTCTAATGGGCTAAGAATACAGCAAACAGTGTTTGCACTTGCTTGCCTGCTCACCATCCTCCTAGAGCTCTGCTGTTGGCAGTTGTGAAAATAGACAAAGGGAGATATCCTCATGATGAGTCATACAACTTTTTTCTTCTGTGAGCTACAAAAGAGACTTCTACCTACATATTGGAGGAAGATTATGACGTATTAGTTAATACTGAAATGCTTGGATTATTATAAATTCAGATTATATAAATATTAAGTATTTATTATTATATTTTTTATTACTATTATCAATGTATGATTCCAACAGTTCTTTAATTCTAAAATACTTTCCTTCCAGAGGAAGAAAAAAAAAAACTTCAATGTTCTTTGCCTTAAGTATTGTAAATTATTGTAATTTCCTTTGTACGCAGTACAACAATTTTAACAAATAAAGCTGATTTCATTTATGAAGAGCTTTTATGTTTGACTTTATTTAAACTTGAAAATTTGTATCTATCATTTGTAATTGTATCGTATTCTGTAACAAAACAGTAAGAAAAGAGCAGGGTAGAATGACCAATCTGAAATTTGAAGAGATAAGGAGGTTTTTAAGGGTAGAAATATTTCAAACCCTAACATACACAAGAACTCTAAAAGTTATATAACTTTTCAGACTTTATTATTTATTATAGCTAAATTGTACATATGCATAGTCTTAGGCAGGAAGCATATGTTTCTTAAGAACACATAGCTGATACTAATTTGTCTTTTTTGGGTTTATTTTATTTCATATCCTAGAAATATGAGCTCCTTTATTTTTAAAAGGACAACAAAGAGCAGCTTTTTAAACTTCTTCTAGAGGAAACTTGTCTTGATTTATGTACCATTTATATATATTTCTAAGCTGTATAATAAAAAAAAATAGGAATGTGTAAGTGCATTTGTAATGCAAGTTTATAAAACAACAGAAACATGGTTGGATTAAAAAAAAAAAAAAAAAAAAAGCAAAGAGAAGTCTAAAATATATTTTCATTCTTTGAATGTGGAGCTACCATGTAGAAACAATAGCATTTATAATTTTGTGTGCTTAAAAGAAGTTGTTGATGTATAAAATCCTGAACAACTTTAAAAGGTTCAATATGTTTGATTCTTAAGATTTCTTTATTCTTTCGTGCCACAAACCAAAGCATCAATCCAGTTAAGAAGCAGACAAAGATGTGTCACCAATAAATGACATAATATCATGGCTGCCTTTGAATCTATGACTATTCAGTAGAAGACTTTTATAGGGAGTCATTGTGTAAAAACATATTCATGTTAAATACTGCAAAAAATTCAGGCTGTTCCTTTACACATCCTAGACGTGAGCGGAAAAGGTAAGGTTTCTCACTCTTCACATAAAATGCACTGGACCAGAAATGTTCTTTTTCTCATTATTTCCCACAAGCTCATCTGTACCCATATGCCTGTGTTTCCCCAGACTTTGAAAAGGAAGTACCAGCTTAGGACAATTAAATATCAAAGAGAACAGCTGGAGGAAAATAGTCATGCCTTTATTTATCAGATGTTGAAATTGCAGGAGTGCCATTGTGAAAACATCTTGGCTTGCCTTAAAGAATACCTGAGAAGTCTGTAGGCAATACAGCTTGTAATGTGCTTCAAATAGGCTTTACCTTTTGAAGGAAAGCAGCAAGATATGTTGAAAGCATATAGTACAGTAAAACTATATCTGAAGTAATACTTATTTTTCATCCCTACAGAAAACATACAGAGCCATAAAAGATTGCAATTAACAAAAGGAAAGAGTGAGCTGATACAGGTTTTACAACAGAACAGCTATTTCTGTTGCAATAACATCCAAAGTAGATTTAACCAGAGAAAGCTTATCTGGAATAACTCTTTATGTAGATGAGCTTATGTGCCTGCAAGAGTCACCCTGATGGAGTTGTGTATGACTTGAAGAATTAGAGCAATTGAAGGGTCTAGCAAAGCAACATTTTCCTGCTGTACCAGAACATCAGTCCAAGGCATCTAATTAGAAGTAGGAAGGTACATTTTCCACAATTTCAAAGCATTGCATGGGGAACTTGGCATGCTGATTCTAATTAGTCAGTGTAAATCATCACTCACTCTGAATGCTAGGATTTGTAAATTTTCTCCTGTGTGGTTGGAAGAAGTGATAGAAGGGGTTTGTTTGTTTGTTTTTAAGATATCAGCTTCATTTCTGTCTCTATCTTGTGCATTCTGTGTTACTGTAAAATCTTAAAATTATAGCTTCAGGACTGTTTTACATCTATCATACTGTAACAAAACATACCCTCAGTGACAGCTAGCTGTCAAAGATGTCTATCTGGTCTTTGTGTCACGGCTCTGAAAGGTGCCCTGAGTAGGCAGAACAGAGCACAGACCGTGTTGTCCTTGAAGACCTCTGAAGCAGAGGCAGCCACAGGACCTGAGTTTGAGAAGAAATATGTGCCTCCTTTAGTTAAAGAAAAGAAGAATAGGGAGAAAAAAGTAGAAGCATTCAGAAGTTGTCCCATGCATACTCTCATCCACAGATTAAAACATAACTAGGGAGGAGGAAAACAGAAAGCACTGAGGAACAAAGGAAAGCACACATTCACAGTCTTTGCTTAGGTTAAAACTGTCTCCGCTTTTATCTGTCTCCAGCTGTTTGCAAGAACAGATAAAGGAAAGCATAATTTTCCTCCTCTGCTACCATGTAGGCCTAGCCAACCTTCTAACACTGCAATTAGAGGCCCTTTGGTAAGGTTTGTTTATAAGCAAACAGCAATGCTTGCTCTCCAGCTTCGTGCTAACTCATGGGCCACTCTATCAAACATGGCATGTCCCAGCAAAATAGACATCTGTCGCCACAAGTTTGTGCATGTGCCATCTCTACATGCAGCCACGTTTGGACGGGGGCAAAACCCTCAAAGAGAAATATTTATCAAATGCTTCATAGGCCCCAGAGCCGTTAGATCTTTCGCTCCTCACAGTTGACTCCAAAACTAAAACAAATGGTGCAGTTCAACTGGCCTCCACAGCTTTTCCCCTGCAATCGCTGCAGCCTCCACCACTCCTTTGGGGCATGCTGCTGATAAGGACCCCAGACTGGGGGGAGAAGTGTAACAGTGGGGGCTGCCTCCTTTGTGACCAAGGGCCCCCAGAGCTGGAGTTCCGCAGGCTGGCACAGGTCCACAGAGGGATGCTTCCCTTAAACATGCTGTCCATTTAAAGGAAGTAATTGGTTTTGCGTAAAGGCCAGGTAGTGCACCAAGGTTTCCTCATACAAACTTGAAAAACTAACTTTCAGGCACCAGATGCTGAGAAAGTGTCACTCATTTGGCACTTTGAGTATCTGATGGTTATCTCTCAAGGTGACTTTATTCCTAGCAAGGAGAGATGAATTTTTGTTGTTCCTGAGAAGTGTTAATGGTGCCCATAGGTGCCAATAGCCTTCCCTCACCTACTGAAAAAGGCCTTTTTTTCCACCAAGCCAAAACTGTAACAGAAGTAATTTCCCACAATTGTTTATCCTGAGGTTTGTTTTTGTTTTGTTTTTTAATTGGCATATTTAAGATTGCTAAGGTCTACCCACACACTTTTCATTGTGTCCTTCATTGACTGTAGTGTTCTAATGGTGTGTCAGCAGGCTGTGTGTCTGGATCATTATACCCACCAGTTCCATGTGCCTAAGCAGGTATATAACAACTTTGTTATATATTTGGCTTCCTTTTATTGTAAGGGTGATACAGTATGGCAGACTAGCTCATGTACAGAGCAGCCATATGAATTGCAAGTAGGGGTATGCCTTGTGGAGGCTTATCTAGTCACCCTGCAATCATCGCCTGTAATTCACTGTCTGTCTCACCTTTTTACAGGAGGGTATTGTATAAGCATGGGAGATTTAACAGCCATCAGCTTTATACTTGCGTTCTGCAAAATTACCTAAGCATCATGAGCACTCCTGGTGATTGCAAAACACGTTCTTGGTCAGACATGACATTAAAACATCTAATTCCCTCCACATTTGCCTGACTGACTTTGCACTTGGCTGCTGCTGCTGTGAGGGTGACTTCTTCTTAAGGGCATGAAGCTGCATTATGCCACTGGTATAAAACCAAATGCCTTATGCATGTTGGGCCTTGCATTTGTCTTCAGGTCCATGCTAGCACAGCAATAGCTTTCATTAGCAGCTGTCTTCATCTGCTGCAGCCAAACAACATGTTTACAAAACTACAATTTATAAGCCAGCCTGTGAGACTTCAGTTTAGATATTATTTTTGTGAAAATGTACAGATATAATGCTGGGAATGTTCCACCAGGAAAGAAGCACTGGTTAAAGCTCAAAAACAAACAGCCAGAGAGGCATCGGCATTATAGTCCTACTAGTTAGAGAAGGTACACTGTCCTTGCTGAACCTCCTGAATCCATGGCCTCAGAAGATCTCATTCTCTGGTCTTCGCATGTTATCTGGGGCATACCTGGTCACCTTTCACTAGGCATAGAGACTTGTGAGCAGAAATAGACATATAACCTAGGAGTTCCCTACTCACAAGACTGGGTCTGTAAGGACTACGGGAGACATATTCAATCCATACATACAGTTTTCTGTCATCAGACAGCAAAACATTGCCAAACATCAACTTCTTTTATAGGTATGGCACATAATATCCTGCATCTCTTGCCAGCAGCATATTTTTGACCCTTCTCCTCTATATGATTCTTGTATCTGCACAGAAAACTTTATGTGGCTCATCCTACTCATAAAGCATTTCAAAATGTTTTAAATCAAAAGAAATCTCATATATAGACCAATGAAACAGAGAGTTCTGTCTCCAGTACTAACAGAAATGATATAGTCAAATTCTAGAAAGTTTTGGAGGGAAAGTTGTGCTTCTTGGTTTTGTGTGACCAAGGTTACATCTTTCCAAAAAGTATAGAAAAGAGTGCCATGAAAAATTTAATTAAAGATGCAGAAGTGGTACAATGTTGGACAGATAATCTTTGCATAAGCATATTTAAATAGAACAAGCAGAGAGTCAGGATCAAAAAGAATACGTGTCAATGATCCTTCCCACCTGACTTTGTGCCTGAACTCTTCTGAAGACTGTTTCTTGAATCAAAAAGTTTAAAAAAAGGAAGGAAGATTAACAGACTTGTCAAGCCCTATGCTTTATACATCAGCTTTGTTCTTTCAGTCACAATATTATATTCCTTTACCTCAAACCTGTGTAATGCAGCACCAGCTTCTTATACAAGAAGGAAATCCCAGCTGGAAAACAGTGTCAGTAAACATTGTCTTTAGCTTTGAAGGTAGATATGAAGACCATGTGATGCTGAAAATTAACTGACCTCTGTTTTCCTGTCTGCTATGCTGGTGATGGTTTGCCTATTTAGTAAATAACATTTATGATGCATATTGATTACACAACTGGAAATATGCTACTGCTTTTTTTTTATACACAAGACATATAGGAGTGTGTTCCCTCCTCTCTTTCTCCCTTCCACTGTTCTTCACAGAGGCTATAGCTCAGCTCTATCTGTATAGACACGTGAGTAGCAAGCCAGTGGAAAAAAGGACATGCAGAAATATGGTGGAGTACAACACCTCCAGCAGTGCAATAATATGCAGCTAAAGCCAATTCAGTACATTCCTATGTTGGGTTCTCCTTTTATCTGAGCACTTCTTGCTAGTTATACGCCGATTGTGAGTGATGCTAACAAAAAAAAGCAAACCAAACAACAAAACCTGCAAAAGTTCAACAGTAATGAGTGCTAAAATACGCATAGGTCAACCTCCAGTTCAACAGCTCCATCAGGGAATCATCTATGCAGACAAAACCAGGTAGCAAATGCAAATTCCAGGTACAAACTGTCTCAAGTAGTTTGAAGTGATAACAAGACACAAAGATATGTGTCCGTTTTGTCCTGGTATCAGGTACAGCCCTTCTGTCAGCCAGGCCCACTCACTTATCTATCCAAAATTTTCTTTTCTGATCTTTTTGGCCTTGTTTCCAGCTAGAACATCTTTACTGACACAAAGATGTGACAGAGACATGCAGGTGAAGGTGAAGGGGGCCCCACAATTAGATGAGCCAAAACTGGTTACATAATCACTGCTTTAATGCTAATACCTTGGTTGGTTAGAAAGAATGTAGGCCTTATTTTCAAAAGAAGACAGCAACCTGGAATGCAGAGACAATGGAAAGAACTAAATGCCTACTGGCTGCTTACGAATTCCGATTACAGTGTACAATAACCTATGGGGATAAAAGAAATATATAATTACGCATTTGGCAGTAATGACACCATCAATGGAATGTTACATGCCATTTTGTCATCTTCACTTCATAAAGGATATTAAAATCCGTAGAAGTTCCAGGAAAAAAAAAAAAAAGCGTAATTTAAGGTGTGAAAATATACACTATGACGGAAAGTGTAGCAAGTTCAGTTCATTATGAATGTAAAAATTACCAGATCCCTGTCAGGGGCACATGGGAAAATACTCAGTCCCATTACTTTGTTGAACTAACAGAACAATTTTAATTGTTTTACATAGATATGCCTGAGTGCAGCCAGTATACCTCTCTCCAGGAGACAAGGACACCATTCATTAGCAGTGTTAAAAATTAAGATTTATCCAGTATTTGCAGAGAAGCTGGTTATTAAAAGTCTATCAAGCCAATGACCTGACAGTCTTGCATGCATGCTGGTATGTGCACAGTAAATGAAGGCAATTGTGGAGCAAGATTTGATGCCACAATCACTGAAGGTGCTACAACTGAAGAAAGAGAAGAGAATGAGACATTATTAACAATTTGTGCACTGGCTTGCTGCAAACAATAACATTAAAAGCCATGAACATGAATTGCAAGCATCATCATTGTGTTAAAACACGGCAATATTACTAGTAGAGTGCTTGCAAGCCTTGACCAAGATTGAGATTTTGTGGCGCCTGGCATTGTTGTGCCAGAAGAATGAACTGCAACTGCCCTCAGCAACCAACAAAGACTGATGGATTATTTTCTGACAGTTAATAAAGTATATGTCACACTAGCGTCTGGCTCTATACTCCAAAGCAAAACCCTCAGTGTGCTTACACTCCTTCTTTAGTCATGTTTTATTAGCCCTGTTGGTTTTGCTGTTTATTTTCCATCTTCTCTGTACTGCTCCTAGATCACACCACCAGTACAGGCACCACCCACCAGAAGATGGCATCATTAAACGTTAATATTGCTGACTTTTAATTTTGCAGTCAGATACTCGTGTAAGACTGAATATAGCACTAATGAATGACTTCTTGAGCATCACACTACTAACAAAACTTAATGTACTCAAAGAAAACCACAGCAAGTATTTGAGTGCCAGGTGTCAGGTTTTTTAAAGTAATTTTCAAAAGGCGAAGCTGCTGTTACCTGTTACTTTGGCTACAAACCATATATCTCTGTTTGTACTAAAGGTGAGCATACTGTTGACACTCAGCAAAGGCAGTTCTTACATTTATTGTAGAATCAATCAGAGACAGTTTTTCCTAGGCAACTAAGAGAAATAAAATCTTAGGCTGCTAAAAGGACCATACAATTACATAAACACTATCACAACACTAAAGTTATGGGCGATAGTACATTATTTTTTCAAGTGGTTTTCATATCACCATTCCGCTTGTGTTACATCGAACTTCCAGCCAGTGAATAAGCGTGATCCTAGCTACCGTAGGATGAGGAGTGATTCTTGTATTACTGTGTGAAGACTTACTGAAAGTGAAATAATTACCTTTAATCTCACTGTTCTATCAAAGAGACCAAGGAACCCACTTGCTGGGTTAAGTGTGTCAGAAAGACAAATTATACCAGCCTTGTGTGTAGGGATTCTGAGGTGCTGAATACTAATTTTAAAGGAGTTTTATCAGATCGCCAGATGAAAAGAAGTAACAGAGACTTGTTACTTTTCAAGAGTATATGCTTTTCCTGGCTGCTGGCAATTACAGTTTGACAGCGTGCCAAGATACACATATAAAATAGACTTGAAAATATTTGATTTCAGAAATCACTACTTCATACCAATGTTCAAATCTTGAAGCATTTTACAGAGTGGAGGTAGGAAATAGACTATTGTATTTTGATGATATCACTCAGGGACACCATAAATAAGTACATGATGGTAGGTTAATTAAAGCACTTCACAGAACTCAGGCGTATAGATTGATGCTAAAGAGGAAAACGTGTCAGTGCATGAAATAACATTCCCAAGAGATAAATTAGTTATCTGCTGCATTTATTGTTTTTCCTTAACAGTCTCATACACTGACCTTGATTATTCTGCATATGTGATTATCTTAGCTACAATAAAAATATTTCTTCAATAATTCAAAATACATTGAAACTGGTACTATGGTATATGCTGCCTGTTCTCCTTTACAGTATAATTCTTCTCCTGAATACTGATGAGAACTGCTGCCAGGCAAACTAAAGGGTGCTTTAATCTTAAGAAAAAACTGTGGGTAAACAGCTCTGCCTGTGGTTCTCAGGAGTTAAGAATAAAATGAGACTGGTACTTTAATATACTAGTGTACCCCAAATCACAGAAGCATTAAGGTCTGGAAAGATTGTATGCTGCTTTGGACAGTGAAATACCTTCTTTTAATGACTTGAACTAAAAACTACGCTGGATGCCCATTTTCCAAATTCATACAAAATCCGTGCAGGTACAGCTAGACTAACTCCACCTCTGTGCTGCCATTAAGCAAAAGGCACTGGAAAGCCACAGGTATGTATCTCTTTTACCAAGAGTCTTCCGTCTATTGATGTAATACTGTCTCATTACCTTTTTGTTCCCTCCCTGCCAAAATCTGCCCGCAACCCATATACATACTGCAAGTTATACCCCTTTATTTCCAAACAGCATAGTCAACACATCTTCACTTTTAAAATATAAAAATGTTTTCTGCCCAAAACACTTCTAGCTTTCATATGGAGCAGACAAGCACTCATGGATCTGTGGAGCATCGTCTCCCACAGATCCAACCCTTTACTACAGCTTAAACTCAAAAGATCTGAAATATGATTTCTGCCCCTTCCATAATGAAAAGGCACCAAGAAGAGTCAAGGGAGCTGAGTTTCATGAACAGCATGAAGAAAAGGTAGGAAGAGATCAGTTGTGACAGCCAGTTGATCAAACAAGAAATTTGAGTAACTTTTCTTCTAAGAACAGGGCTAAGGAGCAGTCTAGGAAAGAAGAAATGCAGGAGTAGTAACATACTTCAAAGCCTGGTAAATGCTACTTCCCACCCTTAATCTCACTAACAGAAACATAACATAACAGGAAAGGATTTTTCAGCTATGGCTGATAATTGCAACAGACGATTTTACAGATAGTGGGTAGGGTTTTATTTTGATTGAACACTCTGTGCTTCACCCTAGACTAGCTTACAGGTCACCTTTTTATTCTCCACCAGCACTTGTGATTCAGACAGGAAGAACAGCCATGAATCTATGACTAGTAAAGTTTTTCAACGACTTTTGCAATTACCTGGTTAAAAAAGAAACCCAAATTTCTCCAGCGTAACTGGTTGTACAGCTACCACAAGCCTGGAAATTAATTCCAGAAGATGGGTCTGGAAAGGAGGAACCAATTTTCTCACAGTACATGATGAACTAACTCCTGGAACATCCCGTCCTTTTGGTTAGTGAAGTTCAAAAATGCTGAGATGTATAAAAAACACATGGCAATATTTCACAAGGCAGATGTGAACTCGCAGGGTATAGGACATGTATGACTTGAAGAAGGAATCATTAGTTTTGCACATTTCATATAACTTTCCATGTTTTGCTTTAGTCCATGCAGTCACCTGGTGCAGCTACTTGGAGGAACAGCTCAAGGACCCATCATCACATAGCTGTTAATAGATAACTTCGGCACCATCTAATGGGGAAACTATGACAGAAAAGGAAGAACTAGTCATACAAGAGCAGTCACTTTCCAAGAGCACAAAAGCAGCTCACCAGTGTGAAAGAAAGGTACCTCCAGCCGAATTCCCCCAAAAGACTCAATGCTCTTGAAAATAAGGAGGAAAAATAAGGGTCAACTCCCTTAAAGTCTTCAAAAATTAATTTAGAAGTAGTGTCAGGACCACTGGAAGACACCTGCAAAGGATGAACGACAACAAGGTTTATTTTTGTGATGAGGATCACACATGTCTCTCAACTGCCTACAGAAGATCATGAACATGAAGTCAAATGGGGGAGTTACAAGGGATTCAGGCTGCATTCTCAGTGCTGGCAGCCTTCTTGCCAGGATCAGAGGAACCACCAGTACTGATTTCATGGGGCTTATATTATATTGAAGGAGGTTACTATTTCAGGCCTATTTCTTTTATAGGGCTACTGTTTTCCATAGTTAACACTGGCACGTAAGAAGGAGTTTTTTCACTCTCTGCATCAACTGTCTCTTTTGTCCATGTGATTTTTCTTTTTCAGAGGTGCTAAAGCACTCATGACTCGTCAAAGTGTGTTCTGGCAGCCAGCCCCAAGGTCCAAGAATATCTACATGAGTTGTGTCTCAATTTGAAAACAGAGTAGATGGTGTGGTAGATGTGTGTGTATATGTACAACATAATAGCAACAACTATTGAGCAGTTGGTCTTTAGAGACGACTAGAGAGAGGGGAGAAAAAAAGAAAGACTTGCTCTGAACATGAAGCAGAGCAGGAAACATCTTTGCTGAGAGGTAAAGCCCAGCGGGTACTGTGTTGTCGTGATCAGAAATGACAAGGACATAACAATGACAAGAACAGTCTTCCCTTCAAGACAAACAATTTCTAAACATAGATGAAAAGCAAAAAGTATATTGCCTCCTGCTGCTTCTATATCTTGTTTCAGACATAAATGATCTTTCTCCTTGAAGTTTACAATTTTGCTGCTTCATTTAATGAAGTTATTAATTAATCTGCAAGCCTGAGAGAAGATTGTCCTTACCCTCCATTATCAGCTGGAACCATAGAATAATAGAAACACAGAATCATAGACTGGTTTGGGTTGTAAGACACATTTAAAAGTCACCTGGTCCAACCCCCCTGCAATGAGCAGGGACATCTTCAACTAGGTCAGGATGCTCAGAGCCCCATCCAGTCTGCCTTTGGATGTTTCCAGGGATGGGGCACGTACCACCCGTCTGGGAAATCTGTCTCAGTACTTTGCCACCCTCATCATAAAAGTTTTCTTCCTTGTATCTAGTCTGAATCTATGTTCTGTTAGATTAAAAACCCTTGTCCTATAGCCACAGGCCCTACTAAAAATTCTGCCCCCATATTTCATATAAGCTCCCTTTAAGTACATAAAGGCCACAATAAGGTCTCCCTGGAACCTTCTCCTCTCCAGGGTAAACAACTCCAGCTCTCTCAGCTTATCTTTGTAGGTGAGGTTTTCCACCCTCTGGTCATTTTTGGTGGCCCACTTCTGGACCTGATCCAACAGGTCTTTCTAGTATAAGGTCTTTCTAGTATAAGGACTCCAGAGCTGGACAAACCATTCCTGGTGAGGCCTCAGCAGAGCAGAGCAGGGGGGCAGAATCATCTTGTCTGACCTGCTGTCCACAACCCTTTTGATGCAGCCCAGGATAAAGTTGGCCTTCTGGGCCGCAAGCACACATTGCCAGTTTTTCATTCACCAGTAAGTCCAAGTCCTTCTCCTCAGGGCTCCTCTCAACCCTTATATTATATCAATATCTCAATCAGGTATTGATAGCAGGGGTTGCCCCAGCCAAGCTACAGGACCCTGCACGTGGCCTTGCAGAACTTTATGAGGTTCACAGAGGCTCACTTCTCAAGCCCTATAGATGGCATCCTATGCCTCAGGTGTGTCAACTGCACCATTCAGCTTGCTGTCATCTGCAATTATGCTAAGGGTACACTTGATCCCACTGTCTCATTGATGAAGATATTGAACAGTACTGGTCTCAATACCAGCCCCTGAGGGACACCACTCACCAATGATCTCCATCCAGATATTGAGCGATTGACCAGTACTCTCTGGTTGTGACCATCCAGCCAATTCCTTATCCACTGAACAGTTCACCCACCAAATCCATGCCCCTCCAATATAAAGAGAGGGATTTTGCAGGGGACTGTGTAAAAGACCTTACAGAAATCCAGAAAGATGACATCCATAGCTCTTCCCATGCCTACTGATGCTGTCATTCCTTCATAGAAGGCCACTAAGTTGGACTTGCTCCAGGTGAAGATGTGCTGGCTGTCTCAGATCACCTTACTGTCTTCCACATGCCTTACCATAGTTTCTATGAGGATCTGCTCCATGATCTCTCCAGGCACAGAGCTGAGGCTGAACGGTCAGTAGTTCCCATGGTTTGTCTTTCTACCCTTTCTAAAAACGGGTGTAGTGTTTCCCTTTTCCAGTCATCAGGGACTTCACGTGACTGCCATGACTTTTCAAATATCATGAAGAGTGGCTTGGCAGCCTCAGGACCCCAGGATGGATCTCATTGTGTATGTTCAGGTTCCTCAGGTTGTCATGAACCTGATCTTTTCTTACAGTGGGAGGGACTTTGCGCCCAAGTCCCTGCATTATGGTCCATCCACTCAAGAAATGTGGGAAGAGAAGCCAGTGAAGACTGAGACAAAAAGTTGTGAAGTACCTCAGCCTTTTCCTCCTCCATTGTTACCGGTTTGCCAGTTGTGTTCATCAGGGATGGGATACATCCAGATTTTTATCTCAATTAATAAACAGCAGATTGGTCTCTTCTGTCAAATGTATTCTTGGCCCACATCCCTGTGGCTTTCTGAAGCCCATATCTGAACTGTGTTCTTCATCCTTCAACACTTTATCTCTACTATGCAGGTGGCAAGGTGATCGGCTACAGAGTTGCATCACAAGAGGGAAACAAACACAGGCTGGGAGCAGTGACGCCACCCATGTCTTTCCACTAACACTCTCCTGTTCCACAGTGAATAGGAAGGGAGATAAGATGAAAAACCGGGGAGCAGAGCTCAAACAAGTACAGAGATGGGCTTTGAGAACACCCACACACAGTGATATGGTTTTGAAGAATTTCCTGAAGCCTACTCAAGCTCACAAAATTTCCTGCAAAGAGAGATTTTAAATTCCTGCTGAGATAAGATTATTTTCTGGATAATTCAACTCCAGAACAACTTTAGCATAGGTCAGACTTACACGGAAGAACTTTTGATTTCAAATTGAATATATGGGATAATACAGTTTGTGAAGGTTCTTTTTATTCTTGCTAGGCATATAATGTTTTCTTAGATGAATTTGATTGATACGTTTAACATATTAAGCATTTTAAAATTATGTCATGTCTACACAACAGGCAAGCAAAGAATTTATTCTACTTCAGTTCAGAAAAATGTTCTTGCAACATATCATTTCCTTTTTTCATTCCATTTGAAGTTACTGTGGTCTTCTAACAACTATGGACAAAAGTTTCAACTCTTAGTATTAGGCATTTAAATACATACTTAGGAAGTGGTCTAAGTGGTCTAATTTGCCATAGCACTCACACTTAACACTCTATCACCTATGCTAATTTGCATTACCTATATGCACTAATGAAAAAGAAAAGGAACAGAAAAATATTTCTGTTTTCTTTAATCTATCCTTCAAGTTTGACTGTTTCACAGCTGACAGATTTTTGTCTACAAACTATTCACAGAGCAGGTCTTGCAACCAAATGAGCAGAGCTTTTGCAGTGCTTGGGATGCCAATGTCCACTACTATGTAATGGCCCAGGCCACTCCCTGCTCTCTCGTAAATATGTGATCTTAATCTGCCATGACTTGAATTTTACTTAACACATACTTGGTACTTTGTAATCTTGCTAGCAATCTTTGCTCACTGAGGATTGTTTTAGTCAGAGACTTTTATAATAGCAGCTTTTAAGAGCTAAGAGTCAGTTTGGGTCTCAATGTTTACGAGAAACATGTTGGTGACAACCTTTCACATCCTACATTACTTTTCATTACTGGATTGAATGCAAGAGTTAAAATCAGATTTATTTCCAGGAAGCACACATGAGAGGTGAAATAGGCCCTCAGATCTTACATTCATGTTCCCCTAAGTCTCAGGCTAGCCAGAATAAAGTCTGGGCTGTGTTTTTAATGCTAACTGATACTTAACAGGAGCCAAGAGGCAGCAAAACACAGTCTGCTTCTCAGTTTGGTTATCTGGCTGTTGTAAGGGACTGTTGGGTAGCACAGAGGTGCCTTGAGATGTTATGCAGACATATCCCTTCCCTCTGATATGCTGGTGGAAGGAAAGTGAGTACATCTAAGTACATTTATGCTCATTACTAGGTTGAATTTTAGTTAGAACTGGGTTTCAGCTGGGGTACAGTAGCAGTAAAGCTATAGTACTCGGTGGGTATTTACGCAGAGGCTCTGACCACTGATTTATTCATGATCATGAATTTTACTTTTAAAAGCAAATAGGGATGTACAGGGACCTTAATCATCCTTCTTCTTACCTTACCTTCATCCCAAGTAAAATTGCTCAGATTCATTTAAAGATGATCTTGGAAACTGCTTGGACTTCCATAAAGAAAACAGTGTAGCATTTGCCTCAGGTGCAGAACAGTTGTAGACTTAAGTTCTGGTCAATATTAAAAGAAGATAAAAATCCATGCAATTAACATGCTGCCTTAACTCTCTACTTCCCTATCACTTTCCCTGGCACTACTCCATGGAAATTAATACCAATAGGAAAATATCTGTGGACCATCATTAATTTTCTAGCAGCAAGTCTGAAGTCTCCAACAGCTCCATTTCATCCTGTTTAACTTTATCTAACTGAAGCACCTAAAATTTGGCTAGATAGGAAGTATAATGCTATAAGAAGCAGAAGACTGCATTACCCCGCTGAGAAACTGTTCTGTTTCCATGGTTTTTATGGAGTAGAACAGCTCCAACCCCAGCTCAAACAGCATGTGCAGTTGAGCATGCTCTGCATTGACTGATTTTAACAGAAGATCAAAAACCTCTTCCCTGCATTCATTATATTGATGCCTCAGGGTGTCTAGAGCAATTGAGTTCCTAACTCCAGTGTCATATTGAGATGGAAAAACATCCAAGCTAAATTTATAGGCAAACATATCATCGACACATCATCACAGAAGCCTTTCTGGACATGTCCTTACAGAGGTCTAGTTTATTTGATGTGGACTTCAAGGTAGCTTCAAACACATGGAAATGCTGAGAGCAGGTGACACCAGCAGTCTTTTCCTTCTTTTGTAGCAGAATTCCCCCCCGCAGTGCAAGGAGCCAGGCTAATTACACTTCCATGGGAAAGCATCTGTGTATCTAGCAGATCCAGTGGGTAAAATCCAGCCTGATGCAATTAAAGCTGCTTGAAAACTTTATATTCCTGGTAAAATAGAATCACAAAAAAGCTGCAGGCAGGCAACTACAAGAGAATTACTAAAAGTTACTAATGGATCTTACATAGCTATTTTTTTTGTGATCCATGTCACAAAAGCAATATCACAACTGCAATAAACAGTAAACAACCTTTATAAATGTTTCAGATGTCATGTAAGTGGCGTCAATAAGTTCAATTCAGCTAATAAAACATGTCATCTCTATAATCTGCTGCTTTACTGACCTTGAGATTGTCTTACAAGAGGTATTAGAAAGAAAACAATTGTGTGTCTTAAGTATGGATGATGTGATGAATGTACCATCCAGAATGAACTCTGAAGAAAAATTCAGAGTAGATAACAGGTATTCTTGTGTGTAAAGTGGAAATCTAGTTCCTACTTAGTCTTAATATTTTCTCCTGTTAGTTAAATAAGTCCCTGCTGCTTTCAAAGCTCAGCCCAAGAAAGGAAGGAAAAATGGTCTTGAAAAGCTTACTGAAATTAATTTGACCCATTCATTTGCCCAGTCACAATTTTCCCTGTATACTTTAATCCAACACTCAGTGTCACACCCAGTAGGCAGGGTTAGAAACTTCTAAGCATCTTGTTTCCTCCACATGCACTTTCAAAGGTGCCAATGCAGCATAAGAAAGCTCAAACCAATGCATGTGCAGCAGGGAAACAGGGGAGCACTGGCCCTCTGCATAGACATAGGAGAGTAACTGCAGGACAGCCCATTGAGGAACCCCCTGCCTGCTGTCTTACTTTGGAACGTTAGATCCATTAAAGGCTCCAGTTTGATGGTTTTCAAAGACAAATTTTAAAAACCTCACACTGTGAATATTTACAGAGGCATCAAAACCATTTAACAACCAACTTTCATGGGAAGACAGACACCTAAACCGATCAGGCTCATACCTGCCATCTGAGTCATCTGCTTTGTTTTGGAATTTGTGAAGCTTTGAAAACGCTACTGAAGCTGCTGTAACCTGTGCTGCTCCTGGACAAGTGAAAGTCCAGTATTGACAGAAATCCCTCTTCACAACTTTCTGACTGTCACTGCATCAATCAAGAATGAGAAAGGTGTGAATACAAGATGCATGGTAAATAGAGAAGAAAGACACCCCAACAATATGGTACAATACCTGCTTTAAAAGCTCACTGCTCTGGATTTTATTTTCTCTAGCATCAAAGAGAAAAGAAGCATGAGATGTTTATTTAACTAACAAGTTCTTGAAGAATCACAGAATCATAGAATCACAGAATGATTTGGTTGGAAGGAACCTTAAGATCATCTAGTTCCAATCTCCATGCCATGGGCAGGGACACCTTTCACTAGATAAGGTTGCTCAAAGTCCCATCCACAACTTCTACGGACAACCTGTTCTAGTGTCTCACTGCCCTCATAGGGAAGAACTGCACCTCAATATCTAATCTAAATCTACCTTCTCTTAGTTTAAAACCATTCCTCTTCTCCTATCACTACTTGCTCTTAGAAAAAGTCCCTCTCCAGCTTTCTTGTAGGTCCCCTTAGGTATTGGAGTTGCTGCAAGGTCTCGTATACATTTTGAACGATGTCTTCTTCTTTCACATCCTTCTTTTTAGCATCACGTCTAATACACACAGTGTGAAGGGGCCAAAAAGACAAAACACAAGCAAAACATATCAGGATTACTTGTGTAAGTGTAAGAGCTGATTGCTACTTTTTATTTCCAACTCTCCTAACAGCAGCACACAGGCAGAACACAGGGGCTTAATTGCCACAGAGAAGTAACATTTCAGCCCCTCCAAGGGTTTACACTTTGCCAGTCATTTTACAGATTCTTCTGTTGTCCCTACTGATGACATTAAGCATGTGTTTGCAAGAACTTTTGCAAACTACAGATGAATGCTGTCATACAAGCAGGTTATGGTAAGGAGCTCTGAGATTTGCTTATGAAGTAAACAAACAGCTTAAATAATTTTCACTATCTAAAAGCTTACTTGATATCTGCCCTGCTTGTGAGGGAAAACTATGTCTTTCCAGTTACTTGTCATTTAACTGTTTCTTCAGATATGGGTAGCCCAGCAGAGTACTATTCCTGCCAGGATTTCTAGATGCTGGTCATCAATTTATTGTCACATAAGATGCTACCATGAATTATGGAAATTGCAAATTCAGTCAGCATGTATCATGCAAGATGCATCTAATCTACTGGAGAGAGCATGTGCAACATCTATCACATTTTGGTTGTGCTTTATAGAGGGCATCTTATCTGCACAAATGCAGAAATACCAGTGCACCAGAAATTAATATTCTGGCCTGGAGGCCTTATGAAGCCTGAACACTGAAGTGCCCTACTGAAATTAGGTGTTTGCAAATGTCTAGGGTAGGTATTGCCTACGTTGTAACATCAAAAAACAAAACTCTGATTTATCGTAAATTTATCTAGATGTGTTTAGGGAGAAAGGGAAGTTACTCAAGCTCTGAGTCTAATGGCAAGGAAGCAGAAACACTGTTCTGCAACACCATGGTGGTTAGCACTGCTGTATCAAGCTTGGGCACCAACTTATTTTTGTAATACTGAATTATTTTAATATTCATCCAGCAGATTTCATTTGCTTGTGATTTTCAAAGTCAGAGAGAGTTTGACCTGATGTCTCAAAAATAAAGCAATCCACTTTACATATGATCCTTTTTTTTTTCACTGCATCTAGGATCAAAAGCTCTGAGACCAGGTTACCATTGTTATTACTGTATGTGTAGAGGGAAGAGTTGATTTTTTGTGATTTCATATGTTATGAGATGGAAAAACATGTTGAAGAAAGTTAACAGCATTTTTAAGAGTTAAACAAACTGACCACTATTTGGAAAGAGTCAAAATTTTCCTTTATAGGGAAAGGCTGCAGCTGTTAGATTTTGCTCAGGGATTTCTCCTGTAAAGTTGACTGCAGAAAAAATAAATACTGAAATATGAACTAGAGAAAGCAGCCATTATACAGATGCTGCTTTTGCTACTTAAGGTCTGAAAAATTACAACAAAGGAAGGTTAAAATTATCAGTAATGGTATAAATACTACTTAAGCCAGCAGTCACATATGGTGTATTAGCAGTTTAGATGGATTTAATGAAAACTGAGATCAATGCATACATCTTTCATCAATCAAACCTACAAAATATTTTCCTCATAAAATCAAATGTAATGATGTAACTGCTCATCTGTAATAGAGTTATAACAACTCCAAATGGTAAAACTGGTGCTGGCGTAGTGCATTTTGTCATCTAATGCTAACCAAACAGACAATTCCTATGACAATTGCCTTGAAGAGAACAGAATGTGTTCTAGGTTATAATCAAGCGCACATCCTTAGATTAACAGCTCCAAAGCACTGCATACTTCTGTAAGTCACCCTGTAATGCAAAACCAAGTGTGATTTGTCACACCATTTCAGCCTCCATTTCAGCTAAGATAGCAGTGTGGAATTTTTCAAATTTCACATGTTAAATATTAAAATGGATAATACTAACACGTATTTTAAAGAAAATTCTCAGCACTCACCAAGTCATGCTCTCTGAGGTATCTGCCAGTGTGGGAGGGATGCATGCTGTCAAGGGGACCTGTGTTTCATGGTCATCTCAGGCAGGGGGCTGCAAAGTTCATTAAATGATCTTATCTTGCTGCTGGTTCTGTTCAAAATAGCCTTGATATGATGAAGGACTTACGTTACCCCCACTTCAAATAAAAAGTACCGAGGGATGCATTTCATTACTGCCCTGTGACACTGCAGAAGCCAGGGCTGCAGTGGTCATATTCCTCATTTGTTTGTGTCACACAGAGGATTTATTTGCAGGAAGAGTTCAACTGCAAAGGTAAGCAAGTATTTGGGGGTTTGTAGCAAGTTTTTCGTAGTAGTGTCAACAAGAAATACATTTGTTCACTAACTTTAATACTGACTAAAGTCTACTCTAGGAAAGATGAGATTGTAAGGAAAATACCAGTGACAAATGCCCAGTTTAGCAGCATTCTAAGGAAGCTGAGTAGCATTGATACGGAAAAAATATTTACGGGCAATTTCCATGCCACAACCCTGGATAAAACAGCAGGATATGTGGCTGCATATTCTTAACTGATAGGTTAAGCAGTAGCCAAGGTTACACACACACTCGTCTAGCAAGCATTCTTTACCAGCTATCTGCTGCCAAGAGGCTTTTTAATTTGATGGTAGACACCTTCACATGAATCAGGATTAGTTTCTTTTGCGTGTTTTGTCAGAACTGGATGATCTAATGAAGAAATGAGCCCTTTGCAGGATTTATCTTCTTTGATCCTACACCATCGGGTCCTTTTGTACTCAAACATCAAACAAAACAAAACAAAATATGCTGAAGATTCTAGACTAATTTATGCTATATACTTGATCTTATGAATTCAGCAGTTCATAGGATCAGGCTTCAAATGTATCTGGCAATGGAGAAAATCTAGTGATCAGAAACAGTATTTGATCACACGAGATAGGCAGCTGTTTTAAACATGCCTTAGATGTTGAAATTAAAAGCAAAAAAAGTTTGAGAGATCTACAGAAAGCTCAGGAAAGGTATTTGGACATTTTGTATTAGATGATGCTTATGAATGCTTGATTCCTTGATGCTCTCCTCTGTTCAAGTACCACCACAGTCCTGTTTGTGTGCGCTGGTGGCAGGATGTGTGGGAATGCAGGCAGTCACCACAGAGAGACAGGAGAGGCAGTGGGAGAAGCTGAGGAACAGAGGGGAGCTGAAAAGATCCTCCAGGAAAAGGCTGGTGATATCAGCATGAGCAGTAGGGGAGAAAAGCAGCCCCAGCAAGAAATGGAGAGAGAATTTACAGAGGGAGTAACAGACCTGGGGAAATCAGCTGGGAAAATGTTTGAAAGTGGAGGTGTCAGTCAGCCAGGTTAATCCAGAGGGCTGGCATAGGAGGTGAATAGGGCAGGAGGAGAAGCTCAGCAGACACAAAGGCCAAGAAGGAAAAACTGAAGTGACCTCCTGTGGAAGCCCTTGGCTGTGGGCTAAGGAAAAAGTCTCACTGAGAACTGCAGCGTGACAGAAAGCAAGAAGCTAAATAAACAAACAGGCACAAGAGCAGAACTAGGATAATAACAATTGAAAGGATGACCTGGAGGGAAATGAAACTGTTGATTCCTCAAGTGTTTTGCCAAAAGGCTTTAGGAATTTTAACTCTCAGCCAGAGGACTGCTGAGCACTTTGGTACAGAAAATCAAGGCAAAGGATCAGCTCCCTCCAGTTTGATAATTCAGTTTTAGTGGAGTCTGGTAGCCAGGGAAGACTGAAAGCAGATAAAGAGAACTGAAGCCTAACAGCTGAGGATGACAGAAGAAAACACCTGGAGTGTGTGGTGTTCAAAGTCATTGATATTGCCACTGTAGCAGTATGAGATTCAAAAACTACATAGCTGCCACAACCCTTGCCTTAGTATGTGTCTTCGTCAAAAAGGAACGATATAATAGAATCATGGAATAATGGTTTGGGTTGAAAGGCACATTAAATCCAACCTGGCTTTTTCATATGAGAAAAGGTCCAAATTTTGTAATAGCTCAAAGCATTTTAAGAATAGGTATTCTCCAGATCAGAAAAATGGACTCAAACCTATCAGCTTTTCACAGAAAAGCAATAATGAACTCGAAATAAGAAAAAGGTAAATGGTTGAATAGAGACTGCTACATAGCGCCTGAGTGCAAACATTTTAGCTTGCATGTTAGAACTGATTAGCTAAATGCATACCTGTAACTCATGCACACAGGTAACTCCTACTAGTATTGCTCAGTCACATGTCAGTATGGTTGGCATTTTCATACACATAAAATTCCCAGTGCATGGAAAAATCCAATTAATTTGACTGGAGTTTGTGCCCAGATAACAGCTTCTTGATTAAGAATACATGAGGCTCCGGCTGTTCATGAGATATACAGCACTATGCAACTGCCACACAAACAGAAGCGTACAGGAGATTCAATTAAAATGCTTTCTTTTGCCCGCAGAGAGTTTTACTTAGGGTCTAAAGACCTAAGTTAGATTTGAAACAGGTATGCTTCCCCAGCCAGGATCTCAAAGCAAACCTCATTAAGCCATTTGAGATATGAATTGCTGCTACCTGCAGAAGCAGAAGATAAATTATGTATTCAAGATACAAGCAAAGAGATGGAAATCAAGGTTGCGATTACTAGTTTAGAAAATTTTAGAAAATTGGACTATTTTCTAAAATCAAAGCAGATTTCTCATTGTTTTAAAGTCAAGCATCAACATTAGCATAAATAGCTTACTTTCCCATACATCATGCAATTTTTTATTAGTAAAATGCACTTATGTAATAAGCACAGTATCCAAGCAAGGCCCATGAAAATGTAGATGAATAAAATACTGCATTATTTCTACGAAAATGCATAACACCCTGAAAACTCTGACTTTTTGTGCTATGCAAGAAGCATAAGAAGGCGGAAAAAATAGATTTTCTGATGCATATAAGCGCTCTGTAAATTTTAAAAACTATTTAAAATAATAATTTGTGTTCTACTACAGGAAAAAAAGCCCTACACTTCTCTTTACATACCAGTTTGTATCTAAGAAGCTTGTGACTTCTAATTCTCTACACGGAACATTATGTTTCTTGTCATGGTAATGGTTTTTCATACAACCAGTGAGTTCCAGCCTCAAACTATTGATTTTTTTTACTTACAAAAAAGTCAAGATGTCACATCGGATTGATCTTACATTCCTCTTATGTTCTACAAACATAATTTTTCCAGAGATTCAGATAACAGTGCTAGTGTCACTGCTCCCCTACCTTTCTAAGACATCTTTTTACAAACTGAGTATAAATAACAAAATTATTAAATCTAAAAATAAATAATCATCTTCATCTTATGTAGGATAAAGCCTTCCTAGAATTTACTCAGTTATTCTTTTCATTTGAGCAGCTACATTTGTTCGCCAGCTTGCAAACAGGACTCTGTCAAAGATGATTACCAGAAAGAGTCTCACATTATTGTTGTCTTGAAGGACTGTCACTAGAGACTTAAATAAACCTTCATTTAGTCCTAGCTGTTGCAGTGTATTTTAAGTCAGACCTAACTGCAAGATCTATAAAAGCGTCATTACAATAGCCTAAATGATTTAACAATGTATTTTTGCTAAATTATTGTATCATACATAGAGATTATTTGTTAAGACTTCTTTGGAGGCTGCTTTCATTAAGTCTTCTCCACTTTTCTCTTTCCATATTATGAGATGTCCCTTTTGTTAACTACACTGAATGAGGTTTTCAGGCATGAAAATAATGTCTACCCAGGTGATAACTGCTGGTGGAAAGCCACAATGCCAGCATACGTCCCGTAAACCTCTGAAAAAAAAATGTAGTAGGACGGAAAAATAAAGAGTTTCTGTCGCTGAGGTTTTAGCACGAAAAGTCTATCTTAGGACAAGTGAAACACTGATAGATTAGGTTCGATATCTCTGATTTCTTACACAACCCTGAAGGCTTATGGCAACAGTTTTGAAATGGATGGCAGAACAGAAGTGAATTTAAACACCTAGGCACACAATGCATAAAGGCAAAGCAAATTAGGTGGGTTATTTTGGCAGAGTTATCATGCAGTTCCGACAGTCAGCACATGAGAAGACTCAAATAGACAGATTGAAATAAAAGGTAATTTAGGATAGGATGATTTTACAGCTCAGAAAAACAAATGCTGACACATTGACACACATGTTCATAAAGGATGTACAAGGATCTATTAAATAATGATGCAGAAATTCTTAGTTAAGTTGCTTTGGTACATATTTGACAGTTCTCCAGTATTAGGGGAAAAGAAAATGAAGATTAAGGTTCAAGTGAGAGAAAATTCAACACCCATGGATCCATACATTAACACAAAATAAAAGGATTGGACAATGTTCTTGGTATGCCTGAGCAAGCACATAAAAATGAAATTTCACAGATAATAGAGAAAAGTACTAATTCCTGCTCCCCTATCCAAAAAACCTACCTAAACCTGTAATGTGTAGACTATACATACTTAGTAATCTCAACAGTGTTCTAACATCCAACACCAGATGTGACGTGTATAACCATGAAAACTAATTCAGAACTTCTCTTTCACTGTGTTTAAAGCTTTTTATTTTGGATTTTTTTGCTGTGGGGAGAGGTATTGGAGAGGCACATCTATTCTATACTTTTTAGCCAGCAACAAAAATATATGCAGTCAAACCAGGAGGCAAAGTATTTAAAACTAGTAAAGGATAGGTGTACCATGAAAACATGCACCCAGACTCAGTTATACCTCATGGCAATGAGTTCCACAGCTTTGCCTTATTCAAGAGAGATATTCACCTTCATATATATAGAAAAGATACATCCATAGTATATTAAACAGGAATTCATAATCATTCAGAAGGAGTAAGTTATTATGCTTTGGGATTACTTCTGATTGAAGAAACCAGGAAATATTATTTCCTGGCAGTTTATTTTGGAGCCTCAGAAATATCTGGGTATTTTGCTTGCTGCTCTTCAGAAATAGTATTATTCTTAGAGATTAGCCCTTGGAGTGGAAAGTCCACTAGATGGCTAAAACTTAGGTGATTAAAAACCACCTAGATGGCTGTTACTGTGTATTTTTCATATATTTCTAGATCACTCCTGTTACACAAAAATTAAAAAAGGGTAGTAACTTCTACCTGGGAGAAGAAATTTGGGTTGATATTAATATATATTTGATATTTATAGAATGCATCTATTTTATAGAAACACATATTCTTATTAAGAAAACTTGCCAAGGAATTGTTTATCCCCTAACACAGCTGGAGGTGTTCATCCGTACTTGCAATTCACATTACGACTGATGCAAACACTTATACATCTGCCTATAATTTGCTCAGAACTCAGGCTCAGATACTGTGCTTCTCTCATTTGGAGGCCATAAAATGGTTGGAGGTTTTACAGAGAGCCACAAGAGAGTCACAGAGAAATCTCAGCAAGAAACGGACCTCTTCAAAAGGCATACCTTTGCTGTCTGTTCATAGAGTATTCATAATGTGTCTCACAGTTTTTCACAAAACAGCCAAATCTCTAAATTAAATTTTGTAAAGATTACCAATTCCCAATTTTGCTTTTCTTACAATGCCTGGCAGGGGAATGGCAGCAGTTTCTTCAAGCTCTTCCAAGCTAGCCATGAGGGGCTTGTTTACTAGGTATCTATGGCTCTGATTAAAATAAATTACAAATAATTGCCGTGAATTCAAACAATGCATGAGAGAGAGCCGTAAATACACATAAAAAAAAAAAAAAAGTTCAAGAAGATACTATAATAGCATGCTCATGCAAAACTACACAGCAATTTGGAAGGTAGCATAGATACACTCATTCTGAATTTAATGAAGTTTTGAAAGTAATTATATGATTTTCTGGTTGTAATGTAGGATACAGGGGCTTGACTGTTAGCCTATGACTGTCATTCTGAGACAGATTTCTAGGATAAAATTCACTCCAAGATTTATTTTTAGGATGACATTAAATGAAGGGGGGGGTACAGAATTGTCACAGATACACAAATGTATTCAATGAATTTGCTCTGTTTTGAAAGTTGCAGAAAAGGGAGAAATATTTAATAAGCAAATTGACTTTTGCAAATCAACATCTTATAAAATTATATGCATATTTTTATTCACAAAAAATTTCTCCATACCATAATAATGCTAAGGTAAGATAAGAACAGCAAATCACCAGGGCTTTTCTTCTTCACTGTTTTAATCTCAATCTATAATGGTCACTTTATCATATTATGGTCATTAAAACAATGAGAAAAATCCCACTAGGTCTGCAATTTTTGTATTTCCTTTTGATTTATGAGTACAGTAAAAAGTGTCTTAATCATTAAACTAAAGAATTCAACAGAACTGTCCTGCAGTGTGTGCTTAAAGGTTGCAGGCAGGTGGAAGTGAGAGATATTTGAGGTCAACTAGCAAGAATTTAAATCTCTGAAGACAGCGTATTCTCAAGTGTCATAACTAGGAATGAAAAGCTGAAATAGTGAGTCATGCCCACTGTATCCTGATGCTTCAAAGAAAACAAAGACAAAACCAAAACCAAACTGTGTGACCCCCGTGCTGTGAAAATCCAAAACAGCAAGAGTGTGCTTTAGCCGTGAAAACAGCCAAGGAACCCATAACTTGTCATATGCTTTTTCAGATTTCTCCTTTAGAGAAAATGAATAGCCAATACATACGTCATGAAGTGAGAGGATGTGAAACTAGTGACCTGAGGAACTTCTGGGAAAAGACTATTGAACAACAAACTCGGTATCTGCAGATTGAAAAAGAACGTCAGCGAAGAAGTGCTCTGACAAAGTGGGTAGTTTGTGTCCAGAATTGTTATTTCAGTTTGCTTTGTCATTCTTTTTTAGAAAAGTGATACCTATATTTAAGTCATGCAATGAAAGCTGAAAATATTTTTCTTGGATTTTTAGAAAATAAGGTATCTTCCCAAATTGACATGCTAATCCTACATGCCTAAGCTATGGCTTAGAGAATAAGAGAATAATTAACTTAACAAGAGAATAATTCACTCTTATTCCACTCTTATTCCTAAATGGATCTGAAGTGTAGAACTTTCTGAAGTTATCAGGACAAAATCTAGCAGTGCAGGTTTGTCTTGAGCATCAAGACTTATGTTCACAGCAGACCTAGCACAGATGTGTGCCAGGCTCACCTTCTTTCTCTATAGCCTTGTTTTCACAAGAACGTAGTTTGAATCCATTATCTTAATTTTGAATAAGGTAAATCCATAATAAAACACACAGTCTAAGTGTACTGACTCACCAAGGCAATTGTCATCCATAGCTGTGTTTACATCAATCATTTATGTTTACTTTAATCAGCCACAATGAGGAAGGTTGGTCCTCAGCAAGATCGGTAGTTTTACTTTACATGAAGTCTCCATAAGTTGAAGGCTCTTACAAAGATGGGTCTTTTGGTTTGAGATCATTCAATGAGTAAACATTTTTTATTTTTCAAAATCTCCCTTATACCTCCCTTTATATTGATGCTTCAAAATATAAGAGCAAGGGTGGCCTTGCATTAATAACACAGGATGAAGGAACACTGGAATTAATGCCTAGTACGTTTTATCCATTTGTAACTAACATGATCTTTGTGTCTCGACTGAGTCCTCAATTGTGAAATTCTGACTTTTCTATTTGAGGCAGCCTTTCTGTGGTACCTAAATACTACAAAAAAAAAAAAAAAAAAAAAAAAAAAAAAAAAAAAAAAAAAAAAAACGAAAAAAACCCGCCCCAAAACACACAAAATGCCACCTATCACCTAAAGCTGTGCACTATGGGTCTAACAAAAGTTTCAACACCCACAGTGTTTCCAAGCCACTCAGTGCTCAATAGCCTCTATGCAGTACTCTTTTTAAGGCGCTTCTGAGGAGGAGGTGGACTGGGGAGGTGTTGGGTGATGCTACCCAGCAGGTGGCAGCAGGCAATCTCCAGTGCAGGTCACAAGTCACTCAAGCATGCACAGGCACTTGAGAGAGGGCATGATGAAGATGAACCACAGATCTCAGGTGAGCCCTCATCGGGGTTTCAGAGCTGGTCCTGAAGTGCTATCCAGCAAAGCACTCTAAAGGGGCAGGTAAGTTTGCATGACAACTGGGAATAAGCACCAAAGCATACCACTAGTGAGAAACATGAAGAGTATAAACCTGTTCCCTGTAAAATTGTCTGGGCAAGCTAATCCATGTTTCTGTCCTTAGGCTCAGAAATGAGTGGATGGAGAGGCTGGAAAAGAGAATAAAGATGTTGAGGACCCAACCTGAAGACCCATCCAATTGAAGATATCACATTCATTACATGCTTGAGGAAAAAAGGGAATTTTTTCATAGGAAAGCATGATGGTGTGATGCAAAAGCTAAAGTCAGTTTTACTTTGTGGCTTACATGAGCTATAATTCATTAGCTGTCATTGATAGAAGTTTCATTTGTAACATGTCTGATGTTGCTTTTAAGATTATGCATCCATCCCTTCATGTGACAAACAGAGACTGAAGTACTCTGAAGTCCTCTGTATTAGTACTCTGAAGACTAATAAATCATGGTTCACTGAGCTGTAGATGCTTGGAAAAAGAATTTTGTTACACAGTTAGTGCTCAGCAGAGGCATTTCCTCTACATTTTATGTTTCTGCATAGACTAATCATAACCTTATGAACTTATTTTCTTTCAAAATTGTCTAATGAATAGTTCAGGGGTTTGGTTTGTTTTTGTTTGTTTTTAACACTGCAGAGCCCAATTCAGACTAAGAAAGAGGAGACATGCATAAACAATGGCACCATATCCCACATCACTAATGGAGACAAGCCTGGTGGGAGTTACAGATCCTAACTGCCATATAAAGTCTGTAAAGATATTAATATGTACCCTGACAAGTAGGCTGTGTGAGACACCAAAAAGAATTGCTCAATCAGTTAACCCCCCTTAGCTAACTTGAGACACTTTATCAGTAAGAACAAAACAACTCGTCCTTTTAAGGCTGCTTCTGGTACCTGACCTGGCTTGTCTAGAGCTGTACTGACAATCTGTTTCACAGAGCAGCCTGATGTATTTTCACAGGTGTCTGTCATAAGTGACAAGCACACTTTTTCCTCTAACACTTTTTTCCCCCTCCAAGAGCCACTAGATATTCCTTGACAACCAGTACCTTCAGAAACATGGCAGGCTTCCTCTCCCACATTTGTCATTAGTCAAGAATGTCTGTAGCTCCTTTCTTTCCTAATGCCTCCTTAGGAAATCTGGCATTTCCTTCAACAGTATCAAAGCATTTCAATAGGCAGGTGAAATAAAATTGCTTCATTTTTAGGGTGACTGCTTTGTTGCCACCAGAATGCTCGGGGTAATGTACTGCAAAATGAGTTGTTTAGAGCATGCTAAAAATCTCTTCACTCAGTTGCTTAAACTTTTAGTCCCTTTCTATAAGACCGTTTCACTACTTCTCTGATAATTCATATTGTTTCGGAGTAAAGAATTTGTTATTTGCAGTGGGCCCAGAAGACAACATCAGAAGGGCTTGGGGTTGTAAAATATTTAGAAAATCTGTTCTTTTTAAAGCAAGACAAAACTTTGAAATGCTATTTTTTCTTTCTTTACCCATCACCTTTTAAATCCACATTTGTATCCTTCAAGGTCAAATCAAAACTATTATGAGAATTTAAACATGTAAATAATGTTTGAGAAACCTGAGAAATCCATTAAAGTCTGAAAAAAAGAGATGACTTTGGAACATGTACTCAAAAATCAAGACACTCAGCAGCTATGTTACCAAATTTGAGAGCAGAGTTTGCCTGGCAGCTGAAAAAAGCTGCAAAATTCATATTCTTCAGTGGAGTTTTTTTCTTAAGCAATTTATAAAGTATCATCAATGGGCAATATGCAGAGTAACAATATCATTACAATATAGCTATGCTTTAATATACAGTCACCAAGTATCTACACAATATTAGGGTTAGTAAAAGTTAGACTTCTTTGAAACTGACAGTTCATAGACTTCAATTCTCCCATCACCTTCCGTGCCTTGTTTTTACTGTAGCTCTACCCAGACTCCATTGTGATTGATTTTGATACCATTTTTGGCTGAAATTAGAGTTTGAAGTAAGCCAAGGGAAACAATTTACATCCCCTCATTCATGTGAAAGTGACCGAACAAGGTGCAGAACAGAGAGAATCAGAGTTGGTATATTTTAAAAATGAAAAAGGTGCCCCTCACCTTTTGCATCTCACCTAGTTGAGATCCTTCTTTTCTCATAAGGTAAGTCAGACTGAGGAAAATCCAAGAAAAGGCAAGGAAAGACATGCCAGGAAGTGACTCCCATTTGAGTCCCTCATTGCACATCTGATCTGGTTATATAATTTAAAAATGCTTTGGAATAGGTCCCTATCAAGCTAGAACACCCCAAAATAATACCTTTAAAATTATAAAAAGCAAATTATTTTTTACAGTCTTCATCTATTCCAGCCCAAGGCCAAGAGAAGTTTGGAAAATGTATCTCCAGAATTAATCCACTTCTCTTCTGAGAACTGCAATTTCACTGTTAGTGTCTAGATGAATTGTTTCAGGCTCACGTTCCACAGAATTAGATTCAGGACTTCGGGCCATTTGATCTTTATTTTCTAAATGCTAGCAACATGTTTTCGTACAAATGCCACTACTTTTGCAGGGGTAATCTACACAGGGGTTTTGTAAGTTACCACAAAAAAAAACCAAAATAATGATAAAAAAAACCACATCCAGAGAAATAAATGTAGAGTCAATCAGCAAAAATAAAAAAGTGTAATAGCGTTAAACTTCAAATCTAAATGCCAAGAAACAATATTAATCAAAAGCTGGAGCAAACTCCAAGATGAAAAGGGTTCTGGCAGTTTGAAAACAGAAAAATATAAATCTTTAATTTACCTTGAAGGTCATAAGAGAAATTAAAAGGAGGGGGAAAAAAAAAAAAAAAGGAAACCAAACAAACACAACACAAAGGTAAACTGCAATTTCTCTGAGACTCGGAAATGAGCCCTAATGTTATAAAAATGAGCAGAGAAATCTGACGGTATGACTGGGCAATTCATCAGCTGATAACTGATAAAATCAGCTGGGTATTATAAAATCATGGTTAGAGATGACGCTGAGATGCTTTTCAGCGTATTTTTCACCAATATGCAGTTCCAGAGGAGTGCAGTATTCAGTTAAATGGGTTAAACCTAGTAACTGTAATGTTTGTAAAATAGCTTCTTGAAAAAACACTTAATTTCTCTTGATTTTTTCCATCCATATTTTCACATTTCTTTTGAGTGTAACAGCAAGAGATTTTGAGTTATGCCAATCTAATTTTATTAGCTTTGTAATTAAAATGCAGTAGATATTCTCTTATCTTCCTAGCTGTCCTTATTTTATCATTCCTTTGCTTCATCCTGACATTAAGTAGCAAGAAAATGTATGTTGCCTTCTTATTAGGAATGCCTGGTACAGAACTTTATTAAAAGGCTTGTAGCGGTGACAAAAATCAAGTGTAGTAAAGTTTTACCATCCTCTGAAGCAACTAAATAACACTCTGGACTGAAGCCCTTTTAAATGGTATTTATGGGAAGTGTGCTGTGTGTTGGCACAAGAGTGACAGATACTCCATTTTAGCTGCATTAATGATCCTTCTAGTGTATGGATAAGGGCTGACAGCTGTGAAGAATGATTCTGTCAGTAACTTAGCAGACTTCTTAGCAGTTTAGCCTGAACTGAGACAGCTTAAATACAGTTCTTTGCTCTGTAGTCCTTCCTGACCAGCGTCCTTCCCTAACCAAGGCGCTCCTTTCTGGGACCCCCAAATTAAGGACCAAACAAGCATAACTCAGCCACTGTGGCAAGGTTTTGAATTCAAACGAATGCAAGTCAGGCAGAAGACAAGTTGTCTTTCTTGTAAGATGGTAGAGACAAATCAGGGAGATATTTTAGCTGTGCCAGGCTGAAGGTCCATATCTGTGCTAAAGCAGAGTTTCTGCAGTGAAGCCTGTCCTGCAGCCTGGTGCAGGGTCACAGACTGTCTTCGTTGTGACACCCATACTGCATAAGAACTTTGTGTCCATGCACTTATGTCTCTTTGGGCTTCTGACCACATTCACTGAAGAGGAGACTGCTCTAATGGCAATTCTGAGGTGCTTGAAGTTGTCAGTGCTGAAACAAACCCACCATGCAATACAAAGTTCACCTAACATATTCTGTGTTTAATGTAGCATTAAATACAAAGGAGTTATATTGCACTACAGAAAAGCCTACAGTCAATGATACACAAGCAATATAAAAGAGAATCCCAGACGCACAAATCTCACTGTGTAAACAGGACAGAAACAGTGGAGGTGGAGTGGAAAGGCTGGCCAAAGCCAGAGGTCAAGGAAGACCCATGGTACCTGGGCCGGGTGTGAAGTCACATTCCTGTTGCTCCACAGGGATAAGGTGACCCATGTACACAGCAGGCAGTGCTCCAGCTGGAACTGAAATCCATAAACATTTTCTTATAATAAAGAGGTCTGGAAAATAAAAACATCTTGAACCTGTTCATGAAAGGTGCCATAGCTGTTGCAAAATACATTGCATGTTGAGGGAATCGCTACTCATATAACTGGAATCTCACCATAAAAGTCTGAGGAAAATTAAGAGTCAGATGCCAGTGGGATGCCAAATTCATAAAGAGAGCTGGGAGATCATTGCACCTGGAGAAGTAGCATAGATAACTTTGGGGAGGGAAGTTTTTTATTTTATAAGATGAAGAAGAGGTAATGACTTAAACTGAAAGGGTTTTGAGAAGATTCAGCTGAAGGCCTAGTGTTGATTACAGGTTTTGCTGTTCTGAACTCATCCTCTCACCTTTCCATGTTACACAGGGAGACTCTCCCAGACATCACTGCTGGTCTTAGCTCAGCCACATGCACATTAGCCATGCACATACACATGATCTGCAGCAGCAGCTCAGTGGAAGTCATGTTAGAGATAGATATGAACCTTAAGTCATGGTGGTGTGTGAGCCTTTCTATACTCAGATAAGACATTTCCCCATGTCATGTTAGAGATAGATGTGAACCCTAAGTCATGGTAGTGTGTGAGCCTTTCTATACTCAGATAAGACATTTCCCCATCCTAAAAGGTGCAGCCACCCTCTTCTTGCATAAAGAGGACTCAGTTTGGGCCAAACTGGCTTACATCCTACAAGAAGGACTGGTAAGATACTCCTGAAGTTTCAAGGTCAACGGGGAATGCTTATATCCACTACAAAGTATGTCAAAATATAGATAGCTTTTTGAATGGTATCTGAACTTACAGGATGAGAAACCCATTCTGAGAGTGGCCTTGTGGGTCAGGGAAATCCCCAGTATCAATGCAGACTGAGAGATGAATGGATTGAGAACATCCCTGCACAGGACTCAGGGATACTGCGGGATGGAAAGTCGGACAGTAGCCAGTAACATGTGTCCATAAAGCCAATCATATCCTGAGTTCCATAAAAAGGAGTATGGCCAGCAGATCAAGGGAAGTGATTCTCCCCCTCTACTCTGATCTCATGAGATCCCCACCTCAGTCTGGGGTCCCCACTACAAGAAAGACATTGATGTGTTGGAGTGGGTCCAGAGGAGGGCCACGAAAATGGTGAGAGGGTTGGAAAACTTCTCCTATGAAGAGAGGATGAGACATTTGGGGTTGTTCAGCCTGGAGAAGAGAAGGTTTCAAGGAGACCTTACTGCAGCTTTTCAGTGTATGAAGGGGGCTTATGAGAAAGATGAAGGGAGAATTTTTACCAGAGGCTGTAATGACAAAAAGCAATGGCTTTAAACTGAAAGGGGGTAGATTTAGACTGGACATGAGGAGAAAATTTTTTACAATGAGAGTGCTGAGACCCTGACACAAGTTGTCCAGAGAAGCTGTGGCTGCCCCATCCCTTGCAGTGTTCAAGGACAGGTTGGATGGGGCTTTGAGCAACCTGATCTAGTTGAAGATCTCCCTGTCTATGACAAGAGGGGTTGGAACTAGATGACCTTTAAAGGTCCCTTTCAGCCCAAACCATTCTGTAATTCTATGGTTCAGTGATTTTCTGATTCTATAATTAAAGCAAGGACAGAACAGTTCCTGCAGTAAGAAGGGAAAAATCAAACCAGAGTGTCCAAAGACATGTTCTGTCTGAAAGCCTTCAGAGAAGATAGCCGTGATACACCTAGCTCACAGCTGTTTAGGTTGATGCCTTACACTTTCATGGCACTTATCTGTTGGCAACCTGCTGTCTATAGCAGGTGGTAGCCATTTGGCAAGTTAGCCCAGCACAAGGACTGTTTATAAAGTGCTGTCACAGGATACCCTACTAACATCTCTTAACTTACTCTTCTACCAATACAGTCTACTTTTTGCTAATGTGTAAATATAACATCCTTAACCTATACTATATTTCTACAGTTCATCCTACTTTTAAAATGCATAATACTAATGTGAGCACACCAGAGCACTCCTCACAAAGAAAAAACTCCCTCCGTTCCTCATCCTCTTCTGCAACCATTTTCTTATTAGCGAGCACAATGTGCAAGATCTTGGTTGCAGCAGCTTTAAAAGCACTGAGCCTTTCCCAGAGGCTTGTTTTTATTCCCACCTCACTTCTTGCACATATTCCTTTTTACCATCTCACCATTTTTCTGAGCCAGAGGGTTCAGTGCAGCAGCCCTGGTGTCAGAGGTCACTGGTGAAGTTTACTCTGAGATTTGAGTGCTTTATATTTGTGTCCCTTTGTCCCTTCTCTGATTCTGAAAGAAGAAAGAACAAATGCACCAAGCAGTCTAATAGCAACCTGCCAGCATTCACTGTAGAAAATAGAGCTGGTTTTGAATTGTAGAACTGGTAGAGAATTTTCAGTCACTGATGTTGCCTGCTTTAAAATGCGCATACCATCTCTACTGTCTCTAAGACCAGGGAGCAGTCACCAAATGTTTAAATGTTTGGGTTTTTTTTCTCCTTATCCTAGAATGAGAGTTTAATACCAGATTCTATCCCAGAATAAATTTCTATGGACAAATAATAAAGCACTTTGAAACTAGGGGATTATAATGGAAGTGCTGACATAGCTTTACCCATAGACAGGAAAGAACAGTGCTAGTATAATTATTGAATAGAACCTATAATCTTCATGGTGTTTTAAGTCAAAAGGAAAATGAGAGGTTTTGCATAATGCTGAAAATCTGTGAGGGCTTTGATGTTGCTTTAATCCTACACTACCTAATAATTCATTTAATGCCCAAGCAATGTGAATGAAACTTCATGTGGTGTTTAAGATTATTGTAATTAGAAAGGTTAAAGCAGAAATCGACTAAAAAAAAAAATAATAATCTCTGTTTGACTTGGTTTACGTAGATTAAATGCTGTTGTAAGAATTCATGATTTAGGTTGTGTTTTAAAAGGAAAGGAAATTATTTAAAGGAAATTATCAAGTAGTGTATTGAACATTAAAAGCAAATAGAAATCAGCTCATATAATCTTTCACTTGTTTGCAAGATATTAATAGGCAATGTAGCCAAAGGCCAAATCCTGGGATAGCCTTTATACCCACATGGAGCAGCTTCAAAGCTGAGGAACAAACAAAAGCAGTGGGACTCTGTGGGTTGCTGAATGGTACCTCAAGTAGTATCTGCTACCACCGCAGAAGGAGCTCTCTAAATGGTTCCTCAGTGATTACTAGAGGTACACATGCATAGATTTGAATATTGAAATGGTACCAAAGCCCTAGGCACCCTTGTTCAGCCCTTATCATGTTGCACAACAGACATATAACAAAAGCAGCCTTATTAATAAGAACCAGGAAGTCAGAAATATCAAGGCTTTTTTCATAGCCCTTCAGGACTTAATGACCTGTGGGAGTACAGAGACCCCTTAGCCCAGCTGATGCACAGTATAAAGAGGAGCAGCTAAGCTCAAGAGAGGATCTCTGCAGCACAGCCCAGGCCCTGTACACACAGATAGCCTTCTTGTTCCATGAACTTCTCTCAGCCCACACCTCTTTTGTGTATTCCAGGATTCTTGAGGAGAGCTTTGTTCTGATCCTTAAGTTTTCTCTGCATCAAACAGAAATCTTGAAGGGCCAGGAGACAAGCCTTTTCCTGAAGATTTCTCAGCACAAGCTTACAGGGTGATCCGTCGTCTGCAACTTAACAAATAAGTGAGCAAACAAATACTAGCAGCTCATAGGCACTATAAGCTATGCACTAGCATGAGCTGTGTTCTTGCTTTTACCTTCCCCATCTTCTTTCTTCATCTGGCAAAGCTGCTGGGGAGGCTGCTTAGTGCAGCAGGTCAGAGAACCAATCCAGCCAAAATAAATAGATATAAACTTATTTTTGCTTGGATGGATTTTAGCTAGATCTACTCCCTGATCTTATTCTCACCCTGCTCACATACAGGATAGGAGGGTGCCAGCAGCATGGCTAATGGAGAGCAGAGCTGTGTACCGCACCACTCATCCTGGTTATTTAAGACAGACTCCATTCTGCCCATATCCATGCTATTTAGCATGCTGCCTCCCCAGTCTGTTTGAATGTAAAACTGTTTCATTAATAACTGTTCTAAAGGCTTAGAAAAAATAAAAATAAAATCCAAGCCACCAAACAGTAATATATACCTAAAACTTACATAGTGATTTTTATTAATAGGTATCAAAGCATTAAAAGGTGAGACTTACTGCCTCATTCTTTCACTGACAGAGAAAAGAAGGCAGGGAATTATTGTGGTTTAGGACACACAGCTGACCAGTGCTTAATCTTGGTTATAATCCCAGCTCTGTGCATCAGTTCAGCCCTTTGTCTGCCAGAAAACACTGCCTGTTTGCCAAACATAATCAAAATGCACCCAAACTGTTCAAAATATCCCAAATTTTTATGTGTATGGCCTTGTCTTATTCATAAATTACATGTCCCAGTACTATGATTTACCCCATTCACCATTTTCCAGGAAAAAATCTCTCAAGCGTAATCTTACAAATAACAAACCTGTCCTGCACAAGTTCTCTCCAAAGCCATGTTTTATTCCTGAGCTTAGGTGGGGAGAAACACCCTTTTTCCGTCGTTGTTTTTCATTCTAACCCCTCCAGAATTTTGGGGCCAAGCAACTAAATAAGAAAAAAGCCAGAATGTAAACAACATGGTTTAACAACCCTTTGTGGAAACTGATCCAGGCTGAATTTTTTTAAGATCATCTATGGAACTGCTTGCACAGAAGCACTTAGTTTTGGGCATCTTCTGTAGAAAGCATGTATTCGTCCAACATATGTTCACATTAAAATGTTTTATTCAAAAAAGTGGCCATCTCAGGTCAGAGACTGTTATATTCAATCAAATAATCCTTCTTTACATGTAAGTTAAGAACACCACAAATTACTTTCATGATTATGATGACCTTGATCTCTTCTTTTATAATTCCTTTCAGCTCAAGAGCAATATTTTTTCAAGAAAATTTAAATAAAGATCGTCAACTTCACAGTGTAAATTGCCTGAAAGAGACTATACTTTAACAGAGTGGCTTTGAGGAGCAAAACATTGCCTCCTAGTGTAATATTGATGTAACATTTCTCTAGTTTCATACCGCTGAAAGAATGAGACGACACATAGCTAAAATGGAAGAATTATTTAGCTGAAGTGTTACTATTTTTTCTTGCAGAACATCATATGTTGTGGCTCATCTCAGACCAGTTTCTTATTTAATTTGATCTTTTTCTTCCAAAGACTCGGGAGACACAGCATGCTGAACCAAAAAGACCAGGTTAAGACATGTGAGATTGAAGCACAGCAGCTGCGAGCTCTAAAGGAGCTATTTCCAAAATCTCTGCCATTTTAGCCTAACGTTGCCCCAGATGCTCACTGTTTTGCTACTGGACAAGCCAGAGCTGCCGCAGCCTGAACCACTAGGCATCTCACACATGCCATTCTCAGGCATTAAAATAGGCAAGGCAGCAAACAAGGCTTCTGACAGGACCAGTGTGGTTGGCATATTTTCTCATGTGTCAAGAAGAGCATCTTTCCTAGGGAAGATAACAGAGACAGAATACCAGGTTGTACAGAAGGTATGCAGAACAAATGGACAAAGAAAATCCTTTCCATTTCGTTAGTTGAGGTACTCTGCCTAGCAGTTAGGGCACATTCCTAACAAGGAAGAGATACAGATTCTCCTCAGCCCCAGCAGATTCCTGACTACATTTCTGTGGGAAAAAAAAAAAAAAAAACCAAACCTCGACTGTTGTATGGTATTTAAACTTGGTCTGGAAAAAACAAACAAACAAAAATAAATACATAAACCAAAACACCAATTTTACCGGCATGAAGCTGAGCATGTATGCATACAAGCAATATGTGAAAGGAAACCTGCTTTACTGAAACCTGTAAGCCGCATACAGAGTCTTTGCATCAGTACAATGTATATACTAGGATGATGATGAAAGAGGACCTCCAGGATCTCCCACAAGTCTCACAGCTTCATTTTGATATGGGACACAATAGCCTTACATTCCTTACAGGCAAGAAGCCACCCTACCAATCTTTCCTTCCAAGCACAACCCTGCAGATGGTCATACGACAAAAGCCCAAACACAGGCTCAAGCTGTCTGGGAGTTCCAGGCTGAGATAAAAAAGTATTAGTATTAACAATTTGCAACTGTAGCATTTCAGGTCTTAGAGGCCATTTTCCTTTTATTTTATGCTCTCTTCATAAAAGCTGTCAGCTCATCTATAACTGTTGATTTTCATTAATGGGTAAACAGCAACTTTTAATCAAATAATAAATGCACTACTGCCAATGATAATTTAGTAATGAGGATGGTGGCACAAAATAATGTTCTGATATAATCTGTTTCCTTAGAAGACTCTAATGCTAACGTGGCATTAGCTAACAACCTAACATGGCATTAGCTGCCATGTTAAACATGACTCAGAACTCACTCTAGGAAGCAATTAGTAAAGCACACCATAAAGGAATGACTAGAAGCTTCCTAGCATTACAATCCAAATTACACCACCCTCTGGCTGTCAATCTCAGAGATGGGACTGCTACATCTCTATCCACTTTCTGTTGTACATTGAAAAGCAACTTGGTAAACTGAACATGATCACTGCAAGAGAAAGACACAGAAGAGTAATTGTAGCTCATTCATGCATTTCCGTAGTTGAGCCTGTCACACCATTTCTGCAGAAAGCAACAAATGTTACTCTTTCTGACACAGTTGTCTCTTTCCTGGACTCCAAAGCATTTTTCCAGTTCGGTTTTAGCAGGTGACAGCTATGCTTTCTTCACTTTTGATCTTCATGAGGGGTCACCAACACGCTCCCATTTTCCAGCAGGTCTTTGAACTACAACCTTCTGAATTTGGGAGGAAAATCAGGCACTGGTAACTTAGCTATACTCCTTACCAAGATCAAGCTCAACCTTCCTCAGTCTTTTGGCAGTTATCGGGATCCTCTCTCTTTTATGCTTCTGAATGTGTGTGGGGACAGCATGATGATTTATAGATCTGTTTGATACAAAGACAGTGTCACTAAGGCCATGACTCCATGGCAATATCACATTAATCTATTTTCCTCACTAGCAGGTAAGAACAGAATGGTTAAGCATAGCAGCATCCACCATCGCTTTTCTTACCATACATAATTTTCCTGGTAAATATTTTTCCTCTTTGCAGTTGTACCTTTGTTTATATTAACTAATTTGTACTATGGCAGATGTCTCAGGATAGGAAACCCATCTCTTGCCATTTTATTCCTTATGACTGTGGCATATCTATGAGAAACTATAAAAATTATATGAGAAGTAAAACTAACACATTCCTCTGATTATCTCCTTGGCATTTATTATTTTTCCAATGCCACTTCTGAACAGCTTCTCTGTCAGCAAAGATACAGTTCTGAATGATGTGAATTTGACAGCCCTTAATAAGAAACAGATGGCACGTGTATTTGCAGTGATGCAGGTGGCTAGATTTGACTCTGCTGTTTCAGAGGAATGCAGATGTTACTCTGACACAACTAATGGAAAAAGAGAAGGAGCAGGGGATTTAAATTCAATGTTTGCTTCGGCAAACTATATATATCTGGACCAATCTAACTCAGGAAGCTTCTGGATGTTGTCATATAGAACTGATCTATATGAAAGGGTAGCGATACAGAGCCAAAAGACCTGGAGAAACAGAAGAACTTCCAGGTTACAAGAGCCAAATGGAAACTTACACCAGGCTCAGTCTGGATATGTAGCAGCAGCACACTAGTCTTGAAAACTCTCTTTAAATGAAACAGGGACAAGGACAACTCTCTTCCGTAAGCTGAAGTTGTACAAACCGGCTGCACTACAAAAAGCTTAGCCCCTGGTCATGTCTTGATGGCTTTAAGAAATAACTACTGTGAGGTGGGGATAGGAGAGAGGGATTGAGCTCCTGGTTTCTCTGTTAATGTGAGATCTGGTTTACAGCCAACTGGAGGGAAGTTTTCTTCACTTGGCAGGCTTGGTGTCTTGCATGCCCTGGGTAAGGCATTGGAGTACTGTGGGACTATCTAGAGGTACAAAGTCTTTGGGAACACTGTTGGAAAATTTAAAGATAGAAAGAGCCAAATCTACAGGCACCTTGTCCAACCACTGGAAGATCCTAAAGACAAATAAGACTGGGTTGGAACAGGGTTATGTGCTCCCTGTATGGGTAAAAGGGGCAAAAGAAATAGTGGCTGCACGGCCAGTTCCAAAGTAAAGGTTTTTCCTTGCACAATTACGAAAATAGAGATCATTATCTCTAATTTTAATATTAATAAGTAGAGTTCCTTTATTATTTTTCCAAGCTGAAAATCTCTGTAAGGATATTGAATGGAAAACATAGCTTTAGAACTCCAGCCATCTAAGTCAGAGAAGGCAAAGGCAGGACTTGGAGAATGAAGAGCTGCCTGCTGTAAGAGCAGATCAGGTTTGAGATCATCAAAGGAAACTGAAGGTGCACAAGTCCATGGGACCTGAAAAATGCATCTGCCGGTCCTATGAGAACTGGTGGATATAACTGACAAGCTATTAGCTATGGTGTTATAGAAGTCTTGGCACTTTGGTGAAGTTTCTGCCGACTGGAAAAGAGGAAATATAATCCCCGTTTTAAAAAGGAAAAAAGAAAAAGGAAGAGCTGGGGGACTACAGACCCGTCAGTCTCATCTCAGGGCCCAAAAAGATCGCGGAGCGAATCCTGCTGGAAGCTGTGCTATTGCACATGGACAATAAAGGAATTATTTGTGACAGCCAGCATGGCTTCACTAATGGCAACTTGTGCCTGACAAATTTGGTGGCCTTCAAAAATGGAGCCATGGTGTTGGTGGATAATGGAAGAACGGGTATCATGATCTACCTGGAATTGTACAAGGCATTTTACATTTACCTTCACATCCTTGGCTCTGAAGAGCGAAGACATGGATTCAACAGACGAACCATCCAGTGGGTAAGGAATTGGCTAGATGGTCACACTTAGAGAGTTGTGGTCAATGTCTCAATGTCTAAGTGGAGATTAGTGACAAGTGGTGTTTCTCAGGGGTCAGTGCTGGGACTGGTGCTATTCAACATCTTTGTTAACAACATAGACAGTGGGATCAAGTGCACCACCAGCAAGTTTGCCAATGACACCAAGCTGTGTGGTGCAGTCGACACACTGGAGGGAAGCGATGCTTGAGAAGTGAGCCTGTGCAAACCTCATGAAGTTCAACAAGGCCAAGTGCAAAGCCCTGCACCTGGGTCGGGGCAAACCCAAGCACAGCTACAGAGGCTGGACTGAGAGCAGCCCTGAGGAGAAGAACCTCAGGGTGTTGGTTGATGAAGTTGCAAGGAGTGTCCACTCGCAGCCAAAAAAGCCAACTGCATGCTCAGCTGCTTCGAAAGAAGCGTGGCCAGCAGCCTGAGGGTTTTGAGCAACCTGGTCTAGCATGAGGCATCCCTGCCCATGGCAAGGGCTTGAAACTAGACGATCTTAAAGTCCTTTCCAACCCTAACTATTCTATGATTCTTTGATTCTATGGATAAATCCTTTTCATGGGACGTCAACTAGGTTTTGTGCATTAACAATATTTGGGGCCAAGGCACTTTTTTATTATTATTATTTTAAGATCTTTCTCTACATCTGCTTATTCTTTAAACATAATGCCAAGAGATATATTTCATTGTTAGACCTGTTAATACCCATTTTCCTAACACAAGAGGGGAAGGATGCAGTGCATCATCTGGAGGCAAGATCAGCAGGCAAGACAGAGCAGGAGACATCCATAGGTATAAACAAGGTGAAGCTGATATATCAGGAAAATAGGTATAAACCTTCAAGCCAGCCATGTTCATCACTGGGGCTTAAACAGTGAGTATTCAGACAAATGTTCTTACCGCTGTCTCTTACAGCAATATATAATTAATCCCAGAAGGAAATAACTGAAAGCTTCAGTTATAGTTGTACCGTAACTTTGCACAAAGCACTAGGAGAAAAAAAAGTTTCTTTTGTAACATTTTCATACTGGCTGTTAATGAGCTCTCTTCCACACCTTTTTTATTCACAATACATAGAAGATTTTTGTGCATAGCCAGCATTTCATGTCCTATAGCCCTGGAGAGATGCATTTACACATTTCCCCCTGTCAGCCTCACACATAAAGGTGAAGAAGACAGTTACTTACAACAGACATGGATACTCTCCTACATTCTCTTGGGCTGTGTATTCCTTTGTAGGCAAGACACTGCTAGGGTGATAAAATCTATGCAAAAAGATACCAGGAGGGGTCACCCCTGGTGTGGACCTGCAGAGTGCCAGGCAGTGTCTGGACCTTTTTTGAATCCTCAAACAACATCTTTTGAAAAATAAACTAATTTGAGAAATATTCTTGTCCTGAAAATAATTGGTGCAACTTCAGGGTGAAGTTAAACACCATATCTTGGCCTTTAGTTGTGTGTCACTGTTCTATGTACATGTAGATTACCAATACAAATATTTGTGGGATCAAATTGTAACACAAATCACAGAACTGAACTTAAAATCTCCTTATGTGTACACTTCCAAATACCAAGCCACTTATTTCAGAAACAGTAGATGTGAGTCCAAAGGACTTTTAAAATAGGAAGTCATTGACATTTCTGTGATAAAACATGACTGAGTAGGGAAAAACTTAAATTGTTAAACTTAAACTGTTCTTCTGCACTCTCATCTACTTCTACAGACACATAATGGAGCCCTAAAGCTATTGTCCTTCTGACATCTTTAACTGATTAACAAGAAATTAACTCTCACTTTATTTGTCAGTACCATGCATGACCTGTCTTTGAAATAGGCAGTTCTTGAAAAACAAGGCATTATATTCTCATTTGAACTTGGCAGGGAAATGGATTTTCCTAAACACCAATTAGTAAGTTTCAATTTATATCTGTTTGACTGGACAACGACGATAATGGATCAAGACACATCTACTACAATAGTGAGGTACACTGAATGAAACATACAGGGTTTACCTGCTTTTAAAACAGACATAATCCAAGGAGAAAATATATTAGCACCCATGCTCAGCTTTATAGTGCGAGGCTTTGTCCAAGTTGAGTACATCTGCTCTTTTCATGGGATGACTAGTTTGTTCTCATCACAAAGAAAAACAAATTAAACCCCCTAAAGAGAGATTTATTTTTCCCAATTCCCCTAAAATTTTTGTCAACAGGAAGACTCAAAAGGATTAGCATAATTTCCATATAAAATTTTGCTTGTAAATTTTAACTTTAATGTCTGATTCTGTTTGTTTGTTAGTTTTCTTTTCCTTATCTTGACCACGCACTTACCTTGCACAAAGAATCTACTTTTAGACAACTCCAACCTCTTTAAAATTCCCTGTTCTTCTGCTTTTCAACCCTGAATGCCTCAAGCATCCTAGGATTCAAAAAACACATGCAGAAATGCCTACATAATGGTGCCACTGGGCTGCACAAAATGTGCAGGTGAGTCTGTAAATTATATCTAGCAAAATGCAGAATATGAAACTGACATTTTACAACAGTGACCCAGGGTAAAATTTCCATAAGCTTAGGGAGAAGAGAGTTGTACATCATCTTTACAAGATTCAGACAGCTGCATTTTCCTGGTATAATATGTGTATCAAAAAGATGAAAACCATAATCTTAGCAACTGTTTTGAAAATGGTTTAACCATTAGATAGGCAGGCCCATTATCCCGAAGTCATTTATAACACTACTTTCTCAGCAATATGTTTATGAACATCTTTATGTAACTCATCACTTTTATGAAGAGCTCATAATGCTCTTCTGATGCAAGGGAATACTTTCATCTGGTTTCTTATAAATGGGGAACTTAACCACAGAGATATGAAACAACATGCAGGTAAGGGAACATTAGTACTTTCTGGAGGATGTCTTGGGAAGAGGAGTAATTTACCAGCTTTACTCACCTTACTCAAGCTAAGTTATGGTTAGAATACAATGAAGGGATTTCAATCACTATTGTGCTATAGGAATTCTGGATTTGATCATACTTTTGGCTTAAGTACACACCAACAAGAAAGAAACTCCAGAGCACAACTAAGAAGTAAGCAAGTTAAGGAAATCTGTAATTTATATTGATAGAACTAGGGGGGAAAAAATTATGTTCCTGTGTTCTCAAGACTTAATCTATTTCTTCTGAAAAATCACAGAGTAAGGCAAAGGGCCACATCACAGTAAGACCTAGCAGTGACAAACTTGAACAGTCTTTGTGTTAACTGCCTTGTTATTTCCATGCCCTCTGTCCTGACACACACATGCTCCTACCCAAGAGCCATTAGATCTTAAAAAGCTGCTAAGTTTTATTTCACCTACCCAGAAGTACTGCCTTGCAATTTTTTCTTGCAGAAAAATAAAAAAGGAATCAAAGCATAAAGCAGTAAATATATATTTTTATTTTAACAAGAATAAATTAAAAAAAAATCCAAGCACTCAAAGGTTTACTGATACTTTTGTTTATTGAAAAAAAAGAAAAAGTTTAAAACAGTAGTTAGTGTTTCAAAACAATCTTCAATAAACTGATTTTACATTAAGATTTCCAAGAAAATTGTTGGTCAAAATAAATTCCTTACTAATAAACCTTGGCAAATATCAAACTTTAAAGAAATTACAGGATAGTAGAGAAAGCAAATAGGCTTTGATTGGAATAATGCATCAAGGACTTTGAACTTCCTAGTAATGGCGGCTAACTAAGCAAGTTCATTTTGCACTTAGTATTTGTGTGGTACTCCTAGACTCCTCAGGGCTCACTACAGCAACTGCATATTTATCCTAATTTTTAATTAAATACAATTTTAAAAATAAGTAAATGTTGTAAAGAATCAAAAAGGAAATGTATGGGGGGTTAATTATTCGTCTATCATGTACACTGTCAGAATTTTCATCTTGAGAGGCAAAACGGTGAAATGGTAATTCACACAAGACAAATGTGTTAGAGTGCACTGAATCACTTTCAGTGGGATTATTCAAGGCATGCAAAAGTTTAAATCATGCTTAAGACCCTAGATTCCAGCCACAAATCCTACTCATTTGCCTTGGAATGAGGGGAACTTTTCCTCTAAACGACTTAGATGTGCTGTAATCACTGGGGAGCTTTCAATGGCAAGGTGCTCCAATAGCGACTGCTAATTATTATTTACAATCATTAACCTAAATCAAAATTGGTAGAAATTACCAGTGCTTCAATTTGCAAGTCTTACTCTCCTAAAATTGTCCCAGGATGCTGAGGATGGTAATTGTTTCAAAGTGGTTAGTATATGTGCATGTGGAAGGTATGGTGGGAAGAAATAACATCAGTTAATTCAGTGCTTTCTCAGCTTGTGAGTGAAAAGCAACCTTTGGAAAAGTGAAGCTAGAAAATACAAGCAATAACAAGAAATAATGTGCAAACCAAACGAAGCCAAAAGGCTCAGGCATAACTCAGGTTTTTGTAGAACATTTTCTGGTGAGGTCAACCAGTTATTTCAAAACAGCAGAGATTAGACACCGCTGCAGATGGCATATAAAAGACACGATCTTTGAGGCATGTAAATGTCCAGGAGGAAAATTGGCTTCATTGCTGTGGTTTCCACACGAGCTTCACTAGTTTAGGGACATGTGTTCAGTTAAAGCAAAGCAAATCCTGGCACTTAATGGATTTTGGTTTAGATTAGGTTAAAAATTCCTTTTCTCACCTTCCAGGACAGTAATATCGAGACCCTAATACTGTCAAGCTAAAAGAAACCACTATTGAAAATACTACATGTAACATAAAAAAATATACTGTAAACGCAGAAGGCATATAGAAAATAGAATTAATTATAGAATTTATTAAAAAATAGATTTAATTATTGCAATAGAATAAAGTTTAAAATGTTACTTTTCAGATCAATTCCTGATTTATTCTAGCAATTATAGTATGTTGACCATATGGCTCTACATTTATGTCATTAACCAGACCTGAGTTGTGGCAATCGTATTATATTTTAAGACAAGAGAAAATGAAAAACAGAAAAAAAGAAAAGCAGCCTTCACATACGAAATTCACTTTACCTTCAGCAATGTTGCCCCCAGAGACCACTTCAGAACAGGCCCTGTGATAAATCCACCAACCAATGTCATCGCAAATTGCTGGGTTAATGAAAAGAGGTCAAGTAGGGAAATGGGAGGTGACAGTAGAAAGGTGTTGATCATCTGCAAATGACTTGCTGCAGAGAGTACACTGTTAAAGCTCAGACAGTGAAGTACACCAATTTTCTCTTGGATGATAAGCAGAAGGTTTGCTTTACTTTCATTTCTATATTTCACCAAAACTTCCCTGTCAAACTAGTTTTTTTGTGAGTGTACCTAGCATTGCAAGGTTATAGCAGAGGAATTTCATGTGCAAAGAAAGGAGTGAAATACAGACAGAGGAAAAAAAAAAAAAGAGCTTTTTAGGCAAGATTTTTTATTTTTTTATAATAATACAATGTAGTCTATAAACTGTTTGCTACTGCTTACAAAAAAAACAAGTCTATGAACTTTAGTAGACTCTTGTATTCTGTATGTTTCACGCCTCTTTTTCTAGTAGTTACCTAAAACTTAGACAGATTTCTTCTCTTTTAATATTTGTTTCATACATAGACAATGGCTTACTTCCCTTCCCCTTACATGTTCCAAAATTATAGTTATAATTGCATTTCACTAAGTTCATGCTATAATTTAATAAAGTTTTTGTGAATTCAGTATTCATGTATCTTTATCTTTGTATTGCAGATTTCTTTTAAGTATGTCACTATTTTTACAAGTGCTTCAGTTTGAAACTGGTAAGACATAGCTTTTATTTCTTGTTGGTTGGTTGGTTTTCAATGGGCTGTGGTTTTATCAAGCAAATTAAAAACTAAAGACGGTTCCATCCCCCTCTTGTAAATAACTAGCATTAAAATGACTACTGTCTTACAGTTTCAGTTTTCAGACATCTTTGAGTGTGAATGGGGTTACTCTTGTGAGTGACATTACCCTCATCTTTGTACGTTTAAGGTCTTCTGCAATGTGGTCCACTTCGACTTCTTCAGTGAGCCAGGCTCTCTTGCATTATGAAGAATGAAGGATGTCCACATGGAGTTTTCAGAGTAAGCAGCATCTGGTTACAGGGTCTATCTGTTGTCTGTTCAGGATGCACAGTATGTGCCCTGATCCCTTGTTACTCTTTATGTAAATAACAAAATTAACAATTCAGACATTCCAGTGTGTTTTATTTTACCATTCTACCACCTTCTGAACCCATGTAACGACACTGCACTGAACTGTGAAGTAGAAAGCAAAATAGTTAACGTTAAGATAGAAAACACAGCTTCTCTATCACTTTCTAAAATTACAGCTTTGATGCTCATCACTTTCATAAGAAATAATTTTATGCTGTCAATTTTTATATGTAGTATCATATGTTAATTCTGTGGTTTAGCTGTTCCCAGGAATCCCACTGTCCTTTTTTAACTAGATATATTTAAAGGGTGCAAAGGGAAAAACCGGGACAGCTCCCAAAACCAGGCAAGTTAGAGCCCATCTTTTAAGGAAACACTTTTAAGGAAATTAATAACCTCAGTTCCAAGAGGAAAATAAGAAACACTTCTGACATCTCACCTGTCTTTGGGTTAACACATGGTAAGTTGTTCATCACATGAGAATATAATTGATTTTCATGTCTACTGTGAAGGTGTTTCTAGAGAGGGAAAAAGGGCATGAAAGTAATATAACAGTATTTTCCAGAGTATACTTTCTGTTACCATTTTTTAAAAGCACAGTCAAATGCACAAAAGGCATTGATACCTCCTGATGGCTATACTAATTAAAAAAAAAAAGAGTCAAACAAAAGGTCTACAAATGAATTAAAACATGCAGACTCCCGTACAAAGGTCCTTTACACTACAGTGTAGTTTCTTTAGCAGATAGCAGGGAGTCCTTGAACCTGTGAGGCCTGGTAAGTATGCATGCAGCCACCAGCAACACAGTTAGCAAGCCCTTTTATGAACACAAATTCATTTTTCTGTGCTCTAGAAGACATCACAAATGCTTGATAAAACATCCACTGAAGTGGATACTTCAAGTGTTGCATGATCATTTCATTACTTCTGTTAACTGGTGCAGAAAGCTAGAAAGGACTGATGATTTTATTTTAAAAAAGGGATCAGGTGTGGAGGTAAATTCAGAAGCTTATACCAAATCTTCCTCCCTTCAGAGGTGAGACAACAGCTTCAGGTTGCATGGCCAATTAAACACTGGATGGTACGTGATGACAAAAACACTTTCCAACTCCTGATTTTGATATGTGAGGGTAGTTTCAAGCTCAAGAATTGGCATACAAGAAGAACAACATCCTGTGTTTCATACATAGGGCTCAGAAGGCCAGTCACAGCCCCTTTGGTCTAAGAGACATGCGTCAGCAGCACTGGTTATCATCACCTGTAAATTCTCTTCTTCTCCTCACTTGGGGAGAAGAGAATTTCTAAAATTCTAAATTTTCCATTCTAAGTTCCTAGAGGAAAAAAGGAAATGACAGCAATAAAGATGCTTCCCATAGCCTGCTCTCAGTGTGATGTAAGATATGTGTTAGCAGCTACAACTGCAGCAATATGTGCAATGCCTGATCACTAGATATGTGTGACACTTGTCTTTCTTCACTATCTGGATATATCTTTCAAAACATCTCTGAAAATACAACCAGTAGAGTTTTCTTCTTGGTGACATCTTCCTACCCACTCCCTTTTATAAAGAATCCAGACCCATCTAGCCCAGAAATATTCTAATTAAGAGCTGTAGTCACCTGTTCGAACAGCAGGGTTTGCATGTCTTTTCCAGACGTGATGGCTAGAAACAAAGAAAGTAACTCTTGCTATGTTTTCAAAGAACATATGAAAGGTCAGGTCCTTGACCGAGTGCCTATGTAAACTTTTAATCTCTGTTTAAGCACAGGAACCAAACAAAAGCCTGAAGGCAATTGTATCTGTTACTGAAAGAGTAATTAAAGCCTATGAGGGTGCTGCTTAATTTAGTCTTCAGCCTTTCTGAATCTGCTAACAAGTTGGGATAGCTGTGGAGTCTTTGCAATAGGCAAACAAATCAAATATTAAAAGCATCAGGCTAAACCTGGTGGCCCAGCTGTCTGCAGGTGAAGTGGGTACCTTTTTTGCTCAACAGATTTTCTGCAATAACTTCTCATTTCTGACTGTAGTCCATAAACTGAAGAGGAACTGCTGCCAATATGGAGGAGCCTGTTTCCTGGGGACATTTTGCATATGTCCAGAGTATTTTACCGGTAGACATTGTGAACATGATAAACGTATCAGGTGAGTAAAACGTGCAGTGGTATTTTTTCCCAGAAATAATAGCAAGCTTACTACCAAGACATGTAATTCCACTTCCTAGGCACTTTTTTCCAGAGTATCAACCAAACCACACAGCTCAGTAAGCAAACTTACTGAGGGTGCACTCAATCCCACTGCTCACGTCGCTGACAAAGATGTTGAACAGATTCGGTCCCAACACTGACCTCTGAGGTCTTGTTACCGGTCTCCACCTGGACACTGAGCTATTGACCACAACCTTTTGCATGCAGCCATTCAGCCAACTCTTTATCCACAGAGTGATCCATCTATCAAATTGATGCCTCTCCAGTTTAGAGACAAGGGTATATGGGACAGTGTCAAACACTTTGCACAAGTCCAGGTAGATGATGCCAGCTGCTTTGCCCCTGTCCATCAGTTCCGTAGCCCCAACATAGAAGGCCACCGAATTGGTCAGGCAGGATTTCCCCTTAGTGAAGCCATGCTGGCTGTCACCAACCACCTTCTTGTTTTTCATGTGCCTTAGCATGCCTTCCAGGAGAATCCACTCCAAGATTTTGCCAGGCACATAGGTGAGACTGACTGGTCTGTAATTCCCTGGGTCATCCATTTTCCCCTTCTTGAAAATGAAGGTTCTATTTCCCTTATTCCAGTTGTCAGGAACTTCACCTCACTGCCATGATTTTTCAAATATGATGAACAGTGGTTTAGCAACTCCATTTGCCAGCTCCTTCAGTACCTGTAGATGGATTTCATCAGGTCCCATGGACTTGTGTACATTCAGGTTCTTAAGATGATCTCAATCCTGATCCTTTTGTACAGTGGGTCTAAGGTCTTCATTCTCACAATCCCTGCATCTGCCTTTCAAGACTTGAGAGGCATGGCTAGAGCACTTGCCAGTGAAGACTGAGGCAAAGAACTCATTGAGAACCTCAGCCTTCTCCAAATCCAGGGTAGCCAGTTCTCCTGTTTCCTTCTGGAGAGGGCCCACCTTATCCCCAGTCTGCTTTTGTTTGCTACATGCCCATAGAAGCCCCCCCTGTTATCCTTGATATCCCTGGCCAGACCCAATTCTAACTGGGCCTTAGCTTTCCTGACCTGATCCCTAGCTTCCCGGACAATCTCCTTATATTCTTCTCAGGACACTCGTCTTTGCTTTCAGCTTCTATAAGCTTCTTTTTTCCTTCTAAGCTTTTTCAGCAGTTCCTTATCCATCCGTGGAGGACTCCTGGCCTTCCTGCCCCATTTCCTTCTTGTTGGGACACAACATTCCTGAGCTTGGAGCTTTTATTTTATTATTATTCCTTATTATTTTCATTATCATCATTATTGCAGTTATTTCTTAACATCACAGATTCTGTGGCACAGTGAGGCGTGGGGGACAGACCAAGGACAGATGCCTGCTCTGTCAGTGTAGCCATGGGATCTTTCACTGTTTTCTTCATGGTCTAAGAGACGATTGTGATAAGAAACACAGGATGTCTTCTATGATGGGAGTCCTTAAACAAGCACCCAGCTGTCTAGTCTTGTTATTTATGCTTCTGAGTATCGCTGAGTCAATTCACCTCCCTCTATCGACGTGTTAAACGTGTTAGGCATCTAGTGATGCTTCCCCCTAACCATCGCCAGGTCCTTATGTTCCTGATCACCAATGTGGTGTAAAGTCATAATTGTTACAAAAGTAGCACTTACCTCTCCCCAGAGAAAAGAGAGTGGATGTGGCTTGGGGTTAACTGAAGGGGGACAGATGAGGTTTGAGGTTGTTGGGTGCAGGTGGAAAAAGCTTCTTGGGGGGTGGGGGTGTGAGTGATGAAAACAGGCTCTGCTAGCCAGCATCAGCTCCATTAGAGGCCAGCCCATCACTAGTTACTTTAGGTTTTACCAGTTGCCAAATCTTTTCTACATTAGGATCAATGACATTTGACCCGTCACAGTAGTGGAGAGACTTGGAAAACAAATGTAGGCTCTTCTCTACAATGACCCCTTTTGATCCAGATTTGAGGCACATGCAGGATGTTGCTTCATAGTTTCTACTAGTGTTAATCTATTTTTTAGTGTTCCTGAACTGTAAGCTTCAGAAAGTAGAGGTCTGGATTTGGTGGGTATTTTTAGTGGATTATTTGGGGATTGTCTTTTTTCTCCACATTAAATTCAATGTGAAGCTTGAAAGTTTTGGATAAACAATATCACAGTATCACAGTATGTTAGAGATTGGAAGGGACCTCAAAAGATCATCTAGTCCAATCCCCCTGCTGGAGCAGGAATACCTAGATAAGGTTACACAGGAATGTGTCCAGGTGGGTTTTGAATGTCTCCAGAGAAGGAGACTCCACAACCCCCCTGGGCAGCCTGTTCCAGTGTTCCGTCACCCTCACTGAGAAGAAGTTTCTTCTCAAGTTTAAGTGGAACCTCTTGTGTTCCAGTTTATACCCATTACCCCTTGTCCTATCATTGTTTGCCACTGAGAAGAGCCTGGCTCCATCCTCGTGACACTCCCCCTTTATATATTTATATACACTAATAATCAATATTATATATAATAATATATATATTATATATAATAATAATATCAATATACACAAATCACAAAATCAGTCTCCTCTTCTCCAAACTATAGAGACCCAGCTCCCTCAGTCTCCTCATAAGGGAGATGTTCCACTCCCTTAAACATCTTAGTTGCCCTGCGCTGGACTCTCTCCAGCAGGTCCCTGTCCTTCTTGAACTGAGAGGCCCAGAACTGGACACAATATTCCAGATGCGGTCTCACCAGGGCAGAGTAGAGGGGAAGGAGGACCCCTCTTGACCTACTGACCACCCCCCTTCTAATACACCCCAGGATGCCATTGGCCTTCTTGGCCACAAGGGCACAGTGTTGGCTCATGGTCATCCTGCCGTCCACTAGGACCCCCAGGTCCCTCTCCCCTACACTACTCTCTAACAGGTCGTTCCCCAACCTATACTGGAACCTGGGGTTGTTCCTGCCCAGATGCAGGACTCTACACTTTCCCTTGTTATATTTCATCAAGTTATTCCCTGCCCAACATTCCAGCCTGTCCAGGTCTCGCTGGATGGCAGCACAGCCTTCTGGCGTGTCAGCCACTCCTCCCAGCTTAGTGTCATCAGCAAACTTGCTGACAGTACACTCAATTCCCTCATCTAAATCATTGATGAATATATTAAATAATACTGGTCCCAATACTGACCCTTGAGGCACTCCACTAGATACAGGCCTCCAACTAGACTCCGCTCCATAGACTACAACTCTCTGGCTTCTGTCCTTCAGCCAGTTCGCAGTCCACCTCACCACCTGATCATCCAGACCACACTTCCTCAGTTTAGCTATGAGGATGCTGTGGGAGACTGTGTCAAATGCTTTGCTGAAGTCAAGGTAGACCACATCCACCACTCTGCCATCATCCATCCACAATGTTATTTCCTCATAAAAGGCTAGGAGGTTGGTCAAGCATGACTTCCCCTTGGTAAAGCCATGTTGACTGCCCCTCATAACCCTCTTATCCTTGACATGCCTTAAGATGGCATCAAGGATAAGGTGTTCCATCACTTTCCCAGGGATGGAGGTGAGGCTGACTGGTCTATTGTTACCCGGGTCCTCCTTCTTGCCCTTTTTGAAGACTGGAGTGACATTTGCTTTCCTCCAGTCCTCAAGCACCTTTCCCGTTTCCCAAGACTTGGTAAAGATGATGGAGACTGGTCTAGCAATGACTTCCGCCAGTCCCCTCAGCACCCGTGGGTGCATCCCATCTGGACCCATGGATTTATGGATGTCCAGATTGCTCAACTGGTCTCTAACCCATTCCTCATCGACTAAGGCAAACTGCTCCAGTGACCTGACTTCATCTGAGGTCTCAGGAGTACAGGGCTCTTCAGGACTGCCTCCGGCAGAATAGACTGAGACAAAGAGTTATAGGCTTATAGGCTTGTCCAAAGTGTGAAACTTACCCCTTGTGGGAAGGCAAATGGAGAAGAACACTTTAGTTTTCTTACTTTTAGTGGTGATTCTAATTTATCTGTCTGACCTACCAGAAACTGAAGAACAGAACTGACAAGTATACTTGTGGGTATGCATACACATATGCATATAAAAAAAAAAAAAGTACACATGCAGAGAAATGAATGCACAGTTAGATTTATATTTACCTATGTACATAGTGTATATGTACATATACACAACATATAAATTATATTTAAATATATACTAAAACTTATACAAATATATATATATACTAAAATCTATACAAATATATGTATACTAAAATAAAAAAACCTGGCTTTCTATATGCAAACGAGGTGATGTTAATCATCACAGTTGAGCAGCTATGGTGAATTTCTTTCAGAGGTTCTTCAATTCAAACAAAATTCTTCTAAATGCATGAACTTATCTGTGCTTGTGTGTGATCAAAAAAAAAGGCTCATCCTTATTAAACATTTACCTTGTTAAGCTATTAATGCAAGAATTGAGCAAACAAAAAAGGACAAGATTCTGATTACCAAATTTGCTAATTTCCTTAATGGTTTTACCAGGTTAATTGGATTTTGTTAATCTCTTTTAAATGAAATTTTTTATCCATGTTCCCTTGAGGACTTTCCTTGTGAAGGAAGAAAAAGCTTGAGAGCTTTAGTACTCTGACATTTTTGTTTCACATTAAAACAAATTTCTGAGCCTCTAGAGGGAACATTACCTCCAGCTACTTACTCCGTATGCACTTGCAAAGAAAAATATGGCAGCACTTAAAAAGCAACATTCTGGTGAATATCTGAGATTTACATATGAATACTTAGATATTTTCTCTCCTAAGCACCATAAAATCTCATCAGTCATTTCTTAAACGTTTCGAGTGCTGCTGTTTGCTGCTTTTTCAAAACTGTGAAGGCTGTCTTTAAGGACCCTCCATCACTGCCTGTTCAGCTGAAGTAGTTTCTGGGAGGGCTGAAAGGAAGTAGTTTAAAGGAAGAAAGAACTTGAAACAACCCAGGCAAATCATTCTTGTTTCTGCTTAATTTAAAGCTATTTAAATGGAAGTTTTCTGTTTGTTCAGGTCTCACAAAAGAAATTCCACCTGACTGGATGAAGGCTGAACCTAGGTCTCAAGGACTGAGTCTTCAGCACAAAGCCTACCTCCTTTCTGCACCAACCCTATTCCCACTGCTTTGGCAGCTTCTCTAAGGAGCAACAGAAAGGCAAAAAACAGCGGTAGCCTGACTGACGAAAGAGTTCCTATACGGAGGTTTAGGTAGCTGGCAGCTCCAGGCCTGATGGATTATCTGCCTGTGGTGGGAGGATTGCAGGACACTTCCCATGTCCACCTTCCCTACAGCTGCATGCATAGAAGGGCTACTGCACTAGAAGGATGGCACATCTCCTGGAAATTGAAAGAGAGATGCAAAATCCCACATATCTCTATATCTTCAAATGGCCTTATTACATCCAACAGTTGACATATTAATTAGTCTTGAAAGATCAGTTCTTCCAGTAGAAGCAAAAAACTTCATGTATTTGTTATCTGGTTTTTTTAACACTGCTATCTGTCTATTTCAGCTGCTGAAAAGATAAATATAAAACTGTTTTCCTAATGTTATGTGTTAAGTTGTTTGGGCTGTGATTTTTTGTTAGTTTTGTGGGTTTATTTTGTTTGGGTTTTTGGGTTTGGTTCTTTTTTTTGTGGGGGGTGTTTGGTGTTTTGTGTTTTTGTTTTTGGGGGGTTTGTTTTTGTTTGCTTGTGGTTTTGTTTTTGCTTGAGGTTTTGTTTTTTTTTTTTTCCCCAAGAGAAAGTTTTCTCTCAAATCACAGTTTCAGTTTCAGAAGTTTTAATCTTAAATATGTATTGGGGCTTTAGGTGTGTATTTCAACTTGCTAGTTACTATTGCCATGTGTAAACAAATTTTAATTTCAAAACTTATTGAAACATATTTTCCATTTCTTACCCTTACAAATTATAAGCATACACTACTAATGCTTGTCAGCATTTTGAAACTGCATTTCCAACATGTAAATTATGTAGAAATACTTTGTTTAACCAGGTAATACAGCATAGAGAAATTTTGAGATATCAAATCGTCCTTCCAAAAGCAGAAGTAGTAGTACTGATTTTATTTTCCTTTACAATTTTCTCTTGGGGTCTCAATTATCCTTCTTTATTTCAGCAGAGCTGTAAAATTCACATGAGAAGTATTAATACCTTTTTTTCACTGTGCACACTCAGAGCCTTTTCAGTTCTGATAAATGTCTATTTTCTACTTTAAAAATTTCATTTGAAACTAAAAATGGGGCAGGAAGAATCACAAAATTCAATCTCATTTCCCCTTTTCATATGTTTTTTACCTCTAGGGAAGAGTCTGGAGCTATTGCAGTGCAGATTTACGACTATGCCCATCATAAGAGACCTAGCACATCACTGAAGCTGAATTCTGAAATGTATGTTCAATGATGGCTTATTGTCATTTGTTTATTAAGCCTGGTGTCTTTAAAACTAACACCAATTGAATGAAAGCTGATCTTTCTATCAGTTTTAGGAAGCTGTTTATGATATATAGATCACTCCAGTAGGCTTCATAATATTAATATTTATCTAAAACACACAAAACATCCTTAGGTCCTGTTGTTTCATTAATTCTCATCATATTCAGAGACTGATATCTTTACTGCCAAGAGCAGGTTTTGGTTTGGTTTGGGGTTATTTGGGGGGGAGGGGGGGGCATCTGGTTTTTTTGTTTTGTTTTATTTTGCAGGTTTGGTGGTGGTGGTTTAGTTTGGTTTTTTTTCCAGAGAGAAATCTAAGGTAAATAAGAGGTCTTCTCTATCGTGACACAGGAAGTTCAAGGTAATCTTTTGGATACCATATCTCACAATAACTTCTATGCCCAGAAGAACTCCATGTTTGCCAGCCTGTAAACAGTCAGTGAGATAGGTATAAGAAAAACAACATATGTTCATACCCAGATGGGATCTGATTCACAAGCAATAGTTTCTCTTTCATAACCCTTTCCTATGTTGGGAATTTTGGTCATATAGCTGCTCCTGCACAGACCACCAGTAAGTTAGTCATTTCCTGCAGCAGAGAGAATGGATTCAGGTACTGCTCTATCTAGCACTACAGTAAGCATTTCACTCCTTATGTGAGCTACAGAAATTCGGCTTAAAAACATGTCAACTGATGTAATGGAAGTAGGTAAAAAATTTCTTAATGAACATTTTCTTTCAGATTGTCTAGTTCTCCACAGGACCTGAGAGTTTTTGTCTTTTCCTCCATTAGGACAATCTCATTAAAATACTTTCCTCCTTTCAAGAAAAGACAAAGAAGTTATCAAGAGTTCAGAAACAGATTTTCCTCACCCAGCCTAATGTGGGGCAAAAAGTGCGCTATGTATACATGGGACAAGTTCTGTTTTCAGTTAACTTTTCAGAAGCAATCTATACAGCTGCACTCAATTAACTCTGCCAACAATATCTGGCTCTACACTTCCCATCCCCACCTACACAAACATGTAGCAATATCCCCAATCTGATTGACCTAATAACTGATTGGCATTGCTCCATGCTAAAAAAAGCACCCCATAAGGAATCCCATAAAACCCTAGCAGGTCATCTATGACTTACCTTGTTGTAAGCTAGCAAACACTGACATGTAGCTCAGGAAATAACAGAAAGTTCAGAAAGTTGCATTAATCCTGTTTAGCTCCCAATTATTTACTTTTTTTTAGGAAGGTTTAAGCACTTAAGGCGATATATTTCGTGCACTTTTTTTCTTATTTGCTATCAAAAATAAATTGAAATTAGGAATCATTAATCCTTCACTCTGTGTTTCTTAGATGTAAATGAGGGAAAAGCAGTTCAACAGAGTCCAGTGCAATTCTGATATCTCTTTCATCACAGAGAATCAGAGTTATCAGAGGGAAAAAAATGCTAGTTATTTTAGTCGTAATTAAATGAGATTAAACACATTATCCCACTGTATACATTTTCTCATCACAAGAGTGATCATTAGTTTTTATTAGGCAACAGAAGGGGCTAGGACAGAAGTGCATAGGTTGGAAAGTATCAGTCAAAAGACAGCAAAAATTTGTACTTCCTCTTTCCTGGCTAAATCTATTCATTGCAACTGGTACTCCTTAACAATTCAATTATCCAGGTGATTTTTCTTATTTTTTTCAAAACACAGCTGTTTTCTATTTTTACTTTAAGTATTACTGGTGTTGAAAACCAGAGGAGTTTTCAATTTCTCCAATTCTTCATTTATTTTATCTCCACACTTCTTTATGGAACTATGAGAAGAGACAAATTTCACTACAACAGTCATAATTAAAGGCTTGTTTCCTCAGATGGAAACAACTTTCCCTATCCTTCTTTCTCAGTGAAGCACTGAGCCCACCTTCCCTGAGCAGTTTGTCATGCTCCTCTACAGAGCTGGAAGAACAACAAGCTTAGATCTGGATTTGGGCCACAAATACATCTGTGTGTGCCTTGCCAACACCCCAGACGTGTGCTGGCTGGTGAGTTCTCTAGAGGAGCTCCTGCAGCATGTTGCAGCAATTTTCAGCCACAAAGGTATCCCAAAGCACCTAATTTGCTCAGTGGGCCTGGAACTGATACACTGCTAAATTGATCTTGGCAAAATCACAGCCTTCAGGAGACACTAAATAGCACCTCTCAGAGTCTTATCTGCTGAGACGGCATCAGAGACACAGTCTCTGATTAGGAAGGCAGTGTTGGCAGCTATGCACAAGGTCTGCGTACCGTTAGTGTCGTAGAATTTCTGTCTCCTGGAGGGCCATCAGAAATGGCTGCCAGGAAACCCAGAGAAGGCACAGATGACCTGAACAGGGACCAAATCTTTCTAGTTGATTCAGGCCCTTCACACAGTGTTATAAAAATATGTATTTGTATGACAACAGACAGTGGAGTCCCACCAAAAAAACTATTAAGATAATGCCTCTCTTACCTGATATACCACAGAAATGTCAACAAAAAAATAGTGTAAACATGGTATAAAATCTGTGACATTTTAATCTGTGAAAAGGGGTTGTGAACTAGCAGGTCTTTGGTTTCTTGTTATCCTTTATGAACTTCACGTTAAAAGGAACTTGTGAAAGTCATTTGAGAAGCCACAATTAGAAGTGAGGTCTCCTTTCAGATTTTTATTGTGTACCAGTTAACAGCTGCCAAGTGTTGCAGCCCATCACATTTCAAACCCCCGTCTTCTGGAAAGTCCAGCTATGAAGAGGACAGCTAATTCCCTGTGGCGGGAATTAACTAACTAACTCTTTATATTTCCCTTTGTGTAGCTACATGTGTGATTTCAGGCTGCACTTGTACATTGTTGCAGTGAAGTTCAAGCCAGATACTGATTTTTATGATCAGTCTAAAATCACAGCCCAGCCTCACAAAGTTTCCATGTTGAAAACTCCATGTCCTTCAGGAGGACTTCTACAAAATGTACAGTTGCAGGTTTAGACCCCAGTAAATGGTACTATTGCTATCATTTACACCATATCTGCACTGTTGGACACTACAATATCTGGAAAGAACAGATGCTGAGGAAATTATTCAGTGGCATATGGCTGACCTTGACATCTCTTTGAAACTTTGCTTATATTTCTTTTTTATATAATTACAGAAAACTATTTCATGTTTGCTCACGATTGCTGAGAATAAGGAAGGCAATAAATCTGGATTACAGAGGACTCTGAGTACAGCTCAGGGCAACAGTGCAGTTTAAATGGAGTGTCTTATCATTTGACTTAAAATTACATTATTGTAACATTTCAGATGCTTGAGTGAGCAATTATAGAAGTAATATATCTGTAGCACAACAGAAATGCAAGTTCTTTCAGAGAAGTTAAACAAAAACAAAACAGAAAAATGGTCCTGACAATCTTACCCTGAAAGTATTGCATATATTTTCAAATACCTCGTAAAATCTGCTATTTCTTATGCTCATATTGAGTCCTGAGGGTAACCTTACAAAATACAGCAAGTTTGATCAGACAAGAGAACAGTAAACAAAAATTAGAAAATGTTGTGCAAAAATCTGTTCAGAGAAATAGTATTAACCTATACCACTTGTATGCAGGTTTTTTGGCACTCATCTTGTGTCTTCGTGGACATATAACAGTGGGTTACTTCTCAGTTACAGAAATTGCACTTATTCCATATGAATTATCCTTGACAGATAGTCTTTATCTTTATATATTCACCACTTTTTCTGCTCTTCTGTCAAGCTGTGGTCACTCTATTAAATAGTAAAGAGTTGTGAGATTTGGATCCTTAGACATGCAAGAATAATTAACAAATTGAAACTAACAGTAGTACTTCATACATAACAGGCTAAAACTTATTCACATAAACTGTGTGGATCTCTTCTTGAAAAACTAGCAGCACAGCTGGCCACATTTTCTTAGTCTTATTTCTGTCTGAAAGCTAGCACATCTTGAGATGGTGATGAGTGATTATGAAATTTAGAGGTTTCCAACTGCAGTGACATCAAAGAGCTTTTTCCCTGCCTGTAAATTGCCACCAGAAATCTACTGTCACACACCACAATGCTGCAAGACATGTGCTGGCATTTCTCTGGTCAAGAAATTATATAACCTCATATTGGTTTTCAACACCTGCACTATTTAGAAACATTTGAGTCCTTGCCATCTCAGTCCCTGAGGACTGTGATGCAGTCTTATGACCTGTTAACCATGAGGATTCATTTCTGTTGTCATGCTTTACTATAATTAAAACTGACTGTTCAGTCATTTATAGTAAGTCTGAAAACCCAGCTCAAAACAGAGGAGCAGTGAATATAGACTTTCCAAGCCACGTATGGGCTATTCAAGGTATATAAATAAACCACTCACTTCATTTTTTTCACTTTCATAGTTTTGTTTTCCTCCATTTCCTTGTTCCTATTTTCTTCCATGTTCACCACTCACATACCTTCTAGTATGTACAGCTTTCAACCTTGTTTCCAAATACTAAAAGCTCTTCTTCTGAAGAAAAGGAAGACAAGTATCTCCTGCCTACGATAAGTGATGCATTATTTGGACTGGTCCAGGAAATCTGCAAGAGGGTGTTTCCATTTTTTTATATCATTCAGACCAAATTCTTGACACGTTCAGATAGCACCATACCACTGAATCTGGACTGAACAAGAATTTCAATCATAACAAAATACAGTGTTGAGTCCAGCTACTACTGATTTAGGGGTGGGTCTTTTAAAAGCCCTTGATTGCTTAGGAGAGGTCTGGTAGAGAGTACCTACAAAGAAAACAAAACAAAACAAAATTATACAGACTAGATGAACTGTAGAGTTTCAGAAATCAGACAGATAAATAAACTGTCACAAACCAAACGCTAAATGTGCAGACTTAGTCTGGAATTAAATAAGGTCCCATCACTTAAGTCAGGTCACATTCACTTAACAGATTAAGTGAATGTCTTTCACTGGGTTATTTGGATTAGAATCTTGGATGCTATCTGGCAATAAAGGATAGCAAGAAAAAGGACAGAGTAAGAATGTGAGAACACAAAAAGAAAATACAGAGAAAGTCAGTATAACTTCTTATGGTATGTCTGTAGAAGATATGGAGCGGTAATAATATGTCAGTTCTTTTATGTCGTGACTTCCCATGGTAGAGCCAAAATAAGGTTGCTTTCATAACACACACAGGCATTCTCTATTATCTCTAAGTGCACATTAAAGGCAGTAAAGGCACTCAGATATTATACTGAAAGTTTTTTTTTCTTTCTTTCTTTTTATAGTAAGTTACCGATGTCTAATTACGGCAATTCAGAAAATGGTAGGCTAAGAGGCTGAAAGATGAAAGAAGAAACAGAGAGGAAAGTTATTACTCACTGCTGACAGCCATGTTAGCCCTATTTACAGGGACACTGAGATTCTATGGCAAAACCAGAATATGAAAGATTTCTGACACTTCCTGATTTTTCCTCCATTAGAAACATCACAACAGATTTTTTTTCCCGCATTTGTTCATGCCCAATCGTGGCCCAAAGAAAGCACATTAAGATGAAAATGGAGATGTGGTGGAAGTCAATAACTCAGACAAAGATTCTCAGTCTCCAGCATAAGTATACGATAGGGCAGGTTCTCTGCAGTTACTTAATAAATGGATTCCTGGATCAGCTATAGAGTTGCTTTAAACAAATCACTTTACTCCTTAAAGTTGCATTCTTCCTATCTATAAAATTAAAACATTAACGCTTATATCCCAAATAAAATGCTGCAAGGTTTTTAAGTAAAAAGCTCTGTAAACAAGCAGACCATTCCTTGTATTGCCACTACTGACAGCTGTGCTACCCTTGCTTTCTCTGGGTTTCTGGAAAAAGAAAAGACACATCTCTTCAGATAGCACCTCTGAGTGTTAGCTTCTCACTTCTTTAAGGTTTATTGCTTGAGATGTGAACGTAAAGGGCAAGTCTAGATTTGATGTACAGTACTGTGCTTTCCAGGTCAGCTGGTTATACGTGCTCAAAATTTTGCGTTCACCACAGACAATTTAACAAGAAGATTTTGGCAAATTTTTTCACATACTGCTCGCAAATTATTAAGCAGTCTGGTAATAACAGTTTTAACAATGGAATAAAATTGCAATAAACATTACATCAGTACCAAATTTTTTCAGCAAAACTCATTATTTTTCAATAAGATAAACATACATGTCATACATACCAGCTCATAAACAAGCACAAGTCCAGCTTTTCCAATGGGAGCATAAGGTGATTTTACGTATTTTTTTTCTGCTCAAGAAGTCCTTATTTATCGGCTTCAGAAACTGACATCCAAGCCCTTACATGAAACATTTCAGGACATTGCCTGACTGGAAGAAACATAGCTGAGAAATTACATGATGCTCTACATGATCTTACTACTGAGGAAACAAAAAAGGAAAGAAAAGCATCTCTTTCGCTGTCAAAAGAAGTTCAGCCTAAAATATCTTTTTAATCCAAGTAAAGAAATTATGTCTTTCCTACATAATACTTGATGCAAACTTTCGTTTGAGTCTGCTTAGATATAGGAGAAGCTGCCTGTCTTATACAGGAGAAACTCTTTTACTGAGTTAGTGCAGTTATCTTTGACTTATACTGGTTTCACCAAGATTAAAATTTGACCTTTTTTCTTGTATTTATCTACACAAGACATGAAAAATGACATGTTTTTCAAACAATTAATAACCGAGAGACCAAACTAATAATAAAAAGCTTGTAAATTAAAATGTCAAGCTGGCTAGAGCAACATTTGATAAATTACTATGTTGTTTCTGAGGACTAAATTTTAATGACATTCTAATAGCTTGATTATAAAGGACAATTACCACGTATAAAGTAGGCTGGCCAGAACATAACTAGATACACAACTAATTTAAAACTAACTTGTATGTAACAGAAAGATAACACTTAACCAGACAAAATTGCACTACATTATTAGAATGAGGATCTCTTTTCCCCAGTATATCTATTTATTTAATTTTTGTTGAATGGCGGACAGGGGTTAGGGTTGTTGGGTTTTTTTTCTGTCTGTGCTTTCCAATATACTCAGAACCTTTCCCTTTTGAGGCAGTTTACAATTGCTTGACCACCTCTGAGGAAATTAGTTTGAAAAAACCTGACATTCATAACAGCATCTGAGGAGCTCTTACGCAGTTAAACACGAGACCCTAAAGTTCACATTATCCTGCCCACAACCTTCACCCATATCATACTCCAAAGACATAGAAAAAGATTAAAAGTGAGATGAAGGCAGAAAACACCAAAATTTAGTATTTTGTTTGTGGGAAACATCTTTTATTAAAAAAAAAAAAAAAAACCAAAACAAAAAAACACAAACTCGTCTAAAAAAGATTTGTCTTCTTTTGCTGTAATTTTTTCTCCTACAACAGAAGTTTAAGGACACAGATAGCCTTTAGTCTATCACTTGATTTAAATTAAAGATGTTTTGGCAACAATGTGCTCACTGCATTATCCACATTTGCACAAAACTCAGTGTAGCAAATTCTCTTAGCCATAGCTTTTTTCCCACCCAGAAGCAACTGTCACTGTGATGGACATTTGTCCTTTTAAAACATTTATGAATGGTTTTATTTCCACCACCTGCAGATAATGTTTTGATTACTTAAAAATACTTGTTACTTTTACCATTTCCTCCTAGATTCCAGGGGCTGAGTATTGTTCAAAAGTAAATTATAATTGGGACAAAAGGAAGCAACATCAGAATAGAGAAATACGTTATGTAGTTCATCAGTGTGACCAGAAAGAGCAAATAAAACCATTAGGAAAACACAAGCTTGCTTTCTCTTTCATGTCTGAGATAATATAGGCTGGTATAAGTGGGTTTTAGCAGCAGTGACCTGGCCATGTGAGAGTCCTCAGCGCTCCTGTCTTCAACCTGTCAGCAGAGCTTGTCATGAGATCTCACCCCAAACCATTTCCATGAAAACATGCGTGAGGAAGATCCTACTCTTCAGTCTCTTTAAACATCTGGGCTGCATTGGATGAAAGTATTAGAGACTTCTTTCAACATTGCATCTGTTACAGCAGCAGAGGAGCTGGAGGTGATGGGTAGCTGAGGCAGGACGGTGGTGGCTATTGCCTTAACCTGTGTGACTGCATCCAACTTGTGGAAGTGTTTGAAAATGCATAACAGGGTGTTAGTAACACATCTGACATTGATAGATAACGTTAAATAAAATCAGAAGGGAGGAACAATGCAATAAAAATGAAGCCTAAGACCCCTTGAGTGTGTTAGGAGGAAGCTCCAGCATGAAACATTTTAAGATTTTATGGTGAGCTAAAACAAAGTCATGGCATAAAGTCCACAGATCATCTGCTGGCAGCAAATGCTTATTTAGAAAGTGATAGAAAGTTTTCAATGTTGTGATGCTTGCATGTTAGCCAAAAGAGAAAGTTCCCACTGTGATATGCCTCCCTTTGGCCTCGACCTAGAGGAAGAAGAGATTCTTTTCACTTCAGCTGGCCAGAAAATGAGCTTCAACATTGCCAGTGTCTGTGTTTAAAATATTTAGGACCTAAGTACCCAGGCAATAGCAGCTGAGATGGATCTTATTTTCAAGAAAACCTATTAGCTGAATCTTATAAAGAAACTAAGCAAATTATGGTAACTGGTAGAGTAACTATAAAGCTGCACAATACCATTATAGAAAGTACAGGAGGTTTGCTTAGGACGATTGCTTTTCGAAAGTGGAAAATTTTCCCCACACCCAGGTGTTTCAGAGTCTTCATTTGTTTGTGATTTGCCTCACTGTTGCCAGACTCTTAATTTCAGATTAGACCTTTCCTTCATCAGTTCTCATGCCAAACTTCAAGAACAACAAATAATAAGAAAATGCATATTATACTTGCCAAATTATGAAAAGCTGAGCACTAAAAGTTACCCAGACTGTGGACCCTTTCGTTATTGAGCTCTTTGCCTTGTAGAATGAACATTGTCTCCCTAATTTTAGCCTACTTCTGTGTGTGTGTCCCCCACCCCCAAAACAAAAAAGTTAAAATGTAATTAGTAGATCTGACCATGTGAATATGAATAAAACATCAGCTTGGGAAATAGAAATTCTTATACAATCCCTTTCTCACTGTCAACTGAAGTATAGGTTTACCTACAGTGGCTATTTTCCCAATCTTCATGTCTATAATAATCTTTCCACTCTTTCCCTACTTTGGAGTGTTATTAAGACTGTATCTTGAACAAATTGTGTAGTATGATACAGCTTCTTAGGCACGCATTTCTAAGCCACTTTTCCTTGCAACAGCAAAGCCAGCTTTTCAGTTCTGGCAATACAACCCCACAGTGCAAAACACTGCCTAACTATAAACTCAGATGGCAAAATCAGATTAATTCAAAACATTTTGACAGGTTAATTTTGCACTGGTAGGTTTTATGTTGGTCCCCCAATGTTCTGTTCATGTCAAATTTTAGACTTTTCACAAATATTTCTTTTTTCTGGTATTACCTCTTTTCCACTCCTCTCTGGAGCCTGAAACCTCCCTTTCATAGAGCCCCTGTGTAGTCTTCCATTCTGGACATTTTCTGTACTTAGACTTTTGCTTCACATTGATCAGTCCTCCAAGTCTCCCTTTAAGCTGCCAATCAATGTAGCATTATAGCATGTCCTAGTTATCAAGACTCCTCAAATTGCTTTTCTTGTCCAATAATTTTATATTTCTTCAGTTAGCTTATGCAGGACCAGTGATACAACTGACTTTGTTGGAGAGACATGCTTGCCATCCTATGGCAATACAAATGAAATAACGTCACATCATACAGCATAATGTCCATCTACATGGCCTGAGAGATATCAATCATGAGGCCAAAACACTGCACTGTTTTTCCCTTGTCTTCTACTTTTGCGCTGTCTTTGGCGTGTTTCTCCTGGGAACCATCCACGCTACGCCTCCTTTTCTGGTGTACACAGAAAGCATTGTCCCCTGACACAGAAGGGAAGATTGTAATAAGAGCCCTTAAATTCTGTCGACTGCTTATCTTCTAGTCGCAGAGAAAACATTCATCAGCCTGATTTTTAGGCTTAAGGAAGCTTGACCTTTCTGGCCAAAACCACACAACAGAAGACACATCCACACAGCACAGGCGAAAGCTTGAGAGTAAAGAAAAGGAGATGGCAGTAAGACAAGATTCAGCAATTGAACGCTACAGTGATGTCCTGAATGAGTAGTTGGTGGATGCGTTTGCTGAGTAGCAAAGCAAGAGCAGTGCTGAGACAATAAGAACACTTTCCCAGACCATAGAAAGATTATAGTACCATTTAAACCTCATCAGCACATTCCACATTTTCCTGTTTTATGCATCTTGCATCAGTTAATACATTCATTCATTCATTCATTCATGGCTTGACTTTGCGAACGAAGATTTGGGAAGGGCTTTACCCACACTTACTACAAGCGCGCTGATGACTAAAAAGGCCAATGTGGGATAGGCAAATCTGCTTGCAAAAAGCACAGTGAAAGGTCTCCTTGGTTGGTACAGGTGGGGCGCGATTCTTTCTACTTTGTCTTTTCTCCTCAAGACTAATTCTGCGTGTGCTCTCAAAGGAGACAACGGCATTACGTACGGTGTGTCTCCAAGTCTCCCAGTTGGAGGCCAAGGTGGACCACTGGTGGTAATCAATATGGCCAAGCCTGAGGTATTGTTTCAGGGAGTCCTTATATCTCTTCTCTGGGGCACTTGTGGTAACCAGTGGCGAGTTCACCGTAAAACACCATCTTAGGGAGGCGGTGCTCCTTCATCCTAGAGATGTGCCCTGCCCAGTGCAGTTGTGATTACAGCAATAAGGCCTCGATACTGGTGACCCCTAACTGTTCAAGGACAGTAACATTTGACACATAGTCAGTCCAGTGGATGTTTAGAATTGTACGGAGGCAGCACTGATGGAAGTGTTCGAGGAGTCGCAGGTGATGGCAGTAAATAACCCGTGATTCAGATATATAAGCTCCCTCCCTCCCTTTCCTGAGGGAGCTTACAGCATGTACTGCAGGCCCTGCAAGCTGGGAGGAACTTTGTGTCAGTAAAAAACAGAAACTAGCTGCTGTATTGCAATTTAGTCTTCATTCATTTTGATGTCTTTTTCCCCTCATGCTTGAAATTAATGTGCAATACACAAAAGACAAACATCGTCCTGATAAGGAAATGGAAGTCAAACAAAAATCACGGACTAGGCACCCCCCTCTTCAGGTAGTCAAGTTCATGAAACCGAGCATAACTGGGGAAAGAAATAGGCATTTTGCAGCCTGCTAGACTATCCAGAGGTCACTGCAGTTAAATGCCCACTGAAATTTTTAATGGCCTTTAACAAATAAATTTTCTTCCATTCAGTGAAGGAAAAGTCTTGGTTATGTAATGCAAACAAGCATTTTATTGACAGCATCAACATAGGTACAGAAGCCTATCTATGTAGTAGTTTAAAGATATCCATACAACTGAACATGTGAATTATCAGAATCCACTAACTACTAGGTATTTTCCACCTTCTTAAGGTACTTGACAGTAATAAGATATTCCTTCAGTCAGTCAGATGAATTAAAACTGTTCTGAGCCACTTCTGTAAGTACATCTCAAACACTGATGACAGCCATGGAGATGAGTTCATGGTTTCTCAGCATAAAAGTTGATTTAGTGTGTGACTGTAACTACTAGTAGCACAGACTCTGAATCGACAAATTAGAATGTCATACTGCCAACACTATTTTGAGCATTTTTTTTGCAAAATTGCACACATTAGTGAGACCCCAACTGTAGGCAAGGCAGCCTTTTCTTCCACACGCTTTTCTGGGTTCAGTTATGGTTTCCACCACATTTGATGTGCCTGTATTACTATCACCCATTGAGCTGCATCCATGGTAATGGTTAGGTGGCAAAAAAAAAAAAAAAGCTGGCTTCCCCATGACAGGGGAATAAACCAGGAGCCAAGCGTGACCCCAGCACAAGCACTGCCTTCACCAAGAAGAAGTCATCCTCCCGTGGGATCTCAGAATGGCAGGCCAAGCAGGTTCCTATGTCAGGTGCTGGTAACAGCATCCATCAGCAGCCCCAGGAATGGTGAGGAGATAAAACATGTCTACTGCACAGCCAGGAGACAGGTGCAGAGACAAGGTACTTGTGAAGCCGTTGTTAAATACTTTTGCTAGATGCCTGGTCTGTGATGTAGGCCTGAATTATGTCCAGAGGCAGGGTGAGAGACAGGGATCTTGTCAGAAAGAGCTCAGGCAGGAATCAGATTCCCGGGCCTGAGGGGAAACAGGGTGCTTCATCAGTGGTGTGGGTCACACGTGAGACTGGACAGGTCTGTGAAAGTCTAAGAGGTCCTTCAGGTCCTGATAATAGCACAGTAAGGAAACACTCCAAAATACACTGTTACATACACCATACTTTAAAGCCGTATTCTGCAATTGCTCACATAAAAAAAAAAAAAAAAAAGCCCGTATAAACAGTGATTTCTGCGCCAACTAGCAAAAAAATACAAGCTGATGATAGGGTAACAAAGTGAATAACTATAATACAACATCCAAAACACCGAAGCTTGTGTCAATGAAAAACAGCACTACATGAGACCTATTAGTATCTCTAAATCATTACAAACGAGCAAAAGCGACTATCAGAGCTATACTGGGAGATGTACACTGTAGGCTTGTCAACTTCTAAAGCGAAACTGCCAGGTTAGGCTATAAACCTCCAAAAGTATAACAGGATCTGTGTGCTTCTGAAAGTTGAAATAATTTACAGAAAATATTGATTCATCTAGCAAGTGTATAGAGTAAATCTATGCAACTTTGAAAGTCGCAAAATATTCATGCAATTGACTTTACTATAGGAAGGCCCAAGAAGACTATATTTTGATCTCTCTGTAGTATCAGACTGAGTTTTCATGCTGTCTCAGCTGCTGTAATTACAAAGTTCAATAAGCTCTGATTATTTTTCTGTGTGCCTTGCAGTGGCCTAGTCCTCTGCCTAGAGTTTCTTATACTTTCTTGCCACTAGGCACCACTGAAATTACACAGCAGAACTGCGGGTGAATCCTCAGACACATTGAATTTGGGCAATCTCAGACATAAGAATAGAAGCAGGATTTTGAGTTCTGTTCTGTGTTAGGTCCACAGTGAAATCAATTTTTTTTTTCTTGAAAGAAAATTCAAGTAACTTCCTTGTTATGAAAAAACATGCCTTAGAATAACTAGTAGTCAAAATGTGAGGCAAACTAGCCAGTTATGTGGGAAAGTGCAGAAACCCTGTCTCAGTCATACAGAATATTAAACAAGCATGCTGTTGACTGTGTCTCTCAAACATAGAGTATTGCATTATTTATATAAAGTAGAGCAGCTCCAGGAAGAGAAACTGTAAGAGGCTGACACCATCATCAGCAACTTGGGCGTTTGCCTGGGGTCCAGGATCAGCTATCAGACAGAGCAGTCTGTCCTGGAGCAGTGACTTATAGACCTCATATTACATTTCATGGCTACCTTCCACTAATAGTTGTGCTGAGTGTCTTATTGAATGATTAGTGGAAAAAATAATTCTGTTGTTCATCTAAACTAAATATGGGCTCAATAGGTATACATAGTGACATGTTACAATGTCCTTCTCTCTTTCTCCCCATATACTAACCACATCCAGAAAGCAATAAATAACCTATTTTCTTTTATGGTAAGAGATAGGTGAACTTTACTACTTTTCCTTTACTATCTTCTCTATTCAGCAGAGAAACCAACTTTTCTCTCTGATGGTCTCACTGAGGTTTACCTATTTAAACCTAGAAAAATTGTTCCTAATATTCAGCCTTGAAGTTTGCTGTTTGTGTTTCAGACCTTGTGCATTTTTCCCAGCTTATACCAGCTGATCTAAGAAAAAATATTACCTTTACATATGAATCTCATCCAAACTTCAGGCACTGACAGTGAACTGGAATACAACCTACTGTGCTATAGGTGGAGCCATTTCTGTCATATTTCAAACAAAGATACTATCTGACTTTATATCATTTAAGGCTTTCAGACAAACTTCAGAGGATTTAACAATTAAAGACCTGAAGGCAAATAAAATAAATACAAAATGGGTTTGCCAATGGTCAAATATGGCACATTACCTCAGTGCTTCTCTTTGACCAAGATAAATGTGAGTCTACATATCGATGAGATAAACTGTGAGCCTCAGTAAAATACTTAACATATTGCCATAGGAAAAATATTAGATAAGTTGTTTAAAAAAAAAAAAAAAAAAAAAGAGAAAACAAAAAGATCTCATAGAAGACATTTAAGTGGATGAGTTGCTAAAATAAGGTAAGACCTGTTACAGAAAGCTGCCTAGCTGCAAGAAGGTTAGAAAAGGAATTCTTCGGGAGCTGTCATAGAAGCAGCCTTACTACTGTTTTGAGTGGTGACATTTGGCACAAAATGAAGCAGCAAGTTAAAGAAATTTTCTGGAGGTCACAAAGGTTATCATCAGCACAGGGGACTGAAATTCAAAGATTAAAGAAATAGATGACCTGAAGGACTGAAATAGAGAGAATGGCACAAAAGACAGGCCATGAATTTAGGATCTAGTTAAAATTTCTGTTATAAGCAGAAGCTTATCAGTTTGAAAAAATAAGAGGAGAGCTAGGTGGGTGCCTTCATTGATTAGTGACTGTTTATGAGCATAGTATATCTCTGGAAAAGAGAAATGTGATTCTAGATTCAGACAGTTATACCTAAACAAAATAAGGAAGGGTATAAGGTATTCAGCTGCAACATACAGCTCTCATTGCCTGTGTTCAGTAAGACTGCAGAGAAAGGCCTTGAGACCTGTCAAGACAACTAGCATGAGAAGAGTTCAAATTCCTGAATGATTAATCTTTCTCTTCAAAGGAGGGAAGAATAGGGGAGGTGATTTCTGCCCTACATACCATGGAGCCAAGGGAAGGGTAACTTCAGTCTCAAATAAATTCAGAAGAAAACTTTGCGCAGAAAAGTTCTGGAGCAACCTTTCATAGGAAATACCTAGAGTAAGAAACATAACTCATTTCAAGATGGAACTTGCCAGATTATCAGAGGGGTTATGCAGTCAGGTTGCTCATAATAGCTGAGCCTAGGAAGTCTGTCTGAGTCTTCTCTCAGTTTGCCAGACTAAGTAGCATCTCACTTCCCTGTGTTTTCTTGTTCACCCAGCGGTATCTGTGGAAGGAGGAAGAATCTGTCCTAGAAGTGGAAGTGCTAAATTCTGTAACAAATTATATACGCTGTGATTCCAGCTCGCAGCTGGGTGAGTTCAGATTCCTGTGCTATTCAGCATATTAACAGCTTAGCTGGAATCCTGACATGTATCCTACCAGGTGCTCTTACAGACCAACACTTAAAAAGGAGTGAAAAAAAAAGCTGTCAGTCACTCAGTAGCACTATCCTGAGACAAACTGTGTTATTTAACATGTTCTTTTAAAATCTATCCATTTTCTTGGAGAGAACAGTACTGAATTATTGCAAGTCATATGTTATGTTCCAGTGATCTGCACTTGTCAAAGAATAACTGTTTCTCCAGAGCCAAGTTATGACATCAGTGGCACCTGCCAAAAATTATAGCACAGATCAAATGTGGCATTCAAAGTTTGTGCCCTGTAACTGTCTGGTCATTCCATTTGGTGTGTTGCAGACTTCACAAAATGAGACTGTGGGTTTGGGTTTTTTCCCCTGCCATTAAACTAATTCATTATAGCAGATGTCATTACTCACAAATAAAAATGAGTGACGGGTGAACAGATTTCATCAGTCATTCCTGTCAGTTGGAGTCCTTTTGAAAAGGGGAGCCCAGAGGTAAAACTGACACTATTCAGTAATCACTCAAGAAATCCGCGCTTTGACGGAGGAGGAAGCTACTACACACTCAAAGTAAGCATTTATATTTTTTTATTTTGGCCAAAATAGATTTTCTCAGCCTATCTGGATTGCTAAACGTATCTAGATATACATGCATATGCATTTATTTTTCTTCTTGTTAAATCATGTGAATTTGAATAACACTTTCTTCTTCCCTCCATGACCTTGAATACCGTATATTACGGTATACTTTATTGGAAGATAATCTGTTCGTGTCTGATTTATAAAATACCAGAGGTATCCTGCATCTGTTTTATTTTACTCTAATCTTAACTTCAGTTATTAACTTGCTATTTGTTCCTATATCTGGTTTTAGTAGTATTAGAATCTCTGTATTACACGCACTTCAACTGAAATGAAAATCACCATAAAAGAAACACATAAGGAGATATTCATTCTAATGATGCGCCTATAGCATAATTTAAACCCTTTTAGAACAGAATTTTTTTTTTTAAGAACCATAAACAGGCTTTGAAGTCATATTCTCTACTGTAATAATTCTGTAATGCTGGAAAATGTTCTATGTTTAGGTAAACAAAGCCCAGTGAAGGGCAAAAGGAATAGGAGCCAAATTAGCGGCCTGACAAAGATAAATAGCTCATGGTCATGATATGACCTGTGGGACTGAATCCAGTTGAAGTCAGAGATATCTTTCCATTGTTCACAATGATCTTCAAAAATCTCTGAAATGACTGTGGACATTATTTTGGAAACTTGCCCATCTTCAACATTAAAATTGTCTGAATCCTCAAATACATTGAAAGTCTTAAAGTCAGCTCTACCTCTACCTTTTAGAAATTAAGCACTTTTAAGATATACAAAACCAGAAGCCAAAAGAAGAATACATAAAGAGTTTGTTCTTTCAGCAAATATTTTAGAAATAAAACTTAGAAATGTTTGAATATTTTTTTATCTTTCTGGTTAAAATACTTTCCCATTAAAAAAAAAAACAAAACCCACACAAAATAAAAAAAAAAAATAATAAAAAAAAAAACCAACCTTGAGTTTGGTTTCTTTTCAATTAACCAAACAATTTGATTTTTTTAAATTATGTGTAATTTAGATTAAAACCTACTTCAACATTTTTCTCAAGATATGTTCAGTCAACAAAATTACTGAATGCATTAAAATACTTCACTCTAAAAAAGTAAAAGACTTTCAGAGAATCTCACTGTATGCACAAGTATTGCCTGTATATAAAATACTGAATTTTTACAATGGCTAACTGAAGACGTGTTAAATTAACTGATTGAAAAAGGGTAAAAAATGCCTCTTCAAGCTTCAGACAAGATTTCTTCTTTTGCTTGTTTATTTTAGATAAAAATTACTAAAAATAACGCCTTTGTTCAAAATATCAGGAGCCATTTCTAACTCCAAAAATTCCTCTGGCAAGAGCCCAAAGTGGAAATACAATTATAAAGTGTTCAGAAGAGAAATTACTTGCATTAGATATTTGTTCAAACTCCTTTTTGGAGGTTGCCTGAGACTGCAGTAATTCAAAACATGTAGACCAGTAAAGGGCTAAAACCAAAGCATTTGGAAACATCGTGATTTAACACCTTTACAGAACACATTCAGCCTGCAGATCAGATTAAAATACAGAAGGTTGTACCACTAGCTGTTTCTATATTAATTTTGTGGCAGTGAATAAACTTTGTGCGTATAATAATTTCCAACTAGAAGCAAATTCTTTTCTCCGTTGCACTGCAGAGGTTTGTTGAAGAAAAATTACTCATCATTCACACTTTGAACCTCCTTTAAACATACTCTAGGTCAGCAACTCAAAGAGTTTAAGCCAATGCATTATATGTAAATGCTGTTTGTGCTTCATGAACGATTGACTGTCTTACAGATTGCTTCATGGCCCTGTGATTTATGGTTTAATTATAAATGCAGCATATTTTTCTTTTACAGCGTTGTTAATTTTGTTTACTGTTACTTCTTCTGGACATTCTCTATACAATAATAATTTGTTAATATATAAATTAACTACGATCAATTATGAATGCTGTAAAGAACTCTTTTGTACACACATAAACATGTTTCTGACAGTTCAGTTTCAGAGCTACCAATATATAAACCACTTTAGCCAAAATCAAATTTCAGCTTTATTTAAATGTTGTTTTATCAGCTTGGCTCCCCAAAATATATATACTATACTTCAAAGAGGCAGGTAGAACTGCACAACTTATATGAATATAGTCACTCCTCAATCATCTTAGTTTGGGTCCCTTAGCAAGGGGCTTTACCTTGCACCAATGTTACACACATTTTAGTAGTCCTACATAGGAAAGGTACTGTAAAAATTTCATAACATAAATTTTCAGTCAATAAACAATACCTACACTGACTCAAGCCTTCTGAGTAATAATTTTGAAACCAATGAACTTTTGGTTTTGCTTAATTTACTTTCATATCAGTAGAAAAACTTGTTAAACCAACATAACTTTAGTAGCCAGAAAGACGCCTCCCCAGCTTTAATTTTTCTGGAATGATATTTGGCAATCTGAAATTAAAATAAAGATGATGAAAAACCTCTTTTCCTTGCTCACTTTCCACCCAGGCAAAACTGGTGGAATTACTCCGAGAAAGTGTGTTTAAGAAAATCCAACTGCCCTGCTAGTTTCTGAACCCTGAGGTTTCTAAGCAAAGAAATCAAGAACAAGTTTGCCAGAATTAAGTCCAATTGTCAGTATAACTCCAATTTATGTTATTGAACCATATAAAAAGAAAACAGAAAATCACTCAACAACAATGAAAGATGTCTTCTAGAGCAATAATGACTGTTGATACAAAGAAAACAAACCCAGAGAATTACTCAGAAGTCAAAACCAAGCTCCTAAGTAGAATATTTAGATTAGAAAAAAATAAGGTATTACACAGTACACATGAACTCTAATCTCTATATATGGATATTGTAATGCCAGGCTGAAGGAAAGGCTACTTTCACATATCATAGCATAAGATATGTTGGTTAACAATGACAGATAGCAACATCTTCAAAAATCTTACTTCAAGAACCTGTCTTAGCAATACCATGTGAAATATTCACTCTCACTGGCGGTCTTAAGAACTATAACCAAGTCAAATGTTCTTGACTTGCAAAAAGTCTCGCAGATATACCAGACTAACATTTGCAGAAGTACCTCCATCTATTGGTCTGACCACAGCTTATTCCTCTGAATGGAGCAGCCAAGATTTAAGGCCACCAAAACCCACATGCACACCTAAAAAATCTAACAAATTTAGAACTCAGATAAAGACTGGAGGCCCTTTCTGTATCATTTGAAGAACATCTACTGGAAGTTTAATAATCATAAAAACTTAATCTCTAACGAAAGGTTAATGTGTTATGGCAGACTTATGTGAGGCAAAGCATAATAGAGATTAGAGGGCAAACCTACTTAGACAATTTGTCACCAGCTTGCATCTGGCTTCTGAGGCAACATGATAATTATCTGAAGAGTTTCAAGTGGACAGCTGCTACTGAGAGAAGAACCTTTAAATGGTGCAAAGACTCAGGTGACCTGTAGATCTGGGAATGATGAAATAATATTCCATCACTCACTGTAACAACCTATTACCAAGGCATTTATTCTAACACTGCTCAAAGGCTAGAGAATTAAGATACAGATGGGGCAAGTTCCAGTACATCTGTGACAAGCATAACTTTCTGCAAGATAAAGTTTTAAATAATACTGTTGTTTTAGGGTCCCAGAATGAGACAAAAGAGCCCTAAAAGATAACCCATATTTCCATTTAGACCATATCATTGATAGACAAAACAGGTTTAGCAAAAGCTTATAGTAGAACTACTGTATCCACACTGGTGTAACAACTGCTGCTGTACAGCTACCTCTACAGCTTTTCCTGTCCACAGCAAGGGGAACACCAGAAAACTGCTGTTTGCCCCAGAGGAAAATATCTGATTTTTTTGGTGATACAGCAGCTTTCTCTAACTTTGCTGTGACAAGGCCCAGTATCCTAACCACTCAAGGATGTCTGATATTCAATCACATAGGAGGTTGCATTACCTGAACTAATCAGTGCACATATACTACTTCAGTTGGACTGTGCTGGTCTTCAAGCAACTGAACTTCTCTGTGGAAAAATACTGCATCTGGAAGTGGCAGAGATTTTTTTTTCTGTTAAGCAAGTTTTTCAGCCCAGTCAGACTTAGCACCACATTTAGCAAAACTATTTGTTATTATTGATCTTTCTAAAAAATGTTTGCGAAAATAATGCCAAATATAAATTATTCAATCTAGGAAAATGCACTTATGTACCCCTTTAAAACTTCAGGAGTTTAAAATACAGTATTTGATGGGAAGACCTTGCAAAAGTCTGCCTTTGTGTTGCTGTCTGACTCTTCTTTTTCTCTGATCTTCTGCTTAAAGCATAACACAAATCAAAGGTTTCCTCAGATTAGCCTGCATTATCATAGTCTTCATAGTAGTTATCAAGGATAGTTTATAAAGTATGACATTGAAGCAGACTCACTAGTACATATCAGGGTCTATGAGGCATTAATTCATCAGCCTCACAGGACGGACTTCTAGCTAAAACAACAAAAGTGACAGCAGAATATAGATGAATACAAGGAAGCAAAGGCATTTCATAGGAACCCCCAAATTATGTGCTGACCTAATAATAGAAAACTCAGGAGCATGGGTCTGTTGGGTTTTTTTAATTTCTTGTGTCATCCTGCTTCCTGGAGGGGCTTAGTGGAGGAGGTTGGTGCAGGAAATTCTGCTTCACGTTAGGGTAGAAGCATAACAGGTCATTGATACCTTCATAGCAAAGAAATATCTGGCCAGCAATAGATATAGAACATGATGCAATTTTTCTGACTATTTCCTTTAGAAATAAACAACAGAACTTAAATTTTCAAAGTACCATTAAGATTTGATCACCAATGCGTATTTGGTTATACCAGCAAGCACTACAGACAAGCTGAGAATCTAAAAACCCTCTGAATACTATGCATTTAGCAAGGATAAATTCACCTAATTTCTATCCTTTTTCTCATTCATTGGAACTCATCTCTATATTTTAATGAGCACTACTTTTAACAGTATTTAAGACTGAATTTTTATTTGAAATTAAAGAACAAGGTCATAACAAGCTCCCTAGGGCTTTGCACTCTGTGTGCTTCAACCTCAACTTAGATTCGTAATTCCCCCACGTATTTGCTGCTACATATTATTTGGAGCAGTAGAAGGAATCATTTAAAAGCACATATTTCCCTTGGATAACAACCATCTATAATCTCTTTTAAAATTACAAGAAGTAGAAAAAGTGAAAATCTTTCACAACATCTCATCTGATGAGATGATAGTGACAATGGCACTATATTTGAAAGAATTTTTCCCAATTTCTTCCAAAACCACTTAAAATCTCACACATTCTGAGGCTTCCACAATGTTTCAGTGAAATGTGCTATGTGTAGTCATTACCCAGTAACAAAAATATAGGCTCACCATTTAGCTATCACCCAAGGCCTGTTTCAATGCATTATATTTTGCTTCAAGGCATAGTAAACACAAGTAACCTATTCTTCTCAGGTGACACACTGTATTTTAATAGCATTTCATGAGAAAGAAATTGCAAGGGACGAAGCAGCACAGTATCCGCCTTAGGTTAAGCTTCTGACTGCTATGACCTTCAAATTGCTTTTCAGAAAATGAGCAAGCATACCAACTTTAGAAGGCATAAAATGTGTGGTCATGATGCAGAAGGGCTGAAGAACTTCTGGGAGAAAGTCATCCAAGAGCAAACTAAGCAAAGAGAATGTGAAGAGTCTAGGTTAAACAAAAGTGCCCTGAGCAAGTAAGTGGTACTTTTTCTTTTGCACAATATAGCAAGGCATGTCATCACGTGCATTAAAATAAGATAACTCCTTATTGTACTGCTTTATTCATAGCACAGATTGTGATCAGGATCTTTGGCACTTTTTCTCTCAAAGCTGCTTGTCTCATATTTCCGTGGCTCTTCTACATGGAAACTCAGACACCCTTCACCCCTAAACCTCATGAGCATTCTTCAAAGGCCTTGGAGCATAGCCACACAAAAATAAAGCACTTTGGCAGTATGGCTTGTGACAGACAGAAAATACCAAGATTTTTATCTGGAACTGGTACAGCTAGTACTAGTATAAAGTAGTATTACATTAAAGGGACAGGCAAACCACCCATTTAATGTGTAGAATCAACAAAGCTATTACATCTTTATAATGTTTAACAACCTTTCTCCTCATATAATACCAAAGATAGAAACAATATAATGAGATTTTCCTGTCCCGTGGAACACATATCATTAGCATTTCTGCTACACAACAGATAGATAAAAAAATAAGGCTACTCATTTTTTTTTTTTTCCCAAAACACTTGTAATTATGCACAAATACTCAGCACAAGTATGGTAGACTGCTTCAAATAGTTTCTCAACCTGTTGTACCTCACGAGTTCGAACCAGGGTTCCACACACACTAAGTGAATCCCCTGGCTAACAGAGGACAGAGAAAGAGCATAAGAACTATCTGTGACTCTTGTGTTTTTCTGATGGGTTTTCCTGCTGAAATTAACAAAAGTTTTCCTGAATAAACTTTCCTCAAAACTGGGACATTCACATAAATTAATTTGACTTCAACAAACTGGAATGTGCTGGTAAAGGACTGTTTCCTTAAAAAAATTTCCACGTACTCTGACACAAGTTCCCAACGAGGAAGCTACTATTGTCATTTAAAGGATAAGGAAATCAAGCTCTGTGTAGGCCATGTGTACCAATAGTCAGATGTAGACAGTGTTGCTCCCATATAGATGCATCCTACTCCAGTTAGTCAGTAACATTCCCAACCCAAATCACCAAGTTGCTGGAGAGCAAACATATGTAATAAAACCCAGGAACATGTTCAGCTGCACTGGAAACCTTTGTCACTCTAGCTTCACAAAAAACTACCACAAGAAGACATGGCAAATCAATTGCAATTGAGAGTAGGTACTATTTTTAACATCACAAAGTTAAAAATGCTAAAAGCTTTCGTAAGATCTCTGAAAAGCAAAAAATATACAGCAAAAGAACTCTGAATATGTCTTAGCTTACTTATTCAATATATCTTAGCAGAGTGGTTACAACTGAAATAGACCCAAAATAGTTCCTTCAAGGTCACTTGACCAAAGCCCAGATTGTTCACGAAGTTCTCTAATTTGAATAAATAAATAAAAACAAAAAATAAATCAGAAGGTCACTACAAAATCTACAGGTTCACGACTTCATGTAAGTCTGGGCAAATTAGGTGGCTCTAAGTGTAGGATAGTGTTCATTCTGTGACACCTAGGGCACTAGTTGGCAAGGAACACCAATGCTTTCAATGGCAAGTTTTTCCTAATTAATTGCAACAATTGTTTGAGGCTTAACTGTATGCATAAGGGAATAGTGAAGCAAAGACAAGGTAGACCAAATGAGAAAAGTTTAAAACACTATCTGAAATCAAATTCAGAAGCCCAAGTAACAGAAGCATTCATGTGAAACAACTACTGCTGAATTACTCTCAGATGAAATCATTGGCTGATATTTTTTAACACACCAAATGTAATATAAAAACCCATGATGCATTTGGCATTACCATATGATATCTAATCCTATGGCATGGCTGGGTCAGGTGTTTCATAATACAATTTCCTACGGAAAATTACATATCCAACAATACCTTGCTGTGGTCCCTAGTGGTTTTCTCTTCTGTCTGTGCTATACTTGTGCCTTGAAGTTATGTGGCTCCTCTTGCATGTGACATCCACTCCTTTCACTAAACACATACAGGATCTGTAGAGATTTTAGGTACAAAATGGTTACCTTATTTTTCTTCAGAGTAAACCCAAATGGGCATATTGACAGATCTTCTTGCTCTTCTCCACAGCATTTTACAGTAAACTTGGGGGGTCTAGGGGTGTAATTGTATTTTTTAATTTACACATTGAATGACCTTATTGGATAGATAGTACTTCTGTGTATCTTTGTGAATATCCCAGAGGAAAAAAAAACAGAGCTGTTCACACTGACAGTATTTCAGCAGTTGTTTGACTCATTTGGAATCCAGCAATGTCAACCACTGATAGCATCAGGACTATCCCTTTCTCCCCTGCATTCCTGCTCTAGCAAGCTAGAGAGATGTGTAGATGGTAAACAAATACAGGACAAGTGCTATGGTGATGAAAGAGAGGAAAGCTTCGACCCTGCCGAAAAGCCCTGGCTACATTTGAAGGATTTGGCTCAATACTTGCTAAGTGCTTGTCCTCTCTCTACAGACTTCGCCATGAATGGACTTTGCGGCTGGAAGGACGAGCAAGGCAGGTCCAGGCACAGATGAAAACGCAGAAAGAACAGATGATGATGCTGTCTATTGAAACTCTTCCCTCACCAGATAAAACTGTTGCTTAAAGTTACTGTGAAAACTCAGAAAGCATTGGGCCTGACTCTGACCTTCTGCATGTACCTATAAACTAGCAGCTACACTACTGAATGATTAAAAGGTCAGAATCTGGCTCTTTTCCAGACTCCTACTAGGGCTCCTAATAAGGTTCTACTGAAATTCAGTGCTAAAATAAGTCCAAAGTACAATAATCTCAAAAAAAAAAAAAAAAAAGAAAAAAAAAAAAAAAAAAAAAAAAGAAAGCAAAGGATAGATGAGAAGCAGACACCTTTAATTTCCCATGATATATTACTACTGTGATGCAGCAGGACTTTCTTATGTAACTGCATCTGTGCAGAGTGACAACAACATATTTCTAGGACAGATCACTTGTTTAATGGGAATAACACATTCAGGCAGCTGCATGCAAAACTTCACATTTCCATTTTCAGAGCTCACAGAGTGTGGCTTAATGCAGATATAAGCTGTTTGCCTGTCTTGATGAGCCACAGTGAAGGGAGTTAAGGATTAGTCTGATCAGCTGGACAGGAAAAGAAATATATTCTTAAATCGTTAAATGAACGGAGGAAAGTATTTTGACTTTCATAGGGTAGGTAAGAAAAAGACTACTGAGGTTATTATGAACCTGTCTGAGAAATGGCAGAGCAAGTGAGTATGAAAGAGAGTTTGAAATAGAAGCAGTGAATCGGTTCATCATAATAGCTTTGCAGGGCATCACTTGCCATAGCTGGTGTGCACTAATCCAAACACTTGCTTTGTTTCACCTTCTTCTGGGTCAGCTAAAATAGAGGGAGGAATAATTAAACACAGGGTAATAATAATGTGTTCTATTTACTTATATATCTATGTATCTAAATACCATATCTTTAAGAAAAAAAACCAAAGCCTAAACAACGTTTACTTATTATCTCTTCAATTAATTTCTTTGATATTCAAGACAAGAGTCATAAATCTAAACAATTATTTTTCTCTAAAACAACATTTTAGAGAATTCTAAATTCTCTATTCCAGCATTAAGCCAGACGGAATTTTACTTTGCCTTCCTGTTTTCACTGAAGAAGTAGATAGGAATATATTTGATATATTTCAAAATGAAACAAAATTTAAACCCTTTTGACCTCGCAGAAATGTTTTTTTAGTCCTTTTAAAGCAACATTTCATTAAACCACACAGTTTTATGGAATGTTCCCACTTTTACAAAATGACATTCTTCTATAGAAAAAAACATTTTATCACAGAAATGTTGTTATTCCACAGAGGACTAAAACAATTAAAGATTTATAAAATGCTCTTCAATTATTGAAAACTGAAGTGAATGTAGAATCACTGTTCTTTCACATTTCAACCCAAAAAACCATTGTTTCTTCCAGTGTTTTTATCTCTATTAGAGAAGCAATGCTGAAAAATAATAAAATTGTAGCTTTTTTGCCTTTGCAGACTGGTCTCTTTCTTCTATGTTCATTTATTTCCCACTATTCTCTAAAATGTTCTTTTACTACCACCCAAGTTAAACATTATCTCTGAACCTGCTGCTACTTATGTAAAAAACATAGTAGTTCACTGTACTGTACCAGTAGCTAAAGGAAATAGGCAGCGCCTATTGAAATTGAGAAATGCCAGATTCCCCACTTGTGAAAGCCAGATTTACTAGATCTGCTAACTACTGCTTTAGGTTGTATTGCTACCCACACCAGTGCAGCTTCCCCCTACTCTGTGCCAGTGTGACAAAAAAAAGATCTGAGGAAAGCTGGCCCAATAAGCATTTGTTGTTCTTTTACATCTAGTGTCAACATTTTAAATTATTAGGAACACTGTTATAACAGTATACCTGACTGTTCATGAAGTATTTGAAGACAGAGGAAAAAGACCGCCCCAGTGGGTGCAATCCACATACAGTAATTCTCAGCACTCCTCTGAGAGAGCCCAAAAACCAGCTTAGGTCTCTGAGCAACTATTCCATCAAGAGCTTTGCAAACAGATAGCAGCTTATCGACTTCATGCTGGAAGAATGTTGCAGGTATTGTTTATCTTCACAAGAATATGTAACCCACTTCAGAATAAGTTTCTGAAACATCCACTGCAGCACAGAGTGTGTATACCACAAGTGTGAAAGACTAAAATCCTCCCACTCTTAGTTGAAGCCAGCTCTTTGTGAGTTGCTTAAGTGCACACGCATTAGTCATGCTTACCTATTCTAACACGTATTTTTCAGGGCAGCAGTATCTTGGCACCTCCATGGTATTGAACAGCAGATGCTTTCTGTTCCCAAGTGTGGGTGTTCAACCATTTTTCACTGCTCCTGCACATACAACCAGACTCAGAAAAAAAATCAAGTGTTAGAAATAATAAGTCTAGCAGCCAGATATAGCCAGGTATGCTGCTTGAATATTGCAAATATAAAGGCAGACAATAAGGTGACGTTTTATCCTTTTGCTTTGGTTTCTGAGTTGGTGAATTTGAGCCTGAATTTAGGCATTTCAGATACGCCTGAAAGTGCCAAGCCTAGATTTCATTATAAAAGCAAGCAAACACAAGTTAGTTCAAGTTGAATTCTTATATTAGAAAACACCTGCCTCATTCATATGTAAAGCCCCCACTGATAAAACAGGATATCCAGTGAGTATAAGCTGTTGGGAGAGTAGGCCCCTTCAACCAAACACAGCACTTTTTATCTCCCTTGTCTCTAGTTCCCCTCCTCTTTCTAAAGAAAAAAAAAAAAAAAAGAAAAGAAGAATCAAATGAAAATTCATATTAAAGTAGCCATATTAAAAAAGTTGGACTAGCTATTTGAGGAGAAAAAATAATTACCCAGACTTTTTTTTTTTCTTGAAGTTTATTGGCTTGCCTAATGGAAAAAGAATTGGAATTGAATATCGGTTAATTTGCATAATCACTGCCACCCTGCACTAATAAGATGCTACCATGTCTTACAACCGCACATAAGCCAGTCCAGCACTTCCCTAAGCCAGCAAAGAACAACTAAAATTGTATAGGAGAGGTCAGAGACTAATAGTTTTGGTCATGGGACTTTATGTTGAAAGTCCCATAAACAATATATGATGCAATAGGTGGGGATCATACCTATGAGGTAATGCACTTAAACTGGCACACTGAAGTCAGTTGCAGAACACCCACCTAGCATTGCCTGAATTTATGTGCATGGCAAATAATGTGAGCACGTATTATACTCATTCACATGCTTACTCACAAGTGCTGTGTTTGATCCAGGAACCAGTGACTAATTTTTGACTCACCACAAGAACTGCTTTCTTAAACTGTCTCTGAGCTGTGATCAGTTACTAAAGCAGGGCTTACTCAAATCGAGGCCGTCAATAGGGAGAATATAAATGACACTGAGCTGCAGAGTGACTTCATTCTGACACCATCCAGAAACACTCACACAATCAGTTACAGGTAAGACTTTTAAATAAATAGCAACTCAACACCTGTCAGCTACTGCACCTGAATTAACACTTAAATTCAGGGCAGCAGAGTTTCTTTAAGTGAAACCCTTGATTGTCTGCACTCTACCATGTATTGGTTTGGGTCACAGAGCAAATTTAAGGCATGCAAATTAGAATTCTTTCAAAGGAAACTAAGCCAGACCAGAGACCATGCTCTACATGCACACCAAAGGGCCCTAGCCTCTAAGGATCTGAGAAAAGCATTCTCTTCAGACAGTTTTGAGACACTTGCACAGGTGGGATATTTGGTCCAACTAACCAAAATAGATTGAGTCTGACATAAACCCCTGCACCATGCTTAGTCTAACGTAGGAACTCAGCAGCAGTCACTTGATCTGCTGAGTTGCTGGTAATGTGCTGAGTCACTTGCTAATGTAGGTGAGTATAACAAAACCAAAACAGTGGAGATTGGATCAAAGCACATTCATACATTTCATGTAGATCTAAAGGTGGACCTTAGCAGATGCAATGACTGAGCTCAGGAATGACAATTCACTTGTACAGCCATGCAGATGTGCTAGCATGCATAACTATACACAGCTTGGTCAAGCATCCTGCTGGAGCTGCATGTTGTTGAAATAGAGGCTACCCACACTACAATAAAACTTAGCATAGATCTGGCTTCTGGAACCATAAAACAGCCATTTGTGGTTCAGTTTTACAGTTAAATGATAGAAATATGAGGATAATTACCAATTTCCTAGACCAAATGTTCCTCCTAATTACAAACCGATGGTGTCCTGAGGGATGCTGTTCTTTACTTTGCCTATTAAACAGAGCTTGACTTGGGCTTCACTGCCACAGTGTGAATAAGGAACAGTAAATCACCTAAAAATACTTGTGGATTGAAAAGGGCATCTGTAGATAAATGAGGATGAAAAAAAGGGTAGCTCTAGAATATGTTATACTTCCTGAGGACACTTCCCTTCATGAATTAAGCATTACTATACCATGTATTTCTTACAGAGAAGGGCAGGAATGTGTTACATATTTGAGAAAAAATTGCATACAAAACCTCAGTACTCAGGACTGACAATATAAAAATCTACTTATTTCTTCTATTTCCCATCTATTCCATCTATGTGTCAGAATTTTAAATATATTTCAAGCTAAGGTGGACACAAAGCAGAGAAAATTCCAGGCCCAAAAAATGACAGTCTGATGAATAACCTAAGAAAGGTTTATACTACCAGGGAAGCCAAACTGAACAATAGGTTGCTATGTGCTACCTCTATACTAAGTGTACTTGTCTCGAATGCCATTCAAATGCCATTAAACAAAACAATAATCTTCTACTAATGACTAATGAAATGTGAGACACTATTGGCCTAATCTTTACCTGGTACTCAGGGCCAGTTTTCAGTCTCGCTGGTATGACTTGAAGGTTCACTGTCAGGGTCACTATTTTTCCATAGCAAACATAAGCATCATCAGGGAGTGTTATAATTTCAAACAACTGCAATAATAAAATAATCATCTGACAAATATCTGAAAGATAACAATTTAGCTATTTGGGTGAGCTCTTTGAAGAACAGCATCTTTCTGTTTGGTTTCCACCATGATTGCTCTGCATATCCAACATGCACGTTGATGCCATTTGATCAGAACTTTAACTTCCCAGTATATTTTTACTGTTCAACCACAGGGAAAAGTGGACTTAATAGGGAAAATCCTTGATCTTATTAGATTTAGTATCTAACATAGAGAAACAGTATCTGCAAAATACGGATACGAAAAGCTCAGCCTGTATTGTCTATGTGCAGCTAAGCAGCAGAAAATTGTTGTCAAAGAGATTTTGCTATAGCTAATGTTATTTTTCTCCCTCTAATAGGCTATTCTAGTCAACAATTGCATCACTATTGTTAGAGTTTGAGATTGCAGTACAGGCAGCCTCTGAGTCTAATTAGGAAAGGAAAACAAAACATTACTGGAGTGACCAACAGTGTTATTTCAGACAAACCTTTTTAAAAAGTACCTGTGTTTGCCCTGATACCTTAATTTTATTTTTCTCAGGGCGATGTTGGTTCCACTGCAGCTTCTCTCACAGAAATTTATTCTGTAATATTTGTGTTGGTGCTTTTATATGTTGTATTATAATAAGTGAACAAACCCACAGAATTGTTCATTTTTATATGTAAAAAAGTTCCCAATAACAATACTGCCCCATTAATTACTGGATATTGTTGCAGCAGAGTTCTTGCTAGTTAATGACAAAGTGCTAACTAATGAATTGATATTTTGCAGCTTTTGGACAGTACACAAGTTTACTGATCTTGTTGATACTGCCTCAAACATTAAATATGTATTTGTAATAGCAAGACTAACAGTCACTGAAAATAAGCCCTACAAGCAGTAAGGGCAGTCTAATCTAAAATATCAGAAACAGCAGTTATTATCCACCATCCTAAATGAACACTTAATAACCTGGAACTAAATCCCTTCAGGCTCCGTTTATGATATGTACACACTTCTGCTGCAGTGATGACAAATACTCCATTTTCCCAGAACTAATGACCCCTCTATAATATGTACTAGGGGGCTGACAATTGTGCAGAATGAGTCTATCAACAAACTAACAAAGTGCAGCCGTGTTTGAAAAGTTTTATGCCTAAACCACAGGAAAATTTCCCTACTTCCAACCCATAATAAGCCCCTCTGGAGCCATATCAAAATTCTGTAGCATGTGTTCGGTCAAGATAGTCTCTGCGTATGGTTTGCTTATTTTCAGTTCGGTTACCTTTGACCAATTATGGATAATTAGGAGCAATCCATGAAAGTAATTAATATGTAACACTTGATCATTTTCTGACAAAAATACTAGCATCTCACGGGGTGTTTTTTTGCTTTAATTGATGGATGCACTAAAGAATACCCTCTTTATTGCAAAACCAGAACACTTTTTTTTTCCACTCCAAGGCACCTCCAAAGGCGATCTTGAAGTAGGTACTGCTGTATCTTACAGCTTTACTGCAGGGATTTTGGCAGCAGTCAGTTATTAGGTCTCTACAAAGTTTATGGATGCAGAAAATAAGAATACCATCAACTACTTTAGCTTCTATGTTTACAGTTTAACTCGGACACTGCCATTACATTCCCTGGAATTGCCAGAGAAAACAGCCAGTCCTGATGTCAAGGCTAGCATCTCTCCAAGCAAGCTAGTTTTGAATTGTGCAATACTGACTAGCCCAAATACTGCTAGGCTCCCATCCAACTGCAAATTCTGGCTGCCAGTCCTCAATGCACCTTAAGAAAGTCTGATATTTCTGTTGGACAGTAGGAAACAAAAATCCACAGCGAGGCTGCAGGGTTTTTTAACAGAGGAGCTTTATTTGTGCTGTCAAGAGACAAGAGCAAAATTTGAACTGCGAAAAATAATGGCCTTCTAGCATGAATTCCAGTCAATGTGACAGGCTTGGTGAGCTTTGCTCTGATCTGGCATGTAATTACTATGTATCCCTGATCTGCAAGCTGTATCTCCAAGGCTGCAGAGCAGTTTCTGACTTGCACACATACGCTTTTTAACACGAAACTAGTACTTGGAAGACTTGTTTCAGAAAATTAATTTTCATCATTGAAAATAAATGAAAGAAAACCAATCAATGCTCAGAACCTTCCCATGCTCCAAATTACTCCAGATTAACACATCAATTAAAAATTAAACCAAGCTAAACACATGAATGTAACATTCACCTGCATGAAACACAGCTTTTTTGTCAGCACCATTTAATTAGTTATAACTGAAACAATGAAAGCCTTTCACCTTGAGGACTTGGATTACTGTTAATATTATTTTCTGTTACAAAGAAAAGTACCTGCAGACACACTATCTTAAATGCTTCAGCAATTCCAATCTCAAGTTTAGGAAAATATCTGTTTGTAATGCCCCATCTCCAATCAGCAGGCAACACAGACACACTACTCTGTCTCTTGGTTTCTTAATACTTGGTGTTCTGCACAATTTCATCTGGCTTTTTGCCAGCCATAGGATGAATACATCAGAGAGGGAAACCATGCTACAGAATGTAAAACACTGATCCAGTGCATCCCCCCAGCAGCCTCACGCACACAGGTTCTAGGGAGCTCTAAACACAAAATAAAGCTGCTTCCAGAGCAAAAGATATTTGGGGGTTTGTTTTTGTTTGTGATGTTTTAATGAATTTGTTTTTGGGGGTGGGTGTCTCTCAGAGAAGCAAGGTCGAAGAAGGGACATTCAAGTCCCCAACATAGCATTGTCAAGCAGAGCTTCTACTCCCTCAGTCTAGGGCCTAGTTTTGCCTTTTCCTGTATGACATGTTTCTCGCTTCTCTATCTGTGTCTCCGAGTGGGGGTTGCACCACCTTCTACAGATGCTAAAGAGACAAACAGATCTGTGAAAGAAGGCCTTGTGAGAGGGACCCTGATCTCCCGGGGCAGCTGCCTCCACAGCTGCCATCCTGCTAGCAGGGCTGAGAGCCAAAGCTACCTTCTGATCTTCTTTCACCACCTACCCCAGCTACTTAAAGCTGCTTTTCAGTTAGGAGGAGTAGTAGCAACAGCCCATTAGGTCTATGAGTAGCAGTGTACGAAGGGGCTCTGAGGACAGGAATCTATATAGAGCCTGACTTTCCTTTTGCTGAAAGAGCATCTAGTCATCTCACATGAATAAAGCTGCTTGAGAACTGCTGGCAGCTCATGTTAGTCCCAGATGCAAAGAGCTGTGGCAGCAAGGCAGTCACAGAGCAAACCCAGTCAGCGCATGGGAGGCAAAGTTCCTCTTCAGTTGTCCCATGTCCCAGTGTTCTGTGACAAGAAAAGGAATGTATAAGCAAGAGAGAAGGCACTGTCCCAAGCAGAATGACAGGTGCTCTGGAGCCAAACAGAAGATCTAGAAAAGAAAGCTTTTAAACTGTTTTTATATATTTCTCTAGGCAAACAGACTGTTCAAATGAAAATTCTGACTGAGTTCATTGAGGCCTTCTTTCTCAGGTGCCGTCTTTCTCTGTGTTAACATATCTCAAAATTTACGGTAGAGTTCTCATTAAAGTCCTGCTAGTTTTTAACACACAGCAGAGAAAAACACTCGGTACCGTTAATGCCTGGCATGCGTATTTTATGGCCTATTCTGGCTGAAATTCATTATACTTTTTTAAAAGATTAAGAGATTAATTATTAAAAATGCTGAGTACTCATCGTTCTGGAGTTTCAATCTTTTGAGCCCTTTCCTACAACTTCACAGGCTTCGAATATCTTTTGTGTCTTAAGTCCATAAACAGCTTTAAACGTTACTTTCAGTCTGTCTTCACTCTTTCAAGCTCTAGGGGCTTTTAATAAAAGATCTTGAAACATCCTGATATCTAAGATTCAATCTCAAGAGCGGTCAGTGCTGATAATAAGTTAAAATAGTCAAGTTATTGCATTGCAAAAACACTCAGTTTTTAATGCAATCTTCTGGCACAGAAACCTAGCCAGACTTTTCCTGGGTGAGACTTCTGCTGGGTCAGGGAGACAGGACTCAGTCCTTGGGTGGGCACAATAAAATGTCATGTAAGTGAAACCGGGAGTGGAGCTGCAAAGGGAAAGAGGTATGTGGCCTATCTTCACATTCAGATTGCCTAATGCCACACCTCACCAGAGGCATTAAATACGCTGCCAAGGAATTTCATTGCACATGTGCGAAAAACAATCCGAATTCACTGGTCTTCAATAGCTAGGGCTACATCCAGAAGGCCTGCCTATCCCTTTGCTGCCTTTAAGCTTGTTGTTGTGCAGAGTGTTTCCAGACACCCTGAAAGATCCCTGGGGAGATAAAAACAATGCAGAGTATAGCTCCCTGCTTCCCGCTTTATGGTGGTACGTCTGAACATGCAGCCACAGCATGTTGCCCCTCTGCTTTCTTTTTTCAATGATTAGTGTAACCTGAGGATGAACAGTCACCTTGTGGGTAAACTTTTCTGGCTCTAGTCCTGTTGAAGCTTCGAAGGCTGGCTGAGAAACCCTTGCTTTCAGGGGATTCAAGACTCTGAGGCTAGTTCTGACTACACTTAGCAGCAGACAAAATCCAGAAGATTCATAATGAATGTCAATCGATTGAGAGTGCCTCCTTCCTCAAATTAGCAGGACTGCCAAGGAGTCCTGACTCTTAAATATTCTCTCTTCATTGACAGCTTCTCAGAGGCCAGCTTTAATGACCTTCAAGTCACACTACAAGACATAAATATCTTAGACAGCTTGCAGAGCAAAGGTGCCACAGAAATGAGTAAAATAATAATTCACTGTCTATAGACTTACTGAGAGTGCATGAAGAGAGAGACAAGGAGGAGCAGTCATTCTCTTTAGCTTTATGTTTCCTCTAGATAAAATTCAAAAGGTAGTTTGAGATCCAATTTACAAAGAATTGAGATTTCAATAAAATTTACATCAAGGGAATACGTAAATGCAGAAAGTTATTCAGAGCTAAAAGAGAAACTGAGAAGGAGAGTACTGACAACATTTAATATTTCTCTGTCTCCAAAGTGAAGGAGCATCATTAAAAGATGCAGCTCAGCAATTCTCACAATGGAAAAGAGTTTAACACAATATAGTTCAGCTCCCAAAACTCAGGGGGCTTTTGCCTTGTTAGCTAAGGATAGGCTAATAAGCTGAGGTAGCCAAATCCATGCTTTAATTAGCATCTTTGCCCAGGTGCCAGGCAATAAGCTGACATTTTGCCTACTCCCTGCAGAAAGATTTCGTTACATCTTTGTTGTATTGTAATACAGAACTCCAAGAACATACACAGTATTGCTTTTTTGAGGAAGTCCTAAAAAGATCCTAAAATTTCATGTCAAACTGTATTTCTGTGAACTTCGTATTTAAAAGAATCTGTCAAAAAACCCCAGCCCTTCTTTCTACAGCACATACATCCATATAGCTTAGATCTTCAACACAACCAAGTGCAAGATATACTTTCTGTTGAAAATTAACTTTGTGTAGGCATAGGCTGTCATAAAAACATGAATATATTTGAACAAAGTAAAATGCTGAGTAATACTTAACAAAATATAATTTGTGTATCCAATACGTTAAATATAAAAAAAAATCAGTATTAAATACATCATACGGCTATGTAAACGTATTTTAGTGATTACACATGTGGATTTTCCCCAAGTATGATTTCACAGACTTATTCATTGCTAAGATAAAAGCTAAATTGAAATGGGTTTTGATGAGTTCAAAGCAAGAGGAGAGAAAGAAAGTTGGAATTCCTCGATGGCTCTGATTCTTTATGTAAGAAATGAAACCTAAATGATAAACTAATTTTTCTTTTTCTCCCAAACAGCTGTTGCTTTGTGGTTTGAAAACTGATCTATTGGGAGCAACATAAGGCAAAAGCTCCAAATTTTTTATGTTTTCTTGGGCTCCCACAGAGATACTTTGGCAGATTTAGTACCGCAGAACCTAATCATTGGTCCCAGTTTTCTGTCTCCCAAGTTCCCAGGCTTCCAGCCCATCTAAGCATACAGATGCAATTTGGTGAGCTACTTTAAGCCAAGAGTGAAGGTTTTGCACTGAAATGGGAGTCCATGATCTGGGACAACTGAGGTGGAAATGCAATTTCCATTTTGTCATCCTGGCTTGGAAATACAGTAACCTGCAGCTGTTAAGGAGGAATGGGCAGGTGAGGGTAGTACCATTCAAACCTCCCGCAGCTAAATCCACCATAGCTGATCTGTTGGAGTTCTAAACTTCCAGCTGAAGTTGTCACAGGGAGCCAGCCTATGCAAACTATTTGTAGCAGCACCGAGGAAAAATCAGGGTCAATCTATGCAGTCCAATCAACCACTTTTCAGATTCATTAAAACGAGTAAATTATCACCAGTGCTAGATATTAGCCCTTGTAGAACAGCAAGAAGGATGAACAAATGAGGCAAAGGAGGAGCTAAAACATCGAACCCTTCACTAGGAAGATACAACAAGAAACTCACTCCTCTGCTTGATGACTATCATGGTATTGCTTTGATATCTGAAACCAGGCAGTGAGCAAGAATGTAAGATGATAAATTGCTGGACTTTTCATATGTTCGTGCAGCTGAGATGCTTATTTGTACATGGAGGTTATGTGCTTTACCCTGCCTTTTAACATGCTTGTTTTCTCTCCAACTGAGTCAACAAGAAGTAAACTGGAACAGAGGGAAGAGTGCCACAGCTTTTGAAATGCAATCTCTCGTACCTTATACTGCTAATTTGGGGATGGAGGAAATTATGCGGTTCAATTTACAATTAGGATTCCTCCATAATGATGCCTTTCCTCCGCAGCTCTCACATAGAACATAAACCTTTTCCAGAAACCTAAAAATAAAATATATTGCACAGTCCAGCTGTACTGTTGTTTAATTTGGTGTGGTAGATTGATTAACACAAATATAGACCACAAAAGAGACAGCGAGGTGTTTTGACCAAACATGATTTGAAGGGCATGGCAAAGGAGCAATCTGAGCAGCTGTCAAAAGGGTAGACTTTCTACAATGCAGCTAATGTTCCAAAAAGTTCTTTATTGCATGCTTATCAACTGCTTTTCACAATGAGGCAATGCATGTTTATGTATTGTCTTTGCCTATTGATGCTCACGTGTTCCATCCAAATTAAAAATAATTTTACTCTCTCTGTGTTCCAGATAAACCTGCAGTGAAGGCAAAATCCATGCCCTTTACTGCAAACATGAAACTAAACCTACGCAATGTCAGAACTTTTTAATTAATATTACTTCTCATTTTGGCTTGCCAGATTTCAGCAAGTTTAGCTAAAAAACACTTCTACCCTTTAGGAATTATGGTTGCCACCTCCATTAACTATGTCAAACTATCTCTTCAGAAATGGAGCTAGAGGTTTGTTATGACACCATATGTTAACTCAAATATATGTTTTACCTCCAAGTTTGCTTCCTTGGAGAGAGGGAATGATGAACTTTTACCCAGAATGACAGGCTAAATGTCAAAAATAGCACCCATGTACTAAGAAATCACCAACACATTATTTTTTCACTTTACTGAAGTTTCACTCTGCAAAAAATAAAGAGCCATGGGGAACATGTAATACCAGCAGCATAACAAGGTCTGTCATAAAGCTGCTGCTTGGCAGATCAAGCTTTTCAGGAATGAGATGACCCAATCTTTTGAATTGTGTGCCCCTCCTCTTCTTGGCAGAGAGACTGACCGCACTGAGCCACCAGATTTGCTTCATGTAAAGCAAAGAACATGCTTTTTTTTTTTTTTTCTTGGATAAACTAGATTTAGAGAGCATTCAGAACAACTGGCATTTTTTTCCCATAGCTCTGCTGTTCTCCGTATTACAAGTTGTGGCTATAGATGGATGGAGGACAAGTGACACAAGTTAAAATCTCAGCCCCTTTCAACTTAATGGAATTCTGCCATTGTGTTCAGAGTTGCCAGCTTTATTCACCAGCCAAAGAATGGCAGGGAATTGGAGCTTTAGGGGTAAGCACATAGATCTGCTCAGAATATATTTCCATTATTGTGAATTTAGGTAAATCCAGCCTCAGAGATCCTTCTTGTGTCCTCTTGTAATCTGATGTCTCTTTCAACTCTTTTCCCTTTTTCTCTCACTGGCAGCAGCATTTCTGAGGGCCAGAAGAATCATGCCTTTACAGAACCAAATGCTAGAGCCCCCTAGGCAGGATTCCTGCTTCTGTGCCCAGCAGTCCAGACTTCTTTGGCAAGTACCATAGGTGTCTCAGGAGATGACAAGAGAATACTAAATCAACCATATCATTACCATAGAACATTTCACATTATATAAACCAACAATTCCGCAAATTTCTTTCTCCTCCTCCCCTGTTATTTCTCCAGTTTACAGCCTTGAACATATAATTCATAAACACATAAGATTTTGGTGTGCTGTCTAAAATTAAAGAATAACAAATCGATTTTTCCTTATTTGCACAGACTCCTCTGCTTTTGCAAGAATTCATATTCAAACATCATAACATTTACAGGAATTGCTGGAGTGCCACCTATTGGAAATAAATATACAAATGAAAAATACTTTGGTTAACCTGCATGAAGTAATCATTTTTACCCAAGTGCTGGTTTAATTATATCAAGTTAAAAAACTTTGAAATACATACGTTTCATGTTCCATTCAAAACTACGTTGAAAGTTAACTCAGCATGCAACTTAAAAAACCCTGAGCCACTTTAAGGGGTAAAATTCTGGAAACTGGTAAAGATTAATAGCTTTTGAGTATAAAATAGCAAAAATCTGAGGAAATCCACTAGAATAGCAACCCACTTAAAACATGAGTCACATTACTAAGCTCTATATTCACTGTTGTTGTAAAGTTTATATCAAATTCTGGTTTGCATTCTGCAGAGACATATGTGTTTTTTAGGCTCTGTGGTTTAGGCTCCAAATGTAAATTATTAATTTTCCCTATGTAAAGCAGTCTCCTTGGGATAAAACAGCTCTGTCTTCCCATGGAAAACTTACAAATCACTCTTGATGTCCTGGGTTTCGTACAATCAGTTTTGATAAAACAATCTTCAACTGCCACTTCTGTTCAGAAGATACTCAGGCAATGCCAGAAGTGACTTCTCTCTATCTCACATGAGCAGAAAAACTTTCCATTTTTCCCTCATTCCCTCCCCAGCTTCAGGCCTTGTAGCATCTATTAAGCGAAAGTCTGCTGAATTATACTTGAATGAGGCTGCAAAAAATTTAAACAACTGAAAAATCTGACCTAGTTTTGAACCTTGGACTTCATCCTGGAGTTGATTGCCCTCTCCCCTTCCTTACCACCCAGAAAACAGCAGGCTGGGAGTGCCATTGCCTGAAGAGCATCACAATTGAAATCCTCACACGTCTGCTTCATCTCCTCATCTTTACTATTGCAGCTTCATTCTCTGTGGCTTTGTGATCTTTCACACTAAAAGAAGCAACCGTGTTGCTTAGCTCTTTTCTTTCCAAACATCCCAAGCTTAATCTCAGAACCACACTATTCCACTTCTGAGTCCTTCTGTTAATTAGCACTCACCCTTACCCAGCTCATGACAGCTTTTCTGACAGGTCTTTTCATGGTTGTGCTTGAGAGCTACACAAACATATAGAGAGGAAGCTTTTGTAGATGGCTCTAGGAAAAAAAACCTACAACAAAAAAACCTGCAATTAATTGTACCTGATAGCATATAGCAGAAAAAGAATCAGAAAAATGACATGACACAAAAACAAAGTGAAGCAAAATGCATGAAGCAAAATATACTGAGTAGGGGATATTGCACAAGCTGAATTTCATATATTCAGCCCTCAGAATTATTCTGGTGGCCTGACGTTCCAATCTGCTCAGTCATCCTCAGTGGTCCAAAATTCCCAACTCCAATTCTTTGGCTAAGTAGTATTTTATAATATGTTTACAAAAATGACATATGGAATTGAGTTACGGAAATGCATGCTATTTTCTATTTTATGCGGTAAAGGCTAAAATCACCTTTTCTATTCATGTTGCCAGTGAACTGATTTAGATAGTTAGTGACAGGATCACTTTCTAAATCGGTTCCTAGTCTGTCATATCTTTATTTCTAGCAGGTTTCTGATATATATATATTCATTCTTCACAGCTACTTTTTATTTCTCCTGGTAACGTACATCATTCTATCAGTGCACATTTTTTTTATTTGTTGGTTTTATCTCTTCCTCCAGATCCCACAGAGTATGCTCCAGGCTTCTCTGCGGTTTATAAAAGACCTTTTCTTCTATGGCTTTCTCTTGAAACTTCAATCATTTTCTGTCTCCTCCTGAGGCATGCTCTCACATATAATTTCCTTCCCTTAACAAGCATATTTTCTTCTTCTGGGAACATATTTACAATAGAAGTTCAGGGGCATCAGAAGTAACATTTCCTTGGTGCAACAGTTGTAGACCTATGTCTCAGGATAATGACGCATCTCTTATGCCTACTGTAGTTTTTTGCATTTATACTGCATACTGAGAAGAAGGAAATGTGAGGAGAATTAAACCACAACAAAATTCTCAGTGAAATCAATAGGTTTGCTTCAGGTTCTATGCCATATTTCCAACTTTAAATTACTATGCCATAAGCATTTGGGGTGAGAATTATTAGGGGTAAGCACAGCAGTAATTCTTTGGTGAAGACAAAAGTCTTGGAAGACTTATTTGTGACCAGATTTTTGTGAGTACAGATCCTGGGCTGATCCTAGCCTTCTTTTTCCCACTAACTGAAGCTTTTGGGCACTTCTAGTAGTAGTGGAAAATAAATGTGGGCACATTCCCTCACTCAGTGTCTTTTAGGCTGTCAGTCAAGACTCAACTATGAGGTCACCTCACTATTCTAAAAAGTGCAATACTAGTAGATTTCTTAAAAAATCGGTGGGGAAAGGAAATGTAGTCTGCTGATTCTTTTTCTGTTGGACTGCATGAAATGTAAGTTAGGTCAGGCTAATTTCTATGTTGTTGTTTAGATAGCAGGACTCATTCAAGTGGGAAAAGGAAATTGAGTATTTTGAATTTTATCCATACCTTGGAAGAAATTGCAATTTCAACATGATCTTCAGCTGTAGATAGCTCCTACAATTTTCTCAAAAAGCTTTTCTGAATGTATTTTGGAGTTGCACAGAAACAGAAGTTCAGCGGCACCTATCAGCTAAAAGCAGCAGAGGTAGACTTAGGTGTCGTGTTGGCCAGGCTATACAGAAACTCTGAACAGGTGACATGGCAACTGTGGATGGAAATTAATTTAATAGACGTGTTTTTCATAAGCTGTTAACATAGCTGGATGGAAACAGAACAGATAAGTAGGCAACCATCATTATCCTCGCTCTCTTCAAAAAACAAACATACAAAAAAACCATACACACAAAAACCCCCAAACCAGCTGTAAGGCCTGAAGGCTTCTCCAATCATTTTAGGTTACCACTGATCATTCAATTTAACATGAATAGGCATACTAAATGAATGAGGGGATTTATAATTTCCACACTGTGTATTTCTCCCCTGTGGTATAAGTATCTGTAAAAGGCTCCCATAGGGTATGGCAAAAGATGCCTTTAACCTTTGCAATACATAATTCAGATCAGCTTAGCATCATTTTTGTCAGAATGAAACCATATGTCACCTAATGGCTCTGGGGAGATACTGGCATAAGGAGCCTTTCATGCTTTAACTGCCAGTTTGAATCCAGCCCAGGTCAGTAACAACCAACACTGCTATATATGAAGGCTGTTGGGTAATCTATGTGAAATGAGTTGATCATCTCAGATCAGATTCTACAGCAAAGTTGTCCACCAGAATGCGACTACTGCTCAAACTCACCTTTGGTCAGCAGTATCAGCAAGTCAGCCAAAGATTAGATGAGTGCTGTACATACATGAGCTTTCACTCTGTAAAAGTCACTCTCCCACGCCAGAGATAAGAGATGCTGACATGCAGGACATACCATACGACACCAACCTGGAGGAGGACCTCCTTTAGCTATTTTACATTGCCACTACAACACCTCCTCCCAACTCTTCCTCATACAGAATTAACCCATTAAACAGATCAACATTTATTGCCTGCATTGGTACTATATGCAGGATGGCCATTCCTTGAGTAACGACAACTCTGCTGTTCAAAGTGAGGATTCAGTCCTGGAAGAAATTAAAGAAGGAGAACACAGAATTAAACAGTGTCATGATGAGGTGGGGTTCAAACATGCATTCATTTTATAAAGATTGAAGATAATACTGTATGATAACAGTTAACTTTCATTGAAATGGTATGCAAGAGTAGAAAATAATTAAATAAGAAACATGCATTGCAGTAGAGAACACTGAAGACTTGACAAAAGAAACTTTAAAGCCTCTTAGGAAAAGATTGCCAGGGAAATTGTTCCTAATTTTCAACAGGAGGGATTTTTCTCACTATGAAATGTGAGTTTTCTCTCTGCAGTAGAGAAAACATTACACATAGATATTATTGGTTCTTAGTTAGGCTTCAGAAAGTATAATTCTGCTTTTATTTCCTACTGGAAAATTTACAAAGATGGCTATTTGAATACATCGCAAGGCACTGATGTACTGCTGGAAAATGAAGCCAGGCAATGAACTGATAATGCAGCTCTTTATGCTGTGGGAGCTGTGTTGCAAAGGAGTCTAACAGTAGGTGTTTACAAATAAAACAGAAACGGGGAGGTAATTTTAAAACCACGACCACTTTTACTGATCAGTTTTATTCTGCGTACTGCCAAGTGACGAAAGCCCTTACTTAATGTTAGTGAGTCATTAGCTCATTGATGCAACAGCTCATCTACACCTATTTACATAGGCTTTTGTCTGTTACCAGGATTGTTATTTTGCATTTTTTTCCTGTTGAAGCTTTGTGAAAGAAATATGCATACACCAGAAAGAAGCATATACAGTTTACATATTTGTCTTTTTTAATTAATATTTCATGGAATCATAGAATAGTTAGGGTTGGAAAGGACCTTAAGATCGTCTAGTTCCAACCCCCCTGCCATGGGCAGGGACACCTCACACTAAACCATGTCACCCAAGGCTTGATCCAACCTGGCCTTGAACACTGCCAGGGATGGAGCATTCACAACTTCCCTGGGCAACCCATTCCAGTGCCTCACCACCCTCTCAGTAAAGAATTTCTTCCTTATATCCAATCTAAACTTCCCCTGTTTAAATTTTAACCTGTTACCTCTTGTCTTATCACTACAGTCCCTAATGAGGAGTCCCTCCCCAGCATTCTTATAGCCCCCCTTCAGATACTGGAAGGCTGCTCTGAGGTCTCCACGCAGCCTTCTCTTCTCCAGCATGAACAGCCCCAACTTTCTCAGCCTGTCTTCGTATGTGAGGTGCTCCCGTATGAAGCTCGTTATTTTTTATAAAAATAAATTTGATTTATTTTTATTTTAATTATATTGTTATTTCAGAAAATATATGTATTAAATCAAGTTCTGGAAAGGACACCATCATATTCAATGTATGCTCTCTTTCATTACTGTACTAACTATGCTGCTAATCTGAATCTCTTGTGTCAGATTTGATTCAGTTCACTTACAAGGCTCTACACTCACGGTCTTCCAGGGTATCTTTCTACACCTGTATTATGCTGTTAAGCCTCATAAGCAGAGCTTTAGCAAAGATGCCAACACAGGGTACCACTACTGGTGTAACTGTGTGCGAAAAGATTTTAAATGAGAGTATATATGCCCCTGTAATCCTTTGATTGTTGTGACCCAAGTGATGAGCTGAGCAAGCAGCACTGCAGAAGATAAAGAAGTGACTGGTGAGAGCTGAGTGCTGTGCAGGGAACTTCCATATCCAATTCCATGGCTGCAAGAAGTGAGAAAGTGAAATGAAGTGGAGAAACAACATCCTAAAGCAATGGTACATTGCTCTTTCTGAAAAACATTTGGCTGAATCTCACCGGTTTTTTCTTGAGATGCCCAAAGATACATCACCGGAAGTTATCTTGACCTCTCTCTTAAACACTACCCAGCCATCCCAGCATTTATACCCAGCTACAGACCAAAGTTTGATCTGATAAACCTCAGCCTTTGCTATAAACACAAACCATGTCATCTTCTGAAGCATTTGATTTCAGATGATTAATATAATACATTCATGTAATATGTATTACATTTATTTTTTCTTTTTTGAACGTTAACTTTTGCCTTATATTTCTATTAGGCACAGAGTTCAGATTCATAAAGGCTTTTACAAATGGAGTACAGACTATGGTTTCTTCCACTTCTTTTTTGTTTATCCTTATAACAAAGTGTTCTCCTCTGGGTTGAAGAAAATGTATAGAACAGTAGGAATTAATTTAAGTTTACTAAAAGAAGATTAATAAAAATTTGTCCTGGAATGATTTAGGGAATTCAAAAAATACTACTTTTTAACCCAAAGTTGTGTTCAGCACAAAAAATATACACATATTTACATAGGTACAGTACTGGTGATGAATCATGAAAAATAGACATTTGCCTCAATAGGCTAGATAGTCTACATGCACATTAGAAAGAGTGCCTTATTTAAAAAAACAATATGTATAATACTCTTAATGCCTTTAAAATGTTGACAGTTTATAAAAGCTAGAGAAAAAACGCTGTTCTGAAATAATGGTTTAGTGGTATTCTGCTCGGAAGTACCATTGGTCTGGCTGAGGAAGAGGTACAATGTAGTTGGTTTTGGCATGAAGGACTGAGATACTTCAGCCAGGTTAGGTAAAATGGAATCAACACAGAGGTTGACACTTGGGCTGCAGAGCTGGTTTTACCTTTTTAGCACCCTCTGTTGTATTTCTTGTGTATTTGACACCCTTCTTTTGTACTTCAAGTTTGGGTTTTTTGTTGTTTTTTTTTTTTTTTTCTCTTAATCACAGCAGTTAAGTAAATCATAGATAAAACACACGTATCTGTCATTAATTAAATAATGTCCTTACCAGAAAAAGAGCAACCTGTCACCCCTTCCTCAGAGATGGGATGGTTAAGCTTACTACATCATGACATGACATGTTTATCTTCTTTTCTAAACCTTTAGCAGGAGCACTGTATTCAAACTTCTTTTGGACTTGAAAAAATTTACCATGTAACTTCTGGTTCAGATTTTTCTCAAATGAGATCCACATACAGGCAGTACAGAGTGGTGAAGGTGAGCCGGGGAAGGTACCTTGAGTTCAGCAGCTCAGAGAGGTGAAGAAGAAATTGAAGAAATGGGGTTTGTTCAGCCTAGAGAAGGGAGGGCTGAGGGGCAACTTGATGGCAGTCTTCCAATCAGCTGAAGGCCAGATGCAGAGGAGGTGAAGATACTCTCTGAGCAGGGATGTTTGGTGACAGAAGGCATAACAGACACAAGTTACTTCAGGGAAGTTCCATCTGGATACAGGAAAAAAATGCTTCACCATGAGGACACAGTCCTGAGAAACCCATTTGAGCAAGGGGCTTGAACCAGATGACCTCCAGAGATCCCTTCCTGCCTCAATCATTCTTTGATCCTAGGACAACTAAATTCTAGAAGTGGTAGTGTCATGGTTTAAGCCCAGGCCGTAAATCAGAACCACGCAGTCCACTTCCCTCCCCCCCCCCCACCTTTCTTCCCTCCGCTCCTGGAGGGACGGGGAGGAGAATCAAAAGAATGCAACTCCCACGGGTTGAGATAAGAACAGTTTAATAACTAAGGTATAACACAAACCACTACTGCTACCACTAATAATAATAATGATAAAGAAAATAACAAGGAAGAGAATACAACCGCTCACCAACTGGTACCTCGCCCCCACCCCACAGTGATCTAGCCCTTCCGGGAACTCTCAGTTCTACATCCTGGGCATGACGTGCTGTGATATGGAATACCTCTTTGGCTAGTTTGGGTCAGGTGTCCTGTCCCTGCTTCCTCCCGGCTTCTCCTCCTCCCTGGCAGAGCATGAGACTCACAAAGTCCTTGGTCAGGGTAAACATTCTGATCCACAGCTGAAAACATCGGCTTTATCAGTATTATTCCCAGGTCGAAAGTCAAAACACAGCACTGCACCAGTAGAAAAAATGACTGCTACTGCTAAACCAGGACAGGTAGAATCTCCTTTACTGGAGATACTGATGACTCACCCTGATGAGGTGCTGGATAACCTAATCCAAGGCCTCATTTTCAACAGAAAGTTGAATGGAGGTGATCTCCAGGGGTCCCTTTCAATGTAGACTTTTAAGATCTAGTTGAAGATGTCCCTGCTCCTTGCAGGTCGGTTGGACTAGATGTCCTTTGAAGGTCCCTTCCAACCCATATTATTCTATGATTCCATAATTTCTATCCTAATGAAAATTAATGGGTTTTTTAATTTCCTTGTAACCATATTGGGCCAAAAGACAAATTATTATGAAGAATAATTACTATGTTGAAGCAGATTTAAGAAAAAAGAGCTGTTTTGGTGCTGTTCAAATGTATTATTCCTGCTCAGTTCAGCACAGACCTGTGTCTACTTAACTGCTACCTTGTCTCACTACCGTCCAGAGCCTTCACATCTCCTTTTTCCTGCTATGGATCAGACACCAAACCAGATAGCAGACTGATGCTATCACAGAAATTGTGGGCAAAGTCTGGTCAGAAGAGAAATATCAGTTATGCTCAAACTATAACTTTGTATGTAAACATGTAGTCATATCAGTATGTTTCAAAACCATTTTAATTGCCACCAAAACTGCAAAAATAGCGTCTACCTGTTCAAACTTCCAGATCTGCAGAGACTACATCCTTTCCAAAAAGGCACACATTTCTTTTGTGAAAAATTCTATTTATACTGATTGCTACAGAGGGCAACGATACTGGAAATGCTGCTAAGAAAAGAGTGAGAGTATTCATTGGTTTCTGGGAGTTTTAAAAGGGCATGCTAGGACAGGACTACATGCTTATTGTTTTGTTTAGAATACAATATATTTATCAATCACAAATAGATTTGGCTTCATTTTTAAAAATCATTTAAGTCTGCCTTTTAAAACAGTTTTTATCAGTGCACATTTCTTTCATCCACATCAAATTTTTTACATTTGGAAACACACTTTTCTGGTACAAAGTTACCAATTTCCAGTACTTGCATTGCTTCAGGTATTGTAAGGTACTTGCTTCTCCTCTTTGATGCACCCTGAACTCAGTGTTGCACCCTTTCCCATGTACTTTCCTTCCTGTAATGACTAGTACAAGACATGCTATTCCTCGTAGATTGACAGATTACAGTTTGAGGAATACTATGAGGAAATACTAACAAGAAAATCATGGTTCTTGCACAATTTAGCATAAGGAGCTCAGAAACAGTTATGGTGCAGCTCAACCAGCTCTCCCCTCTGCTGTTACATCCAGATAGCCACTTTATTAGTTGCTTCCATAATTTTGCTATTCATCACATTTCCTGGTAGATTTTCCAGACTTAAGATAAACCCACACTAAACATTATTTGCTAAGATTACTAACATCTTGAAATACACCACTGATGTACACAGTTTGTTCCATCATTCTAAGTATGCCATAGATCAAGCTATCTACCTGCATATGGTGAGCATATTAAATCACTTGAAGTTCCATTTGCATGATCATCTTTCCAAACACACTTGCTGTGTTGCTGACTCAAGCACTTTGAAAGACTCGCTCGAAATTACTGTTCAAAAAAAAAGCGAACATTGTCTCACTGAGTATGCAGGAAATGAAATGTGTTAACACTTATCCATTTCAAATTAGATTCAGCACATAACTGTCTAACAGGAGTGCACCTAGCTACAGTTTACATTTGTCTCTCAAGTAAGCTTTTTAATCAAAAGCAATCTAGTGTTAAGCATATCGAAAAGCCCTTCATTAGCCATCAAGGGGACTTGATTTTTTCATGTGCTGTGTAACATATATTGCTGGTGCTGCTGTCTACCCCATCTCCAATTCTAAATAAGTGTTTCAGTTTTGGGCTGATATGTTTGTAAAGAGCTCTTTTGCAGTTTTGCATTGTGCAAGGCAGGAACGTTTGGTGTGCTCAAGGGTCTGGTTTCACTGGTGACTGAACTGCAGAAGTAGTCATAGTCACTGGACATCAGGTGGCAGATTGAAGGGGATTTTTCTGGGGTTTGTTTTTCCTGAAGTCGTTTCATTTGCATGCTGTTTTTATTGCAGAACTGAGATGCAGTTCAGAACTTCTCAAGTATGCAACAACCAATGACACAAGCCCTTGTTTTGAATGAGGCATCTATGCTGAGTAAGATATTTCATTGCGCAATCCCACTACATGGGAAAACCAAGGCCAGTGGTCATGTCAAGACATGGCTGTGGAAAGTGATTCAATGCCTACATCCACTAAGGTGTCATAAAGTATGTCACATATGACTAGAATTATTACAGGTGTATAGGAAGCACAGGGGGACTGCCAAGAATCCTGTTTAGTTTGGCATTATACGTACGCATTTCTGATAGCTCTGAGGTAGCTCTTCATATCAGCTATGTGCCTTTCAGAAAGTCCCACCTAGTTCCCTTGAATCTCAGTTGCCCACCTCCAGACAAAAACAAGCAAACCAAACCAAACCAACAAAAAAACCCCCACAACAAACACCACCAAACCAAAACAAGCTTTCTCTCATGCTTCATCCCTGACAGTGTTCAAGGCCAGGTTGGACGGAGTCTTGGGCTACATGGTCTAGTGTGAGGCATCCCTTCCCATGGCAGGGGATTTGAAACTAGAGGATACTAAGGTCCTTTCCAAACCTAAATATTCTATGATTCTATGCTTCCTTTTGTCTAGTTAAAGTCCTTCAGAACAAGCTTCTCACACAGCATGACTGAAATCCTGGTCATTATTGAGGTAGGTCAGACTTTTGCCAACATTTCACTTCTGTTTATAGAGCAAGAATCAAGAAGGGTCACCTTGGGCTTGCACCAGCTAGGGAGTGTCTGATAATGAGAACTGCCTTGCCAGTCCATACCAACACGGAAATCAGTTATGCCACCAGCCAAGACAGAAGCATGATTAAGCAGTCATTTCCCACTGGTGACTAATATAACTCAACAAGCCCACATTATCGTACACATTGTTACCAAAAGATGTATTTTTCAAACACTGTTGTGAAGATGCTCAGTGCTTTAACAAATTGAAAATAAAGGTGTTACAATATATTGCAGAACTCCTAGATATTCTCTAAAGTCAGACTATGACTAGGCAAGACATCACGGTGCATTGTTTCTTACCTTACTAAAGTAACCAGAACAAACTTAACAAAATGCCAGAATCTTGTTGATTCTTTAAAGATACATGCTTACAGCTCACAGATTTAGATACTCAGAAGTGAGTTTTTTGAATTCCCACAGTAATGTGCACTTGCACAGAGCTGCTTTTATTATAGGATAGTTGGTGACTATGTCTGGTAACAACTGTTCAGATGCTCTAGTGGTGAATATTACCAGGCTTTCGTCAATTCAAGAGGCTAGAAGGAGGGTAAAATGAGAGACAAACAGCCCACCAACATAGAAAAATAAGTTCATTTCCATTCATGCTGAGGAATTCAACTGAGATGAATATCCATCACACAAAATGTTTACATTTATGTTAAAATACATGTAATCTCAATTGTGGCAGGAGATGCAATTCAGCCTCACTTCATAAGTTTTGACTTTGTATCTCCTCAAAAGTTGAAGGCAAAGAACAGAAATTGAATCTTTTTCTTCTGTTCTTCCCCTCACACCATAAGGGATGAAAACTTACTTATACGTAGTCTTGCTATGTGCCCATACCTCAGACTGTTTCTGACAGTCTCTTTCCCTTTGACAATATTTGAACTTTAAGTTCAATTTCAGCCAAATAAGACAAAGGGGTCTCAAAGGAAGTTGCTTGGAAATAGGCAGGCAACGAAAGGAGAGACTGCAATCGTACCCCAAAGATGGAGATGCTAAAGCATGTATTCTGACATTATTAGTCACCTGAGATACCCCCCGAAAAAAACCCTTGGTATTTCTCAGCAGTATCTGAATAGTCCAATCACTAGCATAGGTTAGATTAGAGCTCATACCTATTAGACCCTATAAGGCACAGACATCCACTGGGAACTAGGTCCTAATAGTACTGCAGCTCCTTGAGGAACTGTTCTTCTCTGTCCCACAGCCTGGCTCCCTCTTCCTTCATTGTCTCTACAGATGAGATTAATTTTGTGTGTGTGTGTGATGAACTGTTAAAAACCTGCTAGAACAGCCTTCCTCAGCATCACCCTGATTGCACTTTGCCTCTGCAAGCTCTTATGCACTGAGGCCTTCTGCACCTAGCCCCTGGGACCAACTGCCTCTAGTTATCCACTACTTCATGTAAAGAAGGAAGGCACCAGAGCCCAACAGTAATAAAGGAGTAAGGAATATCTTCCACACAGGCTGAAAAGGGAGCTATACCTGCCTTTAATCACTAGGAAAGTATTTCCTGCCTATCTCTTCTGACAAAAGAACTCTCCCCCTGCTCATCTTTCTGCCCCACAAAGACCTCCCTAATCTGTAGGGGACTGACTGGTGCTTTACAATATGAGAGTATGACTCAAGATACTCTCAAAAGCAATCTTGTAACAAGCTAGAGCCAAGCAAAGGAAGTGATACAATGACAGGCACAATTAACTTGCAATGTTTCCTTCATTAGAAAGGGTATCATTAGAGTTATGAATGGGTATAATTACTTGTATTTGCTACACAGAGTCATCTGTCTCAATAAAATAATACCATGTGAACAGAGGTATATTTTATGATACAGAATGGAGCAGGGAAAGAAACCATGTATTTTACAAAACAGTCTTTTTTTTTTTTTTTTTTTTTTTTACACTTTAATCTGGCAATATTAAAACAAGGCACTATGCTTTTAATTTAAACAAAATAATCAAGAGTATTTAATTAAATGAGATTTTGTCATATGGAACTTTTTAATAGTTTTTTTTCCACCAGCAAAATCTGCTGATGCACTTGGAAAGTCTCCCGCTCAAAGCAGGTGGAAACAGAACCTGGATACACATTGCCATCTTGTGGAGCTCTCCCCAGTAAAGCGTGCTGCAGAGACCTGCAGGCTTGCTTTACTTAGGAGCCGCTCCACTCAGAGCTGGTATTGATATTTAACTGAAAACAGGTTTTCAAAGATACATAAGCACCAGAGAGTCCTAAACGCAGTTTGCACAGCCAGGTATAATGTTAGAGTTTAGGTCAGCTGAATTCCTGCTGGGATATCTTATTTGGGAAGTAAGACAAAAAGCCTTTCACCTTTAAAGCACTGCTTCAAATCAGAAGTAAAATAAATAAATACACTTGTCTGTTCCGTTTTACGAGAAGTACATGACTGCTAAAGTGCTCTGTTTCACATTTAAGACCACACTCAACAAGAAATGTGACTGAACATTTATCATGCTCACCTTTAGGGCAGATTTGAAGAACAGTGGGTCAGTGGGGAAAAAGCTGGAGCTTTCCTACTTAGGACCTAGAAATTTGTAGACACAGATGTACAATTTTGTTAGCTTGATGACTTTCATAAACATGAAATTTCTTTCAAAAACTAAAATGTTTAGCTGCAAGCTCAGAAGAGTCAGGGAGTTATTTGTGGGCTGATTAATGAATACCAAATAAAGAAAGCCAGAGAGGGATGAGTCATATTTCTATAACAAAGAAGTAAAAGATATAGCCCTTCTAGCTCTTACTCCTTTTGTGGTTTTTTGTTTGGTTGGTCTCTGTTTAATCTCATCATTCAGAGTAATTTCCAGCTATTGCACTTCAATTTTAGTTTCTTTAATTATTTTTTTACTACAGAGCTGACTCACAGATGAAGGAAGTATTCAACCTCCCAATACAGCATTAAACAACCCACAAACTGTGATCTCTCAGTCCTTTTTCTCCTGAGACAAGTGTTATCCCTAAAGCCTTTGCACTATGAAGTAACAAAGTCCAATCCCCCCTCTAGCATTATCACTCCTTAAATTTGTCAACTGGGACAGCTGGTAAGTGACAGCTGTGCCAAAACCAGCAACAGTACAAAGGGGCTGCACATTCTTCTGCACTTTTTTGACAAAGAAAAGGCTATCCTCACACAGGTTTCATAATACTTCACTCAAATCAACACTTTGCTGAAAGATGATGAAAGCTGAACCTCAACAAGAATGAAGAATGATGTCACTGGGTAGTTAAAATGACTAATCTGAGAGGGAAGGTGAAAATGATCACCTCATGGAAATGAGGCAAATGGGTTTCAAGGCAGATAACATGATCTTCTGACTGAACAAGTAACTGTGGCTGCAGCATGACAAGAAAGGAGCAAAGTAACTCCGTTGCAACAAGAAAGATGGCTTCAAGGTCACTCAGTGATGCTTTACAGGTTAGGCATAGACGCTCACTTCTAATCAGTGCAACTCTGGGTGTACACATTGTTCAGCCTACAATACTAAACAGATGAATTGGTGGCAGTTGTCCTTTTTGTAGATTACTGCCAGTGAAATGGATAAAAGCAGTCATTCATTCTTTGCTGCAGATTGATGTCATCAGAGGTGGCAGGACGGGATGTTGCATGTGTGTGCAGCAGTGTGCTGGTAAAACTGGCAACATGAGTATCACCATTTAGTAAGCAGAAGCAGGACCACAGCTTCGGGCTGACATGAAGTTGTACTTGAGCAGTAGCTTTGAAGAACAGTTGAAGAAGAGCTTGTAGGTCACATTTAGTACCACAGGCAGTCAGTAAGTGCTTACTGAGTGTTTATTCAGTTGCTTTCATATAAGAAGAATTGGAACAAATGGAAATGCCTGGACCACATGCTAGCACTGACATACACTTGTGGAAAATATATCAAATGTATAAAAATTTCATCAAACCTCTAGCCTAAACTACACCCATAGATCACAATTCTATACAGATCAATTACATCTTGCATCATATACTTTTATAAATTTCATGTTTTCCATTCAAATCTTTATTACAGTGTTTTTTCCTTAACCTTTACCCCAAGGAAGGAGTCACAGAAACTTTTTCTTCTCATATACCTTCACTAAGAAGATTACTATTTCTACCAAGCAGATGGTGTGAATGAAGCTAGGTAAAAATGCTCAGAATTCAGATCCCAGTGAGGGTTGGCAGCTAGAAAAAAAACAAGCAAACAACATACATTATGAACTGAGTAAATTTGTTACCAGCACCACTGAAAGAATAAATATACCGTCACATAATGTCAGTGATTCAGAATGAAGTGTTATAAATGTTGATTCTTATAAGCTGTGGTGGCAAAGGTTAGAAAAATACTGTAGATTATTTTCCAGACACTGCATAAAGATGTTTCAACGTATTCCCCTAATAACCAAAAGTTTTATCTCAAAATAATACATCTTTGCCATGTTCACAAAGCACCTCTTACAATCATCCTACATTGTATTTATACAGTGAACTAGTTATCAATGATAGTGGCATAAAAGTTTTCTCCATATTTACAGTCAGTTCAGAAATGTTCTGTTTCTAAATATGAAGAACTATGAAGTAAAGAATTTTGGCTCATTTAGCTCAGTTAGCAACATTTCTACTGACAACAGACATACGGGAACAAATGAAGATCATTTCTCCCAGTAACATTCTTGAGCATCTCAGTTTTCTTTGAATACAGCTCAAAGTTAACCCTGAAACTTCTATAACTACAGGAAGAAGTGTACTAGTGAGGTGTAACATAAACTAAGCAAATTAGGAAAGAGCAACCAGAGCCACATAACTCAGAATGAAAAAAAAAAAAAAAAAAAAAAAAAAAAAACAACCAAAAGAAAACGTAAACCCACAACCAATTTATTGGACTCCCTACATACATCTGTGTCTAGTGATGTGTTCTGCCACATGAGAACTGGGCTTGGTTCTAGCACTGAGCAAGGAAGTACAGCAGAAATACACACAGCAAGAGATGATCTTGTAGTACCTAGGATGAAGTACTTTAAGTACACTGATACACTACCATGCAAAACTTCCACCTAGGAACCCTGCATTACAGCCAAGAAAATCCAAGAGGGTCTAAGTCTTTGACCCTGGAGACAAGAGAAGTTCTTGAGGGAGTAGGTGCACATAGAAGAACATGAAATATTAGCGATGAGGAAGCTTTGCCAGAAGGTGCTTTTGAAATCAGAAAAGGTTCTCCTTCATTCCTTTTTTTTTTTTTTTTTTTATTTCTTACTAACTAATAAGAGCCTCAGTTCAGATTTAAAATCAGCAAACGGAACTGAGACTGTTGTATAAATACCCCTTTAGGCCTGTCATACCATTGAGCACAGACCATCGGCCCATCAACAGCAGCCAGAAACAAAGAGCAGACCTGATCTGACTTCTTCCACAGTGATGCAAATAGGGTAGCTCTGTTTTTAAAATAATAGAATTTATTCAGATTTTTAACAGTGCAACTGAGGGCAGATTTGGCCCAGCTTGTTCAGTGGCCACCAGGGCCCACAATACGTATGCAGCGATGCACGGATGTGCACTGAAGTTTGAAAAACATGTTCTGTCTTTTTATAAAGTGTGTACAATGAATATTAAACAACCCTCTAAAGTTCATGTTGCCACTCAACTAGAATTAGCACTGCAATCCCTATTATATGCTGCACTATGTGGACTTTAATGACTACTTAAACTAATTCAGAGTGGATGTGTAGTCAGGGTAGTGACAGGGATGTGACATATAACAAGTGTAAGATTGTTCTGTAGCTTTGCATGTTCCTTTTCTTTCTTTATTTCAAGGAGACAAGACATTTTTTTTCAAATTGACTATTTTTGATAGCCTCAGAGGACAGAAAATGAGATTTCTACATCCAAATGGTTAAGATACCCCCAGGTCAATTTTTATTTAGGAAAAAGGAAAAGTTACCTTTGTCCTAAAAGTACCAGAATATCATGTTGATCAATTGAATCATAAAGGAAATCCATAGCAAGCATCATTAAAAGTATGGTATATGGAAATTCCCTGTAAGCCACAATGCTTTGTAACCCCATACAATACAGATTTCGAAGAATTATAGCACTGAAATATCAGGAATCTTTAGCCAGGAGATAGTAAGCAGGTGACGTGACAGCAATTATTTACGTAACTAGAAAGACCACATACAAAATGACATACAATCTTCATTAGCATATCTCACATTCGCCTTCCATTTTTTGAAAAACACAACAGCTAATGCATCCGTCAGCAATAGTCAGAGGACTCCACTTGCTGGCATTCGCTACAGCTTGCACTTATTAACCCAAAAGTGGGTTAGTGTCTTTTTAATTGTTTTTATAACAGGGTTGCTTGTGGCTTGAAAGAACCAGCATTCAGACATTATTCATTTTACGCTACAATAAACTACAGTTAACAGGATGTACTCTGTTCTGGTTTTGTGCCTTTATGCTCTCAGAGGGTGTCTTCCCCAAATCATTACTTCAGTAAATCCTAGTCTAAGTTTTACTCATTACTAGGCCAATATATCTTCTAAGGAACGCATCCTTGAAGGGGCAGTCACAACCTGAAATGCATTTTTTTTTCAGAGGGAACTTGCCCAAACCTGAAGTAAATTGTGGATTCTCTGACAAATATACTGGCACAAAAACATGAAGACCTGAGCTACAATTAGCTAAGCAAGTAGACTACAACTGAGTATCCAGATGAACCTGCTTGGTTTCAGAGTAAGTTCTGCTCCATTCAAAGGAGAAACAAGGAACTCTAAAAAGCTGTAGTACTTTCAAAGATGAAGTCAAGCTGTTAAACCTGGGGACAGACCTAGGTTTTAGGTGCTCTAAAATACCTTGACACCACAGTATTAGATGAGACATATGAAATGCAGCATACTGCATTTCTCCAAAGGAAGTTCTCGTATAGAAATGTGTATACTACTCCACATTTCTATATTGCATTCTCCACTTCGCTGATCATACCTGTTCCTTACTACCTTCTTCACCTTTCCATGCTCAAAGCAGCACAGTGGCAGGGAAACTGACTGCAACATGAACTGTGCTTTTCCCAGGACAGAGATAGCAAAATTGTTGCTGCTATTTCCTTACAAATTGTTCATAAGGTGGCAAGGATGGAAACAACTTCTCTGCATCTTGCTGAATACTTGCACAAGGGTTAGACACAATGTAATACCCTCCCCCCAAAAAAACAAAGAAACAAATAAATAAAAGCAGTTCATTTAAATACTTAAAAGGAACATTAGATTGTTACCTAGCTGTCTTTGATACTCCTTACTCAGTTTATAGCATTCTTTTACCTAATTAAAACAGTGGGAAGTTTTGTTAATTTTTGAGTAGATGCACTTCTTTACTCCCCTATACAAATCATTTTAAGGCCAGAGAGCTTCTTTTAAATACTCATTCCTTCAAGCTACAATTCTGGAGACAAATTCTGAGGACAGAAAATATCCTAGGAAAGATTTGTGTTTCTTGCATACAACTCCTGCCAATCACATTCCGGAAGGTTTATTAGCATTTTAGCAAACCAAAATATGTGGCTAAAGAAGAGGATAAAGATGAAGGGGGGGAGGGGGGAGAGAAATTAATCATGAAAGCCTAAAGATTGGAAAAGAGAAAAGAAAATTAAGAATAAAGAAACGGGAGAGCCAGTCTTGTCTAAAGCCACATCTTTAAAATAAGCCTAAATAGTGTCAGTCACAGTGAGCCTAGACATTGTAGCGTCTGAGCAACGCTGGGCTGCGCTTTTGTGACACCAAGTGGTTCATCTGTAAAGGTGCATTCTGCTGATCTGCTCCTCCGAATTAAAAAGGCTGTTAGAAGAGAGTTGTTCTTAAAGGTACTTACAAACGCAATCCTCCACAGCCCACCCTCGGTTGGGTAACAGGTCTTAAGATGCTCTTGCATGAGAACGCCACTATAATGTCAACTAAACATTTTTATTATTGTTGTTATTTCACACCAGCTCCTTTACCTTTCACATGAATTTTCATTTATTCATATTCAAAATACTGTTCAATTCACAAGTCACATTAAGTATTCTAAAAGATTCCGTCTAAGGGAAACCATATTCACATTCTGTGGAGACTACTAAACACCTACACTATATGTTTTGAAAAGAACTCATGAACAACAGAAGAGTCCTAACAGGAGTTAAAACTAAGCCTGTCAGAGAACAGACTTGTCCCCCTCCCCCACTGCTAGAAGCAAGGCAGAAAAAAAAACATACCAGCAAAGAAGAACAGTAAAACAAATGCACCAGCATGACTGTCATTTTGTCGATACAAATGGTTTCAGAAAGGTAGTGATTATTTGGACTCAGATGTCTTCAGACTTTGTCAACAGTAAAAACTCTGTTCCTATTGACTAACTGTGATCAGCATCCAGGGGAAAAAGATTAAAATCCCATTTTTCTTTTTAAGTTCTACATTTAATTAACAATTAAAATGAGTACAATTATGTTTATTTTTGCTTCTTGCATGGCTGTCATCACTACAATTCCTAGACACTTTCAAGTGTTCAAAACATTCAACAAATGGACTCTTGCTCTCTGAACATCCCTGGTGGACATTTAAGCCAAGTATATCAAAAGTTTCTTTTACTTGCTGATTTCTTTCATTCCTGACCTTTCCATAGATACAATTCTGTCTGCAGTAACACAGAAAATATTTTCCTAGCAGGTAAGCATTGCAAATTACATTGTAGACTCATATTTATTTTATCCATTAGTTCCCTCTACAGCCAGATGACCTCCTTAAGGAACCTCTCCCATCTGTCCAGAGCTTTCTATCTATCTACATGGTTTCTGAGAGCACAGTTTTTGCATCAAGCTGTAAATGAAGAAGAATTTTTTAAGGGCTGTCAAATGGATACTAGAATGAAAATAAGAGACTGTAGATGATCCCAGCAACTATAGCAACCTGCTGGTAGTGCAATTTTTTATACAAAGAAAATTAACTGCAGCATTTACACCAGGTAAAGCTATAGTGCCATTCACAACCTTCAGATTAAATAATTTCAGCAGTCTTTGCTGAGGTGATGATCATGAGGATGGATTGATGTGAGTAGTTTCTTGTGATAAAGACCAACAATTTTTGTCTAGCAAGTTGAACATGAAAGAAAGCATCTCCTCAGTCTTCACACAGACTCAGAGCTTTGCAAGACTCATAATTGGCAATTGAAGGCAGATATCTTCAAAGAAAGACAGTTGTGACAAATTGTTAACATATTTAATTTCTGAATAGCCTCACTTTCAATTCCATCTGCTTTAATTTTGCTTCTCTGTTTCCAACTGTTATGTCAGATGAATACTCTGACATCCTTGAAGAGAAGCCATTTTCAAAAGAGACTTTACTAAAAAACAAGAAATGCAAATGATTTCTATTTCAGTCTTAAGTATTTCATAGATACACAGTAACAACACACAACCACAGGATAAACAAACCAAAAGGCAGCAAAACAGGTATTTAGGTAGACCCTGAACTACCTTGAGACATTTTGGGAGCCCACACAGTAAGAGTTTGTCTTGCACAGACACAGCATGCTATACCAAGAGACTACCCAGCTCTTATTGGGCACAAACATCAGGTTTTTTGTAGCCAGGTGCTGCAAGGTTGTCCTGCAGGGTGGAATCCATTAGCTGCCCTGTGTAGTAACAGCTGCTTACAGCTGGCTCTGAAACCAGTGAGCACCCCAATATTACACACCAGAACCTCAACCAACCCCATGGTGCCTCTGTTCAGGCATGTCCAAGAAAGAGTGGCAGTTGCTGGGAGAGGAGAAGCGGGGGGACATACATACAGGGACATCCCTGAGGGCACAGATGGAGATGGATTCTTCAGAGATGCTCCATGCCAGAGGAGGTGCACCTCTGAAGGGACTGCAGCCCACAGTGGGGATGTCCTGAAGGGACTGTGGCTCATGAGTGACACGCACTAGGGTAGGAACACCCCTGAGAGTCTACAGCCCATAGATGATCACCACCACAACAGGGACATTTCCAAAGGGACTGTGGCTCATGAACATTACATGCCAAGGCAGGGACTACCTCAAAGAGACTGTGACCCATGCATAAACCCTACTGGAGAAGAGGAAAACAAGTAAAAAGAAAAGATTGACAGAAAGAAAACATTATGTGTACAACCCCAACCCCAGTTCCCCAGTTTGTGACCATTTTGCTTGTGACACCACTTCAACTGGTCCCACTGGCTCAGGATTAGCTTACAAGGTTCAGTGAAGGAAGAGACTCATGGAGCCATGAGACATATTCATGTGAGAGGTACATAAAAGGTGGGTCCCCCATCAACTCTTCCTCACATTCAGAGGTAACGGATTTGTCTCAGCACTGGCATTAGTTTCACAAATTCTTGTTTCCTCCAGGTGCTGCTGTATATGCTAATTCTTTGAAAGACAATTAAATCTGAAAGATTGCTAAGTGTAACTTACATAAAACGTATGCTGTGTAGCTTCTTTTTAAGGTTACAAATAACTGCCAAATAGCACCTGTTTCTAGTTAGATAGCAGACACAGAATCATAGACTAATTAGGGTTGGAAAGGACCTTAAGGACTTTAAGGACATTAACACTTGTGGCTCCATAGGTTGTATCCTTACAACTGAGGTGTTATTAAATAATATGTCAGCACAGTACGAGGCTGAACTTTTGGAAGCACGGCCTTTAAGATGCAATATTAAACCTATATCTGAAGTATTTACAGCCCTCAGAGATCTCCACTGCACTGTGAACAAGGTTATCCCTGGAGTTCTGACTAAATCACATTTTTGCAATTCCATTATGTCAAGCTAAATTTCCACTACTTTTTTGTTTAGATACTGTACATTCCTTGCCTCTTGTCTTAAAGTGTTGTGCAGTATTTGTGTATAATTTTAGAAGCCCATATGTTGATAAGTACTTGAAGAGGAAAACACAAAGTCATGCCACAGCTTCAATGGAAAAAGTGCTTTTATTTCACTCAGACTTGAGAAGACTGGTACAACCATGTTCTCCCTTTCAAGTACTATTATTTTGAAAGGGGACAGGTTAAATATTGAAGCATTTACAGGAAGCATTAGAAAAAGTGGCCAGTGGTAACTTCAAAATTGCCAGCTTCAAATAAAGGTAGCTCTTGAGCCAGAATCTTTTCAAGGGTGGCACATTCGGGGATATTTTTCAGCTGAGACTGATTTTTTTGGTACAAGAGTATTATTTTCAACCTTCTGCTTGTTACAGAAGCAGAATTAGTAGCTTTTTAGTGAAAGCTTGTAATTTCAGGTTGACACTTATCATTCAAATAGTCAGGGGAACTAATAAGAGACTTCTGCACTTATGACACACTATCCTATTCACTCCATCTTTTACAAGATTTTCAGTGGAAGTTCTAGTTCATCCTGCAAAAGTGTAGGATGAAATTTTGTGGTACACTACGCTTAGAAGTAAACTGCTGTCTAGATCCCGTGAATGCCTCAACAGTGCACAGAAGGAGATGGTGCTCCCAGGAAAATGGAATTTTCACACTCACAGCAGACAGCTTTTCCCCTTTACATGGAAGAACTCTTTCTGGGACTGTAACTTTAACCTTAAGGAAGGTATGACTTCCCTATTTTAGATTATAATACTTAAATTTGTGTGGAAAACTGCAGACAGACAGTTCTGTGCAAAGACTTGTCTATCCATCACTGAGCACAGCAGGCCAGCTGTTGACTCCCTGTTAATCATGCTTTATTTTCTGGAACTGGAAACCAGTAAATAACTTACTTTAGAAGATTATCATAAATTTTTTCTAAGTAATTGTCCTCTCACTTGAATTGCAAATTAAATACTCTCTTATCTAAGTGACATCAGAGACAACAACAACGAGACCGCAGACATTTGTATCACCTGAGGTTCCTATAAAAAGCTGAAATAGTACCACGCAAAAAGAGTTCTCACAGCTTGTCCACAATGGGTAATATGAATAATATGAACAACTTCATGTTTTACATGTCTTTTCCTGAAGAATTATCCCTTATTCAGATTTAGCCTTATTATTCAAAATGTACTCCAGATAAGCAGAGTTCAAATAAGCACAACCACAAGTGGAGCTACTCAGCAATAGCTACAGAAATTAAATTTACACCTACATTAAACAGAATTAACTTTCAAGTGTGAACAACCCCTTATTATACTGTTGTAAACTGAGTCTGAATTACAATGATCTAGTTAGAATACAGCAGCACAGATATACAAGGAAAAATAATTGAAAGTAAGATTTTTAAAAGTATCTTGTTAAAGTTTTTATTCACAAGTCATCACCATAAGGACACAGAGGCACAGGCTGCAGAACAAGCATTCCAAAGCAGCTGCACACACGTCCAGCCCATGTGAAAAATGTATTATGGGGAAAAAGAATAATTACACATTCATCACCCTGGTGGACAATACTTCCCGAAGAATTCATTTTTAAAGTAGAATAAATATGCCCACAGATGAAGCAGATCAAAAGCCATTTTATACATGTATTTAAATAAATGAATACGTACATACATACATATATAATCCCTGCTTAGGCTCATCTGCCTTAGCTATCAGCAGCCTACTAAGCAGTGGCAGGGAGGTAGAATGGGATCCACAAAGATCACCCAAACATTTCTGATTAATTTTTTACTGTCTTACGATCTTCTCATTTAAGAGAAGAAACAGTAGTTATAACCACTTAGAAAGGGACACACAAATTAGAATAGCAAGAAGTGATTCCTGCAGGCATGGCAATTCCAGATGCTGCACAGATCTCACTTGGACTGCCAGCCAGATTTCTTCACTGTTCTGATATTTTCAAACAGCAACTATTGCTTCTTTAAAGAATTTCACTTTGTAGAATTAATGGTAGCAGCAGCATAGAAACAAATATGGTTTACAGATTGACTCTTCTGATACCTAGCTAATTTATTTGTATGACCAAATTGATAATGAAGTCATTAGAGATTTATGTCAGGACCTCAGAAATCATAGCAGAGCCAGAGCTTGAATGTTAAAGTGCCTAATGAGAATTTTTAACCCATGGCTGTTGATCACTCTTTCTGAAGACAGCATAAGAGCAAACGAATTCAGTCTGAAAAAATAATCTGACTCATGTCCTATGCAGAAATGGCAGAAGCTGCTTTTAATAAATCGTTGATGCATGAAAATCAATATCAAGGAAACTGCGTTAAAATTGTTGCATATATTTTATAAAGGAACAACAAGGAAAATGAAAGAAAATTAACAGTTTTGAGGAGAATATAATCAGACTTTTTTTTCTTTTTTCTTTTTTTTTTTTTTTTTTGGTATGTACTTTAATCTTGAGCTCTTATGTGCAAAATCTTTGGTTGCAGACAGAAGAATATTGCACATGCTAATTTATAACACGAAGGATGATGGTGTAATGGAACAATAGGACATAAATCGGTACTAATTTAAATGACATTTCACCAATCTGCAAAGAAAGATAACACCTTTTTTACATTTACAGATGTTTCAGTTAGAGAACTTGGCATTTAGGGGATAATGTTAATACATTTTTATTTATGATTGCCTGTAACTAAAGTATGTATAACTTACTTGCATTCCCCCTATTTTATTCCATTCTTCACTTTTTTTGCTAGCTTCATGCATAAACAAATGACTGCATTCGAAATTTATGTATAAAGAGAATTGAAAATAGCAATTGAAAAATAAGGAAAGAATAAATAGCTTCATTAAGAAGTAAAAATCTTCTGAAACAGATTGACATCTTTATTGAAACAAATAACATAATTATGATGCAAACAGCAGGAAGGAAACAGCAAACAGATTTCTTGTTTCAGCACTGGAAGATATAGAAAGAGTCAGATTCTTTAGCTGTAAGCCAAGGATCAGCTCTTAAAGCACCAAGAACAGGGTTCCTGCCGACATCCACACAAACTCCAGAGCCAAAAGGCCTTCAGAGCTGGGTCCTCTTCCTCAGCTCTGGCATGAATTTTACTAGCTGTGGTGGAAGTTTTCATCACTAACACACCAAACATTATTTCTACTGGAGAGGATTTTAAAGAAGGCCTTCTTAGGACAGCCAGCTGGAAAGTTCTAAAGTTCCTGTCAGAGGATTCACATGATGGCCATCAGACACTTCACCTTCAGACTCCTTTTTCTTATTTAAATAATTTATTCAGTAAGGCTTTACTAAATGAAATTAAAGTTTATTTCATCTGAGTCTGGCACATACACCATCTCTGTGAGACACACAGTAACAAGAAATAACTAGGACGTGTTTTAGCCATTTTGAAAGGGTGGAGGGTAGACATGAGCCATGGATTTGTTGTCCTCGGGATACGAGCAGTCAGTCAAGTTTAAGTGTTTGCAAAAAAATCAAATCTACCTCTGTATGAGAATTGGCCTGGGTTCTTAATTGATCCCTCTAGCAAAGAGGCACAAGACATATGTCTGATGTTAAAGAGATGCTACTCTTAATTATATACCAGGAAAGAAATGAGATCTGTTTCAAGTGTGTGCTAAAATCAGCTCAAGTTATTAGCCTCCAGCAAATACATGATACCATTCACTGGCCTTCAGAAGGGAATTCCTAACTACAGCTAAATGTCAATGTTGCCATATTTAAAAGAACCATTTGAACTGAATCCACTGCTAAGTACATACCCTGCTCTTTATGAACACAGATAATAGAAATAGCAGCTGGGAACTACAAATTTCTTACAGTATGCTTTTCCTGAACAAGCAAAAAACAGTAGAGTAGTATGGGGGGGAGAAGGGAGAAAGAAAGAAAAGATTTTAGGTCGTTCTGCTGAAAGTAAAAACAATAAATGGTATCTACAGCTTTCAAGAAAGTTTTTGTTTACCTTGTAAGATATCAGTGCAAGAGTCTTAAATAACAAGGCTTAATCTGATGTGAATGCTTCCTGAGATCAACTTCTCTTTCCTTCACATTCTTCATCTCTTAATCCTCTGATCTAGGCTACACTGTAATTTAAACACTAGAGATAATTAGCTTACTTTCTAAGAGCCTTATTGCTAACAAGATGTAAGACATGTCTGTTTGGCTAGTTTGGGTTACAGCATATCTTTTATTTGCTTTTTGACTGTGTCTCATCCATTTAACTAGTGATTTCTTCAGGTGACAAAATTTCTTCCTCCTGGTTCTTTGAAAGAAGATTCAAACCAGTGACACTCAGAGCAACTAAACAGCATCTTCACATATAATTTACTATTTTTGACACATCATCTCTGTTTTTCATTTGCAGCACACAGAGTAGGTAGCTGCAAAACAAAAATAGATCAAATACAGAGAGCTCTTATTAAATGCATTATAGGCTCTCTCTATGCTTTGAGGCTATATTAACCAAATTGTGGGCATTTCACTTAATGCTGTTATATTCTGGCATGTGGTGAAGTCTGTAGATACTGGTCTTTCTGTAGGGCTTGTATTATAAAATTAAAAATGGAAAACAGGACAAAAATTTTCTCTCCATAAATCACTATAATCACTAAACTATTTTTAATTACATTTACATTATTAGTATTGTGAAACAACAGTTGATCAGTATGCAGCACATACTGACTGCAACCAAACTTGCAGAGCCCTTAGTCTTGTAAGTAATCATAGAATTACAGAATCACAGAATGGTTTGGGTTGGAAGGGACCTTAAAGATCATCTAGTTCCAACCTCCCTGCCATGGGCAGGGACATCCTCCACTAGACCAGGTTGCTCAAAGCTCCACCCAACCTGGCCTTGAACACTGCCAGGGATGGGGCAGCCGCAGCTTCTCTGGGTAACCTGTGCCAGTGCCTCAGCACCCTCACAGCTAAGAATCTGTCTTATATACAGGACAGTACACATTTTACTGCTTTTTAATTACAATAGTTTAAACATTACTTATTCTTAGCTAGCACTTAACATGATGTTTTCACTCTAGAATTGCACGCACTAACTTATTTTTAGCTTATAATAACCATGTTATATCTAGCTATATAATACTTAGACAAATAAGGACAACAAATATACTTGTGCTAAGTAAACAATACATCTTGCAGTAAATTGATAATAATGTGTTGCTTTACAAATACACACCAGATACTCTAGAGAGTGTTTATTATGTTGATATAGGTCACACCTCTTGTTAAGGTATTTTGTTCAGCTGTTGTAAATAAAGGAATTCAGGTTGCATAATTACAGGTGGTATTTTGTTTCACTAGTCAATACAGAACAAGTAAATTATTCCACATCTGTTTGCAATTATTGTTCTTCCTCTTGAAATAGTAGGAATCTGAATTTCTATCCAAAGCACAAAGTAACCCAACCCCTGATCAATTAAATATTAGCTAAGTGTCTCTTTACAACTGTAAACTGCACTGCAGTGAAGAAAGTGACTTGCATCTTGCATGGTCCATTGTGATTAATAATGCCAACGTACTAATTCTCCTTAAAACAATGAAAAAGATATCACTTTGTTATAAGTTATCAACATTTCTATATTTAAGAGCTATAAAAAAAAGAGAAGGGAAAAAAGGGGAAGTTTCCCTAATTATGGCCCACCTCGAGGAACCATATGCTCAGTAGCCTAAACCCTTATACAGTCAGTGTTTTCCGGAATATCAGTAGATTTCTTCCCATGTAAGTCAGTGGAACTCGTATCTGTATTTTTGTTAAGCATACGTATATAAAAGGCTTTACACTTCAGCTTTCAAAAGTGACTGCTAGTTTTGAATGTTTCCTCTTTCAGAGGATATGTCACTGTTTGACTGCCTTTGCCTCTGTTCTTTCTCCGTAAAACTGGGCATGACAGGAATTTATATTTTTATTCTAGCAACACTTAAGAATCAACACCAAAAATTAGAACCATGCTGTTAGAGGGGCTTTAGAGAATGCTCTGGCAAATAGCCTTAGAGGAAAGCTTCTATTCCTCAATTGTATCCTGCTGAAGCCAAGTGTTAAGGACATGCTTCTAGTTTAAGGAGGCCAAATAGCATAAAAGATCCAGGTCTGCAGGCAGTTTCGGCTGGCTTAGTAGAAATGTCTACCAGCTCTCCAGGCAGGCTGGGCTCCTCAGCAATTTCATTTCAAATCAAGTGAGAACAAGCTCTCTGGACTGTAAGCACAAGGTCAGCCTTGTCCAGACTGAGCAGGAGCAGTGTCCTTTGAGTTTGTGACACCACACTGCCCAACTCTTTTCATCAGGAGCCTCAGCCTTGTCCGTGCTCCCAGCCAGAGGCTGTGACAGCAACATCCTGTAGTGGTACAACTGCATCCCCTGCAGGCTCTGATTTCCAGCTGCAGTTGCAAGGGCTCTGGTTCAAGCTGTACTGATGATGACCAAGTGCTGAGCTCTGCCCTTCAGCCCTGCCCAACGCTACCCAGAGGTTATACTGCAGCCGTAACACAGCAAAGTTATGTACTTCAGCCTCAACACAAAGAGCAAAACATGCCAAAAGCGGCCAGCTCTCCCTGATTTTCTATGTCCTGTGGTAGTTAAGGAAAGGAAGGCCATTCCCCCAGTGCAGAGAAGACACAGAGCAGTGCTGCACAGCCCACATTTGGTTCACATTTGCTACTTGAAGAAATCTGTCTGACAGCATAGTATACAGGTAACTGTTAAGTGAACAAAGAAGCCTGATGACAACAACAATGGGGAATTAATGCTGCCCAAATTCTTATAGAATGATAGAATCATTTAGGTTGGAAAAGACCTTTGAGATCACCAAGTCCAACTGTGTCTAGCAGAATCCAAGTTCCATAATTTTTAGAAATACTTTCCCAATTTGAGCTCGTTGCCTTTTAAATCAAAGTCATTGTAAGGGCATACTGGACTGCAAGATCAGTCCTTAAAAGTACACAGCCATAGGCACAAGAAGTGCTTTGCTAACATTCAAACACTGATGCAAAGTATCATTATTACAATCACATGAACCTGGCAAAGCCAGAAGCTGGATCTATATCACAAAATAAACTTTCATTCCTGAAACAACAGGGCTATACTTGTGGCAGGATAGTTTCACCTGTGTGTATGTGCTGGAAACTAGTAAAGAGCTATCAGTCAGGGATCACTTTCTCTCACGTTGTTATTCAAAATGCAGAGCAGTTAACAAGGCACAAAGCATCTTACATGCCCTGAATGCCTTTTTGGCAAGAGTTTTAAAACAGAGGTTTTTTTTATCCCAACTGTAGGGCCAACTGCATTGTACCATCCTGTGTAAATATCTTATACAGAGCTAATTTGACTTTTCAGACATTGTGACATTGGAGAGAACTTCTTTCACAAAGTATTGGAAAGAGAAATGGAGATAATGCACTCTCTCCTAGGGAAGGTCTGGAGCAGAGCGTCAGGGAGTGATAGCGGCTCTCAGGCTGAACAGGAGTCAACGTGATGTTGCAAAAAGCACATCCACAATACCAGTGTATTAAGATACATTATATATAAAGAAAAAATTATAAAATATAAAATAAAAAAATAACAATAAAATATATTAAAATATATTTTATTATATATGTATATATACATATGTATATATGTATATATTAATATATTAATATTAATATATTAAAATATATTATATTTAAAATATAAAATTTATTAAAAAAATAAAAATAAAATATATATAAAGAAAAAATTATATATATATATATTAAGAGAACGTGCAGAGCCAGGATGTGAAGAAAACCTAACACGTAGCCAAGATACTGTGTCTAGGTTTCAGCACTGAACTTTAAGAATGACTGTAACCTTCTACAAAGTCCAGAGGAAATTACAAGGTCAGTACTCTAGAAATTCTAGGAAACATGATATAGGAGAAGAAAGAATTGTTAAAAAACCAAACCAAACAAAAAAAAACACACACACACAAAAAAACCCAATCAACCAACCAAAAAAAAACTGCAGCAAAAAAAAAAAAGGGGGGGGAAAGGGTGAGGACTATTTAGAGTAGGAAACAGATGATCTGGACAACATAGGCATAGTCTGCGTATAGGGGGATTAACCTGTTCTGTGTGCTAACTCCTAGTAATACAAAAACAACGAGCTTAATCCAATAGTTTCAATAACATTAACACTACAGACACTGGGACAGTTTGCCATAAGACATTCTAGAACCAACATCATCAGAGAGTTTCATAAAGGAAAGTAACTTCTGGATATCCCCACAGTCCCATTCCCTATGATGTTTCTTTGCCCGCTGAGAAAAATGCCCTTCTGTTCATAAGCTTTCAGCGAATACAACAATCCAGAAGGCTATGATATTCTCTCTTCAACTGGCTCTTCTTAAGATCGCTTCATTTATTTCTGTGCGCACTGGATGCACTCACACATGCGCTACTCGACATCCTATGCTTGTTACTTGCCAAAGTCTCTTGGAGTTCTGCTTTCCCTTCAATAGGGAAACTGGGTCTGGTTTTTAATGATGCAGCAGCTCGACAGTTCCTCGGGAACAGAATTTTCTGGCTCGCTCAGTCCATGGAAAGGTTTAGCACCCTGCAAAGCGAACCCTGACCTTCAGGCTACAGAATGCTGTCAGTGCTGCAGTTTGCGTACCGTTCCTGGGAGGGTCGGTGTGGTTTTGTTTCGTTTTCCAGGAATAAACCGCACCCTGGCTGCCAGCGAGTTTCGCTATCGGCCTTCCCCCCTTTCGGTACGCGGAGGCCTCAACTCCCCGACTCCTCCTTAAGCGGGACGCGAACGCTGCACGCCGAAGCGCCCGCAGCGGGAAGGAGGCGGTGCCCTGCCCCGCAGCCCCGGCACTTCCTCGGCGCCCCACAGCCCCCGCTCTCTCCGCCGGCCCTTTCCTTCTGCCTGCGCGGCCGGGCCGGGCCTGGAGCGGGCCATGGCGGTGCAGCCGGCGCCCCCCGTCACGCAGCAGGTGGGCAGCGCGCGGGGCTGCGGGCAGCGGCCGGAGCACGGGGAGCTGCGGAAGGCCGCTCGCTGCCTGGTGCAGGACGGCGACGGCCGAAGCATCCCGTTCAACGCCCTGTACAGGGAGCAAAAAGCCATCGTGCTGTTCGTGCGGGTGAGGAGGGAGCGCCTGCCCGGGGGGATGGGTGCGCGGCCGGGAGCCCCTGCCTGCCTGAGGTGCTGTGCGGGGAGTTTGTACAGGCTAGGCTGGAGCAGAGAGAACAGAAAATGCAAAGCAGATAAAGCAGATCGGTTCTGCTTCCAAGAACTCCCATTATCTGGTAAAATGATACAGTGTTTACCTGAAAGGAAATAATCCTTCAACCGCGTGTTTAGGGAAACAAGGGTCGTGTTCCCTCATTTCCCAGCTGGCAAGCCATCGTTCACGTTCCTGAAATATACAGAGATAAAAATACTAGCAAGGTCCCAAGCTCAGTGTCCTTGTTCAGGGTTTGATTAAACCAGAAACCTAAGCCAAATTCGGTGACTTCAGAGAACTTTTAGTACTTCCAGTTCCCAGTTCCTGGTCAGTTCCACAGTGGTTTGTGGCCGCAGTCAGAATCTGATGTTACATTACTATGCAATTACGTCTGTTTCTCACATGTCCAACTGGTTATGTTGCAGAATTTTTTATGTTACACCTGTAAGGAGTATGTAGAGGACCTAGCAAAAGTCCCCCAGTCATTTTTACAGGTAAGTACTCTGCCCTTGATATGTACATCAGGTTGCTGTAGTTGAGCAGATTTGTGATGTCCCACTGCAGGCTTGTGTGAGGCTTAAACCTTGCAGGAATCAAAAAAAGCTTAAAAGAAAGTTAGCACTTTCATTGTTTGCTGCAATACCCATAAGGTGTCTGCCTAGGAAGCACAGGAAAGGATTTATTGCACTACACACTCTCTTGCAGCAGCATTATTTCTCTGTGCCCTATTAGCTCAGTGCTGGTTTTCTCTCTTGTATTCTGAGCAGCTGGACAACATCTGACAGGCGTTTCTTTTAGTATTAGTATGCCCTGGGCAGCTGTCTTCTCCTGACTACTACCTGACTATTGCCCTTTCCATTATGCTGGTACAGCTGACTGATGGTTGTGCTTGGAACAAAATCAGAAAATTGATCTGGATTAAAAATAGTCTCTTTTTCTACAGGTATTTGTAAGCTGCATCAGTTGTGTGACCTGTTCTCCAGGCACCTACACAAACAGGGGAGACATAGTGACTGAAAGGACCCATGGCATGGGTAGGGGTTGCTATAGGCAGGTATTTGTTGGGTGGTAGGAGATATCGGAGAAAGACACTGATCTGCTAAAAATGGAAGGTCAATCTGACTCTTCTAGACTGCTGATTGAAACTCTGTCATATTTTATTTCAACAGCAGCATAGCTGATGACAAGGACTCAGCTCCCTGTTGACAGCAAGCTTTACATGGACTAGGAACCTGGGGATGGAAAGAGACAATTTCCTTGGCAGCTTCCCTTCTCAGGACAGATTTTTCTAAACTGTTCAATCAGTGTTACTCAGAATGGCACTTTCTTAGTTTGGCTGCTCAGATGAATGTATATAGAGAATCAAAACCATCCATGCTTTTCTTAGTGTGAGTATTCTGTTTTTAGGAGGGCTTCTTTTCTTAACAAGCAAAATGTTTCTATATGAGAAAGGCAAGTACTACACCCTAATATTAAAACAGCCTTACGTTTTATTAACCGTTTTACTGGCATCTGAATGAATTTAAGTTCTGGCCTCTATTTTAGACTCAAGCCTAATTTTGGACCTACAAAAGAAGCAGTATGTGCAGATGCAAGTTGTATCTATTAATGGGCATCCATATATGTAAATCACAGATGTATGTGCATCAGTATTTGCATGCTGCTTCTTTAGATGCAGGTGCAACTGAGTGGAAATTCTGAATTTCCAAAATCATTGCAGGTTGCAATCAATTGAAAAGCTGGCACTGCTAATGCTACAGAAAACTTAAAAGTTCACACATCTGCAACTTAAAAGTTATCTTCAAAAATATTTTTTAAATTAATTAATGTAGCTGCTAACTGTGGGTGACAGACAAGTGCAAGCTCCAAACATGTAAGTGATGTTAGTTTCAAGCAATTTTAACTCAGTGATCATTAACTCAGGATGCCAGATTCTGTTAATGCTTTTGCACCCATGCAGAAACAGCAAGTTCCTCTTTACAGTTTCAATGCCAATGTTTTGTTCTAGGAGGCAAATGTGAGGCTTATAGTTATTGGACAGTCATCTTACCATCACATCAAGGTAAATAGTCATTCAATATATTTTATCCTCTATTGTGTCTTAATGGTTTGCATTTAAGGAATCTTGCTCTGAGTGAAAAGATGGTCATTTGCAACCACAGGAAAAAAAGAAGACGGTTTTTTTTCATGAAGCAATTCTAAAGGTAGTACATGAAGAAAGCAAAGAGTGCAAATTTTCTGTTTAAAAAAAGCTGGGCCTTACAAAGGAAACAATTTTCTGAATGTTCCTTTCAGGAAACATTTCACTGGAAGTTTTGTTTTAGTAAAGGCTTCAGGGATAAAACTTTTTTGCCTGTATTTTAACATGACAAATTTACAGGTTTCCAAATCAGGAGTGGGAAGGGGAAGGGAGCTGGGAGAACGGCAGGGTGTCAGTATTTTTCTACTGTCAGTAGATCCTAACTAGTTACTATCTTAACCTTAAAAAAATTACTTTTTCTTGTATGCATGTATTTTGCAGCCCTTCTGCAATTTAACTGGGTATACACATGAAATGTATGTAGATCCACAAAGGGAAATTTATAAAACTCTTGGCATGAAAAGAGGTGAAGGTAGTAACATATCAGGTAAGAATAACTTTCTCCCCTTGTTTGGACTAACACAGAACAAGACCAGAATGCTCTGATAAAATGATATAATCACAATGTAAATAGGAAAGGAGTTGCCCTTCATCTCGCCTCTTGTAGGCTGTATTTTTTCAAAGTGCTGGTGGTCAGAAAACTCAGAACTGTTTGTAGTAGCTGTTCAGTTTTTGTTGTCCTCCTTACATACTTTTGAATTTTAGATAACAAATATTTTGCCTTTTGGTTCAGTGCGGAGCCCTCATGTGAAATCAAATACACTCCTGGGAAGCATTAGGAGTATGTGGAGAGCAATGACTGGCCCAGCTTTTGATTTTCAAGGAGACCCTGCTCAGCAGGGAGGAGCTTTGATTTTAGGCCCAGGTAAGCTGCTTTGTTTTGTGTGAAAGTTACAATATTCTCCTCCAGCTCTTCACTTTAATCCCAGCATCTCAGCTGCTGTCCCTGTGCATCCCAAGGAGATCTGAACTGTGTGATTTGTTAGCTGAAGGAACCTGTGGAAATGTCATGGTGTAGTCCCACCTTCCATAGAGATGGCGCAAAGCTGATCACGGTCCTGCAGGAATTGATAGGAGTGCTGGTAGAACAACTGTCTTGAAGTTTTGAGGGTTTTTTTGACATTGTGGTGGTCACCTACATCATGCTTTCACATTTGATTCTAGCCATTTAATATGTGTTTTAGTAGAGGAATAATGCATGAATGAGGCGGGGGGCTACAACATGACACAGTCATCACATCTTTAGGAAACGTCGTGCTACAGCAGATTTAATTCAGTTAGATGCCTCAATGTTCCTTGCTTCTATAACCTCATTAAAAAAAACCCTAACCTTTGTCATTGTTTACAATACAGTATACTATGCTATGTACAGAGCTAGCACACATTTGTATAAGAACTAGCAGAAAATCAGAATGCTTCTTTGAGTTACTTACACCTTTGAATAAATATTTTATTCAACTATTTACATGTTATTCTCATTCCATTCCAGGCAATGAAGTTCATTTTGTGCACCTTGATAAAAACAGGCTGGATCATGTTCCCATTAACACAGTTTTGCAGCTGGCAGGAGTTAAAACAGTAAATTTCACAAACCAACCCCAGATTATTGACATATGATACTGACACAACATATTTATTTATTTGTACACTACAAGAACAATTTCCTGGTGATGTTCCACCAGCATCAGTACTGTTGTGTCTTTATGGGTCATCTGTAACCTTATGTAGAAAATCAGAGCACAAAACAAACTACCTGGCAGTGAGGATGGACACAGAAGTGCTATTTCCATTGCACGCAAGATAAAACCAAAAAGACAATTGAGGCTTATTGGAAAAAATAAAATCCTGTAGTGCATTATTTCCTTAATCTTGCTCCTGTATTTTTTAAAATCTTTGTTCAAGATGCACTAAACTAAAAAATCTGGTTTTGCTCAGGAAGAACTTGGGATTCTCACTTCAGCAGATCACACTGGCTTTCAACCCAATACTTCTCATCAGTGTTTTAAAGCTTCTATCACCGAGTGACACTCGTGTATTAAAGTATACCTTGAAAAATCATGGTTTCAAACACTGGCACTTAAGCTTATGCCTACCTTTGCATATGGCACTGGCAGACATTATGAAATACATTTTATAGTTTTAAATAAATAGTTTAAATAAATCATCTGTTGTCTGCAGTTCATTTGTGTCATACAAAAAGGTGGGTCCATAAAACCAGGGAGAGGTGTGCCTTAAATATATTTCTCATCGGATTGTTGCGTTTCGAGTAGGCTATAGGTAATTACTTCTTTTCCTATGAAGATTTGTAGCACAGTAGTCTCCCTTGTATGTATGTACTTTCTCTCAGAGAAAGAGGTCTCTGAAAAAATGTCCTTGGTTATTTCTGTCCTAGACAACTGAGCTAAGGACAGTTGGGCAGTGAGTATTTTGGCTTGCAGTACTGTCAGATTTCATTTTTCTAGAAATGTCTATGTTCAGAATCTAGTTTTCATTGAAGTAGATGTGCCCTCTTTTTTTGGCCAGATGAGCCACTTCTTTTCAGTAATTTAACACAGACTGTCCAGAATTTATGGAGGAGCGTATCCTCCTCTGCAGTTTCTGATCTTTGGCCTTCACTAAAATGCTACTAATCATATGTATCTTACCTGCAAATTCTCTCCCCTTTTAAGCTTTAACAGGAACTCAACTGCAAAATTGTGTTCTATGAAGGGGTTTGTCCCTGCATCATTAAGGTCACTGGCAGGCCCAGAGCAAGCTCTGGAGAGCTCTACCATTAAGAGCATGTGAAATTAAATGCAGTGTTCCTTGACAAAAAATAAAGGGCTTGCTTAAGAAACGTGATGCTACTGGGCAATGTAATGCCATTAAAGGTACTACACCTTAGCCTCTTATTACATACACGTTTTGATACAGTGTGTTTAGAAGAAAATGTAGAGCTACTGTGCTCAGTTCTCTGCTGTGACTAATCAGCACTCAGCACACGGCTAAGCAGTCTTGTGCAGACTGAACTGGTTTGATGTCAGGGCTGGCTGGAGGCTTCCTCAGAACTCAGTGTAACTGACGAGCAGCTGAGGCTCACCACAGAGTAAAGTCCGCTTTTTGTGAACTGCTGCCTGCACATTCATAAATAAGAAGCTGCCCTCTCGCTCCAGTGCTCCCTCCACCTACTGAGCATGTCTGAAAGTCTGGAATGCAGCTGCCTCTCTGCTACGTAAGCCACAGCAGAAAGCAAGCTAGAAAACTGGTGTTATGTTTATAAAACGAAGACAAGACATGCAGAAAATGTAAATTCTTTTCACACAGAAAGAATGCTATTTTTCATATTCAGTTTATTTACAGTGTTTTCACTCTGCTTCACTTACCTGATCATCATTGCCAAGCACAGACTTTGGTTTGTTTTGCAATCATTTCACTTGCATATTCTCGGAGATTTTGATTTTAAACAAAGTGTTTGGCTACATGTTTTTCTGCTTGTTTTGCTTACAGTAGAATTAATATGCAGTGCTAAAAGTTCTATTGCCGCTCATACATTAAATAAAACTAACTGTAGCTAAAGGAACTGTGGACTTTTAAAAAGGATTGGAATTAATGAAGTTGTAGTTTGACAGCTCTGTAGTCTGAAGTCATCCGCACTCACTGTTTCAATACTGACAGGAACCATACCACAACCTCTGTGTTACCCCATCAAAATCACTTCTTCAGAAAGATTCAGAGAGTGCAGACAAACAAAACAAGGGAAGAAGGCACAGAGGAGGATCCTGCAGAAGAGCAATCCTAATTTGGGCCACAGCTCTACAAAGGTCACTGGTGCTCTGTGATAAAAATGATTCCCACGTGCACAGTGAAAGGGAACTGTGGCCCCATTCATCCATGGGAGAAATGCGTTTCAAAGCGTCAGCAGAATTTTAGGTCTCTAGTGTCATTTAGAAAAGTTAGCTACAAAGCGCAAAGTGGAAAACAGTGGGAGAATAACACTGACTTCATACTGATGGCAGGATACTTCAGCAGGGGCTTTTGTCATGGCCAATTAGACAGAGGTGGGGAGGGCGCACTTTTCCGAAGTTGTTTTAACTAAACGCTTGATTTATTCCAACTTAAGATAAGTTTTAAGGAATCATTGCACCTGAGAAGCAGGCTCAAGCCCCGCTGGTTCAAACTTTCCAGATAAATCCGTTCCATGACCAGACTAGAACACGGCTGCACCCACGGGGCCGGTTTCAGCTGGCGTTACTCGATGTCATGTCCCCGTGGGACCCTCGTTTGTCACGTGTCGCGACAGGCACCTGGAAGGCCGCGACGCCTCAAGATTCGCAACCGAACACCGCCGGTTCCAAAGGCGGCGGCTGCACCCGGCGCAGGCGCTGCCGGTCGCTGCTGGGGCGCGGCCCCCTGCCGCCGGGTACGGCCGCCGTCTCCCCTCTCCACGGCAGCAGCTCCTCACCGCAGCGCGCGCCCCGCCCCACCTGTTACAGCAGCCACTATGACATCACCGTCCCCACTGCTCCGCGCTGGTGACGCCACACCGCACTGACCCAATCAGAGGCGGGGGAGTGGGGGGGGGGGGGGGGAAGGAGTGCCGGGAGCTGCCGCCGGCTCCGGGTGGGGGGGGCCGTAGGTGCATGGGGCGGCGGGAGGGGGCGGTGTCCGGGGAGGTGCATCAGCCGTCGCCGCCGTCGTGGGGTCCCTCCCCTCCGGCGGCCCGAGTCCCGGGGGGAGCGGCGCGGCGGGGATGAGGAGGGCCGCCTCGCACCCACCATAGCGGCGCGGCCGCCTCCGCCATGAAGCGGAAGGGCTGGTCCGAGGCCCGGCGCCGGGCAACCCCGGCCCCACCGGCTCTGAAGAGAACTCGGGGAGCGGTGTCGCGGGCTGCGGGGGGCGAGGTGGAGCTGCGGCAGCCACCCCCCGCCACACCGGAGACCTGCTTCAGGATCGCTGGTGAGGGGGGCGTGGCGGGAAGAGCTGGCGCGGGCGGTGCGGCGGGAGAGTTGAGGCACAAGTCGGGGACGGGGCGGGGGGCGAATACAGCCGTCCTGTCCCGTCTCGTCTCGTCCCGTCCCGTCCCGCTCCGTCCCGCCCCCGGCGTTGGCCCCCGGTGGGCAGCGCGGCCGCGGGGTTGGAAAACTTGTCCTAAGCGCTGATCCGGGGCTGTCCCCGCGGGAACCCCTGCGCGGTTGGCCGGCGCGTCTCCATCTGTGCGATGGGTCAGTTCTTGCGTCTCTCTGGCGTTCCACGCAGCGAAGTGTTCTTGGAAAATGCATCGGTAGTACAGCCAGCCTTCTAGAGGAAGGAATGCCGTGGTTTTTTAATAACTCTATCTGTACCGAGCAGTTGCCTTGTGCGGTGTCTTTTTCTGCTTGTGAAAGAGTAAAGGAAAAATACATTTGAACCAGTAAAATATATTTCGGGGGTGCCTGGTGGGAAGTAACATCCGTTTCTCTAAATTGGGAATATGTATCTTTCTTCTAATGTTCGCTCTCTGGCTAACGGGTAAAATAATGGACAAGCATCTAGCCTCTTCTTGACACTTCGAGTCGCAGCAGCTTCTGCAGGCAGGTCTGCTCAGTGTCGTCCGTCTTTTTCATGGCCTGCTGCTTTGAGCAGTGCTTTGTTTTGGCACAGGAGCCCACCTCTGTGGAAAAGCTGAAATGGTTCTGGATTTATGTTCTGAGTTCCTGAGCTAAAAGACATGCTCGAGTTTCGCTTGCCTAAAAGTAAATAAAAAAAAAATAAATTTACTTTTTATGTCCTGTGTCAGAATCTGAGAGTGGTGATATTTAAGAAATAAGCCTCACAATCTGCTTCTCAGTGAAGGACGTGGGAGATTGTCTGTGGACAGATAAAGCAAAAATGCAAAGAGCAAACATGGTCTAAAGGCACAAGTCTTACCTGTGCCAAGAAACAGCATTCCTTAAATTAATGAGTGTGTCTGCTAGATAACAGTATGTTTAGAAAACCGTCAGATTTTGTTTTGAAAACTGGGTATAGCAATGCTATCAAGTGTGTAAGCTCCCAAAGCATACGAGATTCCTCTTTTTAGAAAGCGCTCAGGCTGCCAGGGAGCAAAATCCTAAAAATTCCAGCTTAAAATACAGCATTTTAGGCCTACTCTACACAGAAAAACATAGTGGTGTACTTACATGCAGAATCCTAATGCTGCAGTAACTCCATGTGTGTATTTTTCTGTAACTGCAACCATTTATATGGGAAATGATGGTGGTACAGTTGAAAGGTTAAATGTAGAAACGTCTCATTTGGTAGGTGATGACACTCTGATGTCAAAGTAGTTTCACTGCCTAGAATACTGTGTAGCCCTGTCCAGCTGGGATCTCCAGCAAACAGGTCTGTCTAACTATCTTCCTGCAGCAGTTGCTTGGATCTGATAATGCACGTCTGGCATCAGCAGGCCCTTAAATTGCTGTATTTTCTCCTCCAAATAAGTGTTCACCCAGTTAATACAGTAGAGCAGCTAGACATTGACATTTTTTTAACTTCAGTGGGATTTCAACATGTGCACATAGTATAACAAACTTGATTAAATGCAATAGATTGTTACATTTAATAATACTTAATTTTGTCTTGATCTTATTGCACAGAGTGGCTGCTTTTTACAAGCTGCTAATAATGGAAATATTCTAGTCTAATTTTTTATTGCACTGTTATGTCACGTGTATTTTTTAAATGAATAAGCTCACAGTCTTACTCAGCTGTTTTAGAAGTTATTTCAAGTTTTGAACTGTCAGTTCTGCCTTTTCATAATGCAGTTCTGAGAAATGAATTAATAGTTCTGGACTGGAGATAGATTAAAGTATAAGGCCTTATTCTTGCAAATGGACACACTGGTGAATATTTTGGCCTCTTTAAAGGCTGAGAGATCTGTGTTAGCTTATCTACTTACAGAAACAGTGCCAAATTCATTAAGAACATTGCAGGCTACCTTTATTTTCCTTCCTAAAAGAGGCAGAAAACAAAGCCAAATAGCTGTAGAGATTTATGGATCTTTTCTTGTGTGATGTTCCTTTCATAAATGGCAAAATTTTTAATCCATTATTTGCATGGGTTTCATCCTCAAAACACCTACAGTAGTTATTGCATTTCCTAATAAATTATATGAATTAGTCATATGTCAGGATAATTTTTAATCAGAATAATGTCAATATTTTTGCTCAGGAAAATTCTTCTTGTAAGAAGTTGCTCATTTTTGTCTGTTAAGCTGTGTGGTAAGCCTTAACATTTTCTCTTTGTCAACTAATGCATGAGGCTTGCTGGTATGAATTCAGTTTGCTGGAAAATAATGCATTTCTTCTGTTCATTAGAAGCATATTCCCATATCCTTCTGATCTCTGGAAGAAGTAATTTATATGATCTAAAGAAAATGTCACAATTCTCTGTGTGATGCTTTAAAGCTGTTGGTTTCTTTTCCTTGACTGCTTTTCTTTGACATTGCTCTGATTTCATTAAAAAACATTTTAAAGAAGATAAAGAATTACAATGCATAAACCTCATGCAAAAGGTGTGTGTTTCTCTCTTACCTATTTTCAGTAGTTAATTCTAAAATGAAGCAACTACAATAGCTATACATGGAATTAAATTTTAAGTGATATAATACCATGAGGCATTTCTTGACGTTTGTTCTCCTGATATATATATATATATATATAGTTTGTTTAAAGTGAGGAACTAGTATCTTGAAGGGTGCTGTATGCCTTTTTTTGCATTGTAATTCTTTTACTTACAGTGCCACTTGGAGTTTTTATAAAATAGCTTTCAGTTTAATACATTCATTGATTGGTGGGTTTGGAGTTTGGTTTTGGTTTTTTTTTTTTTCCTTTTGTGGTGGTGGTGTTTCGTTTTTTTTTTTCCAAGCCATTGAGTTATCTCTTTTTTTTCCAGCACTGCTGGCTGGTCATTAGAAACTTCGTGTATTATGTAGAAAACTATTTTCTGAATGCTAAGGACACTTCTACTGAATATCATCAAGCTTTCCAACATTCTGGCTATCAACACTTTCAATTAGTTTTCATTATACAACTCTCAGTACAAAAGCTGCATTTACTGTTTAATCAATGTGATCTCTCTTATTTGTGAGTATTTTTCAAAGTTATGATTTTAAATACGAGTTTAAGGCTTTCAGCATATAATGCAGAACTGAAAATGCATGAACATACATAAAGTAGTCCTTTGTATCAGACTGCAGCAGCAGAGTGCAAGGTCTCTACTTGAGTAAAGTGACAAGAGTGTTGCTGATCAGTCATGGCATGACCCTGAAAATATTTTTTTTTTTCATAGTTTTCTGTTAAATAAGAAGTTTCTTTAGGTTTTTTGTGTGCTTTCATTTTCTTTTCAGAGGCCAGGCTGTTGTTCTAATTGCCAACTCTATCATCACTTAAATTTGAAATACCATAGTGATGAGTGAAAGAACCTTTTCAAGGATTGAATGACTTAAAAGAAATTTTGCTTTTCGTCTTGACATTGCGGCAGAATTTGTCTTTTATGCTTTCTCATGTGTCTTTGTGATATTTTGGAGTGTTTTAAATCAAACACAAAATAATACCATGTGCCAACTCTGAATTTAGAAGTACACTCCTCTTGCAATAGTGAATAACTCTCTGGCTACATTCTTGGTAATTCAAAACAGACTTACGTTGTTTTTTGTTGTACTCTCAGTCTCCTCTGAATTTCTCATCTGAGGCATCTGCTTAACACTAAAAGTGTAGAATTTATCTTTCTATAAAATAATCTTTGCTGATCATATGCAGACTTGTCCTTCAGTGAGTGCCTTTTAGTATTTAGTTGTCTCTTAGAATCATAGAATTGTTTAGGTTGGAAAGGACATTTAGGATCATCAAGTCCAGCCATAACTCTTGAATTACTGAAAGGCCTGTGCAGCAGATACCAAGGAGCATCAGGCTTATTCAGAGTAAAAGGAAGGAGATTGTTTTGTCATCTCTGTATTCACATTACATGATCTTGAAGTGGTAGCTCTCAGTTTCTCATAGAACACTGTAGATCTGAAAAGCAAGCAAAATGTTTATCCTCCTGTATGCACACTGCAATCGCATAAGTGCATGATTATTATAGCTTGTGTAGACATGCTGTAATGCAGGCTCATTTTGCTGTACGTTGGATGCTTACTCAAATTAATTGCCTACAGTGTCTTCCATGTTTCTGTATTGTAACTGTTTTGTTATATGAGGCTAACAAAATTAAGTGTAATTGAAGTATATCTAACATACTGCAGTCATATCTCGTAATTGCAGTGCAGATGCAGCTTGTAAGGCAGTGAGCCCTACTCTCAGAGTTGATTAGAAATGTCTGCTGTAGTTTGATAGTTTTAGGATGCCTATTTATCAGAAATTTACAGGAATCTGGAAGTGCTCAAGCACACTATGTGTGAGTGAAATACTAAAAAGCTAAAATTAGCAAAGGAAGCATAGAAATAATAAAATTGAAGCCCTGCTCCTGCAGTCCAAATCTTTGAAGAGTCCTAGTGAAAACAATTCATCAGTGCTGTGGTGTATTTTATGTATAAACCCTCATCCTGCAATCAGGTCCTTAATGAAGGAACTCTCCTTCCTCAGCATGTGTTTCTCCTAAAAAAAAAAATTAAAAAAATCAAAAAAATCAACATATTAATCCTTGGCTAAACAGAAGTGGTGAACCTCTGGTAAAAACAGACGCGGTGAGTAATGCAGCATTTGTCTCATATCGAACTGGTAAGCCAGTGGAAGGGTAAATACACTTATGGGAAAGGACTTCTCCGTGTTGTTCGTTTCTAAAATCATGTTAAAAAGATGGAGGCTGCTGTTTACGTAATAGAGAGCAATTGTTAGTGGTGCATAGGAACAGACAGCTTGTCAGGATATTGGCGTTTGACACACACTTCTCTTATTGTGAGGTAGTTCTGTAAATTCATTACATTCTAGTTTCTTTCAGGTGTTTCAAGAATAGCAACCACTAACATGATCCAGGGATACCAGTGCAAATTGAATGGCAACAGCAGTTTGAAAGCCCATATACACTGTTCACTCAAGATAGGAATTCTTATTTTTGTTAGACATTTTGCAAAAGCTGCAGAGAATTTTCAGGAAAAGTGGGAGTGCCAAGGAAGCAAGTGATTCTATTACTTCAAATCCTGTTTAGGAGCAAAATGTGAAATTATTTTAGGTCTTCAGCCTGGGCACATGTATTTATTTTCATTTTGATCTTGCTTTTGGATTTGAGGATTTTGGATTACTTTTTGTGCAGTGCTTTTCCATACTTTCAGAAGTGATGTAAAGTTTAGGTGAAGAAGCTGGTGTGCAACGAGGTAGTGTATCAGTTTGAGTTCTACAGCCACCCAATTGTATCCATTCTGTGGTGCTGCCCAGGCTTTGATGATGATGTTATTTGTATACAGGCAGAGCTCAGTGTAAATCTGTATCTAAAAGACAGATGCCATGGAGGGAAGAATTCTCCCAGTGTATTTGCACTGTTAACCCCCAGTAGGCCGGTTCAATGAGCGAACTCAGAGAAAACTTTAGTTGTGAGGAACCTGGTGGCAGCTAGCTATTAAACCAGTTTAGAAGTGGTGTGAAATTATAGCTTGGGGCTGTAGTGTGACATGTGTTTAATCTAGCAATGCCAATTTAAACACAATCCCTAGATAACGTATCCTCTCAGTTCTCCTTTCTGCTTCCTCCTTTGCCCTCAGTCCTCTTCTCCCCTGCAATGTTAGCTCTGATTCTCAGGGTGGAGAGAAATAAGTTGGGGTTTTCTTGGTGTTTTTTAGTTGTTTGGTTTGGTTGGTTTGTTTGGGGTTTTTTAGGGTTTGGGGGGTTTTTTGTGGTTTTTTTTTTTTTTTTAGGGAGCATGGTGATTTTTTTGTTTTGTTTTGTTTTGTTTTGTTTTGTTTGTATATTTTTTTAATATTGTGCTAGGATACCTGTTACAGTTTCTGATTCACACAAATACACCTTGACACAGCACAGGGAGTAACAATGGTGGGAACAGATGAAAGGGAGATGTAGGAAGCAGGGGCTCCCTCCACCCCCAAAGTATTGGCCTAAACACTTTCTCAGAAGTGCCTCACTGTGAAGCATTTTCCCGTAGATTATTTTGCATGTAGTTGTGGTATCAGTGCACTTTCTTCTCCACGTATATTTCTCTTTGTTGGGCCAGTTTAGTAACTTCTTAAAAAAGCACAGCGTTACTCTAAATTTTATCCTTTGGCTCTTTTTCAGGAGGTGATTTGGTAAATGCTGGGAGGTACAGAAGTTCTTAAGCAGGTAAAGCACTTCCCAGCTAGTACTGCAGCTGCTGTGCTTACATGGATGGAACTATTAGAAATCAGATAAGCAAGTCTGGCGTCTTGCTTCTGCTGAGAGTAAGGAAGGAGGTGCCTGACTTCCTTAGGAGTTACTGTACCATCCCACTGGTTGTACCTGACCTGTAAACGTTTAAGCCAAACCATTCACATCAGCCTTCTGTTCTACTGAAATGTGCATTTAGCAAATGCACATTTTTTGATGGTGTTGCCTGTCTTTACCTCACCAAGATACTGCCATACATAGCAGAGGACTGGCCATGCGAGTGTTGAAATGCAGACATGGGGACCCCTGTTGTGGCATCCTTTACCATGTATTTTCAAGATACAAGTAATGATTTGCAAGTACTAGTCATGGCGGATTTTGTTTTGAAGCATGAAGTGATATTTTTTTTTCTCCCCCTGCTTTCTGGAAAAGGAGGTACAACTTATCACAAATTACTCTTTGTGTTTATGTTTATATGGAGGTGATCTGGTTTGATATGTAATACATATGTGCCAGGCAACTTATTCACAAAAATTGAAGTCTTCTAGGTTTGAATTCTAATCCAAGTATTTTGTAATGATATTTTTGCCGCAGGAGGAAGAGAAGTGTTCCTGTGGTGCTGCAAGACCTCAATTTTTACTGACCAATTACCACAAGCACAGCAATTTACAGCAGTGGCACATTCAGTGTTTAAAGTTCACTCCCCTCTCCATAAAAATAATTTATACCTATGTGAATACCTACCCCGGCATTTTTTTTCCCCTCAGCTCAGAGAAAGCCAGGGCAAGCACAAGGTGCCTCCTGCCTGTGTGCAGGAAGGCTTTGAAGGGGTAGCTGGGGTGGGGATACGGATGGGGATGTAGATGGGGATGTCTAGGTGGTGCTGTCATAGGAATCAGTGGGCTGGTGCTTTGCTCCCTCGCATCCCTCCAGCATCTGTCACCTGCAGCTTTTAATTGCACGCCACTACCATCAAAATCAGTGTTTTACAGGAAGGTGGGAAATGCCTGTCTTGGCGCAAGCACGCTTTGCTGTTTAGTTTGTTGTAGGTGCTCTGAAGTGCTGAGGGATTTGTGGCTTAGCTGGGGCTGTGTATGTGTTGATATTTGGAGTGCAACAGGTGGGGTCTGTCGTGAAAAGGAGGTGGGTCTCTGCTCTGTGCGTGGGTGCAAGTCAGGCTCCTGCTGTATTAAAGTTGTCAAACAAGTAGCCTTCCTGGGAACACTTTGGGAAAGAACACTAAAGAGCTGTGGATTACGGGAACACTGCTGAGCAAAAAGCCTCAGTCTTTGTGTACCTTTTTCTTAACACTGGAGAAATAATAATATCTAGTTCAGTAACACTTAAAAGAAGATTTGGTGCATTCTAAACCATTTTAAGCCATTCTCTTGACAGGTAGTACTTCAGACTTTCAGCAGAAAAGTGTGATGTTTATAAAAGCGTTACATTTTTCTTGCATTTCAGATCGCCTTTATTTTGCAATTCTCTGCCAAAAACCAAAGAGTGGAGCTGCAAATACCCATTATTTCTGCATAGATGATGAATTTGTGTATGAGAAGTAAGTACAGACTTTTTTCCCCCCTGTTTTTTACTGAAATAAATTAGAATATCAGCAATGAGGAACCAGTCTAATTGACATTCTGTTTTTAAATGTAGCTGAGAGAAACATACCATTCCCATTACAGAACTAATTACATGAGTTTGGTCCTCTCAGACTTATCTGCCATGATGATTTATATCCTTAGAATGGCTTCTTGGCTTCCCATCAGGATTTCTTCAAAATCCTTTCAAAGCAGAAGCTTTCATTGTACCCATTCTTATTAGAAGACAGAGGAACATGATACAACAATATATATTCAGAAGTGCGCACTGGACTGCCAAGCTGAAGGGGTTGTCTTTGGTTGCTCAAGTATTAAGTGTAATGTCCAAACTTTCTGGAATAAGGGAAAAAACTGGCAAAATCAACTCCAGCCTTTATGAGCTGACAATGGATATATTATTTCCCCTGTAGTGAACAGTGTATGCCTCTGTATGTGATCTGGAATGCTGCTAATTCTTCAAATATTTTTGACCAAGGGCGTGCTTACTGTTTCTGAAAGTACTAATCAATCTTTATTCTCAGCATTCACTCTTCTTGAGCAATATAATTGCCTTCTTTTAAAGTAAAGTTTTTGGGTTGCTTTTAAAATACAGTTTCTAAACTGATGTCACAGGGTGATACAGTATGAAGAATTTTTCGAACCTCAAGTATTTCAGTTTGGTTTTGAGTGGTGGTGTGTGGAAAACAAAGCTGTAGTCCCTATTTAGACATGACAAAACTGTTCCCTCCAACAGAATAGTATGTTTGAGAAAAGGTATTTTTGGTTTTACAGCAATGCACATGTCATATATACTACTCCTTGCTTTGTTCATCTGATGTAGGAAAAAAAAGGGCATTTACAGAGGTCATTGCAATTTTTCCTCTTTCCCCTACCAGCTTCTATGCAGACTTTGGACCACTCAATCTGGCAATGGTCTACAGATACTGCTGCAAGCTAAATAAGAAATTAAAGGTAACACTTGAGTGTTTTTATTTAATGTTCTCGACTTTTCTAAAGAACAGAACCAAATGGACGAAAAGTTTGTGTTTTGGTTTGGTTTTGTCCAGGTGCATTCCTGGGTCCCTAATCCATTAAAGCTTTGAATATAAATGCCAAATTTTATCAAGGTGAATTTAGGGAGGATCAGGAGCGAAAACCCACTTACTTTTAAGATCCAGAAGATGCACCGCTGTGGCAGTAACTAATTTTAAGCTTCTAAAAGATCAGTTGCTAAATGGGCACAGACTTCTTTAAATGAAAAGCTCCCCTCCTGGAATTCATTCTTCTTGGAAATCTGCCAGTATTGAGTGAGCTTGAGGGTGAAGTGCAGCACATTTTTATTTGAGATTGGTTTTGTTTGACTTGGGCTTCTCTTCTGCTCCTGACATCTCTTTGATAAGAAGCAACATTTGATCTTTGATAGCATTTATGGCATTGTGCTGACGGGGAGTGCCTTGCTGCTGTTGCAGATTATCTTCACTGAGGGGTGCTCAGCAATCTTTGGGATTGAGCTCTTGATAGAAAATAATGTTTTTTAAAACAGAGAGTTCCTATATTAGTTAACATGAATGACTTCAAGTTAGTTGACCTCTCACAGATGTTTGAGTATAAAACCTGTCAGGCAGATAAAAAAGCTTATTAGCATTAATGTGGATCACAGTTTGCCTCTTCAGAAACGCTTAGAACTTGAAACTGCCACTGAACTGTGAAAATTGGGACATGTACAAAACATTATAGTTTAACAGACTTCTTCTTTTTCTTTTTTTTTTTTTCATTCATTCCTTGATGTTTGTCAGTGATACTAGTTTGCATAATTCAGACCTGCTTTATCCCTGTGGCGCTGTGAACCGTTTTGTCAGTGACTAGATTCTCTTGATTTTTGAGTACAGGATGCTCAGAAGCAACACATGTCTGTATTATAATACCTTTGAGTGTCTTGGATGTGATACTGGAGGGGCATGTTGGGATTGCTGAGCACATACTACTGCTGCTGATCTGGCATTTGTTTTGACTGTATTGAGTAGTATCTAAGCAAGTAACACTGCTATTTAAATAGTGACATTTTATGATTGCTTAGCATTTGATCAAAGTATACAAACACATCAAAATTTGTTTCAAAGACCAGTTAGGGGATAGTTTTTTGCTGTCATCATAGATACAAGTGTCTTTTCTATTGGCAGTACCACTTCACTCTCTTCTAAGGTAATTGGAGAAAGCCAAGGTGAAATTTTTAAAAACATATTTATGATAAAGTTTAAAAATACTTTTAAAATATTTTAATCTAAGCATCTATTTTTCAGTGGTTCTCATCCTTAGGAACAACTGCAAGTGGATTTATCTAAAATCAGGTTTTCTTTAAGAATAAAAGAAGTCTAAATTCTGTCTTCAAGACTGTTGTGACTTTAATATGCCAGTGATGTTTACGAGAATGCCACTTTGTATTCTCATAAACATCTATCCATTACATGGGGCTTGAAGTCAGAAATACCAAATACATTTAAGAAGAAAAAGAAAGACTGCTGTAATGTGTACCAAAATTATTTAGGCGGGATACTTTGAAAAACTCTGGAGCAATCTAGGTAGGGATGCAAACAAAAAAAACTCTTGTAAAAAAGTCTTGTAAAGCTTTTGAGAGACTAGTTTATAGTATACTTGGTTCTCTGAATACAGATGGCTGGAAGTAGGTGAACAGACCCTTGCATTCCTCTAATTTTCTAAAAAGGCATGAAGGGTAAAACGCAAAATCATAACATTGTTCATTTTTTGATGCAGTCATTTTCATTGATAAGGAAGAGAATAATTCATTATACTGGCTTTGATCAGAAAAAACAAGCAAATGCTGCATTCCTCATAGGCTCCTACGCAGTAAGTATTTGAATTTTTACATTACATTGGCTTGCTAAATGTGTTAATTTTTTCATACTCAATTTGTAAAAGAGCAAGAAATTGTTTTTAACAATTTGTTTCTCTTGAATAATCACCGTAAGAATGTATTTTGTAGTAAGATACCACACACTAAGAGAGGTTTTAAAGTCTAGCAGGTATGTTAGTGGAGTTGTACAGTATTGTTTTTTTCCTCTTTACTGCAGTCTGTGCTCCTAAGAAATAAGAGCACCACTGGAAAAAAAATCTTTATGAATATTTTAATTTAGAAAAAAAATTACTGCTTCTTGATGTTTTTGCTTTCCCCCACCCACACATGGTTTCTTTTGTAAAGCAGAGAAGTATTATCTTGCACTAAGTACAGTGTATCGTTTCCCATTGCATGCACATTTAAATACATTTTCTTCCCCAGCTGCTTCTTTTCTAATGTAAGGTGATCTCTTCAGTTAATGTAGAAGGAGTCAGATCATGTGATAGGCTTAGAGCCTGTATGAAGCATGGGAATATGGTGGCTATAAATTTACTGAGCCTGGTCTCTGACTGCAGAAGTCAAAATGACTGGCTTTACATCACAACTGCATATGTTCAGTACACAAAAGTGTGGTCAAGGCATAAAATGCTTCAGAATGAAAGCTGTGGCGTACCATATTCATGTTCTGCTTTGACCTATAACACACCTTGATTGTAACCATCTTTCTTGTTTACGGAGTAATAAAATGAAGTGAACCTATGTGTTTTTTGATGTTGGAGATTTAAGGGGCCAAAGTTCATGTAGCCCTAGGTCATTCCTATTTATTAGCTGCAAGGCCATATAGTACTTACTGTGATGCTGGCAGTCTCCTTGCTTCCAGGTTTCTCTGTTGTGTATTTTCACACAGTACTTATTACAAATAAAGAGCTAGATTTCAAAATGTGTCAGTGTTTGAAACACGGTCACTTAGAACTCTTGCTGTAGACTTTTTCATTCTTAAACCAGGTGGCAACATGAGTTACTAAACTTGTTCGCAGTTAAGGCATCATTTTGTCAAAACGATTGCAGCTTTTAGGAAAACTGCTTCTGCCTAGTGGCTTGGACAATAATGGGGGCCCAGAAAGCACATGGGGCCTAGCTTCAGTTATCAGCCATTATTTGAAAGAAAGTGAGTTTTGGTTTTCGCTAAACTTTTGTTCTGAACATGTATGGTAGTACTGTCTAGCACAGCATTTGCATGACATTTTGAACACAATCCACAGAACAGAAAATCAACCAATACCCATACAATCTAAACTGAAAATGGTGTGTCTATGTAAAAGTATACAAAAACCTAACATAAATTTTATTTCTGATCATCCAGTAGCCCTACCATGTTGCAACAACAACATGCAGTTGAAGGGTAATGCTTGGACAGATTTGAATAAAGCTCTAAAATTAATCTGTGTGGATTGTGGCAGTCCAGAGCATGAAAACTGAAAATGGAGGCTCTTGTATAGAGGAGCAGGCAATTCATGCTTCAGAGAACCATAGTGAAGGAGGTGGGAGTTGCAAAGTACGAGAGAGTTGCTACCACAGATCGAGCTGAAGTGTGACACGAGATCATGACTCACTAGCCAGTGCGTGTCTGAGGGCTAGTCGCAGACGGCTGGCATATGGCAGGAAGAGGCTAGTCAAAACCACTGGTAATTTTCAGAGTTTAGAGACTTGTGCTTAGGTTATTGCATCGTACAGGCTGAATATTTCAGCAGTGTCCCTCAAAAACCCATGGCAAAGTGAAGGCACTATGTGAGTATCAGTCCCTCCTTGAATGGGGGTGTGTGTCTTGCATAATTGCAAGTTCTAGGTGGTGAGGTAGCTGTAGGTAGATGCTGGTTGTCTTTCCAGTGCAGTAGACTTTGGCTGTAATACTGCTTTTTCTCTAATGTAGGGTACAGTTTCTTTGCAGATTGATGTGGAAAGGATTCCAGTGAAGGAAGATCACAGAAGAAAGACTATGCCCCTGAGGCTTATTTTATTTCCCTGGCGCCCTTTGATGATCTTTCATGAAGGGGCAGGCTTAATTACAGCACTTATTGCTGAAATGTTCAAACATACATGTCACACATTTCTGCTTTCTGAAAGGAGAATTATATTGTTCTCCATGGGACGAGCAGTGGTATAGGATCTGTTTAGAATGCCCGATAACTACATCTACAGGCATCTTTCCTGATTGAAAGGAAATATATTGAGACCTTCTTTATTTAAAACATATGTAGACTTAAGCATCCACCTGCTGCTTCAGAGTGCTTTGCTTTTTGATAAAAAGGATCCATCCAGCCATTGGTCAAAACTTCCAGAAGCTTTTCTGTAATTTTAGTCAAGCAGCCCATGTCTTGTTAGTAATACTCTTTGTTGCTTGAGCTATCATAATTTAATTTCTGATCCTTTGTAGTGTATGCAGTAGGTTGCCACTGTGTTTTGTTTTCTGAGCGTTGAACATGTTTTTTTGTTTGATTTTCGTTTTTTAGCTTCATGATGGGTTCCCATTTCACCAGTTTACCTTAGGCTGAGGAACTGCATGGCAGTGCATCAGATTGGAAGAGTTCAAGTTGGAAGAGCAAGAAAGTAGAAAGGGAAAGTAGCGTTTGCAGAGTTAGTCATGAAAATAGTGCTTGTCTGTGTGTGTTGTAAGGGCTTTGATAACTTCAGTACAGTTTTGGGTGCAAGGTGCTCTGTAGAAGCAGGTGCTTTATGTTACTTGTTGGGAATAACACACTGCCAAGTTTCCAAGAATAGCACAGACACAGTAAGTGTGTGTGCTTTCTGGTTCTGTTCTCTTTTTTTCAACACAGTCACATTTTAACTATAAAACTATAAGGAACTGTATATAACTTGTTCTCTGGAACTTGTATGTCTTCATAAACATCAAATGTTTTTATGCTAGCAGCTTCTGAGCCTGTCATATTAAGGGCTCGTTGAACTTAAATTTGTGTTCTTAAACTGAATATTATTTAACTTTTATTTTAAGTATTGGAATATATTAGCATAATTTATTATTCAGAGACTTTTGTTTATATGTGTGTGTATATCACGATATATACACACACACATACACATATATATAATGATATGCTCATTTTGATTACTAAGGCAATTACAAAAGTCTTTGTTAACTATGGTGAAGTGTAAGGGCAGCTGTTAGTGTTCTGGTTTACAAGCAATGTCTGTTCCCAGTCTTTCTTCACAGTTTGTGTGTTTTAATGTTTCCACGCCCTCCCCTTCATATAACTTGTCTTTCTTTCCTCTTCAGTGGAGATAGTTTCTGAACTCTCCAGGCTACACACTTTCTTCCCCCTCCTGCATCTGCTGCTTCCTTCTAGGTGTACTTTGATGTGAGAGCACAGCCTAACTTAAGCTACAGGGCTCTTCAGTATAACATGGCCTTAAAAATGAAGAACAGAGGTTTCAAATGCATTGTTATATATGTAGGTTTAGAATAAAATACGATCTTTTAGACTAAATCTTAACAATTTATATATTAATCCCTTTATTGTTCATCTTCCACCCATTTTAATCCTGTATTTTGTTTCATTTTTACAGATGATACACTGCATAATGGGAATAATATTCTTCTGTGTAGATTAGCATAAATTTGGCACATTCAACCACACAAAGGGTAGCCAGAATTTAAAGTGTGGGATTGAATGTTTACACATTATTTGTGCACCTTTGTTCTTCACCTTTTAAAGAAAAATTGCTTTTCCTTGGAAGCTGTCTGCACTGTTCAGGCCTTACCACTCTACCAAAGCATCAGTGATCTTCTGAGTTGATCTCTGCAGTGGCTTCTCTTGATTTTCATCAGGACTTGGCTGTGGGTGAGGAAAGTCTGCTTCTTCCATCATTGCTCCTTCTGTATTAAGAAAGAAAATGTACCCTCTCTGCCCTGTCCACCAATTCCCAGACTCCCCCTTCTCCCCTTGGCTGCATTAACTTAGTGTTTTTTTCTCTCAGGCCTGGCTCTAATTATGTACTTGGAGGGTGACCCTCCGAGGGTACTGCCCCATGAACTGCTGTAATTTGGGTCATCTCCTTCAGGACTCACCTCTGTACTTTGTCTATTTTCTCATCCTCTTTCTTCAGGGTAAGCAGCACTTTTTCCTTCATCTGTTCTGATCCGTAGTAGTGTTTTTTTGCCTTTTCAATTTGTTAGTGTCCTTCCTAGCTGTGGGCCTAATACTGGATAGAAGCTGGAGTCTGCAGAAGCAATTAGCACCCATCTGTGTGATGATGAACTGCTCTGTTCTTACTGTGGCACTTGCAGAATTATCTCTCGCTAGGAAAGCAGGAAAACCTGTTTGTTTAGTGGTCCAGGCTGAGTGGTGGTAAAAGGGTAGCTCCAGCAGCGCTCACATTATGGGTGGATAAATCATGTGTACCCTCGGTTACGTTTTGGTGAGAGGTGCTTGTGCTTGTGAAGTGAATGGCAGACACAAGATGGACAAAGTACTGGCCTTTCATTTAAGCAAACGTTGCCTCGAGTCTTGGCTTTCTCTATGTTCGTGTTCCCTAAAAAGCTACTTTCTCTGAATTGTATTTGGGAAAATTTTTGAATTGGTCTTCATGGTGGCACCTTTTCTTGCTATTTGGACTAGGTGCTTCTTCACAGTGTTCTTACCAGGTCTCCATAGGGAAAGAAGGGCTGCTCTTTGGGAGTCTCTCACTATAGTACTAGCTTGCTTTCTTAGCTGTTGTGAAGTACTTATGTGCCCAGCCTGGTCAGTTCCCAGCTAGTAGAGATTTCTATACTTCCCCTCAGCTGTTGAAAAAGTAAGTGAAGGTTTCTTGCTTTTCTTTATGATGAACAAGAGAGTTGACCCAGACAGGCAGTTATTCCCTCTCTGCTACTTTGTCCACTTAATGACTGTTTCTGCTAATGAAGGGACTGCTGGCCACGTGTGCCAACATGTGTACACTTCAGTACACCACAAATCCATACAGGAAGCTTTTTATTCTAATACATTTCTATTCTAATTTTGCTGAATTTAACCTATTATTTTAAGGAATATTCCTAGAAAATTTAATGTATTAACTGACTAGTATATCCCATGGAGGTTTTAGTGAAATAAGGTATTTAATACTTCTAAATTATAGTAAAATGAGGCATGTGTGGGAGCTTGTGTTTGATCACACACAGAAGTTACCTACATTTGTTCTGAATGGGTGGGTTCTGATTATTTGCGGTTTACGATATTTCAGGCTATTCTGGGTGAGCGTCATTTTTGGCATATAGTTATATCACATGAAATTTGCTTGTAAGCAGTTTAAAATTAATGATCTATTTTGTTTCTAAGTCAGTATGGTTGGTAAAAGGCGTGATTTAGAAAGCAACCTTAAGCAGATTTTGGAGTTAAGGTACATAAAATTTATTACACTAAGCACATCATAGACATGAATTTAAAGTGCTGTTTACAGTCTTGAGTTGGTATAGTTTCTAACAGTACCGCATATTTAAATATCCTATTTAATTTTCCTGAAAAAGTAACAAATTATGTCATAGATGATTATCAAACATGTTTTGTCTTGCATGCAGCATTTCTATTTCACGTGCCAGTCTCGTGTGTTGAAGATCAAGATGCTTTTTTCAACCAGAACTCCTTTCTTTGTCTACCAGAAATACTTTTCATCCTATTGTGAATACTGTTTTCATGATTGTCACACTAATCTAGGAAACCTTTGTTTAAAAATAGGGCTGGATTGAAAACACTGATATGAATCAGATAATAACATGGCTTGCTAAAAAAGCTCTCATTCTGGGGTCGATTTTAAATGCTTCCAAATAAAGACTGGGTTTCCATGACCTACAAGCCCTTCTATTTCATTCAGTGAACATTACAGCGGCTGTTAACACAGCGATGTTGGCAGGAGCAGTGCTTGAGTGCACCTTTCCCAGTACTCAACGCTTGGATGGTTCTTGACCATTTGTAGAGCTGCCTGCAGTTCCTTAATTAGAAACAGATGTCCTAAATGAAAAGGTTGATTAGACTAATGTTAATGGTTCAACTGCTACTCTCAAATTTCTGGCTATATATTGAAGTTCGGTAGGATATTTTTTTGTATTCATAAAGAAAGCAAATTTGTAAATTGTTGGTAGATAAGTGATTACACAGTGTGATAAAACAGTATATTATTTTAGTTTGAAAGACATCAGTTCCTTATAAAAAATTTTTTCTGGAAGGTATTCTGAGTAAAAGATCCATAAAGGATTTTAAGAGTGTGTATGTGTGTATTTGTGTATGTATATAGATGTGTACGTATATCCTTCTGCACTTGCATTGAGTGTAGGAAAATTCTAAAACTGATGCAGCTGTACTTATGGATGATTTATTTCAGGTCTGCTGAACTTCATAAGGGTTTTTTTTAAAGCTGCTTTTTTTTTTTTTTTTTTTTTTTTTTTTTTAATATTTTCCTGACCTGCAGGGAAGGAACCCCTTGGGAAATCAACATAAAATTCTAAAAGACTTCTCTTGATTTATATGTACAATATTGGATAAAAACTACCCCAGAAAATGCCTGCTTCTGCTAAATAACAGTTAATATAATAGGTTGAGTTTTATTTTAAGATTTTTCATCTTTTTAATAGTGCTTCTTGGTTTTTGCTTTATTGGGATTAAGATAACAACTTCATTCATTTAAGTTTCTATCATCTTAGAAAGCACAGCAGAAACATAATTGGCATCTGGACAAACCGGTTTCAGCTGTTGTATATTTTAATTTCTGGAGGTTATGTCTTTTCCCATTTCATCTCCTTCCGCCAGTACATACCTCATGAATTTAAAAATACATCTTTGTTTTGCTATTCATGAGATCAACATTTCCGCTGTCTTCTGAAACTTCAGTTCCGCTTACTGTCTTAGAAAGTTGTTCTGTCTTTCAGCACTTCTGTCTACTACAGGTCTCTCTGATCACCTTTCTTTTCTCGTTTACTGGCTTTCTTACGTACTTTGTTCATGCACATCATTCCAATGAAATTGTTCATCTTTAAGGCTTTAGTGTCCTCCTTCTAGTCAGAAACTGTTTCACATATAGCTATATATGTAGTGTTATATATATATATATAACAGTTTCAGTTTGTGTCAGGAGTATATTTTTGAGGCTAATCTTTCCTTAAACCCTGATCGCTGCATCACTGCAAATGTCAGATCTTCAGTGCTATCTCTCAGTCTACAGATGCATTTCTGCTGATATTGCTGCTGCATTTCTGCATATACATGCATATACAGATGGATTTCCACTTTCTTGACTTCTGTTCCTTACCTGGGCTTTGCTGCTCCTTCCTTCACTCCTTCAGTCTCATCTGTTTCCATATCTGAAATTCAGTTCACCCACAACGTGAACCCAGGCTCACTCATGTTCTGCCTCCAGCCTTGCTTGCATCCAAGATTTTCAGCTGGGTACTCTCTTACTGTCTTAAGCTGTGACAGAAACTGATCCTGTCTCCACTTTGACTGTAGCAGCTTCTTGTGTTGTGTTACTGCCAGGATAGTTTCCTGGTGAAGTCAGTATTTGTTTGTGGTCTTTCCTGTTCTGTGTAGACTGAATGCCATTTTTTCCTTTCGAAGCAATGAACACCACTACACCAGATACTCTCATACTACATGCCACTGCATAGAACATCCAGATATTCTCATACTAATTTAACTTTTTTTAGTAAGCCACTTTTCACGGAGAACCTGATCTGACCATTTTATGAACTTCTGGCTCTGCATAGTTCATGCATAGTATCTTGCGTGTGTAGTAGTGTCACAGCTAAAGTGTACTAGGATATCTCTTTGTTTCAGAAAATTCTGAGAAATTCAATTCAAAGAGCTTCCTTCTTCAGTGAATATACTGTATATTGCTTCAGTTATATAGGAAGAACTGCATACTTTGCTTAGTAGCTTGTTCACATTGAAAAATGCCATCTTCTTGCAGTGTCCTTTTTGTACATACTGAATGATGGTAAACATTGGATTTTTGTGTCAAAATAAGGCTGGTTTTTTTTGTGTCCTTATATGCAGCAAGTGTTAATAGAACTGTGTTAAGGAAAGTACATACACACATGCGTGAATGTTAAAATGGTGTTTCTCGCAACTTCACAGGTAATGTAATTTCAGAAGTTGTATCTGTGTGTAAGAACTTACATGTTTCAGTATACTGTTAACATTATTTAGACTTATTTAAATACAACACTTCGTTTAATGTTGTGGAAAAAAACTTGCCTCTTGGAGCTTCTGCGCTGAAGCTTGTTTTCTATGAGAAACTGGTAAAAGCTCATATGAGATACAGGAGAAATCCCTGGCCTTTCTGAGCTACATGCAGTGAAAGGATTATCTGGTATTAGCTGCACTTCTGTTTGCCTGTTGTACAAATGGTACTGTCTGTATATTACCCAGCCTTATAGCACTGAATCCCACGTTTTTTCCAGGTGACTCATTTCTGGCTACAAATTCTGTTCCTGTTGTTTAATTACTTTCTGTTAGCTAATGCCATATCATGTGTTTGGTTTGTAACTCTTTCTGGGCAGGGCTCTTCTTCTTGTAAGTGAGCAGTGCCTGATTTATATGGATGCTAACAATATGTGTTCACTCCGCTGCAAGATGCAAAGTTTGACTGTGTCAAATCATGCAACTTGAAATTTCTTGGAACATAACCGTTATATCTGATTCAGGCAATGAATACGCCTGCAGAATAGAAAGTGAACTCTGGTGTCTGAGGAGCAGCCATTCAGTGATATTTTGGGGGCTTTTAAAGTCTCTCTTCTGTTCCTGTTGTATAAATCCAAAAGCGACTTACCCATTCCCAGTGAAAGCACACTCACACACAAACAAAACATGCAGTTTTCATTACTTAACTAAACTACTTAAGCAAGACAGATTTTTTTTTCCTCTGGTTTTGCTAATTGCACAGGAAGAATGCTCAGAAAATAATTAACACAGCAGTCGAATCAGAAGAAAAATGAAAGGAGTCACCTGTTGCCATCTATGTTTCAGTTGTCTGTTAGGATGTATTTCAAGCTGGGTTTGTGTTTTGCTTTTTTTGGCAACATCTGTTCCACCTCCTATTCTCACCTCACACAGATGCATGTATGCGTGTTTGTGGTGAAAGGATGTTGAAGGTATGTTAAGCTATTTGTTCAAACTGGCTTTGCAGCAGCATCAAAGGAATTTGAAAGGCAATGCCAACTTTTAAAAGAAAAAAAATGTCAAAAGCACCAGCAAGCAAAAGTCCCACACTTAGGTTTTTAGGGGATGTTCAATTAATACTCATTAGGATTCTTGCTTTCAAAAAGCCTCTAAGGAAAAAGGTCATTAATATGAGATGTAAATAATTTTACTGAACAGCAATCTGTACTGAAAACTACCCAACTTTTTATACAGTGTTAAAGCTTAGTTAATACTGTTCTAAAGAAAGAGTTAACTTGAAATTACTGAATACTTGCCTGTTAATGACAGCTTATTATTAACAGTTGTTATGTCCTGCCATGCTGTGTGTGGTATTTGATGGTATTGGAAGACATGATTTGCATAAAAGAGGAGTTTTACAGTATTCTTTAAGGATTAGTGTTAGAGGCTATCCAAGAGGGATCAGGCAAGACCATATGGATATTTGTTGTAAGTTGGTCCTTTGTGGATTATTTTCCAAATGTTTTTGACAGTAGAAGGTTTGATATGTAGTGCTTCAAGTATATTACTTCATTCTGTTAGGATTTTGCCTCTGAAGGTACAGATTTCTTTTTTTCCTTTATGGCATCTGGATTGAGTTACTGGATACTCCCTCACCAGTGGAAATTTTGAATAATGAAAATGTAGTGTTGTAGGAAAATCAAAGCATACATGAATTACTATTTTAATCTTGTCTGCTGAGTGTACACAGTCTTTTGTAGACCAGATGACTCATAGCTTTGCTGATACCTTTGCTGGGGTTTTGTGTTCAGATTTATATCTTTAAAGTTTAATTAAAAAAAAGTAAATGTATAGACTGGTCCAGCAGAGTTGTACTAGCAAAATGGAAGAATCCAGATAGAAGCTTTTTCACTCTAGCCTGTAGTTAGACAACTCCTGCATAAATCTATAGGGGGTTTTTTTTGGTTTTGTTTTTTTTTTTTTAATGCATATTCCTCTGGGTTGACCAGTATTTATACCATTTAAATTAGGTTTATTGTTGTACATTTGCATACATGTGTTCTTGATGCCAGTTTTTCCCAGCACTTTTGAGTTTTGTGATAATTATGTCTTCCTTTAATAAACAAGTGACTTAAAGCTGCTAATACCAATCTTAAAATAATCTTCTTTTTATTTTCTGTCTTTTTCCACAAAAATAGATAATATACCTGAGAGAATCCCCAGAAGACGTGTACAGGCTTATATTGTCTGGAAGCGTTTCATATCTTCCTTTCAGGTAAATAGCAAGTTGTTAGAACTTTCTGTAGCTTGGTACTTTGAATAAGAATGTAGCATTTGTCAGTACTAATTTCAAGGGTTTTTTTTCCTGAAGATTTAACACATGACATGTTCACTGCCTGAGCTTTAAGTGCAGACTTCTGAACAGGGGTGTTAGCAGCTGGTACTTAAGCGTACTGACGGAAGGTGAAGGAGACACGCTGCTTTGCACACCTTCTTGTTGAGATTTTTGATCTACATTGCTTCTCGCTTGGCAGTCTGGTTTTGTGCCAGTAGTTGATAGTTAAATGTATAAAAGTATCTGTCATTCATCACAAGTGGCTTGTAGTACTCTTAGCACTCCGTTTTTCCTACTTGTGAAATGCATACAGCAACCCACAAATACTGTTATGTGCATAAAGAATGCTAATTACCCTCGTATGATTTAGTAGCTTTAAAGTATTTCTTTCTGCCATTGAGGAAATGTGTGAAACCATTGGTTTGTGGTTGTTTGACTTTGAGGGAGTGTAATCGTAGATGTTTCAGACCACAGACTTCTCTCTGTGGTACATGCTGTGCTGCTCAGTGTAGCAAGTAAAGTCAAGTTGTGCAGAGGAACAGCTTCTTTTCTTCCCAACAAGAGTTTCTGAATGTCAGACTAATTTTCCATTGACTGACACAATATGCAGAAAAGAATGGCCTGAAAATTTTAGGAGGCAATTTTACTGTCTATATTGTTATGGGTTGATTAATTCAGTCCTTGCTTGTTTGTTTTCTAGTTCTCTTGCCAAGAGATGGGCTTTTGATGGTTTGAATTTCTGTTACTTCCCCCTGCCACCACCACAGTATAATGGTGTAGTAGTGTCTCTCTTTATTTGCATACTTCCATCATCCCATTTCTCACTTTTAAATTCCATTTTTATATTCCCAGAAGAACAAAAGCGGTGCTTAGGAATACAGTAAGTTTTGTTTCTAAATATCATAAAGGTGTATGTGGGTGATGGAGATAGCTTTTCACTCAGGTCATATACCCTACCCAGATTTCTAGACTGTCACTTCAACAGCACTACTGAAAGAAATGCAGAGATATGTTATCTAATAAGACTGAGCTGACTTCTGAAGACATGTCCAGCCTCTGGGATAAAGAATACAGTCTGCTGAAGCATCTGCAAACTGTACCATTTTCTTGAGTTTACCAGTGCAACTAAACCTGGTGTAAATAATGGAATTCAGATTATGTTAATGATGTTGGGTCTGGGCTCTCTTCCTTTAAGATCTGCGTCTCTGCAAAAACCAGTACCTTCCCACAGAACAATAAAAAGTCAGTCAGGTAGTTGCCACTTAAGGTCATTATCAACAGGAAATCTTACGTTAGTAGGATGCAAAGAATTTTTTTCACTTACAGAATCTCAGTGAGGTTGGAAGGAACCTCTGGAGATCATCTGGTCCAACGTCCCTGCCCAAGCAGGGCCATCTAGATGCAATTGTCTAGGACCACATCCCGATGATTCTTGAATGTCTCCAGAGATGGAGACTCCACAGACTCTCAGGGCAACCCATTCCAGTGCTCAGTCACGCTTGAGTGAAAAAGGAATCCTGATGTTCAGAGGGAACCTTCTGTGTCTCAGTTTGTGCCCGTTGTCTTTGGTCCACTGAAAAGAGCTTGGCTCTGTCTTCTTTGCACATTCCCTTCAGGCATTTATATACACTGATAAGGTGCCCCCCTAAGCCTTCTCTTCTCCAGGCTGAATAGTTCCAGCTCTCTCAGCCTTTCCTTCTGTATGACATAGCTCAGTCCCTTAATCATTTTGTGGCCCTTTGCTGGACCCTCTCCGGTATGTCCATGGCTCTTTTGCACAGAATAGCCCAGAAGTGGGCACAGTACTCCAGGTGTGACCTCAGTAGTGCTGAAGAGGGGAGGGATCACTGTCCTTGGCCTGCTGGCAATGCTTTGCCTAATGCAGTCCAGGATACTGTTAGCCTTCTTTGTCATAGGTCACAATGCTGACTGATGTGGAAGTTGGTGTCCCCCATAACCCTCAGGCCCTTTCTTCAAAGCTGTTTCCAGCTAGGCAGCCCCCAGCCTGTACTGGTGCCTGGGGTTGTTCCTTCCCAGGTTCAGCACTTTATACTTTCTACTTGTTGAACTTCATGAGGCTTCTATCAGCCCATTTCTCCAACCTGTCAAGGCTCCTCTGGATGGCAGCACAACTCTTCGGCGTATCAGCCACTTCTCCCAGTTTGGTGTCATCGGCAAACTTGCTGAGGGAACTCTCTGTCCCTTCATCCAGATCATTAATGAAGCTGTTGAACAGGATCAAACACAGTATTGACCTCTGCTGTACACTGCTAGTTCCTGGCCTCAGATTAGAGCGTGTTACTGTGTGTCACTGACCACCACACTTTGGGCACAGCCATTCAGCCACTTTTCAATCCACCTATCTGCTCAACCAGGTCACATACAACTAGCTTGTCTGTGAAGATCTAACATAGACAATGTCAAAGGCCTCACTGAAGTTCACGTAGACAATATTCACTGCCACTTCTTTCATCTACCAGACCAGTTATTTCATTGTAGAAGTTTATCAAATAGGTCAAGCGTGACTTTGCCTTGGTGAATCCATGCTGACTACTCCTTGTGATTTTCTTGTCCTATATGTATCTGGAAATGGTTTCTAGGATTAGCTACTCAATCACCTCTCTGGGGATTGCGATGATGCTGACTGACCTCTAGTTTCCTGGAGATGCCTTCTTGCCCTTCTTGAAATTGAGAGTGACATTTGCTTTTCTCCAGTCTTCAGACATTTTCCCCAGTTGCCATGATTGATCAGAGATTATTGAGAGTGACCTTCCAATGACATCAGCCATTGTTGATGCAGTCATGGACCTAGATATGTCCCGTTTATCAAACTATTGCCCAACCCGATCCTCTTCCACGAAAAGTACATCTTTGTTACTCGAACCTTTCCTCCTTGTTTGTGAAATCTTGGATTCCTGAAGGCTGATCTTGCTTGTAAAGACTGGGGCAAAGAAGGCATTCAGTACCTCAGCCTTTTCCATGTCCTGTGTAACCAGGTCTCCTGTGTCATTGCTCAATGGGCCCACATCTTCCCTAGTCTTCCTTTTGTCACTTATGTATGTATAGAAGCACTTCATATTTTCTTTGACATCCCTGAACAGATTAAATTTCCTTTAGGCATTAACTTCATCCCTGGATGTCAGATAGTGTCTCTGTATTCCTGCCAGGTTACTTGTCCTTGCTTCCACCCTCTGTGTGCTTCCTTTTTGTGTTTGAGTTTGCCCAGGAGGTCCTTGTTCATCCATGCAGATATGCTGACATTTTTGCTTGTTTTATACTCATTGAAATGAGCTGCTCTTAAGCTTGAGGGTGATCCTTGAATATTAACCAGCTTTCTTGGGCCCCTCTTCCCTCCAGAGTTTTATCCCATGAGACTTTCCCAAGCAGATCCCCCCAGGTCAAAATCTGCTCTCCTGAAGTCCAGGATTGTTAGCTTGCTTTTTACCCTCCTCCCTTGCCTTCTGGATCCTGAACTCCATCATCTATCTCATAGCAAGGCTGCCTTTGACTTTCACATCCCCACTGAGCACCCCATTGTTGGTGAGTGTGAGGTCCAGCAGAGCATTGTTCCTCATTGGGTTCTGTATCACTTGGAGGAGGAAGTTGTCACCAGTTCATTGCAGGAGCTTCCTGGATTGCTTATGCCCTGCTGTGTTGTCCCTCCAACAGGTACTGGAGTGGCTGAAGTTCCCCATGAGGACTGGGGCTTGTGAATGTGAGGCTGCTCCTATCTGTCTGTAGAGGGCCTCATCCACTTGTTCTTTCTGGTTGGTTGGCCTAACAGCCTTTACTTGTCCTCTCTTTTACCTGAATGGGCTCTGTTATTTCCTTCTCTTGATGACCTCCCCACCACCACCTCTCACACTGATTCATTAAGGAGGAAAATAAACAAATTGTAGAGGCAGTCATACAGATTCTTCAGAAGTTTTTCCTCCTGTCAGTTGAGATTTGAACACAATATATTGGAAACATTAATGATTCTCTGCTGACAAGGGTTGCCTGGTCTCAAAAGAACATGTTCTGCCAAAACATAATATTCTTTGATGTAGATTGAGTTTAAATTTATTTTGACTTGACTGTAGCATTCCTGTGGAATGCTAACGCTTCAGTGCTTATGGAATCTAATAACGGTCACATATTAAGAACATGTCATTGTAGGATCAACAGAATTTAAGAAATTGTAGGTGAGAGGGAAGTTTAATGAAAACCAGTTTCTCTTCATGTTTAAGCATTAACTATTTTATGCATGTTAAGGAAAGTCTTTTAATGCATCTGACTAAATAAATATTTACTATATTCTTACTAAAACTGTCAAGATACAACTGTGTTTCTTGACAGTTTTAGTAAAAAGGTGCTTCTGTTATCATATTAAGATTTACTTTTTAGAAAGTGTACTTAATAAGAAAATGTTCTAAGAGTGTATGTTAGAATAAGATACTAATTTAGGCACTAGCTTTTGTATTGTCTGTTCTTTGTTGACATGAATACTGAAACATGCTGGTTTCAATGTTCATATCAGAAATTGAACATGTCAGCTTTACCAAAACTATAACTGGAGTAATCTTACTCTTGGATCATCTGTTAACTTGCTTTATGTTTTGTTGTTATTGTAAGATGCAAGGTGAGGAAAATGAAGTAATCATTTGACATAATTATTTCACTATAATTGTAGTTATTTTGAAACAATTTTTAAAAGGTGTTTTAGAAAAGTATCTTCAATTGCTTTCACTTTGATTAAAATATAATAATCTAACTGTTTTGGTCATCATATCTTACAGGGATGCTTCATTTGGTACTTGCAGTTTTCATCTGACACTGCTAGACTGTTTTCATGCAATAAACAAGGTAAGTAAACCAATGTTTTTTGTATTGCAAAAGGTCAGCTAAGTGTTGCCCAGTAGAAGAAGGCGGCTTAGGAAACTACCATCCAATTAAAGCTGTGCAGTAGCAGCAGATTTTCTGATTGTTGCCTAGTTTATTATGCATTGTAACAAAACTTCTAGATACAGCATCCACAGAAATTGACCGATACTGTATGTAGCCAACTAGTGATTTTAAGGAGGTAATCTTAAATTTTATTTATGTAATCTTCCAGAAAGTAAATCATGCCTCTAATCCCTAAGAGTCTTGTGAAGAGTTTATTTTTATTCCGTCCCCCCGCAGTCTTACAGTTTAGGATGAATATCGCCTTTGAAAATGATTTTGAATTGGTTAGTGATATGTGCTAATGATTTCAAGTTTTGCTTTAGTGATACAAGTAGAACAACTGTTAGGAGTCAGGTGCTTATTTTACCACCAGTACAGTGGCAAAGTAACATATTGAAGGCCAGTGGAATTTAGATGCATTCTTTTAGTCTGTATGAGTAGTGAAATGAGGAGTTCCACAGCTCTCCACCCTACTACTGTCTTTTGTATTATGGGTATCTCTGCCAAATACGGGCTGAGATTAAGCAGTCTTGCAGATTTGTGATTTTCATCTTTTTTGCATGTTTTGGTATTGGCTGCTTGTATGCCAGGAGTGGTGAATTGCTGTTCTTAGTATCAATGAACAACCAGGAAGAATACAGAAGAAGATGTAGTGAAAGAGGAGATTAGAATGTAGTATTTTAAATACCTGGAGATGCGGGATTATATGTGTTTATGCTTCCTGACCTAACAAGTGGGTAAACTACCTGTTACTTGAATGTTTACATTTTTTATACAGTATTAAATATAATGGTGTGGATAATTATAGGACATTGGGACCACTCTAGTGTCTCCTTACTTACAGGCTATGTGTCTGCAGATAATTTAAAATCAGTGAAGATACTTGTATTGTAGTGAGAGTGAATAGCATTCATGCACAAAAATATTTGTAATCCTTGAATGCAGACTGTAGAATCTATTCATAATTTCAATAGATAATTTTTGCCAATTATTTTTATCTTTTTTAATTTGTACAGCTAGTAGTAATAAAAAGACACTGCTTCTGTGGTCTGGGATTTTGTAGTGGTTCAGTAAAACCAGAAAAGTGTGGATTTGCTTGTCAAACAATACTTAAAATATTCAAGTCTGTTTTGTACCAAGACTGAGTTGACCTGTATTTTTTCAAACATATGAAGAGATCTCTCTGAGAGAGTAGAACAGGTATTAAGGGGCTTTTCAGTAACCTGAAAGAGTGATAAACTGTGTTCATGGAGAAGGTTTTGTCTTTTTTAAAAGCTGTATTCTGAATTTTAGGCTTTGCAATACGGTTTCCTGGATTTCAGTACTTTTGATGTAAATGAATATGAGCATTATGAAGTAAGTGTTCAGTATCAATCTTCTGATTTGTTTGCTGTTACTAATATTAAGATCATTGCTCCGAATATGAGCAGGTTTTTTGGGTTTTTTTTCTTTTTGTAGTAGTATTGCGTTCCATTTCTGTTTTGTCTCTTTAAACTTTGTTAAATAAAGGTGTGTTGTCAGAGAACGTTAACATTCAGATCTAAGCATAGTTGGCCTCAAACATGGTGGGGAAACAGAAACCAAAATGGAAATAAATAGGTTTTTTTTTTCACGATTATTAAAGCCCTGAATGATGGGGAATGAAAATTTAGCCACTTTTCAAAGGTCATGCATATTCTTGAGCAGTCTTGATGAAACACTCGAGGGCATAGTGGTCCAAGCCTAACCGAATTCTGGAGACAAGTATGTATCTGTGAACACATGGCAAAGGTATCATGACAACACCCTTCAAGGTAAAGAAGGAAACGGGACTGGGAAACTCTAAGCTTACAAAATTCACTTTGGGGCATGGGAAATGAATGTGACAATGAAGGGCTGCAATTCTTGACAGAATATGTGCAGTCTCAGAACTGCAAAGCTGCCAGTTACCTGAAAAGAGAAAATTAATTGCTCTTAGAAGCTTTAAAAAAAAATAAAAAATTATTATTTAAATTGTGAACAAAGAGAAGTCCAAGGTTATACTTTAGAAACCCATAAAAATTAAAACTTAGGAGTTTATCTTCATCAGAAGGCCATCAGTTGTGGTGTTCTAAAACTCTTATTCAAAAAGAGGGGAACACAGGCAAGAAAAGTGAGGTTGAGAGCATCTGGCATCCTCCCAATGGAAAAGAAAGCAGGCAACTAACATAACTTCCTTTGGCAAAAATTGTACATCAATTCTATCTATCATGTATTTTGAAACAATAAGGAAAAGCCTGAAAATACAGGGATAATGATAAACCAAGCATTTTCTCTTGACAGAGAGCAGAAAATGGAGATTTTAACTGGATAATACCAAACAAATTCATTGCCTTCAGTGGACCTCATTCAAGAAGTAAAATTGAAAATGGTATGCTTAAAAAAGGAGGTGGGGGACAGAAGCCCACTGCTTTCTTAGTTGATTGTTATCAGTAAGACCAAGCTTTTAAAATTGTTCCTCAAACAGTGTGTTTTTTTCCTTGGCTCTTTTTCTTTTATAAGAACCCTGGCAGTAAAATTTTAATGCTTGGTTTAATTGTATCTGACTTGGGTCATTATGTTAAAATTCCATTTTCGAATAGTCTCTTTCTTTATGCTGAACATGAATTCTATTTTGAAAGTGTTTTCATCTCTTGTTGCTGAGTCTTTGTTTATTTCTGCAGTTTGAGCCTTACTCTCTTCCTTTTTTTTTTTCCCTTTCTTTTTTCAAATAGGCTATCCCCACCATGCTCCAGAGGCTTATTTCCCATACTTCAGGAAACATAAGGTCACCACTATAGTACGCCTCAACAAAAAAATGTATGATGCCAAACGATTTACAGATGCTGGATTTGAGCATTTTGACCTCTTCTTTGCTGATGGAAGCACGCCTAGTGATACTATAGTTAAAACATTTCTAAATATTTGTGAAAATGCTGAAGGTGTTATAGCCGTTCATTGCAAAGGTATAGTGTAAAAACTATTTATATTACAAGTGATGCTTCTAGTTACAGTTCCTGAGGTATTTTGCACTGTAATTTGTTTAACTTATTAACAGGTCTGTCAGTCTGCCGCTTTTCCATGCAAATTCTTTCTGTGCTTAAATGCTGCACTTCATCTTCTAATGTCTTTGAATTCCTGAAAAAATTTCCCAGATGTATCCAAAAATGAGGCTGGGGAAAGTGTGCTTGCCAATATCAACAGCTCTTTCTACTAGAAACCATTTGCACTTTCAAAGGATGCTTTTGAGCCGGAATTTGAAGTCCTGGCAGGATTTATAAATCTCTCTGAAAATACATTTTTAAATATACAAGTCATAAACTTTTGCAAATATCAGTGCAGTTTTTTGAGGAGATTCCTCATCAAGTGTGAGAGTTCTTCCAGACCACAGAAATATTTATCCCTCTGAAACCCTTTATGCTAGCTACATTGAGCATGCTCTAAGTACCTGTTCTTTCCGAGTTAGACTGCCAAGGAAAAGATACTCAGAGCATGCCCATTGCAGCTACAGCAAAGATACAGTTTTCTGTGGTTCTAGAGGAACTATGTTTCCCTTCCCACACCATCTTTGATTGTCAGACATTCTTGCTCCACAAACTTTGCCTCACCAAGCATAGCTGCTAGTACTGTGGTTGAAGTAGCAAGGCCTTTTCTTAACCCATTTGCCTGGGACCTGCGAAGACTACATTTTTGTGCTTGGATCTGCCATTCATTTGCTGCATGTTTAACATGATTATACAATGAAGTGAAGGAACTGGTAAAAACAGCATCCTGAGTGCTGGGAAACAATTGCACATTCTTATTCTCCACAGAGGTAGTAAATTTGGGCATACTGCTTAGTTGATTACACCTGAATAGTATCAGTGATACAAGTGCTTTGTTTTCATTCAAGTTAAGATATTCCTTGATATTTACAATACTAATGGTGTCTGAACTACCTTATGTCCCTCAACCTGCGCTTAACTCTTGAGGAAGACTAGAATACTGTAGCCAGTTCTTAAAGCTGGGCAAGGCATGGAAAGTGCTGTGAGGTTGTCTTGGCTGTTGGGCTATACTTTTACACTGGGCTACAAGATTTTATGCTGGTGGTGAGCAGTTTATTGTCAAATGAGAGAAGGTGATGTGTGGCTTGACATTTACAGCAAGTGGTCAAGAAGAGACACTTAGATGGAGCTGTCCTTCTTTCCCTCTCATGTTTACCAAGATAGAACTGTTTTGAGGGCCATTACAAAGAAGTTTTTATTCTGGAGTACTTTTTGCCTGTGTCTGCTAGTACCCAGTTCTCCTTATTGCAAAAGTGGTGGGTTTGGGGAACTAAGTAAGAGATTAGTTAGAAAGGAGTGGGAAAAGCAGCCGATTTCAGTTTCAATTTGCAATTAGGTGCTTTGAGAATTTTGGAAAAAAAGCCAGCTGCTTTTTCCCATGCATAAAAGCTTTCTCGTATCTATATAAATATCAATAGATAAATGTATAAATAAAGACGGTCCTACAGATTTTGTAAAGTCATTGGCTTTAGAAGATTACCTCACTCAAAAACCATGTGAACGATGTGTTAGTAACCTTGTATATGGGAAAAAAAAAAATCAAAAGGTAAGTTGCACTTTTGATCAGTAACAGTTTAATATAATTGTTTAAATAAACCAGGCAAGTAACTGTTCAAGTAACAACGTATGTAGCTACAGCAGATTCCATATGAAGATGGGTGTATGAAAGAAGCCATTCTTTTGTCTTACACAGCTGGTCTTGGGCGAACTGGTACACTTATTGCCTGTTATATCATGAAGCATTATCGGATGACAGCTGCTGAAACTATTGCCTGGATTAGAATAAATAGACCTGGTTCAGTGATTGGACCACAACAACACTACCTTATGGAGTAAGTAGATTAACTATAAATGATTTTAAAAATAAACGTAGATGTCTTTTTCTTCTTACTTTATTGAACACTTAATAATCTTTGGTGTTAATTTCTTGTGTTTTGGGCTTTTTTTTCCATGTTATGATAGCAAACAGGCAGAACTTTGGACAGAAGGAGATATTTTCCGTACAAAGTTGAAAGGAAACCGTAAAATTGCTGTAACAAGAATTCTGTCAGGAGTAGATGATTTTTCAATTAATGACATGAGAAACAGGCGAACCATCCGAAAGGACATTGAACTGGTAACCATCGAGTATTGTGCTCTTGTGAATGTTGTAACTGCTGTTGAGAATCTATCACGTTCTGAACAAACCTTTGGGTACACTAAAACTAGGTTAATTAGATTCTTTTTCTGTTTGCCCTTTTTTTATCGAGGGCACTACACAGGTGAAGTAGGAGCATCCTTATTGTACTTCAGTAATTAGGTAAATATCAGAACAAAAGAAGTGCTCACAATTTGCAACCAAGCAACTGCCTTTTTTTTTTTTTTTTTTTTTTTATTGTCTCGTTAGGTGTGTTTAAAGGAAAGGGATGAAAGGTTTTCTGCTCTTTTAAGTTTCTGAGTGATTTCAACTCCTATAATACCTTTTGATGCTGTGTTTAAAAAGAATGGTATTGCTCTTTTAAAAAGGCATTGAAGGAGGTAAATGCTGTACTTGAGTGAAGATTGTACGGCACCTAAGCAAAGATTTGATAATACATTTCCACTGTTTTAAAGGTACACAACGTTCTGATGCATGTAATTTATGATACCAGTTAATGGTTTACGGCTTTAAAAGCAGGAAACAGAGGGAACAGGAATGTATTTATGCAGTAAATTTCCTTTGATTTTATGCTGGCAAACTTTCCTGTTGTGATAATTCTAACTTTAAGATTTAAGATAAGGTTATTGTTAAATGTCTAAGTGTCTATATTTTAATCTTGTTTTGTCCCTTCCCCCCCTCCACTGATCTAGTACAGTGATGAAGATGAAACAAACTGTGTAACACAAGGTGATAAGCTGCGTGCTCTGAAAAGCAGAAGGCAGTCAAAAGCTCCAACTGCATCTCCGCTAACGTAAGTCAGTTTCTGAATGTATAAATCCAGAAATACTTTTATACTTTTATTTATAAATATTTCGCTTTGCCCCCAAAAGTTTGCTGCCAAGGCTGCTTTTACAAATCTAAAGCAAGCATGGATTCACCGTTTCTCTGAAGGCTTAATGGGCACTAAGGATGCAGGAGAACTTGCTTAAAGAACTGTGTTACTCAATTTCTGGTTTTCTGTGTTTTTTTTTTTATTCAGTAGTCTCTGCTTTACAAGCTTCCACTGTATATTTGAATGCTTTACTCTTAGTTTAACCACAAACATTTTCTTCTTTCCTGTGGGAGTGTAAAAATGGGAAAGTGTGACTGGCTGAACTAAGGTGCACATTGTTTTTTGAAGTAAAATCAGCTACATGAGAAGAGTTGGAAGACTAATCTTCAGCTTTCTTTCATTTCCTCTTCCTTGGAGAGCAACTTTCCCTGAGTCCTGTGGGCTTTGGGATAATAGCTGCTGTATCTGGGAGGAAGAGACAAGCACTATTTTCAGTAAACACATTCAAAAAGAGTGCTTTTCTGTCAGGGAACCTGAAATACTAGTCTCTTGATTTTAGATGAGTTCTGAAACACCACCTGTAAAAGAAAGTTCATAGTCACCTTTGCATCTGCTTGTAGTATTTGTAGCTTTTAGCAGCTGTAGGTAGAAAAGCTGTCTATCTACCCTTAGGTAAACTGTAGGAGAGTGCAAAACTTGGAAAACTGTTTGAATCTCATTTGGGTGCTAGGAATGGAATGGTGACCCCTGGCTGTCAGACTTTTGCAAGCAACCAGAGTCACAGGCCAAAGGCAACTTGGCTTTTATTGTGTTGTCTTTCAATAGGGGATGCTGCTGCTGGCTGCTGGCCTTTTTTTGTTTTTGTTTTGTCTTCTTTTTTATGAAGACCAGCCAGTGTCATCAGACTTTTAGAAAAAATGTGGGAGGTACGTAGTAAGAATGTGCTGAAGGTAAAGGAATGGATCTTTGGAAACTCTCACACATTGCTGTATATGACTACTGCTTTCGTTTTAAAAGATTCTCTTTTGTTCATGCTCATCATTTACACAAGCAATCATATAAGAACCAACAGATTCAGAACAAAGCTTGTACCCAGCTGACATTACAAAAAGCCGAAACACATCACCTCAGCTACCTCAAATAGTTCAGTGAAAAACAGCTACCTTGCACATTAGTTTCTAAGGCACTTAGTGTTTTAGTTTCCACTTAATAATATTCTTTTCTTAAAAGCCACTTTTAAGTCATGCAATAAAGATTGTGAAAGATCTCATTTATCTATGTTCCATAAAATGGACGTAGACTGTATGGTAATCTGTTCAGAACCATTGTCCTAATATTCAGAAAGCCTATCAATTATTAAAAAATTATTCCATTCATAAAGCATTCTGCAATGTGACTGCTGTAATTAAAACTAGTTAACCTTTACTTCTGTACTATTAAAATAATCGATCTAGGGCTTATAGTTGTTTTTTATAGTATGCATTGTGGCATGGGGAGTTAGAATTTGCCTCCTCCTGTTCCTTCACATTATTTATACGGTGTGCAGCTTACACTGAAATAATGTGGTGAAAAATGAATGTATAATGTCTTAGATTCTTTGTGTTACAGTTATTAAACCAAAATATCCCTAGGAATATTTAGCTGCCCTACATGAGTCTTTCATGTTAGAAGAGGTGTCAGTCTTCTTCCATTTTAGGTGACTGTTAAAAATAATTAATCTTGCAGTGAAATTGATTAATTTTATCTAAGCAAACAAAAAGGAGCTTCTAAATCCTCTATGTAGTTTTATTTCACAGAAGAGGAAAAAGAATGAAAGAATAGAGCAGCAGAAGCTGGGACAATTACAGCCTTTGAGAGCTAGAGGTGTTACTTATGTACAGTCACAAGGGATCTGTGTACGATGCTTGTTAATGTTTCTTGAACTTGGTTGTTCTCACTCTGTGTGGTTTAATGAATGGATACTTTCTAATTAGCAGTATTTTGCACCTTCTGCACCTTTGGCAAAGGATGCTGAATTAGCTTTTGCTACTTTGAACACAGGAAGGTAATATAGCCCTTATTCTGGGAGTTTACATAAGTTGCTTGCTCCTGCAAACTCATCTGGTTCTGATCTAATGTTTTAGTGTTACAACGTACGATGGTGAAGTAGGTCGTATGAATATAGGCTGATCAAACTGCGTAAGAGGTGGCAGGAAGAGATCAGAGATGTACTACTCCAGCATGCACTTACTTTCAAAAAGAACAATGCAGATTTTCTTTGGAATAGATGACTTCAGTGAGGATTTCAGGAAATTTGCTTTGATTTTAGCAACACATGGATACTACATTTGGCAATTTATGATCACATGGATTGTTACAGTCGTAGAAAGTAAGAAAATGCTTGGCAAAGGTTATAGAGCAGTATGCATTTCAAGAGCTTGAAACAAGCTTAAATGCAGCAATAGCTTTTGCTTTTGAATTTTTGTTCATCTTTTCCTCCCCCTCCAACCCCTTTTTAGATGGCTCCTAGCTATGCTGGTGTGTACACTGTGTAGCATTGTCATCTGGTGGATTATATGTGGCTCCCTCCTGCCCAGCCTACTATTCTGTCTAGATGGTTTAAGAAAACAGTAACCATCACCTGAGAGAGAGCCACTGTGTAAGTGTCCCATTCCATTTCTCTACAATAGCTCACGCTTTGTGTCTAGTGTGTCTCATAAATGCATGTTTTCATATCATGTTTCTTACTGGCTTTTTTGCAAGAGTAATTTCACTGCGCTGGCTTTGTGGTATTTTTGTATGTATTATTTCTAATAACTGAGTGATTTTTATGGCTGGCTTGCAATACAAAAAGCTGAAGAGTTTTTATAATTAGGATAACTTATAATTTTGAAGCTTTTCTTCTGTGCATGCTCCTGCAAATAAGCAAAACTATATAGGCAAAATTATATTTGTAAAAAGGAAAAAGTACTGCTTTAAAATATGATCCTATCCTTTGCATATTGCAGATGAAGATGTTAGCTTCAGTTTTACTTTGAAATTCATGAACTTACAAAGTGGGCTAGGTTCTCACAGAATCACGTGAAATGACAGGAATCAGAATTTGTTAGAAATGTTGGTAGGTCTTTGTTTTTACTAAGAGACTATAGTAGTATATGCCATAAGAGGCAGTAACGTGGGACTTCTTTTTTCCTTTTTAGCGTAACAAAAGTTGAGGCAGGTTGCAGCATTAGGTCAAGGCTGACTTGTTTACCCAGCCAATCTGGTTTCGTCTTCTTATGTTCGCAAATAGCTTTTTATAAAAGATCTTTATGAAACTACTTAAACCCCTTATTTCTGTTACTTGGATTCAGGAGCTGAGTAAAGCATTAAAACCACTTTCGTTCCTTGACTAAAGTTTTCACTCTTTCTCCAGTCCACTTTTGTCAGAATGGCTGCATTGATTGCTGTGCCTTCCTTCCACTTATAAAATGCCATGTTTTCATCAAGCAACAGCTTCCATCTTTTGGCTGAACAAAACTTCAGCAGCACACAGAACTGCCAGGAAACCCAAACAGGAATTTTTTGCTTGCTGTGGTGTCTCTCTGGAGCTGCTCTATTACTACCACTCTCAAAGCGAAATGGTTACTTTGGGTGAATGCTTAAGACTTTAGTGCTCTCAGATTAAAAATAGGTCAGAAAAGTATTTTACATCAGAATACTAAGTAAAAAAAGACACTATCTCTTGGCAGAACATTAAGGTTAAGAGTTTCTCTCCTTACCTTTAGCTTTGCAACTTTTTGTCTGCACTTTTAAAAAGCATGGGACTCCTTCTAAAGTAAGTGACTTAATAACTAAAGAATGAGAACTGGGAGTTGTGGACAAGTTAGGTATACCATCAACTAAAGATCACTTTAGTGATCTTTAAACAATTAGGTTTGTTGATTTTTTTCCATTGATACCTATCTTTGTCAAAGAACAGACTTAAATGAGAGACTTGCTCTCAAAGTTTTGCACCGAATGTATCACTTTTTCTTGTCTCAGTGTTTTCCACAGTCAGACTTCAGATTTCTAAACTCGGATCTCGGATTAAAAAGCTAAACTTAAAACATGGGTTAAAAAAATGAAACCATCTGCCCTGTGTTTTTCTGTACTGTAAGATCAATTCCATTCAACTGTCATCCTTTCTTTCTCTTTTCTGTATTATGTCTAAGAACTTCCTTGCTACAGGGAAAGAGAAAAGATTGTTTGATGTTCGTAAATATGTCACGATGCAAGCAATTGGGTTACTGGTGCTGCTGCCTCATATCCAGGATTAACAATCATGCAATGTTGGTTAATGTCCAGGCAGAGAAAATGCTTAAGCTTTTCTTAAAAGCTAGGCTAACATTCTCTCCCTCATGCGGGTAGTGTCCCTTGTGTTTTAGGAGGATTTATCAAACAGGATCGCGAATCAACTTGGACTGGCCTGGCTAGTCCTAGTAGCTGGAGCCCTGTAGAACAAAGAGTATCAATCACTTGTTGCCTGTTGATGACTTGGAAGAGTGGTAGAGACTATTCTGTTTTCCTAAATTCAGGCCTATTTTCCTAAGAATCATGAGGTGATGAAGGAGAAAGCAATATTGTGTTTGACAGACCTCATAAAACAGGTAGTGTTGGCAAGAAAAAGTGCCTGTTGCAGCACAGAGAACGCACGCTCCTGTGTAACCCTTCTTTTGCTCATCCTTCTGCAGGACAGTGTAATCAGTTTTCTTTTAAAAAAGCTTGTTGTGTGGATTGATTTCCTCCAAGATGTATTATCTTGATGACATTTCAAGTTTTGTGGATTTTTTTCTTGGGTTGTGGGGTCTTGGGCTTTTGTGTCCTGATGGTGTACCTGTCTCCTCACCCTGCTCTGAGTTAGGTGGTGAAAAAAAGTAGTGAAGTATTTAAAAGATGGTGCTACTGATGCAAACACTGTTCCATTTAAGTAGCCTTTGATTTCTTTAAAGGCCAATGTATTAACTTGAACATATAAGTAGTGTATAAACTAGTCTGGTGTTTGCTGAGTGTATTAGGTTCAGAACTATCAAGTAATGCTTCCATTACAGGTTAATTGGAGATGAAAAATTCTTATATGTATTTAGTAGTGTGGCTATTACAGCATCCTGTAGTCTGTGTTCAGTAAATGTTCTGACTTTTTTAAAAATAAAAAAAAAATAATTCAGTTAGAAAACCTTTGTGTACTTCAGATGCATCTTCTGCTGGTGTTTCTGGAAGTTCATCATTATGATGTACAGCATGACATGATCTTTAACATGAACGGTTACAAAGCAGCAAGGCAAGTGTCCTGAGGATTTTACCTTTCTCTAATGTAAATTGGGATTTTTTCTGGTGCTGAGATTTTGGGAGGATTTCCTCTACTGTGACCTCATCTCATGTCCATTTAAAAATATATTAATCAAAACTGCTGTCAAGTGAGGCTGCTAGTCTCATTGTGTTCAGTCAAAAGTCCATACATTAAAGACAGTTTCTTCTCTTACCTTAAACATATATGCAATAACATTCTAACAAAAGCTCTGGCAGCAGTTAAGTTCTCCTAAGCTGACAGTTATCTGGCTCAGAGACAGTTCTGGGTGTTTATTTGTAACACCATGACAGACAATGATGTAAGTGGGACTTTGCCTGTTTTCCTTGAGCTGCTATCAGCCTTGGAAGGCTACAGTTTTAATCTGATTTAAAATGTATATTTGATCATTCAAGAATGTTTTGCTCACAAGAATTTCAATTAATCCTTGCTCTTGGGTAGCCATGTGAAGTTATGTATGGGTGAGGTATAAAAATGACGTATTGACTGAAGAGCAGATGATGTTAAAGGTTCTATCATGCTCACAGCTGGCTCTGAGCTGATCCCATAAGCCAGCTCCTTCTCTCCCTGCCAGCTGGTAAATACAGCAATTTAAGATGATGTTGCGGTTGGTTTGGTCTTATGGTGCAGCTATATATGTGACTATTTTTATAAGTCACATTCACATTTAGAATATCTTTTCTTTCTTTGTTTTGAACAGATAAAATGAAATTCTGTGGGAAGTAAAGACATCCCTATGATATGTTGAATAAATGAATATTAAGTGTTTATGTAAGATGCTATCTTAACACTTCATAATGTTTCTTCTCATATTCATGAAATGTATGGGTTTAAGCCATGTATGCTTACCAGTTTTCTAAACGTCTCATGCCTGGAAAGAGAAAGATTAGAACCATTAGATTCCATTCCAATAACTTTTGCTTTCTTTGTATGTACATTACATGCATTTTGTACAGTGAGACACTGTATGTATATCTTTAAGGAGAAAACACGATTTTTCCATATTTCTGTCTGTATGAGCACTTATAAACCAGGATGTACCAATATTTGGTCATGCTTATATTTCAGTGACTAAATGTTTGGGGTTCAACCAGCTTTGTACCTTTCTGTTCCATCCTGAAAGTAGCTAGTAGCACAAATAAAACTCTTGTCATTTTTAAAGCTTAGTTGAAAATGCAGTAGCCCAAATTTGTTCATGTTTTATGACAACTGTGACACTGAAAAGAGAACTTTAAGTCTTGATATTAGAACTTGCTAGAACTGGTTTACAAGCACAGTAGAAATTATAAAGTGGAACTTTCAGGTTTTGAGCCTTTTCACCTTGGGAATGCAAGGAAAACAGGTATCGTTAGAAGAATTTGTGTTGTCTACAGAAGCATGATACAGTGTTGAAGGTATCTAGGTTGTGTTTACTGTAGAATTTGCTTTGCAACTTACCATTACAATCTTGTGTCTTATCTTGGAGGAAGAGGAGACTGTTTGGCTTGGAGTTTTGCAAATCAAATAACAAGATTTTCCATGCCTGAAAAACTAAGAGAGGCTTGTTGAAGTAGAAATTTAAAATACTTGAACTTTGTGGCTCTGTAGTCATCTGTTTGCTAAAGAATCTGGAAGTACATTGTAAATAAGGTTGCTGATCAGTTTTACTGCTGTAAAGAATCTGGTTTAGATGAAATTGTATTGTCTCTAATGCATATTCTACTTCTGTTATCAAACCCTTATAAAAAATGAAAGCAGAGGGTTTGAGGTTTTTTTCCCTTTCTGTTTTTGATGAATATGTTACACAAGTATGAAAATACTCATATTTGCTCCCGTGTATGCCTATCCACCTTTGCTCCAGAGGTTAAGTTTTACATTCGTATTTGGGATTTCTTGAAAACAGTGTCTTCAGAGTATTAAGCAACCAGACTGCAGTTTATACAACTTAATGAAGGTTTTTATTTCCAGTCTAATATAATCTGCTGACACAGGTGGACTCAGTGAAGCCACTGAAAATTAGAGTCTAATAACATCATGGGAAAAACCATAATAGCCAAGTTACTCTTGGCTCTGAATCTCTAAAATTATACATAGTTTTATAGTTGGAATCTTGCACAGATGGAATGGCTAGGAAGTAGACATATAAAATGATCCATTAAATAGATATCTGTGGGCTGCATTGGCCAGTTGTCACTTTTTGTCTCCATAGTATCATAATTGCACTACAGCTGTTCAGAAATACGGAAGACAAGATTTCCCTAACCAGTTGGCTAGGGCTAGTGACTAAAAATAGTTACTTGCATTTCACAATCTGGAATTCTTTGCTTACTGATGTAAGCAACACTAGGATTTATCTGCCTGTTTAAGAAATAGTAAGTATATTGCTGTGGAGTCTTCCAGAGAAGTGGTTGAGCACAACCACCATGTAAAGCTGAATTTTGAGCATGGTGTAGTAATTCCCTGCAAGAGCAGAATGCCAGTATATGCAATGATTTTCCTAGCCTACTGTATTTGAAGGGAATAGCTCATGGTTAATTGCAGGAGATTTAGACTTTGATCTTCACAAATTGATTTACTTGGGTTTTTTTCTGAATTTCTGTGTCAGTCTCAAAAATAATGTTTGTTGTGTACTTAAGATTTGATCCTGTTTTGTTGTTGTTTTGTTGCAGTAATTTAAAGTACAGTTTCTTTGCCTTTTTTTTTTTTGTTTGTTTTTGTCTTCTGAAAACCAGGAAATTCAAAACCATTAATTTAATGCATTATTTGAAAGGAAAACCAACAACACACAACAAACTGCTATGCTCCTATTAAACCAACTTGCATTACCATAATTACAAGAAGGATATTATAAAAAGAAGGATGTGTTTCAGGCAGAACAGTTAGTTTTTAGTATGATTTGTGAAAAGCCATCTGGTACTTGTTAGCTCCGCTGCAACTGTAATGTCCTCTTTTTGAGTGTTTTCCTAGAAACGTGGAGGTTATATAATCTTTCTTTTTTCCTACTCTTTACAGAGTAATTCTGCAGTCCAGTGTTCAGAAAAGTAAAACCTCTGAACCTAGCATTTCTGACAGTACAGACATTACTAAAAGAACTACCAGGTCTGCTGCAAGAAAAAACAGTTTAAAAAGGTGAGAGTTACCATCTTTATAGATTCAGTAACTGTTGTCTAGGCAAATACTTTGAGCTGGTGTATCCATTGCTGACAGGAGCTTTTGCCACAGTTCAACTCCTTCGTCTAGCAATGAGAAATGAGGAATTCTGTGGTTGAGGAATTCTGTGGTTTATATCATGTACTGAGAATATCGGTAATGTTAAATCTTAGCTGTGTATGTTGCTCAGTCTTTCAACTTCTAGAATATTACGTTGTAATTCCTAATATGAGTCCTAACAAAACTTTCTTTACCAAACCTCTGCCTAGAGTAAGAGGTGGAAAGGTTGTTCACAGCGTTAAGTCAATTATTAGTCAGTACATGAAGTCAAAATTAAGAGGAGTTTGATGGACAACTGAAATGCAGTGGTACTGGAGAGGTGAAATGTATAAAATGCATGTGTATAGTGCTTGAGATTTTGTACTGAGAGTATGGGCTGATAATCTGAACTGAACATGTTTAATGAAATTTTAAATTCAGACGGATTTATGCAAGACTGAAAGTGTCTTTTGGCCCAGAAGCATATGGCCTCAGTACTGCTATGTTTCTTTGTGTGTACATGTGTTCATGTCCCTCTGTGGCAGCTCTCCAGGCTCAAAGATGAATCAGAGAATATAGCTTAAAATTTCCATGCAATTTCCAGTGGTTACAATTGACAGAATTTGTCCTGTACTTTTAGTGGAAACCTTTTGAATGTGTCTGTCAGGTGCTGAAGAGACTTGATGTGTTGAGAAGAGTAAAATATGGCAGGTAACATTAAAAAAAGTAGTTATGTAGCTTGATTTGTAAATATTGCTGAAAGTTCCAAGTTCTTCTGCTGCTTTTTCCTCACAGAGCTTTTCTTTCTCCTTCCTCATCCTGTTGTCTTGAATGTAACCAGTATTACAAAAAATTCACTCTATCAAACAATGGAAATAGTCATTAATAGTAGACTGCAGTAAATTCTAGTCAGAGAATTTTTACAGTGGTTATATTAATGACTTTTAGTTTCTTGTAACAATGTGTTAAAAATAATCCCTTTTTCCTGAAATGCGTCTTTTACTAAAAATCCGAAGTATTTCTCAGGTTTTCCTGTTTGGTCACTTGCTTTTTTCCTCCATTTTGCATCATTTTCACCACATCAGTTTTGGTCCAGACAGAATTGATGGGATTCTGCCTGCTCTTTTTCTTGTTCATGACTGTCCCAGTTTTAAGTGCCTTAGTAGCTGTATCCATGCACATGTGTGACTGAACAGAGATTTTCAGTTCCTGGAAAACACACCTCCAAGTTGGTCTTTGTGTTCTGTGAGATGAGAATACCTGTCCTTAGGAGGAAACAACATCCCTGAAATAGAGCTGATAGAAGATTTCGGTTATTTTGAAAGAAATTCTTTAGGTATATTGCCAGATTTATGACTTTGAGGACCAAGGATCAGTTTGATCTCAAACTTCATGAACTACTTCATATTTTAACGGATTTTCTGAAACTTCTACCCCAAATACCTCGTTCCATGTACTGTTTCTTTTCTTCTAATATCTGAGGTCAAAGAATTTCAGTCACTTTATGCTTGGATCCAAGAATCAATTTTGTCCTGAATAGTTATGTCACAGTTCTGGAGTTCTTAATTGTCTTGTCATCTGAGAGGACTAGTGGGTCCCTGCACACTGGTCCCTTAAAGGGTGTTTCAGTATGATTGTACAATTTTATAGACTTTGAAAGCAGTACCTTGTTGTTAATCTTTTAGGTGTCTCTTTATTTTTCCAGTAGTATTTGGCAAAACCTCACTTTTTATTTTTCAATTTTATTTTTTTTTCTTTAAGCATCTCTTTGTCTTTTTATCTAAGTTTATTCTAACTTCTTGAAGTCTGTGCAATTTGCATGACCTCACAGTGCTCGAATTGATTGACCTGTTACAGATCAAGTGGATTGCAGGGTAGAGGAGGAGAAATATTATTACGAAATTGAGATCATGCCCTTGACAAAGACATTGACAAAGACATCTGTCAAGACCTTGTTGCCTTCTCTGGACTTCCAAGATAACTATGTACCCGTGTACTTTCAGTATCTTGTCTGATTAAGTTCCAGTGGAAACATCTTGCGGTATTTTTACATTTTCTTTTGTTGATGCTTTAGGTCATTTTAATCAATTCTTACTGTAGATTAATCACATTTGCGACCCATCCTAATGCAGAATAATTCACAGAGCTGGGTAATTCATTTGCTGTTTCATCCTTCAGACTCTTGGAGACACTATCATAGAAATCCTCCAGAATGACTTGTTAGCTAAAACAGCAATTTACATCTAAAACACTCTATTCTGTCTTTGCAAAGAGAGTTTAGGGAATTTCAATTCATTGCATTTCTTTGCAGTACTTCTCTAGATGTCACATGTCACTTATGAAAGACCAGTGGACATAATACTTTTTATCTTATGACTGAAATAAGACTGTTGTTGAACTGCAAGAAATTGCATTACTAGAGCATTATCCGCAGCCTTATTCTGTGGATGCCCTTATTTCTCCAGTTAAGATGTTTTCCTTGTAAATTTGCCAGTTACTGAGAAGTTCAAGTCTATATTTTAACAAGGTGCATACATAAGATCCAAACCAATTGAATCTTAGTAAGATGCAAATGAAGCAGTCTTTTCTGTGTTACCACACACAATAGAATTAGGATTATGTATATAGTAATTTGTTGAATAGAAGTGAAATAAATCTTAAGCCGTGAAAGAATTTTGGTAGGTAGAAGTGCTTAAGGGAATGCAGGTCAAAAAATAATTGAGAATATGGAGGAAAATGTATGAAAAGTGTATTGTATAGATTCCTTTACTTCTGTTAACCAGAGAGATATATCACAAAAATTAACTAAGATGAATATGCTTTAAAAATCTCATATGCTTTTGCTTTGCTGGGAATTGTAAAGCAGCCTTCTGCACCCTTGTTCAAACACTGAAAACTACCTGCAGCTTTTCAGAGCTTGTCTATATATAATCTAAATCTAGCTTTTAAAAAAATGATGTTTCTTTATTATTCTTTTTACCTTTCCTGCAGTCTGATATCTCAGAGAGAGAGAACGAAAAGGAATGCTTTACAGCAAATGCGCTTAATGAAGTTATGGTACTGTTAACCCTCTGTTGCTTTTCTGTATGAAATGGAACCTTTATTCATATTGTCTGTAATCAGAGCAGTCCTTGCTTTCTTTACAACCAATACTGCTGTGTTCTTAAATGCAGTGACTTTTGTCTTCCATTTCTTTTCTTTGAAGTATTGTTTGCTCATTTTACTTTGCCAGAAGTGTTCACTTGAAATACATATCAAGTGCATTTTTAACTTTTTTCCTTAAATATGTTTTATTTCAGCAGCCAGTCCATCCCAAGGGCTAGAACAGTATTGCGTTAAATTTTAAATAAGGAACCGGTATTGAAGACAATATTCAAGAATGAAGGGGACATGACTAAAGGGGATGTAATGCAATTCACGAAAGATTACTTTGGCTCCATCTTTCAGCAAAAGTGAAACAGAAGAATCTCTTCCATATTCGTAGAATAAAATGGACTGTCAACATGCTTGGTAGACATGTTTCTAATGTGCTGACACTTTCCCGGACAAAACCAACAAAATCAATGTACATTCAAACTCAGGTGTAAATACTTAAGCTCTCTATTATAAAGAGGGCTTGCTAGTATGTATGATGCATGTGTATAAATTGTGATGGCAATCACTTAGCTGCTGACCACCAGAAATTAAAGTTGGTGGGAGCTTTTAAATATATAAATCTGTGTTGTCGGTTCAGACTGGGCTCAAGTCTTCACTTGGGTCTGAAAATCAACCACAGTAGGCTTTTTCTTACAGTCTTGGTACTCTCCTGTGTTAATTGGCTATTCTTTCTTATTTTGTATGAAGTTTTTTATGAAGCCGCAGTACTGAGTACACAAAGTAACTATTGCCCACCAAAGAGTGCTTTATTTTCAAGGGTTGTGTGGTTTGTTTATTTTGAAATACACTAACTGTGATTAACTTGTTTTTAATAGTAATATATTCTTAGTTATTCACAACCAATGGCACCTTTAACTAGTTGCAGTTGCTTTAAATCTGGTACGATTTCAAGGGAGGAAAAACAACTTACATTTAAAGCAGTGTTGTCATATTGAAATGTCATTATTGTTTACTTCCCTATCTTCAAGTCTTTCAGGTGACACTTCAGATTGGCATACCTAATAGGTAAGATTTTTTCCCAGGTTTATTGGTACACTTGACATGTATATGTCAAGTACACAGCGACATGTGGATGTCACTGTTTTTTAGCTTTGAGACACTTAATGAGTGCAGCACACTAAAAGGGAAAATAAGCTTGCTGTATGACTGAGGTTGGTAGTGGAACTCAGGGGTGAGTAGATTTTTTTAAGATCTAATTAACACTTACAGCTCCTCTCTGTTAAAAAAGAAGTGTGATTTTTAGAGAGAGCTGTCTGAGACTGACATTTTCATCCACTACAAGACTGTCTTCAAACACTGGCAGCATTTTTTCCCTACCACTTTTCGCATTATGAAATCTCAGAGCTGAAGTTTGTAGCTGCATATCCCTCAGACGAGGACTGTTACCACGTAGCCTTAAATGTGATAAGAGTTATGTGTCACTTTAGTGACTCTAACAGTAAAAAAACGGAAGAAACTGAGAGATCTGAAATGTTAGCAGTGGAATAACTGAAGATTTTAAATATACAGGTTACCTCTGCACAGTGAAGAATTTTCCTTTTATGAATGTAAGTGGGCAAGTTTGGTGACTAGTTTCAATCTACATCCTTCTAAATTAAAATTAAACTGTTAGGCTGGTGATTTTTGAATTCCGATACGAATAACCATACACTGGCTTGAAAACATTTTGTGGCAAAAGCATCATGAGTTGGAGAGGAGGCAAGATGTAAGCTTACAGGTAGCATCCATGAGTTTGGATGATCAAAATTTGCAAATACAAATAAAACAGAAAAGGCTTATATGGTGCAAAATAAAGGACCATTGAGACTCAGATATTTTTTGTTTTCCTCTTATTCTTAACTGTCACCACCATTTTCTTATAGGTGAAAGCACCTAAAAGAGAGGGACTGAATTTACCCTGATACAATGATTAAAATTTGTATTTTTTTATTTATTTTTTTATTTTTTTAAAGCCATTTACCCAAAAGCTGAAGTACAGGTAACCACAATAGTAGATATATTATGCAAACATGAGTCTGTGTTTATTTTTGACAGAAATTCTTACCTTGGAAGGCAGAAAGAATGAAACTAGTGATGTGAGAGGGTGAGAGTCAATACAAGAAGTAATATTTATTGTGTTTGGCCTTACCCTTCTCTCAGCTGAGCTTCCTGTTTTACCGTCTTTGTTCTAACCTAAAAATAACCAGTCTATTTCACACCTGTTATGAATTCCAAATTGGAATTTGCCTTTTTTAAAGTAATCAGCGTAGCCATTATCACTTTCAGGCTCATCAGAAGAAAGTTTGCATAAAAGAAGCGCACAAACACAACAGGAACTCTAGCTAGACCAAAACTGCATGTTTGGCACAAGTGTGTTTCAAGATACCCCTTCCACCTCCCAGTATCTTAGTGACATATAAATGTCAAAGGCATTTTACATTTGAACTCTCCGAACAGCCTTAAATGGAAAATTAACTCATTACCTCTTTGTGTCCCATCTAATTGTATTGCTTATTTTGTTCTTCTGAACTTTTAGCACTTTGTCTAGCATTTTTATTGTACTATACCAAAGCTGTCGTAAGTGCAAGAACGAAGAGGGGGCATGGGTGAGCGTTGGTGGGCATGGTTTCTCAATCTTTTTTGAATAGAGGGGTAGTATGTGCCAAAATGGAATGTGTGGTGGCAGCTGCATCACCATTGCACCATGGAGCAGCTGAAGGAGGTTATTTCTGCTGTCATCAATTAGAAGTTTTTCCTTAGAAATTCTTTTCCCCCTTTCAGATATATGCCAGATGGAATCTTCTTTGATCTCTTACTCAAAAGTATGCAATATATTCAAAAGCTGTAATATCTTGTGTCAAAGTGCTAGCTCCCATTACAGCATCAATATCTTAACTCGAATGTTAACCCGTACGTTGTCTTTTTGCCCCAGTATGACAATAGAGGAAGTGCTGCTGATTTAAAGCACAGTAAGATTTGGAGAGACTTGTGCATTAAAATGGAAAAAAAAAGAAAAATGTGATGTTCACCAGTTTGTTGCACTGCAGTTTTTATATTAATGGTTTGCAGACTGTTTGTCTTGCGTAAACTCATGTACAGACTATCAAGATCTAAAACTCCTAATCTGTTCATCCTGATTATTTTTAAATTGTATATTTCTAATCATATTTTTTTAACTTAGATTGACAGAACGGGAGTTTATTTTGCTGATGGTATTTTTAAGATAAAGCTTCATATTATCTTGTAATATTAAGTAGTTCAATATGCATTTGTGTCTCATTGGAAAATATCGCATATTGATTTTATACAAAGTATTCACTAGTGAGAATTGTAAACGTGAACTGTGTAAAATTAAAAATAATAAGAAATTGTTTTCTCACTTTTATTTCCAGTATGCTAAAAAATTCAGCACAAAAACATCATCTGTACTACACTGACTCAAATGTACTCTGAAAAATAATGCAAGAATCTCAGCTGCCTGAAAACCTTTGATTAAAGCACAAATCCTTAAAACATACACTTGTTTCATTTCAAAACCAAAGACCTTTGGGCTCTTTATTTCAGGCGACTCACTTTGGAAAACAATAGTAATTGTACTTGAGTTGTTGGGATACTCCTACATAGTAAAAAATGTGGATAAGACAGAAAAATGGAATTCTGGTTAATCTGTGTCATTCCTCTATGATCAAAGCGCTCGTTTTTGGAAACAGGCGTTGTACTTTGATACTTACTATGAAAGGAAAGGCTTTACAAAACTAAAAACTAAACTTCGAGGAACACTTGTTGTTGCATAAGAGTTGATGGTGGTCTAGTTAGGTCTTTAAAAAGAAAATCTAAACACAATAGCCAAAAATACGGACTGACTCAGATGCTTCTGATCACTTCACCTACATTAGAAAATACAGAACTTGTGGATGCCAGGCAGAGCCTCTTTGACAAGCAAGTAAACTTTCACTTGTTCCAAAGGTATGTTTCTGTGGTTGGAAAACCTGCATTCACCTGTTGCAAGGTGAACTTTTCTAAACTTGCATGAATGCTTAAACCACCTTTCCCTGAAAAACAAGTTGCCTGCTGAGGAGTGAATAGTGGGTTTTGCCTGGGAAAACATTGGTTTATGCATATGTCAATTAAGCCTTATGGTATCAGTAGCCATTTAAGGAGTACTTCACTGAGCACGGAAGGGTAGAGAACTAAAAGATCCTACAGAGAACAACAGACCAGTGGCCCATGTCAAATCCATTAACAAGTCAGTAAGTGCAGTGCAAGAGTAAGCTCTTTACAGTATCTTTGAATAACTTCGTTTTGGCTGGTTTTACCCTCCTTTGTATTACATTTTCTACACAGTGTATATGAGAGGAGATAAAAATAGGCTATATCAAAATGGATGTGCTGCTTAGAAATACTCAAGGTTGTTGTTAAAGAGAAAGTGCATGCTTTAAGCCTAACTCACTGAGAGATTGTTGAGGGAGAGGCATCTGCTTTTTTGTTGGATTTGTATTTTTGGGGTTGGTGTCACTTGGGTGTGAGTGACCAGTTAGCCCTTAAAACACAGGAAGGATGAGGAGAGATGGCCAAGGGTGATGTGCTTGTGAAGCTGGGGAAATGACTGGACCACAGCTGTCACAAATAAGGTGATTTTATCTCAACACAAAGGGATTGGAGGGTGGCCTATGTTTTAGGTAAACCGCTATCAGCATCTGAGTGGATCAGCTGGTGGTGTTGATCTGGTATATCAAGACCGAAGGTTTCCCTGAGCTGGCCAGATCAGCATGGAGGGAGCAAATACATAACAGTATAATCGCCAGACACCTGCCAAGAGAATTTTGAAGAGAGGAACATGCTTGAGCTGGCATCAACTCTCCTATTCCTTCCCGGCTACTGGGGACACCCTGCATGGTGATGGCAACGGTATCATAGGGACCAATAATGGGAAACACACTGGTATTGTGATTGAACTGTGCATTGCAATTGTGCTAAGTTACGACTTGTAACCTTCATTTGTGTTTTGTTTTCGGTCGACACCAGAAATACCATGTGACATCAACCATCTTCAGGTAAGTAAATTTGGTATTAAGCATGACAGCCTCCATCCATGGGTTATCTCCTGAGAAACTGGTCCCAGGGTTGGACTGTGACAACAGGGCTGAGGGAAGGCACCTAGAAAGTCTGTCACTTCAACAGCTCCACTCCTGGTCTGTGTCCTCCCTGTCAAACTCTGTCCCAGTTCACAATGACATAAGGAAAGCAAGTGCCTGGAAAACATAGGGTTAAAATACTTTTGACTTAACTTAGGTCTAAGAGAACAAAGTTTTGTGTTGTAAGTCTGTGGCGTGATAACAGAATTTAGTAGTCTTACTAACAAGAGTGAATTCTTTCTTTCCATCCTTCTAATGAGTGACCATCCTTCTAATTATCAGTTAGTTTGGAGACAGTGACTCCCGAACATCTGCTAGCTTAGGATACTCCTTGTCTGCCCATCCTGTTCTGCTTGCAATAAATTTTGTACGAAGGTCACACTGTTCTAAATCTTTGCCAGCTATCAGAAACTTGCAGATACGGCTGGTTTCAGCTAATTTGTGATTACTGGGGCATCCAACTGTGCCAAAGGTGAAAAGTGCACCCTGAGGAAGACTGCTTACTTCATCTTGAAGACCCCTGCCCCCATGAGGAAGACTACTTACTTCATCTTGAATACCCCTGCCCACGACCATCGGAGGGCAGTGCGCAAGCGCCAAAAGGGAGGAGACTGATGATAATGAGTACCTAAACTAATTGTAATATCCCCACCGAACTCTTGGGAACCTGATGAATGTGCATGTTTGTGTGTAATAAATATCTGCTTGCTTAATCCCTCGGTGTGCAAGTTAGGAGGAGCGATCCCCCTTGCACTCGGCGCCGTAATAAACATACCTGCTTTATAACTCTCTGTGAGTTGTAGGGTCTGATTCCGTGCTTCACACAAGCCTGCTAAAGAATCTCCAGCAAAACCACAGTCCAAGCAACTGTTTTCATCCCTTGGCCCGGCACAGCAGCAGATGCAAAGTATTTGTGTGTCACTGGTACCTCCAAGCCCCATGTCTTCCAACTACGCCAGCTATGCCATAAAGCAGGATAAAGGGGTAAATCCCAAACTCCTTGTGCCCTGACAGCACAGAGGGAGATTACCCTTGGCAGCAGCTATTATTGAAACCAAAAGAATTCCAAAGTGATTGCTGCCCACAGCAGAAATATAGCAACCATGCAAATGCAGAAGCAGACCAGTTCTCGCTCTTGTGAGCTTGGTCTTGCTTCCATCAGTGCTTTGATTCCCTTCTCTTCAGATGTCAGTTCCTTGGCTTTATACTCAGTGAAAGGGCTCCACATTACCCCTCTTTTACACACAGTTTCTCTATAGACCCACTTGTGTTTCTTCCCATGTTTAAGTTCTGCAATTATGAGATGCATTTCACTGTTCTTCACAAAACATCATGCTCCTAGGCCTGAATCTCTACTTGGTACTCATCTCTTGCAAACCAACATAATCTCTCATAGAATCATCTTAGGATCATCGAATCATCTTAAATAAACTATTACTTAATGTTCTTTGTTGGGTTCCCTTCCCTTCCTCCTACTGATCAGACCTTTTCCAGCCTGTGGCCTTCTTTCACTTCTGTAGAAGCTTCACTGAAAAGGTTACTAGGTTTTAGTTTCCCCATAATAGCTTCTTCCAAGGTCCAGAGCCTTTGCTAAAGCCAGGAAGACCTCTGAAAATAGCATTCAATCTGCAAGTAACAGAATATGACAAACCACTAGCAAGCACAGAATTCCTGCATTATAGTAGGTCAACTTGTTTTTTCTCTTGCCAGAATAAATCTGTATCTTGTTGCTACTATTTTACCTTTTGCCAAAGCTATCTTGCCAATTCAAATAAATTATGCAAACTTGGTTTCCTTGATTCAAGTAGTAACTACTGTACAAGTCTAGACAGAGGAACTACCAATTCTAACAGCAGACAACAGCTTACTGAGTCTGCTAACTAGCTGTAAAACATTTTGGACAACAAAACACAGAATTCACACTAGCTGCCGAAACAGGGTGAGCAAAAACTTTATTCAGTTCATTAACTGCTAGTTTGTCTCAGATATAACACAGCCGTTAAATGTGATGCAGTATCTAAAGCAGTTCTGAAGATGCAGCTCTCTGCAGCATTTGCTGAATCACACCTTCAGAAAGGCATTTGTTTGCAGACAAGTAATACGCAGCTGAAGATTTCATGTATTCCACATTCAATTCTAAGTAATAGAGCCAAAGTGTAACAGTTACCAGTTCTTCCAAAGACTCCAAGCACAAACTGCTCAGTACTTGCCCAGCTTATGTTACTGAAAGAGAAAAGCTCTTAATTCTACGCCTGTTGGTGACTGAAATGCACCTGCAAAAATAACCATGTTTCACATTCAACTGTTGATCCACTGACAGTGAGTCACTGTTGCGCTACTTTCAGCACTGCATATATGTATGTGTGTATATATATATATATATATATATATGTTGATGAGGATGTGTGTGTGCATATGTGCCTGTGATGGCTTTGAAAGGAAAAATAAAGGCTAGAACATTATGTGAGACTAATCTTATTGACATCAGTGTACTAGGGCTACAGATCTTGGTTTTGGGCCCAAAGGCTGCACATACCCCAAGCCCTGTCTTTACATGAACAAATATAATCAGAGCTGAAAGCTCTAACCAAAGTTTTTTACCAGGGCTTTTTACTTCTGAGTCTAGTTATTCTTTAGTATTTTTAAGTTAAGCACATACATTCTTCTTTCCTTTCAAGGCACTTTCATAGTAATAGAGAGAGATGAATTCCTTTCTTTGGAAACTTACTGTGATTTATGTTAATCTAAAACTCAAAGCTGAAATGCAGTAGTTTTTCCTACGCCACTCACTACAGTAATCCTAACAGCAGAACACATTGTAGTAGCGCATTAGAGAGTAAGATGAGTAAGCAACACAACTTAATCTTTTCCTAAGACGCATGCCATGTTCTACTAGTGTTTATATTTACAACTGCTACTGCTTTATATGAGGGAGTAAAACTAAACCTGAAGTAACTTTGCAGCAGACGTGTGCTTAACAGACACAGCTATTTTGATACCTTAAACATGACAGATGACTGAGATTTAACAAGTTTTCCTTTCACAGCTAGGCAAAGGAACTGGATAACTGTCACCACTTGCCATTTATAATTCCATCTCTATACTAAGACACTATCAACTAGATAGTGTAAGCTAGATTCAAGTCTGAGAGACTGAAACAGAAAACTGTCACAGCTAGCTGCTTTAAGACACTTTTGGTTTAATTAGCAGTACTCAGCTACAATAAACCTTATTTTCATATGGTTTTGGGTTGGGTGATTTGTGGGGTTGTTTTATTTTCTAGTTTTTGCTTGGTTTGCTTCATTTGGGTTTTTTTAAATTAGAAAGTCTTAGAAACAGCCCTTTTTTTTTTTTTTTTTTTTTTTAAACCAGGAGATTTTAAACAATCTCCTGGTCAAACGCTGATTATACAGATACACTTTGACAAGTCCTCTAAAGCAGCCCCCAAAGACCCTATTGGCCATTCTGTTTTGAAAAGAGAGATCAAAATTAGGGGAGGAAACAGTAACTTTGCAGGAGCAGGAACCAGACTGAGAAATAAAACAGTGCTTTCAGCCTTCCCAGAGAAAAGTCAGAACTGAACAAAACGCATTACATCTGACTCAGCTCCGTAGCATAACAAAGTTTCAAATTCATAGTAGAAAAAGGAAGGGGTGCTTTCATTGCTTTCCTTAACAAAAAGGAGGTGTTTGTAAAAGAAAAGTCTACACCTTCAAAACACAATGGGAAATGGAGGTGAGCCTTGCAAAGGAGCTCTCCACACCTATACATACTCTTACTCCTGCAAGCAAAACCAGCAGTAAAAATTCAGACACGTTCTTCCTTGTCCAATGGTATAAGGCAAACAGGAAGAGAAGAACAAGCAAAAAAAAATTGCAAGACCCCCACAGATAAAGTCACTTCTGTTCTACAATCATGAAACTGCCATTTTTGGCAGAAACACCCAACACCTATTAAAAGAGCAGCAGAAGCAAAATCTTAAACTGCAGTGATTTCACGTAGTAGCTTTCTCCTAAAAGGCAAAGTGGTCATTTACATTATTCCATCCAGTCCAGTTACTCGAAAAGCAGCAGCATGGGTTCGTCTAAAACCAGCACTTCTTTTGCCCTTGCACAGTTTTATTACAGGTTGTCTGAGTATCTCTATGCCACTACAACGAGCAACTTGTGAAATCTGAAATCTCACATTATAGGTAATTGTCACATCAGTAATTTAACAGTGTAAAAAAGGTCCTTTGGGCAGCACTACTTCACAGGCCATCTGTTTGGAGCATTTAGAAAAGAGTCAGTAGTCTTTCTAGGACGATTATATCCTACTGTGTAAACCCTTACCACTGAGATGAGTTATGTTAAGTTTCTGAATACTCGTAAAGCTCACTCATAAGCAACAGGTTTTTTTCTTCATCTCATCCACTATTTGCTCTCAAAGGAGACTGCCTGGAAGTGACACAAAATAAAGTGAGGCAGAGCACAGGAAAAAACCAAAAAAACCCCAAAACCCTTTATATTCATCTGCTTTCCCAGCAAACAGAAAAAATGAGTTCAAGTTGAGCAGGCATTTGTAGACTCCTTTGAGGCTGACACCTATATCCAAAACATCCAGTGTGGTTGTCCTCTCACTTCTTTCCCTCATCACTTTTGGCATCACATCCTTGCTACTCTCACATCCCTGAGAATGGCTCTGAGTGTTCCTGCCCTGTTCGACAAGGAATGTTAGGGTGTGTGGCTCAAGTGAGAACGTATGTTAAAGCTGCAAGGAAAGGACATCCCCCTCATCCCTTCTTATTTGTGGTAAGGCATGAAACATTGTAGTTTGTAGACACTTCTGCTAAAATGAAATGCTTAACAGCTTAGTTCTGTCATTAGCTGAACATTCTTACTGTACTTCATCTTCAACATCTTCAAAGGAGTTGCAGATTATATCTTGTTATTGAAGTAAGAACTGAGGTTAACTACTAGTTGAAAGAATCTGCAGCCTTAATTTTAAAGATGACTTCTGCTTACAGAGATGCTCACTGTTTTGGGCAAGTAAGATCTGCTGTTTAGGTTGGTTTGGTTTTGTTGATTTTTCATTGTTGGCTTTGGTTTGCTTTTTTGGGGGGAGTGGAGGTTTTTGCTCGGTTTGGGTTTTCATTTTGTGGTGGGTTTTTTGTTTACTTGGTTTTTTTGTTTGTGTGGGTTTTTGGGTTTTTTCAGACTGGATCCAAATAGAAAAGCTCCAATCTGCTTCTCTGACATGTGAAAATAACACCTCAAACCCAAACCAGTGAGCCTTTATTTGCTAAACTCAAGAAGAACTGCAACATATGATTGTGAAATATACACTTCACTCAAAGAAACAGGGAAAGCAGCTTTCAAATATACAGTGAAGTAGTGTTCCAACTGCAGACCATGTTGTGCAGTTTACACATCACCATGGTTCACATTTCACCATGGTTCACATTTTCACTGTGGAGGACTTAATATAATCTCTATATACACATTTTTAAACACTGTACTCTTGAACTTCATTAGAAGCCTTGTAGCGAAGGACTGTAAGCCTTCACACAGTTTTCACAGACGGAAGCAGACGCTAGAACCTGTGACATGATCCCAGTCCACCAGTGTCTCCAGAACCCAATACCATTAGCAGATCTGCAATCATTCTACACCTAATACCCAAACAGCTTTTCCAGTTGGAAGAGATTTTCTTTATTGGCACCACATAAAACTGGTCCCTTCACAGACTACGCTGAGATATCACCATCCATGACTGTTCTTCATGCCAAAGCTGGAAAATCCTCAGGATCATCAGGATTTGGAGCAACAAGCTCTACCTATAAAGTGAAAAAGGAAGCCTTATAGAAAAATGAATGCATTTCAAAAGAACCTGACAACTATTGATATGTATTTTACCCTGAAAATGGTTAATTCTTCGATTAAAGCTAAATATGCTTTGTATCCCTCACTATCACAGAAACACTACGTATTTATCTCAGAAGTTATGACTACTGTAATGTCTTCAGCATGAACTGATCCACAACCTGAGGAGGACCACAGGATCACAAGTTCTGCAGCACTGAAGTGAAGAAAAAACAGTAAGCAACCTCGCCCAAAATACTGTCTGCTTTTAGAAGCAGCATTATTATCTTGTTACATTCTGAGGCTACTGCACGTATCAGATTGTAGTTTTAAATTCTATGCTGTGTGCTTAAAGAGCCTTTTTCATTCAGATGAAACAAATGCATCAACTTGCTTCTGCATTATTCTGTAAGTTCCCAACCTTAAACTACTTGACTTATACTAGACAGAATTAAACCCAGACCTTCATTTAGCAGAAAGAAAAAGATATTCTTTTTCAGTGCACAAATGCTTCCTTTTTTTTTTTTTTTTTTTTTTTTTTCTTAAGAGAAAATGGTCAGTAGAGGGGTTTTTTTAATGGTTACATTGAACACTTGTCTCATACTGTAGGATGCTGCACGACCCCAGATTTACTTACTGATCTGGAGAAGAGAAGGCTGCGTGGAGACCTCATAGCAGCCTTCCAGTATCTGAAGGGGGCCTACAAGGATGCTGGGGATGGACTATTCATCAGGGACTGTAGTGACAGGACAAGGGGTAACAGGTTCAAACTTAAACAAGGGAAGTTTAGATTGGATATAAGGAGGAAATTCTTTACTGTGAGGGTGGTGAGGCACTGGAATGGGTTGCCCAGGGAGGTTGTGAATGCTCCATCCTTGGCGGTGTTCAAGGCCAGGTTGGATGAGGCCTTGGGTGACATGGTTTAGTGTGGGGTGTCCCTGCCCATGGCAGGGGGGTTGGAACTAGATGATCGTAAGGTCCTTTCCAACCCTAACTGTTCTATGATTCTACGATCTCACTCTCAGTAATCAAACTATTACTGTACTATACTGAAATTCACTGTAAGGGATACAAGGCTTCAGTCATTTTAATTACTTTTCAATTTATAACAAAACTCATTTTAGAAACAGATCTTCATTACATCCTTTCCTCTAGTTACCATTACAGCGACTTGTAATCAGACCTTTTGAAATATATATGTTAAGAGTTGTAAGCCTGAACCAGTATTTAATTTTGGGTCAGGAACTCAAAATAACCAGGTCAGCATATTATGAGCAGGAATATGAAACAAGTCTGTCACTCTAGAAATCAGTAATTCCACAGAAAAGGGGACAGGACACACATACTTGTTAAGACAGTTTAGCTTAAATACTTAAGCTTTAGTCTGAGTCACTTACAGTATTATGCTCTATGTATACAGCATAACAAACTGTACATAGAGTTTAGTATGCCATTTGCTTAGCTTGAGCAGCTAGATTTATTGAAGCCTTAGGCCATAAACTACAGCTTTTGGCTGGAATAGAGTTAAGTTTTCTTAGTAATTTTCCTAGTAGCTAGTACAGCACTTTGTTTTGTCTTCAGTGTGAGAAGAATGTTGATAATACACCAAATTTAGTTGTTGCTAAATAATGTTTATCCTAGGTCTAGGACTTTTTTTAGTGTCCTGTGCTCTGCTGACAAGCAGGTGCACAAGTGGGACAAACCAGAAGAGGCTGCAGCCACCAGCAGAAGCTGCAACTCAACAAGATAAGAACAGTTAACAGCCTGCCTGTATGAAGACAGAGAAAGAATCCAGCAAGGTGTTAAAAGACTCCATATCAAAAAGTCATCGTTAGACTAAAAAGGCCCATGAGGGGTGGGTGAACAAATCATAAGGGTATAGCTGCCCAGGGATTTCTTTGTTCAAGGTCCTTCTATGGAGGCATCCAGCTCGAGCTGTCCCTTTTGCTGTACCACTCAATTATTGAATTATTTTTTCCTGGAATTGAACAACTGAGACTCCGCTGCAAGAAACCTGGGACAGCCTGAAGAAGGAAGTGAGTGTGTCTGAGAAGTCAAATAGGGCACCCATCAGGTCAGTGGAACCGTCCGCTGCAGAGGAACTCCAGTCCTAGCAGTTTAAGTCTTGGTTGGTGTGTGTGTAACTCCTTGAATAGTGTGTGAACGTTCAGGCAGCAGCCACTCCCCTAACACATGCACACCAACCATCAAGAAAAATCCCCAGGCAAGCAACAAGACGACACATAAAATCCATTACCATTACTGCTGATTGAGGTCTTCTCTCCTCAACTTGTCTGCCACGACCACCACCTCGTGCTCCTCTTGATCCACGGCCAGGGCGAGGAAGACTCCCGAAATTAATATCCAGCTGAGATGTTATGTCATTCACTGGTCTTCGGAAGACATGAGAATCATCTTCATAATCTTCCCTTTGCAACTAAAAAAGAAATTCGGTTAAAGCCTATAGCTTCCACGTACAACCTTCTCCCCTTCCTGATATGTACGTATTACAGACCAAGTAGCAGATAAATCAAGATAACACCTGGAATAGAAGACAGGCCTTAATCTGCACAGGGTTTTAACTGAGGTGACAACTGTAGCTTCCCAGGTACCTGGGATAGTTCTTCATTGGCTCAGATTTTGTCCTGGCAACAAAATCATCTGTATCAGCTCCGTAACACTGAAGAGGATTTTCAGAAATATTATCTATGAGGTTTTCTAATGGACTGGGGAATTAGGCTTAAGCTTACTCTCTTCTACAATTATCTTCAAGTAATGGTTAAAAGGCAGCAGTAATGCACAGTATCTGGCTACTAAGCAACCTGTTAGTCTGTCTGCAGCTATGAGATTACTGTTGTTTTAACTCCGGATATTTCTAGTAGCTGTAGTGAATGTAAGACTACTTTCCATCATAATTCTAATGTGCACTATAGTAACAATAACATATTTGTATAAACTCATCCCATACAGTGATGAGTCACTTACTTTATTCAATGTCTAATGCAGGGATTTGACTTGTCCATGCTACGCAGCTCCCCGTAGCTCTTATTCTATGTTCACTTTGACAAGGTCCCTTGATATTACCAGACAAGAAACTTCGTGGGCAAAAAGAACAGAAACTTGCATGCACACCTCACATACTTCCATAGTCTTTTCAAAGCTTGTGAAAGATATTCACTCTACCCCTACCACCATCTCTCTCTGAGAAGGATGAAGAGAATAACGACAACTGCAACTATCAAAAGCCATGCTAGAAAGAATGCAGGCCACTTCAGTATTAGTGTCTGTCCCTGGAAGTGCTCAATGACCTGAAGCGATTAAGGCTGAAAAAGCTGTAAGTTTTGATATTAATATTATAACAAGACAAAGGATACTATGTGTATCCATAAATGCATGCAGTCATTAAGAATAAAAATTCCATTAGGCTAGACTATTTTGGCATCAAAAATCAGAAATCTTAGTAAGCAAGAATCTGTGAAAGAAGTCTCCCCTCTCACCCTAATCATAGAAAAAAAAAAACCCTAAAGTTCTTCCTAAAATGTGAGTTCCAGTAGAATTGTGGAATAAAAGTTAAGGAAAAAAGAGACTTGAGGTGAGGGGAAGCACACTGCTACAGAACAAGCTCTCCAGAGTTACTTCTAAGAAGCAGTACCCTAAAAGTGAAAAATAAAAAGTAGTACTAAAATAATCTCTGTATTCCAAATGTGCAGTAAAAGCTGTTATCCAGCACAGATGAGAAATAGGACATTTAACATCCAGACTAACCCAAGTTTAATATATATATATGCAAGCGTATACTGGCAAGTGGGCTAAACAGGATTCAAAGTTAGGGTAAGTAGTGTTTAGTAAACACAAGTTCCTCTAGCAGCACTACCAGAGATCTGCCTAGGTGGCACCAGCAAGGACACACGTTTTATATTGCTAAGTGTGAGCCATAAGGTAGAACAACTTGATATATTTGTAGACAAAATAGGGGTGATGATCTGAGAAAAGAAAATGAACAGACAGTAAGTTTAAAGCAAGTTTTGAAGCACATATGTCATTACAGTAATCAAGCTTAGATATTTATTTCTAGGCTGTTCAGAATGTACTAAAACTAGTAAAAAAAAAAATAGAGACAGTTTCCTAATGCTGGGTATAAAGCAGAGAATTCCTCAAGCAATGCTTACATGATTGCTGTATTTTGACTTGTGAATCACCACTGCTCTGGAAGGAACAATGGATTCTGGCTTCCGAATGTTGAATTCAGGCTTTGGTCGATTCCGTTGCTGAAGACTTTTCCACTCATCTAATGTCATTTCTTGAACTACTTCCATTGTCTCTCCTTCAGGAACTCTAGAGATTCATAGTCGTAAAGTAAAAACCATTAGCTTGCAACATGCCAGCACAAACAAAAATACTAAAGCAAGGATATTGAACAAAACATTCGGATTATTTCTCATAAAATTACTATCCTCAATTTCACTTACTCCCCACAGTAACTTGATGTGCGAGTCTTACGTTAATGTAAGTTGGAAAATATATTTAATCACCTGCTTGAAATTACTTGTATGAACAAATGCTGTCTCCAGCCTCCTGTAGTAAGTTCTGGTATTTATCCAGTTTCAGTAAAAGTTCAAGCACTTCGGATTCTAGACAAAACCAGTCTGTCTTGTAATGTAACATATTCTCTACTCTGCTGTTTAATAGCGAATCTACAGTTTGAAAACTGTATTAAAATACCTCAATTGCACGGTTTGTACTGCAGTGACTTGTACTGCAGAATGACAACGAGACAGACTGATGTTTCAGTGCAGCCTTCAGCCATGGTGCTCACACTGTAAGATCTTCTAAGTAATTATTAACATTTTCTTTGTTAATTTCATAAAATGCTTCTTTCATTTCTTTCGTCAGATGTAGTAGCATACAAGGAGACAGTATTTATCATCTGCAAAACTAGGTTAACCCTAGTCCAGTTTTAATTGGTCACAAAGTGCAATAATGATGGTATATTCAAGGAAAACACATGGAATTCATTGGAGTCTGCCTTGCGTATTTTTGAACTGTAAAGATGAAAGTCCAAGGCTGTGTCTGTATTCATAAGACAAAATACGTAAGTCAAAACTAAAGATTCTTCTCCACACATCACTGCTTGACTACCCTTCTGCCACTTTTCGGAGGCTGACCAAGATTGACTTGCCCAAAATCAGCAGCTATTGGAGTACACTATGGGTGCAGTGTACTGGTATTTACGGAAAGCTGTCTTCTACTTAGTAGCATCACACGCAGGGAACACAGCTCGCTTCATCATCATAACTGTTTGCTGAGAAACAAGTGCAGGAAAACCTGCACTGATTACTCCCAAACACTTGAGAAACCATTTCTTCCTTTTCCCACACAAAACATTGCGATAGCAGTCAAACTTGGTTACGTATTTCCCTAACATTGATTTTTCCAGCAAACCCTTTCATATTAAGGTCCTTTCTGGTAGGAGAACTACGTATTTGGTTTTCCTCACTCACTCACAGTTCTAAGTCTTGTTCTAACAAATGTTGATGATTTTTCCAATGTAAATACACAGCTGATGATGCAAGCTGTAAATTTATTTTATCATGCAAAGACACAGAGTCAAATGACAGTGGAACTGTGGATTTGGGTTCTGGAGTTGTACAAGCACCCCATCAGAACACACAGATCTGTTGGAAATGTTTTGTACATTTAGAACTAGCCTGTATAAGAACAGGCCTGCTCCCTCTTGATACTGAAGGGAACCTATTCATTTCTTGCAATTCAGAATGACACAGTATCTTCCTGAAGCACCCGGCATATGACAGGTAGAAGCAGAACTGAACATTAATTTGGGTTCTAGAACGGTTTTAGAAGCAGTTTGCAGAAAAAGTAAATAAAAAAATATGCAAGTGCTGTACTATATGCCTACCATCTGACATGCCTTCATGCCCTGCTAGTTGAAAATTCCAGCTACGTGAACCAGAAGCTAAAGGTTAGAAGACTGCTAAGCAGCTGTAGCTGTACAGATTAAGAAGATCTGAAACTGTATTAGAAGGACTGTTAAGAAAAAAAGATTAACTGGTTTAGTGAGTTAAATAAAAGAAACATGCAACTGCTTCTGGAAAAACACCAACAGACAGTGTTCCATGTGCAAGAACCTTAAGGAAACAACTCTACCCCAAACATTCCAATTCGTTGTCCTCAAGGGTAAGAGGCCAGATAATTCTTTTTTCATCAATTATCTGAAGCTTCAGTTTTGGGAATGGGTGCTGGAAATGCAGGACCAGTTGCAAGCACCCAGAGGAAATAAAAAGAGAGAAACTACACTAATAAAAAGGGGTTCTATGAAACTGGTTTAATTTCTTCCTAAGCCACTACCTGTGGGACAGAATCAGTAAATGGCATATCTGAACTTTAGGAAGTCTTTTGTCATCCTCTCCCATTAGGTTTTCACCACATTAGGGAGACACTATTTCAGTCCTTGGTAAGAGCTGTAGAAAGATACAGAATTAGTTGCAACAAGTATATGACAAGGAGCTGTCAATTTTTCAACTTGCAAAAGAAAAACAAGCATCTGAGTGGAGCTATGAGGCCAGCTCTGTGCAGTTATCAGCAGTGTAATTTTCTAAACACATATTCTAAGGCACAAAGCTTGTGAAAGAAAAGGGCAATAGCACAAGTGTTCAAGAATGCTGAAGGCCTGACCTTAGCATTTCAGTGACATGAAATGCTAAGGCCAAGTAAGTAATTCCAAAACAACCAACCAAAACAATCACCACCTGCAAGTCCGAAGGACAGGCAGAAATACATATTCGGGCAAAAGTATCAGCTATCACAGAAAAAACTAGCAAGGCAGAAGCTCCAAAGGAGGGACCCCAAACTCCCCAAATCATGCAAGAGTATTGCAGTTTACCAGTCAAACAGAACTTTAAATCAACAGCATTTTTCTCTTCTGCAACAGTGTACTATCATAAGGAGATACAGTTTTGTTTGGAACACATGCCACTGCTCGTGGAGTGGAAGAAGGTCTCAACTGAGTAACGTCTTCTATGTGGGAACAGGCAGAAAAAGTCCAAAATAGAACTGCAAGATGGACAGGGCTGAACACATGATCTACATGAGAAACTTTAAAGAGATGCTGAGGAGGAAATGTGTAACAGTAAAAAAGAAGGAAACACATAACAGTAAAAAAGAAAGGAAATTTTGCACATTCATGGTGTTTCTCAGGAGAAAAACACCCCAAACACAGTAATTTCTATTTTCAAAGTATTGGAAAGACCAGCAAGGAACACCAAACTCTCTATCAGTAGAGGACATTAAAGTCACCTAGACAGATAGGAAAAGTGGCACAGGTATGTCTGGTCATACCTCAAGTCACCAAGATCCCTTTTAGATCTAAACTTCTGTGATTTTAAGACAACACAAGGACATTTCACTAGACAGCAACTTGACTTCTCAAAAAAAGCAAACACAAGTATTGCTTTGGTAAGTACACATCTATCAAAAATGACCACTTACCTGTTCTAAAGGAAATACTAGTCAATTTACACTGCAAATATTTGGCTTTTCAACCATAAAGAATGGTTTGATTTTTACTCCAAAGGATGGCTTCAACTGATAGGTTATTAGCAGTACAAACGTGCTTTAGGATGCTAAGACTCTCAAGGGGAAACACCTCCGACTAGTGAATCACAGCAAAAGGAACCTGTACATTATATTTTGGTCAGAGACTTGATTGTAGCAGGTTATTCTGGGCACCGAGCCTGCATGGAAGTGCACTCAGTGCATGACTTTCTACCTTGTAACCTTACACATTTTCAGTAACTGCTTGGTGTACATCTTCATTAATCACGCATGCCACCAATCATGCTTACAAAATACTGTGAGATACACTAAGTGCAGCCTCTGGACAAGGGCAAACTGAATTCACAGTGCAAGTAGATACGAAAATACCAAACAGTAATGGTTCCTACAGCCTCAGTATTTTCAATGGATGACCATAAACCTCTACCTATGCCTTGTTTACTGTGCATTCCGTTCCTGCAGGAAACACTCTATGTGAATATAATAATATGCAGAAGAAATGCCAATGCCACTCAGCTATTTGGCTGATTATTTTAATTAAAAATGATAGCAGGTCTTTTTCAGAATGTTTTTTCAGATTCAGCTACACAAAGCGAATCCCTACTCAGCTTTTACCAAGAAATCAATTATATCAATCTTTCCTATTAGACATAATTTACAAGAGTTAAACAAGGTCATACCAAGCAGCAACTGTACAAGTGAACTATATAAGAAAAATACTGAACCAAATCCTGATGAAGAGCTGGCCTGGTCTGTAGATAGCTGTCTGTCACTCTTAAACAACTAAAAAAAACCAACCAACCTCCCATCACCCAACCCCCAAAACAAAACAAACAAAATCCCCAAAACCAAACAAGAGGTAAATAGCCCTGCAAACTTGAAGACAAACTTTTGAAGTTTCCTATTAAATGACCAGAAGAACATACAGCTCCACCAAAAAGGAAGCCAGTCCTATGTGAAGAAGTGCAAGAAAGCCCCATAGAATAAATACTAACTCTGCAAACATCTTTGATAGGAATTGATCAGACTTTGTCAAACTGAGTAAAACCAAAAATCTCTTCATTTGAATTACCAGCCAACACATGAATGTTACGTTGTTCAGACAGTGAAGACAAGTTCAACTGAAAGCACCTGTGAGGAAAGCTTATACTGCTGTATACTTGTACATTCTATACTTACTGCTTGCAGCAAAAATACCCCAACTATTAGCATGGAGTTTGGGATGCTATAAGCAGAGATAGATATTGTTGATATATTCAAGAAAACATGAAGATATGGAAAAAAACACCCCTGATTTATATTATAGAAGTATTAAAGAAACTCCTTTATGTCTTCTCCCCCCTTTCTTTTAAATGGAAGCAGTTACAGCAGGAAAGAGTGTAAAAGAAGAAACAAACAACCCAAGTCTTCCATCTCTTCCTCAGTGCAAACATAAAACTGCAGTTAAGCAGTAGGGAAGAAAAGGATTCTTTGGAGTCGCTGCATTTAAGAGTCAAAATGAGAACGATTCTAGCAGTAGCTTAAGCAAACACACATCCTACACCCCAGTATTGAGAATGTAGCAAAAGCAGAAGGTAACCCAGTTAGAATATTTTGATGAGGTGTCTTACCTGCCAGAAGCCAGCACCTCTGGAGAGCCGGGGCAACCTAAGCATGTAAGACCTTAAAATACATCCACCAGCTCTTGTTTTTTAATATTAAAAGAACAATTAAAAAATATTCCACCTTATAAAGGTGTATGCCATACAACCCTCCCTAATTACCTACACGATATTCACACATCTCCTATTATAAAACACATAGTCAGCAAGCTGACACTATTCCCAAAGGTAAGTGCAACGAGGTATATGCAATTCCTATTTTGTATACAGATTTGTAAGTCTTCAGGACACTACCATACTGGAAACATACACAAACCAGAACTTTGTACTTGGAGGTTACTTGCATTTTTTAATCTTACAGATTTCAGTGGACTATTCCTAAACAAAGAGTTCTTTAAAAATATGACGAGGAGTAAAGTCTCCAGAAAGGTTCACAGTCTGATTGAACACCTAGTGATTCCTGAGAAAGGGAAAAGAATTAAAGGCAACTGGCAGATTCAGTCAGATACTTCTTCCACTTTTCGCATGCCTTATGCTCTACAAGGGACTGACACCAGGATGCACCTACAAAGAGCCTGGAGGTGAAACATACAAGCCTGAAACAAATAAAAAGTACTTGTAGCTGACAAATAAAAAAACCAAACTGAATAACTGTTCTCATATTTAGCTAATACCATGCATTTTTTATAGTTTATGTACATTACCCATCCAATTCTAAGTTAGTCTAGATACAGTTTTCTGGAAGTCCAATCAGTTAATTTCAGAGACAGATTTCCTCCTATATAACTGTTCATTAAAAGCCAGTTTAAAATTTAAAAGAATTGAAGCTGTATCAATTCCACTTCTTACAAGAAATTAACAAAGCCACTAATAATTGGAGCTGCACCACTAGGTCAGAAGGACTTATTCACCTCATGCTATTTGATTATTCTTTAAAGTCTTTTACTTGGGCAAGACTGTCCAGTTACTTTTTCTTATGGCAGTGTTTATTTGCCAGTGTTTATTTGTAAATTCTCATTGGACACTGATCAGAATGAAAGCCAGAAAGCTAGTAGATTTCTCTCTCAATTTCCCTACTCCTAAGGCTCCATGCAAGACTATTTCCAGTAAGTTTCAAGCTCTGCAAAGGCCCTTCATGCATATGTGACAACTGCATGGTAGTAGTGTCTGATGAATACTGACTTACAGAATTTTATTTTAGTGTATTTTGATTGTGTTTGTATGATTGCAGAGGCATCTTCAATACCTTTTTCTCAGAGAACTTCAGAAAGCAGGGTAGTTTTTACAAACAGGCCAAGTTAAAAGGATAACAGGCAATATACAGCTCCTTTTTAAATTATCACCAAATCTTAGGAATTTAAGCATCACTAGGCAACCAAATGCAATCTGCAGCTGTATAAACCAAGCTTTAGTGAAGAATTAGGGATGCATTTTCATGATTCACACATACAGACAAACCTTTCCTATTCTTAAATATGTGTAGTAGCAAAACTTCTCTGTTCACATTTCAAGCGTGTCTCCCAATACAAGTATATCAGTAAGTCAACTGTTTTCTTTGCATTTATAAAGAAAATACTGTAGTGAGACTATACTTGTTCAGAGACTCTCCTCCAGATGCCCCTGGCTGCTCATCTGTTTCTGCAGTTTCTTCCATAGGAGCAGTCTGTTCCATCCCACTAAAATGGCAAACGAACAAAAAAAACCAACAAACAAATGCATCAGAAAAAAAGCCCTTACTGATCAATAAATCACTTTTTTCCAAGAATTCCTTGAGACAGAAAAAAAAAAAAAAAGAGAGGAAAACTCTTCTAGAAACATAAGCAGAAAGTAGGCCTACTAAGTGACTAGTTAGATGATATCCTGGGTTCAGCAGTAGCAGTCATTTTTCTCCTTCTTAGTAGCTGGTGCAGTGCTGTGTTTTTGACTTTCAGCCTGGGAACAGTGCTGATAACACCAAGGTTTTTAGTTGCTGTTCAGTAATGTTTAGTCTGACCAATGACTTTGTGAGTCTCATGCTCTGCCAGGGAGGAGTGGAAGCTGGGAGGAAGCAGAGACAGGACACCCAACCCAAACTAACCAAAGAGGTATTCCAGACCACAGCACGTCATGCCCAGTATATAAACTGGGAGCAGTTACCCAGAAGGGTTAGATCACTGCTCGGGTCAGGCTGGATTTTAAGTCAGCAGGTGGTGAGCGGTTGTATTCTCTTCCCTTGTTATTTCCTTTATCATTATTATTATTGGTGGTAGCAACAGTGATTTGTGTTATACCTTAGTTACTGGACTGTTCTTATCTCAACCCGTGGGAGTTACATTCTTTCAATTCTCCTCCCCATCCCTCTGGGAGAGGGAGGAGGAAGTGAGGGGGAGTGAGCGAGCGGCGGCGTGCTTCTGAGTTACCAGCTGGCCTTAAACCCTAACAGGCAACTAACAAAATGAGAAGCACGAGAAAAATCTGACTTCTATGTACTATCAAAATAAGTGAAAAGCATGCATGAAGACAAAATAATTTAACAGTAAACAGTAACACCAGTACTTGATTACAGCTTATCAGTGATGTTTGGGCTTGCCTTTTTGTTTCTTTTCTACTATTAAAACGGTAAAATTCATACTTGTTTTTTTCCATAACATGGACATTAGTTACTGCCCTCATTTGACAGTGAACAAGCACTTTATTTTAAATATGTATGCCTACCAATGGAATGAAAGTAACACAACTTTAATGCATCATTGAGCACAATGAAGGCACAGACATGCTTTCTGAATTGTTTAGACAACTCCAATTTAATGCCACTTCTACCACACACACTACATCACAAGAAAGCATTGGCATCTCATGTTTGTATCAAGTTCTGACGCTAATGAACTAAAAATATAATGGATCTTAAATTTCTTGTATTTTATGAAGTTTACACAACCTTCCCTGACTTCCTATAGAAGCTGGTTTTGTGATTTTAGTCAGCTAGTTTTGTGCTGTCACCTCAGAACTATGCTACGCTAGCTGATCCTTGGCTTTGAGAAGGAACCTAACCAATCTTTTAGTAAGAAATTTTATAGAAGAGATGGAAATTAATACAACATTTCATGAGAATGTGGAATATTAAGTCTGAAAATTATTACCGATCAAGGCTGTATTTTTCAGCCTTTTAACCAGATTGTCTGAATCCATGATTTAAGTTTAAAAAAAGTTTGGTTGGTTGGTTTTTCTTTTTTTTTTAACAATTTCATGAATCACTGCGTATATGGCTAAAGATTTTTGCTGTTAAGTTCAAAGTGCTGCCTTTTCTCTGTCCTTTACCAGCCTTCAGTTAAAGAGTTCTACATATATATAAGAACAAAAGCTACTGGAAAGAGTAGCATTTTGAGAAAAAATCATATTGAGACTACTGAGAAAAATCATAGCTCATTTCAGTTAAAAGACTTGGCCCCCATCAAAAGAAATGTTGGCAGTCTTACTTGAAGAAACATCACCCATGCCTTTGCTACAATTTAATCTCTCTAATATGGAGGAGGTGAGGCCAGAAAACTGCAAAACTATTATTTATCACAACAACTAATAGAAAGCAAGACTCAAAATGTACATGAAATCGCTGAACAGAATATGTTAATATAAGACAGACCATAGCAAATGATGATCTATAACAGGCACAAGTATATCTTTCACCTTGTATCATCTTTAACTCTTCTCCAGCTGTAACCTCCACTTCCACCCTTTTTGTCAGCTGGTTTCATTTCTCTAGAGAGAAAACAAGGGTTCTGTGAGTTGAAGAGCTTGTTTTCACTAGGACCTCAAACTAAAACCAGCACTGACTTTTTGCCAACCAACCTGGATATAGAAGAAGGGATCAGAATACTTAGGAGACACTACTGCAGGGCTGGCTATTGCTTACCTGTACACCAAATAAGAAGCAGCACACAGAACACTTACATTTTCACATTCCTGCTTTGTCTTTCAAACTCCCGTCTTCCTCTCTGGTCAAAGTCAACAAAACTTCTATTTATTCCACTACCTCTTCCTCTACCTCGCATTCCACCTCCTCCACCACGACCTCTTACTGGCCTTTCAAAGTGGTCTAATCTTTCAGTTGATCTAAAAATAAGATTTCTAGTCAGATTTTTGTTCAGACAGAACACTTAAAGAAAAGAAAAATTGCATGGTTGTATTTGTGCAGCTGTGAAAGACATTAGAGTATTAGAGCTACCACTCAATGTTTACAGCACATCTTTACACAGTACAGTTGTGTTAGTTTTGTCATTAAAAATAGATATAAACTGAATACAAATAACAGGAATAGAAAGTTCAGCCCTTTATTGGCAACACTGAAAACACCCACGAAGTTAAATAGTACATTATAAAACTGTCAAACCCGCAACAGCTTTATCAGTCAACAGCCCACTGTCTAAACACAGACTCATATCAATTGCTAAAAATTTTCTGGGAACTTGTTAAATACCAACTATTGTGATATAAAGTAAGAACAGACATGCTCCCAAGCATTAAAGGTTTAGGTGGGCTTTTATAGTACCTGTAAGGAAAGCAAAATTGACATGCATTCACTATCCAGTAGTGAATAGTATGACAAAAGTTTATTTTCAGTTTGAAGAGTACAATTCATTCAACTTGGAACCTGCACTGCATGTTCTGCAAAGCTTGAACGGTACGAGAGCTCAGACTTGAACATTTATGCTGCAGACTAGGGGTTAGGTTTTCAGATCCTCACACTGTTCAGTTTTGCCTTATATTTCTAACATTTAACAGAATCATTCCAAATCCATCTGCAAGGAAGCTGAAATTACAGCTCTGGTGGGCAAGAACCAATCTTTCAACAAATCTACACATTACTAATGCAATCATACCTTCAAGTTACATCTGGCTACTAGATTTGTTTCAAGGTTAAACTTTTCCCTTCCCAACCCTGTGCAGACCCTCCACGAGGCATCTTACTTCTCCCTCTATGATACATACCTTTCCACTGTGGGTTCCACTTGTCCTTCTGTTTCATTGGAACAATATCTTCCAAAATATGGTCTCTGTTCATTTTTGTCTTCTTTCACCTCTGCTCTTCTGTTATTGAATCCTTGCTGTTCTCCCCAGTAGGGTGCTTGCTTCTGGCCTACACAAACACACATATACAGATTACTAACAGTTTAGTAATAACTGAATTGCAGTTATCAAAGTACTGACTGAAATGAGCTGATTACACCTTACAGTCTTCTGCAAGTCCACCCAAACCAAAAAGCACTTAATGTTGCCAGACACTGTCTGTTTTAAAGACATTCAACTACTTTCCCTTCTACCTCAGGAAAAAAATACTATGGATATTGACAACAGGTCACACATTTCCAGAAAAGACAGGCTACAGAAAAATCTCATTTTGCTCTCAGAAATGGAAAACAAAAACTGTTTCTCTCATGTTCTCTCAAAGATCTTGCTAGTGTACTACAGAACAAGGCAGAAAATCTTCAATGGACGACATGAATTGCAAGACCGCTGCAGGAGCAACAAAGGTGGGAGAAAGAGGAGAACTGTTAGACATTAGTTGTCTGTCATGAGACAATACACCTCTTGCCAAATAAGCTGAATTCAGAGGTCTGAGCCTGCACCTTTTCTTTAAGCTCACAGTTATGATACAGGGGGCTTGATATAAGAAACGCTAGTGCCTGGAAAATATAAAGTACTTTTTAGCTTAACTTAAGTTGTAGAAAGAAAACAATGTTTATGTTATAAGTCTGTGGAATTCAGGGGCCCCACTAAACATGAGTTAATTGTTTCACACTAGTCTTCTAAAGTATCTTTAGCTTTAAAGAACAACATTTGTGTTGTAGGTCTGTGGTGAGGTAACAGGATTTAGTGGCCTCACTAACCCTGAATGAGTTATTTCACACCATCCTCCTACTTACCAGTTAGTTTAGAGACAGAGCCTCCCAAACATCTGCTAGCTTGGGATACTCCTTGCCTGCCCATCCTGCAATACATTTTGCAGGAAAGTCACCCTGTTCTCAATCTTTGCTAGTTAACAGAAGAATTACAGACATGGTTGGTTTCAGCTAATTGTGTGAGTGCTGGAGCGTCCAACTGTGCCGAAGGTGAAAAGTTTAAGAAGAGGAAGACTCATTTACTTCATCTTGAAGACCCCTACTCACAAGAGGAAGCCTCATTTACTTCATCCTGAGACCCTAGCCCATGACTACGGGGGGGGCACTGCGCATGCGCAAAGGACCTTTCAGCTCATAATACAAAGCGGGGATAGGTCATGAATATGTATAGGCGTGTAACTTTAGAGGATAAACGTAGAGGGAAATGGCACTGAGGTGTGCATACTTTGGAGGAGCTATCCCCATGCACCTCAGTGCTGAATAAAAGCATACCTACTTTACAACTTTAACCAGTTGTGGAGTCAAACCGCGTATCAATTTGGCGAGCCAGGCAGGAGATCGGCTGCTCGGCTGCAGGATCGGTTGAGGGGCGGATATCCTAGGCACCCCAGGCCACTTGCCTGGAGGAGCTCCGCTATTGCCCGCTCACTGTGGGGACAGACAATAACCTGTGCACGCTACGGAAAACGGTATGTTTAGAATCTGTAATTTTGGGGCCTACAGGTCGTAATGTGGGGGCCTATAAGTCGTACGCGTGGCCCGGGGCTGCTGGTAAGGCACAGCAAAGTTCCCCTTTGCAGGTAGGGCTTGCAAGCAAGGGGCTTGTCGACCAATAGAGCAGCTGCCAGTAATCCTAAGGGTGGATCGGGCGAGTCTGGGCTTTCGCTGCATCCCAAGTTCTGGGAGCCAGGACAGACCTGCTAAGGGAAGCAGGTGAAGGGTAGGCGAACCCACCAGGTCTCCAGTGCATCTCAAATTCTGGGAGCCAGGACGGACCTGCTACCATAGTAGAAGCAGGAGAAGGGTAAGTGGAACCACAGTGCGTGTGAGATCCTGCGTGTGTTTGTGTGTGATTGAGACGCAGCATAGCTACGAAGCGAGTGTGGAGTCCAAATCGGAGGTTTCGTGTCTCTGCAAGGAGAGCGGCTGGAGATGGATGAAGCGTCTATGTTTTTCCGTCCTGTGTGTCCTGTCTGTGTGTAACATAGCGGCCAGAGCTGCCGGAGCTGTCCTGTGTGTCCTGTCTGTGTATAGCATAGCGGCCGGAGCTGTCCTGTGTGTCCTGTCTCTGTATAGCATAGTCGCCGGAGCTGTCCTCTGTGTGTTTGTCTTGTCTGTGTGTAATCATTAAGCAGCACAGAAAGTGGGGGAGGGTCCAGCTACCCCTCCCGCAGTGGATAGCTTTACACCAAATAGCAGAACTCGAGTCTTTAATAAGATATGCAGAATGTGCCTCTAGATACAAGGACGAGGGGATTCCCTGTGTGCCCTGTGGGAGTGTAACTGTATATTACAGGTGGCATTTCGCGTAGAAATTGTGGCAGTGCTCTCAGTGTAGATTCCACTTTTACAGCCACTCAGGGTACCAGTGGGGCAGATATAGCTCGGGGTGTCTTACGAAACACTGGTAGGCAGGAAATTATAGTTTCCTAATCGATTATTCTCTGGGACCAGAAATAAAAGGATTACTTTGTGTAAAAAGCCACAAAGTCCCAGAGGACCTCCAGGAAGTTAGAAAGGAAAACTGGGAAAGAGTTTGTGAAAAGTATCAAAGAAGATTTGAGGAGACATGATTACAAAGAAGAAAATAAAATGGGAACAAACCAAAGTAAAGAAATATTAAGAAAGAGCCCCTTAGAGTATATTTTGGTACATTGGAAAGAAATTACAGGACCCGGGGGCACAGAAAATAAGAGAACCCTGATTAAGTACTGTAATCAATGATGGCCTCTCTATAAATTAGAAGATGGGGCGAAGTGGCCACTTAATGGGACATTGGATTATAATACTATGTTACAACTAATGTTATTTTTAAGAAGAGAAGGGAAGTGGGATGAAGTATGAAGTATGCAGATATGTTTTTCACTTTAAGAAACCACCCGGAGTGACAGACACAATGCAAAATTAATATAGCTTCGCCAGATCCCTCAAATTTGGCTTTGGAAAAGGACAGGGAGAAACGAAAAGTTAAGATGGAGAGATGTTGTTCAGGTTGTGATACTGGGGAATGATGTTTAAAGTTAAAAAACAGTAATCAGGAAGATAGGTAGGAAAATTATGTATCACAAGTACCTCCCAGAGGAGCAGCCTCTGTATTTGTCCTATCAGATATTGATAAGGAGGAAGAGAGTGCTGTCACTGGCAACAAGCAGCAGATTCACATTCAGAGTTAAGAAAGGGTTAAACCAGAAGTGCTGTTGCAGAGGCAGGCATCTGGAGCCCCTGCAAAGCAGGGTGAGGAGCTGTGAGAAAGGAAAAAAAAAAAAAAAAAAGAAAGTAAAACAAAGGGGGAAAGGAGGGGAGCTCGGGTAGCTCCTGTGTTTAAGCCTAGGATGAGTGCTGGGCCAGGTGTTGGTGGGAGTGCGGGCTCTTCTTCTGTGGAACCGGATCGGTGTGCGTGCTATGGGGAGTTCAGACGCTGGAAGTGAGACTGCTCTGGGAGGGAGTGCCATAGGGTGCCTCTGGTGACTGAATTGGAACTAGACTGACAGGGACCAGGGAAATCTTTCCTAGCAGATCCACTGGTTATAATGAAGCTAGGGGACAAAGAAAAGGAAGTGGAATTTTTAGTCGATAGGGGTGCAAGGTATTCAGTTTTAAACGAAGCTTTAATGCCTTTGGGGAATGATTATATTATGGTAAAAGGAGCAACTAGCCAAAGTGAAAAGGCGTATTTTGTAAACCATTAAAATACCAATTAGGGAAACAATGGGACATTCACAAATTTTTATATATGCCCAACTCCCCAAAGGCCCTCTTGGGGAGGGATTTATTGGAACAATTGGGGGCAGTCATCACCTTCAATGAAGGCGAGATCACCTTAAAGATAAATGACCAGCAATACATAGAAGTGTTAAGTTTAATTTTAATTACACACCAAACAGGGGAAAAGATTAGAGAGGATGTATTAGACCAAATATTTCCAGGAGTATGGGCTACAGATATACCCGGAAACCCCAAAAATGAACCCCCAATACAGGTCAAGCTCAAGGAAGGAAAACAGTCAGGGTCAAACAATACCCTTTGAAAAAGGAAGACAGAGAAGCAATCTGCCCGATAATTGAAAACTTCTTGCAGTTAGGGCTATTAAAGGAGTGCCAGTCTGATTTTAACACCCCTATATTACTGGTCCGTAAACCTGATGGGACATATCGGATAGTACAGGACTTAATAAGCCAAATTGGAAGAGGTAATAGACCAGGCCAACAATGGCAGATTGACTTCACAGAACTGCCAAGAAAAGGGGGGTATAGACATTTTTTAGTCTTAACAGACACCTTTTCAGGTTGGCCAGAATCCTTTCCAACTACAAGCACAAAAGCCCGGGAGGTAATGAAGATATTGTTACAGGAAATAATACCACGATATGGAGTTCCAGCCACTATATCTTCAGACAGAGGACCACATTTTATTTCAAATGTGGTACAACAAATTAACAAACATTTAGGTATTGACTGACAACTTCATACTCCCTATCACCCTCAGTCAAGTGGTCAGGTGGAGAAAATGAACCATCTAATTAAACAACAAATTGTGAAATTGGTTCAGGAGGCCAGTCTACCTTGGCCCCAGGCACTTCCATTAGCTCTGTTGAGAATTCAAACTAAACCAAGAACTCGAGAAGGGTTGAGTCCTTTCGAAATTCTGTATGGAAGACCATATGGGGTCCAACAAGGAATGTCTCCCCAAGTGGGAGAAGAAACTATGAATAACTATATAATAGAGTTAGGAAAACAACTCAAGAAAATTGAAAAACATGTGGCTGGAACTTGAAGCAGAGGACTGGATAGTCCCGTACATAAGATACAACCTGGAGATTATGTGTATATAAAATCTTTCAGACCCACAGGGAAAGAAGAAGATCTCAAACCAAGGTGGAAAGGGCCGTTCCAAGTACTACTCACAACTTTCACAGCCATCAAAATTAGAGAACAAAATGCCTGGATTCATCATACTCAAGTCAAGAAGGCTCCAAAGGCTCCCTGGAAAATCACGTCAAGCAGTACTAACAGACTGAAATTAAAACTAACTCGCGAAAGATAGTGTTCCATGGATGTTAACACAATGTTACAGTTGTAATCAGAATACACGTCCGGGTATCACTTACTACCTGGATATGAGATAAAGGTAGTGCAAGTGCTGCACATATTGCATGAAGCTTGACCCAATTATAATAGACTTATATAAATCTAAGTAGCATAGCTAGTTAAAATGAAGCTGTTATTTATATTAATCCCTTATATCTATACCATGGTCCAAGCCATAGAAAAAGAAACATCAAGACTAGGGTCGAACACGAATATCTGGCTCACATGGGCAAACAAGACTGGGGTTACTGATTTCTGTCTGACCTTGGCACGGGTGGGAAATCCTTTTCAAACATGCTTAATTGGTATACCATACTTGAGCCCATTTGATTTTCAGGGATAGGTAAGGAATGACTCGGTTCTAAATTTACCACAGTGACCGAAATGGTCAAGAGGGCTCGAGGAACCAGTTGGACAATTGTATCAGCCCAAATGGGTGGAATAATAAAAAACTTATAACCATTCCACTATCCCGATGCAAGAACTCCAACTCCTGGGATCTGACAGAACTAATCAGAGCTGCATAACTTTTAGTACATGGTCAAGCGAGGTCCCTGAGACTAAGCTAACTAGCGGGAAGACATGGTATCATAATATAACTGCTTACTGCTCAGGATCATCTCCAGTGTTATGGTACAATGATAAAATACCCAAAGCTCTACCCCCAGAATATTTCTTGATATGTGGAGGCCGTGCATGGCCAGGAATTCCTTCCAAAACTTTTGGAAGACCATGTTATCTAGGTAAATTGTCCCTGTTTGCAGCCTCCAAAAGACATGGAGCCCAAGACGTAAAGGGCAACCTCCACAGAAACAAACGATCCATTGAGCAATGAGGCCCGAATTGCGATTCTACTTTAAAAATCCGGAATCACACAGCGAGATTTTTGGCAGCATTATTTGTACCAAGTTTAGCTGCGGGGAAAGCATTGGCAGATATACATCACTTGGCATGCTGGGCGGCTAAGCAATTAAATATAACTTCAGACATGATATCCTCACTTGCCACAGACATAGGTAGTGTGAGACACGCATCTTACAAAACCGAGCAGCAATTGATTTCTTATTATTACCCCATGGACATGGGTGTGAGGATTTCAAAGGTATGTGCTGCATGAACTTATCTGACCATTCTGAATCAATTCATGCTAAGCTGCGAAAATTGCAGGAAAATATGCAAGAGCTTAGAATTGTTGGAGGCGGTCTGGATGAATGGCTAAATAGCCTAGGAATTACTGGATGGTTCAGGGACATATTTAAACAAGGCCTTCTAATCTTAGTTATAGTACTACTCATTTTAATGATTTTACCTTGTATAATACAACGTATATCAAAATTACTTCATAAATCGATAAAAGGAACATGGATAGCTCTGTCATAAATAATAATCATAGAATACAGTAAAAGAATTTACTCACTTTATAGAAAAGGGGGGACTGATACAGGGGGCTTGATATAAGAAATGCTAGTGCCTGGAAAATATAAAGTACTTTTTAGCTTAACTTAAGTTGTAGAAAGAAAACAATGTTTATGTTATAAGTCTGTGGAATTCAGGGGCCCCACTAAACATGAGTTAATTGTTTCACACTAGTCTTCTAAAGTATCTTTAGCTTTAAAGAACAACATTTGTGTTGTAGGTCTGTGGTAACAGGATTTAGTGGCCCCACTAACCCTGAATGAGTTATTTCACACCATCCTCCTACTTACCAGTTAGTTTAGAGACAGAGCCTCCCAAACATCTGCTAGCTTGGGATACTCCTTGCCTGCCCATCCTGCAATACATTTTGCAGGAAAGTCACCCTGTTCTCAATCTTTGCTAGTTAACAGAAGAATTACAGACATGGTTGGTTTCAGCTAATTGTGTGAGTGCTGGAGCGTCCAACTGTGCCGAAGGTGAAAAGTTTAAGAAGAGGAAGACTCATTTACTTCATCTTGAAGACCCCTACTCACAAGAGGAAGCCTCATTTACTTCATCCTGAGACCCTAGCCCATGACTACGGGGGGGGCACTGCGCATGCGCAAAGGACCTTTCAGCTCATAATACAAAGCGGGGATAGGTCATGAATATGTATAGGCGTGTAACTTTAGAGGATAAACGTAGAGGGAAATGGCACTGAGGTGTGCATACTTCGGAGGAGCCATCTCCATGCACCTCAGCGCTGAATAAAAGCATACCTACTTTACAACTTTAACCAGTTGTGGAGTCAAACCGTGTATCAGTTACAGTATCCAATAACCAGAAGAGGGTCACCTCCTTCTGGTACTGTTCTCTGGAATACACGACCATTCACCTACATTAGAAGTCACTGGGTTTAAGTGGCAGAAACCCAAACATTAAGTACAAAGACTCCAACACCACTAATTGTTAAAATGTCAATATATTTCAAGGTAAAACATGTTTAAGCTTTTTGTGGATTTTTTTCAGCCACTGTCAGGATTAAGGAGGAACAGGTTGGGCAGGGTGAATGCAGAGAAATTGTGTATTATAGGAGAGAATAAACTGGGGTTATCCACTCAACCCATACACATATATAGCACATGAAAGAAAAAAAGCCTATTCTACCCCACAATATTAAGATAAAATTAATTCATAGCTCCACAGAAATGCCCTATAAGATCTCTGATGAAAGCTTTGGTGGCAAGCACGAAGACTGTAACATCACCTTTAAAAACAAAACCTCAAAGAATTATCCACTCAGCAAATAAGGTACAAGAATGATAAAATAAGCTTGTTATGCAGTGAGGACAGTCATACCTGTACACAGAAGATAGTTTTGTCTGTGCTGCAGAAGCAACACAAGCTTTGGTTTTCTTTAAAGTACACACCACTTAACATAAGATACTCCAGTAATTCTCCTCAAGGTTTGAAGTTTCCCAGCTCTCACAGCAGCAAGCATACTTGAGTTCCAAAAAAACTACAATGTACATTCTGGATAAAGGGCAACTTTTGAAACCAGTTTCTCAGTAAGCCGTTCAAACCAGGATGCTTTAATAAATAGCAAAACTTTAAAGAACACAGAATTGTACATGCTGTTAGGAAACATGTCTACTCTATACGTATCTCAACTATACCACCAACTATACAAGTGATAATTCCATACCAGAATCTTGCTGTGGAAAGAGTGACTGATTTCTGACCTAATGTTTACTTATTTTGTTTGGATCTGAACGCACAACTGCAATACATAGCCCATTTTTATTTATTTTTCAGTTTCTCACTGGCTATCAGAAACATCAATTATTTTAAACAGATTAACTTGGCAAGAATGCGCTAGTCAGAGACCACCTTCCCTAAGTACTTCCTATTAACCTCGATTACACCTTCCGATTCAAAGAGCTCCTTAAAACAAGTAAAGCAATGCCAAAACATTCAGGTACAAAAGTAATTTTAAAAACATGGTCTTCAGTTCTGTTACTCAGTACCACTTAGAAGTAGTTCAAAGTCTTCTTGCCAGATACGCCAGTGTATTATGTGTCACTAGCACTGATCATGCTAGACACAATAGTCAGCTCTACTCTGACTTCAGTGCAAGGCTATTTCACTTTTTTCTATCTGGTGGCTATAATTACTACAGATGGATTTTAAACACTAGAAAGGTGGCACTTACTACCTGTATAAAAACACTTTTTAACCGGTCTGACAGACATGCAGCAGTGCCTTAAAGCAGTATGCAGCAACTACACTTCTCTAATACGCCGAGTCACCCTCAGGGCAGAAGCTTGTGAATCAGTTCAAACACCAGCACAAGTTTCAGCTCTGCATATAAGGGCAAACTAAACTGGAGTTTGGCAGCAGTGACAGCATAACCTATTAGGATTTTAATCCTCTGCCATATGTCTGTCCCAGTGCAGGCTCATTTTTATTTAGGCAGCTTAAGGCCATCTACACTTTTTTTTTTTTTTTTTTTTTTTGGGGGGGAGGGAGTTGGGAGAAGGAAAAGAAACCACAAACCAAGAATAAAAAACAACCACTGCCAAAACAAAATCTTTGTAGCAATGCCACAATAGCTTTCACTTAAAAGGAACTGGGCTATGCTTTGAATGCTCATTAACTACCCCTTCCAAGTACACCCTGATTTTGTCTCCTTGCTTGCATATATAGACTGGTATGCAGGTTTTCTTCAAACCAGGAAAAAAAAAAATCAACAAACAACAACCCTCTGGAGTGTTGTGGATCATCTGCTTGAGGTCCTACAAAGACCATGCTGAAAACTGAAGGTCACTCTTTTAAAGTTACCAAGTTGAGCCTCTCTAAGGTGGTTTTCCTGGGTCTTACACCTGCAGTCTCTATTCAGCTGAAGATGTTGACCACCACTCCCCACTCCAACACTGCTTCCCTGGGAGGTTACTGCAGCAGCCCAGTCTGTCAGCTGAGTTGCATTTCACTTTATAAACTGAGGAACCAGAAATATGATGCTTAAAACTGTTCCCACAGACCCATCTTCTCCCCCCTCCAAGAACCAGATGAACTATTATTATAAAGACATCTGTAAATACTAGAATTACCAGGTACTAGAACTAGGCTAAAGAAAAAGGTCCAGTTTTATAAGCCATTGGTAAAACTAAATCATGCAGAGCTAACGTACTTTAGTTTTCACCTTCCCTACAACAGTACCTTACTATCAGTACTAGTTTTGTTTATACTGCAGCATTTTGATAGACTTTCTAGAGATATGCTTTTAATAAGCATACAGAAGTCACACTGGGAATGGAAATTACACTTTTAAGACCTGCATTGCCTTGTTTCTCAGACTGTGGCTATCTACGTATTAACAGATGGATTCAAAACAACACAGTGAAATCTAGCTGTCCTTGCACTGTTGTCATCTAGCTCTCACCAAGTTTCTCTACCCATATAATCTGTCCTTCTACAAGCAAGACTTTTGCTTTGGAAGAGACAGTTTTTAAGGCTTTGTGTGCTCATGCCTTCTTTTTCCCCACCTTAAAACTAAAAACAAAATTTTTAAAATATATATAAAAATAATAATTAAAAAAATTAAAAAGGTTGTGTGCAGCACACCTTGACTTTGGACAAACACCACAAGGAGTCCAACTTGCAACTGTCATCAGTGACTATAAGCTAGATCAGGAATCTTGCTGTTTCCCCCATTCCTTCATGTAAGGAGCACAGCAGGTGATGGTGGCAGCTAGCATGCAGTTCACAGGCTGAGAGAGGTTACTGCTGCAAAGAACACCAAAGCCTTGCCTTCTGACCTAACATCCAGATGACAATTCTTCACCTTCATGCTTTATGAATCCTCACAAACCTGAGACCAACTCATCTCACCAAAACAGGTGACACTCAAACACAGTAAGACAATTCCATCAATACTCTATTTCCACAAATGCAGTATGGGATGAAGAAGTGCCAAACAAGGGCTTATTTTTATTTTGCTCAACTAGGCCACACAGGAACAGAGCAAGGGCAACGGAGTGTAGCTTTGATTCAGTTAGGACGAACATTAGCCCAAAGAAGGCAGTCAGGTAAAAGACTTGATATATCTTATAGCATGTATTTGAAAAAAAGAGAAAAGCAATGACAAAATGCTTTCCACATGGTAATCTACCCTCAGAGGTTTTCTGAATCAAAGACTATAAACATTGATTTATGCAGGACAGATCCACAGATGGGCTGCCATGTCTTTACCCGGACTCCTGTCAGAATAGGTACATGCTTTGATATATCAATGTCACCCTACAGCAATAAGGGTCACAGGTCAATAATAGTTCCTAGAAAAAGCATTCTTTCCACTTACTTCACAAAATCTGAGTTAAATTATATCCCTTTATTTCTGCAAAATAAGAATCAATATTCTTCGCCTTCTCCAAGTCTCACCTGCAGTTCTATGTACATTCCTTTTGCATCCTCAGATACCTTTTCTCAAAACAAAGCCCTTGATTTAAATTTCTCTCAATGCAGAAATAATTCTCTAAGTTTCATTCATCACTCTATTGTTCTTTTTCTAGCTTTAGCATGTTTGAGGTGAACAAAAGAGCAGACATACTTACAAGATGTTGGAAAGTAAGATTCCTTCAAAGGCATGACAATTCCTTTTCCATTTTCCCTGCTACTGCTACCTCAATAATTCCCAACATTTGCTTCTCTCATATATGGCAACTGGAGATAGATCTGCTGTGCTACTCTTTTAAAAGCCCAAATGACTCCAAGCTCTTGTTCATTAACTAAAATAGCCTGAATAAGAAAAATTTTCCCATGGTAGTATAGTGTGCAATGCTGCCCCTTACCTCAACCAAAGTTCTCCCATACGTATTACTTTACACTTACTGATAGTGAATTTCCTCTGTCACTTTATAACTCCTTTACAATATGTAACTTGTGTCATTGCCCTGTAACTCTTCTTCTACTGTGCTATACAACCTTGTACCAGCAAACTTTGGTTATTTATTGATTCTATTTTTCTCCCATAGATCTTTCAGCACAGTCTTCCCACCCAACTACACACACACGAGAAAATAAACTGTGCTTAAATTTTTTCATTTCAGACAAGTTTCAACTGCTTTGTAGACGTTAAAACAAAGTTAACAACAGCACAAGCATTGGTCTTAAGCTCAAGTCTCTCCTTCGTCTTATTCCAAGACACCCTTCTTTCAGCTTAACTTTTAAATTGAAAAATCTGAGCCTCATGGAACAATTTAGTAGGAGTTCAGAGGAGAAGAAGAAAGTACAAAAAACAAACAGGAATACTGTTCCAGTTTGTCTGGAATGAGGGCGAGTGGAGAAATAATTCAAGGATCTCTGTTATTAATTCTGGCTGCATGCAAATGCACTGCTTCATTATCATCTCAGTAACACAATGATACCTATACATGTACAGCTCATCTTCCTTTACAGTAAAGCTGCATAACTGGAAACAATAAAAATAACTCACACTCTCAAGGACACATTTTTCTATACTTGAGAGTGCAGCAGATGTAAGATTGTACAGACAGTCTTATCTCCTCCCCTGTTCATGTGATTTTGATTTCAAACTTCAAGTTATTAATTTTGTAAACTAAAGCATGGCTAATTATATGATTTGCAGAATAATACTCCAGTATCTGAAAACACACACACAAAAAGGCTTCAGCTACTGTATATACCACACCAAAAAGAGACACATGGAGTTAAGACTCCATTCTGTGGTACATTTTGGTTTCATGTGTGCTAGTACTCAATCACAGAATTGCCTACTGCAGCTTTCCTCCAGGCAACCTTATGACTACATAGCTGAAAGAATGCTATTGGAAGAAGTTATTTAAAATATGAAAATTGCAATCAGTACAAGATAAAATTCCCCCAAAACAGTCCATGCCATATTAATTTTTAAAACAGTAGCTAAAAACTCAAACATATAGTATTCAGTATTGCATCTAAATGTTACACGAATCATCAAATTTACATGAAAGAAGAAAAACTTTTAGAGGTATTAGCAACAAAGGTTTAGAGATTTCAACAGAAAAGAGCTTATTACTGCATGATGAACACATTTAATTTGCCTGGACCGGTAAAGAATGCAAACTCCGCAACTGGGCCTTTTGAACAAAGAGCTGGCAAATGTAGCTTGGCCACTGTGCTAAGAATGAACTGAGTTAAGTGTAAGAGGTACAATTATAAGAGCTGTAGTATCTACAAACAGCCGTTACCCAAATCCTTACCACACAGTATAAAAACCACTGAACACCACAGTCAGTAAAAGAGAAAGAAATACATCATATATATAAGGAGGAAGTTCTTTACTATAAGGGTGGCGAGGCACTGGAATGGGTTGCCCAAGGAAGTTGCGAATGCTCCATTCCTGGCGGTGCTCAAGGCCAGGTTGAACAAAGCCTTGGGTGACATGATTTAATGTGAGGTGCTCCTGCCCATGGCAGGGGAGTTAGAACTTGATGATCTTAAGGTCCTTTCCAACCCTAACAATTCCATGATTCTATGATCATTAAGGTGAAAAGTATAGGTTTTGATGGGCTATGAAATACAAGTCCATTTTCTCCTTAAAGATAGATTCAAAAATAGTCAGTTGTGTCAATTCATAATAAATAGCTTGGATTCTGTAACTCAAAGTACTGGATTATCTGGCAAAGGCCGCTTGGGAGGCTTGTTTCAAACTGAAAACACCTCTAGAAAATAAGTAAAAACTCCCCTAGAAAAGGCAGTGAAGAATTAACTAAAAAAAAAAAAAAAAAAAAAAAAAAAAAATATAAACTCACAGAGCTTTCTGAGTAAACCTTCCACTCAAACTTCAAAAAATAACACCAAAAGAAGCCTCTCAGACTACTCTAAAACCTTTTCTCTATTTCAAGATCAAAGACTAAGCCTGCTTCAAGTCTCTCTAAAGGTAAAAACTATTTTGTTCGGATTTAATATGCTCAAGAAATAACACAATAATAAAACAAAAATTGTGAAACTTCTAACAAGACTTTTTGTAACCCAAAAAAGCAGAACACCCAGTAATCAGAAAGACCAGTTTTGAGGTGGTCCAATGGAGGGCCATGAAGATGATCAAAGGGCTGGAAAGGCTGCCCGATGAGGAAAGGCTGAAGGAGCTAGGTCTCTTCTCCCTGGAGAAGGCTCGGCTGGGGGACACATCACAGTATTCCAGTACTTGAAGGGCAGCTACAGAGTGCAGAGAGGACGAAGGCTTCTATCTTCACAAGAAGCCACATGGAGAAGACAAGGGGCAACAGGTACAAGCTGCATAAGAAGAGTTTTCATCTTAGTTATCAGGAAGAAATTTATAACTGGAATTCATTCACTGGAACAACCCCACCAGAGCCATGGTGGAGTCCCCATCACTGAAGGTCTTCCAAATGCAATGAGACAGGACGCTAGATGATCCGCTCTACGCCGCCCTTCCCAGGAAAGGTTGCACCAGGCAATCCTTTGAGGTCCCACTCAACCTGGGCTGATCTGTGATGATTCTATGAACATGAATACAATACAGACTGAATTTTGTCATTTCAACCACAATACCATAATCTGATTCAGCTGTTTAGATGGGTCTAGATTCTTTTTTATGGTCTTTAATTCCTAATCAGTAAAATGAAGTTAGGGGGAGTTATGCCTGAAATCTGGACTTTTTCTTTTTTTTTTTTTTTTTTTTTAATAAAAGTTTAGTGATGAGCATCAAGATTTCATAATTTCAATCAATTTGCTTTATTTCCTCAAACAGAGAAGTACTGCTCTAGCAATGCATCTATCATTATAAGCTTTATGTCAAACTGAGATGGTATGAGGACCTTCCTGAGCGAGCACTCATTCTCAGCCACTAAGCTGGTATCTTCTACTCTACCGAGAAGTTTTCTGGTTGAATCTTGTATAACAAATCAATTTTGTATGGCCTAATAAAAAGCTGCCCCCACCTTAAAAACAAAACAAAACAAAAACACTAGATTTCCCCCACACACCTCCCCTACCCACCACATGCTTTATGTTTGCCAGCGACACTGTCACTGTATTTGCCCTAAGTCAGAGGATGAGCTCTGTCCTTCAGAGCAGACTCACTAAGATACTACTTCCACAGGAAGAACATGCAGGCAGGAGCAAGTGTCAACTCTCTGCCCTGGTTTTACATCCTGAGTAATAGGACAGCCACTTCCTGTAAAGGAAGCGTGGCATTTTTTTCACAGCAAATAACTCTTCTTCAAATAGATATTCATTCACTTTCACAAAGACTACTGTAAGTCAGTGGTCTTTTCTCTATTTTAAATTAGCAAGCGACCAGTTAAAACAAGGCATGCGTGCCTCATCTCTCTATATGAGAAACTAGGTTTCTTAATATCAAGGTATTAGAAAATAGTCAAAACCATTCCACAGAGTCACTGTGTATTATCACAGAATTACACTCGGAACCCGTGTGCTTAAGATAGCTATAGACAAGTGGCAGGTAAAGGATGCTCTTCACATACTTCTGACACTCCTGGCAGGTTACCAATAACCACCAGCTCTTGTTCAAGAACTTTTTCATCAAAACTTGAGGCTTTGAGGTTCACTGAACAGGCCTCTTCACCTCCGTTTAATATCCTCAGTGAAGTATCCCTTAAGTAAAATAAACCTGTTACTAGTGTGACTATTGGTCTTACAGGCAGAGATCTGTGACAAAGTCACATAACAATCATAGAGGAATCTCAAAAGGCAAGTTTCATGCGACTATCCAAAGGGAAAGTGACAATTTGATAAGATCATCCTCTACAAAGATGATCATTAACCAGTGCTTATTTGGCATTGAAAGAGTCCCTGCTGCACAAGGTGAAATAATTGCTGTTGGAACAGCGTAAGACTGTATGTAAGTCTAAGCGATAACTGGTAGCACTGGCAATGTCTTGGAGCAATAACCCAGATTGAAAGGCTGCATGCACCTTTTTCTAGGGATTTAAAACACACAGTTCAATTACTATGAATTTAACAGGAGACTTTACTTCAGGAAAAGTTCAGTATCTTAATGTGTTAAGCTCCAATGCCTGCTGCAGGTGAATGGGAATTTACAACACAAGAGGGTAAAACCAGAGGTTTTGGACAGTGTGAAGAGCCAGCCCTCAAATACTTTAGATACTGAATCCAGCAGCCTGGAGCTCAATACCAGGTAAGTAATAACAGTAAGACTCACAAGAAAAAAAGACTTCAACTGCGAGGAGCCATTGCCCAACAAAGCCTTCAGCTGTGAAGAAAACTGTGACAAACATTCTGATACAAAAGCCGACTGGCTCCCTTGAAGCAACATTCTGCATCACAACCTTGCAGCTGACAAACAGCCTAGACTATTCCTGAACACCGTGCTAAAGAGTTCATCTAGCAGATAAGTTTTTATTCAAATGTTTGTGCAACAATGCAAGCTTAAGGCAAACTAAGCACAGATTCCCGGGGATATTATAACCCTGAGGAAGCCGAAGTACCAGAAGACTCAGAGGGCCCAAGAAAACAAGTCTGCAAGCATCAGACACCAAAGGTAAACGGCCACTGACGAAATGCATCAACAGGGATGCTAAACCAGCAAAAAAACTACAGCTGCCGCGGTGGCAGAGTTAATACTCTTTCATCTGTCTCTTGGGTCTACTTCTGAAGTTCTCGTTTGCTCGCCCGACGACGCATTTAACTTCAGAAGCCCCCCGGGTAGGATGGGAGAGCTCCCACGACGGCCCTGGAGCTCGGCACCGCAGTAACGCCCAGCTGTCCCCGTCTCTCCAAGGGGACTTTCAAGTACCCACTCACAACGACAACCCAAGGAAATCGATCTTGTCATTACCGCAGCCGCAAGCGGCGGAACGCCAGGACGGCTGAAGGGAGGCGGGGCGGGGGGGGGGACAGCCGCGACCCCCGCCACGCTGCAGAGCCCTCTGCCTGCACCGGCACCCGACTCCTACGTAACACCGGCTGCCGGGCCGCTCGCCCCGCCGGCACCCCCATCCCCCGCCCCGCCTCCGTACCGGCTTGCGTCGGCCCCCTGGGCGCAGGGGGACTCCCGGGCTGCTTGCGCTGCTTCTGGGACTCCCTCTTGCCGCCGCCCGCCCTGCCGCCGGGACCCGCTGTCCTGACTGCTGCCGCCGTCGCCGCCTCGTCACGCTTCTTGCGCTGCTGCTGTCGGCGCTCGGCCTCGCTCAGGATGTCGAAGGGGTCAGACTCGTCGTCCAGGAGCTGGTAGAAGCGGTTGGCGATGGAGCAGCCAAAGCTCTCCTGCATCAAGGCAGCCACCGGACTGTCCACCGTCCCCTTCATCATCGCTCCGGACAACCGATCCTATCCCCTTCCCTACCCGAGGTCTGCTCTGGGGCTGCCGCTGAGTGACCACGGAGCACTGCAGCCCGGAGACTACCCCGCCGAGCTCGGCACCGGCTCAGCACTACCCGGGCGACCGCTCCATTGCCATTACCATTGCCGGTGCCCCGCCCTTCGCCGAGCCGCGAAACCAATGAAACTCCGCAGCTGCGAGCGGAGCCCCAGCCACCACCTATCGGCGGCGCCGGGCCCACCCACCGCGACACGAGAAACCAATTGTGCGAAATAACGGCAACAGCGAGCGACCAATCCGCAATAGCGCCTTTAGGTTTCGCCCCGCCCCCGACGTGCTGCTACGGCAAACTAGCGTGCGGCTCTTGCACCGTCAATAATGGGGCACTGACCAATTGGGTGTGCTGCTCAGGGAGCCCGGCAGTATTAGTTATGCATGAGCCATGGCATTGCTCAAGGTGTGCTCCCGCGCTGCTCATCGGTGGTGGGGGGCTGGTAAAGACCCTCTGTGTGTGAGTGCGTGCCTGGGTAGGCTCTTCAGTAGGAGTCTGTAATGTAATGTCTTCGCGTAACTGTCCCACGGGCCTTCTGCTACAATCCACATCCGCTAACGACTGACTTTAATGCTGCACTGAGAGCTCTCAGTGCAACTGTGCTTCAAGCACCCAGCACGCTTTCACAAATTCACCTGGTATTCCCTCGAAGTGTTTTAATTGCCTCTTTCCGCTTAAAACTGAGGTGGTGTTGGTTCCTTACATTGGTGGACCCCTGCGGGCATAACAGCTTACAAATGCAGCACAAGGGTGAGACATACAGGTTCCAGAGTCTAACATGGAAAGCTGCTCTGTTCAGCAAAACCAGTAGAGCCCCCAAGCCATCACTAAGCCTCATATGATGTGAGAGTGTACATGCAGGCACCCTATGACTGTAGAAGCCATGTCGGTCAGTGCCAACAATGCCTGGAGTGAGCTGCAAATCCCTTTCCCAACTCTGAAAACCAACAGCACAAACACTCCTGGAGACTCAACGAGGTTCATTCACAGTGTTCAGCGGACGGGCAACTATGCAGGCAAACCACCCCTGCCTCCTCCATCAGCTACAGCAACCCCAAACACGTGGTGTAAAAATCTCAGCCTTTCAGACACATTCACCTAAAGAATGCCAACTGCAGTCGAGATTTCTGTGGTTACGCTGTGTTATTTCTGTGGCTAGACTGTGTTTTTATTTTCGGCATTCACAGGAAACCTAGCAGTTCCTCTATTATGATAACTTCACTGTACATCCCACCTTGCCTTGAAATTAATCTTATCCTTAGCACAAGTCCTTGAAACTAAATCAGAGTCTGCACTGTGCTTCATAAAGTGGGATTAGAGACAGCACTGACAGCATAACAACCACCTCCCTCTGTCTTGGAGTGCAGATAGGTCAAAGTACACAGCGCATCCTCCACCTGCCACTCCGAGCCTTGAATATAATCACTCTATCTCCCCTAGCCTTCACACAGACTCACGTATGCAGGGCTTGCTTGCTACAGAATAAAAATAATTTCATTATACTGTGCCCTTTTACAGCTTCATCCTCATTTGTGACATCACAGCCAAGGCAGGGGGGGTTGGAACTAGATGATCTTTAAGGTCCTTTCTAGTCCAAACCGTTCTATGATTCTATCAATGGAAATAATGACAGCAACTAAGTTAGGGCTATTGTCTGCTCACAAACAGCTTTAAAAAATCCTGGTGGTCAAGTCAAAGCTCTTAGGCTCTGACATGCTTCAAATTGAATAAGGAAATTCTAACTCTTCAAAGAGAATATATTATTATTAATTCTGCACAGTTTTAAAATTGTAAATAATAGCTAGCCATAATTAACAACAAATTAAGAATTTCTGAAGGTACTTCTATGAATATGACACAATAATAAAATACTGTTAAAGAAATGTTTATCCAGATAAACTGTACTTGCCTCTGAATAGTTGCTTTATTTTGTAGCAAGATGAAACTACATGCATTTTCAGTGAAAAGAAGTAATTGGAAAACTACTTTATTCTGTTTTATTCTGTGAAAATACATTAATACCACCACATTACCACAACACATAACAAAACTACCAAATCTTTCACAGGCCTTTGTGCAGCCTTTTGGTATCAATCACAGCATCCACACTACATTTCCTCAGCAAACACTGGACCTAGAAAGCTTTTTAGAAATTTTTTAAACCTTATTTTTATTTAAAACACTTTACAAATATGAACCAAAGCCCACTGAATTCATACTATATATGAAAAACGGCATACAAAAGGGTGTTTTTATTGACTGGACAATGTGCTTGCAGCTTCAACAGGTGTTTCGAAGGTCATCTTTGGATAGGAATTCAGAAATACTTCAGCAGCAAGACTAGAGATATGATGTTTTGTAGAATCTGGCTGTGTTTTCATGAAGTTTCAAAAGATAAAAATAATAAGGGACTCTTCATTCGGGGCTATAGTGATAGGACAAGGGGTAATGGGTTAAAACTTGAACAGGGGAAGTTTAGATGGGATATAAGAAGGAAGTTCTTTACTGTGAGGGTGGTGAGGCAGTGGAATGCATTGCCCAAGAAAGCTGTGAATCCTCCATCCTTGACAGTGTTCAAGGCCAGGGTGAACAGAGCCTTGGGTGACATGGTTTAATGTGAGGTGTCCCTGCCCATGGCAGCGGGATTAGGACTTGATGATCTTAAGGTCCTTTCCAACCTTAACTATTCTATGAGTCTATAAAAAATATATATATATAACTTCTCTGAGTTATATATAATAGCACTGATCAAGGACTTTTCAGTCTGTCATGCTCTGCCAGTGAGGAGGGACAGAAGAAACCAGGAGGAAGCAGAGACAGGACACCTGATCCAAACTAGCCAAAGGGGTATTCCACACCACAGCACGTCATGCCCAGTACATAAACTGGGGGGAGTTACCCAGAAGTGACTGGTCACTGCTTGGGCTGGGCATTGGTCAGAAGGTGGTGAGCAGTTGTATTGTGCATCACTGCTGGTTTATGAGCTTTCATTTCTTCTGTTGTTGTTTCGTATTATTATCATTATTGGTATTGTTGGTATTCTTTCTATTATCACTATGTTTCACTTTATTCTAGTTATTAAATTATTACCAAGTTCTCATTTCAGCCCGCGAGTTTTATGTTCTTCTATTCTCCTCCCCATCCCGTGCAGGGAAGGTGGAAGGGGTGGGAGTGAGCGAGCAACTGCGTGGTGCTGAGTTATCATCTGGGTTTAAAACACTACAGGTCCCCTCCAATCCAAACCATTCTGGTTTGGACATGCAATGCATTGCACCGCCCACAGTATATGCAATTTTACATAATGAATTGTAACATTAGTTCCCACAGTCACTGGAGCTCCTCTGCAGCTACATGCACTACTCGAAGCGTGAGTCGTGTAGTTTTGGAAATTTAGGGTGTTCTTTTCAGTGTTTCTACCAGCCAAAGCCAAGTCAGTGTATGCCACCGTATCCCAACCATTCCTCGCTACCACCGCATCTGTCTCGCACGAGCCAGAGCCAGGCACCTCTTACCCACACAGATGACTTACGGCCGGCACCACCACCACCGTTCCGCCCCCCCCCCCTCCCCCCCCCCCCCCGCCATCTCCCGTGGCCGCAGACCGGCAGCCGCCCTGCGTGCACAGTTTGTGCTAGCGGGTTGCAGAACTGGACTGGGTCTCCGTTTCAAAGGATGCAGGCTGGAAATCTAAGTGGTAAAGATGCCGTTTTGGTAATCGCAGTGCAAGTACCTCTGCAACTACATTAGACTGGGAAACAAGCAAGCAAAACAACAAATAAACAAAAACACCAACAAAACAACCCACACACCAACACCCCTCAAACAGTAATACACTGAAATTGGTAACCGGCACAAACTTTTACTATCTCAAGCCTGAGAAGACTCCTAGAATTCCCGAGCCGCGGCCCGTGGTGGCCTGCCGACCCGGGCCGGCCCTGGCAGCTTCCCGCTTCTTTCCGTCTTAGGGACGGTGCCTGTTGACTCACAGGGACACTGGCCGTGCCCGGCGAGACAGGCCGGCCTCCCATGCTGCAGAACCCTGGCAGCCCGGCCCGCGGCAACCAACGCCTTCAGGGCGCAGCGGCGCTCCCCGCCAACTCCTCGCAACCGGCATACTGGCCGCACCACAGCGCCCTCCAGCGGTACAAGTGCCGCCGCCACCTCCCCACTTGGGGATCCCTCCCCACCGACAAGCGCGCTACCAGCTCTGCGAACAGAGCCGCGGCAGGGGAGGGGCGGAGAAAAGCGAAGCCGGCCCCGCCAGGGCGTTGCCTCGGAAGGCTGCCTCTTTAAACTTCGCGCCCCCCGCCAGGGCGCGCGAAACCCGCCAGGGCGCATCAGTCCCCCACGGAGGGCCAATCAGCACCTCCCCCGGGGCGGCCCGCAAGCCCACTCAGTTTCGAACTCCGCCAGTGAGCAAGGCGCCTGCCCAATAGGGCGGCAGAAGAGAACCCGCGTCCCGCTCGAACCCCGCCTTAGAGGGCGTGGTCGCCGACTTCCCCTCCTAGCGGTTGGTCGGCGGGAACCGCCGGTCCGTGACGTTAGCGCCGGGGTGGGTGATTGGTTACGCTCAGGCGCGAAACGTAACGCGGGAAAACCTGGGGTTCGGCCTGGGGTGTGGGAGCGCAGGGGTGGTGGCGGCGGCGGTTCTTCCTCGGGTATCGCCGGTACCGGAACTGCCAGCGGAGTCGGCGCCGCTTCGGAAAGGTGCGGGAAGGCTGCGGCTGCTTCAGTCCGGCCACTGCTATGGCCTGGGGCTGCCGCTGACTTTGCGGATCCGATCGGGGGTGGCCGCGCAGGGAAGGAAGGCACCGAGATCCCGCCGGGAGCTGCCGTCCCCGGCGATGAGCGGCTGAGGTGGGCCCGAGCGGTGGCCGCTGGACCTCACGGCACGCTCAGCACCTCCTTCCCCATCCCGGGACGCGGAGTCAGACAGCGAGCCTGAGCCACCGCTCCCTCACCCCCTTCCAGGCGCCGGTGCCCGCGAGGGGTCGGCGATGGCGGAGCGGCTGCCGCCGGGTCCCCCCGTGATTTTTTGCCAGGACTCCCCGAAGCGCGTCTTGGTTTCCGTTATCAAAACGACCCCGATCAAACCATCCTCACCGGCAGTCGGCGAGGAGCCGGCGCCCGCCCTGCCCGTCCCCAACAGCCCCGGTTTCAGCGACTTTATGGTCTACCCCTGGCGCTGGGGAGAGAATGCCCACAACGTGACCCTCAGCCCTGGCGGCGCCGCCGCGCCCCCGGCTCTCCCACCGCCCCTCGGAGGAGCGGGTAGGGCGGCCACCGGGGACGACGAGCGAGCCGGGAGCCCGGGCGGCGGAGGCGGCAGGCACCGGCACCTGAAGGTAAGTCAGTGCGGGCCCGGGCGCGGCGGGCGGCGGAGTTAAAGGGTGACTGCGCGCCCTTCCCCCGCCTCCTCCCGGAGATTTAAAGTGAAGTCATATCCGGCAGCGGCGCGTGCGTCCCGGTGCCGGAAGGGGGGGAAATAAGGAAGAGGGAGGCGCTGGGAGCCGAAGAGCGAGTACCTGACCGTGCACTGGCGTTATGCACTAGGAAAGAGAGAGGAAATAAAATCCCTCGCCACACACAGAAGTTGTTTTCTGTCTTGCTGCTTCCTTCCCATTTTGTTAGTGCACGTCAAAGTGCTGGGGGTGACTGACGACTCCCTGGTACTTGCCGGTCGTACCTCCGTAAAGAGCCCGTTAGGAAAGCGCCTGTCGCGCTGTGGTGTGGTTACCGGTAAATCGCTAACGCTCTCACTGCCCCTCCGTCACACAGACGCGACGCAAAAGTCACTTCAGGGAAAGTTGTGTGTTTCTGGTTACACCGCAGCGGTGGGACCGTGCGGGATGCCAGCTCCTCGCTGTGTTAATGCAGGATGGGCTAAGGCGAGGCCGTCCGAGAGCAGACACCGTCCGCGACCTGATTAGCGAAGGAGAGCACTCTTCCAGCAGAATACGCTGCAATATCTGCAACAGGGTTTTCCCGCGAGAGAAATCTCTGCAGGCCCACAAACGAACGCACACTGGTGAGTAGAGAGGTGTGAGCCATGTAGAAAGCAGCAGGGAAGGAGTTAAAAAAGAGAACAACCACCAAAAAAACCACAGAAAACCCGCAACAGACTCAACCTGTTAATATTTTATTGAAACTGGCAAATGAATCATACTTTCTTTCAATGCTTAGTGCAATCGATGTCTTTATAACAGTATTTGTCATGGAAACGCATAGAATAGGCTAGGCAAATTGTGTAAATATTTCATGTGCTGCTGTCATGGGCTTACTTTGTAAGAGGGAGGGCTTTTCTTGAGTGCAGTGCTCTCTATATGTAGCGCTTTTTATTCTCACTGCCTCTTTGTAACTTGTTTCCTTCTTGCTGGTGTATTTTCCACAGAGATGAAAGTTGAGGTGTCAGAGGAGACAGTAACTTAAAAAGGGGCTGGTAACTCTTGTGGGGCAGTGTAACACCCTAGAAGTGTAGCTTAAATGTTGAGGAAAGAGTTCAAATGCTCAAAATCAGTTATGTCTCCCTAGAATTCACTTTCTGCAGTGGAGGTGGTAGTGCAAATTCAATGAATGAGCTGTTTGTAAGAGGCAACTCACAGTTAAGTTAAAATGTAGCATCAACCTACTCAATAGCCAGCTGAGCTTGAACTAAACCGGAGATGCTGAGTTTTTTTAATCCAAGTAAATATATGTTTTACCCTCTTCATGTTCCACCAGTACTCTATTTGCAATAAAGTGTGAACTAATGCAGCTCACAATACAGACACAACCGTCAACACTCCTCCCCAAAATGAGAAACAAACAAAAACCAGCAAAAAACACCCAAAACAAGACTCCAGAAAACCCTTAGCTCACATGGTCTCTTTCTGACTCAAGTCACTAAAACTAAGCTAGATTCTGATATTGAACAGCAGTTTCCCTGTGCTTTTTGGTGAAAAGATAGTTTTATTTCACTTAGTTGCATTAGGTGTTGTCTGAACTACTTAACTGAGCAGAGCATACCCTGGTGTTATTCCTCAGACTTAGTAAATCAGCATCACACTCATTTGGTCACCCTTCCTGAGAGGTGATTGCACGGCATGCCCTGGCATAGTTGCTCACAGTCAGATCCTCTTGAGGGAGGAAACGCCTGCCACATCTGTTCTTCTCATTGCAGTTTGCATGGGGAATTCTTCCTTGACGACTGTCCTAAGAAAACTTTCTTGGCTTAAGTCTGGGATAAGTTTATCTGTGCAAGAGGCTTTAATCAGAAAAGAGAACAAGTTAAAAATATATATATATCTTCTTCCTCCTCACCCGTCCGCCTCCCCCCGGGAAATAGCTGTGCTATCCAATAGCATTGAGCATGTACTTCAAAGTACAGATTTCTGTGGGGTAAAAGTGTGCCTCTGCTATTTGGTATACCAGGGCTTTTTAAGTAGGTGCAGGTGTCTGAGTGGGTAAAATGGGAGCTTGCTTGTCTAAGTCTTAAGTCAGGGACCATCACTGCATACTATGAATCCTCTTTTTATATTCAGCTTCATAACTCTGTTCTTTTGTTATTTTTAAGGTGAAAGGCCTTATTTGTGTGACTACCCAGACTGCGGGAAAGCCTTTGTTCAGAGTGGACAGCTAAAAACCCACCAGCGTCTCCACACAGGGGAGAAACCTTTCGTCTGCTCAGAGAATGGTGAGCCGTCAGGGAAAGATTAGCAGCTTTCAGGCTAGGGTCAGTCCAGTACTGGAAACATGTGGCACATTCATGTGGCAAAGATCCATAAAAGCTTTGGATTTTAGTTTTGGAGGAGCTTTTAGGGAAGAGAGGAACCACACAAAAATCTACATAATCATGCAGATATGTAGCTAAGGATTGCATATCTGATTATATAATTAGGTTATCAGTAATTCTGTCACTCAATACTAATGTATAAAATGATGTGGCAAGTTTTGACCGCTCAGCTAGATCTTGCTGTTTTCAGCCAAGCCTAGGGTTTTATGAGTGAGGAAAGCTGGATTCAGCAGCAGCTTCATCCCAAAGATAATACACTTACTCGTTGTTTGGCTGCTTTCTATAACATGTTCTTCATTATCACTTTGTGGGGTGTTTTTTAAGGATGTTTAAGCAGATTCACGCATGCAAACCGTCACTGCCCCAAACATCCGTATGCCCGACTGAAGAGGGAAGAGCTTACAGACAGGCTGAGTAAGAAGGAGACGGCTGACAATAAAGCTGTAGCTGAGTGGCTAGCAAAGTAAGTTCCCTCCCTCATTGTGTCATCTTTCTCTAAGTACTTACAAGTGTAGTCTGGGAAAGCATTTTATTCTGGGGGTAAAAAAAACCCCAACAAACCAAAAGCAGCTGTTCCTGCAGTACAAATCAGTCTGGCCTTGCCTTTCCTTAAAGAAGCAAACTAAAGGCAAAGTTCCTCATAAGACTTACTTGGATCTTTTTTTGTTTATTTGGTTTGTTTAGTTTTGGGTTGATTGGTTGGTTTTGGGGTGGTTTTTTTTTTGTTGTTGCAACAGGGTTTTATGTTGGTTTTTTGGTTGGGTTTTTTTTGTGGGGTTTTTTTTTTGGTTGGTTTTTTTAATTTGTTTTTTGTTTTTTTTTCGCTGTTTAAATACTTTTCTTTGTTTAATCAACACCTGCTAATACCTTGTTTTTAGTGCTAGGGTCTTGCTGAATTTGCATTTGTATGAGGGGTAACAATTTTCTATGCCTAGGGAGAAATGCCTGCTGGGAATACCATGTAGAGAAGAAATCTGTCACAGATGTTCACTTGGGCACTTCACACTTAAAATAATAAATAAAGGAAGTTTCTGACAGCTGAAATACAAGGACTGAAAGATAAAGCCGAATGCAGCGCTTAGTCAGATCCAAACTAATACTTATGTGGGAGGTTTTTGCCGGCTTTGAATTGGTGTGCAAGTGAGTTGCATGTATTTTAAAAGCGTTTACCAACTTTAATTCTGTAGATACTGGGAGACCAGAGAACAGCGGGCTCCCGCTTTGAAAAGTAAAACAATACAGAAAACAGATCAGGAGCAGCAGGACCCCATGGAATATCTTCAGTCTGATGAAGAGGATGATGAAGAAGAGAAAAACAGTGCTCATTCAGCTGCTCGCCGCCGCCTCCAGGAACAGCGTGAACGCATGCATGGCGCACTGGCTCTTATTGAGCTTGCAAACCTAGCTGTGGCACCGCTGCGACAGTAGATCGGAACAGAGTCTGCCTATACAAAATGTACTTACTGGTGGTATTTAACCAGTTAGATCCTGAGTATAAATAAGCTAAGCACCTTATTTGCTTATCATAGGCTGCTATTCTGTAGAATTTATGAAGAATGTTGTTGCCCCATCACATGGGGTGAGAGAATTGCACTTTTTTTAAGGTAAAAGATAGTTGTAAAGTTTCTAAGTATTTTGTAAATATAGGAATGCATAAGGCAGGGTTGACAAATGTATGTGTTGTGGGAAGCTAGATTTTGCAAGGTTAACTCATTTATTTGAAGCAGTTTTCACAGGAAGCACTTCCTAAACAAAGTGTTTGCGATTAGCAGAATGGTACACATGGCCAAAGAAGCCTGGCAAAAAAGAAAAGTATTTATCTTACTATTTAAGCAAGTTTATATTAAGTGGTAGGTCTGAAGATGTTGTTAAGCAGCAATGAAACCGTATTTTTCTGGTGTGAGTACATCTACCTAGTATCACTGAGGCGGAACACAAAAAGCTTGGTTATCTCAGCTTGCCGAAGGGAAGGAACTGCTTCATGCAGGAAACCGTAAGATCACTAAGGATCGTCACTGTGACTGCTCAAGGTATGAGGCTTGACTTTGCTGTTTTACCTTTTCTGATTTGATTTCAGCAGAATCTCTTGGTAGCACTTGTTAATCCTAACGTGATGTTAGGAACTTTTGCACATTGTTGGGTTTATCTGAAAATGATTAGGCTTGCAAAGTCTACACAAAGGTAAATGATTGGCAACATTCTTTTTCAGATATTTTTGGACCCTGTAGTGATTTGGCACTTGAATTTGCTAAAGGGGGTATTTACATGGTGGTATGGATTTGCAGTAAACTATTTTAGGAGTCCTATTAGCAAACACTAAGTTCTAAAATATTGCTTTTATGTGATTATTAGCAAATAGAAGCCTCCGTACTTTCCATGCATAAAGCCACCTTATTGCTTTACTTCAGGATAACATGCCAGTTTTGTGTTCACTAACTGTAGCACAGCTATCAATTAAACACTGCAGAAAAGTATTCACTATACAAATAGACTTCTGAAGATAGTTACAAGTGTGATAAGTGTGATTTCATGTATTTCCCAAATAAATGAAGTTGCAGAATGCTGTCTAGTACTCAGATGCTGATAAGAAATGTTTAGTAGGATATCTTGTCACTTCATGAATGTTGTATACTTTCAAAGAGGATTGTCTCATGGTGATCATTTTCTGTATTTTGCTTTGAAGGCAACCAGAGATTTCTAATACGCTAACAAAACTTTTTTTAGTGACATTTAAAATCTGTTTTCAGATCAGGCTTTTTGTTGTGTGGTTTTATGTGGCTTTTCTGGTTCTATTCTTGTTTCTTTAAGCTACTGCTTAAGGGGCTATTTTTGTGTATCCCTATAAAGGGATATAAAAGTTTATATCCCTATAAAGGGATATAAAAAAAAAAGTTGTATTTACTGACCTGCTTGCTTTAATTCCTTCCTCTAGTTGAAGGTCAGGAAATTCAGATGAGAAGGGAAGTCACTTTCCCTCTTGCTTATACAAGAGGAAGAAATAATTTTACCAATCATTTGATATAGACTGACCAGATGCATACAGCTGTTCCAGAAGAGTAGCGAGATTTTCACCAGAAACTACAACTGTTGGATCATGTCCTCTAATAACCTGTTGTGGTTGAATATCTCATTAACTCAGTTTGTTTTGATTTTAAGTCATGTATTGATGCACTTAAGAGTAATTGAAAATTAAAAATGAAATTAAATCATTGAATGTAAATAATTTTGCACCAGTGATACAGTTTAACTTTTGCTTTCAGTTCCTAAACTTAGCAGATGTCAGGCTCATTTGTTTCTGTTTTAAGTCTTTCAGGCTTAGAGACATGAAACACAGTAGTCATTCTAGGCTTCTCAGCCTATGTATTAAACTGGTAGTTTGCATGTGTAGGTTTGGAGTCTCTCAAATAAGTTACATGCTTTTGAATGCTTAGTTGGCTGCATGCAAATAGTCTGATCCCAAAATGAGCCCTGAACATAAATCTGTTGCACTTCTGAGTCATAATTCAGACTTGATCTCATGTAGTATTTCACGGGGCACAAGACTGTGTAATTACCAGCCAATTGCAGACTGGAGCCTTCATAGCCTTGATTTTTAATATTTTTTGTTTAGTATTACTGTTTTTTCCCAGTCAGCTGTAATGCTTTGGGCAACTCGCAGAGTATTTCTTCAAATCTGACAAGTACCCTGAATTGTACTTGGCTGTAAAGAAAATTCAGACGAAGTTTTGTGTTGTGACAAGTTTTGGTTAAAATATCAGGTAAAAAAAAAACAAATGTGGAAAACCGCTTTTTGTTTTATTAAGGAGTGATTACATGCAAGGAATCTTGAATTGCTCAGTGCTTTGAAAGATTAAGTTGTAGTTTGGCATGACGTAACAGCAGAAGAGTGGATGTGCTGTCATTTAAATAGAAGCTTTGAATAAAAACTTGGTTTGATTTTCATGTTTAGTGTGCACTGTTTGGTAATTGTTACATACTCGGGCTCTTCCTCGTTCCCATAATCCTGCCAGCCTGACTTGTCACACAGGATGGAGGTGTTCATTTTCCGGTTGAAATTTGACACAAGGTAACTGTCCAAAACATTTTTTGGTGACGAAGGGTTTGGTTTGGTTGGTTTGTTTGGTTTGTTTGTTTGTTTGCTTGTTTTTTGACAAACTTCTGAGGGGCTGGGCTTGTGGAAGCGGTGTGGGGCCGAGGTGGGTTGCAGTCCTGAGTGCTTTGAGCCTCCTCCTTGCCTGAGGGTGAGTGCCCAGAGGCGCCGAGCTCTTTTCCCACCAGACTGGTAAACACTAGACAAGCTGGTGCCGGACGGTGGTCCCCGGCGCGGCTGAACCTGGGGACCTGCCCCCTGGTCCAGCGGCGTCCGGCGGCAGCACTTCGCTCTGGGTTTCACCCCTCGTACCTTCCCCCTCGGCCGATCCCCAGCCGGCTGCGCTGCCGGGGCTGGGCCGGAGGGGAGAGAAAGAGGGGTGGGGCGGCGGCAGGCCTCACACTAGGGCTCCCCACAGCTCTCCGCCCCGCCAGGGAGCGCCGTGCCGCAGCTGCCGGTCCGCGCTGCTCGGGGCCGGGCCAGGCCGGGCCCGGGAGGAGGGGTGGTGGCCCGGCTGGCTGCAGTCCGCGGGGAAGCCTTGGCCGCAGACGTTCCTCGCCACGATGAGCGCCGGGCAGGCCGCGGGGGAGGCGGCGGGTTCCGCCGCGCCGTCGGCGCTTCCCAGAGTGCTCTCAGCCCTTTTCTACGGGACGTGCTCGTTCTTCATCGTGCTGGTGAACAAGGCCCTGCTCAGCGCCTACAGGTGAGGGCCGGCGGCGCGGGCCGGACCACAGGCAGCGGCAGGGCTGGCGGCGGGGCCTGTCCCGGTTCTGTCCCGGCCCGGACGTCCCGGGGCCTGGCGGCGGGACCGCTCACTGCCTGGCGAGGGCGAGCTCCCGAACCGGAGTGGAGCCGGGCCACCCCTCGCCGCCCGTCGGGGAGCTTTCCCATTGCCGTTCGCATCACATAGGGGTGTCGGGCTGAGGCAGTCACCTGGACCACCGGCACAGGAGCTGTCACAGTAAGCGCTGAGAGCCGGATCGGTGGCTTCAGTTTCCGGCCCCGTTTTGTCCAGTATATACCGCTTCGGCAACACCGCCCGACGGCAAAGTCAGTGTCAGACGTACTTTTGCAGCAGGCTAGTCTTTTCCTCGAAGGCCTTCCGTTATTCCCAGCATCGAGGCTAGCGTTTCACCGGTTGTATCACCTTAAGTCCGTCAGGGAAATAGCGTTTCCCCTAATTGTGCCTGCCAGTCTGGTTACCTTTCTTTTCGTAACAAAACGCGAAAAGCAAACCCTAGAAAATCTCATCATAAAACCACCAAAGCTACATCTTTGACTTGATGGGGCATCCCATATGGACTCATTGTCCTGTAGCTGTGAACTTTTCACCATTACTATTCTTTGCTTTAAAAGTTTGCTCTGGTTTTGCTGTGTTTCAGCCCATTCTGAACTAGGAAAAATAAACCAAAACAAAACATGAAAAATGTTTAAAGGCAGAAAAAGTTAAAAAACAAAACTTGCATGTATTTTCTAACATTCAGTGCTATTTGAACACAGAACAGGTGTATATAACATTTCCCAAAAATGATGCAAGGCAAGCTGAGATTTTGTTTTATAGTGGTTTTCATCATACAATCTGCAGTAAGTCCCTGACATGTGTCCAGCACATCCGTGAAAGATAATGAAGGACAGCATGCCCATCTGGAAGCCAAAGTTTTGTATACAGACCTTACATATGAGGTTGTTTAGGGCTCTTCAAATGAAAAATGCCTGGAGAAATCTGCATTGTGCAGAAGTCTCCATATTTATATGGTGTAGCTGTATGTACAAGCCAGTTTAGGGGTCACAAGATTATAAATGGAAGTCCTGTTTCTTCTGCTCATTTTTGGGGTGGTTTTTTTTGTTTGTTTGTTTGTTTTTCTTTTTTTCTTTTTTCTCCTTCCCCCAATACTTCTCTTTCCTGTAATCAATTTTGCTACTGGCCACTCTTGAGTCTATATTAGTGTTACAACTCCAGTGTTGTTGGAGCCCTTCTGCTGTGTTTCAGAGCATTTCTTCCTTTTGCTAATACTATGTTCCTGTCCCATTGGTGCTCATTTGAGATTTACATTTCTCAGCACACCAGGCAGCAGTGTCACAATTCCCGGTGTCTTCTGTGATAAATAGCCACAATTGTAAGGAGCCATGATAATGAAAAATCACAACACTTGCTGTGAATGTGGATCCTCCTCAGGCATTTGTTAGTGCAGATGTACACAGAGAATGAAATGGGTTTTATTTGGACTTCTTGGATGCAGGTTTCTGTGCGAACATTCCTGACGGTGCAGTCCAGCAAGATGCTGAATGACTCCAGGGAGGCAGCAGAAGCTGCCATGGTCAGGGAGCTCCTTGATACCCAAGACTTTTGGGCAAAGAGGCTCCAGCTAGTGCTAGTTATGACATGAAGCAGACATCATTCATAAATAACTTCTTTACTTGTGTTTCAGTATGCATACAGAGAGTTAGCAGTTAGTGCCACACATTGATTGGTTTTAATTTTATGTCAATTTAGGGAGTAAAATGGAAGCACTGAGGCTTTTCAGGAGTCCAGCTAAAGTTTCTGCTTTCTTAATATTTAAGTATCCATGCTTTCCAATAAAGATAACTGAGGGGTTATGGCAAGAATTTAGCTGGTTTAGCAGACAATAAATGTTTCTACATATACCTAGGTACCTTTATTTTCACAAAAACACACTCCTAGTGTGTTTGGGCTATGGACATAAGCTTCAAAGTTAGGGCAAGTGGAAGAGATTCAAGTTACTATACCATCTCAGGATGTACAATGTATATGTGAGGCCACTCAAAAAATAATGCATTGTTAGAGTTCTCCAAATGTGTTGTTACCGTCACTTACAAATATCCCCAAAAGAATTAGTAATTTAGAATTGATCAACTGTGCATATGCTATATTGTTTGGATGCAGCTTGTGTTTTGCTGCAGCAGAAATAAAATGTTAGGACTCTGATAAGGGTAGCAGTTCCTGAACTCTTCTGAAGGACAGGCCAGATATCCACATGTCCAGTTGTTGGCTTTGGTGCTAAATTTCATTTTTTTTTTTCTCAGAATGAAATATCTGTTTATGTTTTTCAGCTTCCCATCACCAGTGTTTCTTGGCATTGGACAGGTATGTTCACAAGTAAAGCATACTAAATGTACTTATTATTTTGTAAATTAAACTAATGTTAGCATGGGGGGAATGAGCATAAGGAGCAGGAATCTCAGTTTTACTGCACTGCTTCTCTTCTGAATTAGATAGATTAGATGTAAGGAGGAGTGATTTGTTTTAGTGAGATCAAGGAAGTTTCAAGTCAAAACTACTACCTGTGAAGAGTCAGGTAAAGGACTGGAAATGCCATTTATTTGCCTTTGTAAAGTTCAGTAATTAAGAGGTCTGGCTGTCAAAACTGTCAGCGTTTGTTCTAGTAAGTGCCTAGATCCTATAAGACTCCTTGAGCATTTGTGGATTTTATGCAGAGATATTGCCTCTGTTTGCAGACAAATCATGTATTTCCTCATAAATTTCTCTGCTGTTTCCCAGGAGTTTTCCAGTAGGGCTACTACACAGTTTTGGTTCTTTGTTGCCTTATTTACCTGTGGGCAATTTGCAGTACTGTAGCAGAAATATATGTTTGTGTAATTCCTCTTTTCTTTTCTTTTCTTTTCTTTTCTTTTCTTTTCTTTTCTTTTCTTTTCTTTTCTTTTCTGTTCTCTCTTCTCTTCTCTTCTCTTCTCTTCTCTTCTTTTCTCTTCTCTTCTCTTTTCTCTTCTCTTCCTTTCCCTTTCCCTTTCCCTTTCCCTTTCCCTTTCCTTTTTCTTTTATTTATTTTTTATTATTATTCATTATTATTTATGTTGTTAGTAGGCATCATAGTAAAACCAAGGTTCAAATGTATAACTGCAGAGGTATGGCTGGGAAAGATGGAGCCTTGAAGCAAGTGTGGTTTAGGCAAATACATTTAAAACAGAGGATTTACTTTCTGCTAAGGTTGCAAGCCAAGGGGTAGTGAGAAAGAGGTGAAAACAAGGTACTGCAAGTCTGACATCTCTGCTGCTTGGTGCTGAAGTAAAATGTCTAGTAGAGTCTTGGCAGTGTGAGAGGGTGAGGCAAAGTTTCGCCCATCTAGTCTGCACAAGGAACCACCCAGATGATGTTTCAGTGGAAGCCAAAGAATATAAAATGTGGCAATAATTCATGTTAAAGGCAATGTTATGGCTTTGTTTCATTGCAGAACTTAAGACTCAGTAGCATTTCCATTTTTTTGTTGTCTGATCCTTCCAAGACTTCCCTGAACATTTTGTAAAGTGCATATAATATGGTATAATGCTTTAGTCTGCAGAGTGTGACTCCACCCCATCCTCTAGATAGTCTATTATTGTATTTTTTAATAAGAAAAATGTTAATTTTTTTTTCATCCCTGGGGCAAGCATTATGATGTGTGATTGCTCAGATATTCTCCTTCATCGTATCTATATCTTTATTGTTTCTTCCTCATGTTGTCAACAGAGTGATCCATGCACAACCCCTGCCTCACATTACCAAAAAAACTGTAGGAGTGTGTCCTCAGACTAACCAACACTCAGTGAAAACAGCATCACTACTCTGGGATCCTGTCCTGTTTTATTTTCTCAGCTCCTTCTCAGCATGCATTGTTTTGCAGGGTGCTGCTAATTTTCTCAAGCTAGTAAAGAATATGTCTGTATTATACTTTTAACTAAATAACTGGCCAAATTCATAAGAATAAAGCTATTCCAGTTTATTAATTGCATTCTGTATTTTTTTTAACAGAAATACCTAATACCTAGCATTTGTCAAATGCATGTAAAGATTTTGTTTTTGAAGCAGTTCTTTCATTCGTACATGACAGTTTTGCTTTTACATGACTTTTTGGTTTTTCTCTTTGTTTAGATGGCAGCCACTATACTTATCTTGTATGTGTCAAAAATAAATAAGATTGTTCACTTCCCCGATTTTGACAAAAGTATACCTCTAAAGGTAAGGATCGCATAGGTTCTAATAATAATAATAAAATGTTACCTCTTATACTGGCATTCTTTCTTATGGTGACAAGATAGAACAACAGATAAAAATTGCATTGTTTGTCAAGTGTGATTATTTATATCTTTGTTTCATTTAATATTAGATTTGACCATGTTAATTTCACTGCAATATTTACGCCTTTTATTTGCAGAGAAATCTGGTGCCATTTTGGCAGGTCGTACAAGGGAAAAGGTGCTGTACCTTCATACAGCTGATGAAATCTTTCAGATTCCTGAAGTATTTTTCTGGATATATACAGTTACCTCTAGGATCAATGGGAGATCTGTGTTTCAGAAAAAAATTTGACCACAATATGAAGAGAGAAAGGCTGCTTGGGAATTTGAATGGGACGTGTGGTAAAACAGTAGGAAAAGAATATGTGATAGACCAAAAACCTGAACAGCAGTTGACTCCAAATGTAAGATTTGTGTTCCACAGGAGTGACTAAAATAGTGCTCACTGAAAATATTGTAGGCGGGGGATAGCTCCTACCTAAAGTATACATGGTCTGAGGAGGCGGGACAGAGAAAATGTGAGAGGATCTTTTATTATCTCCGACTGGAAGCTAGGATCTGGAATGGCTACAGCAATGATCCTTGTAGACTTTTGCATCTATGTGCAATATTGCTGGAGCTTTACGTGATGCATAAGCCTGTGCATTTATTTTTTTGTTGCAGGGTATTGATCAGTGTTTGCTCAGAGGTACAGATAGAGTTAGCTCCCAGCTTGGCTGCAGGGCTCAGATATCATACCTTTTCAGGCCAGCATCTTCAGAATCTTGTACTATCAGTATGAGGTTTACTATAAATGTCTTGCAGCCACTGCTGAATGCTGTTTATTCTTAATGCATACTGAAATTATTGGCCAATTGTAAAATGGACAATCCTTATTTATTCCAAAATATGAAAGAAGAAGGTTTCCAAGTGGGTAGTTTTTTGAGTTCTGCATATAAACAATGTGAGAAGCTACTTCCCTCCACCTCCCCCTCCTTCCTACTATGCCCTTTCTTTGCCGTTGGCTTTACTTTAGCGTTAGTATAAATTCACTGAAAAAAATACAGCACCTATTTTCTTTGTTTTAATAATATCTATCCTTTGCAATACTTCCCTGGATATGCTGGGAGCAGTCAGCACTGCAGCACCTAGGACTTGTATATTGCCTGTAGTGCTGGATTAAACTAGTCACAGTTAATCAGATGGATTACTTATTGTTGATTTCTTTACTTTTTAAAGCCTCCTCTGACTGACTCTTCATCCTTTTGACAACTTCCGCTTTCATTGACACTAAAATTATCATTGCTTTTCACACCAGGACTGGTTTATGTGCTCGGTTCTTTCAGCTAGAGTTTCTAAATTAGCAAGGTGCTTTTTTTAGTGATGAAGCTTTGGAGTGCTTGACCCTTTCTAAGTAAATGTTTCACTGATCTCTGATGTTGTGATTTTATCTTTACAACAGATGGATTTCAGAGGAAAACAAATGTAATGTCAGCTCTGCTTTCATCCTATGAATGAAATAGACAATTTTTTCTAAAAAATATGTAGAAAAGATAGTGCATTATAATTTCTTTTTCAAACTTATGTTGACAGGCTGAGTATTCATTGTTACTTATACTCCTGTTTATAATCCTGTTTACTTTTGCTTTCACTTAAAAGTTAACTTTAGTTAGCTGTGGTTAACTTTTACTGCACTTTTCTCTCTGCTTTGCTGTCAAAGAAATGCAGAATTGTTAACATAGATAAAGTGCAGCCCACTCCTCTGTATGCTTTTCCAGCACACAATGGTATAAGAGGGCGTAGCCTCCAATCGCAATTTGCTGTTCAGTCTCCTGGGGCACATATAGGCACAACAACAGCAGCTATTACACGTTAGGATAGAGGACTCGTCTTTCTCCGGTTTCAGCTCCACTTGACTAATAGTGAGTGGGATTAGATGTACACACCACCTTTGTCCCCATTGATTACTTTGGTTGGTTTTAATCTTCTGCAGCTTTTCTGTGGTGGGAGAATTAAGAGCTTTGAGCTGCAGCTGAATATTGTGTAGGGATGCCTCACTTGCACATTTTCTTAAGGCTTTGAATGTCACTTACTGTTCCTCTGTATTGTGTTAAGGCCCCTATGTTTCTGTGCAAGTCAGTCTCATTATGATAGAAGCTGGAAAAGGTAAAGTTTATTTTACCCTAAATACCTTTTTTTTTGCTTTCTCTTATCTCACATAGCATAATTTGTTGGGTAGATCTGAAATGGTGTGTCTGCCAGGCATATTAATGTGAAGTTCATAAAGAAGCATAGCATGCTTACTCAGTATAAAGTTTATTTATTCTTTTATTTCACCTGTTCTCTTTCGTATTTAGCTACTGTTATTAATACTACTTTATGCCTAACATTCAGATGTTATGATGGGTATTAATCAGAGGATTGTAAGTAATTCAAATAAAACCGTTTAACATTTAAGTGGAGTCTAAGTCTCATTAGAGGTAGATTGCAACTCTCCTAATGAAACCAGTGGAGCTGTGGTTGTGAATGGTCACATGAACAAGAGCTGCAGATCAGTTTGCAGCACAGTTAATTCTTTTTTTTCCTTAAAAAACCCTCTTCTTGCTAAAAGTACATCTCATATTAATACAGTTATCAATTCTAACAAAGTTTCTTAACAGTGCTTAAAACATAATAATCTGAGTTATGCTTTTAATTTTATCACAGTTGTTTCCTCTGCCTCTGATTTATGTTGGAAACCACATAAGTGGATTATCAAGTACCAGCAAACTCAGGTACAGTAAATGGAAGATATAAGTAAACTGTTTGGATTTTAACCCTTTTCTTTTGCAAGGGGTAAAAATCCTGTAAAAGTTGGATTCATGGGTTCTTCTTTCCCATTTTCTAACTGTATTTTTAAAAGAAAAATGTTTATTAGGTTATTTTAAACATAAGTGTAACATAGCCTCCTCCTGTGGCTGACATATTTTAGATTTACTTTCATAACTAATTTTTATAACAGAAAAGTAAGAATGGCTGCAATGTTTCTACCATTATAATTTTGTTAAATCATGACACATTTGTTTACATTTTAGAATTTTTCATCTTGAGTTGTCTCTAAGGTGTAGATGATACTGTGCATAACTTCAGAATGTCTGTTGGAAAGTGATTTTACTCCATGTTAGGATTTGTATCACTTATTAATGCAGTTGCTAAAAGTTATCTTGAACAGGGAATTAATTGGTCCATATGGCCATGCTGTCAGATTTCCAAAGTGTCAGATGCAAGTGTTTTCTCAAATTTTGAAAAATTTCCAGTGACTTTGTGTAGAACAACAGTATGTTGTTCAAAAGTAGCTGTTTATTGGTGCTCGCAGCTGATCCCGCCTTTCCTACTTTCTCTGATTTTTTTCTTGTGGATTTATTTTACTTTTTTTAAAGCACAGTTTGTTTGCTAAGCATGTTTTCTTTGTATTTTATTTCTGTTACATGTTTTCAAAGGCAGGTTTATTGTGTGTCCTTTACGTTTACAACAGAAATAATTTTTACTTGCTCTGCCCAGGAATTATTTCATAGGGGCTGTGCTAGGTATAAAATAGCTTGTATGTTCCATTTCAGTGATGCAGAGGGACCTTTTAGGAGGTAGCCAGTTGCATTGTTTTACAAACTGGCAAATCTTGTTATTTGTCAATAATTCAGTTATGTCAGACTGACATTTTTGCATATAAGCTAAGTGGCTGGAAATTTGTTTTGGTTGCTTATTGCTGAGCTAATGGTTTTATCCTCTGGTTAGTAAACTTAAATAAGAATTAGAACATAAACATGCTGTTAATCTGATGCTATGCTTGAATTTTTATGTGTTTTTTTGACAGTTTGCCGATGTTTACTGTGCTCAGGAAGTTTACCATTCCACTTACTTTACTGCTGGAAATCATCATACTTGGGTGATCCTTTTTTTTTTTTTTTTTTTTTTTTAATTTAAGATACCTTTATTTTAGATCATATAAAATGGATTACTAGTGGCATCTCATCAGGATATTGATTTTTACTGACAAATAGAGAAAAGCAAAGAAAGTGGATTTATGTAGCTTTTTTGAAGACATAGGTATATGCATTTTAGTGAATACAGGGGGAAAAAGTAGCTGTCATTTAGCCAGCTCATTCTCTTGACTGTTACGCAGGAATCAGGTAAGGAAAGCACAACTCGGACAGTATTTTTAATGAGAAACTAAGAAGTATATGGTATTGCAGCTTGGGATCAGTAGTTTCAGTTGTGCTGACCTGGAAGAAAAGGAATATAAATATTTCAGCTGAATCTGAACCCAAGCAACATGAGAATGACAATCAGGGGAAAAGCTTTTCAAAAAGCTCCAGGTAGACTCTCATCTCCTTTTGACTGAAGCAACAGTTGATCAGTGTGATGCATATTTGGGGATGTTCTGGGATTCTTTTCTAGTTGTAAGTTCTTACAGGAAAAGCAGAACTTGCTGTCTTCTCTTGTTGGCCTAAGGACTCACATGAGGAACTGAGGAAAATGTGAGTCAGTGAAGTTGTCATCAGCTCCCAGATGGACTACAGCTATGTGGTGTATGAGTGCAAGTAACATCCTAGCCTAAAGGAAGCTTAAGAGCAGAACGCTGTATTCTCTATTCTTACAGACTGCTGCAGTGTATTTCTTCAGAGCTGAAAATGAAAGGACTCCAAAGAGTCCATGCTGGATTACCTCAGGATTTGAAAAGCAGTCAAGATTTGGGTTCTTACTGTCAAGAGCCACTATGATCAAAGCCTAAGATATCTAAAGACAGCATATAGCTTTGTGGTTGGGACAGTGGTCCACAGTTAGGCTCGTTTGACACAGGATTTCTGCAAGAGCATTGTACATTTTGTTTTGATGGATCTTTTCTCACAGGCCAGCTCAGAGCTGGGGCTAGCAAAGGCAAATGTAAGGCACGATGCAGTATTAAGACATTTTTAAATAAACTAGTAGAGATATAAGCAGAATAGTTATTTGTTACGCTTTTCCGTACTCTGTCGCAGTGCTGCTGCATACATAGTGAAGAATGTCATAAGCTTCTGTGTTTTCGCCTTCAAGTACAAGGTTTCAGTTTGATTTCAAAACAAGTATCTATTTGAAAAATAGCCAAGACAGTATGCTGTACAGCACCTTCCCCAAGAAAGGTGAGATGAAAAACTGCATGAGAGATGTGTCATGATTTTCCATTACTGAATTATGGAAAGACACTGTAGTATGTCCATTATGAATACAAATACACAGTAAATCACAGTTTGTCCCAGGGTTGTTACTTTAAAACTTTAATCTTTACTTTTGAAATTATCTAGCAGCAGAATGCTCACAATGTTTTTTGAATCTCTGTTCTCAGGGCCAAAGTCTGACAGCATGGTTCATGGTCAATCACATTGCTTCTGTAAGGTTATCATGACTGTGCCCTTGTATTAAATGTTCTATGATTACTAATTACTTTGAAACTTTTCAGGCAGCCAGCCATTTAATCTCCTTTTCAAATAATAAAACTGTGAACTGTCTTAATTTTTGTCTGCAGGAAACGATATCCACTGAGCATTGTAGTCAGCGTATTTGCCATCATTCTTGGAGCTTTCATAGCAGCTGGGTAAGGTTTCCATTTGTTATATGAAGTCCTGTTATGAGAGGAGAGAAAACAGGAGGATTTTTTTCTGTGCCAAGTAAACCTGAATTAAGATCAATTACTCTGGATTAAGCTGGTTTCGAAAATTTCTCTACTGACATCATTTGGAAGTGCAGGAATACAAAGGGAAAAATTTAATTCCAGCTGGAAGTATTTGGGTACTTCTTTTTTCCCCTCGAGGTTTTCCTTTTTTACAGGATTACAAATGAAGCAAGTTAAAACTGTGTGAGGAATGCTGCTTTTATTTCCTAGTATCAATGTATTGTAATAATCTTAGAAAAATGTACTTTTGCTCTGGATAGAAAGCCTGATTTTTTTTTTCATTGTTGTTGTCAAATATTGTTTTGAGTTAAGCAATGTCTTTATTTTTTATTTTAGATAAAGTTCACAAAGCACTGGTATGCCAGTCTCCTTTGTTTTCTTTCTGTGAATATTCCTTTACTGAGCTGGAAACGTAGTGTTATTTTTTGTTTCTGGGCTTTGCTATGTACAAATGTTCTAATTTCCATGTAATGTGACTCAAATGGGGGCCATGTCTTATTAAATGAATATCCCTATATCCATGAGGTGACTAGTCAAAACAGAAAGGATGACAATACGTCTGGGCTACCTGTAAAAAACAAGTAGTTTTTCCCTAGCTACTTCTTGTGTTAAAAGAAATAGGTAAGTATGCTCAGTAATAATTGGACAAGTTGTCACGATTGAAGCAGATGGAATTTTTCATGGAATGAAAACTGAACATTTCTGAACACTTCCATGCTGAGTACTGGGAACTCTCTGATGACTCATTTATGATGGTCCTGTGACTGAAGAAAAGTAAAGTACTTTGACTTACAAAGAAGGCTTGAAGTACAACCTGTGACTTGCTGCAGTTGTCAGGATTTTCATTTCCTCATTTATGATAACTTTTTAAGTAAACAAATAATTGCAATGCATTGTATACTGTTTGTTTATTTACAAAATAATATTTCTTTCCCAGGTCTGATCTGTCTTTTAATCTGGAGGGTTACACCTTTGTGTTGCTGAATGATATCTTTACAGCAGCAAATGGAGTTTACACAAAGCAGAAAATGGATCCAAAGGTAACTGTGGTGATTAGGTTGAGTTTAATTTTATGACAATATCATTACAGTGGGTTGCCTATGATATGACTATGAACATACAGTTAGGAACTAATAATTAGTTTCATTTGCTTTCATATTGCAGTTGATAGATGCATGCTTAATAAACTTGATTTACTTGATTAATAAACTTGATCTGTACATCTAAGGAAGATGACTTTTTGAATAGAAACACACATTTAGTGAGGTTTCTGTAAAATAATCTTCTGGGTAGGAACAGTGACCTGTCCAGTAACTGCAAAAACTGCTGTCTTTTTTAGCTATTTAATAGCAGGTCTACCAAACCCAAATATTAGAAAGAAGGAATTAGGTGATACCTCGATACATTATACTTCATGTAAACATTGAGCAGGCTGCTCTTCAAAGACAGTGCCATTAAAATGTACCAAAACATAGCAAACAGCAGTCCTGGAAATGCTGGATAAAGGTTTTGTCACTGACTTTTGTGGTTCAGTTTGTGAAAATATGTATCTCAGGAGTCACATAGAGTCCAGACTCTGCATGTTTCTTTGTGAGCAGCACTTAACAGCTTCTCAGCTTTCTGCAGAATACAGGATTTCATTGTAAAGCAAGAGAGAAGCTGGAGAGATTTGCTAAGTAGCACGGCTGAATCTGGAGGAAGGAAAGGCTGCTTTTAATTTCCCCTAATCTTCTGCCTTTTTTCAGGCAAGTTAACCAACAGGATGTATGGCATGCCCCAAGTTACTTGAAGGTGCATCAGTTACCAGTGATTGCAGATGCTCCATCTAGAAGTCAGACTTCATTAATTTTTTGTTATGCTTGCAATAGGGAGCCACCCAGCCCTATGCTTTCCTGGTTGATTTGCATTAAATGATGTGGGTAATCCCTTGGCCATGCAGAGACTTACATAGTGTCTAACACAAAGCAGTTCTGGACCAGTGCCTTGGGAACTTTCTAACTAGGTGGTGTTGTAGAACCTGTCCAAGGTATAGCAGAGCAGTAATACTCTCCTGAGCATACAGATAAAGTGATTGAAATGGAAACCCAGCTCAATACTAAACACTGAATCCAAGGTCACAAGCTTGTATTTTAAATTGAAATGTGCTATGTTTTGTCTGCTCATTAACAACAGATTGCCAGAGTAATATTTAGTATTTTGTTCCCAATTGGCTCGTAATTGCAAACACCATGTTTCATTTTCCACAGGAGTTGGGGAAATACGGTGTCCTTTTCTATAATGCTTGTTTCATGGTGATTCCAACAGTTATTATTAGCTTTTCTACTGGAGACTTTCAGCAGGTAAGGAGCAATACTGCATATCTCAGACTGCTAACGGTATTTTGTTCAAGGTGATTTTTTGGTTTTGTTGGGGTTTTTTTTTCAAAAGTAGGGGGAGGTTGGTGGGAATTTTTGTTTGTTTTTAAAGAGGTAATCCTACCTCCATATTAATGACTAGTATTTGAAATATGTGACTTGGACTTGCCCTTCATAGGTAAGAACTTTTAATTATTCTCTCTAAGGAGAAGCTGCATTTGTGTGATAGCTCTTGCCATGTGTGATTTGCCACATGCCACAAAATAAGATTGCAAATACCAAAACCAAACAATTTCCAGTCCGTCATTCTCATGCAGAGAACAGATTCCTGTTTAGTCTCAGTCTAGTTAGTAACCTATATGTGGCATTCTTATGGAATGGCACCGTGACTCTCCATAGCTAATAACACAGTCTAACACCTTGGGCAGAATGTCCTGGCACATAAAGTATCAGACCAAGAGGTTTGTGGTTTTTTGGCTCCCTCACAGACTTACTGAATTGACTTTTTCTTACCAGTAAAATGAGTATAGACACTCATATTACTTTTTGGAAATGTTTGAGGTTTGCCAATAAAAATTGTTACAGAGCTTGAGGGTCTCATAAATCATTGCAGTGTCCCTTGTTGTGCCCTGAATTCACATGATTTTGTCGTTGTGTTCTTAGAAGTCTGTTTTATGTGGAAAAATTGTCATTCTCTGAAAATGATGGATTTAGATCTGCTCTGAATATGAAATCTCTCCTTGTGATGTCAGTCCAGCATGACCTTTTGCCAGTGTAGGAAAATGCAGCTGATGCCTTTCTTGGCACATGTACTGGGGGCCAAGTTTGACTGTAAGATTTCCACTGCTTTCCCCACAGTCAGGCTGGAGGCATTTTGGGAGAACTGGGCAAAGAAGTTTACCTTGCTGCTAGGTTTATTCCATGGGAAAAATAAGGAGTTGTTCATTTGGCACAAAAATTTAATCTTCAGTTACCTGAAAAGAATAAATGAATGTCAGACAAATGCATATTGCACATATGCATTGGCTTGCTCACTTAATATTAAAAGTCCCATTAAATGATATGGATAATTAGTGTCTATGTGATACAAAGAGATTAAATCTCTTTAGTGTCTATGTGATGCACAGATTAAATCTCTGAAAAAAAAGGGAGAAAATGAAAAAATACTGATGAAAAATCAACAAATCATTGTAGATCTGTATTCAGCAGATTTTCAGGCCATGGAAGTTGGTTTGCTTTTACCCTATCAGAGCTTTTTGCCTTGATCTGTTGCAGACACTGCACAGCATGTGTCTTTTGCCAGTCAAAATATCAATACCATGTCTATGTAATAGGGAGATTGCTTCTGCTCCTCTAGCTAGTTCTGGAATAGTAGATACTATGTCTTTCAAGATTGCAGTTTGTGAGTGTCCCAGTATTCACTTTTCCTCCTGGCTGACTAGGAATACGGGAAAGCGTGATGCAATGGAAGAGAAAGGAAGTCCTGGAATGTCTCTCTGTAATACTTCGCAGTTTGTTGTTGCACACCACAGCACAATGGAAGCAGGGCAAAGCTGCCCACGATCCCTCCAACCTGTTACCTCAGGTGGTGGAGGCTAAGCTAGTCACAGCTCAGGATGGACTAACAGGCCTTTATTCTGTTTCTAAGGAATGTGTTCAGCCTTTGATGAGGTTTGTGCTGATATAGGTGACTTGAAACTAATCAGATTAAAATAAGGCATTCCCTGGAGTCTCTAGAGATGGGAAAGAATTCATGACATATATCTTAAAGGTTGTTGTGTGGCACTGTGTGTTTGTTTGCTGTGTGTCACTAAGGAGCAGACTTCATAGAAATACAGCATCATAGAACAGTTAGGGTTGGAAAGGACCTTAAGATCATCTAGTTCCAAAATGATGATTTAGTCTTTTCACTGACCTTCATTGTTGAAAGACCTTAGCAGTGCTTATTTATTCTAGTTTAGAGGTAAAAAATGAAGGCTTGGACCTTGAAAGCTGACTGGCTAAGAAAGTTGGGGCTTTCTGGAGACTAGAAGGCTGCATGGGGACCTCATAGCAGCCTTCCAGTATCTGACATATCTGCAAGGATGCTGGAGAGGGACTCTTCATCAAGGACTGTAGTGGTAAGACAAGGAATAATGGGTTCAAACTTAAACAGGGGAAGTTCAGGTTAGATATAAGGAAGTGAGGGTGGTGAGGCACTAGAATTGGTTGCCCAAAGAAGTGGTGAATGCTCCATCTCTGGCAGTGTTCAAGGCCAGATTGGAAAGAGCCTTGGGTGATGTGGTCTGTGTCTTTTCCAACACTTAACTATTCTATGATTCTAAGAATCTATGAAACAGATTTCAAGGAGGTTATTTATTTATTTGTTTTTTCTCCCTGTGTCATTTCAACACTATATTATACTATTATATTATCACTATATTATCACTATACAATATTAATCATTGTTGTTAACTATCAATAAATATAAAACCACAAATTCTCTGTATTGTATTTTTTTTATTGCTTGCAGTATGCAGTTTTATATCTGCACTGCTATATATACATGATACAGGTGTGTGTCTAGGCATCATGTGTGCCATCATCCTGTTTCTGAATTTAAATGCCTTAAACTGTTTTCAGTAGTATATGAATGTTTTGTAATTATAATATGATAATATGAATCAAATGCATTTTGTGATTTTGCACATTTTTATATTAACTATATTTTATATGTATTTACAGTTGATTATATAGTACATAATTCTCTCTCTCATTTTTTTTTTTTTTTTTTTTTAATAGGCAACACATTTCCAGCACTGGACAAATTTTTTATTTGTCTTTCAATTTATTCTTTCCTGCTTTTTGGGGTAAGGACATAGGGCAATCAAGTAAGGTGTTTTAGTGACAGTGTTTCAAATTGCAGATCTCAAATGTAAGACTCACCAGTAAGTTATGTTAAAATTTAAAGAAAATTTATTTCCCACCCTAGGCTTCTGTCTTGTCTTTTAGTTATTTCTAAAAATGTAAATAACAGTATCACTACTGTCTGTGGTGTTGCCATCACAGTACAGTGATCAAAATCACAACATTCAGCATTTTATTTTCTGTACTCAGGATCTCTGTTGGCTGTCTCTTCTGATTTACTTCTTTGCAGTTAATAGAATGTAAGCCCTTTAGTGTATAGGAACTGTTGCAGTGTGTTCTTTAAAGTACTTGGAAAAGCAAGGGAGACTCAAAAGTAATGAAACAATGCTTTGTTCCTGTTGGAACTGCTGAGTCAGAGGAAGAATAGAAAAAGAGTTGGTTTCTGTTCTGCTCCTTCATATGTCACCAACCAGCAGGTCAAACTAACTTCAAATACTGACATATGAGAAGCACAAAGAATAGGGATGGCTCTGCTAGAGCTAAAGCACCATAAATTTAGTATGTATTTATGGTACATCATTATCTTAAAATACAGATCCACAGAATTTTTTTTTAGGGTTTGGAACAGGTGGGATTGAAGATCCCAGCAAAATACCAATCCAAAAACTGTTGGAAAATTTCAAAAGTGTTGCTAAACTTCTGAGATCTCCAGAAGGAATTTATAAAACTTTCTCCTTTACCTAATTTAGGTTTCTCTTGATGTATTCTACTGTCCTATGCAGTCATTACAATTCTGCGCTCACAACGACAGTAGTTGGTGCCATCAAGGTGAGTTATGGGGCAGAAGAGGAAGACAGGAATGCTCAAATAAACAGGGAAGAGCATTGACTCAGTAGTGATCCTGGTTATGCTTTGAGCTGGAAACTCAAAATGAGGGCTAACACTAAGACATTGCATGTGCCAAACAAAGTCACGACGCAGAGTGACTTCGTTCTCGTCCACTGAAGCTCAGGTATACTCTAGAAAGACATGTATCAATGTATTTTTATTTTTCCTACAAGAGAAACTTGAACCACTTCTATTGAAAGTTGTAAATCTAACCACATTTCATTAGGTACTGTCACCTGCTTCTGTTCTGTATCAGGTTACTCTCAAGGTCAAGGTGGCCTGGTGCAAATCCAGTGCAAACTGATACAGACTAACCCACTTTCACTTTGGGCTGAACTGATTTAGTTGCAGCTAATACGTGGGGCACTCACAAAGAATAATGGCTAAGCTGTGGTAAGGAATGTATTGCTTTATGGTTAACTGCTTCAACCTCTATGTGAGAACTTGTATTGTAGCTGAATGGAGGATTTAATTTTGGTTTCCAGTCAATTTGATCAACACCAAAACATGCACGTCTTAAAAACTGAACTTGGTGTCCTTACAGTGTTTTCTCTAATCCAGTTTAATTTAAAGCCAGTGCAGCTTCCTTTGTGTTTATGAGGCCAGCATATCTGAGCAGGGAACGTCACTGACTACCCAAGCACCTTTTTGTGTGCCAGTTTAAAGAGAAGAATGGAGCTAGAAGAGTTTTAGCAAAAGACAGAACTTGTGCAGTTGTGAGTCAAACAGTTATCAGAACCCTAGGAACTAGGTTAGGCACAGGAATAACAGTCCTCGAGGTGCTCCCTGTATTCCTTGACTAAGGAATACAATTCCACCAGTTTAGCAAAATCCACAAGAGGAAGATGGTACTTCTTCTACAGCTTGGTGTTGTGGTTTTTTTTTTTTTTTGTTCAGTTTTTTGGTTGGTTGGCTAGGTGTTTGTTTGTTTTTTGAAGCTGTCAGGATTAATCAATCTAGTAGTTTTCATTCTCTGGCCCTAGAAGTATTCTTTTAAATTTTATATGTGTGCATTGAACCATTAAGATGGACCAACGCTATTTCTGTTTTCTGAGCAACAATAGTCTTTGAGGCATTTTAAACAGTTTTAAAGGTGAGAAGCACTTTATGATGCTGTAGTCCAGCAGAAACTGGTAGAAATTATGTCATTGTCCAGGCTAGCTGCTAAAACATGTGAAACCAACACAGTGTTGGTAAAATGATCACACAGTTCTGTAGTTTTCCTTCTGTTTATAGGGGACTAGATGGGGGTGGGATGAGAGGTAGAATCTTTAGACTGTGCCTGCCTTGAACTTCAGCCAAGTGCTTTCAATGCACATTTTGTTGGCAAAGTAAGGAGGTAACCATTTCAAATCAATAATAAAAAGTTTTAAAGCATACTTTTTATGCTTGAGAACCCAAAACCTACTTTTAAGAAATGGGATTTGAAAGGAGCTTTCCAAAGATGAAAAAGAAGTACATTTTCAGAAGGTGGCCATGCTCCATTTTGCTTAATATCAAATAGCTGATTTTCTGTTTTCTTTCTTGGTTTTTGGTTTGTTGGTTTGTTTTTTCTTTCATTCCCAGAAAGTCACTCTCAGTGTATTACGTGCATTTAGTAAACTTTTATTATTTTATTTCACTGTGACAATACTCATAAGGCTGTTACCCCATGAATATAATTTAAATGCTGATTTTAAAGTGGCCAGCAACAGAGTATAGCTATTTCCTAAGAAAATAAATCGTTATCCTTTATATTCTTGGAGATGAAAGCTGACTTGAATAAATGCAATGTCTTTGTTTCCTTTCAGAATATATCCATTGCTTACATTGGAATGTTGATTGGTGGAGATTACATGTTCTCCATGTTAAACTTCATAGGGCTAAATATTTGGTGAGTGGAACTTGGAATAACCTTTGTTTGTTATAAAGGGGAAAATTTCTTAGTGAGATACACTTTTATGTTTTGTTTCATTTGGCCCACTTTGGTGAGGCTGTTTTGAAACTACCAACCTGAAGAAGCACTGCCTCAGGATATAAAGTTCATTACAATTAGTTGTCTTTTCATGTCTGTTTTCAGATATTGAATCTTACTGTGGTAGGATCTTAACTATGGAAATATGCTTGCAGTTTTACTATGTGAGATTGAGTTCACTGGGTTTTTTATGAGCAACGGTTCTGAGCTGTGAGGCTTCCAAGTAAAAGCCGAGTGGTGTGAGAAGTAAAAACACCAACTCAATGAGCTGTGCCCATTGAATATGAGTTATAACTTGTGAGTTGTTACTTTCTGTGTTTGGGTGAGCAGTTACATCTGTTTGTTTGAATCTGTTTGAGAAACTAATAATTGATCTTTGTCAGCTCAGGCCTGACTTCTCAGATGGCTTACGTGGTCTGAGGCACTCCTAATTTATGCTAGCTGGTATTCTTTAATTTTTGGAAGGAAGGGTACATATTTATAGAATGACATATACAACACCAAGTATCTCTGACACCTCTGTTCTCTTTTCTTTAGTATGGCAGGAGGACTCAGATACTCATTTTTAACTTTAAGAGGAAACAGCAAGCCTAAGCAACCTGGGGATGAAGAGAATGCATTTCCTGAATCAAATAGTTAGCCAAAATGCCCACCTTGAAAGAGACCGAAGATACAAGTTTGTTTAGCATTGCTGAGAACTTAATAAGTATACGCTGGAACAGATTTGGAACAAGGGAAAAAATCTACCTCAGTTGGCAGAGATGTGCACACAATTCATTGGTTCAGAAATACCTTGCACACCACGTGTTGTACGTGTGGACAAATTTAATTTTTGCTTTTTTTACATCACAAGCTAATTTATAAGAAGTAAGCCATGAGAAAATCTGAAGTTGTAAATTTCTTCATTTACCATACTTCGGTGCTATTTGTACTCGGAAACGTCTGTGAGATCTGTCTCAGTGTCTGCCATTACTCTCTGAGGCAAAGCTCCCTGTAAAGATCATGAGGCTTGATTCACCATTGCTTTATGACATAAACAATTTTTGATACTGGTGAAGAGGTGAAAAATACCAGTGATTCAGGATGCTTTCATGTATGATTTTGCTCTTGTCTAAGTGATGTAGAACATATGGGGTAAAGAGGAGATGTGCTCTTAGGTTGTTTCCTGTGTAAGTGTTGACTAAAGAATTCAGGATACAGCCTGGTGTGTTCAGGATGCATTATGTAGACATTCTTTCTCAGTCCTTTCTTCATCCTCAATAACATCATGATGTTCTCTGAATTGGCACTGTTGTTACAAGTGAACCTTCATAACTTTCCTGCAGGATCAAGGGGAGTAGGAAATTGAGCAAGGATTTTTTAATGTTTAAAAAGATTTTTATGTGTTTGAGCCAGTATCAAACAGGTGATTAGGAGAGATAACAAAGGTAAATGTTTTTGTTTAGTGCTGGCCCAGGGGTTAAAAAAAAAGGCCTAGAATGTGGTAGTCTGAGTTATCATCTGGGACAATAATGGCACGGTTCTGTATCTTTATTTCCTTCTCTGAAAATACAATTGATAATGCTTACCAGTGTCTCTGAGGATATAGCGTTAATCTTTGAGAACACAGTAGAAACATTGCAGCTTTGGAAGACAGCAGCGTAATTAATCTTGTTGAAGTTCTCAATTCCCTGCAAGCATGAGCCAAGATTTTTTTTAAAATAAATCAAAAGAAGATTTTGAAAGACCTTGACATGGAGTTAGGATTGTCTAATGACTTGCTTTATCCCCGTTTGAATTAAAATATAGCTAAATCTGAAATGCATTACTTTGTGACTAACGTGAATGACCAGATCTAAGAAACATGCAAGTAGCTCACACCAGCACCTTGAGGGAATGATTGTGCTGCCCACTCCTGTGTGGAGTTGAATGGCAAGAGGAGCAGTGGTTGCAGATGCCAGAACTGGAATTTAAGGGCACAGTCAAAGTGGAAACAGAAGCCTGGGCTATCCAGTTTCTTACAGCTGGCTAAGAGGTGTGACTTTAATTTTCTACTTACTGAAGAGGTGGGGAGAGAAAGGGTTCCTACAAATATTTTAGAGAAAGCTTCCATTTTTTAAGCATTTCCTTATTCTTAAAAAGCCTTGGGTATTTTTTAGTGTATTTTTTTATAGGACTTCTCTTTTTCCAGATTGTCTCTACCTCCAGAATCCTAATTATTGAACCTCAACTCTCTGCAGCGGTACAAGGCATTGGAAGGTTTCTGTTAATTACAAAAACATGGTGAGAGCCATTGCAGTACTGACGGACACATAGTTACACCTGCTAAATAAGATGTAGTTTCCACAAAGGAACAGCTACAGTATGCATTTGATTCATTAATATTTTACTGTACCTTTTACAAATAAAGAGATGCAGATCATAGTTTTAACAAGTTTTTCAATTTTTTGTGTGGATGGACATGCAGAGATAATGTTGATTCCAGTAAAATTCTGTTTGAAACTCTGGGAATATGAGCTCAACCAGGCTCAACTGTCACCTTAGAATTCAGGCAATTAGGGAAATGGCTTTTCATTCAGAACCTAAGTGATTGTGTCTTTCAGTTAACAAGGGTAGTAATTTAAAATTTATTTCTCTTAGGATACATCTGTGGGTAAACCTTTCCTACAGATTTCATATTAGCTTAATGAAATATTAAACCATTTGTAAAACTAGATTACTTTATTGCTGTGTGAAATTTCATTTTCTTTCTTTTGGGAAAATGGTAAAACCAGTTAGAAACAATGTCAGTCTTCAGAATACATATTTAAAAGAATTAGTAAGTGGGCTAGTTTTGAGAAATCTGCTACAGGCCGACCGATCAGGAGGACTCTGTGGATGAAGCTCTCTATAAACAAGGGCTCACAGGCCCTTGTCCTCATGGAGGACTTCAACCATCCTGATATCTGTGAAAGGGATGGTACGGCCCGGCACAAGCAATCCAGAAGGTTCCTCGATTGTGTGGAAGACAACTTCCTTCTGCAAGTAACAGAGGAGCTGACAAGGAGAGGTATCACAGTATGTTAGAGATTGGAAGGGACCTCAAAAGATCATCTAGTCCAATCCCCCTGCCAGAGCAGGAACACCTAGATAAGGTTACACAGGAATGTGTCCAGGCGGGTTTTGAATGTCTCCAGAGAAGGAGACTCCACAACCTCCCTGGGCAGCCTGTTCCAGTGTTCCGTCACCCTCACTGAGAAGAAGTTTCTTCTCAAGTTTAAGTGGAACCTCTTGTGTTCCAGTTTATACCCATTACCCCTTGTCTTATCATTGTTTGCCATTGAGAAGAGCCTGGCTCCATCCTCATGACACTCCCCCTTTATATATTTATATACACTATGGTGCCATGCTTGACCTCGTGCTCACCACCAAGGAAAGGCTGGTTGGAGATGTGATGCTCCAGGGCAGCCTTCGCTGTACCGATCATGAGATGGTCGAGTCCGAGATCCTCAGGGCAGTGAGAAGAGTGTGCAGCAATCTTGCTGCCTTGGACTTTAAGAGAGCAGACTTTGGCCTCTTCAGGAACCTGCTTAGTAAGGTTCCATGGGATATATCCCTAGAGGGCAGGGGGGCCCAAGACGGTTGGTATTCAAGGTTCCCCTGCTTCAAGCTCAGGAGTGTTGTGTCCCAACTAGAAGGAGGTACAGCAGGAGGGCCAGAAGACCTCCATGGATGGATGAGGAGCTGCTGAGAAAACTTAGAAGGTAAAAAGAAACTTACAGAAGGTGAGAGCAAGGACAGGTGGCCTGGGAAGAATACAAGGATGTTGTCTGGGAAGCTAGGGACCAGGTTAGGAAAGCTAAGGCCCAGATAGAATTGAGTCTGGCCAGGGATGTCAAGCATGACAGGAAAGGCTTCTATAGGTATGAACAGGTATACGATGGACAGGGGCAGAGCAGCTGACATCATCTACCTGGAGTTGTGCAAAGTGTTCAACACTGTCCCACACAACATCCTTGTCTCTAAATTGGAGAGACATCAATTTGATGGGTGGACCGCTCGGTGGATAAAGAACTGGCTGGATGGCTGCACGCAAAGAGTTGTGGTCAATGGCTCGATGTTCAACAGGAGATGGGTAACGAGTGGTGTCCCTCAGGGATTGGTGTTGGGACTGGTCTTGTTCAACATCTTTGTCAGTGACATGGACAGTGGGATTGAGTGCGCCTTCAGCAAGTTTGCTGATGACACCAAGCTGTGTGGTTCAGTTGATATGCCGGAGGGAAGGAATGCCATCCAGAGGGACCTTGACACGCTTGTAAGGTGGCGGATGCCAACCTTATGAAGTTCAACCATGACAAGTACAAGGTCCTACACCTGGGTTGGAGCAATCGCAGGCACAGCTACAGGTTGGGCAGAGAAGAGATTCAGAGCAGCCCTGCGGAGAAGGACTTGGGGGTGTTGGTCGATGAGAAAATGAACATGAACCGGCTTCAGTGTGTGCTCGCAGCCCAGAAAGCCAACCGCGTCCTGGGCTGCTTCAAGAGGAGCATGACCAGCAGGTCGAAGGAGGTGATCCTGCCCCTCTACTCTGCTCTTGTGAGACCCCACTTGGAGTATTGTGTGCAGTTCTGGTGTCCTCAACATAAAAAGGACTTGGAACTGTTGGAACAAGTCCAGAGGAGGGCCACGAGGATGTTCAGGGGGCTGGAGCACCTCCATTGTGAAGACAGGCTGAGAAAGTTGGGACTGTTCAGCCTGGAGAAGAGAAGGCTGCCTGGAGACCTCATAGCAGCCTTCCAGTATCTGAAGGGGGGCTACAAGAATGCTAGGGAGGGACTCTTCATCAGGGACTGTAGCAATAGAACGAGGGGTAACGGGTTCAAAGTTAAACAGGGGAGAGTTAGCTTAGATATAAGGAAGAAGTTCTTTACTGTGAGGGTGGTGAGGCACTGGAATGGGTTGCCCAAGGAAGGTGTCAATGCTCCATCCCTGGTAGTGTTCAAGTCCAGGTTGGACAGAGCCTTGGGGGACACGGTCTAGGGCGAGGTGTCCCTGGCCGTGGCAGAGGGGTTGGAACTTGATGATCTTAAGGTCCTTTCCAATCCCAACTATTTTATGAGTCTATGATTCTGTGAAGTAATGGGTTGACATCTGAACATCACATTCCTTTACAGAAGTGTTTTGTGGTTACATGCTGCTAGCTACAAAACTTGATTTTCAGGAGTCAGTGGCATTGCGTAATTACAAGGGAACATACAAAGAAACTTAAAAACATTAGCTGGACTGGAAAGGAATATTGTACTGTATATTGATCTGTTCATACTCTTAATTTTACAGGGATTGCTTAGCAGTGGATTAGCTGTAATGGAATAAGATTAGGAGAGATAAAGTGTGGTGATTACCCAAAGAAGCTTTCTGTCCATGCAATGTGTGAAGTTCTTGCATGATATCTGTGAAAGTCACAGATGTGATACCTCAAGCAAAAAACTTGGACTGGGCTGGATGAACAATTCTTTTACATTTGTAAGAATTTTTTCTCTCGGTATCTTGGCCTGATTTATGAATATTAGGCCTATGAAGCACTGCAGGCATCTCAGACTCTAGACTCAGACTCTAGCCTCTGGAAAAGAAAATGGCAAGGCAGCATGAGCAGAGCTGGAAGTGCAAAAGAGAAGACTGGCAGCTATGGAAGCTTGCGATTTGACTCCCATCATCAAATAGAAGTTATTTTCTTCCCTTCCCCCATTCAAATGAGGTTTTCGGCTTCATTGTTGCACATAAATAACACAGTGAAACTTGTTTGAAGTATTCCTTGAATAGCGAGTGATTCTGTGGGGAATTTGTGACTGTAAATATCTTTTTCAAGGGTAATTTTCAGTGCTTTTTTGATTTGATCAGCCTTACTTATGAGTTAAAACAGATGAAGTTGTAAGAGAGATTATGTAAGGAAATTGAGTTGTTGTTAAGATGGTAATAATTTTTTTATCTTCCTGTTATGGATAATTTAGTGTTACATTTATTGTGACTGAGACATCATCTTTACTCTGTAATGCATGTGTATGTTATGGTTTTCTGGCTGAAGGTGTCAGTAACATGACATGACATTTATCACTGATCTTCAGTTGGAGATTCCTGGATGTCAGAGGTTTATATGACTCACATTAAATATGGAAGAATATCATTAAAGTGTATAAACAAATTTTATTTTACCTCATCCTAAGTGCACATGTAAGCATCAGTCTTTCTGTTGTCCATTATAAACTGATCTTTGAAAAATGGATAATGTTTAAAATTACCATTAGAAAGAAGGGTAAAAGTTGTTTCTGTGCCTTCCCTGAGAAATTCCTCATGTTAAATTTTAAAACCTTTTTGATCACTTGAAGTCTGAATTTCATTGATTTCATCTCAGTCTTGCAGTGAGATACTGTTCTTGTAAGCATTTTTCCCCCTTAAGGTTTTGATACATGTCCTCAACTTTAATTCCATTTCAGACATGGTTTGTTCAGAAAAGCTGAAATTCCTATTCCTTTGTTAATAGATTACCATACTTGTTCATGCCATAATTACACAGTTTGTAAAATGGGTGTAATGATATTAACCTCTTTTCAGAAGGCTCTGTGAAAAGTTTTTTAATACTGTTTTCTATGTATAGAGGGAGTTAGTTAACTTGTGTAACCTTTTATTACTTTGTTTTTGAATTTGTAGATAAATCTATTCTTCTGGTTTCAGTGTGAACTTGCCGTGTAAATGGCTGGGCTAGAGTTTAACTCTTTGCTGTAAAAAGTAGTGCTGACGTTGTTATCCCCAAGGTTTGCAGTATTCCAATCCAAGGCTTTGGCTTAGACACATCTTCAGTCTAGGATTACTAAATAATGACAATAAAAAATATGTTTTTTCTTTTTGTTCTTGGGTAGTTTCCAGAAAAGTAGTGAAACCTTTTGTTTAAAGTTGTTCAGTTTGGATTTTTTTCAGCAGTTTACAGATTTGGGTGTAGCATAGAGATGTTATTCTAATCTAAACCCTGGGCATTCTGTTAAAGAGCAAAATCACGTGATTAGATTAGACTTCTCACTTCTCTGCCAGTGTTCGGAGACTAACAGCGCACTGGAAAGAGGCATTTCCCAGGGAGAAAGCGACTGATTCATACTAGCTCACCATGGAAGCGTTCCAGCATCAGCTATTCACTCTTACCGGGGGTCTGATCTGTTTCTATGTTCTGGTAAAATGCATCAGATTTATGAAATACATTTTCCCACATACATGGAGTGCTGTGCCTCAGACTTTCTTTCGGTCGATGGGAGAATGGGCAGGTAAAGGAAACTTCTTCACCTTCTTTTTCTTGCAACTAAGTAGTGGATTGTTAAATTACTAATCAGGAGCAGTTTTCCTTGCATTTCCTTACCCTATCCCTTAAGGACAAACCACAGTTTCCACTAGGTGTGGTTTTCTTAATTTCTTTTTGTTTTCTCCTAGTGACTTCAGGTTTATGAGACACAAGGTTTTGCATACTTGGTGAGAATAGAAAAACAGTGAAACTGGCAACAGCTCACACACCTGGTGTGAATTCTTTCCCCATTCCTACTTTTTTTTCTCTACTGCAAATGCTTTCGTTTTAGTAGCATTGCCTGTATTCTCAGTTTCCTGATATGTGAAGCAACTAGTTTGTGTCTAGCATATGGACTCCACTTTTCAAAGCAACTTTTCTTTGTTCCTGGGGATGTTGCTTCAGTGTTTGTTGGGGTTTTGTTTGTTTGTTTGTTTTTTGTTTTTGTTTTTTTTTTTTTCCAAATTGGTGAGCTATCCTTACTGGTACCAGTACAACCAAATCTGCTTTACCCTAAAAACTTCAAAGGCTGCAACTTGGCAGTACTTTTTTTAAGATAATAGGCATTCTCGTAAAATAACAGAAATGTTTAATACACACCTTTTTCTTCCTACTGTTCATTGATGTTTTTCTAAAGCTTATTAGATCATCAGTATGAAGCAAAAATGAACAGGTATTACAGTTTCTGAGTTCTTGGGCTATCCATGTGTTTAACAAGATGGTGACATCTTGTTAAAAAGTGACCCAAACAGTACGTTTGTGCTTCATTCTTTTCCCTCGCATTAACCAGGATTGAATACCTACTTAATAAGCATATCTCACAGTGGATTAGTAAGAAATGAAATCCACCCCTGTACAAAAGACCTGCCTGAATAATAGCTGCTTCTGAAGCAATATGTAGGTCTTGTTTTGATTTAAATGAGGAAAGGACCTCTGTTATGTGTGAGAAGGGGAGCAGCACGTGGGACTTTCTGTGTAAAATCCTTGTTTCCACTGAAGGTTGGGAGACTTGTTTGCTGTAGTGGACCTTTTATGCTCTGTGTTTTTTATAAACATAAAGTCATCTGGGTGCAGTAAAATTCATAAGGCTTGAATGATTTGCTGGCACATGTGATCCTGGGAATTATGAAAGTTGAAGTTTGTTTCCTAACAGACACTTGCATTTCATCTGCAAGTCTGCTAGAAAGCTGAAGATCCACTGCTGCTTCACTGAGGGGTCTCTCTTCTCTGTGAAATGAGAGAGTAGTTGCTTTTCTATTGGCAACAAACCTAATGATTCAAAATTACTTTTTCCTCAGTGTCTCTTGCTATTTGAAAGACCTTATCCACATATTTTTATATGAGATAGTTTCCCATTTTGCTTTGAAAACTTCCAAGGTTTACCTTGGAATTGTTTTGGTGCTTTCCTACTTTATTTCTTCTTTATTTCTAAGGTGATAAGGATTTTCTTTCCTCTTTGGCATTCATTTGTGTAAAAATTACAGTTTAGTGTGCTTTACAAATGCCAAAGCTTGTTTACTTTCCTAGTAACACTAAATCCAGAAGTAAACTTGAGTAGGACAGCTCTGAAGGAAGAGCATTTTATAGATGGTGGCAAGTTTGCTGTGATGTTTCCTTACAGACAGATTTTTTTGTGTGAGAAATTGTTGCATCAGCTTTAGTCACCAATAGGTCCTTATCTCCTACCATTCTGCCACCAGCATATAAATGAAAAGCTTGCAAAGCAGAACTTGTATGGAAGAAAATTCTACCCCCTCTTTGGCAACTGACTTGTTGCTGAAGCAATTGTTGCAATTGACTTGTTGCTTGGTTTTGATCCCACTGAAAATAAAATAGTAACTATCTACTGCATGGGGTACATTACTGTGGGGAGGGATTTGCTTTGCAGACAGAAAACACTAAATGAAGTAAAAAAATGATGACAAGGTCACAAGGAAATCAATTTTTTTTTAAAAAAAGGTTGATTCTGTTCTTTGGTAGAGCATTTAGGATGCAAACTCACTCATAATACAGACGAACAAGCTAAAGCAGAGCTCCAAATGTAATATTTATTCTTCTTTTTATTTTCTTCAGTGGTCACAGGAGCAGGAGAAGGGCTTGGAAGAGCATATTCCTTTGAGGTAAGATAGATTACTTACCCTTAAGTTTATTTTAACAAAATGGCAAATGTTACCCCTTCATCAGTCTCTGCAAGTTAGTATAATCACTCTAGGATTCAAAGGCACTGCGACAAACACGGTGCTGATCCTTCTCCCCTGCATGCAGAATGGCATTTATCAAGTTTCAAAAGGAAACAGGTGCAGCATCTCAGAGGAAAGTAATTCATTTCACAATGGTCTCATCAGACCAAGGCAATCAAAAAGATTTCACATTACCTTCCTGGGTAGGAAGTCTCCTAAATTGTCCTTTTTCCCTCAGTTTTGCAGCTAATATGTTTTCTGATTCCAGTTGGGTGGTTCATCTTTAACATACAAAATGTAGTTTTCTAGCCTTTACACTTGCAAACACATTTTAAATAATATATCTGAAACAAAAAAAATAGAATCATAGAATCATAGAGTATAGAAATAGAGAAGAAATCTCTATAAATTAATATAAAGTGCAGGTTTCAGAAATTGTAAGGAAACCTAATGGTTTAATTAAGGTTTGATAGCTCTTGGAGGCTGCAGGAGGAAGGAGGAGCTCTGTGCTGGTCCTGTGGCTGATACTGTGCAGAGTCACTACAACAGTCTCTTTCTGTTCACCTGTGTTCATCAGCACTGAAGGCAGGGTGATCTTGTACTGTCCTGCACTAGCCTTGGTATTAGTGATAGTGACTGGCTCCTTTTCTAGAAGCTAAACTTGAAGAGAAGGACTTGGGGTGTTGGTCAATGAGAAACTGAACATGAGCCAGCTTCAGTGTGCACTCGCAGCCCAGAAAGCCACCGTATCGTGAGCTGCATCAAAAGGAGCGTGGCCAGCAGATTGAAGGAGGTGATCCTGCTCCTCTGCTCTGCTCTCTTGAGACCTTACCTGGAGTACTGTGTGCAGTTGTGGGACCCCCAATACAAAAGCGACATGGACCTGCTTGAGCAAGTCCAGAGAAGGCCACAAAGATGATCAGGGAGCTGGAACATCTCTCCTATGAAGACAGGCTGAGAGAGCTGGAGTTGTTCTGTCTGTAGAAGGCTCTGGGGAGACTTAAAACAGTCTTCCAATATCTACAGGGGGTCAACAAGAAAGCTGGGGAGAGACTTTTTACAAGGGCATGTCATGACAAGAGATGGAGCATGGCTTTAAACTGAAAGAGGGGCAATTTAGGTTACATCTTAGGAAGAAGTTCTTTCTTGTGAGGGTGGTGAGACACTGGCTCAGATTGCCCAGGGAAGCTGTGACTGCCCCATCCCTGGCAGTGTTCAAGGCCAGGTTGGATGGGCCTTTGAGCAACCTGGTCTAGTGAAAGTTGTCCTTGCCCATGGCAGGGGGGTTGGAACTGGATGAGCTTTAAGGTCCCTTCCAATCCAAATCATCTTATCATTCTATAATAATAATTTAATCAGGAGTTCAGCTGTGATGCAATATGCTCATAAATTATAAAATATACCTCACAGGAAAGGAAAGTAAGTTGAGGTTTGAACTGATTTAAAGGATTAAGCTAGACTTGCAAAGTATGTGCATTGTTTCAGCACCTGCCTCATGACTTTCGTTACTGGGAATGGCAATACAATAACTCCTTTTGAAAGAGCATTGAATGTAGGAAGCACAAACAAGAATACCAGGTATTATTGTTGAACATTTGGCATAGTTGTGATAAAGATCACAGGCTTTCCCATGGGAGAGAAGGAATAATATTTTCACCTTGTCTACTCACTGAGTTGCTATAGTGATGAACAAATGGAAAGGGTCTGATGAATACATAGGTCATGGGGGAATGGGATGGGATCAAGGTAGGGAAAGAAATAGTCAGAAATGCTTGAACATATACTTAGCACCAAATGTAGTCATCTGGATGTGCAGCTTGCTGAAATCATTTTGTGTGTGAGCACCTGGTGATATTTTATCCATGTGGAGGCTGCAGGAACCTGTGAATGTCTAGATCAAAGCCTCTGCGTTAAACCACAATATTGTTCTGCTTCTTTTGTGCTGTATGGGTTATGCAAGAGTAAATCCTATTTAAAATGCCAGCTGTAGCATGCAAATTGCTGCTTTTTACCATGAGAAAAAATGAAAAAACTACTGTGTAAAAAAAAACCCAAATAAAAAAATAAAATAAAAAAAAAAAAAAGAAAAAGAAAATAAAAACACATACCACCAAAAACCTGAAAAAAAAAAAAAAATCACAAAAAATCTTGGCTGGAACTGGCTGGATTTTGTGGGACATTTGTTCATTATTTTTGCCTTTTGTAGGATGACTGACAGCCATCTTTATCCATGCTGAGATGTACCTTCCTCTCCAGGTGGTCCCTTTGATTGAAACTGTGCTCAGCTACTGCTGTGTGGGACAGATCCCAAACCCACACCACATGAGCTCATAGCTTGGCATGTCATCTTGCTGGCTGAGGTCAAAGCACATGTTTTGTGTGACTTGTGGATAAATAAATCTGACCCTGCTGTTTTAGTATCTGTGTGCCTTTGGAATTCCTGGCTCAGTACTGCTATCTTGCTGGTCTGGTGTCAGGATATGAAATTCGCTGATGTTCTTCTGGCATAGGTTCCTCAGGTGGTATGGGCTAATGTGAAGTCAAGCCTTATTTGATGACCACAGTGACTATTCTAGAGTTTGAGCTCTGACACAAAGTGATGAATTTCTTTCTCACATCCTGAGCTCAAGCACGGGCTGATAGCGATACACAAAAATTTAAGAGCTCTGCACTTTTTGGTAGAATTTGGTACGGGAGGCTAAGGAGAGCAGCTCTTGCATTTTAGAAGGCCAGTGTGATGTGGCTTTCTCTGTCCTTTCATATGGAAATCCAAGTAGGCGGTTCGTTAGGTAAAAGCCAGCAGACTGAGGCACATGCAGAGATTGTAATATTTACTCGTTCAGTACCCTCATTTTCAAGGTTTATGACTAGATAAAGGTCTCTGCAAAGCCTATTAAGCTCAAGACCTGGCTGGAGCTGTGTGAAGAGGCAAGCAGCTGTGAGCTCTCAGAACACTACTTTGTTGATGCTAGGAGACAAACTTTTTAGGAAGAATCACTGCCCCTTTGGTTTTCTGAACCTCTATTGACAGGCAAGCATTCACAGAGCTTCAGCTTATCCTCTTCTGCATGGAAATCCAGGCTTCCATGAAGGCTGTCTGTATTCCTAGCATATCGAGTGCTTCTGAAGCACTGACCTTTTTGAGCATAACAACCCTGACCGTTTAACTGACTGCTCTAATGTTAGAGCACTGGGATTTTGGGTCTAGTTTGCTATGCCTATTTCAAAAGCTAGGTTTTTGTTAGATTTGGTGAGTTAGTTCTTGGGCTGATAGAGTTTAGACTCACCAAACTTACAGCAAGGAGCAAAACCAAGGAACAAAACTTAGTGTTCTGCTAGACTGTCACATCTCTACTAAACTGTTAGCATTTCAGGTATCAGTGCAGTCTTGTTTCTTCTGTTTTTCTGATGTAATAACTAAACATGTGCTTTAGCATCTGTTACTGACTTAGCACCTCAAACATACTGGGTTTATGGATGGGGCCATGATGTACTCTGAGATTTATGGTTTAGGCCCAGCACACTTCTCATCTGATGTCAAGGCACAAGCAGGGTGTTGGTGGCTTACATGGGCACCATTTTTGTTATTGTTAATGATTCATGATTCTCTTATAACTCAGGCCTGTTCTTGGGTTTAATGAATGCTTTAGCAGACCATCCTGAGACAGGCACTGCACTCATTTGTTAATACAACAGTTCCTCAAATCTTAAATCTTTGTTTCATTTCCTGAAATTGAGCATAGTATTACCAGCAGTATAATACAAGATAAATATGATGTGAGTTCTTCCACTCCAGTTGCAAACATACTCTAATTTCTCCACTCGCTCTTGGATTTACCCTGGAAATACTGCTCTTCTACTTGTGTGGCACAGATGCAGAGCTGGCAGAAAGATTGCATGAAGCTTTATTGGTTAAAATTTTGCCTCAGACTGAGCTGCAAAATCATGCTAGAAAATGCAGAGTGACTTTGTAATAATTTAATGTAGGTTTAAACTTTTTAACCATGAGTTTGCAAGATTCCAGAGTGCAGATCCTGCTTGATCTTTCTTCATTATTAACCCCATTTCTACATGCTAAGTTGTCATAATTCGTTATGGCTGGTGTCAGCAATAATGACCTTACATTTTGACAGAGGTGCAGGAGCATTTCAGTCCTTTGCCACTGGGAGTCAGGGTTTCCTAACACAAGCATATTCACGTTACACAGTTACACTAGCTGAAAGCTAGCGCTTGTTCTTAAGTGTGAGGGGCGATACCATACTCTAACATCAAAGCCTTTGTATGTTCAGAAAATGTTTTGTGCTAAAGACATCTACACTGAAAGTTACCTTTATTTGAAATGTGGCAGAGTTAAACCTGATTTAACTTTTCTAGTGAATGGCCAGGAATTTCTTTTCTAAACACAGTTCTTTTTGTTTGTGTGAGGGTGCATTTGAATCTCATGGTAGTTATAATGTCCTACAAAACATCTTTCTGACAAAGGTGTGCATTTTGTATGTGGGCGAGGAAGCAAAAAGTAATAGTCAGGTGTAGATTCTTTTGCCTCCAGAAATGGTTGCTACAGTGTTATACTTCTGCTTAGTCTGGAGTACAACAGTTAACAATTTGCCACAAACACAGGCTTTTAGCTGAATACAATAGTAGCAACAGGAATATTTTTTTTACTTAGATGTTAGGAGATATTATTCTACTGAGTGGAATACAGACCTAAGTGAGATGATACTGATAAGCCCAGTGAAGCAGAACTTTGTTTTTATTTTGTATATGACATTGGGTGGTATTTACTTTTGGGTCTGAAGGCACAGAAATTAAATTAAACCTAACTAACACTCCCAAGTGGCAGTGACTGCGGAAACTGGGACCATGACTCCAATTGGAAATGGCTTGAGTCAAGCTTGCTGTGCACAAAGGGAAATCTGCTGCCTGTATGTAGGCAATTAGAGTTCTCTTCCTGGGAGCTTCAAATGGAGCCTTTAAAACAAGCTTTTGAAACTCCTGAGTGTCTCTAAGTCTGTGCAGGTCCCTTTGAAGAACCAGTCAATTATGTTAGAGGGTCTCCAAAAGCACAGAATTTTGAACTTGGTCTTTGTGCTAAAGCTACAAATGATTGTGGCTGACGCATTTAATGGGCAGTCTTCCCCTTGTACTCTCAATGTAGTGAATTTTTGAACAAAGGTCCTTATTCCTTAACATTCTGTGCACTGTTTCAGAAGAGCCAAATGGGACAAACTTTTTCTCTCAAATAGCTTTAAGCAGAAATCATTGCAGGGCATCAGCTGTGGAAGCGAATGGGTCTTCAGCGTGTGGCCTTCAACAGTAAGTTTCTTCTTCTAAGAAAACCTTGTGCTTTCAGATGGCATTGGCTTTATCTTAGTGCCGGCTAATCTAGCTCTTTCTCCTTGTTCTCATGGGCATTTTTTTGTTTGTTTCAGCTTTATCTTTTCTTTCTTCATGCACACAACTCCATTTAGCTTCCATTTTTTAATAATCCCATTTCAAAAGCTGGGGCCATGTTTGTCCTTCAGGTTTTACATCAGACTTTTTAACTGATGGGAGTGGGATGCCTTGGGAAAACAGGAGAATAACATTCTCTATTTGTTCTGCATTTGTTCTGCACATGGTAATATCAAGCTGACTATAAACAGACTTCTGTATTAAATAGTATTCACAGGTATAAACTTCAACTATTGCCAATATCTTTGTGGATGTACATTTGTGGGACTGTATTTTGAGTTTTTAAGCACAGACTTCATCCTTTTTCCTTGTTTTTCTTCTTCTTTTCTTTTTTTTTCTTTGTATTTGTTTGTATTTATTTGTTTATTTGGTTTTTTTGGTTGGTTTTGGTCTTTTGGGGGTTTTTTGGGTGGGGTCTTTTTTGTTGGCTTGTTTGTTTGTTTGCATCTAAAGGAAGAAACAGTTAAAATGCATCATATTTTATTTCTATTAAAGAAAATATTAATAAAGTTCAATTCATTTCAAACGCTTGAGCCTTCAATTCAATATGTATGATCTACTACCTCAGGATAAAAAAATGAGGATGGAAGGTGATGTAAAATGACTATGATGTCATCAATATATTCGGGCTCTGAAATCCAAGTAGAAATAAAAATGTGTTTCTGGGAAACGTCATGTTTGTTTTAGCTCCCTGCAGACATTTGTTCATTTGAAATTGGCTCAGGTTTTTTATTTTTGTTCATATTATTGGGGTTTGATTGGTGTCTAGCATGTATTTCTTGTAAGAGTCCAAGATTATCCAATTAAAGAGATGTTTTGGAAGACTGTTTACTGTTTGGCCTGGTTTTAATATCTGTTGTTTACCCATTAGGCAGATGACAGGTAAATGAAAGCAATTTTAAAAACTCCGTGATTACTTATGTTGCAGAACTGCAAAAAATTGAAAGATTCTTATCACCTTACTTACGTTTCTTAACAACTCTCATATTCCTTTCTTGTAGCTGGCAAAACGTGGATTAAATGTAGTTATGATAAGCAGAACTCTTGAAAAACTACGGAGAGTAGCCGTTGAAGTTGGTAAGTGTTTGTCCCATCTTCCTGTTTAGCAGGGTGGATTTACAGGGAGCTGGAGGTCTCTTCCCTTGGTACAGTATCGAGTACAGTAGGACCCCAGGCATTGCTCCAATACTAAACATAATTCTGGTATTACTATGTTGCTTGAACACTTCTGATCATAGATTGCTTTAAAAATGTGTTCTATCATTCAATCAGTGCAATGGGTTTGATAAAAGTCTGTAATGTCTGAACCTGCCACTACCAAAATCAAAGATCAGACCCTGAAATTTTCCATCCAATTTTCGCAGTCATTGTGAAGGAAGAAAAATTAAACTTCTTGTGATGTTATGTGAGTAAATAAACAACAGAAACCAAATATGCAACAGGAACTTCTCCAGAATTATTATACTGTTTTTACAATTTTCTAACTCTCACTGACTTTCTAAACTGCTTTAACAAGCAGTATCTCACTCCAAGCAGCTATCACTACCCTGAACTAGATTAGGGCGCAGAAAGTTTTTTTGCAGGCTATGTGAATTTGTTGCAAGACTGAACATATTACTCTTGTTTCCTTTTTTCTCAACAGCTATACCATGTATCTTTTTGCAATCAGTTGGACATTAAGACTTGCCTCCCTCTTCAAACAGATAACATTATTTGCCTAATCATATTGTGACATTCCGCTGGAGTACTGAACAAGAGAAATTAAAAGAGCCTAAACTGTGGGTAATTTCAGAGATCTCAGTGTTTGGCTTTCCTGGTTCTATCGGCCTAAAGTGTGCCTGAGAACAGCTCTCAAAGCTGGAGTAGGCAGAAATCCTCAGTAAGAAAACACGTTTATCTAAAGAAGCACTGGAATTGAAAACCAAATTTCCATCCATTCAGACTGGAAAGCTCTTTTAGAATGAGATAAAAGATAAGAAAGTAAGCCTTGTGGAAGGCAGAAAGAGAGGACCATCACACCAGGTGTACTGCTCATTTAACCCGTTTAGCAGTGGTTGTGAAAACATTGATCAAACCATAATACCAGGAGATTAGAAATGGTTTAGTGTGATGCGTCCCTGTCCATAGCAGGGGGGCTGGAACTGGATGATCTTAAGGTCCTTTCCAAACCAAACTATTCTATGATTCTATGATTTTACGATGGAATGTATTAACTGCACACTTATTTTATTTACTCTGTACAGGCAAAAAGCTAGGTCCTGATTGAGAAGCTATACCTTAGGATCAATATACGACCAGGATTACTCTTTTTCTGTTGGTGCCAAACAAACAAAAAAACCCACTTCTGTAAAACAGGAAAAAAAAAAAAATTATTCACGACAAGGGTGTCTGGGTTTTGGTGTTGTTAATTAATTTGGGTTTGATGATGCAGGAAGTATTTTATCCACCTCTCCTTCCTGAAATTATTCCTGTTTATACTGAGCAAAGTAATGCATTAAAGAAATCACCTCACACAGTCTAGCATCAAATGTGCCTTGCTCCCACTAAGACCTGCAAAGGTGCTAATTCGTTTAGCTGTCCCCTCTGTTACAGGTTGTTTCCAATCTGTTGTAGTCTGTGTCCTTTGCTTCTCTTGTCCTTCCTGCTTCAAGAGCTAAGCAGGTAACAAACTGAAATCACTAATTAGCATAAAACAACTCACTTGGCACATCTTCCCTTCATCCTCAAGGGCTGTCAAAATGCCTGTTGTGTCTTGCTGATCCCTTGAGGTGAAGTGCTATTGCTCAAGACTCTTTCTCAATCTTCTGCATTACTCCATAAAAGAGCACTTGACCGATTTCTTGAGCGCTCTGGTACCCAGTAGTAACTTTTTTGTTTGTTCATTTGGGGTTTGTTTGTTTGGTTGCTTTGTTTTTGGGTGGGTGGTTTTTTGGGGTTTTTTTTTTTTTTTTTTGGTTGGTTGGCTTTTTGGTTGGTTTTTTTTTTTTTTTTTGGTGGGGAGAGATGTGGGGTTTTTTGTTGGGTTGTTTTTGGTTGGTTGGTTGGTTTTGTTCATTTCATTTTGGTTTCATTGAGTTTGTCTTCAGTGGTACTTTCTATCATCATTTGCAGTTCTGCTTTTACCTTCATTCTTTTTGTTTCTTCTCTGTTGTCCTGTTATTTCTGAAACCATGTTAGCTTATATTTCTGAGAAGATACATTTGTCAAAAAAACTTTCAAAATGTAGCCAGAACTTGTGCTTTATATATATGACATGAAAGGTTTTTTATTTCTGCCTGGTCTTAAATTTATTTTTTTGTAACTTCTTTCTATTATTTAAATAGCTTCTCATTTGGCTCTTCTCTCTGCAAATTTCCACTGAATAGAAATGCCATCTTGTCCTAAGCACTTCTTGCTTTGTGATCTGTGGCCAGCAGCTAGAGGGAGATTATCCTCCCTCTCTACTCTGTCCTGGTGAGGCCGTATCTGGAGTACTGTTCCCAGTTCTGGGCTCCTCAGTACAGGAAGGACATGGAACTACTCGAAAGGATCCAGCAGAAGGCTACAAAGATGTTTAGGGGTCTGGAACATCTCTCTTATGAGGAAAGGCTGAGGCAGCCGGGCCTGTTTAGTCTGGAGAAGAGAAGGCTTGGGGGGTATCTGATCAGTGCATACAAATATCTTAAGGGTGGGTGTCAAAATGATGGTGCCACTCTTTTTAGTGGTGGTCAGTGACAGGAGAAGGGGCAATGGGCAAAAACTAAAATGCAGGAAACTCCATCTGAACACATGGAGAAACTTCTTTATTTTGAGAGTGACAGCACTGGAACAGGCCGCCCAGGGAGGTTGTGGAGTCTCCTTCTCTGGAGACATTAAAAACCCACTTGGATGTAATCCCCTGCAACCTGCTTTAGCAGGATGTTTGGACTAGATGACCTCCAGAGGTCCCTTCCAACCCCAGCCATTCTGTGATATTCAAGTTTTGCTATAGTACTTCAAAAGGGTCTCCTCTTTCTAGACAAACCACACGGGCATCCATTTTGTAACCTCAGGTTTTCAGAAGATCTTCATAGCTCTAAATAGAAAATGAGAGTTTCTGGCACATTGCATGTCCTAACCAACTTCATGCTTCACACTGATTTATTCTATCCCTGATAAATTTCAAAAGGCATCACATTATCCTATCTGACAGGCAGGATTCCCAAGTGGTCTGAGGTCAGAAGGCGTTAGATGTATCCTTCTTAATGATACATTTTATAACAAATTGGATTAAACAACTCAGCTCAAGTTTTTCATTTTACTAAAATTTGTTTTCTGTTAATTTTTAACATAGGCAATAACCTGTCCTGATGTTTGAAAACCAAGGCTTTCTGTTTCTGGCATGCTTAAGACTTTTCAAAAGAGTGGAATGACTTGTGTATTCAAAGACTGTCATAAATCTTTGTCGCAGAGAAGTACAGACACCAGAAACATTTGAAATTATTTTTTGGCTCTCTCCTTTGCAGAATTGTTATCATTTTCTGAAGGGCTATCCCTGGATAATTCATTTATCAGCATGATAGTTTTATTGTTTTTTCATATATTGTTTTATTCTTAAATGAGACAGAGGAAAGCCATCTGGAGTACTTGTTTGTTGGCTGACAGTGCTGGTTGCAGCAGTACAGTCCCGTACAGAACAAGGGACACAGAGAAAGTCCAAATGTTTTGTTTTATCCACATTTTTATGTTGCTCTAGTTTTGGCTGCCCTTCTGATTGCCCGTGAGCAGGACGGCTACAACATCACTACAGTTTTTAAGACCATCTCATTTTGTTTATAGAGTTCTTCAACCACAAGTTCACCATAGGTGTCCACTCCAGCTGTTGCTGTCCTTTCCCACTCACTGCATTTATCTCACAATGTCCTTTTCTTTGTAGTTGTACCATTCCCCAGCCTGGGACCCTGAGGGGGTCATTTGCCACTAGAATTGCTTTTATATGTTGAAGGTTCAAAGGCTGTTTTATCCCTTTCATACACACACCACCACCTTGGAAAGAGGGCAAGAAAAATGGCAGTGAGCATTTCGGATCTGGAGTCAGAGCACCTGCTGTTTCCTCAAAGTGCTTGCATTACCTGAGTAGCATAAGGTGGTCAAGACATGTAGTACATCAAGGAGCAAGGAGGAAAAACTGAGAGGGAATAGCTTTCTCTCATCCTTCAGCAGAGGCTGTTTTGTTGCGAACTGGCCTGCTGGACCAGAAGCCAGCTTTCTGCTAGCCTTGCTTTCAGGTGGGAGCTGGTGCAAGGCCTCTTCCTAAGTTCTCATTGTTCACCAACGGGTAAAGCAAGATTACTGTGTAGAAAACAGCAAGTCTGATTCCTATTCGAGGCAATGCTCTCTGTTGCCTGTATGATAAAATCAGCACCCAAGCAGAGACAGTTTCCCAAACAAGACCCATGCGTGTGAATTTCTGCCACTTGCAGAATGCAGTCTGCAACCCAATAATCTATTGACATTTCCAAGCTTTGCTTGTCACTTTTTCAGCAAACTTCATCTGGATTTCATGTTGCCCATAAAACTTGAAAGCAGGTTTAGTAGCAAAAATTTACAATGTGAACATCTAGTTAGAAAAGATCTTACTGGGCCCCTTTAAAGGAAAACTTTGCCTTTAAAAATGAGTAAATAAGAGCCTCTACCTCTTTTCCTCATGAAACTTCACTGAAAATATGAACAGCAATAAATCAACTGCTGAGAAAAATGGTAATGTACAGCCGGGCTCCATTCCTGCATTGCAATGACACTGGGAAAGTCACACATATTTCCCTTCTGTGTAAATTGACCTTGTAAAATTCAAGCTATACCCTCCCTAAAACATCTTCTAGTCCTGAAAAATCCTAAGAAAAGTTCAGCCTAGGAGAGTGAAAATGTCAAAACAAGAGAGGAATTGTTTGGAAATAATGCAAGAAAGACCGTTTCACATTCAGCCCTGTTTTCTCCTCCTCCTACATGAAAAAACAAGCTCTGCTTGTTAAAATGTTCATCTTATACATGGAAACACTTCTAAACCATTCTGCAAAACAGTGCTTATATAGAAGATCTGGCACCCACATTCACTTGCCTAACATGTGCCGACAGTGTTCATTTATAAATATTATGATAACGAGAGGAAGAAGTCCTGTGTTGTTTATTTCTGGGATTTTTTTCCTTACTGAAGGTTCAAATGGTGTTTAGATTTTGTGACAGAACTTCCACAGATTTCAGGGCATAAATTCATCCTATATATGCCAGGCCATTTCCCTGAAAACAACTGAGTACAGTGGGAATGCTTTGCTTGTGTTGCGATATTTCTGAAAATAAGAAAGTTGCAACAATTGCGTACTATACAGCAGTATATGAGACATCTGATTGTTTCTCTTATTACTTAATCACAGCTCTCCCTCTCTCTGGGTAGATAAAAAGGGTTTTCTATTTTTTTTTCCTTAATTACAGAGCAAACCACAGGTCAAAAGGTGAAGATTATACAAGCTGATTTCACTAAAAATTCAGTATATGAGAACATAGAAAAAAACCTGCAAGGCTTGGATATTGGTGTTCTGGGTGAGTCATTAAGATCTATTAATTGAAGGGTAGTTTATGGCTGCAGTGTATTAAACAGAGAATTGTACAAATGATGTGTCATAAGAACTTGTTATCCGACATTTAAAACCAAGAACACAGCTGCCTAATGCATTTGAGCATTACTTGTTGTGAACAAGTTTTAAAAGTGAGTTAGGATTCTCCAAAGGCTTCCTGTTTATCTGTGCAGTGGCTTCTTCACTGTGAAACCTCTTCTGCTGCTTTATAAACAACATTTAGCTTGTGGGGTGACTTCTTCCCTATTTGGCCTCAATAAATTCATTTTCATCTTGGTTGTTTTACAACTATGTACAATTCTTATATTCAATCTGAAATGAGCTTGTGATTAACACTAATTGGTATGATACAGGCAGCAACAATGAAAATACGGTTTTGGGGGAGCATTTATTTTTTTTTTTTTTGTTTTGTTTTTTTGTGAAGAAAATAATCCTCTTAATAGTGAAACAAATGAAATAACAACAACAAAACCCCAAACCAAACAAGCCCCCAAACTGTAGCAACAGACTGGTTTTTCATTCTCTGAAGTCAGGAGTGATTACTATTGATGACTTCAGTGAGAACAAGACTCGATGTTAAACAGCATTTCTATTTGCATACAGCTCAAAAGCTTCTGGGTCTTGAGGAGAAGTCATTTGTTTAACTAGCTGAACTATGCATTTTGTCTAGATTGGGTTCTTATCATTATATTTCCTTTGATTAGTTAACAATGTTGGAATGCTTCATAATCCTCTTCCATGCCGTTTCCTTAATGGATCAGACATAGATGAGGTAGGATTACTCTGTGGGTTTCTACTTTCAGTATAACAATGAGGAATTGTAATTCCATTTCACAAGGGACAGATTTTGCCCCTGTTACAATCACTGTGTATTTAACTGTTCAGTTGAGTGGGAAAAGAACCGGGCCTGAAGGAGCATATTTTGATTTGGTTTTCATGCTTGGAAGAGCTTACAAGAGACAAACAATGGTAGATTTCAGTAAACTACAGCAAGCAGCAAGTGACAGGGGAAAAGCGTGCAGCTGGACAGGTTGTAGGAGGGATCAGCAGCCCCTCTCGCTCAGTGCTGACTTGTAATGTAATGGTGTCCAGCCTCGTCACTTCAGCCACAGCTGAAGTATTGGGTTATTGTTAGTATTATGAAAGCTTACTTTCTTCGGAGCACCAAGACTTAAGTGTGTGAAAAGAAAAAAAAAAAAAAAAAAAAAAAAAAAAAAAAAAAAAAAAAAAAAAAAAAAATTAAAAACTAAACCTCATTTAAATACAGTTTACTTTTGGAAGGAATTAATTAATTTACACATGTAGAATAGTTTGGCAGGATTTAGGATGTGATCACATTTTTCATTGACTTATTGTTATTTACCTCTATAGTATTAGCCATGAAAAAAACCCCTAGAATTTCTAAATGTATTTCTTGCTAGCACCTGTTTTGGGATCCAGTCAATCTATATATTATAATATATTACAAATAGGAGGTCCACAAGCTGGCTGCTTCACTCTGACCTACTGTCATTTGATGGCATGTCTGCCATGACTTGTGTTTGATGCTGGTCTTGGGAGGATGTCTCTACGCGGCAGAGTGCTGTTGCTGCATAGTGTACCTCTGTCATTGAGAGCTGCTCGCTTTCTGCCTGGCACCTCTGTGATTTGTTGCCTGTGTGCATCCATTTTGGTTTGCCACTGCCATCACTGCCCAGATGTCCAGGTTTCTCCATGTGCAACAGCGTGGCTGGGCAAAATGGAAGGCATGGAATCAAGTGGATGCAAAGCAGATTTGCACACCATGTTTAAAATAAAATCAATCAGGATTTACCTGCCTTTGAATATCCCACATCACAGGCACAGCCAGTGACAATCTGGTGCAAGCTAAGCAGCTCTAAAAGCAACTGCCTTGCTAAAAGGCTTTTCAGTTGGAATTGTTAGCTGTCTTACCTGGATGAACTACAAACTCTCTGAAGTTAGCTATGAACTTAACTGTTTTCTTGCTCCCTGCAGAGCCTTGTCAACTGCAACATTATTTCTGTTACAAAGGTATGTGACACACTCACATCTATGTTACATCTGCAATGCAGTTTATTGGGAAAAGAGTCCCACACAAGAGTGTCCAACCAGCTTTCTTTTGCATTTTCATTTAATTAATCAGCAGACAGCAATTTTCAGCAGGAATGTCAGCACTATTTTAAGGGCCTTATCTGCTCCTAGTGCCCATGAAATATTTTCCTCAGAGCTGACTGGAAACATTTTAACACAGTTCTTGGTTGAAACATATTGTTACACTGCAGCTGAAACATGTTGCAAACCCATGTTCCTTTCGGTAAACAGGTTTGTTTCAGAATCAAAATCTTCAAGACGAAAAGAACTGCAGTTTGGCTTTTTTTGCGCCGTACTCTTGCCTTTTTTTTTTAATTTGGTCACAATTCTGTTCTGCAAAACCAGAATATTTATTTTGCAGAATATTTTTTTTACAAAAATATTTTAATATTATTTTACAGAATATTTAGTATCAGTGAAGCGCAAAAACTTAAGAAGCTGACTCCCAATCCTGTACTTCACCTCTTGGTGATAATTTTGGTTGGCTGCTTCCCCACAAGAACTGTTAGTAGTCAGTATTTCATGCTTTCCAACCGTGATTAAGATTTGTATTGCTCTGCTGTTTGCAAGCAGTGTGTTAATATGAACAAGAGCAGGAAAGAGCTTTGTAGTTCTTCTCAACCTTGGTTAATGTCTTTCTAAACATGGCATGAAAATTATCAACAGATATTTGTCTTTCTTTGGCTAACAAACTTTGCATCACAAATTTGTACTGCTGCTTAATGACTTCAGATAATAAATCATGTAATACTAGTCAACTGAAACAAATTCGTCTATAAGGTATTTTGGTGAACTTTCTGCTCCCAGGTTTTATCCTATTTACATGTCAAAATAATAGAAATATGTGTAATACCTGATATATATATATACACACCTCACAAAAACAGGTGAACATTTTATATCCTCTCAGTCCAGATAAAAGAAGTGTTTCCATTTATCATTTCCAGCTTTACGCACACACCAGAATCCACATCTTCTGCTTCATCAGGGCCTGGGGATTCCTTTCCCCCACTGCTGCAATGCATCCTTTTCAGTCTTCTGTGAACATTCACCTTCCTCGAAAATACAAAGAAGAAATCATGCTACTAATCAGCATTCCTCATAGTTAGGTCCAAATCACCTTCTGTTTGTTTACCCCTGCCCTCCTCCCTGCCTTAATTCCTGCCAGAATCCTGCTCACCGCTTCTTGCATTAGGATGCCCAACTCCAGGTACTCCTGGCTCCCACAGATGTGAGTGAGATTTGCAGCACTGCACAAGTAGAACCTTTGCCATGTTTTCCACTTGGAAATCCCTCTTTACCCAAGCTGATGTGGCCCATTGCCACCTTTTCTCAAAATTGAACTTGTGAACCGCATCCTGCTCCTGCTACCCTGATGTGCACAATGGCACTATCAAAAAAATAGGGAATTAATAAGTACTGAATTAATGTGCATCATTCATTTGCACTGCTTTTCGTTACTAAAATCCTAAAACTATTTTTGATGGCAGAAAAAAAATTTGTCTTTTCATGGATTTCTGCTATTTTTGATCCAGGTGGAGCCAGTAGCAAAAATGAAAAACCACTATGAAGCTGACTTTCTCCTTACAGTTATAATTCAGTAGTGAAGAATGACAAAATTCAGGAACTGTTGAAAAGCTTTGGAGAAGCAAAAGACTTTCACGGCTTAGAAGACTAAATGTTGGGGGTTTTTTGGTTTGGTTTTGGTTTTAGTTTGGGGGTTTTTTTGTTTGTTTGTTTTTGTTTTGTTTTGGTTTGGTTTGGTTTTTTTTTTGTTTGTTTGTTTGGTTTGGTTTGGTTTTTTTTTCTTTGACAATTCAGATAATCTGCAGGTTATCAACATTTTTAAAATGTCTTCCAAAACTTTGAATGTGCTTGAGCAAGTGGAACATGTTGTGAATAAAGCAGGATTAGTTAAAAAATGAAATCAGAAAGAGGGAGAATGGATATAGTTGTTAAAATTCTTGTCTTACAGATGACAAAAATGATTTTGAAACAAATGGAGTCAAGGTAAAACTGATTTTTTCCTAGAACTTACAATAGCTTTTAGCTGCTACCTCCAGTTTATTCAGTTGTAGCTATGCTTTTTCATTATTAACTTCAGCACTTTTACAGTATGTCAATCAGTAAGAGTTCTTCTGCTGCTAGTGCTGTGTGAATAAATGATAGGAACTACCATAAATTGTCAGTCAACTGCAGAACAAGACAAAAAATACAAAATATAGGTCTGTTTGCAGTAAAAACATGAAGGCGTTGCAGAAATAAAATGGAGTGGGATGGGTCCGGTTAAACCATTTCTTAAGTAGCATTTGAATATTATATCGTATTCTTCTAAGAGTGGTAGCTGTGCTTGGAATAATGCTTTTCAAGCTCTGAAAATACCTGTGCTACATCAGAGAGATTAATTCAGCTATGCAATTAAGGATCCCTTTTTTCTTTTTAACACAATGTGTAATTTAGACATGAGGATCCCTAAAGGAGATGTTAACATCTTCAGATGGAGCTTCTAGAAAATATTGTTAACTACTGCATTTTAGAGGCTAGTGCATGTTCTTTGTTTTGGCAACAAAATAAGCTCTTAGTGTTTAATTGTTTTGGTTTGGTTTCTTTTCCTGGTTGTTGCTGAATGAATTGTTTTTAGTGATTTGTATAGGGAGTTGTGAGTCGGAAAGCTAAAACAACAGATGCCAGGAGCAGGAGAAAGAATGTGCTGGCTAACGAGCAAAGAGGACAGACCAATTACTTAGAAGCATAAAATCTTTCCTCTGATGGCATTTTTTTTTTCTCTGTTAGATGTACAATAGCATGTACAATGTTCCCATGGTTCTGATTGCACTAGGCATTTAAATTTCACTTATGACATTATTCCTAGCTGGTTTAGATTTAATTGCACCTAACAAAAGCATAAAAATTGGGTCTTTGAAAGTGTAGTCTACAGTATAATAGGAGATCTTTGCCTTCTCAGAAAAAAAGGTTGTTTTCCACTTGTGCAGGCTTATACTTCAATACTGTCAAACATAAACTGAATGTAACTATTTAAATTGAATTTCAGACGGAAAGGTCTTATTCTGAATCTGTCCTCCGGTCTGGGTACTTTCCCTTGTCCACTATACACAATGTACTCAGCTTCTAAGGTAAGTCTGTCACGTTGCCTTATAAAGAAATCCCCACCAAGTGTTACCAAAACATTTCTATCAATCAGCAACACAGGGACAAGTTTTCAGGATTTAAACCAGTGTTGCTCTGCTGAAATAATGAAGTAATATAAATTAGCACTAACTGAGGGCTAAGAATCAGGGAAGCTATGTAAATGAAATCCAGCTGAAGGTATGTCTGATCAGTAGAACAGAATTTGCCTTTGCTTATATACTATTATGCCAGGGCTTGCAATGTGCCCTCATTCTGGGAAGTGATGACTTTTACCAGGCTGATCTCAGCTAGTTTACTCAAAACTGTACATGCATAAAGATGCTAGGTTTTGCTTATGGAACCAAGAATAAAATTCTTGGTACATGGGTGGTGAGTTGCCTGACTTCATATATGGATTTCACTTTAAAATTTTGCTCTGAATTTAGGCCCCACAGCTTATAAAAATGAGTAAATTATTTTTTCTGAAGAAGCAACTTGCTTAGCTCAGGTTTGCTTCAAATGAAAGATTCCAACAATATTTGCTTGAACATAAAGTTCAGCTTGGTTAGAATAAGCTAATTATTCTTGGTAAGAAAGTCTAATATTCATTTTTTCTGGTTTTAATGGAAGATTCTTATTACTTCAAATTTGAACAACATTAAAACCAGACAATTTTAGTTCCTTACAGTTTAGTTAACATTATTTCAAAGTTATATGGTACATTGTATGCATTATTTTTACTTCTTTCATTCTTGTGTATCTTTAGCCTTTTTTTTTTTTTTTTTTTTTTTTTTTCCAACGCTCTGAAAGGAAACTATTTTATTTGTCAGTGTACTAATGTTTCATGCAATGTCACATTATTGGTGTTTAAATTGTAAGCCCCATCAAATGATGACTTTGAAACACTGCCATTTTTCCTCTTTAGTAGGACTTTCATATTTCTAATTACAGAGCAGTGATCCAACATTGTCAACTTTGTGAACATTTCTCAAACATCTGACTCCTGAAATCTGTCTTGAGAGACACTCAATTTCTACACAAACAAGTTAGTATATGTGTACTCTTCATGGTGTTCTCTTAGAAAGATAAATCTTGACAGCTGAAGCTAAAGAACCCCCAAATTCCCAAGTACCTGACTTTGAAAATCCTATTTGTAGGCTGTAGTTTTACACTGAAAGCACGAGTTGTATTTCGCTCCCCTTTTTTATTGCAAGACAGCAGTGTAAGCGTTGAACTGGGAAGGCAGGTGTCAGAGATGAGAGCCACATGAAACAATAGCGAGAATAATGGAATTCAGGTATTTACATCTCTGCATTTTCACAAATGTGACAAAGCTTTCAGCCCAGTCAGTACCTGATTGACGTCTGGCTTGGGTCAAAGCCATGCTCCATCTTTTCTGGTGCAGATAAGAGTCAATTTTGCCATTGATCATGTACACCAGCAGAAACTGTGTCTTGAGAAGTTTGTTTCTGTGTTTTTTGTCACTGTTCTGTGCGTTAGGTTGTGTGATGCTTGGCCTTTTTTGTTAGGGACCTGTTCTCATATATTTGTGAGTATCTGTGAAAGTACTTAGTTTCTCATGCTGATGTTATTTTGTTGTTTTGTTTTATTTGTTTTTGTTTTGTTTTAGGCTTTTATAAGCACTTTCTCCAAAGCACTACAAGCAGAATATAAGGCAAAGGGAATTATTATACAGGTATTATTATTATTATATCTTGCTTAATTTCCTTAATTTTAGGAAATTTCCTTAATTTTAAGAAATTAAGGAAACAAAAGAATATTTCTTCAATAATATCTGGGATGCCTAAATCTGTATAATGTTGTCACCCTTGGTGAAGTGCTAGGTGACCCTCTGAAAGCTCTGTCTCCTCCCTGTATGCAGCTTCTCCGCTTATTCCACTGTAGTATCATTACTTATTCCACATAGTGCCTTAATCCATTGCAAATATGTGTCATAATTTGTCAGATGCTATGGTATTCCTCAGAGTGAATGGCCCTATGTAAGTGTTAGATGTCATTACACTGTTGTTATGATTTCTTGTTTCAGGTAGTGACTCCTTATGGTGTTTCTACTCCAATGACAAGGTACCAAAAACCTGATCTTATTACAAAGACAGCAGAAGAGTTCGTGAGCGAATCACTGCAATATGTCACCTTTGGAGATGAAGTTTTCGGATGTTTAGCCCATGAAGTGCTGGTAATTGAATTTCATAGTGTGTAAAGGGGTCCCAAAGGCTGAACCAGAATTGTCTGAGCTCAGCAAGTTCTTGTGACTGATTCCAGGGACCTTGAGGTTGGACATAAATAAGAAACAGTGAACAGGTTGTTTAGGCTAGTATGACACCAGTAAACTCTGAAGGGAGGAATGAACAGGTAAAGCATACTTAGCAGTACAGTGTGGCTTTCTCCACTTTCATCTGTCGAGCTCAGCTCAGTTTGATATTTGGTTAGTCTTTATGCTTTCACGAGCTGCCTGTTTTCATGATGCTGTAAGAAATAGTTCTGAGATCCCTACTCCTTTACAGAAATTGGCCAGCATATTCAAAAGTAATTAATGGGGAAGGGGAAGAACACAAAAACAGACTGTGCCATCACATAAACATAATTTCCATAGCTAACAAAACCAGGAGAAATATACATGTTAGCTGTTAATGATGAGCATTAAATGAAAGTATAGGGAAGAGAACGTATTTGCTGAAAACTGAGAGGAATGAACATTACCCTCTAAGAGAAACATGCACACTGAAAGTACAAAGTAAATCTTTTGCTTTTCTATTACCTTCCTGAACACTTAGTTGATTTCTTTCATGAGATTTTGATAACCTTTTGCCTTTGTTTTTTTTTTTTTTTTTTTGCTTGATTATTCTGAAGGCACGTGTCCTGCAGTTTGTCCCTTTATGGGTATTCCACAGCAACAGATTTCAAGAAGCAGTCTTGCACTCATTTGCCAATTATCTGAAGAAGATGTGGAGGAACCCGAATCCCTAACAGTTATTTTTCTGGAGGATGTGCTATGCAGAACCCCAGCACAACGTATTTTGCTGTGTCTCTGCATGTGAATGTAGAAGGAATCAATCAGCTTGAATCATAACTCCATTCAAATCACTTGTTAACTGACAAGTGATTATTTGATCCAATGAATCTATTAAGCAAATTCATTCCTGTCCTTCTCCAAAGACTTTAAAACTTGCTAAAGCTGTTCCAGTTATTTCTATCAGCCTTACATAGGTACTAAGAAATTTATGCTACTATTTTCACACAAGCTTGGAGGCCACAAATATTTATGATTGCTTGACTTTTATAAATAAAACAATAATTTGCTCTACTTGCAAACCTGTTCACAGTGTATTTGATGCTTTCAGTGTGTGTTTTGTGCCTTTGGCTTCTTCTGAAAAGTGAAGGAAATTTACAAGAATTGAAAAAGGAAGCTTTCAGGGTGTAAAGTACACACTGGACATTTGGAAGCCTGCAACTATAAAAACCGTGTTTCTGTCCAGTGCCTGTGAATGACTTCATCCTCTGCAATATCTGATATGAGCTGGAGGAGTCAGGAGCATAGGCAAAAGATATGACACAATTCTACACTCCTAGATGAACCTAGAAGGCACATCTTTTGACTCTAGATACCTATGAAGATCATACTTGGTGCTACTTGAATGGTGTTTCAAGAACAACACTATCAGTCACAGCATGATGGGTTCACAAACAGAAAGTCATGTTTAACTAGTCTGAAGTCCTTTTGTCATAAGGTCAGTCATTTAGTGGGTGAACAGAAGGTGGTGGAGGTAGTTTTTCTTGATTTTAGTAAGGCTTTTGATACTGTTCCTTGCAGCATGTTTCTGGACAGGTTGTGCAACTGCGGGATAGCAAGTACACAATATGCTGGGTGAAGAACCGGCTAAAGGGCAGAGCTCAAAGCGTTCTAGTGAATGAGGCTACATCTGGCTGGTGACCAATCACCAGCTGTGTTCCTCAGGGCTTAGTTCTAGGGTCAGTTCTGTTCAACAGGTTTATCAGTGATCTGGATGTAGTAGTTAAATGCAGTGTTAGGAAGCCTCTTGACAGCATCGAACTGGGAGATGCTGTTGACTCTCTTGAGAGACAAGAGGCCTTGCAGAGCGATCTAGGTAGATTGGAGCACTGGGCAGTGATTCATGGGATTAAATTCAACAAATATTGGATTCTGCACCTGAGATGGAAGTAACACTGGGCGCAAGCATAAATTGGGAGTGGAGCGTCTGGAGTGCAGCTCTGCAGAAAGGGATCTGGCGATGTTAACTGACAGCAGGCTTGATTGGAGCCAGCAGTGTGCCCTGGCAGCCAGAAGGGCAAACCTCATCCTGGGGTGCATTGAACACAGCATCACCAGCCGGTCAAAAGAGGTGATTATCTGCTGCACTCAGTGTTGGTGCAGCCTCACTTTGAGAACTGTGTGCAGTGCTGGGCCCCACAGTTTAAGAACGATGTGAAGGTCCTTGACTGCATCCAGAGAGGAGTAACAAAGCTGGTGACAGAGCTGGAGCTGTGTTCTGTGAGGAGCGGCTGAGGGCTCTGAGTTTGTCCAGGCTGGAGAGAAGGAGGCTGAGGGGTGACCTCATGGCTCTCTGCAGGTTCCTGAGGAAGGGAAGTAGAGAGGGAGCTGCTGATCTCTTCTCCCTGGGATCCAGTGACAAGATGAGTGAGAACGGCTCAAAGCTGCACTTTACTGAGAGGGTGGTCAAACACTGAAACAGGCTTCTTAGAGAGGTGTTCAATGTCCCAGACCTGTCAGTGCCTCAAAAATAGGCATCTGGACAATGGCATTCATAATTTGCTTTAACTTTTGGTCAGTCTTGGAGTGGTCAGGCAGTTGGACTAGATAATCATTGTAGGTACCTTCCAACTGTTCTATTCTGTTCTGTTCTACTCCATTCTATTCCATTCTGTTCCATCCCCAAATCACCAAATGTATCCTACTGGCTTCAGAAATCCCTGTCCGATGCATTCAAGCTAGTGACATATATAGGCAATGCTACATAGGCTTATGATACAGCACTACAGTGTCCCACCTATCTGCATATGCCTCCTATACTTGTTGCTGTAATTCTCAAAAAGAACAACTAAGGATTGTGCTGAGACGTGTGAACTGAAACAATAAAAACTGTGATACGTAAAATGATATGCATCTTTCCCACAGTAAAACCAGATTTGACCCAGGTTTGCAAATGATCATGGAAAATCGCCTTATTCACATGGGTTCCCAGGTCCTGCCATTGAATTCAACAAAGCTGCTGATGCACTTACTTAAATTCTTTCATGTAAGAATTGGAAATGGAGAAATAAGTCACTAGAGATCAGTGTCGCTAAACCCCAGTATGAAAAAAGGCTTGTCTCACACCTAAAATTGTGACATTTTAATATACTGTAAGTATTCCATATTTCTGGATTTCTCGTTTGGATTTTTTTTTTTTTTTTTAACTTTTGAAATTCACAGCTTCAATGCTTTTTCTGTGCTCACCCCCTCTCCCCCCCCCCAAAAAAAAAAAAAATCCCTAAACCCACAAACACTGATTTTATATATATTTAAAGGATAAGCTCCAATTCATACATGATGGCAAGATTTTAGAACTTGGTGCTTTAAAGATAACAGAAGCAAACATGAATCTTGATAAAAGTATGTCAGTGTCAACATTATAATTCCTTTCTCTCTTTAGAGGGAATCGTAAATTAATCTTTGTGCTGAAAATGAAATCCTGTGTTTGAATAAAGATAGTACTTGAGACATACTTGTGAAGGACACTAGAAAAACTGTTGAGACGTGGGAGCACTGCAGTGTTGCGGCAGCAGTGTTTGCCTGGGAGGTCCTTCTTGTGTGGAACCTTTCTTCAGAATTCCTGAGATGAAATAGCTGTGATTACATCTGCAGCACATAAAGTTTAATAAATATCACCTCCAGCCCCAAAAGAAATTTTGCCTGCTAGTTTTAATGGTCTGCAAGCAGAAGTTTTAACTTCCATTTGGTGCATGTGGAAGTGTCTGCTTCAGTATAGGTTTGCTGGTTTTTAAAGAAGGAATGAGGGAGACATTTGGTTTTGGTGTTCACACCATAATTAAAAATAAAGCAGTGAATAAAGTTTGTGGGGTTTTTTATCAATTCTGTGGTTCAGAAGCCAAAGTATCACCCATTCTTAGACTATAAAATCAATTCAGTCTTTTCTAAATATTTTCTAATTAATTTCTTGTCATCAAATGATAACACTCTGTTCTTCAGAACAGGAAAACATTTCTTTCAATTATCGTAGAGATTTTTTAAGAGCTACTCTTGTACTGTCTAGCCATCACATCTCATGGCCTTTAAAATTAAATGGCTTGTATATTTCTCTATAGCTTCTTGTATTTCATGCCTTCATATAAAATAATTCTGAACCTCCCCCCTGCTGCTGAGTATTACCACCCAATGCAGAAAACATCTGGAAATGAAAATGCGACATCTGTCCTGGACATTTCAGCATTGCTGGTTAGAAAAACAAGGAATAGCAATGGTTTGTTCATCACTTCATAGAGACTGTTTTCAAGTGATTAAACTACAGTCTTCTAAGTGTGATATTTGTGCAGCTGTGCAGCAAATAAGTATGGAATATAATATATGATACATATTACATGGGGGCCAAAAGCTGCAGTCCCTGTGGGAAATACACATTCAACAGGAGGCCTGAATGTGGAAGCCAAAATTTGTGTTTTCTGCTGGTATAAGTGCTCATTTCTTGATGGATGCATATTTGCAAGCAATATGTTCGCAGATACAGCATGAAATCCAGCAAGTCTCTTTCACTTATTTCTCTGCTCCAAACACACACTGAGGCCTTGCCCACTGGCAGCTATTTTCATGTTTGATATACATGTGTGATTAGTCCCAGTAGGGTGAAGCAACTCTACAGAGCAGTGATTGCTGCTGCTCTGCTCAAGTCAGTGAGGGATTCATCGGCAGCAGCAGCAAACCTAAGGACTCCCCTGCCTGCAGCTTCTTGTGATACCACATAATATAGCTACAAATTCCCTTATTTTCTCTTAATTTTCACACGAGTTACCTAGGTCAGTTTAAAGAATACCCTTTTACTCTCTTCACAATGACAAAAGGTCTGTGTGTTTGCCACCAGCTTATGTGACATATACTGACCCTAGTAAAACAGAAGTAACATTGGCACAGGAGGATGTTCATGAGCAGTGGAAACTTGGTTTCCAAGGTTTACAAGTCCTGTAATCTATGACAAGTGACATTTCCATATTTTTTGTCTCACATTTGTTTATGGTTGTGCATGCTGCGTGACTCTCACAGGCTGTTACTGAAGTTGAGCAGTTGGCTTTGCGTAGATTTGTTTCTCTTGGGGAACAGAAGGATCTTGTTACTCCCTGCTCTTACATGATCACTCTATTAAAGCAGCCATGTTTTGACTTTTCAGCTCATTACTTACACAATATTAGGCCGGGATCTTGCTGATTTGCAATCTTCAGGGTGTTCTTTCCAATGGTGTGTTAATGTAAGGCCACAAAGAGAGGCTTCTCTTCCCTTGACCATTTGGAGAAGTCAGTGAGTAGGTCAGCGATCAATACATAAGCCTGGAGGAAAACCAGTTGTGCCATCCCCCCAATTTTGTAGCCCGCGTGTCTCCTCTGAGCACTGAATACACAACTACAAAGTTGTATCACCTGCTCTTGCTGTGACACTTAGACTTGGGTATGAAAGTGTAGTGCAGCACACAAAGCAAAACATTATGAGGATCTCATTTTCTTTCTTTCATACATTCATGCTGATTACATTCCCCTGCTTTTGTCCTTCTGCGAAGGCACGTGCATGGTCACCCAGGTGTGATGATAAAGCATTAGCAGCTTGGGTTCTCTTGAAGGTGGGGTTAATAAGGGCCCCAGTTTGTGGAAAATCAGGTATTTTTGAACTTCAGCTGCTTTTCAGTATCACACTGCAAGCATTCATTAAGAGGTTTGAATGCATAGGCCAGTACAGAGTTACAGGTTATTTTTTTAGTATTTTTATTTTGACCATTGGGGTTTTTTTGGGGTGGTGGGTTTTTTTCTGTTTGTTTGATTTTTTGGGTTTTGTTTTGTTGTTGTTTTTTTTTTTTTTTTTTGCGTTTTTTTTTTCCCCAGATCACTCTTTCTTGAGTAAAAAGGATCCAACCTAAAACAATTTACAGTTGTGGGGTGCAAACAGCAAATCTTTAACTCACACAGATTTCAGTTATTGAACTAGTCCTATGTTCAGACAAAGGAGATAATCACTCAAGAAAAAACAGTCTTCAAGTCTTCAAGACTGTTAGATTAAAGAAAATGGGAACTATACAGAGCAAGACTGCTTTTAACAAGATGAAGTACTCAATCAGTGGATTATATCAGTACTGAGTCAAAGCCCTACTTTTACAAAGATTGGAGCTCCAAATCTGTCTAGACAAGCAATTTACGGCAAGGGTAAAAAAATCTAGACCGTTGAACCCTAATGTTGTAAACAGTCTGTTATCAAGACTAGTAATAGAGACAGAGCCCTACTTTTCTCAAGGACCACCCGCAAAAGAAAGAATTTGATATGGCAGCTTGCCTGAAAAAATTACTTGTGATATACTAGTATGTGGTAACTGCATGAAAAAGCTGTAGGAGTGAGGACTGCTTTGCTGAAAGAGCAGCTGATGAGACAGTGACTGCAGTATGCACTCCAGACAATGTCAGTCTTCCTAAAACACTGCTGAAAGACAGAGAGGCTGCAAATGGTATCCTTGGCTATTCTGCTGTGTCCTCTCATCTTCCCATCATAATGGCATTTCAAGAATCATGAATAAATCATAACCTGTGTGCAAAGGGCCAGCTTTTGTTTAATTTTTAATTTTTAAAAAGCTTTGTTGGCTAAGAGCATACTTGTGGACCCTATACATGTTCTTTAAGCCATGGTAGCATATATTTTGGTACATTTGGGTACCTGGGGGTGAAGGCAGAATTCAACATTACAACTAAGCATTTTCCAAAGTGAGACAGACTATCAGTCACTGTCTGTGGCTGCAGCAGAAGCATGGCAGACATCTGGAATAAACTGCCCCTTGACATCTCCCTGCATCTCCTGGGACAGCCGTGAGACAATGAGAGGTTTCTAAAACATATTTTCAGTCTTGGGTATTAAAGCTATGTGCCTACATCCATATTCAAACCCTTAGGTCCCCATTTCAGAACAGTACGTGTGATTTACACTCAAATTGCTGGCCAGTTTACCCATCAAGTTGAGAGAAAGACAGCAAAATACACTTCTGACCGAAGTCCCTACATTGATTTTGGTGTACTTTAACCTTTCAGAAATGATTAAAACCAAGAGTAACTGAAAAGTTTATATAAATCATGTCTCAAACTAAAGGTATCTAAACTTCTCCAATGTTTCAAAGCTAAGGGAATCCGGGCATTTGTCATGAAAGCTGTAGCAAATGGACAAAACCAGGAGCAGCCTGTAAAACAGTTCTGCCTCTCCAAAATGTTGTGTGGGTGGGTTTCGGTGGGTTTTTGGTTTTTTACCCTTCTAGAAGAAAAGCTGGATATAAAGTCTGGCCAGAGTTACTGCCTACTTGCTCAGTGAATCAAAACACAGGAAAGGCAGCTGGCCCAGGAGGACTGTTACATTCCTCTCTCCGCTTCTCTTCCCTCTGCCACTTTGCAAACTTCAGAACTAAATGGTATAGAGAGAAGGAGTAGGGAGCAAGATCAAACACAGCTTTACACGCAGAAGTCACAACTTCATAGCTTTGCTAGCTCAAGGGGAGAGTGTAAAATCTAGCGGAGGTAGACTGACTGCATATTGTATCTCCCTGAAGTGTCAAGGCAACTAGTATTATTACTCCCTGTGAGCAGATTAAAAATGTATTGGACTTTCCCAGAGAACCTTCTGGAAATGTCAAGGATGGCAAAATAATGTGTGACCAAATAATTACACTTGCTACTGTTTAAGATAATAAAGGCTTATTTCAGTGCTGATATGCTGTGACCTAGAAGAAAATGTTCTCTGATGCAAGACCTTTTTATATCCTGAACATGGTGTGAGCTTATGCTGGGGAAATATCTTTAGTGAATAGTTCAAAGAAAATTAAATAAATGAATGACAAAGTTCTGCTCACTGTCTCCAAACAGACAGGTGACCTAGGATTTACAATTGAAGTAACTAGTGGAAAGAAATAATGATAAAAACATTCATGCAAAAATACCTGGAAAGGAAAGGAAGAAGTCAAAAGCAGTTTTGCTTTGACATAGGCAAAAGCATACTTGGAATGGGGAGAAGAAAGAGTGAGGAAGAGAGAGCTGGGTGACTCAGGCGCTTGAGCTGGAGCAATAAAAGGGAAGTTGTCTAGGCTGAGAGGTGACTCTGGCACAGACTAAATAAGTGGTCAGAGGTGATCATTAAGTTTTCTGTGGCAAAATGGCCCTCCTTGGAGATGTGAACATTTATCCAACATCAGAGATACTGATATGTGAAGCCACTTTCTTGGAAGACTTAACACAAACGTAGCGACTGTTTAGTATTACTGCTGTTTGATGACTTCAAATATGCTAGCACTGCAAGGGCCAGAGAATTTAATTCTTATCCTGAAGAATGTACAGCCTAAAATAACTTCTTGAGTTAAAAAGATGTAGCAAATAATAGTATTCTAGTTGCTCGAATTCCCCTGAGCAGGCTAGGCCAACTTCTACAAGAATGCTTTAGAAAGTGCTGATCTATCAGCATGGAAAACAAGGCAGAGAAAGATTCCCAGTGATCCCAGTGGGCTTCGGCTCAATCCCTAGTGAAACAGAATGACTCTTTGCATAAAAGCAGACATCTTCTGCTGAGAATGGGCATTGTACTTCAAGCAAAAGTATAGCGCTGCAATCCATCTTACTTAGATACTCCATCCTAATGGGGTAGTGGAGGTAGCACAAATATCTTGCAGGGAAGTGACTTATAGTATTGAACGGCTGTTACTGAAACTAAGGGAACAAAATACCAGATCTTAAGTGCTGATGAAGGCCAGGAGCACCGCCCCACTTTCAGGGAGAGAGATGTAGTTTGGCCTCCCTCCCGGTTCAGACCCAAGTACGGCAAGGAACCGAGAAGGGAGAAGGAGCTGAGCGCTGCGGAGGTGCCTTTGTGCTGCCTTTTCAAGGCGTGCTCCTTCTTGTGTCTTACTGAAAAACAGAAACGCTGCCCCATGACCGAAACTACCTCCCTAGAAGCAGCAGATCATTAGGCGTCCTCGCCACCAAGGGGAGCTACGAGAGCGTGGAACTAAAACACGCTTGGCAAGGCTACTGCAGCTTGTGCCTGGAAAATACCTACTGCGTGAGGCTGAAACCCACAGAAACGGAAGTTTTCTTCAGCGCAAAGGAGCACACAGAACTGTACAAAAAATAGAACCAGTCAGGGTTAGGAGAACAAGCCAGATCTTTAGGGTTTATGTACACTGCTGTATAAATACGTAAGCTTAAAAATTACTGGGAGCCGTGCAGCTATCTGAACAGATACCTCAGGGGGGCACTATGGCCACAAATAAGATCCTGACAGATTTGGCTTCTGTTCTATTTCCCTATTTTGTTTCTCCTCATTGTAAGCTTACAACGAGCTTCGTATATTCAAGCAACTTCTCCTTCCAAGAGTATATGCAGTCTTCTTCTAAGAAAATTAAAATGAAAATAAATAATAAAGAAAAATGAAAAACAAATAAAATGCTGCTTTCAATGGTGTTTTTCTTGAGCCAGAACTCCATGAAACCCAGGTAAAGACGTCAGAGCTTCTGATGCTTGTTCTGACCTCAGCCATACACAGGCCTGCTCTGTGCTGACCTGGCAAATCTGACAACCCAGCAGAAAGCCTTGCCTTTCATACATATATTGACAGCGTGCTGTCCACATTAATAACTTCTGAAGGAGCCAGCTGGGCACACTCACACCAAAAGCCCACTGATGTCAACACAATACTGAAGAAGGATCAGCACTAAAGGACAGCAGCCCATAGGGGCTCACCTGGTTCTGGTTTATGCCTGCTCTGCTTGCTGACTTTGGTCTAAATCCCCTGTGTTGTTCTGTTCCTACCCATGGGCTAACATATGGCTAGGAGTCATATCATCTGACTGCTTTATGGGCTCTTATCTTTCACTGTGCTCCACACAAGCAGAAATATTTCTAAATCTTGCTCTGGTAGAGCAAACAATGGTATAAATGACATTAGGTAAATAAAACATCTTTTTGCCTTGAAGAACATGAAAGAATGTTGTATACCTTCTCAATGATCAAAGGTGCTTATATTGCCCTTTTAGTTACAGATACAGACTTACTGTTGTATTTGTCTAATATTTACAGCATGTAAGGCTGCTTTAATCTGTCACTCAAATTTCCTAGTTTGCCTGGCTCTGTTTTTAACTCTTTGACTGCTTTGACCAATAAGATTTAGTGTGAAAGTGTAACCAACTATTTATGCTTCCTTTTTGTTCTAGCCTGGGTTTTCACCTGCATCTCTTTTTAATCCACTCTACCCACTACTCTCCAGCCCATGAGTATCAACTGAGCAGCACTGTTGGTTTAAGTTATAGTAAACATTTCACTTCAAACGGAATGAAAATCTCTCTGATGTGACCAGAATGGCATTCTCTCACACATGTAGGGGTACAGTGGCAGAAGGACCTCAGTATGAAGAGGAGAGTGAGAGAAAGAAAAGTAGGGCAAAGAGCTGGGGTGGAAAATGAGCTGAATTTGAGCACAAGCAGCCAGAGAGATGTTGGAGTTCCCTTAGCAGACTGGCAGTTGCAAGTTGCCTGGGAGCTTTCTGGGCACAGTCAGGGGCCACAAAGGTCATGCAGGAAGAATCTGAGCACAGCCAAACAGGCACACACAGACTTCTTGGCAGCTTTTTCTAATCTTGCTTCAACCTAAACTACCTGGAATAGAAAAGTCCAGGAATGCTTTTCTAAGAATGTAAATCTGAGTCCATGTGAGACTTACAAGACAAGCAAAGCTTGTAATCTGAGTCAGTTTAAGTAATCTGAGGGCATCATATCTGCTTCAAATATGCAAGTGCTGATTCCCTAATATTTTAGTGTGAGGAATCCAAGTCAGCTTAAATGACTGAAGGAGTTCATGGCAGCGAACTCCTCCAGGGTTTGCTGCAGCTTGGACCATGTCTACTTCATTTCTTGTGTTTCCTTGATCTCAGGTACACAGACACATCATTCTGTGAAATGGCTTCTTGTTTTCCTTAATTTGTTTTTGTCCTTGGATGGGACCAATATCTGGGAAAATTGAATCTCCTCTAATATGAAGATAAACCAAATTTTTTTCCCTACAATGAGTCAAACACTTCATAACTTCAATCAAGGGCCTGTCTTTAATCAGAGAGTCATGGCAGACCCGTTCCAGTGCTTCACCACCCTCACATTATGGATATTTTCCCAATGTCAAATCTAAAGATACTCTGTCAGCTTAAAGTGATTCCTGCTTGTCCTATGACTACATGCCATCATAAGAAGTCCCTCTCCAAAGTTCTTGTAGCCCCCCTATAGATATTGGAAGGCTGCTCTAAAGTCTTCCTTAGACTTCTCTTTTCCAGGCTGAACAAACCAAGTCTCTCAGCCTGTCTCCACGGGCAGAGGTGCCCCAGCCCTATGACTGTCTTCATGGCCTTTCTCTGGACTTGATTCAACATGTTGATGACCCTCTTGTGTTGGAAACCCCAGACCTGGGGTCTCACGAGAGCAGAGTAGAGGGGCAGGATCACCTCCTTCGACCTGCTGGTCACGCTCCTTTTGATGCAGCCCAGGATACAGTTGGCTTTCTGGGCTGCGAGCGCACACTGAAGCTGGCTCATGTTCATTTTCTCATCAACCAACACCCCCAAACCCGCCTCTGCAGGGCTGCTCTGAATCCATTCTCCTCTCCACATGTAGCTGTCCCTGGGATTGCCCCGACCCAGGTGCAGGATTTCGTATTTGGTTTAGTTGAACTTCATGAAGTTGGCATTGGCCACCTCTCAAGTGTGTCAAGGTCCCTCTGGATGGCATCCCTTCCCTCCGGTGTATCAACTGAACCACACAGCTTGGTGTCATCGGCAAACTTGCTGAGGGTGCACTCAATCCCACTGTCCATGTCACCGACAAAGATGTTGAACAGGATTTGTCCCAGCACCAGCCTCTGAGGGGCAGCACTTGATACCAGTCCCCAGATGGACATTGAGCTGCTGACCACAACTCTCTGAGTGTGATCATCCAGCCAGTTCTTTATCCACTGAGTGGTCCATCTGTCAAATCCATGTCTCTCCAGTTTAGAGACAAGGATGTCATGTGGGACAGTGTCAAAGGCTTTGCACAAGTCCAGGTAGATGATGTCAATCATTTTTCCCTTATCCACCAATGCTGTGTCCCCATCATTGGAAGTCACCAAATTTGTCAGGCACAATTTGCCCCTAGTGAAGCAATGTGGGCTGTCACCAGACTCACCCTAATTTTCCACATGCCTTAGTATAGTTTCCAGGAAAACCTGCTCCAGGATCTTACTGGGCTCCTAGGTGAGAATGACTGGCAAATACCTAATGCCCAAGGGCAAATGGATGCACATTCTTTAGAGGGGAAACTGAGGAAGCAGCAACAGGCAAGATTATTTGGTTTTGGCTCCCATGCTTTAACAGCAATCGAAATCTATATGCATTTCAGTTATTTGTCTGTCCCATTGCTTCTCCACAAGGTGTAGGCTTATTGAGTTGCTCTAGCAACTCACTTCAGGCCTTCCTTATTCCTAAGGGTGCTGAAACTCCTCCCTGCCACATGGCTCGAAGTATGTACCCATCAGTGGCCAAAATCCAGGACCATCCAATTTCTTCTTCCTCCTTCTCTGCAAGTTTGTCATATGTCACAGGCATGACTTCAGTCACACAATGGGAAAGAGTTGGACATTGCCACTGTCTGCTATGAGGTGTGTGAACTGCCCACATCACCAGGTTCTCCCATTATCAGGCATGACAACTGTTGTAGTTCTGCATTTTTGAGACATCCTGCTGTGAGATATGAGCCACTGAAATGCACTGTTTTGGCGTACAGCTGCAATAGCATAAGAGCAATTTCAGGTTTAACTGTGTCTCCTGATTTTGATAGCTTACAGTAGCTCCACCTAAGTTCTGCATGTATTCCTTTCAGTTACTCCTCTGGGGCTGTTTTCCTCCAAGACAATGCAGCACTGCCCATAGACTACAGTTTTAATTAAAACTTGAATTTTTTTGGTAGGGAAGCACTCCAGACTGTAAAGACTAAAAGTTTCTGAAGATGTTTTATGTATATCACATTTAACCACTTGCACCCTAATACAATATGTGAGTTGCTCAGAAAGGATAAACAAAGCACATTCTGCTTTATTTCCAGAGCAGCAATAATTTTGGAAAAGAGGCTGCTCAATAATGCATTCTGTAGAAAAACGCATTAGAAGCTCTTGGTGTCTGACACAAGTGTTCACAGAACAGTGTTTAACTATCCTCACATGCTGATTTTACAGATCCAGGCTATAAAAGGCAGCTTTCTTCCGTCCCCATCCCCCAGGCTCTACCCACATAATAAATCAATAAATATATCAGTAAGTAAAGTAACAAAATGTCTCCATTGCTGATACACAGTAGATGCCAATTTCTTTTCCTGTTCTGTTTGGTAGATCCCCATGAATGGCACAGAGTGGGTGGCCTGTACGTTGATAATCACCTTGACTTCCAGAGCTGCCTCTGTTATTAAGCTGTGTCACTGATCCCATCCAGATTACAGAGACCCATCTTACTGATGAAATCACTGAGGATTTCACTTAAAGTTGAATAATATTCTTTCAGTATTGAAAAACTTGTGTGGACCTGGCAGTGCTTGCAACATAGGCATATGGCAAGCATGTGAACAACATATTGTACTCTGAATCCATTGTTTTAGTTTGTTTCCAGCAGTTTCAGTCCAGAGAAATCCATTGCTAATAAATGACTTGTGATGGTTTGCTGAGAGAGGAAGATGTTGTAGCAGAGGAACATCCTAAAGTCCCTGCCCCCAGCCTTTTGGGATAGAATTAAAGCAATGCTAAATAAACATTGTACACAAACAACTTCATTTTTAAAAAAATATAAACAAGTCTGACAGAAAGAATGAAAACTGCAACGTATAATAAGAATGAGGCAAAGTCTGTCAGGAGAGATAATGCCTTTATTAGATTGAGTGTTATACTTGGATAAAACAAGTGGTGTTACATGCCCTTCTTCATGTCCTAATGTAATAGAAGATATTGCCTCTCCTAACAAACCTTGACTGCTTTTATCCTTGTACCATCACAGCCACATCAACACACAGCCACATCAACACAACTGTTAGTATAATGAATTCATATGCTTGTGGATAACAGGCAGAGATACTCATTTGCTACCTGAAAATTTCAGATGTTGCTTTTGGGGTTTCTAATGATACACTTTCAGGAATCTCTTACTGTTTGTTTTTTTGTTTGTTTGTTTGTTTGTTTGTTTTTACAGTCTTCACAGTAAAAATGAAAATCAAATATATTCAAAATTTTATATTTTTTTTAGATTTTTGGATATTCTCCAGTGTGGATGCAGATCTCTGGTTAATGTCAGCAACAAGTTTGCTTTTCTTAACGGCTTCTTAATGAGTCTATAGAGGCAGCCTCTGGCTCTTCCAGGTGCTGTTGCAGTGGGCATACTCTTAATCTCATTTAAATGTGAAGCAATTTACTGTTTTCTCTCCAAAAGAAGGGCCACCCAGCACTGTCTGATACTGTGGAGGTGATCACAAGCACAGCAAGAAGGTGATAACTGCTTATTCAGCACATTTTCACGCCCTTCAGTAACTGTAGACATCCAGATGGTGCATTCATGCCTATGCTGAAGGTGGCTGACTCCTGCTTGAAGGTAGGACCTGCACATGGATTTGGCTGCCTTCTTTTTCTTCACCAATCACCTTCTTATGAAACCTTCTGTTGTGGGACGTCTCTTCCTTCTCCAAGGAAGCAGTGCAAAAGAGTAGGTACAGCCTCGCACAGGATGTTAGGTTCTGCCTTCCTGATCTGGGCACTGCTGCCTGTCTCCCTGATGCACCCACGGCTGACAACCTCACAGAGCATCCCTCCTCCTCTTTCTCACAAGACTAGTCTTGGTCCCTGATGCTCACAAACTGTGCTGCTGATCCTGGCCCTGAGCAGTCTGAAACTGTGCTGTGTAATTCAGTTTAAGGTGACAGGTTTTCCTCTGGGAAAGAGGGGTTCCCACAGCTCCAGCACTGAACAAGTTATTGTGGATGGGCCTGGCCAGAGAGAGAGGTACACACAGCCTGTGTACACAAAAGTGGAATTCAGTTTATTTCACCTTGAGAGGTGACTTTCTCTGTTGAATGTGGCGATATAGCTCAGGAAGAGCTGAGTTCCTCTTGGCAGTGGTAAGCTGCTTTAACCCAGCTGGGATTACTGTCCTGGTGGGTCCAGCAGCACCACATGTAGCACTGATGTAGGGAAAGCTACACCTCAACTTGGAGGTCAGTGTAACACCTGGCTAAGCCCAAGCAGTCTCAGGGTCGTGTAAGTCCTTTTCCACTTCTGGGGGGACTAGACCTTTTTGCATTTACAGGAAAAAAGTATGTGTGAAACATATGTCATATCTCTCCACACCGCCCTGCCTGTGCATGATGTGAATGCTCTGAGACTGTCAGGTCATTTATAATGCTGTTTGGTTTTTATTACCAAGTAGTCACAAAATTATTCATGTACACATCTTGCATATTCACACACAAATTATTTTCAGCTGTTATAAGGTAATAAATATTCTTATGCACTTGGCCATATTGTTGCTGCAATTCTTCTATATCCCATTAGCCTTTCTCCCATCATTACTTTTGAAAGTAATTAATTGCTCCATAAGGCTTCAGAAGTGTGACAATTATTTTATTCTGATTGAAGAAAATAAAGAGTTGTTGCTGGGTAAAATACTTGCTTAGCAAGTACCTCTGAAGATCAGTGACGACAATGTTAAAGATACAGTTGAGCTGCTAATGTTTGGAATTCAGCTCTTTGCTGCTGCTGCAGGAACCATATACCTCCCTTAGATTTGTGGCACCATTTACATTCCTGGCACTCTGTAAGTCGTAAAGCTCATACCTACTCTGGTTTTCACAGAACAGGCTATATAGCCGGCATCTTAAAGTAAAATTCTGACAAGAATGAAGGCATAAGTGACCCAAATGAGGCAGTTTTTCCCCATGTACAAAAGTGGGATGACATTACATGAGCCCCACGTTGTGTTGCTTGAAGCCCGTGGTGCTTATGTTGCTGCCCCCCAAGGAAGATCCTCTTTCCTTCCAGACCACACATCGAGTACAGTAACCACGGCAGCACTTATCAAATCTGGAGTTCAAGATGACTCAAGCTGCAGCTGCAGGTCTGGTGCAAGTGCACAGGGAAGCTGCTGTGGTTGCCACTACTCCCCACGCAGTGGTATTAGGGAGCCTCCTCACACAGCCCAGTGCCAGGGAACTACAGGTGGGTTTCTCTGAGGTTTCCACTCTGCGGGTAGAGCACAGAGCTTCAAAGGCCAGGAAAAGCACACAAGCTCATGGCTCTTTCAAATATTTTAACTGGTGCTATTCTAAATATGTGCGTGATTTGCAAAAAAAGAGTGTGCCGGTGGACCTACCATTTCACTGCTTAGTTGAGACAAGGTTCTGCATGATGTTTGACCAACAAAATGACAGATGAATGGCATTTGTTCCCGAGGTGTGTTTCTAGCTGCCCTCCCCCCTGCAGCTGGCTGTGTGGTGTACTGACATCAATTTGTAGTTTGTGGGAGTTCACTACCACATAGGGAGCAATTGTTGCTTTTCAAGATGCAGCTTTTTCTTTCTTTGAGACATTAGGCTTTCCTATCAAGTCCAAACACTGGGAAAAGGGGGAAGAATAAATCCTACAATGATGCAATTAACTAAGCGTGAAGCTTCAGGATATTAAAATATATTGAAAAGAGTCTTCACTTTGTTAGGCTCTCTCCCATCCTCCACTTTGACCTTGGTTTATTCTAATTAACATGAAGTTTCTCTGAGTCAAGGGAAAAAAACCCAGGGTGGAGCATAAAGGACATGTAATCAGGAAAATGTCTCTGGTGTCAGGGAATAAGGACAGCACTAAGAAAAATACGTCCCATTGGAACAGGGCAGCTCGGAATATTTTTATGTTTGCAGAAGCATAGAAGTCTTTCGGTCTCCATTTAGATATATTTTGAAAGTATAGTAAAAAGTTGTGCTTCATTTCTCATCAGAGAGTGTTCCAGGTGGGTCCTGACACAGAACAGCATTTCAGAAATGGCATTTAAAATCTAATGTGAGACAAAACATAATTCTTTGGGTTTATGAGTGTGGGTTGTAAAGACCATGAGTGATAGTCTGGCACAAAGGTCCTGGCAAGGAGGATTACAGTGGATTTTAATAAGACTTCAGAACGTAATGAGGATACTTTTGATGTCTACATATTTTGGTATCTGCTTCTCCTTCCGTGTGCTCCAGGGCTAAGACTGCAGCATTAGAAATGCTGAATAGATGCTACCATGCACATGATACTGTGATGTTTTAACTGCTGGATTGCCCCCTGGGAACAGGTCACTGAAGAAAGCCCTTTCGCAGAGTACGACCTACTCGCATCAATGGAATGAGTCAAGAGAACACACATACACCCAGAGTATATTTCATAGTGTGGTTTGGTAACCCAGATCGTCTGGTGAAAGATCCTTTACCTCTGGATCATTGAGTGCCCTGCAGAACAAGATCCCAGGTAACATGGTAGTCATTAGTCAACTGTTCTGCTCCCCTGTTGGAATGATGCTGTGGTGAAGAGAAACTTCAAGACTTTCTTGATGGCAAATGTCCTAGCAATTATCAGGGGATTCCCGATAATGTAACTGTTAGTCAGAGGAGATGCTTTGGTCACCACCAACAGCTCCTCTAAAAATTATCAGAAATTTATTAATAATTATTGCTGGCAATTCCTCTGCCTCTTTTCAGGGGGCTGAGATTAATTAATGATAAGGGATTTTCACTACTAAACCCTGGCTACGCTTTCTGTTTTTCCCAGTAAGTGAAAGATGAGAAAGCTTCTTTGAACAGAGCTTAACCTGTGGAGAAATGGGGAACTCAGCTCACTCACTTCATAAAGAAACCTCGAAGGAAACTTTCTGTGTTAAAACTCCTCTTGTTAAAAAGCTGTGAAGTCATAAAATTTTACCAAACAATGGTTTTCTATACAAAGGGCTCTTCAGTCAATAGTTCCTCTCTAAGCTGTTCTACATCACCCTGGTTTCAATAAGCTCAGATAGTCAAACAATCAGTGCAGGAAACAGTGTGACATCTATAGGTTTAACAGCTGTTCAATGTGCTCTGTTGTCAGTCTATCTGTGTGCAATTTTGTCATGTTTTTCACAGACTTTCATTATTGTGTCTATCAGACAGGACACAGAAGAGTTCAGATTTTAAAATAGCTTGTGGGGGAGACATTGCCTGTATCTTTTTTCGTTATTACTATTGTGAGGCAGACAAGAGTCCCATTTATTAAGGCTCTAAATGGTTTTACAGTAGGGTGGCCATGTAATAAGAGTATCTGAGCTTCATGAAACAGACAAATGGTTTGCAGTCCCATATGGCAATTATTGTTGGTATTATGTATTTAGGCAATGAACACTATGATGGATTCAAAAACAGAGCCCATATTTCTACAGATGTTGAAGCTCCTCTGTTTGTTTCAACAGGAAAGAAAAACAATATGAATGCTTATGGTCTTAATCCTGTTCTCCTTTATCTAAGACTCAGTAAACTAGAAATATAGTGGAGATGATAAACATTTTCACTTCGTACAGTCTAAGCTCATCAGTTGCCTTCCTTTCCCCAACTGAAAAGGCATATGCAGTGGATTGGGTGCCACATGTTGTTCTTGTTCCTTGCTGAGAGCTCAGTCTGAGGTTCATTGGCATGGTGCTTCATTGTTACTCCTGTGCTTTGGCAGGATGTGTTCCTAAGAACAAAATTCAAATTTAATTAAAAATCTGTATCTTCCTGTAGTCCACCTGTAGGGTTGACCAGTTGGGTTTTCAATCACAGGCAAACCAGGAAGTTGGAAAAGCACTGCTGGAGAAAAGGAACAAGGGATTTCACTTAACCCCAAATGCAAAGTTTCAGTCAGAGATTTTTCTCTTTTGTAAAATAAAGCTGCATAAATTTCTAAACAGAATGTCACTTCAAAACACCAAAGCAAACTTCTCAATTCTTACTTGGATGTCTAATAGAACGCTAGCTTTTCTCTGGCTAAAACAACTTGAAAAGTTCAACGTGAATCCCAGCTTACTTGTTACAAAGTAAAGATTGGCAAAAAATAACTTCACTGAAAACATGGTTCATCTCTATCAAACTCCACTTATTTCTAGCTTTATTTAGATATAATGGATTGTAAGGCTTTGGGAGACTGTTATTATAATTCATTTTGACCTTCCATGTAACTGAGGCAATATAATTTCCTGGAAAAAGAATCCTGCATCACTTACAATACTCTGGTCCCCCATTTGGAGAATTTTCATATGTGTAGGAATTGCTCTGATAATTGCAGTAAAGCTAATGATGCCTGGTCTCTGCCGAACACTTGCTATCCAGAATGGTAAGATCAATATGTGTGGCAGGTCTCTCAGCGGAAAAGAGTTGCTTTCTCTTCTGTCAGCTTGCTGGGCTGGGTGGACTGTATCTCTGATTGCAAGAGTCTGAACTTGATAACACTGTAAATACATAATAGAGGTATTGATAATATAGCACTGTTGTAATTTCAGATGGTTCAGATTTAATGTAACCAAATATCAGATTACCTAGATGCCAGATATATCCTTCATTTCTAAAACTCATGGGGTATTTGAATTTGTTTGAAATCATGACTCTTGGATTGCCCTGGAGCTACTTGGACAACTGGAATGCATCTGCATTTCACTTAGATTTCAGAAGACTTTCCACCATCCTAGAATCTTCAGAATAAAAGCTGACAGGTCATTTTCACAACCCTCTACTGGCATACTTAAGTGGCAGTTTGTGTATTAATATGATGTTGCTTCATTTTGTTCTAAATGTTATAGGATTAAGGTGCCTAAGGTATTCTTATTATGTGGGAGAGCTGTTCATCATGTATACCTGTATCTACTCTACTGTTCCGCAGTCAGATTTTCCACTCTCACTCCAAAACAAGCCATGTGGTTTAGACAATTTGGGCTGCAGGCTATCTTGCAGATTCGAGAAGCACAGCAGTCAAAACACTGTCTACAGAAGTCCACTGGTAGAGCTGCAGCAAGAAGCATACAGAGATGCTTTGGAGATAAATGCTTATTCCCAAAACCTACTTTCCATGAAGCTCTGTCACCCGTGGCTGGTGTGAGCAGAAGGCAATAGTTTACTGAAGTACAAACAGATTTCAAGTTTTGGTTGCCCACCTTTTTTCTCCTTGAGGACAGGTGTTGATAGCCTTGGCACAACTAAAACATGTGACACTGGCAGTACTAGATTAGAAGCTCATTACTCATTCGAGGCTTGTGGACAAACAGGATTCCTACTGCTTCCAAGAGACATTATGTCTGATGGTAAATCTCAGTTTTGACAAAAGAGGCAAGATATTTTTATGGTCCACATGGAGTGAAAGGGCACTAGTTATTTCAAGACCTCTTCTGAAGGAGCCTGATGCAGTAAAAAAAACTTTTTATCAGTTTAATTCAGCCTATAGACTTCTGTGAATGTATGGTTAGACTGGGTGTGTATATAGGCATTTGTAAACCTTTAATATCCGTAGTGGACTAGTTCACAGAGGTGTCAGAGTAGCTGTGTCTTCTTTATGTTATGGTTTCCAGTGGAGAAGGAAGTTGTCACAGCACCTGGAGAGGATCCATAGGGATTCATCTCCTTCTGCTTGACACAGTGGAAAAATAGAAGTGAACTGCTGTCAGACAGATAACAATATCTGTGAAGTAGATAGGTATGTTTTACAAATAATCATATACCTACTTGACTTCACGGCATGGTCAGAGTGCAGAGATCAGCTTTGTTTGTCCCCAGTTCCAGAGCTTGGCTTTTCCACTTATTCTAACAATTCAGTATATTTCTGTTAAAGTTGTGGTTCTCACACTTAAAGAAATAGGTTCACAACTGCAGCTGTACATAGGTTCACAAAAATCTGGCCTTCCTTGCTCCAAATACATCATTCTCTGTCGTTCAGGATCCGCCTGATAAACCATGAGTATTACATGAATAAACTGTGAAGCTTGCTGCAGATGTATCAAGTATTTACTAGCTTGCTGTGGGGTTTTTTTCTGTGGGAAAAGCAGGGAGACAAGTGCCCTTCTCAGAGAAAGCTGGTGAGCTGTGCTCTGATGCCATTCAGAACTTGCTTTCACTGGTCCCTTAAAAACCTGGGGTGCAAGTGAGGGCTGTTTCTTCTGTTCTGGTAGATTTCAAAACTGCCCAAGAATGTGTATTTTGAGAAAGAGCTTTAGTTTGTCTACTTCTCTCCAGAATAAGGAGCTGCAGAAGGGGATGTCTGCACATGGTATTGTATAATACCAAGGCTGACAAAGCAAGAGTGGATGAGATTGTAACTTAGGCTAGTAAAGTCCAGATCTGGAAATCTATCTAGGTGCAGTGTGGGTGTAAGACAGTAACCATTGTTGTTGATCCCAACCTAAGAGTTCTGGGTAAAAAGATCAGTGTTAGGGAGCAATCATAAACATTTTGGGAAAGAATATGCACCAAGGAAACGTATTTTAGTTGAAAAGGAACGGTAAAAAAATGATTTTGATTCTTTTCTGATGTGATCACCACCTAAGATTTATCTGTTTAAGTTTATTTAGAAAACTCAGTTTCAGATGCACATGAATATTTGGTGACACATTCTTTAATCAGTGAAGAGAAACAGAAGTTCTGGGGCATGGGTCCTCTAATCCCTATCTAGATAAGTCACAAAACCTCCTTTCCGTTTCAACTATCAACTTAAATATCAACTAATGTCTAGATGTAGCAGTAGTAAGCGATAAGTACTCATTAATTTGATAATAAATGTTGATGTCTAAATTTTAGGTGCCTGAACTCAGATTAAATTTATTTAATTTATTATTTTATTTATTTATTTATTAATTTATTTCCCTGTGACTGGGGAAATGAGTCTCTCAAATGCTACTGAAACGGTATGGAAGTTAGTACTTCATTGCCACAACCCAAGTAGTTGAAAACCACACAGAATCCCAGAATCACAGAACATCAGGAATTGGAAGGGACCTCAAAAGATCATCTAGTCCAATCCCCCTGCCAGAGCAGGAACACCTAGATAAGGTTACACAGGAAGGCGTCCAGGCGGGTTTTGAATGTCTCCAGAGAAGGAGACTCCACAACCCCCCTGGGCAGCCTGTTCCAGTGTTCTGTCACCCTCACTGAGAAGAAGTTTCTTCTCAAGTTTAAGTGGAACCTCTTGTGTTCCAGTTTGTACCCATTACCCCTTGTCCTATCATTGTTTGCCACTGAGAAGAGCCTGGCTCCATCCTCGTGACACTCCTCCTTTATATATTTATATACACTAATAAGGTCACCCCTCAGTCTCCTCTTCTCCAAACTATAGAGACCCAGCTCCCTCAGCCTTTCCTCATAAGGGAGATGCTCCACTCCCTGAATCATCTTAGTTGCCCTGCGCTGGACTCTCTCCAGCAGGTCCCTGTCCTTCTTGAACTGAGGGGCCCAGAACTGGACACAATATTCCAGATGCGGTCTCACCAGGGCAGAGTAGAGGGGAAGGAGGACCTCTCTCGACCTACTGACCACCCCCCTTCTCATACACCCCAGGATGCCATTGGCCTTCTTGGCCACAAGGGCACAGTGTTGGCTCATGGTCATCCTGCCGTCCACTAGGACCCCCAGGTCCCTCTCCCCTACACTACCCTCTAAAAGGTCATTCCCCAACCTATATTGGAACCTGGGGTTGTTCCTGCCCAGATGCAGGACTCTACACTTTCCCTTGTTATATTTCATCAAGTTTCTCCCTGCCCAACTCTCCAGCCTGTCCAGGTCTCGCTGGATGGCAGCACAGCCTTCTGGCGTGTCAGCCACTTCTCCCAGCTTAGTGTCATCAGCAAACTTGCTGACAGTACACTCAATTCCCTCATCTAAATCATTGATGAATATATTAAATAACACTGGTCCCAATACTGACCCTTGAGGCACTCCACTAGATACAGGCCTCCAACTGGACTCTGCCCCATTGACCACAACTCTCTGGCTTCTGTCCTTCAGCCAGTTCGCAGTCCATCTCACCACCCGACCATCCAGTCCACACTTCCTCAGTTTAGCTGTGAGGATGCTGTCGGAGACTGTGTCAAACGCTTTACTGAAGTGAAGGTAGACCACATCCACTGCTCTGCCATAATCCAACCACCTTGTTATGTCTTCATAAAAGGCTATGAGGTTGATCAAGCACGACTTCCCCTTGGTAAAGCCATGTTGACTGCCCCTCATAACCCTCTTATCCTTGATATGCCTTGAGATGGCACCAAGGATAAGGTGTTCCATCAGTTTCCCAGGGATGGAGGTGAGGCTGAACCCCTGTAACAGAGCTGCTGAACTGGTGTTTAGAAGACCCAGAACTAAAATTCTAGTCCTCTTTCAAGAGTGCATCAGGCTTGTGACAGGACCCAGAGGAAATGGCTTATTCTTTTGCAAGCTTTTTGCATGATCAGGGTTCATGAGAGTATTTTGTAGTGGGTTTGGAGGAATTTAGGCCTTCCACCCATCATCCTTAATAAGAAACTGCTTTCACCATTCTCTTTTACACATAGCATCTGGGGCATCTCTGCTGGTCCCACAGGAGAAAATTGAGTAGGAAAGTCCAAAGTCACACAAGGCCTTGTAGGTCAAAGTCAACACCTTCACTTCAATCTGGAAAAGCAGCAGGCGAGCAGCAGAGATCACAGAGCAGTGGTGTCACATATTGCCATGCTGTGGAGCTGTCAGCAGAAATCCAATTCAAGGATTGCTAGAAAAACAACAGATAGCAAAAAGTTTGTTTTGCTTCATTTCAGCTGAGCTCTGAGGTTACCAGCCTTTACAGAATGAAAACGACAATGTACATTTTTATAGTCCAGCAGAGTTCAGAGCCCTGGTAGGAAAGCAAAGCACTGCTTGGTCAGCTCCACACAGGCACAACAGTTCAAGGGTTCGTGTTTATTCCTCTCTCAGCTAAGCTGTTTTCCCAAGAACATCTTTGTTACTTTTTGCCATAAAACAAAAGGTCAGGTTTGATGTTGCTCCTAGACATGTTCTTGTTGTTCTGTTTGTTTATATAACCCCCTTCTCCTTCCATCTGATGAAGAATGAGCTCTGCTTCTTAATGCCAGCTGCACACAGGATTGTGACAAGAATGACAGCCCCCAAAAGGGGGCCGGAGAAGGGGGGCACCGAGGGGTGAAGAAAATAGAGGGAAAATAAGCAGAGTTTTGCCTCTGGCCATTTGCAAACAGCCTGTGAGATCCTCAAATCACACACATTGCTGGGTAGCCTGTGCACACAAGCTGTCATTTCCTCACAAGGAGTCAGTACCGCTAAACCCTTTCAGGCGACTTGGGTGGGCCCTTTAGAAGACATACTGTCTCATCCCATTCAGGAACTGCCCTCTGTCACTGCTCTCCTGGCATGCTGGATGTTTGTTTTTTGAGTAAATAAACTGGCTGGTGTCTCAGGCTAGCTGTGAATGCTGTGTCCACCCACCACCACCCTTTCCCGCCACTCCAGGGAACAGGAGGGGAAAAAAAAGAAGAAGAAAACAGCCAAAAGCAACAACAAGATGAAAAAGTTCACAGAGAGCTCCGATGCCACCCACTAAGCCCCAACCTACAAACAATCAGTGACCAAATGGTGTCATTAGAGGCCCCAACATCCTGTCAGCATTCTGCCTTCCGATGGGAAGTCCACGGTGGAAGTGATTTCGAAACCATCTTTCCTGTCTCTTTCAGAAAGAAGATTCTGGGAAACAGCCATCACACTTTTCCTCATTTCTTCCAAATGAACCTTTCACACTCCAAGTCAGTGGTCAGCTTCAGCAAAACTGAAGGAATATTGTCTGAAGCCCTTTTGTCAGCTTGCCTCCTTTCTAGGCTAGGGGATGTTTTTGGTGCAGAAAGGAGATGCAAGATCATGAATCTGCACCTGTTTTGTCAAGGGTGCACAAGAAAGATTGCAAACAAGTTTAATTTATGTTTTACTTCATCCCCACTGCCCCCTTTTGCTATCTCAATGTTGATCTACAACAGGGAAAACAGATGTCTGCTACAATACAGATTGTTTCTACGGTGAACAGGAACTTTTCATTTTGGCTGGCACAGCATACAGTTGTTCATATACTTCTGTTGGTGAACCCATGGATATTCACGTCACGCCCATGTAGAAACTTCATTAACTAAATCATCTGTCTATCCACCCTTTATTCCCTATGTAGTCAGTGAGAAAAAATCAGGGCAAATCAGAATAATTTCAGTAACTCCTGCTTGAAATCACCATCTGCATGATTTTCTCCCTTTCTCTCTCTCTTCCCTTCCCCCTCTCCACTGCTGGATCTACAAAATGCCAGTGTTTTAATAAATTAAATTACTTCTTCATGCATTAGTCTTTCTGCCTATCTTCTCCCTGGGAACAGAGTTTCTCACTGAAACATTACTTGTTTGTTCACTGTGAAAACAAAGCATACTAAAGCATAGTAAAAGGTGACAGATCACAAGGGTTTGCTCTATGGATTGTGCTTTCCTCCCCAAGCACTGTTTTGACAGTGGATTGATGAACATCAACAGCAACAAGAGGTAAGGCACAGACCGAACTCTGTTACTGGATGCATCCTGTAAATGCAGGATGGCTAAGCTCAATATTTTTGTAGAGTGTGTATCAAAACTGGCTTCCAGAAGTGCTTGATTCAGTGAAGATGTCATAAATAATGAATTAGCCACAGTGAGCTGTGGTGATGATTCATTGATTTCACTAATCTCTCAATACAATTGCTCATAAATAATCTAAAAAAGACACTCCTCTCAGTTATCAGCACCTCTCAATTAGACAAGCAGGGCAACAAGGCTAAGCCCACAGGCTTCGAGGGCTCAGCCCTGGAATCTGTCAAGAGAGGCAGCAGTGAGCACGGACGGGATACTGGAAATCTTTCTGAACCCCAGGCCATACATATCACATAGTGCCTCATCATACCACTTGAATGTCCTGTTCCCAAAAGGGTTGAGATTCAAAACCTAGAGGCAGATTCTTAGATCTGAGTTTCTCCTGAATTCAGCAGTATTTGCTACCGTATGAACGTCATCAGTTTGCAACTGAAACTCATGAAAAAAGCAAAAAATGTACCCCCAAGCTGAGAAGCCCCAACCCTTAGAAGTAAGACTCATTATATCCCTCTATTCAACTTCTTTACTATCGCACAATCCTCAGTGGGGGATCTTGTCACGATGAAGGTGTTTTTTTCACTTCTACAAATAGGCAACATAAAAGAAAACTGGTTTAATGTCAGATTTAGGAAGCACCATTGGTAAGTACACAAAGAAATAACAAAGCCATGAGTGCTTGATACCAGCACCTTTAGCAGTTTCTAGAGGCCTGCTTTCAACTTGGCAAAATCCAAGATGTATATTTCACTACGAAGCCAAAGCACATCCTGCATTTGCCAAAGATTTCAGCAAATTGAAGATTTGAGATCACACGAAGGAAAGTTCTACTGCTTTCAGGAAGAAATAAGGTGGTTTCAGGAGATCACATTTCTCCTTCCTCCTTCCTTTCAAATCAAGCGAAGTTTAGTATTTCAACTGCATATATTTTGACGAAGCGACAACAAAAAAGAGCAAAAAGGGATCAAAAAAAATTAATTTTCATTTAATACAGAACTTAAAAGATCTAATAAATGGCACAAAGAAAATTCAGCACTCAGATTCCCTCATGCAGGTGATAGATTAAGCCACTACTGGTGTAATTAAAGGAGTGTCAGTAAGTGAAAGCATACCAAATAATATGGCCCAAACCAGATTTAAGCCTTTTGGAACCCTTCTGGCTGTGGGACTCAGGCTTCCACAGCTGTGATTTTAATAACTAACTGGATCCAATACATTTTGCAGCCACTTTTTTTTCTGTGCTTTGTACTAAGCTCAGCTGATATCCTGGAAATGGCAGGGTACAGCTGGTCATTCACACCCATTCCTCAGCCTCTTCAGAGTGTGGAGATGCTGCTGTGCCCAGTGGCAAGGTCCTTACTGTGGAAAAGCCAACTGCTTCCGGTTGCTATTCAGGGCCACACTGCTGTCTTGCTGGCACATTAGGACTTCTTCTAATGAACATCACTTCCCCACCTGATCTGAAGACTCAGCAAGAGGCACAAGCCCTTGCCCTTTCTCAGAAGCCAGATCCTGTACTATCTTCCCGCTCCAGCTCCTCCTAGTTTCAGGGTACAGCCAGGGCTATAGGGTGACTGTAGCTTTAGCTATAGGCAAGCTAGTGGCTCTGGAGCTAGCTTTTCTAGCCTGCTGCATGAGCCTTGGATTTTGCTGAAATCACTTCAAAGCAGAATAAGTCCTATGACTCTAAATAGCACTCCCCATGGCCAAACCAGACATGAGTGTGCTAAACATCTCATACTCTATCTAAATGCCATCTTTCTCACTACTTAAGCAACATATTTCTTTTTTATTACCATTTTTTTTTCAGTAACTATAGAGGGGTTTTTTGTTCAGGGTCAGATTTGTTTCAGAGAATGCCTTTAAAATGGAAATGTGCATACTGAGCATTTCACAGATTGAAGTTGTGTGTGCTGTGTATATCCCTTGGCCTTGCAAGCACAGACTAACAGAGCACCAGGTGGAAAGTTTGTTCTGTGTTTGTGTATCATTGAACTAACTTGATATAGATTGATTCAGAAACACAGAGCCTGTTCAATGCTGTGTTCACACAGACACTTTATAGGGCAGAGCTGCAATTGAAGGCTGTAGGGGTGATGTTGAATACTAATGGGATAACATGCAATTTAGTCCCTGTTCAAATTTGGAGCTGTTTTTCATAGAAATCATACGTTTTCATTTAGCTACACCAGAAGTTTTACTGACAATGTAACTATATGATTTTACTCCTTGTGCAATTTCTGGTGAAAAAGCAAAGCTGAAATATGGTTGCTATGAGAACTATAACAACATTCTGGACTAAGAATTTGCTTTCTGTGATTTGCACCATGCATGCAAGGAAAGCTGGAGTGTTTGTTAACTGTGCTTAAATGTCACATGCACACACAAAAGCAACAACTGCCCTCTTTCCCTCCTATCCCCGAAACAAAGTTTTATAGATAAACAATCCGGCACAGAAACTATGCCTGTGAATCCATTTCAATTTAATTAACACTATGCTAGTTACAAATGCAAACAGGTTCCCAAGCATGCAGTTTGGCTGCCCCTCCTCTCTGTGGATTCAAGTTTGACTCCTTGCTTTGTTCTAACAGAACAAAGAAAGCAAATAACAATGTGACCCTGACCCTTCTTTACCCCTTCACACACAAATGATCCCTTTTAATATTCAGACGAGCTGTGACATGAAGAGGTCCCATGAGAACAAACACCTGCCATTTCTCTGGACAGCACTTTGACCAGACATTGCCTATCTAGTTTTTTAACAACTTTTACATTCCTGTGGCTGTTTTGTAAAGAAGATGGCAACACTTGCATTCTCAGGACATAGCCTGTATTTCTATGCAGAAGCGCACAATGCACAGTCCCATCCCACCATACCACACAAACACACTCCACCTGCAACCTCACAGCAGTTTTTTTGCCTGGAGGACCAATAAGATACAGCCTTGGAGGCAGGGATGGTCTAACATCCCAGCTGCAAGCCCTCTGAACACACGTGTGTGCATGTGTTTTGACTGAGATAGGCATCCCCAGGCTCTCCACAATTCTCTGCCTCTTCGGAGTTAAGTCCAGACCTAGCAGGGGAGGAGGGTGTTTGGAAGGTGTGGAGACTGTCTAGACTGAAGGTGCCTTTTTGTTCCTGAAATGTGAATATGTGCATTAATAATAACACAGGGAGCATCACTGGTGCTCACCCAGTTAGAGCTGTGGCAGAGGCACTGCACATACATGTGGGCAATGCGGGAGGCAGATGCCGCGTCCTTTGCACAAACCACAACAACCAGGCTTCTGTGTCTGCTATGGCAGCACTGGGAGCTGGGCTCTGATGATGTTGAAAGCTGGCGTGAGGCTGACAGGATTTTTTGTCCTGTGATTAGAGGATACTCTCCTTCCCTCAAAGCCCCAGTCCATCCCCGCCTAGCTTTAAAGAACTTTTTCCTTGGCTTACTTCTGAAAAGCTTAATAACAGGCAGAGAAGTCTGGCAAGACCCAAATATCTCACAGGATGATGTTATTCTTGACCGATATTTGCTAAACCTATTCATAAAACCATTCAGCTCTGGGAATTTCCAACTTCCCCTGATGATCATGCCTGTGCTTCACCAGTCCTACCACTAGAAAAACTTTTTTAAAATCAGGTATGAGATTAGTACTGCTATGATAGTTGGGTCCTATCTGTCATAGATGCTGAGAGATTATTTAGGAGGGAAATGTCACACTGGATGGAAACCTTGCCATGCTAAATGCTGCGGCTCTGTGTCTGCTCTATAATTGTTGCATCCAGTGATCACTGAGATCTTTGTTTCAAGTTCAGAGTAAGAGTTGCTTTATGTTCTGCTGCTATACATTTTCACTGCTAGAAAGCATGCAAAACAGCATCAGAGACAAACAGAAGAAACGAAAGCCTAAGTCAGATAGTGGTAGGCTTTGAGCTTGATGTGGTCTGGACAAGATTGTTTCCTCCACAGTTTTCATCCATCTGAAGGGCAACAACAGTCTGGTATGAACAGAACAGGTCAGCAGAGGAATGTGGTCTGCTGTTTGCTCTGGAAAACAATGAGAACTAAGTACTGAGATACCACTGAAGACTTGTCAGTCAGTCTTGGCTCTGGATTTTGACTAACAGTTACAGGAAGACTCTCAGTTCTTACTGGGAGGCAGCAGCAAAAAAGCCAAACCAAAGTGCTCGTGTCAAACAGTTTTTGATGCCTCATATTCTGGCAAAGGCTCAGGCTATAAGATAAGCTAGCTCCTAAAAAAAATGCAAGAGTTTAATTCCCACAGGAAGCATTCATGTCACTGAAGTCAATGGGAGTTTGGTACTAAGCACTTATGAGCGGCTGAGCACCAGTTACTATTCTTCCCAGACACAATCTATGAGGTTTTCACTTTGTTTTCCAACTTGAAACAATGAATTTTTGGTATTTTTCCCATTGCCTCGGTTCCTAGCAAGAGATGCAGACTTTTCCAGGTTAGGTAATGTGACTACCAAACATTCATCAGCTGTGTAAGCCAAGTCAGAGCTTTTATTTCCAAGTAAACTAATGCATATTCTGAATGTTTAGACACAGCTCACTGCTTGCCCTCACATCAGAAACGAGCTCTCACCCACCATCTAACACTGAAAAAGATTGATGCTGTGGTTTAGAGTGACAGCTTCCTTGTTTTTCCCATTGTTAATGAGCAAGTTCCCAGCATCCCTTGGACTGACTGGGCCTCCATATTGGCGTGAGGTGTCCAACCACATCCGAGAGTGGAGGCAATCAACATCCCTCCAAGCACTGTACCTGCAACCGCATGGGGAATGTGCTGCCAAGGCTTTTGCTCAGGGGTGGAAGCAACTGCTCTTGATCAGCTTCCTTCCATGCAGGCACTCAGAGCCCAGTACTTTATGATGTCTGATATGTACGTTGCATGTGGCAAACAATATGTCTGCAGTAGGGTGTGTGCACCTCTGGCAAGGAAATTCTGCAGAGAATAGTCACATTTACAAATCAAAATATGTCATTTGTCTATCGTTGTTGCTCCAATCAGGTTTTAACTAACAAACACATTCTCCAGAATATTTACTGCAAGTCATTACGAATGCACCACCAGTTGTTTATACATTCAAAAGGAGGGTAGCAGTTCTGTTAGTCTTTACTACAGCTCTGTCTGTGCTTCATATTTCCTGCTTCCAGAGAAAGTGGAAACCACACAGAAGGATGCATATACTTCAACCAAGTTTCCAAAGTCTCAGCACAGACAACAGTAACACTGAAGAGTTTTAAAGCTGTGCCTTATATTAGTTTTGACATGTAATTCATAGGCCTATATGAAAGGGAGTTAAAAGAAAACTTCCGTCTATTTGGCAAATCAGAGAGATGAGAGGAGGAAAAATGGGTGGCACTGGTGGTTGTGTCTTCAAGGGCTGAGCTTCAGAGACCTAGAAAATGCATCTCTGGCTGTTCAGAGTTATGCAAAGACACAATATGAAAAAAACAGCTGTCTTATAGAATCATAGAATCATAGAATAGTTGGGGTTGGAAAGGACCTTAAGATCATCTAGTTCCAACCCCCCTGCCATGGGCAGGGACACCTCACACTAAACCATGTCACCCAAGGCTCTGTCCAACCTGGCCTTGAACACCGCCAGGGATGGAGCATTCACAACCTCCCTGGGCAACCCATTCCAGTGCCTCACCACCCTCACAGTAAAGAATTTCTTCCTTATATCCAATCTAAACTTCCCCTGTTTAAGTTTGAACCCTTTACCCCTTGTCCTGTCACTACAGTCCCTAATGAAGAGTCCATCCCCAGCATCCTTGTAGGCCCCTCTGCAGATACTGGAAGGCTGCTATGAGGTCTCCACGCAGCCTTCTCTTCTCCAGGCTGAACAGTCCCAACTTTCTCAGCCTGTCTTCACACAGGAGGTGCTCCAGCTCCCTGATCATCCTTGTGGCCCTCCTCTGGACTTGTTCCAACAGTTCCATGTCCTTTTTATGTTGAGGACACCAGAAATGCACACAATACTCCAAGTGAGGTCTCACGAGAGCAGAGTAGAGGGGCAGGATCGCCTCCACCGACCTGCTGGTCACGCTCCTTTTGATGCAGCCCAGGGTATGGTTGGCTTTCTGGGCTGCGAGCGCACACTGAAGCCAGCTCATGTTCATTTTCTCATCGACCAACACCCCCCAGTCTTTCTCTGCAGGGCTGCTCTGAATCTCTTCTCTGCCCAACCTGTAGCTGTGCCTGGGATTGCTCCGACCCAGGTGTAGGACCTTGCACTTGGCATGGTTAAACTTATGATGCAGTGCTTTACCATTGAACGTCATGAAGTGAAGTACGCACCTAAAATAGCTCAGAGAGAGGCTAAATTAGAATTAGGAGTCTCTGGTTCTCATTCTTCCTCACTCAAAGAGTATTCTGACTAAGAATTTTCCTGAGCTTTAAACAGAGGTTGAGACTTGACAGTCTTCTTGTCTTTGAAACAGATGATGCTCTGAGCAGGCATGAAGGAGCCTGGGACTGAAAAGACACCACAGATGATCCTGGCTTATGTTTTTGAATGTCCACTAAAACATGGCTCAGCAACAATGGATGTTCCTGGGGACAATGGGCAACAGATCCTGGATGGCGGTAAGAGCAATATATGCATTCAATCAGAAATCTAAAACGTGTAAACAGACAGACAGAAATTGTCAGAGGGATGTGAGAAACTTGTAAATTAACAGCAAATGCAGGGAGAGGAAGTCCAGAACAAACACACTGATGTTTTTCACAACCATGGAGGAGTTTCATCCACTACTTTAAAACACATATGGTACATTAAATATCAGATGGGTAATAGGCTGAGAGATACTTGGCACCAGCCCATGGAAATATAAACACAAAGCATTCGTTTCATTGTGTTTCTTTTTCTTTAAATATTTACTTTCTGTATTTTTCCAGGGTACAGCTTTTGATCCCATATGCGTTAACAAGCTACCTTTCCAAAAACAGACTTTGGGAGGCATCACACTGCAAGTCACTGGTTTGATTCCAGTGGTTCTTTGGGATTTAGCCTATTTCCTGAAGGAAAAATGGCCATATCCAACTTCCCTCCCCATCCACAAGCCCACCATGTCTCACCATTCTATTTGATAGCATTTTGGCAAAGACCATCGAGAAAAAGGACTGAACGGGTCTGGAAAACATCAGTTTCTTGTTCCTCCCCTTTTTCATGGGCTGGAGCATTTAGAGAACAGGTAGGCTTAAATTCCATGGCTGCATGGAGTGGGAAAGTAGATACATGTCCTTTTCTCACTTCACTGTAACATTGTCCCAGTGTAATATTGGAGGCAATGTGGATGGTGCTCAGCCCTGTGAAATTTCATGGCGTGGAATGGAACTGATAAATTGGAAAAGATATCTTTACCACCATATTCATTTCCAGCATGGGCACGCACTGTAATTTGGAAGTTCTGCTCTGTGGGCCTCCAGTGCCATGTAGGAAGACTGGATTGATGACTGCATGTTTGCAAGGGTGTCACTCATGATTCTGCATATGTCATGAAGTATGGGATTTGGAGGCCAGGTGGGAGAAGTGTAAGAGGTGGCAATGCTACCTACAAGATTGGGAATCCACATGAGGTCCTCCTTTGTAGTCTTGAGCTTCTGTAGCTTTTGTTACCCCTTTGCTTTCCTGAAATGCTTCATTCTGGGAGGAGTTCACAACTTGGTGTTTGAGGGCCACCCCTACCTTTTGCATACCTCACCCCTCCCTCCCAAATCTCAAGCAGCCATAGGAGCATTTATTTTTAAGGATGGTCCTATATTGAGGGGAGTTGCCATGAGTCAGAATTAAGGAAAGAATAAGTCAGAACTAAGGCAAGAGACAGAATTAAGGGCAGAAAAGAAGATATTATTTTGCTGCTTTTCCTGCAGGGTTTTATGAATAGTATAGGTCTTCATTTTCTCTCTACCCTAAGAAAGTGCTCTGTAACTGCACTAGTGCAACTGTGTGTACCCCAGCAGAGAAACTCTGTGCATGGCTTTGGAAGGAGGCATTTCTGACAGACCAACAGGCTAGAAATGTTTGGGAGGGAAGGTTGAGCGGGATTGTGAACAGGCTGTTTTCTGTCAAAATTCACCTGTTTCACAGTTCTTGTGCTGTTTTGAGACTGATCTGTGCTATAACCAGAAAAACAGTTGAACATATGAAACACACCTGAGTCAGGTTTAGATCAGCTAGCTCTGACAGTGCTGACAGTGTAGCACTCCCAGAACCATGTTCTATGAATTGCTTCAGGAGAAAACTGCACCTGCCAGGGACAAGGTCCAAGTCCAGGTCTAGGTCCTTGCCTGCCTTTCCAAGGCTTTCCATGGAGCAATGTAAATGTGGCTCTGCAGATTCCGGACCTGCCTCCAAAAGTATCAAATACATAATGGACACTTTAATGACATTTCTAAATATTCCTTAATGCGACAGAGATGCAAAACCGGGGCAAGAGCAGGTGTCAGGAGTGGTGAAAAGAAAAACATTCCTTTTGTCTGTCAAATGATCGCCTACATATCAACTAATCTTCTTAGATTAGCACAATCTTCTGCAGGGCTAGGTGATACTTTTCAGTGCAACAAAAGATTGAAAAATTTTCGTATTTTCTTCTGTTTTTTACTTCTAGGGAAACTCAAACAACACTTAACAAATGTAGATATTACTCAGCTAGAAGAACAATAAAACACTGCTTGTGCTGAGGCTAGAAGATAAGTGAATGACAAATAAACACAGGAGAAGTACATTTGTTACTATTTATTTCAGCATTCCTCACCCATCTTACATCTTGCAGTGGGGAAAAAAATTAGTTGAAAGAAAGGACTACAAACATATTTAACTCCACAGGGGGGATTTCTTCTTCCCTGATCTCCATTTCATCTGCGTCTCATTAAAGTTGCAAGATAGTCTAGTCCTTTCTTCTATTAAGTTTATGGACAATTGCAGAAGGCATAAGCCTACCGTATGAGGGAAGTCTAAGAGAGCAGGGTTTGTTCAGCCTTGAGAAAATAATGCTTAGGGGAGACCTTATCACCATGTTTCAGTGTTTAAAGGGTCACTACAAAGAAGATGGAGATTCCCTTTTTACAAGAAATCACATGGAAAAGAAAGAGGTAATCAGCACTTTTTACAAGGACACATACTGAAAGGACAAAAGAGAATGGCTTTTAGATTTAGACTAAATGTCAGGAAGAAGTTCTTTCCTGTGAGGGTGGTGAGGCACTGGCACAGGGTGCCCAGAGAAGCTGTGACTGCCTCATCCGTGGCAGTGTTCAAGGCTAGGTTGAATGGGGCTTGAAGCACCCTGGTCTAGACGAAGGTGTCCCTGCCCATGGCAGGGAGTTGGAACCAGATGATCTTTAAGTACCTTACCAACCCAAACCACTCTGTGATTCTGTGAAAACATTTTTAATACAAGCAATGGAAAAGGGAAGGCAGGTATGTCTCTATCATTTACATGCAGCTATTATCTTGTTTCTCACCAGGATACCTACTGTATTGTAAATTTTAGCCATGCTGTAAGAATACGTTTTATTTTAGCTTGAACTTTTGTGTCTCCATTTTTACCAGTAAAGGCCTCAAATCTGTATTCACATTATAAATATTATAAAATGGTATTTTAATATAAAATACTTTTAAATATTTAGATCTTTTCAAAGGAGCATGAGAAGCTTTAATCAAAATTGTGCATATGGAAAGTCCACTCTTTCACTAGAAACACATGTGACAACTTTGACATAGGATCTGAGTCTAGCACCTTTTATATGTGTGACACAGGTGTCTTCTTGTAAAACTGCAAAGGAGAATGGCTGCTTTAGGGCAATTGCAGGTTTAGATCTCCTCAAATTCTTTGTCCCTGTGGTTCCGGGAGTAATTTTACCTAGTGGCAGCAGAAAACTCTATGTTGTCTCTGTTTCCACCAGACCACTTGTCCAATATTTTATTATCATGTTCAGAGCAGAGATTTGTGAAGATGAGGTCAGGCTTTCCAAAGACATTAGGGGAATGGTTAGAGTCATGACAGAGATCTCACTTGTTTGGCATCTTGGCAAGGTCTAGACAATACTGCTGTTTAATCCAGGTGCACATCAGAGTCCACTATTTAACCAGAGACATAGTAAACATGCTGTTTTGTGCCAGCCCTTATTGGTGAGATGCATCATTGTCATCTCTAGCTAGCAGGTTCTGTTGTCACCCCAGATGGACGCCAACGATGTGGTGGGGCACTGAATACACATAGGAATAAGTGAGCCTCTCACCTCTGAAGATCATGCCTTCAGAGCAGAGCCATGACATTGTGGTTGCTGGTGCGGGTTACTGGGTTACCATCCAAATTCAAAGGTGTGCAATTTGCTGCAACACTCATCATAACAGATAAACCTCTCATTCTGTAATTTCTGGAGAAATATAAAGAAGTTGGGCATTTCAGTGCTCAGGCCCACCATACGTTGCCATGCTGCCAAATCACAAGTTTTTTTTCTTTCATTATATGTGGCAGCAGATCTAACCTGGTAGGACACTAGAAAAAAACTATATTGAAGAGAAATTGAAATATAGGTTTAGGTTTGGCAGTCACTTGGGAAGGACACTAAACAAATAACTCTAAATTTTCTTTTCTTAAAGAAGCATGAACTCAGAGCTTACTTGGAGCTACATGCTGAGTATACGTTAAAACATCTCTACAGGACTAATTGAATCATTATTTATACATCTGTGCAAGTTGGAACTGTAAATCCAAACCAAAATTCAGTTTCATTTTGTGTGCAAATGATGCAACTTTTAGTGTAAGGCGAATGATACTTTTTTCTTTGATTGTTGCTGAGATGTATTTGGACCATATGTAGGGAGCCTACTGCATCCTAAATATAAATCCTATAGACACTGAAAAGAGAAAGGATTGAAGAATGTGCCAATAAGCACGAGAAGACTAATCACTGTCAGAAGGACCAGTAAACAGTAAAGTTTACAGAACCAGCTTCATCTACTTTTTCCCATAATAAATTGAGTCAGTCTCCCAGGCTGCCATGAACTTCTTCCATCTTCCTCCATGGGAAATTGCCTCTGGGAAAAAGGATTTTTCTTAAAGCAAGTTATAAAAGCCATCAAGAAAATAATTTCACTGTCAACCATCATTGACAGGCAGTTGCTTTTCTGGGGGCTGCACTTGCAGCATTTGTAGATGCTGTTTGCATGCTGGTATTTCCAAACCATCTGCATTCTGATACAGGCAGCTTGTGAATGTCAAGCTAATTAGCCAAGGCTAATGTTTGGTTTCCTGTAGAGAGCTTTTGTGAAGTAATTACCTTCCTCGAGGTCAAACTGCTGTAATTACAGGTCTTTAATTAATCGAGATAAACAGCCTTTGAATTCTTGCAGTGAGTCAGCCAATCACTCTAATGGACTTTCATCTTAACATACAACAATAAAGGGTATTATGACAGGTGATAGTAATGCTTTTTATTTGTGTGGGATCTAAACAATAACAGCTTTCACTAAAGTCATATAAATTATTAACATCTATTAAAGTTTCTGCTTAGGCATATGAGCAAAGTCATTGTTACATGCTTTTCAGGGTAGGCATTCATATTTAAATAAACCAGAAAGTAGGTGCTTTCACAGAAGTAGATGACACATGAGTAAGGGCAAGAAACTAAGGAAGAAAAACCTATTCTTACCCTAGTTTCTCCCTGTTTGCCTGTTTTTTGTTCCTTTCTTTTATTTAGTAACACAGATTCGTTCTTTGAAGCATGGTACTGAGGCCACTTTAAAATAACAAATTTCCAAACAGCCTGCTTCCCCTGCTTGTGTGTTTTCCTTCCTCTGTGTCCCCTTTGCTCCTCACACCTCTTCTGGAGGCTCAGATATTTTGGTCTACTATGGGAATGCTGGCAAACCTTTCTCCACCTATCTTCATTATTCCTAAGGTCGATTCCCTGTGGTATTTCCTCTTCAGAAACTGTTATTTGCTGTATCTCCTCTCCTCCTGCACTTGGTGAATGAAACCCCCAATATAACATCTACTTTTAGAAAAAGAAACCACCCTACTTCTAGTATACTGAAGGCCTACACGGATGAAGAAAATTAAATGGAGTGCAAAAGAAAATTAATAGAGACTTGACCCCCATTGTCTTCTGTAGGCTTCAGTTTAACTTTGGAGTGCATAACAAGTTTAGGCAACACATTTCCCTGATTTAAGTAATCATTGTACTACTACATTACTAGAAACACATGTAAGTTTAGTTTGGATTCCTGCCACAGATCAAAACCAATATTTGGGAACAACCTTCAGAGCAATCTAACTTATTAGCCAATGCCCAACAAGAAAGAAAAGAATATCCATAGTCCTGCTACCACTTAATTGAACTTTAGACCTAATCAGTTAAATTTGCACATTCCTGGTTTTTGTTGGCTTGGTGGTATTTTTTGTTCTGATATTTTATTTTTTTTTTTTTACCCAAATAAATAAGGAGTAGAACATAATTAAAGCTTTACAGCAAATTAGCAAGTGCTTGAATCTGGCCTGATGAACAGAAGAATGGTAACTCATGACCAAATCATATCCATATTCAGTGTCAGAAAGGAACATGACACACATAAGGAATTAGTTTAGCAGGAATTTGGTAGTTAGCTGTGTATGTAAAGCGACAAGAAAGAGCACTTCAGTTTTATTAATTTTACAGACATGAGACTCAGTGTGAATCTGCACTTCCTGATTTTTGTGACCCTTGACTCACACTGGGTCCATGTATCACCATGCAGTGCTAACACTATGCCACCTCTCCGAGGTGACTACACCAATAATGATTACTAATAGATAAATGAGCTCTTTTTAATCAAGTACTTACATGTTTACAAGCCCTTTTCCAAAGTCAGAACAAAAATATGACTTTTCATCTACATGTCTGTACATACGTATGTTTGTGTGTGTATTTTATAAAGTATTTTTCTCATTAAACCTTGCCACTGGAATATCTGTACACGAAGGCCTATGGAAAGGCCATGAGGCTAAATGAAATACGCAACACACACTATTTGCCATGCTGTTATCAAATGCTCTTCCTATGCAAAAACTCAGGGAGGTCAAGGGGTATATGAAGCAACGCTGGAAAATGTCCTTGCAGTGCTGAGTTATTTTGTGGGGGATTTTATCTGTGTAACTACAGTCAGGTAAAGTTTACGAGGTAGACATCTGTTTATGAACTAGTCACTTCAGAGTCCTTTTATAGTCAGTAGCTATCAAGTCAATATACACTGTGGAATAGGGAATGATTAATTCCTTTTTAAACTAGGTTCTGAAGTAGTCTAGTATTTCCAGCAGAGGGCTGATTTCTCTCCATTATCTATAAAAGGACTATAGAGACAGGACTTTTGACATATGTGGGGTGCAGGGGTGGTGGAACAGAATAATTCCCTCCCTTTATCAGCCCTACCACTCCTGTATTTGCAACAACAAAGCATCCTCTGTGGCTGCTTCTCGTAGCTTCCATGTTCAGTGAGATACTGGGAACTTTTCTTCATTTACCCTTTGGCAGTACTTTGCCATTTGCAGTACTCTGGAAAATGCTGGGGACATATTATACCCACATCACTTTAAAGCTCCCTAATGTTGCCAGACCAGGCTCTGTGCCTTTCTAAATGTGCATTGTTCTACAGCAGCAGTCCTGTTCCAGCCTGTCACAAGCTATGTAATGTGGTGACTTTTCTCTGTCTTTCCCCTTCCCACCCTGTATACGCTTTCAATCACTGACAATATATTCGAAACAAAAGTATTCAAGAAATTAAAACCAGAATGAGATCCTCAAGGCCAGAATTCAGAACCCGGTTGTAAAGGAAACATCTAGTTGCCTTTATAGCGTTAAAGTGGTATGATGATAAATAAGAGTTCTCATTTAAAGGGTGATTCATGTACCAGGGCAGACTGGAGGCACAGGCACAATGACTCAATTTGAGTAGGCTGTAAAGTGCTAAAATGTTCCAGCCTTAGACACACGCAGGAGTTTGGGCCCCTGTGACAAGTTAGGTGGGACTTTTAAAGAGGCAGGGATCTGAGGCGGCTGGCAAAGCAGGAGAAAATATACTGCGGCATCTATGATAACAAGAAATGGGCTTTATCATGAAGATCTGCCAAGAGCAAGACTTTTGTGCACGACAAACCTGACTCATCCATTCCAGAAGATTTCTCTTGTCCTTTGGTGACAGGGGATGAAGCACTGACCATGCAATTGTAAAAGCTAAATTAATTCCAGCATTTTCCAGTATAAGGGCAAATTCCCAGATTATTTCATCCGGAAGCAGCCACAAAGCTCATACAGTGACTGAATAGAGTCTTTGATTTCTACCCATCTGCCTGCTGGCAAAACCAAGAGCTCTGCCAAATGTATAGACCCATGAATATCACACAGTATTTGGGGTTTCTTCTTTTAATCCACCCATGCCAATTCCAAAGAAAACCTATGAGCCTATTGTTCTCTGGAGAACCCTGGGAAAACACAGAAAAAGCGTATTTCCAAGTAGATCCATGAGCTGGGTGGGTAACTCTCCACTGACATACTGTTATTAGTATGAGGAAGGTAACATTTAATAGCTACAGCAACACGTTAGCAGAGGGATGAACTGGAATTGATTTTTTACATCTGCTCTGACTTTCCCTGGGTCACTGGGAACCTAACACATTCTCTCTTCCTCACTTCACACTTTCTGGTCTCCCAAGGGTATAGAGAGACTTTTTCCCCTTCTGGAAATTAGGTGGAAGGTGTTGTACATGCAAAGTATTGCTTATAAAAGAAAAAAGATGGTGATTCACTTTCTGGAAGCAGAAGGAAGTGCTTTTGTTTGACACTGAAACAGGTGTTGGGTTATCAGTCTATAAATGCAGTGCATTTAAAGGCTGATACACACTTCTAGTCATAGTTCATAGTATGAGAAAACACTAGAAAAACATATCTTTGTAATATACGGACATAAAGCCTGGGAGTTCAGTATAAAAAGTGTGTATGGTTATTTGACCTTTCCATTTAGTTAGCATATTTGAAATTATCAAATTGAGTCATGTTTGCATTTAGCTTTGTATTGTATCAAGTATTTGTCCTCTGTCTACAATGGGCATAGACTGCTTCTCTTTGAGTTTGGGACTCTTTTAAAGCCATTTGAAGTTCGGGTTTTTTCTTAGCGGAAAGATAGCTCTATCACAAGCTTCTTCATGCTGATAGGCTAGTCCTTGAAGATTTTTTTGAGTAAGCAGGATACTTTACTGGATACCAGACTAAAATTTTACTTCAAATAAAATATGCGGTGAGGTTTTCAGGTTTTTTAAAGCCACAGAAAGAAAACATACATTCACAGTTTTGTGTGTGAACCATATATTTGTTGGCAGAAGTAATAAATGATAAATTTAGCACTTGGTGCCTAGTGAACTGTAAAGTTCTCATAGTCTTTCCTGAATGTCCCTAAGCTCTAAGACAATTTGCTTCGCTAAAAGGTAGTGAGCTGTGAAAATTGTACTTGTTATCTTTCTAGAGTCAGGATTTATTTGGGGAGCTAACACTTAATTTGTGTATAGTCACACCTGCCGGAATGACCCTCTGAAACTCACACCACCCCAGAACAGAGTGTGTTTGAAAGCCTTTCAGAGTTTGGCCAAGGACCCCATCAATCATGCGAATGACACTGTGTTTGGATAAGAAAGCTGACAGGCTTGCTTAGTCCTTCTGGTGCTCCCTTCCCCTCTATCATCTTAAACCAAAGTCTTTGAAAATGCACCAGCTGTTGTTGGAGATAGGGACCTAAGAAGTATTTTCCAACTGTTGTTTTGAGAATTGACTAGAGATTTGAAAGGCACCATCACTAATGAAACACATGGAGCATAGCCCTGTTTCATAATCAAAGAAGAGGAAAAAAGGCCAGCTATTGAGAATGCTGCAATTAAAAACAAAAGCTGAAACAGTAGCTTTGGGCAAATGTAATGTTGTCACCAAACATCCTGCTTTGCAAGCAGTCCACATGGAGTGGGACAGTAATGAAAGGTCCCAAATCAGAGACAACACTGAGTAAAGGGTGATGCTCAGGCTGGGATAGTCCTAATCTGCCTCCAGTGGGCAGGCTGGATGAAGCGAGGAGGAGAGGGAGAAGCAGTGTTGATACAGAGATCCTATCATTGCATTTTCACAGTAGCTTGCCATAGGGAAGTGGAAGACAGCTTCCAAGAAATATCTGGCTCTCTGGGTGGGCCAGCCCAGCACCACACTTAAGTTTATTGCATAGGGCTGCAAAGTTCAAAGGAAGCTCTGGGAAAGGAGAACTGTGGCTCACAGTGCTGCGCCCAATCTGCTGCACCACACATGGCTAAAGTACACACTATCAGTAATCAAGGGAAGGACCTCCCTGAAGCACAAATGGCAGTGGGGGTACCCTTCTATAAATAACCTGAGAAATAGCAGAGTTTCCCTTTCCAGTTGCCTTAGTGACTCCACCTCCTCTGATAGCTTGCAAATGTTCCCTTGGTTTAAGTAGTTACCACTAGATCAAAAACAAGTGCATGGGAAAAGGCAGCTAAGCACAACAGGCATGGGTTGAATTGCACGCAGTAGGAACTGTCTTGGGATTGTGGCTGTGTCCCTTCCCTTTTTCCATCTTCCTAATCCCTTTTCTGTTTCAGTTACATTCTGATTTCCTATACTCAGTCTGAGCAACCTAATGCCAGCTATAGCCCTCAGCCCCAAAGAATTAAAATCACACCCATAAATTGGCAAAGGGCAGTTTCAGCCTGGTCGTTTTTCTCCTGCTACAGACAGCAGGGAGATAGAATCCAACGAGAGCCTCCAACCCAACTCAGCACCCCTTGAAAACCTTGGTGGCATTAAAGTGATTTTATAGGTCTGCATATTCAGTCCTGAGGTCTGGATTTGAATGATGATGGCCACAGTCCCTAGAAGATTTTGTCCTCATATCTTTCCACTAATAATTGAAAAGCTAGATTAGACTTCACTGAATTTTGTGAACCTAAATCTATTTAAAACAATGCAAAGCACCAATAAATCATGAAATATGAATATTTAGGTTCACCTAAATACATACTTTGGCTCCTTAGAAGAAGAACAGTAAGAAGTTCCTGGAAAATAGCATCTTTGTTCCATAATGTAACAACAGGTAGGAAAATTCAGTAACTAAATTGCATCTACAGTATCAAATTTAACTCAGACTGCTCATGTGTTAGAAATCAGTGGGGGGAAAAAAAAAAAAAAAAGGAAAAAAACCCAACTTGCTGTTCATGTGCCTGGAAATGGTTCAGGTGATGGGTAGAACATACATATAAATATAGAAACTGGCCTTGTAGTGTAGGATACAGCAGGAACATTAGCATTTTCTTAACAGTGTGACTACCTGAAACTTCACATGGAAGAATCACTTCTGGAAGTATTGTTCAGGTCTTACACAATCCTAAGAGCTGATATCTACCTGAATAAAAAAGGTAGTTGTACTATAGTTGGCATTAGTATCCTATCAGTATCCTGATATGTATCTAAATCATTTAGAAGCCCTGTAATGACTGTGAGAAAAGTTTCTATTTTGGGAAATGGTTGGCTACTCCCTCCCATTCCAGATCAGATTTAAATGAAGGTACTCTATACCAATCCAGTTCATTTTAAGTAGGTTGAGGGATGGAATAAATTTGGAGTCATATTGCATTTCTGCAAGGGAAAGGAAGAAAGAGAACACATCTTCATGGAAAGCTCACATAAAACGTTATAGAGGCCTTTCTGAATTATCTTCTAGTAGTAGGGGATTATATCCTTGCTAAAAATGAGTCGACTCAGAGTCTTAAAAAAGCAATATTATCCCTTTCCATATGACGATATCATATGAACAGAACCAAGGTTCTCCTTAGTACAACTGAACATTTCTGTCTTGGAGGATTAGGTGGAAGAGTTGGCTGGTTTCTCAAATCAGAAATTTCTCTACAGGTTTGGATAACATCTGCAATCTGAAAGGACTTATTCTTCAGCACGGGACAAAAATGCAGGTGGAATTTCCTGAAGACAGCTTTACTTCTGAAATTCTGGGGACAAGCAGTGGACAGTAACAAGGATGACAGTTAGCAAATAAGAGTTCCAGTATGAATAATATACAAGAACATTCCTCTCATGCCTGTTGCCTGTCATGCCAATGTGAAGTCCTGAAAGAGCAGAAAAGGTGGTTTCAGGCTGATCTTGAACCTGCCTTTGAATCCAAGCTTTAATTTTTTCCTAAAATATTGTCCTGAACTTACTCCAAGTCTGCCTACTTGAGGGCCATGTCTTCCACATCACAGTATCACAGTATCACAGTATCACAATATGTTAGAGATTGGAAGGGACCTCAAAAGATCATCTAGTCCAATCCCCCTGCCAGAGCAGGAACACCTAGATAAGGTTACAAAGGAATGTGTCCAGGTGAGTTTTGAATGTCTCCAGAGAAGGAGACTCCACAACCCCCCTGGGCAGCCTGTTCCAGTGTTCCGTCACCCTCACTGAGAAGAAGTTTCTTCTCAAGTTTAAGTGGAACCTCTTGTGTTCCAGTTTGTACCCATTACCCCTTGTCCTATCATTGTTTGCCACTGAGAAGAGCCTGGCTCCATCCTCGTGACACTCCTCCTTTATGTATTTATATACACTAATAAGGTCACCCCTCAGTCTCCTCTTCTCCAAACTATAGAGACCCAGCTCCCTCAGCCTTTCCTCATAAGGGAGATGCTCCACTCCCTGAATCATCTTAGTTGCCCTGCGCTGGACTCTCTCCAGCAGGTCCCTGTCCTTCTTGAACTGAGGGGCCCAGAACTGGACACAATATTCCAGATGCGGTCTCACCAGGGCAGAGTAGAGGGGAAGGAGGACCTCTCTCGACCTACTGACCACCCCCCTTCTAATACACCCCAGGATGCCATTGGCCTTCTTGGCCACAAGGGCACAGTGTTGGCTAATGGTCATCCTGCCGTCCACTAGGACCCCCAGGTCCCTCTCCCCTACACTACCCTCTAAAAGGTCATTCCCCAACCTGTACTGGAACCTGGGGTTGTTCCTGCCCAGATGCAGGACTCTACACTTTCCCTTGTTATATTTCATCAAGTTTCTCCCTGCCCAACTCTCCAGCCTGTCCAGGTCTCACTGGATGGCAGCACAGCCTTCTGGCGTGTCAGCCACTCCTCCCAGCTTAGTGTCATCAGCAAACTTGCTGACAGTACACTCAATTCCCTCATCTAAATCATTGATGAATATATTAAATAATACTGGTCCCAGTACTGACCCTTGAGGCACTCCACTAGATACAGGCCTCCAACTAGACTTCGCCCCATAGACTACAACTCTCTGGCTTCTGTCCTTCAGCCAGTTCGCAGTCCACCTCACCACCTGATCATCCAGACCACACTTCCTCAATTTAGCTATGAGGATGCTGTGGGAGACTGTGTCAAATGCTTTGCTGAAGTCAAGGTAGACCACATCCACCACTCTGCCATCATCCATCCACAATGTTATTTCCTCATAAAAGGCTATGAGGTTGATCAAGCATGACTTCCCCTTGGTAAAGCCATGTTGACTGCCCCTCATAACCCTCTTATCCTTGACATGCCTTAAGATGGCATCAAGGATAAGGTGTTCCATCACTTTCCCAGGGATGGAGGTGAGGCTGACCGGTCTATTGTTACCCGGGTCCTCCTTCTTGCCCTTTTTGAAGACTGGAGTGACATTTGCTTTCCTCCAGTCCTCAGGCACCTCTCCACATGGTATGCATATGTGGTAGATCATTAGGTAGAATCAGTGATAAAAATAGATCTGTTAAATATCCCTTTCATTTGGTACATCCTACTGAACAATCACATGGACATATTAAAGTTATTATAGAAAATATTATATACTTGCACAATAAATACTACTTTCACATAGTATAAGTTAAATATTCTTTATTATGACTCTTTGAGCAAGCTTTCTAACAAAGTCAAAGCCTTTTCTCAAACCCACAAACCTCCTTTCATATTTAGCAGAAAAAAGTAAGTGGCAGATGCCAGAGATCACCTCCTAGGAAAACAGTTCACTTTGGCTCTGTTTTAACCCTCAAGCTGCAATACTTAGATGCACATTTAAAAATTTTATCCATTGCCATTATGCCAGAATTATCTATGCTAACACTGTAATTTAATCAGGGTTATATGGTTGCCAAAAAATAATTTTTCAAGTACATTCAGAGCACACCTTTGATAAAGTGGACATTAACTGCCCAAAAGTCTCTTCTATCCTACTAACAAAAATTTCAGGCTAACATGTACATTCTTTATAGGACTTTCATTCCTTCATTACAAGAACACAATTTTCTTCGTCTTACCACCTTTACTTGCACATTTCACTTTTAAGTCCAAGATTCAAATTATTGTCCATTATAGAAATAAACAGAGCTTTCAGGCACACTTCTTAAAGCATAACGAGCTTATGTGTATGTATTCAAAATATGTTTTGCTGAACAAAACTAAAGTAGAGACAAAGAAATCTTCAAATACTCAACAAGACATAAAATTATGCACCCTATTGGGCTTGTTGAGCATAACAGGATGCTCTCAAAATCAGACGGTGTGTGTTTGTTGGATAAAGAACTTACACTACATCCTTAACATAATGTGCCTCCAAATCTTCCACTCTTGAGTTGCACTTGTACTTTTCAAATAAATTTGGCCAGGATTATTTCTGGTGTATTTCTACTTGACCCATGGCCTTGAAAGAAATACTGTAAAGGAAGTAAAATTCTATAATCATTTCCCTGTGCTTATATAAAATAACTTCAGTACTTAAAAAAGATAGAGTTGATAAAAACATTGAGGCCTTCTAAGGTTTCCTGCAGACATACTTTACAGGTTTGATCATGATGTACTTTTCAGGTACAGTTACTCTTTTTCTCAATGACTCTGATGTTATCTTCATCCTGTTGTGGACTCTTATCGCTGAGGGATGAAGTATCAATTGATCTCATTGCAAGAATTACATGCTCTGTCTTTCCATGAAGTGAACTCGATTATGACTTATACCTTGTGAATGACCTTCTAACATGGAAAGAGCATATGGGAAGCAAATGGAATTAAAAGGGTTACCTTCAATTAACGCAAATAAAAGAAAATAAATTGGATGCACCAACTGCTGCAGTCAGCCCACCTTAACTCTAACTTTACCAACAAACAGGCCTATTTTTGAGAAAGTCATTGTAGTCAGAAAGCCTAATTTTCTTTTGAATGAAAGTATAAATTTATAGAGATGTTAACTGAGCCACAAAATCTACATCAAGAAGAAGTTAGAATCAAGCTCCAGAAAACCTGTTTACGTGGTGTTTGGATATAGGTGTTCTATGATGAGAGTGCTGCCCTGACTTCAGTGTGCATTTCACTGGCATGGACGAAACCTGATTGTATTCATTGGCCAGACAAGAAGAAAAGAAAAAAAATAGCTACACAGACAAAATAGTGTTTCTAAAATTCTTTTCACTTCTGCAATTTACGATATATTTCAAAATTCAGGAAGAATTTTTTTTTATTTCTCTTTTGTCCATGAACCTCTTCTGTTTTTAAAAATGTGTGATTTTCTTCATAGTCTGCTGAGATCACTTCAAAACAGCACTGAACATCCCAGTCGAAGTGCTTTAACATTGGCATTTCATATGAATAGCACAGAATAGTGTAGGGGAGGATACAGATTTGATTTGAGGCAGGACACAGGAGTCATATGTGAAGTGCAGATACCCCTGGGACAAATACAGAGGAAGTAGCACAAGTTCATTTTTGTCATTCTGGGCTCGGGTCACTCCTTTTTGCTTGTATGCCACTGCAGGCCACTCAGCTTTTCCCTCTTTCTTTCTCTTTGTTATGTTGTTCACTGGATAGCAGGGCTTTTAGCACCATTTTGTTTTAGGAAAATGCAGAAAAATATTCCGAAGGAAAGTAGTGCACACTCCATTTCTTCCTGCTGTCAACAGGAGAAGTGCCTCTTTCTATAGATCATGTCCAAGCACTGGGCTCAACGAAAGGAGCAATTCTTGAGAACTGCCTGGTCTGTGATAACCTTGAGACAGCATAGATGTTTCAATAGTCTCTTCTGACTTGAAAAAAAACCCCTGTATTTATTAATCAAAAGAGAAATGATGGCTTTCTAACACTTTGGCTGGCATAACAGCCCCCTCTGTCTCCCATGCAAACTCGGGAAGTGTGAGAGACCCATGAATGAGGGTGTTAAACAAGCAGTAATTATTTTTGCTACAGCGATTGTACAACTGCAGCCTCAGTAACTGTCAATGTCTTCTGCGGAACTCCTTTTCAGTAGGGTGCTCATTTAAGACCTATTGTTGCCATAATGTTTTAAAATGCATATGGATTTCTCCCATGTCACATTACCTAAATGGGTAAGACGCATATGATAACTCCAAACTCATGTTAATTTGTCTGTACCTTTTTTATATGGGTTGCCAAGTACACAACTTGCCATAACACAGCCTAGTACTCCTGAGTCACTGAAAAGAAATCTCTTTGAAAACAGAAAAACAGCCTCAAGTAGGTTCACACGAACTTTATTTTACTTGTATCATCACTAATAGATTATTTTTCTATATTATTATTATTTCTATATTATTATTATTGCTATTATTATCATTTTCTGACCATGATGAGAAAGACCATTTTTGTGAGCATCGTCAAGAGATCTATCGCAGCCATTGTCCCCCTGGGCTGTAATTTTCAGATACATGAAAAACAAAGCAGGCTGAGATCGCTCAGCACTTAGGCCTTCATAAAATAGTATTACGCAGTTGTGCTTGGAAGCTGATTATCCACTCGGTTCTTTTCTTCCTTTCTACAGAGCTTTAGGATAATTTCCTGCCAGAGGTCCTGGTTTTCTTTCTGATAAGTCATAAGTTGCTAGCATGACTGCGTGCTAAAATGAAATGCCTCTTTGCATTTGGGGAAAGAGCTGGGGATGTTCTCTTGGTCAAATTACAGTTTGAAAAAGTACATCCTACTTTCTGCAATAGCAGCCATACATTCAGCTGAATACAGTACTTATCACTTCCCAGCTTAAAATGTAACAATGTGGGTTGCTTTTAAGCAGCTGCTGCCTTCCACTCTCCCTCCCCCCCAGGTGGCTGCACTTTGCTGATGGGTAAAGTGATTTCTGTTTACAGAAAAAGCAGCTTTTATAGTTTGTAAATGGTTTTAGGGTCCTCTGGGAGGAAAAGTATGGTGCAGGAATGTAAGCTATTCTGATTCTTGTTAAGAGGGGGGGACAGAACCCCATAGGAATTAGACCAAAACCAAACTCCTGTAAAAACCTCCAGGTGCGCAGTCTCTGAGAGCAGAAACACTGGTTCAACAAAACGATCAGTTGTGGTTTTAATTGAAAGCTTTAAATGAAAAAAGGCAGTGAATAATGTGGGATTTCTGGGAGAGGGAGGGAAGGAAAGGGACTGGTTGATAAATAAAAAGTCCCACCCTCAAATATGTATACAAAAGCAAGAAACTTGTCTAAAGCGCTCATGATACGATCAGAAACATCACCACTTTGCAGTCAGAAGCCGATTTTCGGCAAGCTCACATGGACTGCACTATGCCACGTTTTCCTTGTAGGACCAAGGAGGGATCCATTAAATTGGGACCCACAGGGATTTGTTGTGCTGAAGATGTTAATCGATGTCTGACTAACTGCATGCAAACACAGACAGCCCCCACGGCTGCTGACTTTGGGCTTCAAACTCAGCCCAGCACCACTGGCGAGCTTTAAATCCTGTCAGCAGCACGCTGAAGAGTCTCTCTGAGACACAGCCAAGATACAGGCAGCACATTGGGAACATTACCAAGTGGGAACTAGACTCTCCTTTCAGTACAGAATGTTTTCTTCAATTAAAAGAGAAAAAGGGGAAAAAAAGTGATCTGGTATTTGAATAAACTTGTTAGATTTTGATCTGTAAGCTTATGTCACTTTTTCCATGCTTCCCCTCAGAGAAATGGATTCCACAATTATATAAAAAAAAGCTCCATTTTCTTGTAAAAATATTTACATTGACAACATATCCCAGAATCCTCCCTCATCCCCCTCCCCCCCCAGCTGCTCTGGGGCTGGCAGGACAGGCATTGCCTGCTGGGACCATGGGCATTGCAGGAAGCAGCATGGGCAGGCTCATGTGCAGCACAGGCCCCACTGTGTGCTGACATGTGGCGGTAATGGCACCCCACGTGAAGCCCCTTCTTGCCACCCTAAGGCACATGGTGTCTATCATGCTTTACACAGCTTCAGCAGGTTCACAATGAAGATGTGTTGAGCAAATTGGGTTTAACAGGGAAACTTACTGGTGGGGTCTGAAGAGAATCTAGATTAGTGTTATACAGCTACCAGGGCATTTTCAAGACTGAATGCACACGCGATTTTTTCTGATACACTTGTGTCACTCTGCTTGAAATGCATTAGCATGCTGCTCCAAAGGGATCTGAATCAAGTTTATATGTGAATTAGCTTCACTTATTGTTCCTAGCTGCAGATCACCACTCCTGCAGCAAATGCTGGGCTGGATGATTTAACCTGCTTTTCAGCTGCCATTGTTTGCAGTCCAGCAATAAGCTTCCTAATTGGGTTCGCAGGGACACGATGGGATGTGAACCATGGTGGCTCACACAGCCTGCCCTACTCCTTTGCAGCAGGATGGGCAGTGGGCAGGTGAGACACAGCAGTGTCAGCTGTATCCCACCACTGGGGATTCAGGCAATTTTACACACACAGAAGCACTGGCTCTGAGATTCTGAAAGCTATTTGTTTATTTGTTTGTTTTTAAAGAGGCATTTTATCACAAAAAACACCTAGATTTAAAAGAAGTAAAGACGTAAAAGTACTCATGCTGCAGCTCTAACTCCTCTGTGTCCCCACACCATTACAGCCCAACACTTTTAATGCTCAAGCCCCTTACAGAATCCTGGGTTTCGTCTGGCATATCACAGTATCACAGTATCACAGTATGTTAGAGATTGGAAGGGACCTCAAGAGATCATCTAGTCCAATCCCCCTGCCAGAGCAGGAACACCTAGATAAGGTTACACAGGAATGTGTCCAGGCGGGTTTTGAATGTCTCCAAAGAAGGAGACTCCACAACCTCCCTGGGCAGCCTGTTCCAGTGTTCTGTCACCCGCACTGAGAAGAAGTTTCTTCTCAAGTTTAAGTGGAACCTCTTGTGTTCCAGTTTATACCCATTACCCCTTGTCTTATCATAGTTTGCCATTGAGAAGAGCCTGGCTCCATCCTCATGACACTCCCCCTTTATATATTTATATACACTAATAAGGTCCCCCCGCAGTCTCCTCTTCTCCAAACTATAGAGACCCAGCTCCCTCAGCCTTTCCTCATAAGGGAGATGCTCCACTCTCTTAATCATCTTAGTCGCCCTGCGCTGGACTCTCTCCAGCAGGTCCCTGTCCTTCTTGAACTGAGGGGCCCAGAACTGGACACAATATTCCAGATGCGGTCTCACCAGGGCCGAGTAGAGGGGAAGGAGGACCTCTCTCGACCTACTGACCACCCCCCTTCTAATACACCCCAGGATGCCATTGGCCTTCCTGGCCACAAGGGCACAGTGTTGGCTCATGGTCATCCTGCTGTCCACTAGGACCCCCAGGTCCCTCTCCCCTACACTACTCTCTAACAGGTCGTTCCCCAACCTATACTGGAACCTGGGGTTGTTCCTGCCCAGATGCAGGACTCTACACTTTCCCTTGTTATATTTCATCAAGTTTCTCCCTGCCCAACTCTCCAGCCTGTCCAGGTCCCGCTGGATGGCAGCACAGCCTTCTGGTGTGTCAGCCACTCCTCCCAGCTTAGTGTCATCAGCAAACTTGCTGACAGTACACTCAATTCCCTCATCTAAATCATTGATGAATATATTAAATAATACTGGTCCCAATACTGACCCTTGAGGCACTCCACTAGATACAGGCCTCCAACTGGACTCCGCCCCATAGACTACAACTCTCTGGCTTCTGTCCTTCAGCCAGTTCGCAGTCCATCTCACTACCTGATCATCCAGGCCACACTTCCTCAATTTAGCTATGAGGATGCTGTGGGAGACTGTGTCAAATGCTTTGCTGAAGTCAAGGTAGACCACATCCACCGCTCTGCCATCATCCATCCACCGTGTTATTTCCTCATAAAAGGCTAGGAGGTTGGTCAAGCATGACTTCCCCTTGGTAAAGCCATGTTGACTGCCCTTCATAACCCTCTTATCCTTGACATGCCTTAAGATGGCATCAAGGATAAGGTGTTCCATCACTTTCCCAGGGATGGAGGTGAGGCTGACCGGTCTATAGTTACCCGGGTCCTCCTTCTTGCCTTTTTTGAAGACTGGAGTGACATTTGCTTTCCTCCAGTCCTCAGGCACCTCTCCCGTTTCCCAAGACTTGGTAAAGATGATGGAGAGTGGTGTAGCAATGACTTCCGCCAGTTCCCTCAACACCCGCGGGTGCATCCCATCTGGACCCATGGATTTATGGATGTCCAGATTGCTCAACTGGTCCCTAACCCATTCCTCATGGACTAAGGCAAACCGCTCCAGTGACCTGACTTCATCTGAGATCTCAGGAGTACAGGGTTCTTCAGGACTGCCTCCAACAGAGTAGACTGACACAAAGAAGGCATTCAATAACTCTGCCATCTCAGTATCTTCTGTCACCAGGGCACCCATCCCGTTCATCAGTGGGCCAACCTTGCCTCTGGTATTAGTTTTATCAGCTATGTATTTGAAAAAGCTCTTTCTGTTGTCCTTGACCCCTCTGGCCAGATTTAATTCTAAGGAGGCCTTAGCCATCCTAGCTGCCTTCCTACATCTTCTAGCAGCAGCCTTATATTCCTCCCGAGTGGCCAGCCCCTCCTTCCATGACCTATAAACTCTGCTCTTCCACTTGAGCATACCCAGCAGTTCCTTATTCAGCCACGCAGGTCTCCTGGTCCTCTTCCTTGACTTCCTACGTGTCGGGATGCTCAGCTCTTGAGCTTGGAATAAGCAATTCTTGAATGCCAACCAACTATCTTGGGCCCCTTTACCTTCAAGCAGCCTTGCCCATGGGACTTCCCCTAGCAATTGCCTGAAAAGGCCAAAGTTTGCCCTGCTGAAGTCCAGGGTTGCAATTCTACTTGCTATTGTACTGGTCCTACCACACAAGATCCTGAATTCCACCATCTCGTGGTCGCTGCAACCAAGGCAGCCCTCAACCCTTACTGCTTCGACCAGCCCCTCCTTGTTAGTGAGGATGAGATCCAGCAGCGCTCCTCTCCTGGTTGGCTGATCCACCATTTGCATGAGGAAGTTATCATCCATACACTGGAGGAACCTCCTGGACTGTGGCTGGGTTGCTGAGTAGTCCTTCCAGCAAACATCAGGGAAGTTAAAATCCCCCACGACGACCACGGCCTGTGACTGTGAGGCCGCTCTCAGCTGCTTATAGAAGGCCTCATCAACTTCCTCACCCTGATCTGGTGGCCTGTAACAGACACCCACAACAGTATCGCCCCTGCCAGCCTGCCCCTTAATTCTCACCCACAGACTCTCAACTCGCTCATCCCCTGTTCCTGGACAGAGCTCAGTACATTGTAGCTGCTCTCGCACATAAAGAGCAACCCCACCACCCCGCCTGGCTGGCCTGTCTTTCCTGAAAAGGACATAGCCCTCCATGAGTATATTCCAGTCATGTGAGCTGTCCCACCACGTCTCTGTAATTGCCACCAGATCATAATCTCCTGACTTAACACAGGTCTCCAACTCCTCCTGCTTATTTCCCATGCTGCACGCATTGGTGTATAGGCATTTCAAGGAGGGAGCTGAGCTCACCAATTTCACCCTAGCATTATAGGAGGCCTCCCGGTCTTCATCAATCCTAGAGTGCTGCCCCACTGGGGCAAGCCCAGTTACAACCCCATCCCCCTTCGAATCTAGTTTAAAGCTCTCCAAATGAGCCCTGCTAATTCATGCCCCAGCATCCTTTTGCCTCTGTGAGTTAAACCTTTCCCACATGCCATCATCCAGACTGGAGCCTTATAAAACCAGCTGTTATCAAAGAACCCATACATATGGGGCATCACTCAGAGGGGAACCTGTGTGCTGCACTGAGACAGGGACAACTCAGCTTTGACCACAAAGGCAAGTGGTAAAGGGCTGGGTCATGGGATCTGTACTGGCGCTGGTGGCCAAATTCCAGCCAGCGTGCAGCTTTGCCTCTCTGTGCCTAAAACACTCATATATCAGGCAGGGACAGTAAGTACTTCCCTTACCATGCAAAAGTCATGCAGGTGTAAATGAACCAGTTTTTCAGAAGGAGCCACGAGGGTTCTTAGTAAAACACTGTGAGTGTTACAACATGACTGGTGCTGTTCTGGCCGGCGCAGACCATGAGGGAGAAGCCAGGGGTCTGCAGCCCTCCCACCAGCCACCGCTCCATCTGGTGCAAGTGCTCCTGCTTGCAGTCAGGCAGCATGGCCACATTGTTCTCCCCTCTTTGCCACGGCCTCATCTCCTTTCTTTACGGTGCTGTGTAAATAATGAATAATTATATCAGTAGGTTGGTTATAAATTAAGCAAACTATATTAAAATTGATTTTGTGTTGTGGGGAAAAAGTGAATTATGAGGTGTTACAGTTGCAAACATTTTGTTTTATACGGTACTTTCAAGAAGAAAAATATTATGCCAAATGAAAAAGAGGTGTCGACCAACTGGCTCTCTCAATGCCTGTCCCTTCCTCCAGTAGTAATAGTCCCATCGTGCTGTTTTACAAGGCAGTAAGCCAGTCACCAAGTGAAGAAACTGCCAGACTGAAGTTCTCCTGGTTTATGCCAGGGAGGGAGTCAAATTATGGTCTTGTAAAACAGTGTGATAGTGCTATAATGGGGCTGGTCCTACAAACCGCTTAAAAAAGAGTTTTGAACAAGTTTCCCAAAATATTCTCAGGAGCTGGTCAGCAGAGAGAGTCCATGATGCCAACTAGTGTAAAGCAGAGCAGGAGACCTCAAAGTAGTGTATGTTTACCCAGGAAAGGTGCGCATGAACCAGGACCTAGTGCAATGCTGCTCACCATTCCTCGTCGTGGGCTGAACCAGTGTCTGACTGGGGCTTGTCACCCTTGTCATAGGATTTTCAGCCCTTTCTCATCTTCTGGCAGAAGAGGAAATAGACATTTAATGAGAAAAACTGTTATCTCCATTTTATGAGGGTGAACTAGGGTGTCAAGATCAAGGACAATTTAGCTGGTTTTGAGCACTGTGACAGAATGTTCTGCCTTGCCTTTTGTAGTCTGTCCAGGCCTCTCTACAACATTAGTGCTGAAAGGAGGCAGTTCTCGAACCACACTAAGATGCTAACTGTGATAAAAGCATATATGAGCTCCCTAGGTGACAGATAAGTGTGGTGGTTTAGGGCAAACCCAAAGGCAGTGTTTAAAACCAACCAGATGGGAGAGCAGAACAGTGATAGTTCAGGGGACTTCAATTCAGAGCTCTCTTGGATGAAAAATGAAGTTTCAACAAAAAAAAAAAGTGTTTCTACCAGAAAATGCTGAATTTCCATTAGAAATAATAAAAATTTCTGCTTGACAAACCAAAACATCTCAGTTAACAGGAGGTATTCCCATGTTGGAAATGCTGTTGACAGCATGAGGGCTGAAATGCAGTTGTCTCATGGTCCGCAGGGCAGGACTCTCCAGCCATGTTGTGTCTACCATGACACAGTATAGCCAGGGGTTTTTACTGCTCACATTGTGTCCTAGCAAGAAAGAAGCCTGGGATGCAGGAGGGAAAACATGGATCACAGAGGGAGTCTCTGCTCCGGCCAGGAATCCTCGCTAGCGCTGGCATGTCAGTGGAAAAGGCACAAAGTGAGCAAGGCATCTCAGGGAGAGATCTGCAAATAGCATTCAGGTACCCCTTGAAATGCCCCAGGCACACCCACTTATCCAAGGCTTGGAGGCAGGAGACAGTACAGACTGGAGCTGTTTAAGTTATAAGTTAGCACTAACTTGTTTCCTTAAACTTTGAAACATGTGGGTTGCAAAGGAATTAAAAACAAAAACAAAAACAAAAAAAAAAAAACCCAACAGAATCACAATCCTCATCTGTGGAATCTACACTTGTATTTATGACGTGAGCTCTTTTAGGCAAGCAAAACCAGACTGCAAATAAGCTGGCACTGCTGCTGAGGAAAAGGCAGATTTAACTTGTCTAATATTTGTAAGTACACCAGAGAGGAAATCTCATTGCACTTAATTCTAGGCTCTGCTTGTTTGTTGCCTCCAGAAAATCAAATTTCCAGATAAAATTACCAATGGGCACGTGAGATTTTTTTTTAATGACATAATTAAATAAGGAGTCTGGCAGAGCTTCAAATAAAATAAACAAAACACAAGGAAATCTATTCATTTTATTAGCTTCAATGCATCCATGGATGGTGATAAGGAAAGCAAAGCTCTGGTGCTTAGAAGCTCAGAAATAGTGTTCAGAAAGAAGGCATAAACAAGGCCTACTTGCATTGTCCAAAAAAGAGTAAGAATGAACTAAGAAACAGGATTTTTTTCAAGGCCTCAGTGTAATCACATATTTTACATCTCTTTCAACGCAACACTTTGTTTAAGCATGGGAATGTTCTAGCAGACTTATAACAATATTTCCATACTGTACATTTATTGTAGCTACTCATTAAGTCAAATTGCTAGCATATGAAGTCATGTGGAAAAAAGAGGGATTTAAGACATAACATTTGCAGGATGCAAACATGAGAAGTGAAGACTTTTTCGTCAAACTCTGGTCCACAGTCAAAGAAAATTCCAACAACTGTGAAAAGGTGAGATAAGGAGAGGGGAATTACCATCAATTCAAAAATGATTTTACATTCAATTTCTTAGCAAATTGCAACCCTTGCCATTCAGTGGCATATATACGTGTTGCTACTCATATGGAAACACATGAAAGCATATTAGGAAGTTGACCTTTAAAAGCTTTAAAAAAAGAGAAAACAAAAGAAGCATTACTGTAACCAATCTTTCAATAATTACTGAAGTGCTGTTATTCTCACTCTAACAATAATCCATGTAGACACTCTATATTAAAGTTTTCTGCAGAAAACTCTAAAGCACAATGTAACTAAGCAAAAGAAACAGTTGGGGTGTGAAGTAAGCTTTGGTGTCGTCTCTTCCTCTTGAAGCCATATGTGTGCATGCTGCAAATAATACTTTGACCTTGATTAGTTCTTTGGTTATGCTGCATTTGATCTGCCTTTCCATGCTGATTTTTGAATCTTAATATTTCTTTGGTCATTGTTCATTGGACACAGCCATATTTCACAAGTTAACTGGACACAAACCTGTGAGCTGTACTGCTCAGTATCCACCTTCTCCTGAGCTGTTTTCATCTCCCCTTTGCAGTGGAATTGGCACCCGAGTTCGGGAAGCGGGCACAGCAGGAATGCTGGCTCTCAGCCCCACTAGCAAGCCAGTGGTGGTGGCCAGTTCATCTGCCACAAGCAGGGCAGCTTCTCTGAGGGAAGCTATTCCCCAGGCCAGAAACCTGCCCTCCGCAAGTGCTATTGCTATTTTGGGTGGGACCAGAAAAACAAGCTTCAGCTGCATGAAGAGGAAAGGAAGTGGGGGAAGTACCAGAGGGTTTGAGGAAGGGAAGGAAAAAAGTCAGACTGTGGGAGCTATATGTGTGTATACATGTGTGTGCACATTTTGCAGAGGGAGTGAGACTTGTGTAACTGATGGAGTTAAAATATTGGCAGTGTATTCTGTTGAGGAACAACAGCTGTAGCAACACCAAGAGAAACAACAGCAGCCACCCTCCTGCACAGCACCTGGGGTGGTCAGTAGTCAGACTTTTCTCCTGTTCATCTCATTACAGCGTGACCAAAATATGTAGCTGTAAGAAGGAGCTTTGCACTCCCTGGTGTATATTATTTGTTATTCGGTACAGCAGAAGGAGGAGTCAGTAACAGCTGCTGCAGCAACAGCTAAGTGTGAGGGTCAAACAGTTTCTGGGAGGTGAGTGCCTATCTCTGGCAACACTGTATTGCCCCAGCATGGACAAAGCCAGGAGTGAAAGGGGGAAAACAGGGGCTAAGTGTAGAAAGGAGGCCATGCTACCGAGAAGACAGCAGTTAAAAAGAAACTAGAGACTCCCCACCACTCCAAAACTCCTGCTCTGAAAGGACAGGAACTACTGAGGTACCTGAGCCACACCAGCTGGAAACCTCAGAGGAGGTACACAAAAAGAAACAGCAAATAAAGGAGCACAGAGGTCTACCTGTCTTCCTCCAATCTAATCACACAAATTGTCACCTGCCTACTCTGGGCAGCTCAAGAGGGAGTAGGCAGGCACATCCCAGACATAGCGATGCTTTCAGGTCCTCATTTCAGGAAGGGTACCTTGGCGTTCTGCCTCCCTCTGTTTTGGTATGCCTCCTCCTCTCCTCTCCCTAGCCTGCCCAAATTCTTCTACCATATTAGCAAGAGTTTCACACTAAAAGGTCATGGTCTATCTTAGTAGTTCAATTACATTTTCCTTGCAAAGTAAGAAATGTGTGCTCTTTTCCACTACATTATCAGTGGATTTACTGACTGAGAATAGAGATGGGGATTATATGTTGATGGATATGACAAGCTCAGGAGACCTGGATTTTTAATCTTGTTATTTTTCATTAGCGTAGCACTGTCAGTCTCAGAAAGCCCAGCTAGATGCTCAGGTATTGTTCCACATTTATCCTTCCTTCCTCTACGTGTGCAAGAAAGGAGGCTCGCTTACCTAAACTGACCTGGTAAGTGCGTGTGCTGCTGGGCACACTTCCTCACTGTTCACTTGTGAAACCAGCTCTGCTCTGGGTAACCTCCAAAAGCCACTTCCCCAGACCATGCTGCAATTTCCCCACCTGTACAATGACTTCTTTGTGAACTACCTTAATGCCCACTGTATCACAGCTAGGTATTTATAATATTCCAGTTGATCTGTTTTCAGAGGGAATGACTCCATTTTAGACAGAATTTTTCAAAGCGCTGACACATTTCTGCTTTTTAACCCTGGGATGTATAAGCACAGTGGATTGCAAATTTAGAAAATCCCAAAGAGTAATTTTATTAGCTGCTGAAATACATTAGTGTTCCTGGACTTTGAACTAGAAATAACGATAATAGCCTTTCCTGAGAGTGGAATTTTTTCCTGACAGACATTTTTCTGATGTTAGATTAAATTATCTTTGTACTGCTTAACTTTAGTGATACAGAAATAGCTCTTTTTTAGCTTGCCTTTATGTGAGAGGACAATAAATACGGCTTGCTTTTTGATCTAAGTTACGTATTGCACAGTGATGGTGAGCCAGATAATGGCTGTTTTGGGCAAGCTCAAGAAAGAATCCCAGTCTGTGATCTTTCTTGTCACTTAACAGGCCTTATTTTTTATGGTGGCAGTTTTACCTGGGAGGCCTGTAATGAATCACAGGGAGGCACAGAGAGCTGGGGTTGGAGAAATCGCTGAAGACACAGCCTGTGCTCTGTGTAAAGCCTTTGTGGAGTCACTGTCTCCAGTCACCCAACCCTTGTGCTACTGTACTGGTAGTTACGGAGAGTAAAGTGATATCAACATCAGGCAGATCTTCATTCACACACCTGTCTATGCTAAATGTCATCACACTGAATATCTTATACTTCTGCTGACTTTGAAACAAGCTCAGATGTTGTCCGTGCACTGAAGAAGCTGGGTTATCAACCTCCTTGCCCCATCTGGAGGTAATATACACCATACTGTTTAAATGTCTGTACAGTCTGGAAAGCGACTGTCTGGGTCCATGGGTGCTCAATTGCCTGGGACTGCAACTCTTGTATGGTACCTTCATATACAGGCACTGTGGGGGACTTTTCCAAACCTCCCTGTTTAAGACCAAGATGCAGTTCTTCTAGTGCCAGTGAGAGTGAGTTCTGAGTTGCACACACCACTGCCAAGTGCATAGAAGACTTTTTATTCCATAAGCATTCAAGTGCTCATATAACATTCTTTCCCTTCCTCTCATGAGGGGTAAGAAGTTGTTCCTCTTAAGCTTGAACATTGAGCATTTGCACACAGCAAACACCAAAGGTTCACAGATATTCAGAATTAAATTTAGAATTTGATCAAACAGCAACAGAGAAAAATACCTGTTAGTTTCACAGATCTAGTTCTTACAGAGTTTATGAAGACCCAAACATACAAATTCAGAATGAAGAAAAGTCTGTGCATCAACATGTATGAGAAGATTAAATAATGCTTCCTTAGCAATACATTCTTCACTGCTGAGGGTACACATTGCTATTTTCTACATACTTAAAAATGTTACATACTGTTACTGTAGCTGAACAATCAGGGGCCAGATAAGAAAGCAGAAAAAAAAGAGAAGAGAGTGGAACAATGACAACCAGGATTAAAAAAAAAAACAACAAAAAACCAATGTAATTGTTCCTACTTTTAAATGGATTTGAAGGTTTGTGTAATCACCATACCAAATACTAGTCAAAATTAGGATTAATAGGAAGTTATATTGAAAAATAAACTCTCTTGTAGCACCATACCTGGAAAGCTAAAGAACTTCAAGGTGGTCAGCAGGCCACAATTAAGTAGTCCTAGCTCTTACAGAAATACTGATAATGTCCATAGGATTTTATCACAGGTTTCCTGTGATTTGAATTGCAGAAATCTAGACCAGGAGTTGAGCATCAGTTTCGTGAGCCACCTCCCTACAGCAGCTGGTGGCCAGAAAACCGCCCTCTGAGATGGGACTACTATACATTTGTGTAGCCCTGTCTGCAACAACCTGGACACCTTGGGCACTATTTGTTCTGTCAGCTAGTCAAACAAGGAAAGACTGTATAGAGGTAAGAGGCAAGTTTGTCATCTGCATATTGGACACTATTCAGACACATCAGTACAGTCCTCGTCCGTGTGTCAGTGGCGGGGAGCAGTGTAAACTTATGAAAGTCCTTACATGTACAAAGAAACTTTAACACCTGCTTAGTCCCAAGGAAGCCAAAGGAACTGCTTGGGAGTTTAAAGCATGCATAAAAGTCCCCAGTTAACGAGTGAGGGTGGAATTTCTAGGATAAAACCCTGCCACTGGACATTCATCACAGAGAAGCAAACACTGGAGGTTCACATTCATGTTGGTTTATTTTTTTTAACAGTCATTTGCTGTTTCTGACTCTTCAGTGTCACATTTTAAATCTTGATCAAATTCATATTCAGTCTCACAAGACATGTTTTTTTTCAGATAAAACATTTACTCATAAAAGCCAATGAAAAGCAAAGTTCTAAATGGTCCCAAGTTTGGAACAAGGCCTCACTTCTGTAGCTGAACACCATCTGGGCATCAGTCATGTGATAAATAGGAACAGGAAAAACATTTACAAAACTACCCTAAAAGCCCTGTATTTCCTCATGTTCTCCAGCTTATCTGGCTGTGGCTCTGGCCTTCCCATCTACCTGATTAAGAATTTATTCAAAGCCTGCTCTGAGGCTGATGGAAATAATTCTGTTGTTCTACCAACGGTTCCAGCAGAATCATTGACTGATAAGAACAGAGACTTTTTCTTTCTTTTCTTTTTTTTTTTTCTCCCCACATCAGCCACTGATGCATTTTCAGGTATTTTAAAGCTTGCTTTTCTCTTCTTAGAGTTGCTGATGTAAGATTTTATCCAGATCCTCAGGATATTTGGAACCTCCTTCTTAAAGCCTCAAGCAGCTAAATTGCTGAATCGAGTGTTTTTGTGATTAGTGTCTGGACTTCCCAATTAAAGTTCAAAAACTATGGTGCAGCCATAAGCCACAAATGAGAAAGTAAAATAAAAAGAATGTGACTTCCATTATTACATGTATTTTTAACTCCTGATTTAAAGGAGTTTCAAAAATTTTTGCTGCTTGATCATTATCACTTAATTTTGAAACTGGCAAACCCCATAATTTCTTCTCTAAACTTTTGTTGTCTAGTTCTCAGCAATATTGGTAGTACATGTTCCCTAAATACTCACTCTGAACAACAGCATGTTCAGTGTCTTTTCTGCCAATATTAAGTGTCTGCATCTCCACATCTTCTCAAACTGGCTTTCAAACTGAGCACTGAAAGCTGACCTGTTAGCTCCATCACGTTAAGAGTAGAATCTATAGGTATCAAGTACGTGTGAAAAGGTGGTGTATCAACACACATGCGATTCAGACTGCAGCATTAACCAATGCAGGTAACACCTGCAAAAGTTAAAAAATCAACACAAACCAGATGAGGAAATGAGGAATTGTAATAATACACAGTAGCTGCCTGACCACAAGTATTTTATATTGCAAGTCTGTAACTGAGAAATGTTATCTGTTATCATGAGACTCCAAGTGCCACCATTTCCCAGCATCATACATGAAATGATGTTGGATAGGAGCAGAGGATAGTGGAGGGCTGCAGACATACTAAATTGGGTTTATTAAACTGTCACAGACTGTTTATACAGAATGCTCAGGGGAAAACAAGATCTAGCATCTAATGTCACAATGGATGCATTGCTTCCATAGCAAAAAATTGCCAATTCAGGTAATATTTTTATTTATCAGTCATATATCAGTAGCCATTTCAGCATTTCTCATTAACATAAAGAGCTCTGTTCTCATCTCCTTTATAAAAAAATTGCCCCAGATGTAGATGTAGAAACAGCATGTGTCTTTTCTGCTCAGCCAGTAATAGGTTACATATGGGAAGACAAACCAATTTAATTTTCATGACTTCCATTAAAATAATGTGATGCTCAAAAAAGGTATTCCTGAAGGCCATTTAATAAACAGCAAGCATTCCAGGCTATTGCTTTGCTAATGAAATTTAAAGTATACCAATCTTCTTTGGGAGGCTCAGCGCAATTTTTGCTTCCATCTGTACAGCTACTGGAAAGGGCATCTGTTTAACATCCCACACAGAACATTACCTTTAAAAGAAAATGACCTGTCTACAGCTACGCTTCACTATCAGTACAGATACAGGCCCAGCTTCTAATGTACAATCTCAGCTACTTTGCCAGGTGGCCCAGAGTACCTTGCACGAACACATTCCAATGTTTAAAGGAATGTGTCTTTTTCATAAAGATGTAACCAATACATTAACACAGCATCTGCCCATACTGAGAGTTACGTTTAGGACAGTCTCACAGAGACAAGCACAGCAGGAAACTCTGTCAGTGAGTACATTAACATAGGAGGACTGGTTTGAGTCTGTAAACAAGAGGTGGAACACCTGGTCTGGGAGACTTTATACACTTTCACAACAGTCAAGATCCTCTGGAGCAAAACCAAGACACCTAAGATTTCCACATCCTTGAATGGGTTTTAAGGAAGATTTCAGAGCTGTGGGTATAAAATACATATGGAATAGAAGAAGGGGGGCAAAAGAACTAGGAACAAGAGATTAATTCAAAAAGTATCAGAAGCAGGGACTCACATGTGAATATTGGTTTTGAAAAAGAAATTTGTTAATTTTTTTTTTTAATACATGGAAAATGCTTGAAGTTCAAGCCATGCTTGAAAGGGTAACTATATGGGGCAAGACAGCAACAGCTGCACTCAGATATTTTCTTAAGAGATGAACATCCACGCTCACTCTGCGCTATATCAAAATAACATTTCTGTATATCAGCTTAGTTCACAAGTGCTTTTGAAAAGGAGTCATTGTTTGTTGTTTCCAAAGCCATTTTTATCTGGAGCCATCATTGCTCACTCTTCCCTGGTGACGCACGGTATGCTGGATCCTCCTAAGCAGAGTAAAATATCCCTTTTCTGGCAGTAAAGAGGGCACTGGCCCCTCAATATTGCCTGAAGAAGGAGAAAGTGAGGAATATGTTCTGCCCACATAATTTCAATATTTATCCATCCTTGAAATAAACATTCAAGTATAACATGTTAAAAATAAAATGTTCAAGATCTTGCTCATAAATACTTTATTTATGGCTTTGAAAATATAGGTTGGAATGTCAAACTGAAATATGTCCTGCACTTATAATCATAAATTATACAGCACCATAAATTTACTGGACATTTTACAAATACAGATATTTCCCCTGTCCCAAAGAATTTAAATCTAAATCAGGCATGACAAACAGAAGGCATGGCAGAGGACAATAGTTCAAGACAAGAATGATGAGAAAAGAGTAAACATTGTCTGAAGTGATGGGTTTAAAGGAGAGAGAAGATGAGATAAAAGTCTCCTTTTAGGTTCAGGAGAGTTCTAATTTTAAATGCATCTCTGTTCTCCAAAGAAGGACAAAATGCAGCTCTGGAGGTCTTCATTTATGTGCTTACTGATAAATCCACTTGCTGAGTTTTGAAGCTTCATTTGGAACTTGTTTATGGTTTTGTTGTTAATAGATTATTATTCCAAGCAATCTTACAGAAGGACACTGAATTTACAAGTGACAGGTTTTGGCTTAGTAACAAAGTCCAAAAGCTCAGCCAGAGGTGGCAGAGGGCTTAACAGGGAGAGCCTGTGCCAAGCTCAGAGAGGAGCCACAGCCGTGGTGCAGAGCTGACTTCACAGCAAGCATGGACAGAGTCACCAGCACCTGTGCAAAACTGGCTACTCGGGAACTGAGCTAGTGGCAGACACCCAAATCTAACTCGCTGCAATTCTGGCTGGCAGAAACAGGGTTGATATCACTGGACAGTATGGGTTGAACCGTGGGCTGGGACCAACAGCTGCTGGAAGACCTCAATGCATCTGCAGAGGGCTGCCACTTCCAGGGCTCCCTTTTCTACAAAGAAGGCAAGAATGGGGTTTTAGGGTGGATGAAGTTGGTATTAAGTGATCTGGATCTCAGAAAACTGGAGAATAATTACTTTGAGCGTGAGGCTGAACAAACTGTAAGTGTAGTGCTTTGAGGCAGTCACTTTCTCAAATATGTGTTAAAAGCACAGAGAATTATCAAACTTTTCTTTGTTGGTCTTCTCATCCCTCTGCAATAAGGCATTAATTCACTCCTCTTAATAAATGGCAGGGACTGGTAAAAAGCCAGAGCTATTCCTCTACACCATAGCAGTGGTGTTATAGCTAAGATACCTCATGGGAGACATAGTCCAGCTGCAGCACCAGCTACAATTGTTTCAATGCAGGAGACTACTGTGATTTGAGACAGACACCCTCAGACACCTGAAACCCTTGTAAAGGACTTTTGGGAGCTTGGCAGCCATTTGGGAACACAGCTGGTGGGAAGGTGTGATAGCACCTAAAGTGATGCGAGACATCTATGCTTAAGCAACTGAATTTCTCCCATGGTGTCAAAAAAAAGGACAACAGGGGTAAAGCAAAAATCACTTTAATATATGAAACTGAAATTATACTTTACTTCAGCCATTGTTTCCTGACTACCATGAAGCAGCAACAAATCTAGATGAATTCTCAAGCCGCAAAACACCTTATCTACCAGCAGCTGAAGCTGCAGATTTTTTTGAAAGCATCTTTTGTACCATCGTACCCACCTTGGCTTTAGATAAAACCAGCCTCCTTTTGATGGTCTTTGGAAGTTAAGTGGAGTAGCTGAGTGATGAAAGGGATATCAAGTTGCCAGAGGTGTACAGATCAGCCTGAGCCTTGGTGGTCTGACACATCTCAGAGAAGTGCTGAACAGACGTGAAGCAGGTCATGCGATAAGACACAGGGTAAGGAGCTCTGGCAAATGACATGTTTTGGCAGCACAGAAGCTGCACACCTCCCCTGCCTGACTGCATTTCATAGGCTATCAGTGAAGTCAAAGCTCCCTCAACACTACTCGTCCTTCTTCCCAGAATGACTGCTGTACACCACTGTTAGGCTATAGAGTTTGTCAGTATGAGGAAGCTCTGTGGGAATGGGTTGGCATCCACAAATCTGTCAGGGAAGTGGTTGGAATATGTAACTTACATTTCTTCATTTTGATTAAGCTTTAGTTACTCAGACTGTAACAAACACCAAGTTTATATAACACTGCAATCTCTACAGATAATGTTAAATAGCTACCCATTATGGACATTATCTATCACATAGGCTAATTTAATGTAAGTTTCAAAGCTATGTAGAACCAAAACACTAATAATGAAACAAATGCCTTTTTTTTTCCAGTACTACCAAAGTAATCAAATCCTGACAGACTTCTTTTATTTTTTATTTTTTTTTTTTTTTTTAGTGGGAGCATGTTAGCATCTTGTTCCATTTTGGAATAAGCTTTGTTTCAAACCATTGGAATTTCCTTCAGAACAGAAATCCCAATTCCCAACCATTTTTGTTCCCATTGTTCCTGCATCCCAGATCCCAGCACCCAGAGGCTAAACTTCTTTTCCAGTGCATGTCCCCGTTCCACCTCCCCATGCCCACAAATCCTGCTGTGTAGAGTCTCACAGGCTGTCTTTTAGAGAAACAGACTCTGCAGTCAGCACAGACACACAGCCCACTCTTTGGAGAGCAATTGTATTGTGTTAGGTTCCTGCGCCTAGGGCTCTTTGTAGCATAATCTCTTACAGAACTAACATTAACCATCTGGCACCATTTAAAATGAGAGGCCCTGTGGACTACATTACCCAGAATCCTTGACAGAGGAGTTGATGAGTAGCTAATGAGTGAAGGATAAGTCAGGCTCAGTGTGTTCCTCAAAGTCATGCTCTTTTTCTTAGCCAGATGTACACAAAGGATGATGGTGACAGCAGGTAAAATTGTAAGACAGAAAGGTTGTGCTTGGATTCATCTCAATAATGAATGAAAAATTCAGGACCAGTCTTTCTTTTCAGATCCATGACCCTAGCCAGAATATACAAAACTTACTTTTGCTCTCTCCTGACAGAAACATCCAAAAAGTCACAGTCATTGTAGAATTCTAGGTTAAAAAAAAAAAAAAAAAAAAAAAAAAAAAGCCCAAATTCTATGAACAAATAACCCAATGAGATTAACCAAAGCTAATCCCAGTAGAGTAGCTGGAAGCAGTGGGTAAACACAGATGACTCTCCAGATGCTGTAGCAGAGCACCCATAATGATTTCATCACAGCTGAAGAGATGCCAAACTTCCTCACTGCAACTGGAGCAGGTGACAGCGAGTATCTGTTTCTTCCCTAAGCAGCCACACCACAGACAGCTTGGCATTTGCACCCTCTCCTACCAGCTCATTCAGATCAGAGTGCTGCTGCTTTCAATGCTGACAGCAGGCACGCAGTTTCAGAGATGGATCACTATACTTTAAAAAAGCTTCCTTAAAGTTTACGATGGTGGAGATGTCACATAACATTTGGCTTTTGATGTGATGCAGTGTAAATGCTGTAATCATATTTACAAGACATGATTGATAACATGCTGTGCATGAACTCCTTCCTTTCAACTTTCCCATAAAAGACATTCATCTGCCATTTCCGAATCTCAGCTACCAAAGGATCCAAGCAAAAAAAACTAAAATAAGTCCAAGGAGGGCAAATTGGCCCGAAGAAAGTTCAGCTCCAAATTTGTGTTTGCTGAATGATTATGTGAGATCCCAAGGAAGGCTAAGTCCCACAGCAAAATTCTTCACCTGAATGCCAGTTTAATTAATCCTTTCAGCAGGTGATCTCACTGATAAAGTTACTCCTGAGCTTCACTGCTATACAGGGATCCCCAGCAGATGCTCCAGAGGAGACTATGGACTTGTTGAGCTGCTCTGCTGCCTGATAATACTCTCCTTACTCCCACAGTACATCACGAAAAGTGACTGCTAGGTTAATATAGCCAGCTCCACTGGCAGGGAATCAGGGAGCACTTTTTTCATCCTGTCTCTAGAGCTGGGAGGTGATAATCTCTGATATAGGTGTAATCCTGTTAGATAGTAAAGACTTCCACTGCAGCCTTAAGCACCATGGCCTGAATCTGGGGAAGGGACATTTTACAACTGAGTCAATCAGTTGCTTGAAACTCCCTTTCAACACTCATATAGCCAAAGTCTGACTTCTGTAAAAGACCAAGAATGTGACCAGCTCACACAATACAAAAGGGATTATTGTAACTAGATGGTGATGGTACAATTAAACCAACAATAAAAAAGCAAATTTGTCATAGCCAAGGAAGAACATGGTAAATAACCCCAACTGGAATGGAAGATCTTAATACACATTTGTGTTGCACTACACTTTCACATGATTCTACGATTCAGGCTATGATGCATTAGCATGCATGAGAAAACTCCAATTGCAAAAGAATCAAATTCAATTTTTGTGTCATGCAGAAATGTATTATTTTGCTATAGCATGTTTGAATTTACAGCCAAGAATGCTTAAAACATGCTGCAAACCTTTGAGCAAATAGATGAGGTTAAAGTTGAAGAAAAATCATCTAGCATCCACAGTCTGGCATGTGGTAAAGTCATGCTGGAATCAGTTAAGATTATCTCATGTAGTAGTGGGAGACAATTTGAGTGGTAGAAGGACATACAATCCTGCAGATGTTCAGATAACAAATGTTTCCAAGGCACTTTGAAGACGAAGCACATAAATAGAAGGTTTCATTATTAGATATTAGGAAGAGTAATAAAAACAAATACAGTTCATACTAGAGAACATCTGAAGGCTCTTTTATGAAACACAGCATAGGGGTATTTTCAAAGTACTGATTTATTTTTTCACATTATTCCTTTTCATTAGCAGAGTTCAGAAATTAATTTGAAAATTTCTGTATCATTCAATCCAGCAGTGTCAAACATTTCTACCAAAGAAAGACACAACTACTCAGACAGCGTAAAGCAGCTTGTAAAAAGCTACTAGACAGAGTTCACTCAACCACTAGCATCACTGATTGGATCCAGAGCCACAATAAAAATGGATAGACAATATAGGCCCTTACCTTAAACCATCTCAAATACCACGCAAAGGAAAGGGGGGCAAAGGAGCAAAAGAGCGAACTGTAGAAAAAACAAAATGAAAGCCATACACCCAACATCTCAATTTCGAACAGTTGTGTAAAACATCTGGAAGTTGCAAATCCTGAAGAACCCAGCAGTTCCCATATCTCATATTTCACCCAAGGACACCATAGCTGGTCTCTATGAACTAAAGAAGACGAACAAAAAGAAGCATAGCAGGTCAAATAAGGTGTGTGCACAAGCTAAAGATTTATTGGCTTCATTACAAATATTTTCTGTGTGATGAATGAGGAATGTTTTACAGACTTGATCTGTGAGAGCAGTATACAGCAAAATTCCTTTGTTGAACGGACAGGTGTTAGAAGAGGTTCTTACATCCCGAGGCTTACATCCATAAGTATGATCTTGCAGCAATGTCCCTACAGTTATCATAAATGCACACTTTTTCTAGTCAACCTTTTGCTTTTCCAGTCATGATTATATGCAATGACAGTTTTAATGGATATACCTTCAAGAAGAGAAATTCCAGTAAGAACGTAGAAGTGCCTTTGAAGTAAGGAATATGCTGAATCACAGCCATTAAAAATTTATGAGGTTTTCTTTACTGGTAGAAGAGAAAGCTCTGTGGTATTTGATAGACCTAAAGTGACACATATTGCAAATTTAAGTACCACATACAAGAGAAGATAAGAAAGCAACTTGTACTGTGTTATGAATAGAATGTATTACCTTGTGCACAGCACAAGGGAATTTTTTTGAATGCTACTGTTATCAGACAAATCCTTTCACTACAGAATACAAAGCTTGTGATTTTCCTTGCGATTCTAGAGAAAGAGAGGGAGAGAGGGTTTGGTTTTGGACAAATGAATACTTATTTTTCTGATTTAGACATAAAAGATGGCATCATGTAGAAAACCCACAAGAAGTTTTCAGTGAAAGAGAAGCCTAGGAGTATAAAGCGTATTTCAGGAACTTTCAATTAGTGTTAGGAGTATAAGTATCCTGAAAAGCAAAGCTGTTGGGGCAGCAGTATTTTGCATGTGTGGTGCACACATGTAGAACTAAAAATACACAATGAAGCTGCAGATTCAGTCCTTTACAGTGAAGAGCACCAGAAATTCTCTCAGCCGTAAAGTCTTCCCAGGTTCACTTCTGTGTGTGCCTCAGGGTATGGTGAGGACCTACAGATTGGGCTGCTAGTTATTGATGTGTGCCATCCTCAGTGTTCTGCATGTGCCTTCTGTGTAATTCAGACACAACTTGAAAGACAGAAGTGACAAGGTGCTTGCAGGTCTGTCTGTTTTTTCTTCTTTTTATAATACTTGAGAGCTTCACAGACTGCATTTATAACAAGCCTATGAAATGAGGGCCTACTATAAAAGATGGGAATTGAAGCACAGATTAATGTATAAGGGGTCCATCCCTAAAAGATCACCTAAAAGGTGCCTAACCTGGGGCTCTTAGGATTTATATTTTTTGTCAGACTTTCTGGCACTAGCAGGCACTTTACATTTTCCAGACACCACTTCCATTGACTTCCATGGCTCTTGTGAATGCTCTGCAGTTCTGCAAGTGAGACCCCCTGCACACAGCAAGCAATTGCCTGCTAAATTCCTGGTGGTATGCTGCACATTAAATGTATTAGAGAGAAAGAATTCAGTTGTCAGTGGCAGCATTTCACTACCCAAGCTCTGCCTGATCCAGTAAATACCTTCCAGTTTCCTCAACAATGAAGGCAAAAAAAAAAGATAAGAAAGTCTTTCATTAAAAAGTCCTGTCCCTCATGCTACCTCATTCAGGGTGCTGAATAGGCCCACTCAAATTGTTGCCAGAAAGGGTCTCTCATGCAAACTAAAGTAGCAGTTTTCTCCTATTATTCCAATGAGCTTCCTTTTCTTGGAGAATATCTAAAATCTCACTGTGAATCCAGTCATAAAAGGTGAACTCCATATTTGAGTTCCCATTGGAAATCCTACTCAGCAATTTTAAACTTAAGCAAGGTAGTGGGATGGAGTCTGGAAAATATAAATCCTGCATGGATCCCTATACTCCTGTTTCCAGGAAAAAAAACAACTAAATAACCAAAACCCAAAACCAAAAAAATAAAATTAACTGGTTTAGTGGAAATCAGTAATAAGTTTCAGAGGCATTATTACTAATAAAATAAAATTTCCCCCTAAGTTGTACATGATTATATGGTTACCTCTCTCAAAAACTTTGACTCAGCATCTTCCCAAGACCCTGACTTTACTCGGAGCATACAAGAGCCATGATTCATGGAAACAATCATCTGAAAAACCAAATCAGCAAGTCCAACTTGTTTTCAACTAAAGAAGGCTACAAACAGTAATTTCTGTATATGAGTCAATCCTTTTTCCATAATACACTACAGTTTAGACAATGTTGGGTCATGACAGATCTTGCCCCGTCATATCAGACTATGCCATAAAATGACTATCTCCAGGTCCTTGTCATTGCTGCTACCTCCTGCTTCCACTGGCAAGCAACCGACTCTTACACCTTGATTGATAGCTTGAAATGAGTATTATAACAGCTGGTGCCATAAACAACCACATTTCTCTGTCATTCTTGTATGACCTTTGCATATTCTCCTAGAGTAAGATTTAGAAATTAGTTATTTGCAATAGGAGAAAATAATTTCCTACCTGGCAGCCCTTAGTAGCTGCTAAGTTCCTCTGTCAACATGAGCACACTGACGTTTTGCTGATGTGGAAGACTGAAATGCAATGACAGGAAAGGCCTTCCAGCACATGGTATGCATCTACTCCATGTGAGGAAATCTACTACAGGCTTCTTGGACTTCCTAGAAGTTTTGATCCAATGCTAACACACCTGAAACTCAGGATCCATTTTTATTTAGACAGGAACTACTTCCCCCCCTCCCCTTTCTAAGCTCTCAGGCACTCTGGGCCATATGCACTGACACTGCATGCCTGTTACAGCCTCGAAATTCAAGAGCATAATGAGTGATTCAGACCAAAGCTTGAGTGGGGGAAGGTGGTGAGATTCAGCACCTAATTTAGGCTCCATAGTAAGCCGTCTGGATATTCTGTACTTGAGCAGATCAGATGAATATCCTTTTGACGTTCTTTGCCAAAGAACACAGCACTCCTGCACTTCACAAGACAGAGTGAAGCCTCAGCTTTTTACAACTACATGTGAACTTTACTGTAATAACACCCAAGAGAAAAAGATTGATTTTCCCTGTTTAAGTTGCTCACAGCATCAAGATTTTTGCATATTCATCCCTCTAGGTTGTCTGTGACTGTCTAGCTGCAAAGTTAGAGGAAGCATAGAGGTTATATCAAGCTTGTTTTAACTTTCATTTAATAACATTGATTATTGTTATGTCACGTAGCAGCTACAGAATTGCTAAAGCATTTTCAGCCAGTTCTGTGCTGTCACCTGCGACTTGATGAATCCAAAATACCCTGGCATTGTCTTCCTGAAAAGCTCGCGCTGACCTGCATATTTTTTGAATTTGTTCCAATTTCCAGCAGTTTCTCCAAGGTTTATTCAGACGAATAAGCATTTGCATTTGAGGCTGTTTCCCACAACAAAAGGACACAGTCTCTGAATGTGGTCTTTGTGCTTTCTCTTTGACCCCTTTTTTTTTTTTCATTTGCTGCACAGACGACATGTCGCTGTTGCAGTTCCCTGGCATCTGTAGTTACCGTTGCCACTAATCCAGTAATTTCTAGTCCACACTTTAGAGCCATGCCAGCCAATCACTGCTGTTTGATTGCCTCCTGTTGCACACCATACATAACCAAGCCTTCAAAACAACAGTGAAACTCTGCAGCTTGACAGAGCTCCATTAATTTTCTTAATTGAATCAGTCAGAATTTCCTTTGTTTCATTTGTTCTCGATTTGGAGACACGTTTTTTACTAATAACATACAAACTACATAGATTCACCACAAACTTTGATAATTGCACTCGGTAAATACAGAGGGTCATGGAGGTTAGCTTTATACAAGCGATCTTCTCTGGCTTCTCAAGTAGCTCACAGCAAGCGTCAATAGTCATTCAGATGAAAGTTCTCACCAAACGTTTATATGTCATTACACTATGCTTCAGTTTTTTGACCCTACAGCTTCTTGAATGCCCTGTAGAGTATGTGCAAATTTTGATAAATAACTCAATTTGTGGTACTCTGATGATGTATCTGCAGAAAAACAGCACAGAGAAAGCACAAGGGGAAATCCTTCTGCAGGCACACTGGAGTTAAGTGTGATCTTATGCTTTTCAGCAAGTTGACCTAACTCCAAGTAGAAAACTGCCAATAGGGTGGTAGTGGGTGTATCCTAAGGAGGCAAGAGACATTTTAACTGGGAGAGAACTGGCTATAGGGAATGGGGGCGAAGGGCCAGGATACAGTTGAGGACCTAGGATGTGTGCTGGTGTTGGATAAAGACTATAGCTGACTTTGGAACAATAACTCTGGCCTTCATGTAGATGGACAAGATTGCTGCTATGCACTGAATTTATAGAAAGGTACACTTTGAGCACTAAGAATACACATAATCAATATTGAACAAAGCCACAGCATCCCCTGAAAGAAGTGACTGCTTAGAAACCATTATTTATGCTGTGCAGAAAATTGTCAAACTTTCTGTGCAGTGTTTATCTCAGATTTTATACATTTAACCCTGGAAAAATAAAAAGGGTGGGGTCTGCAAATGAAGTACAGAATACAGCAAACCCTCACAGTTGAGAAGAGAGGAGAAAGCAAAAAAAGGCCAAGAAAGATGTTCTGTCTTTTTGGAATTTCAAAGAAATTTAGGGGTTTGTTTTTTTCTTAGGGTTTTTTTTAGTTTTTTTTTTTGCAGTTATGCTTTTCAGTGAACATGACAGGGTTCATGATAAGAACTTTCAGTGTTTAGGAGCTTTTACTTTATTGATAAATGTTATACACAAAATGCTGTATTTTCTTTTCTGCATTTCTTCCATTCACCCCTCTGGCACATTTTCCTCAGAGCTTCTCACTTCACCAGTTGAGAGGCATTTATTGCCAGGATCTTCTATCCTTATTTATTCAAGCAGAAGAACTACATCTACTGTCCAGAAAGAAGGCAAATCAGTGAAGAAAAGTGTTTCTAAAGAGCTACAAAGCCTCACTACTTAAAGACCTTACAAAATAGAAAAGAACTACCTGGCAAGAAGAGCAGGTAGTACTGCTTAAAATCCCTAGGTTACTGCTTCAGCCTGTGTACAAATTATCCCTCTAGAGGCCAGCAGAGTATCAAAAAACTTACCATGAAGTAGACCATAATACCTCTGCAGATCCAAATCCTACCCAAATTATTAACATCTAAAACTTCTTCCAGCTGTCCAAAGGCTGCCTTTTGCACTGAGACTGAACTGTCCTGCAATTACAGTAGGAATGTAAAAAGTGTGCCATAGTATTACCTTTATTACAGATCTAAATTCCTTACATGGGATCATGGCTGTTTGAAGTAAGAGTGCTCACCAAAACAGATATATTGCCTTAATTCACACAGGGAAGATCTGCTCATTTAAGCAGTGTGTTTGAGATTAGTGCATGCTTAGGAGAAACAGCGTGTACTGTGGTCAGAGAGCCATACTGTGGTCTACCATACCCTGGCACCTATTTGCTGTCTCTGAACTTTTTGTCTTGGTATTACCATATGTAAAATAGATGTTGTAATACAATGCACAGTTGACCTGGAGGAAACCTCCTGCCTCACAGAAGTGATAAGAACATCAACTACTGTAATCAGTTACATTGAAATGCCTCATTAAAAAGTGCAACAGGAATGCAAAGCGATGAAAAATTTGGCAAATGAAATAGGTATATGCGTGCCTTAGTATTCTTTTACTAATGAGCTGATCTAATTCTTTCACTTTGAGCAGGTCTTATTCTAAGGCTTGTTCCTGCAGTGCTCACACAGCCACATTCCCACAGAAGTTTGCTTGAGGAAGGCCTTGAAATTCAGCTTTGTGTGTTTTGTCTTGATGCCAGGAAATATTATCCTTTTAATTAGCAGGTCCATTTCTTTGATAAGTGTTTAAGTGGTTTCAGTGCAATTTCATCTCTTCAGTTGTCATCCAGCACTTGGGAGGTAAGGAAAAAGGAAGCAAGCACTGAATTTTTCCATCATTTCTACAGAGGGATATTTCTGTACTTTTGTGGGTGGGCGGATGGATGGATAGACAGACGGAAAAGGGAGTTTCCTTTATGGGATTCCAATAATTGGTATGTGGTTTACATTCCATTCATCTGAAGGACTCTTATTTTAATCAGAAACAGGCTTAGACTACTAAACTACCTCTAGTGTTCAAAACACGCCCCTGCTTTCAGCCAGTGGCTTTTCTCACATGCATCTTTTCTTTGACACCCACAGGCCCCAAAGAGTAATGTGGTCATTTACCACCGAGAACTCAGTGTCAGGTTCTATAATAGGAGTTGGTTCAGAGCCCTCTTCCAGGCAGAGATTTTCTGATTGCTAGCTTCACAAGCAGAAGGACTTTACAGTGTGGTATTTGAAATTGGCATTGATCTCTCAAAAAGGGTTTTGGTGGGTTTTTTTTTTCCTAGGCTCATCCAGCTCTGGGAAAGCCCTGTCTGGACAGTGTCGTGGAGGTCTGGCAGCACAGCTTGGTCTCAGTAGTCAGATGCTAATGAAGAAAACTGCCGAGGACAGCCCCATATTTGGCAGCGGGACTTGGTGCTGTGCGTTAAGCACAAATGAATGAGGGGCTAACACCTTGTCCAGAACTAAATAAACAACAACACAAGATAAATTTCAGCTTTGGAGTTGGTGAAAATGCAGAGAACTTCAACATTAAATGCTGTCATCCAAGAGAAGTGAAAACATATAATGACTTTTGTGGTACTGTTACTCAGAGCTCTCTCTGGACCATTTGGGATAGGCCTGCAGAAAACCCTAAAATCTCTTCAAATCCTGCAATTCCCCATTATCTAAATTGTTCTGCTGTCCAGATTTGTTTACCTTTCACTGTTAATTATGCATGTCCCAGCATATTTATCTTTTCTGAGCCTCTGTTGATTAACCTGTCTAGATTGTAACTGTACACGCTTTGGAGATTTCCATATCATCCATCCTTGAGTGCACAAAGTACTTCATGTCACAACCCCCTCTAGTACTTACCCTTTGGGCAGGTCTGTCAATCAGCCCAACAGGAGATGTGTTGCAGGATGCTACACAACCTAAGAAAGGAAGAATATTTTCACAGTTCAGGTGTATGGCAACCTGGGTTCGTCACAGATTTCTTGCCTTGTGCCTCAGTTTCCCCATGGGGAGTGGGTAACTAGGGACAGATGCAGATCTGACATCAAAGGGAAGGCTAAGCCTCTCCCTTCCTTCTTTCTACATGGAAGATATGAAGCGGGAGGTCTGTGGCACTAGGCTACAAACACAGACAAGAAAGGCACAGTTCTTTCCAGCTCCACGCACCCTGCAAAGACAACATGCAACATGGCTGCGGCAATTCATCAATTGTCGACATGCACCAAGCAAATAAAAATTGCTAACGGCATGAAGGAAACAAAAAAACCCATCAAATACTTCTTCCTTCTACCCTGTGATTCAACAGCCTCTTGGCAACATGCATTTCTCTGCTGTTTATTTAGAATGTGAGACCCTTGGGACATAATTTAGCATCGGCATTGGCAGATGGCAAGTATCTGAAATTGGGTTGTGGGCTGCAAAGTTCTCAGCAAAATCATCCATCTGCAACCTGACAATTTTCTCTCTCTTGCCACAGTGAAGCAGGAACATCTCTCCTTGGGCAAAGGCTTTTAGACTCTGATAAGCGTGGGTCCAACCCAGGGCAAGGAGATTATTGCTGCATACCTGTCACAGGATGTCTTAACCAAACTATGCTACCATGCATTGCCCTGCCTGGGCTTTCACTGATCCTGGTCTCTCAAGCTCCAAGATTTCTGCCTGAGATTCACTTTGAAAGAGATTCTTTCATCTTGATTCAGCTCAGGGCAATAATGAAGTTGATCCTGAAAATAAACAGGTCCAACAGTTGAGGTGTTTGCTACATTGCTAATTTGGAGTAAATCTATCAAGATCAGTGATATCCTGATCACTGAATACTGGATTGAAAACAGAATTTGGAGTGCTCAGCTGTGTTCTGGCCAAACCACTTCCAATTAGATGAATTGTAACATTTTGTAATGCTCCCTGGTCCTGTTAGTTGGGTTTCACCTACAGTTGTTGGTTGGGTTCATTAGCATCCCAACTGCCTTCTGGGATGTTTTGTTGTTGTTGTTGTTGTTATTTTGGGGTTTGTTCCTCCCTCCCTTTTTTTTCTCCTTTTTTTTTTTTTTTGTTCTTCTTTCTTTTGTTTGTTTTTTCTGCCATGAAATAGCCCAGAATTTATTTTGGATGCTGAGATTTAGCACAGAGCTAGCATTTGCTATAATAACGCTTTGCTGCTGGACACCCACGGTTTTCCAGGGTCAAAGCATTTACTTACATCGGACACCAAAACAGCTTGATACAAAGAGTCTTTGGATTCATCTTTTCTGGGGTGACTACAATGAGTTTGTACCACATTTGATTAAAGGAAGGTGAAATGCTGAATGAAGGTGAACGTTGGTCATGCTAAACTATGACCAATGCACCACAGGAGACGCCTAGCAGCACAGTCGGTTCCTTTAATCATTCCCCAGTATTCTCCCTGGACTGATCAGACAGCACCTTCACACACCAAGACCTATAATCCAGCCTTTAATGTTAATTAAGGTATGACTGCTTAAACTTCTGTGGGTTTTTTCCCTTCTCTTCCCTTAGCTGGCCGCAACTGTTCAAATGTTGCTGAAGGTTATTCTGTTTAAGTATTAAAAAATGCTTAGCTAAATAGGTTAGCTTATTTGCTTTTGCTGATAGTAGCAGTCCACCCACAGAGCCCTTTCAAATCTCTTCAGTGTTTTGGAAACTGGATAAGGGACTTATTCAGTGACGTGCAAGTTTTGCCTGAGCCAGGAATGAAGCATGCATTTCATGAAATGAGAAATAACCTCAGACCACACACAGAGTATAATTTCTGAACTCTGTCTCACGCTCTCTTCCTCTCATACCCGCACACACATACACACACTCCTGCTAAAAAACAAGATGATGACTGACATCCCTAAATCCTTTAAGCATTCTTCTATAGCTAAGAGCAGAGGGAGGTTTTCAGAGCTTAGGTGGCTCATTATTAGCAACAAGCTGATGAAAAAATGGATTACTACAGTATGTGCATACCATGCCATAGAGTAATAAAAGCTGATGCCATCTAAACACAGCTTTCAAGAGTAGAAACTGCTGATGCAAACATATTAAAGCTATATTTACTGCATAGTGAGATGAGGAAAAGTCCTCCCCACAAGAATATTTCCTTAAGAATAATGTTCGTTCAGTCACTTCTTGTTTAGTTAAGCTAAAATCACTGAGTACTTCTAATATTATTTTCCGTTATAATGCAGAGAAATAAAACAGACAGGTAAGTTTATTGCATATGAAAACCTCACATCCTTTCCTCTCCCAAGCGTAGGAGCTGTGTTGCATGGCTCATGAGAACAAACTATACACAGAATAGGCAAACGGCAAACTCTTCCACAGCTGTTACTCCATTGCCTCAATATCACCTCCAGAGCTTAATTCTCCACAGCCTTACAGCAAGTGAGTGCGTTCAAACACTGAGACGTTGGCCAAACCCCTGCTCAGCTCTCCTTGAATATTTCCCATATGCTGGTCTAAAAGAAGTAGCTTCACAGAATCATAGAACAGTTAGGGTTTGAAAGGACCTTAAGATCATTAAGTTCCAACCCCCCTGCCATGGGCAGGGACACCCCACACTAAACCATGCCACCCAAGGCCTCATCCAACCTGGCCTTGAACACCGCCAAGGACAGAGCATTCACAACCTCCTTGGGCAACCCATTCCAGTGCCTCGCCACCCTCTCAGTAAAGAATTTCTTCCTTATATCCAATCTAAACTTCCCCTGTTTAAGTTCGAACCCATTACCCCTTGTCCTGTCACTACAGTCCCTAATGAAGAGTCCATCCCCAGCATCCTTGTAGTCCCCCTTCAGATACTGGAAGGCTGCTATGAGGTCTCCACGCAGCCTTCTCTTTCCCAGGCGGAACAGCCCCAACTTCCTCAGCCTGTCTTCATACAATAGCTGCTCCAGCTCCCTGATCATCCTCGTGGCCCTCCTCTGGACTTGTTCCAACAGTTCCATGTCCTTTTTATGTTGAGGACACCAGAACTGCACACAATACTCCAAGTGAGGTCTCACAAGAGCAGAGTAGAGGGGCAGGATCGCCTCCTTCGACCTGCTGGTCATGCTCTTCTTGATGCAGCCCAGGATACGGTTGGCTTTCTGGGCTGCGAGCGCACACTGAAGCCGGCTCATGTTCATTTTCTCATCAACGAACACCCCCAAGTCCTTCTCCGCAGGGCTGCTCTGAATCTCTTCTCTGCCCAACCTGTAGCTGTGCCTGGGATTGCTCCGACCCACGTGTAGGACCTTGCACTTGGCATGGTTAAACTTCATAAGGCTGGCATCAGCCCACCGCACAAGCATGTCGAGGTCCCTCTGGATGGCATCCCTTCCCTCTAGCATATCAACTGAACCACACAGCTTGGTGTTATCAGCAAACTTGCACTCAATCCCACTGTCCATGCCACCAACAAAGATGTTGAACAAGACCGGTCCCAACACTGATCCCTGAGGGACACCACTCGTTACTGGTCTCCAGCTGGACACTGAGCCATTGACCACAACTCTTTGCGTGCGGCCATCCAGCCAGTTCTTTATCCACCGAGTGGTCCACCTGTCAAATTGATGTCTCCAATTTAGAGACAAGGATGTCATGTGGGACAGTATCGAACGCTTTGCACAAGTCCAGGTAGATGACATCAACTGCTCTGCCCCTGTCCATCAGTTCCGTAGCCCCATCATAGAAGGCCACCAAATCGGTCAGGCAGGATTTCCCCTTAGTGAAGCCATGCTGGCTGTCACCAACCACCTCCTTGTTTTTCATGTGCCTTAGCATGCCTTCCAGGAGAATCTGCTCCAAGATTTTGCCAGGCACAGAGGTGAGACTGACTGGTCTGTAATTCCCTGGGTCATCCATTTTCCCCTTCTTGAAAATGGGGGTTATATTTCCCTTTTTCCAGTCATTGGGAACTTCACCTGACTGCCATGATTTTTCAAATATGATGGCCAGTGGCTTAGCAACTTCATTCGCCAGCTCCTTCAGGACCTGCGGATGGATTTCGTCAGGTCCCATGGACTTGTGTACGTTCAGGTTTTTCAGATGGTCTTGAACCAGATCCTCTCCTACAGTGGGCCTAAGGTCTTCATTCCTACAGTCCCTGCGTCCAGCTTCCAAGACTTGGGTGGTGTGGTCAGAGCCTTTTCCAGTGAAGACCAAGGCAAAGAAGTCATCAAGAACCTCAGCCTTCTCCAAATCCCAGGTAGCCAGTTCTCCCGGTATCTTCCGGAGTGGGCCTACGTTCATTGTGTTCAGTAGTTCAAGAGCTCTCCTGCCTTACAGTTGTAGCATCTCTGCTGAACTGCCTCTGCAGAGCTTAAAATGAACAACTGAAGGTGCTTACAGACTGATTTCTGTACCTCATTCATTGCTGTGTACCTGACCAGTAATACCGCCAAGCAACTAAGCCATTGATACCTACTCTATCACTCTGGATACTATCTGCTTACGCACACAAATGTACATTTATACTTGTATTACATACACTGCTGTTACTTCATCCAATAGTTAAGCTTGCTTAATGCTTTCCATTATAGGACCCTGCTTTCAGTTGTTTATAACTTTGCCAAACTCTAAGTGCTCAAGATGAGATTTTCCATGCTGAGTTTCTGTGTCAGGCTGATTTTTTTCTGGTAAGTTTCAACTAAAATAGTACAGCTGTTCTGAATATGGGGTTAAAGGTGAGCAATCTCCCTCTTCCCTATGTTTTTCTTACAGCCATTTCACTGAGAACCTGTTTTGTCTGCATGCTTTGGGAGAGATTTGGGGTGGAGAAAAAGGTGTTACCTTACTGTAAGGGATAAGACTGTCAGGGTCATGCCCAGCTGAAAACCTGACAAATTTTGGCAAAGTTCTAGAGTTCTAAATACTGTGTTTTATCCATGCTCCATATAAATCTCCTGGAGAGCAGCACCATTGTTTTCTAAACACTCCACTGAAACAGTAGATGATCCTGACCTCACACACCTCCCACATCCATCACCAGACTGTGTGCACATCCTTCCCAAAGATGGACTGAGCATCCTCCCTATTACAATATCATTTATAGGGCAGTTTGGGACTTTTCATGCAATTGCTGGTCCTGGCCCCCAGGAGCTGCTGTGGCACCAGAACTGAGAGCTGAGAAATTCTGCCTGTTGTACCATTAATACCCGTTGATGGTGCCTAGGCAGTGCACTTGAGGAAGATTGTTAGCTTGGAAACAAACCGAAGAGGAACACAAAAGAAATGGAAAAGCAGAGCAGACTCAGCAGACTCCAAGAGACTGATGCAACATAGCCAAGGCATAATGACCCATTGTGTAAAATACACAAACACTGTCTCCAGACTGTAGAATAGAACCAAAAATTCAAATATGCCTCTTTTGTTTTCAACCAGTTTCTGTGACCTCTGTTAGCAACACCTTCTTTCTGTTACTGGCTGGTCCACAGAAAAGGCTGTAACCTATTGCTTCCTGCTATTAGCTACTTCATTTGTTCAAACAGGAATTTGTGATTCTACTGTTCATTATGATATATGTGGGAATCAATCACCTCCAAGTAATGGAATTCCTTTCTCTTTTTATCTGAAAGATTTCAAAAAACACATTGTCAAAAGTGCACAAGAAATATCAAAGTTATAAAAACACTAAAAAGAAAATGAGAGCATTACAAATGCTCATGCAAACTGGTGTAAATGCATCACAGAACAGTATTCAGCTGTATGCGCACCAATACTAACTTTTTCCCAGGGACATCAACCTTATCCTCTGCAGAGGAAACCACAGCTCTGAAAGATTCCTTTATTTCTTTCCCTTTCAGATTTGGAGTTTTCCTTATGACTGTCCTAGCACAAAGCCAAGAACAAAGAAATTCCAGGTTGCATCCCAGATCAGCAGCAGCCTCTGTCGCTGTAAAGAGGCTGCAGCTGCACAGTGGTTACCATCTCGACTCATCCAAACCAAGCTACTGGACAGCTATAATCTTTTCTAGCTAATTCCCAGTTCCCTGCCTGAACAACAACAAAAGGTAAAGCCAGACACATATCACAGACTTTATGTCTGTTACCCTGTAATTCTGCAAAGCTAAAAATGGAAGTTCTCTGCTACCATGAGGAACAGACTCACTGCAGCTTTCCAGGGGTTCTGAACACCCACTTCTCGCTTGAAGGAATGAAACAACAAAAGATAAACCAGTGACATGCTTAAATTATAACTCAAATACAGAGCATTTTCTTGCTCACTCTGAGTCTTTAACTTGAACTCTTCTACCAAGATGAGCCTTGGGATTTCCATCATGAGGAAAGTAAAATAAAAATATCCCATTCTACTTTTTTAAACTCCCTTAGAACTTTCTAGAATTATTTTCTTACCATGATTTTTTTTTCCAGACACATCATCCTCAAGTCTACCAGAAGGCAGTTGTCTCTTCTCATGGTAGAAGCTAAGACTTCATGTATGAGATGAAACACTGTAGCCACACTGAACTTATCACCACTGTCTAAACATATAACCATGCAGCGAAAACACTGCAACACTGCTAAAAGGCCTAAATATTTACCTTTCTTGAGCAAGGGTGGCAGAAAAGTTTGACATTGTGGACATCAGGGTCTCCATGTGAAAACAGACTCAACGTCTCGAGCTTTCTCAGTCACTAGCTAATCACTTCCTCTACTGGTATTCATGAATGTTAATATGTGGCTGAACCAAAGGTAAAAAAAAAAAAAAAAAGAATTAAAGAAAGAAAGCAACTTTAAACAGCTTTCCTCATTATCACTGACGATTTTAATTTTTCCATTACATAAGCAGTAGCAAATCCAGCTTTCCCATTTAAAAGCCTTCCTACTACTTCTATCTCCTCCAATGAAATGGAATTTAAGAAGAGAATTCCTTCATACATACCCATAGATGTTTCAAGACAAATACCACTGTTTAGGCCAAGAGCATTTTCCTATTTAATTTCTTCTACTTTGTTCATGTTTTCAGCTTACAAAGGATCAGAGACAAATGCCACTGAACTCAGGCATTTGTTATGGATGCAAGTTATGTTTTTATAGTGTTCTTTTAGCAGCCCAAGGTTTCTGAGTTTGAAATAAAGTGCCATCAGATGGTGAATTACCCAGTTGCAACAATTTGATAGAACCACAAAATTCTAAACCACAAAATTATTCTACTTTCCCAAGGTTCAAATAACAGTATGTAAAGTATGTAGGTAAAATACTTACTATTTGTTTTGCCACAGGCCTAAAATGTGTGTTATACAATCACAGTTTCTTTCCATATATGTTAGAATTCAACTATATTGTACAGATAGTCTATCGTACTTGTAATTTATACTGCACATACGTATGTATAGTATATAATTATATAGAGTATATAGTATATATATAAACTATACCAGTATATATATCTCATTGTGTGTGTGCATATATATATATATATAAAATATTATCTACTTCTAATGATTGGGGCATGTAGTAATGTCAAGCAACAACATCCATTATAAGGAATTTAGATTCTGGTTTTGTCAAATACTGCACAGAGTGACACATCAGAAGCAGAACGGAACCTTAACATCTGATTAAAGAGAAGGTATTTCTCAGTACTCCTTCCAAGTATAAGAGTCCTAAATTAGAAGTCGCGTATAGTAATACAGCAACATATATAATTGCAACTACATAACAGTGTGGGGCAGAGAGGGAGGCAGGAGGAGCTTGAATTACTCTAGCTATGCTATTACAGTATCTGCACATAGAAGGACTAATCCAAGTTCATATCCGAATCCACTGTGGAGGTGACGAGACCAAAGCACAAAAGAGCAGTTTTAAGAAATCAGCTTTCTCAGAGACACTTACATTACATTCCCAATTAGTCCACATTATGAATTATAAAACAGAACAACTAGAAACTCTGCTGGAACTTCCATCACAGCCTGGATCACAGACAGGCCAGCTCTGCCAATGGTTGTGAGCATTTGCCTCAAACAATATAAACAGACATCTGGTATTTGTTTTTAAAGTAATTGGCATAGAATGATTTTCAGGGTGATATAGGAGATCATGTTTATATAAGCATTCACTTGATGGAAACAACTTAATATCAAACCATAACGGAAGAAAAGCCCTGTAGTATAAACAGTTCTGTTGAACTAAAATACAGATTCATTTTGAGTTGAGCTGGTATTTGTTTAGAATCTGAGCTATCCCCACTGCTCTGCCATTGTCTTTCATGGGTGCAATGTTAGGGATTGTGAATGTTGATATCAAATATACAACCAGTGTTCAGTCATTGGAACATGCTGCAATAGACTAGTACAAATTCTAATGGGATTACACTGCAAGTGTGCATTTTCAGAAAACAATGCTTTAGTGCAGCTGGCCTGCTCATGCTCCAGTTTGTGTAAGTTATGTGTGCAATCGCAACCCAGTCATACTGCATGAGGACACACAGATACAACATCAAGTTCTGACCTCTTGATCCCATCCTCTCAGCTCAAGCAAACTCAAAGAATAATTGAGATAATAATTTAAAAAGGGAATTTGGCTTTTTGGATGCCAAACAAACAAAGGTTAGGATGAAGCCCTGCAATCATCTTGTTTAGATGTGATTTCCTTCTCTTTCAGAATTAGCTTGCAGAATGACACGAGATACAGACTCATTTAGCATTACAAGGACCGTCCTATGATCTACACATGATCTATAGGAAAACAGGCATACCTCTTAAGTGCTCTCAATCACTGCCTTTCTCGTCTGCACATCTAGACATCCAGTTTAGATAGAAGAAATTGCATTTCCTGAATTACCATAAGCCAGTCACCTATTTTCAGGTGCTTAATCAGGAAGGCAGATTCTGGCACAAGGTCTACTTAGATCGTCATTACTCTTTTTTCATAGGATGCATCAAGTCAAGATGTGCAACTTGGAATGAGTAAATGCAAGGAGAGAGAGTTTTCATAAGAATATTACCTCATTTGTTGCATAATCTGGAAGGTATGCAGTGAATAAAATATGCAGGGCACTGCAGGAACAGAAAAATATGTAGTAACTAAGGCAGTTAAATGCTTCCTTGGAAGAACAGAACCCTCTCCTCCTTCTGCTAAGATTCCTAAGCAAGTAAGTTAAACCATCTTTTTCAGACGTAGTATTATGATCTTTGAAGTATTCTGTGATACTTTGATTGTGCTATTGCCAACTTCCTTTCCCTCGTATTAATGCTGCTTTTACCCACTGTGCTGAAGCCATGGTGCTGGCATCAGTCTGCCTTTCAGTGCTCGAAGTCATGACCTGCTAAAGCTGAGCAAATACATCCTTTCAAACTGCCTTAATGTGTTCACAAAACGTTTGCATGCACTCCCTGACTTTCTCAAACATATTCATTATCCAAAATTATTCAGCATGCCTCCCCCAGACCAAATATGAAATCTGTGTACCACATGGCTACTCCCAAGTGCAGTTATAAGCATAGCTCCAGTTTGCAAAACATGGTTAAGATCCAAACTACCCTGCAACTCCGACCTAGGGCACACACAGTATTTTTAACTAGGTCTGGTGACAGTTTTGTAAACAGGTTGCTGACAGAGCTGCATTTGTTAGCTTAGGCAGGGTCAGATTTCTTAGTATTTCACAGACAACCTTTTTTTTTTTTCCCCAAGTTTTTTTTTTTCCGATCAAAGAACTTCAGTTGAAGGCAGTGGAAGCTATTGGTACTCCCTGTTAAGTCAAGGACTCAAAGCCAGACCCATAGGAATCCCACTGAGTAAAAGAACAAGGAAATTGCAAAAAGGAGCAGTAAAAACCTAGTTTGCCATTTCCAGCTAAAAGTAATGACAAAACAGACACCCTTCTCCTCCTAGCTCATTTACACTGAAATCAAGTGATAACTAACATGAAGCTACTTCCTTACACTAGGAGGTTGTCACAGTTACCCTGTAGCCTGTACCTCCCTGCAACCACGCAGGAACATGTGGAAGCTGGAACTCCACTCTACTGTAATCCTAAACACAGCATTCCCCCAAAGCTTCCTTCATTTTTAAAGCCAAAGAAAATGATAATCATGTATTTCCAAGACAACAAAATTGATATTTTTGGGCTTTTTTAATAGTTAAAAGAATATACCTTCAAACATAGGTCAAATTCTTCCCTTTTGAATTAGTTCAGATACTTTTTTTTTAAATCATACAGACATCTTCGTCATGACAAAAATATTTTATACACAGATCCCTAGTGCAGTAAATTGCAATATTTATGGCTTAGGTGATATTCCCTAGTAAAATACATTAAATCTGCACAGGAAGCTACAGAGTGGCATATATCTTACTTCAAGACATCTCCCTGTAGCTCAGCTCAACTGCAGATAACAAATGGATTTCCACAAATATACCATCAGGACTTGGCAACATGTGAGTAAAACATGCACTTCTATGGATGTTTTGATTTACGCATATGATCACCCTCTAGATGAGAAACATAATTTCCCGATTACTTAATGAAAATGAAGACAGCTTCATACTTTGTAACCAGTCGTGCAATTCAGGCTTCTAACCTGTACAGTTCCACCGCTCTGAGGTTCTTTTAAAAGAAGTAACATATAAAATCTCACCCATCTCAATCAGATTTTGCTCTTTCTCCCAATGTCTACTGATTCAGACTATGACTGACAAGCTGGTGGTGGTCAGGTGAAGCCTCTACCCAGTACCCTGATAGCAGCTGAAATCAACAAGCCCTTGAAGCCCTCTGACTGGGAAGTTACCAGTCCCTCCTTCTGGCCTAAAACATGTCAGTTTTACAGATGCAACTTCTAACAGATACTTGTCTCTCCTACTCTACAACCAATTACACAACATGCACTCTCACAGATTTTCCCTATTATCTAACTTCAATTATATTTGGTACAGTTTAAGCCACTTAATTTTTCTCTTTTTGCTGTGGGCGTGAAGGGACTATTATCTTTCTCTGTGCAGCAGCCTTTTTCCATATTTGATGATCATATTCTTTATTCCACCAAATTCCACTCTTCTCTAACTGAGCAGCAGTTTGCCTCTCTAAGCAGAAGAATGCTAATCTGGAAAGAAAGTCCATACTGATGCCACCAACAAAAGGCCTTAGTTTATGCTGTATTTATTAACATAGAATCATAGAATAGTTAGGGTTGGAAAGGACCTTGAGATCATCTAGTTCCAACCCCCCTGCCATGGGCAGGGACACCTCACACTAAACCATGCCACCCAAGGCCTCATCCGACCTGGCCTTGAACACCGCCAAGGATAGAGCATTCACAACCTCCCTGGGCAACCCATTCCAGTGCCTCACCACCCTCACAGTAAAGAATCAACAAAAGAACCAACAAAAGAAACATCAACAAGAAGGGTGCAGATATTCAGTCTTAAGTTGATTTCCTTCAGCTGTACATAATGCAAATGTATGAATAACCAGCAGTTTTCAAGTTCTTTTATTTTCTTGGTTGAGATTTTTTTTAAAGCTGCTCCAACTAACTATCCTACATTTCAGTTTGCATCTTAAATATCATTGGGTATAATAAAGTGGTAACAGCATAGATTGAGGGTGAGAAAAACAATTAGGGAACACATTTTTCTTACTTATGTTAGCTGCCTATAAATACCAAGGATTTTACTACTTTATCAAGTATGTTAAGTACTGAGCTCCTTGCTCCAGGTAGTTAACTCAGATTTCCCTGTTAGCTTTTTAGATGGCTTCCAATTACAATAAGCACATAATGGTTAACACAGAGACAGAGCAAAGCCTAGAACGGCTTCCCATGACCTAGAGCAGAAGCTGCTCCAGATGAAATTTAAGCTTATTTTCCAGTGGGCAGACATCCAGACCACAAAAACTACCACCATTCACAGACTGCTGCTGTGCAGCTTCAGTGTCCAAGGTTTTAAAATTTCATAACATTTACCCTTCACATAAAACAATTTATACAGTATATTCAATGTACAACTCTTTACTAATACAGCATTACATCTGAGATTTCAAAGTTTACAAAAATCAAGGATTAGGGTTAAGGTTTCCAGAGCAACATGAAGCCCTGGCCTCTTTTGCTTACTATGATAAGGTACTCCTTCACATGACCCCACAGCACTGATAAATATAATAAGACTATTCAGCAAATGAGACATGACATATCTCATAACCACTCCTCCAATCTGTGAAGAGCAGTTTTCATTTAGAAATTTTATTACAGCGAGCATTTCAGGAGTAAGTTGATAATTTGTCAGTATGTAGAACTTCTTTACTCCACAATACTGTATTGCATATCCTCAACAACTGACAGGTGAACCCCTCCTTTTTGAAATACTGGTAGCATATTAAGTACTGGAATAAAAATGAGATCCAGCAGCTTTATTTTGTCCCCCAGGTACACAATAGAAAGTATTCATTATGTTCTCAGAGATGTACAAATTTGCCTGTTTTGTATTCAAAATGTGAATTAGAACTCTGAGGTCATGTTCCTCACCATCTGAAGAAAGAATTAGTATGTTCTGTTACCGTAGTTGAATGGGGTGCAGTCTGTATATTCACAACTGGGTAAAAAATATTATCCATCATTCTCTTTGGTAACCCATGCATTTGATGCATCAAAAAGAGGAGTTATGGTTCAACCCAATCCTAGTTTTCCACATCTTTATCCTGAAAGCTTGGGACTGCAACATGACATAGCACTAGTGAACTGCTGGGCAAAGCTAATGTTTAATAAAAATTATTTGCCCAGAAAGCTGAGTGCAAAGTAACAGTATACATTATTTGATGTTGTAACAAATGCTATGATCGCAACCAGGTCCATTCCAACTCCAGTGTTGAGGATAAAGTCAAATGTGGAAGACAAATGTAAATACATTTGCTGTGGCTGAAACATGGTAGACAGAACAGACACCCAGCAGCTCTCATGCCAAAGTCAGAACACGCAATACGCAGTGCTACAGACAAATCTGCCTACATAGCAGAGGTGGCATAAAGCAGGGACTGGCACCAGTGCCTTCCTCAAGCATAGACTGCTGTATAAACATGCTCAAAGTGTAATAGAGTTGAATAGTCCAATATGATCAGGAACACAAGATTCTGTATGCTTTCATTTGTGAAAGGATTCATGGTGCACACCCAATGTACCTGTACCATAAATGTACGGTTATTTATTCCTTGAATTCCTGGTCACCTGCATAGACGAAGATAAAGGAGTAGCTTGAGAGAAAGATCTGACTAGAAAGTGGGTGATTGACTGAACCTTCATAATTGTGACTCCCTACAGGGGTCCTCCAGGTAGCAATTTTGGATAGTAATTCTCCTCCTCTAAATCCACTCTCATTAGACTCCACCTGGAGTACAGCATCCAGATATGGGGTCTCCAGCACAAAACAGGCATGGACCTCTTAGAGCAGGTCAAGAGGAGGGCTATGAAAATGGCCAGAGAGCTGGACTGGGAGAATAGGGGTTGCTCAGCCTGCAGAAGAGAAGGCTCTAGGGAGACTTCACTGTGGCCTTTCACTACTTAAGGGTGGCTTATAAGAAAGACTGAGAAAGACTTTTTTACAACAGCTGGTAATGATAAGACATAATGGTTTTAAACTGAAAGAAGGTAGATTTAGATCAGACACAAGATTTTTTTTAATGACAAGGGTGGCAACGCACTTGAACAGGTTGCCCAGAACAGCTGTGCAACCCTGGCAGCTGCGTCCCCTGGCAGTGTTCAAGGCCTGACTGGACAGGGCTTTGAGCAACACGGTCTAGTGGAAGATGTCCCCACCCACACTATTGGGGTTGGAACTAGATGATCTTTGAAGGTCTTTCCAATCCAAACCATGCTCTGATTCTATAATCATTTAGGTTCTTGAAATTCCCTCAGGCAGCTAACTGCTGTGTCTAGTCTAATTTGTGTACTATAAAACAATAAAAAAATATGCAAAAGATATTAGACACAAAGATTTCATTCCAATCTCATGAAGTCCCTGAGTCTCTAGTAGCTGAGAAAGTATGTGGAATATCACTGTCAAATCCTGTTAATATCATTAGATCCTGCATTGAGGACTGAGGATGTCGAAATGTAATTAAACAGGAAAAATTACTTAGTACTGCTACTGAGTCTAGGAAATAACCAGAATTCAAGAAAAAAAATGCACTCAGAACCCTTAAAAAAGTTCAATTTAAAATTAATATATCATAGCTTACAATATGTATTATTTATGTACTACTATGCATACATGTACTATACATCTGTAATTACATATATATTCGTATCTGTAAAATGCAAATCCGTATCATGAATATGACTTCATCACTTTGCCTTTAATCTCATGAAGTCATATTTTGCTGAATACTGCTTAAGCAGTGGATATTTTAATGTTCAGATAAAACAATTATAGTGCAAGTCACGTAGAAAACTCTCATTTTACTACATTACAAGATGTAGCAGTGGATGGTTCATCTGAATCATCTGGACTGTGTTTTTTCCATAGAAAATTTTCATTTTTTTTCCAAAGAGAACTTTCATGCACTTCTCTCTCTTCTGTCACTGGGGGAGGAGGTGCTTTTTCACATAGCTTCTCTACAACTGCTATGTCTGTGAGCTTTCTGAGGCTCTCCTCATTCTGATCATTCAGCATGTCCCAGAAATCTTTTGGTCTCTCCTTTGATTTTTCTACTTGCCCTGAAGGGAATCTCCTTAGTGAGTCTGTAGGCCCATTTCCATCATTTCTGAAGAGGTCATTGAGAATAGAGGTATCTCCAAGTAAGTCCACAAAAGACTTTTTCTTACAAGTATGAGCTTTTCTCTCCCCATTTGCTGACTGAGACAGGCATCTTTTTCTTGGCAGCTGTGTTCCTTCTGAGTCCTGCTGTCCTTCACAACTTTTTACAGGCAGCACCTCAATTATTTCTGATTTGCCGCTTAATGAGCCAGATGCCATAAAATCGTTGAATGCCTGACTGTTTCTCCTTTCGATATGTTGAGTAGCAACAGTGGGTGATTGTTTATATTTTGCATCAACACACACATCTTGCAGGTAGGAGTCACTGTGAAGGTGCTCTACTTCTACTTTATGGCTCTGCTGGCTCTGTGTTTTTGTAGTTCTGCTCCGAAGTAGTCCTTTAGCTGACGAAGGTGTAGATTTAGATCTTCTGAAACTGACAATGGAATTTTTTTTGGAGTGTGTTGTACCCAATTCTCTGTCTTCACAGTCACGTGAAGACTGTGCTGCTATTTCAGCTGGGAAGAAAGACTCCATCTCTGGATACTTGGAAACATAGAATTCCCTCAACATCATCTGCCTTGTTTCTGATGTAGCTTTTACAATATGTTCTGCAAGTTCTTCTACTGATCCCATATTAAAGTGGGACACCATTTCCTCAAACTGTCTCCTGTAATCAACAAGGAAAAATCTTATTTTGATACCTTTAACTAGAAACAAAAGCAGCTTTCAAGTCATTCATTCAATTCTCCTATTTCACATATCCCAGAAAGTAATCACTGAAAGCAGCTTCCTTATTTTAGTGGGGAGAGGTGACAGGAAAGGAAGAAGGAAGTAGCTGCTCAAACTCCTTTTAAAAGACTTGCTAAACGACAGCTGGATAAACACATTCACAGGAGACAGGGACTGCACCTCCATCCTATTCAGTAAGCTACGGAGTATTTGTTTCTGCTGAGAGGTCAAGCTCTAACTAAAGAAGATCACCCTGAGTTAGCCACCACCTAGAGACTGGTAACCTAACTGGAAGGCTGGAGAGGTGGGTTTATGCTCCCTTGTCAGAGAAAGAATATGAAATGTCTTACCTTTCCTGTACGAGGGCTCCAACAGGCAGTGAGATTCAACCCTGTTTGGACTCAAATACTAATTGACTGGCTAGCTCCAACTATACCCTTTGTGATGTGGTGACTGTACACAGCTTCCGATTCTGCCTTACAACACAAACTGAAGCACCTAATCATCCTCATTAATTGCACAGCACATTCAGATGTACTACAAAGTAACTGCAAGCCAGGTGCTAACAGATGACCTGCTTAATATTTAAGAGTGAGTGTGCCTTTAAGCTTTCTGCAAAAGCTATAATAGTAAGCAAGTCTAGCACTTCAATAATAACAGTATAGCTAAGGCCAGATGGCTAATACAACAGATTCTGAACATTTACAGGTATCACCTAGGTGCATTAACTATTGTATAGTAATTTAATTGTCTCAAGGCCAAACTGAATACATATACCAAATCCCAGTTCTACAGATTTGCCTAGTTAGCTACAGCTTTCTCCTATTTCCACATACCATCTGGCTATTTTTCCTGAACTTCTATCTATATACCAATGGAATTTAAATATTTATAATAGCAAGAGTTGGGGGGGAAAGGCAAAACAAGGAGACAGAAAAATTATTATCCTTCAAAAAATTAGGGGGGGCAATAAAATAAAATATTGAATAATATTAAGCCCTATGCTAAAAACCCCACTAAAGTCCAATGTTCTTTAATAGTCTTTCAAAGAAAGTGATGAAATCAGAGCAAAACCAGTAGGCAGTCAAAAGTTCGCACTATAAAATTTCTTGTTTCTCTACAGTTTAAACATTGGTTTGTAGTCCTGTATGATGCACATAGCATGAACACTCATGGTGATGACAACTGCACAGTTCTGTAATATATGAAACATTGAATCAACATGTTAAAGTGATCTGTGGGTTCAGTTCATCTTATTAATCAATTATGGTACTCTTTGTGCAATGTGAGTGGAAGTTTCCCATTAGTTCTGCTCTTGCCATAGAAAATAATCAGTATTCTATGAGTATGGTTGAAACAAAGGAAAAAGCAACTCCTCACAAGCAGATTAGTTTCAGCCTTGGGATTTTACTTCCCTCTCACTAAAACAGTCTTACCTGCGGATTCCTTCCGGTGTCTTCCCAACCAAGAAGGTGGTTGAACCTACTTTGTGTACTTTTTTGTTTTTCTGGGTCACAGGATGCATAACATACAGGTGGTGTTGATTACTGTTTGCCAACATTTCTTGTCGTCCCTTCATAATGTTCTTCTCTGCTGTGTTGTCTTCATTTTTCTAGTTAGATGAGACACAGAAATCATCAAAACAGCTATGTCTCCAACATAATGATAAGATCTATTGCACCCACTTCAGTCAGTATTAGCTAGCACTCAATGATTTGAATGCTAAGACTAGGGATTCAGGGCTGCAGTGCAGACTCCCTAACTCAGTCACAAACTTTCAGAGACACTGACAGCAGTCTTGGCTTTCCAAGAATAAGGTGAGATATTTTTCCAAACAGGTTAATTGTAAGGCTAAACGGAAAGTCTCTAAGTAATCTAATGAAAAAAACCAGGGGTTATACAAATCCTTAATCCTGTACTATGGGACCCAAAGCTCAGTTACAACCTCCAAATATTGCTGTAAAATAGAAAGTGCTTGTGTCAATAGCTTACACTCAGAGAAAAAGAAAACTAAAATTAATCACAATGCTACTCAAAGATACCAAGTTAAGTGAAAAAATTTGTCAGGATCATAATCTTTAACATACACACATACACTCACTCAGAATTGTGATACTTTTGTAAAAGGCATCACTATACTCAAGTGTAAAGGAACAGAAAAAAATTGAACATTACACTTTCATTATAATACTGGCAAGCCTAAGACACTAACAATCACACGATGCTTCTTAAATGAAGAATGCCAATTTCAAATATAACAAAAAGCTAATGTTTTAATCAAACTCAAGAAGACTGTCCTACAGATCAACTCTTCATGCATTGACAGTCAATGAAAAATATAATCCTATTTACACCTTAATTTTCAGAAATTTCCCCTTTGCCAAAAGGAAAGCCAAAAGAAATATGAAAATTGAAGAATGTGTTTGAAGAGCAGGGAAAAATAGGAGGAAAAAACCAAACCAACCAAAACCCCACAACAGAAAAGCAACTTTTCTTCCACGATTTTTAAATTTATTTTTCTCAAATGAGTTAGGGAGAAAAAAATGACTGCTTAGCAATGTCCTCAGCCTCCCTACTAACACTGCTTCAGAGATGAACACGCAAACTATGTTCACACCTTGTCATTTGGACAACTCATTTGGACTTCAAAATTTGGGTTTGGATCTACAGTGTTTCTTCCCAATGTGTTTCTATTTGATCCATGTTCACTGCCTTTACTTCCATGGGCTGTTCATAATGAACTTGAGCTTTAGGATCTCATGTCTGTTCTCAATCCATTACTTTGGCAAATAACCTCAAACTAGCATACACAGACAGATGTTAATATTAAGGGACCTACAGGCATAAATTTGCATTTTTTAAGCTAAATGCACAATTCCAAAGATGAAAATTTCACTTCATTATTAAAAATACTACACAAAACTGAAACCAATGTTCCACTTAAGATTAAAACCCTATTCTCCCAATAATGTTATGATGATAGTAGCAAAATTAAGATTGAATTAGCAGATGTTAACTATAGCATAAATATTCTACAGTTATCTTGCTAGCTCTGTATACATTCAAAATGTTTACAAATTAAGATATGCATAGATAATACTGAACTTTACTTGTAAAATTTATTGTAAAAGAAGGAAATAATGCTAGGTTTCAGACATGTTTATTTTGATGGAATTCTTACATATTCATAGTGTTCAGATCTCACTCTGATAAGACTCAGTGCATTTATCAGTCTGTCGTGAAATCAGGACTCTAATTTAATTCAAGCAAGCATAACGTGCATAGAATACAAGCCTAATCATGCCAATGCCTGTTTTAAAAGTATTTTATACCCCACATATGTGCATCTATCTACCCCTTATTAAACATGACCAAAGTATATGAGGCAGCAATACTTCGGTTTACACATCTGTTTAAACACAGAAGATTAAAATCTCTTTGGGAAAAAAGCCAAATGTCGTAAATGCACTGAAAGTCATAAAGTTGCTTGTCTTTGCAGAGAACCAGAATTAATGTAAAAAGTACCACTAATTGCAAATAAACTCACAAATGGTATATTTAGTTTTGGAAGTACAAAACTTAAGCACATTGACCCACACTGCCACACCTGAAAGCAAATCAAAATATCACCATATACACACAAAGAGTTCCTCCTCTTCTACCTGAATTAGCCGCTCTAAGCTTTTTCTTAAGATAGATAAAGTGACTATAAACAAGTTACCCCAAGAGCTGCAGGAGCTAATGCCAGTGCAAGCTCATGGCCACTGTGAATTTCTCCTGAAAAATTTATCTCAGCTCTCTGGAACAAAGCCAGTTGGTTAAACGGCACCCACTAAATGGCTGAAACACAACTGGCTCTGTTGAACTTGTTCATGTTTTAGAAAGTTTGCCAATTTAAACCAGCTCCCAGCCTCCAAATCCAGTAATTTATTTTTAAAAAACAATAAACATTTTGTCAGTAGAATCAAAACACTTAGTGAACACTGAGACATCTTAAGAAAAACTAAAGGTCAAATCTGAAGTTTATTATTCTGAACAATACACGGATGAGGGTCTAGGTAGAGGAAACTTTCACATAGACAGATGAAAATACTCCTAGTATCTTTCTACTAGTATTACCTTTAAAGAAAGTGAAAACTTCAGTCAACATTCCACACTATTTTGCTTTCTTTTGAATTTGACTTCATTTATTATTCTCCTGAATTCTTCCCTCCCATGGCCAATTTCTGACTTTTTCGACTTCTAACACACCGACTGAAATCTATTTAATGATGAAATTTCCTTTCAAAAGCTTTCTATTTTCTGTTCTTCAACTACTTCTCTACCAAACTATTGTGCATGTGTCCCCATTATTTGCTCCTACATGAAATCCCATGTTGATCTTACAAAACTGGTCTTGTTCACCTGAATTATCATGTATATCATATACAATTTATTTTCAAATGCATACATACAAGAGAAAGGCCACCCCTGAAAGTTCCTTAGTAGAAGGCAACATGTTTTGGATTCAAAAACTTACATGAGAAAAGGTGACACTACAGAAAACATACCTGTTAATTTAAATAAATAAAGTTCATAAATATATACAGTAAAGTGAAATTGTGAAGTGCTGTTGTAAACCAGGGAAAACAGCATGGAGAAACTCAGCCATTCCTTCTTGGTTTACACTTGTTTCCTTATCCCATCACCCCTTCATTTACTGCACTTACTCTGAAGAGGCTTTCCATACATTGCAATGGGAAAGAAGTGGGATTATTACATAGTTGTGCAGAAAATAGTTCTTAAACTATTCAGAAAACCTAGGGACTCTTACCACACATGAAAAAATATTTCAAAGCAACCATTTGTTTTCAGTTTTCATGTTCCATTTAGTCTATGGGTTTCCAACACGAACATGTTCTATCTTCCTACCACAGCAGATCTTTTCCTCCATTCATTCCTTCTTTCATTGTTCATGTAGCTTACTCTTAAAAGTATATATGAAGTTTTGGATACCAATTACGAGCATCCATTTCTTTGAATTACATATTACATACAGGCTGTAATCAAAAGTCCAGCAAAAAAGGTAGCATCTGCACCTTTAGAGTTCCACATCAGTTCACAGTTAAGGGTAATGGTCTTCAAGCAGAAGGAAGACACACAGCTGAGCACCAAGCAAAAACTTAAGTGCCAGAATGCAGGAGTAATTTTTACTTAGAGATTCCAACTTGAACCTGCAACAACTCCTGGATCTGTTAGCTCTGTGTAACAATCTGTCTCCTGAAGCATAATTTTAAAAATATTATCCACCTGCCAAACCCAACTTTTGCCTATCTCTGAAGTACAAAACTTCAGTATCTGTTCTTCCTACAGGCATAAAGAAGTAGCTCTACGCTCTGGAACAATGAATGGTAATCCATGCATAAGCACTCTCAGACGTTCCCGAGATGACTGGCCATCTTTAGCCTATGACTTCCTTTTTCCTCTCTTTATCCCCTTTAAGCAAGGCAAACGAAAACAATCCTCATCATTTTACATATAGCATGATGAAAACATACGGGAGAGTAAGCAAGCAGAGGCTAGGAGCAACAAATGCAGAAATACTTGGTTTTTAAACTGTCTCACATTTGTGGTAATTCCTCAAGTCACCAGACTTAGAGGATAACGAACTTCCTTCAAAAGCCTGAAAATGAAGTTGAAAACTTGCTTGCATAATGATTCCTCAGCCACAGTTGCACTGTGTCTGAGCATCTTCCTCTGTTTTAGAATCATAAAATGGTTTTACTGCCTGACTATCCGAAGTATCACCACTGTAAGAATCTTATCAGATACTGACTTCCAGTCAGCAATAACCCTCACTGACTTCCCCACTCACAGCTGAAACAGGGTTAACGGGCTTTTGTCTTCAGGTATGCATGAAACCACTACTGCCAGATATCCAGGATACTTTCCACTGCAGTTTAATTGTTCGTTTTCATTTCTAAAACAAACAAGAAAAGACTTCTCAAATCTCTAGCTGCCTTGCAAGTCATCTAAATCATTCAAAAGCATGAAGCACAGTGAATTCAGTATGATTGTCCTCTTAAAGCACAGCTTACAAGCAAGTAACAAACTCTTATGCTATATTCTACTTTGTATTTTCCCGCTCCGCTCAAAACTTGAGAAACATTGCAGATATACCACGAATTGCAATAGTTTTAGATGATTGTTATTATTTTGATCAAGTAATACTTACTCCATTCCAGTGATCTACCCAAATCACAATTCTAAATTATTTCAGCTAATCTTTTTCCCTCCACAGTTTTCATTGAATTCCTCTCCCACCCCTGCCACTGGGAATATTTATGAATTATTATCACCTTTCTACATGCTTTTCATGAACATACACTATAGTTCTAGATATTGTTTTTATTTTACCTATGTCTTCTCTAATTGTTGGGACATAGATAAATACCCTGAAACATTTGCTACCTGATTGTTTCTTCCTGGTCTGGTTTCCTTCTTTTTTATGCATGTACACATGTCAAACAAGAATTTCTTCCTAAATTATTCTGCATGCCAAAGAAGATGAAGTGTCCACATAAAACCTAATGTAGTTTTTCCAAAAATGAGGTCACATGGTGAAAACAATAAAAGTTATCAAACAGTAAGATTTTTTTCTACTTTCACCTGATTCTTAAATAAATCAGAATTGCTTTTCTGCTTACAGAGGACACACTACTGAATAAGCTATGTTATGGCTTCAGATGGTTACGGCTAGTTATACATTTCACTGTATGAAATAAGCCTGAATCCTGAAATATTTTAAGACTATTTCTGATGTGGACATTAATTTTCCCTCTGAATTTAACTTTCTTAATTGAAAAGCAGTCTAAGACTGAATTTGTCTACTGTTCTAACAAAACAGGATTGCAAAATCAGTGTTAGAGGTAATTGCATAGCTAATGGCCAATACCTCAATTGTGTTAGAAAATGAAGCTAAACTGCTTAAAAATTTTAGACTACTCTAGGACAATCCCATCTATACCCAAGCTTTCTGAATTAAACACATACTCAGGATGCTGGCTATGACTACAAATGTATCTAATACTTTATAGTATAACAGCAGGCCAATAGCTACAAAAACTGTTTGACTTATTCTGGATCCGAATTACTTCTCCAAAATACTCTGCCAACACCAAGAGACCAGCTATACCTGCTGATAAAAGTAAAGAAATTTTATCAGAGTAATATGTAGTTATTTTTGCCAGGTTGTCTTATCTAGCTTTTCTGCTTGTACAAACTGAGATGAAGGACATTCCATGAACTCTAACCTTTTGCTTGGTAGTCGAGAATCAACTACTAAGTCAACAGAGGATAGACTGTGCTCTATTTCACATCTACTTCTGTTTTTTCTCCAATCAGCTAACAAAGCAAGAACTTCTCATTGGGAGCAGTTTTATTTACTTTGTTGACTCGTTAACAAAAAATAAGCCATATCACTTCCTTGCACCAAAAACTTGACCATGAACCAACATAGTTACTACTACTGTTGAGAATAAGAGGATATAATCAGCCTGCCTCAGATTTCAAAACTAAGGTAATTGCTTACTCCAGCAGAAGTGGGCTTGCACCTGCCTTCATTCACTCCCTCATTCCTCCATCAAAGAGTAGCAGAGCCAAATGCCATGCACATGCATCATATGAAAATGCAACTACACGCTTCACAGGATGAGGGTAGTGAGGAACAGGCCGCCCAAAGAAGTGGTAAATGCTCCATCCCTGGCAGTGCTCAAGGCCCAGTTGGACAGAGCCTTGGGTGACATGGTTTAGTGTGAGGTGTCCCTGCCCATGGCAGTGGGGCTGGAACCAGATAATCTTCAGGTCCTTTCCAACCCAAACCATTCTATGATTCCATGCCATACATGAACTCACTGGATTTAAGAAAAAAGAAAATAAAACAACCGAAAGGCATACTGAAATGGTTAATTCCTCTGTAAACTGAAATAGTAAACTCAATAAAACAGCATTACAGGCCAATCATTTGGGAACAATTATTTTAAAACTGAAAAGCATTCCCCATCCTAGAAGAGCAAGGATAATGGCATGTTATCTCCCAAAAGCCCACTCTTTGTAAACAACTATCTTAACTTGTTGAATTTGAAAGCTGTGCAAACACACTGCAATCAGAGTTACTATAACTGGTAGAAGGTCTTTGTTTAAATAATCTACAAAATGTCAATGTAATACAAATAAGATAAAGAGGAGTTCTTAATGATACAACTTTAGTATTTACAGTATTCTCAACAGCACTTAAATCTGTATTGGAGATACAAAGGGCACGTTTTTTTCCTAGGCTGACAGCATGCTTAGTTCTCTCATTTACACCACATTGCAATAACATAAAGAGGGGTTTACCATTAATCCAGGTTTTACTACAAAGCATCCCCTTATTTCTCTGTCAAACACTGGCAAGAGTGCCAAATGTCTGTCATCCAATTCAGAGGATTAAGTCTTCTTTTATAGTGCAATTCTTGCACGAATTTATAAAAATACAGATATAGTTTCTTAGAGCTGGTCACAGTCTATATTTTGGCCTGAATTCATGCCGCAGAGGTTGAATATGACAGCTGGCAGGAAGCTGAGGGGAGAATACATCCTCCCCCTTTTCAGTCACTACATTTCTGTTGCCATAGTGATTAATCCTCAATTGAATGGCTGTCTTTGTACATTTCTTTTCAGTAAAACTTTATGTAAACTTAAGTTGAAAACATGCAGTTGACTGAAAAAGAAAAAAAAAAAAGAAAAAAGATTCCACATATTCAACAGGTACAGCACAAGTTCTTGTGACTAATATTTTTCCACATATTAAAAGGTGAAAATTAGCTTTAATGCAGGACATCATCAGTTTTTCAAAATACTTAGTATGCCTGTTCCCATTTTGTGTCTTTTTTGTGAAGCCTCGAAGCTTTCTCCAAAGTCATCCCCATGCTCCAATCCCCCAGATTCTTACTGAAGAAATACTACTCAAATTCAGCCCTATAGGAATGACAGAAAGTCTATTCCGGACTTCTGTACTTGTGTAAAACATTTCACACAGGCTGTTTTTGCCAATTAACATAGAAATTAATTAGGAAATTAAGGGATGCAGTCATTTAATTCAGAATAGACTAGAAACATTAGAAGACATCTGTTGACCTCAGGAGGCTTTTATTTACTATGTCAGCTAAGAAAAAGCTTCACAAAAAGGAGTGCAAAACCAAAGTAAGTAACAACCTCCTGCAGTGAAAATCATCTAGGTTCCTCTGGAACCTGGAACTCATCAGAAAAAAGGATCAAAAACTTAAAGCTTCTAAAAATACTTAGTAGATAACTATGGTCTTAGAGAAGTTTTTAACAATTTCAATTTTTTCCCCTTCCAAAAAATAATGTCAGAATAATTCTGAGCAAAATATCACATGAATATCTCAAGGTTTGGTGTGGTTTCCCTCTTTTCCCCTTTCCTTCTGCCTCCCCCCCTCAGCCTTGAAAGGCTGAACTACATGTAGATCTGACCTGAAAATTATAGTCTGGCTTTATAAATGTGTCATATCCAGTCTGCAGGTTCATTTCATGTTTTCTTTTAGAAACTTTTGGTTTTGATATTCTTATTTCCGTAGTTACACAAGATAGTTCTTCATTTTGGTTTTCAGCTATCTTCTTAACACATAGTGATGAAGCAATAAAAACAATCTTCCACTTGTTCAATGAAAAAAATGAATTTTTAACAATGTCTATTTGCACATGTAAACAGAAGACCTGAATTTAAACTAAAATGCACAACACAGATTACTCAGTGTCATTAAATCAGGCTAAATCCAACAAAATAATACAGGAAAAAACAAGTTAATTATTCCACTAGTTTAACTTTTAATATAATCTTTCCTCACACGTCTACATGAGGACCAGAAAACCCTTCCTATGAATAATATGTGAAATAAAATTTCAAGGGTATCTTGTGGTCATATGCATAAGGAAGCAACTGCTTTTTAAACAAAAAAGAATAGAGAATACGACTTCACTCCCTACCACCTCTGGAGAAAGAAGAGTCAAAGGCTCTGCAACAATCTTGAAGCCAAGTACTAGAATTGTCATAGAGCCTGGAGCATAAAGCAAGCAAGAACAGAAGAAATAGTACTAAGACCTATTTTTTCATTAAAAATTCAATTAAACCTTTAAAGGTGCAGAACAACAGCAGGTTAAAATAACATATTTTATCACTTCAGAGAAAAGGTAGCTGGGTTATATGAATAGTAGCACAGGTATTAATGACAGACTCACTACTTATTACTGGATTAAGCAAGGTATGCTGGATTGAAACCTACAGTTTCAAAGGCTAACAGAGATTTGACTGAATTACGTTAGTGTCAACTGTCCAGATCCAACACAGACCTTCTGAAGCCAAGTTAAGGAAAAAAACTATCACCACAACCAACACCTTTTTCTATCCGAAAGTTCAAATCTTACAATTTTTAGAAGCAATTTAAAGCCAAGCTTATTTATTCACTAGTTAACCATGTTCTTAAACAAGACGTTCTACATACCTTCAAAGTTCTCTTTTAAGAAACAGAACACCCTTGCACCTCTCCCTTCTACCTTGGCTCTCAGGGATCTTCTTCCCACACAACCTCTCTCACTTTGAAGGAAGTGTTCTCACAGGTTCTGCATTTTGCTTCAGTTTGAAGCAGGCTTTACAACTCAAGTGACTGCAGTAGTCTCCATGCTTCAACAAAAAAGGAAGCAGTAATACACCTGATTTATACTCCTTTTAGCCACTGCAGGTAGAAAACCATAAATTAGCTACTGAAACTAAAGAGCTTAATTTATGATATAAAAGTTAATAGCAATTTAGTGAAGCCAAAATGCGACGACTAGTCAATAGCAAGAAATAAACAAAATACCAATATTCTTATATGAGGTTATCTTGTTTAGTTTTACTTATTATTTATTACGCTTTGCTTACTACTTATAGTTTATTATAAATTTATTTTTTATTAAACTTCACTTGAAATCACCATTCTGTTTATGATAACGCTATCAGTTGCTCTAACAGTGAATGTTGTAACTGATGGTAAGTGAAAAATGACCAGCAAAGACCAATGGCCAGAAAAGCAAAAATGATCATGTTTTTCACAGAAAAACTTCTAAAATAATGAAGAAATGAAAATAGCAGCAATAATATTCTAAGAAGATCATATTTCAAAGTTGTCTATGACACCCTAGCTGCTCTTCTTTTAAGCAGAACATTAAAAGTTCAAAGCTCTGCATTTAAGAACAGGCAGATACCTAAGGATTATTTCTAGATAGTGCCTCTACATAAAAGAAAGAACAGGAAGTGAAGGAAGAGGCAGCCTTCCCAATAATTAGTGATATTTTTCTTTCTACTAAGATCACCAAGATCTATTGATACTATTGCTTCTGAGTGAAAAGTATGTAGCTTTGAAAAATCACTGACAAGTTAGTTGACTAGTTAATTTGTTATACCTGCAGTCACAAACTCTAAAATAATGAGATGTAAGTTACGCGAACAATACAGATGAACTGTCACAAACTAGTTTTGAACACAGGTGGATCAACAAACATTTACTCAAAGTACTCTCTTCAAAGTTCCCTTCTAGTTATATGTATATATATGTGTGTATATATATATAGTGAGCCATTGCCATTAAGTACTTTTCTACAATATTCCTGAGTATTTTTGACCAACTCTTCTGTTAATAAGGGACATTCTAATGCAAATGTGTTAGAATTGAAAAGACCTCACTTTTACTAGTTTGTGTGGTTTGATCTTCCCAGTGTAAAAACTCTTTGGCATCCCTGCTAATGGCTTAATTAAATACAGTACATCAACAATACTGGAAGAAACTCTTCTACCCCCAGTGGATGTTCAACACCCCAGAACAACACAGTCCTATGTCTACAATTTCTATAATGATTGCTAACATGTTCGTAAAGACCACACTGCACATTCACCAATTACTTCCTCTATGCTTGTGGTTTACTTTAAGAATCAGTGTAGGAAACTGGAAATGTTTATTACAAGACAAACAACAAAGTGTCCAGATAATCAGAGTAGATTAAAACCACTATATAATGAGCACAAAATCTGAAAGCTGTACCTGAATTTATTCCAGATTTGTATGTAGTCTAAATGTAATTAAACAAGATGCATGACCAACAAAAAGCATAAAACATATCTGTTGCTGAAAATGAGCACTCCCAGTAAGCTCCAGTTTTACATTTCAGACATTAAGCACAGACAATTTAACTCATAGCAACTTCATCTGTCCCCTCAGTTCCCCCCATCCACAACCCCCCAAAAAGAACCTGCAAACTGATTTATGTTTGACTTTCTATGCTACAAAGATTCCAGTATGTACTGTGGCAACTGGTTTTTTGTTAATTGCATCCAAGTTGAGAAAACTTATTTTTTCAAGCCTCAAATCAGAAAAACATGGCATAGAATTTGATTTCAAACACACAATCTCTAATCCAACCATTTCTCTCACAGAAAAATCCCACAGAGGGTGCTGTGCTGCTTAATTCCCAACTCTTTCAAAGCTGGCCAATATGAAACCACCCCAAAAACCAAATGACAAAAGTAATTTATTAGACCTCCATTTGAGCCTCCTCGTCCACCCATCCTCTGTGGCTTTGATCATTCATGGTGGCCATTAAGAGAATAACAAGTTTGTTAGAGCTTCTTAAGATGAAAAATGAGGATTAAAAAAAAAAAAAAAAAAGTAAAAACAACATTTCCCAAACATTTCTCTTTACCTTGGCACTACAGATTGCTACATTAGCAGGGAGCTGGGAAAACTGCTTCAACTCAAATACATCTCGTACGGCCCACCGGCTCAAGTGATTCTCAGCCTTGCTGGATCCAACTACATTCTGATTTGAATGAATATATGCCACTTCTGGAACACCATCTAATATTAGGAGAAAGATACAATCAAAGATGTGGCTATTCCAAAACTCTGAAGGTATACAGGTGCACTGAAGGATACTGGAATTACAAAACCCCAACACCCCCCCCCCCCCCAAAAAAAATAACCAACACCCAAAACAAACAAACAAACAAAAAAAATCAAAGTTGTAAAATTTGGTATGATTTTACTTAGCACCAAGTTTCTCAGCTCTATGAAATCAACAACAATCATAAGACTTATTCAGATTTATTTAGATAGTTTAATACTGCCTTCATTTCAATGTGGTTTTTTTTTTTTTTTATTTTTCAGATGGACAAAGAAGTTTCAGAGCATCTATGCTTTAATGGCTGCAATATTAATAAAGTTGTCTCTAACAGAACCAAATCTTCTATATGGTATTTCAAATTCCCCAATCACTTTTTTTCTAATCTACTTTTTATGAACAGCCCTGTCAAGACTTTTAAGGTTTTACATTTCAAGTATCTAGATTCATGAATTCTTAATACATCTTCAACCAGAGCATCTTCCAACAGACTGCGTTTAACAAAGTATTACAAAACTTCTCCATACCTGGGAAAACAGGAAAGTAAAGCTAGCAGTTAAAAAGTAACACAGAAAGACATTACTAAATAATTTAGCAGAGCACTTACTAATATCTTGTAACAAATATATGTATATCAGGAAGAACTTTAAATCTGCCAACAATGATAGATTAAGTATGTTACTACTTCAGTAGAAATAAAAAATTAAAAGTTACCTAAATATCTGTCCATTGATTCCACTTTCTGCTCTTGATGTTCAAATTCAGTTTTACTTGCAGAAGTTCTACACACAGCATAATTGCTACTCTTCATTTGTGCAACAGAAGTGTCTTGAATAGGATACAGTATTTTAGACCCAAACCAAACTCTGCCTCTCTGGTTTTTACGCTTACAGCTTTGCTTTCTGGCATGTGTTTTCTCAACTGGCAAGTTATCTTCAGAGGATGAAAATTCATCTATATTCTGAGAATCGCTTTCCTTCTCTTCTCTATTGGGCTTCTTTGCTTGTAGCTGAGGTTTTGAGACATTACCTTGTCCATTGTTATGGGTATATCTTTCTTTCCATTTTGGAAAGCTGAAAGTTCTTGACTTTCTTGATTTAGAATTATGGGAAATCTCAATATCATCGGACTCATCACTTACATCACTTGCTCCTTTCAATTCTCTTGTACAGTTCTTGATGTCTTCAAAAGACACAGTTTTGCTGAAATTTGACTCACTATTATGGAATCCAAATTGCCTACTGTCTTCCTTAAATACAACCCCATCTTTTTCTTTTGTTAACTCTTCACAATTTTCAGATGTTGACCTGCATAATTTAACTTTCTTAGTAAGCAGCGACTGCTGACATGCTGAAACTTGGGTAGGAAAGATGACATCATCATCGTCATCTTCAGAACTGTTTTCAGTATTCATGACTGTATCACTGTGCTTTGAAATGCCTTGATTGTCACTTTCTATGTCCCCTTCCTCCTCAGAGCTTGATAAAACAAGCCAGTTTATACTATGCAAATTTTGTTTATCAGTTCTATCTGGTGAGTGATCAGTGTTCCCATGCTCCAAAACAGACACATGGCTTTGACATTCCTGAGAATCACTGTGTTTGCCATTTACATTTGTTCTTAAAGTCTGATCATCAGAACTGGAATGATGAGAGTTGTAATTATTATCTTCTTCTTTGGTAGTTTCAACTTCTCTCTGCAACAACTTAGAGAATCCACATTGCATTAATGAAAGCTGTCCCTTGGTTTCTACTGAATTATTTGCGTTGCAAGGCTTCCTTCTGTTGCATTTTTTCATGGAAGTTTCCAGAATATCATCATCACTAAAGTTATCACAAAAGTCTATTTCTTCTCTTATTAATTGTGCCTGAATGCTTTGTGAATCTCTATCTTCTCTACAATCTGGTTGTTCAGACTAAAAAGAAATTACAGCAAAAGTATTTTTAAAAACATAAATAACATATGGAACACACCTAATTCCAAAGCAGTGTAAAAAAAAGTGGGTTTTCTCTATGTTAATCAAGAAAATGTATGAAACAGTATTACACAATGTCATGATTTAAACCCAGCCGGTTTATAATAATCTTGTTGCCACTTTTCACCTTTCAAAGGTGGTTTGAAAAATGACTTCATGATTCAAACCTAAATACTGTGTAATGACACAGCATGGTCAATCTCCTTGTGTACGGGGGCTAAGTTTAAAAGAGCAACAAGTACATAACATTCTGCTCTAAAATTAGTTGAGGCCTACTGCAATCAAACAAGATTATCCACAGGCAACCTTAAAACATTTTGAATATGTAGAAGTCCAGAATACAGCTCTAGAAATACGTACTACTGAGACAAGAATTATGATAATATGTAAAGCCTGAAGGGTAAATATTAAATTTTTTTACATGAAGTTTTAAAATTGATGTATTAATCCTGGTATCACCCTATTTAATGTAAGATGAAAAAGTTAGTTTGCCACCAAGACCAATGTGAGATCATGACCATACAGTGATATACCATATCCATATGCTATATGTAATAGCAACACAAGGTTATGATGAATGTGACAGCATTCTGATTTAAATATTGACATTTACCCACAGAAATCTCCAGAACAGTGACTGATTTCTAGTACCATGCAGTGTGATCTGATCTAACAATATTTTCATGCTTACAATACCATACAGTAGATCTAACTGTTCCTTTCCCAAAACACATGAGCAGTGTACAGTCAAAAACATTCATAAGAATGACCCAAGTTTTCAGGGGACAAAAAAAAAAAAAAAAAAAAGAAAAGTCTTGTTCTAGAAAGAAACTGTCAGATACAGTATTTTCGGGGGGGGGGGGGGAAAAAGGGTGCAACCAAAACCCACAAAAAAAGAATCCCAAAAAACCTCACCCCAAAGAAAACCAAAACAGAGGTCCACAAAACCTGAAGCAAGTTTTCCATCCTCTAAACTAACTGTACTCCTTTGCACAATCTCCTAAATCTTCTAAACAGTAGGTGTTAGATTCTCAACTGACTTCTTGGTCAGAAAGCTGTTACATCATATTGTATTATAAGGCTTAAGACATTACAGAGCAATACCTACAGGTGGCCTACAAAAAATCTGAAGAGGGACTTTTTACAAGGGCATGTAGTGACAGGACAAGGGGAATGGCTTTAAACTGACAGAAGGTAGATTCAGATTGGATATTAGGAAGAAATTCTGTACTGTGCCGGTGATGAGACACTGGAACAGATTGCCCAGAGAGGCTGTGGCTGCCCCATCCCTGGAATTGTTCAAGGCCAGGTGAGATGGGGCTTCAGCAAGCTGGTCTAGTGGAAGGTGTCTCTTGCCCAGGACAGGGGAGTTGGAACTGGATGATCTTTAAGGTCGGAGAACATAAAGGACTACAGAGCCCTGGGAGAGGTAGTTAGGGGCTCTGGAGCTCAGATAGTCTTTTCATCAGTTCTTCAAGATAAAGTGGAGGCCCTTAAAAAGGCTAGGAGGATTGGCCCGGTTAATAAATTGTTAGAAAGGTGGTGTCATAGTCAGGGGTTTGGGTATCTAGAACATGGAACTCAATTTAGTAGGCCAGGTCTACTGGGGGCTGGTGGAGCTGGTCTGACAAAGAAGATGAAAAGCAGTTTTGGTAGGAGGCTTGCCAGACTGGTCAAGGTTTCTTTAGACTAGATGTGTTCGGGGAGGGGGGCATCATTCCATCCCAACACACCCAGTCAGTTGCCAGCACCTATAATAAATGCTCGGAGCAATGTAGAGATATTCCAGCCGCTCCAGGCAATGAGCCGGCTTCATTTGGAGCTTGGCTCAGATGCCTCTGTACAAACACCCGTAGCATGGGGAATAAACAAGAGGAATTAGAAATGTGTGCACGTCTATGGGGGTATGATATAGCAGGCACCACAGAAACATGGTGGGATGGCTCCTATGACTGGAGTGTTGGAATGGAAGGTTACAGGCTCTTTAGAAAAGACAGGCCTGGCAGGCGGGGAGGGGAAGTTGCTATTTATGTTAGGGATACGCTGGAGAGTATGGTACTCTGTCTGGGGACAAGTAAGCAGTCAATAGAGAGTTTGTGGGTCAGGGTTAAAGGGAGAAAAGCGATGGGAGAAATTATTGTGGGGATCTGTTACAGATCGCCTGATCGAGAGGAATCTGTGGATGAAGCACTCTATAGACAGGCAGGAACAGCCTCACGCTCGCAAGCCCTTGTTCTCATGGGCGACTTCAACCGCCTTAATATCTGTTGGAGGGATGGTATGGCCTGGCCTGGCACAAGCAATCCAGGAGGTTCCTCGATTGTGTGGAAGACAACTTCCTTCTGCAAGTAATAGAGGAACCAACAAGGAGAGGTGCCATGCTTGACCTCATGCTCACCAACAGGGAAGGGCTGGTTGGAAATGTGATGCTCCAGGGCAGTCTTGGATGCAGCGATCATGAGATGGTCAAATTCGATATCCTCAGGACAGTAGGAAGAGCGTACAGCAAGCTGGACTGGACTTCAAGAGAGCAGACTTTGGCCTCTTCAGGAACCTGCTTAGTAAGGTTCCATGGGATACAGCCCTAGAGGGCAGGGCGGTCCAAGACTGTTGGTTGGTATTAAAGGATCTCCTACTACAAGCTCAGGAGTGTTGCATCCCAACTAGAAGGAAGTGCAGCAGGAGGACCAGGAAACCTCCTTGGATGGATAAGGAGATGCTCAGGAAAATTCAGAGGAAAAAAGAGGCTTATAAAAGGTGGAAGCAAGGACAGGCGGCCTGGGAAGAATACAAGGATGTTGTCTGGGAAGCTAGGGACTGGGTTAGGAAAGCTAAGGCCCAGTTAGAATTAAACTTGGTTAGGGATGTGAAACATAACAAGCAGGGATTCTATAGATACACTGCAAATAAAAGGCAGACTAGGGACAACATGGGCCCTCTCCAGAAGCTATCAGGAGAACTGGCTACCCTGGATTTGGAGAAAGCTGAGGTTCTTAATGACTTCTTTGCCTTGGTCTTCACTGGAAAAGGCTCTGACCACACCACCCAAGTCTTGGAAGCTGGACGCAGGGACTGTAGGAATGAAGACCCTAGGCCCACTGTAGGAGAGGATCTGGTTCAAGACCATCTGAAAACCCTGAACGTACACAAGTCCATGGGACCTGACGAAATCCATCCGCAGGTCCTGAAGGAGCTGGCGAATGAAGTTGCTAAGCCACTGGCCATCATATTTGAAAAATCATGGCAGTCAGGTGAAGTTCCCAATGACTGGAAAAAGGGAAATATAACCCCCATTTTCAAGAAGGGGAAAATGGATGACCCAGGGAATTACAGACCAGTCAGTCTCACCTCTGTGCCTGGCAAAATCTTGGAGCAGATTCTCCTGGAAGGCATGCTAAGGCACATGAAAAACAAGGAGGTGGTTGGTGACAGCCAGCATGGCTTCACTAAGGGGAAATCCTGCCTGACCAATTTGGTGGCCTTCTGTGAGGGGGCTATGGAATTGATGGACAGGGGCAGAGCAGTTGATGTCATCTACCTGGACTTGTGCAAAGCGTTCGATACTGTCCCACATGACATCCTTGTCTCTAAATTGGAGAGACATCAATTTGATGGGTGGACCACTCGGTGGATAAAGAACTGGCTGGATGGCCTCACGCAAAGAGTCGTGGTCAATGGCTCAATGTCCAGCTGGAGACCAGTAACGAGTGGTGTCCCTCACAGATCAGCGTTAGGACTGGTCTTGAGTTCAACATCTTTGTCGGTGACATGGACAGTGGGATTGAGTGCGCCCTCAGCAAGTTTACCGATGACACCAAGCTGTGTGGTTCAGTTGATATGCTGGAGGGAAGGGATGCCATCCAGAGGGACCTTAATACACTTCTAAGGTGGCTGATGCCAACCTTATGAAGTTTAACTATGCCAAGTGCGAGGTTCTACACCTGGGTCAGAGCAATCCCAGGCATGGCTACAGGTTGGGCAGAGAAGAGATTCAGAGCAGCCCTGCAGAGGACTTTGGGGTGTTGGTCGATGAGAAAATGAACATGAGCCAGCATCAGTGTGCACTCGCAGCCCAGAAAGCCAGCCGTATCCTGGGCTGCATCAAGAAGAGCATGACCAGCAGGTCGAAGGAGGTGATCCTGCCCCTCTACTCTGCTCTTGTGAGACCTCACTTGGAGTATTGTGTGCAGTTCTGGTGTCCTCAACATAAAAAGGACATGGAACTGTTGGAACAAGTCCAGAGGAGGGCCACGAGGATGATCAAGGGACTGGAGCAGCTATTGTATGAAGACAGGCTGAGAAAGTTGGGACTGTTCAGCCTGGAGAAGAGAAGGCTGCGTGGAGACCTCATAGCAGCCTTCCAGTATCTGCAGGGGGCCTACAAGGATGCTGGGGATGGACTATTCATCAGGGAATATAATGACAGGACAAGGGGTAATGGGTTGAAACTTGAACAGGGGAAGCTTAGACTGGATGTGAGGAAGAAGTTCTTTACCGTAAGGGTGGTGAGGCACTGGAATGGGTTGCCCAGGAAGGTTGTGAATGCTCCATCCTTGGCGGTGTTCAAGGACAGGTTGGACAGAGCCTTGGGTGACATGGTTTAGTGTGAGGTGTCCCTGCCCATGGCAGGGGGGTTGGAACTAGATGATCTTAAGGTCCTTCCCAGTCCTAACTATTCTATGATTCTAAGGTCCCTTTCAACCCAATCCATTCTATGATTCTGTTTCTGTAAACAATATGTAATGTAATGTAATAACAGCATATTAGTAAAAATTTCAGACTGAGGATATGATATCCAAGTGTTGTAAAGGTCATAGAATACCACATTACCAGATGTTCAGAATATTCCACTTTAAATACAGAATGAGAGCATGATATTATCTAATACTTTACAATACATGAAACCAGGTGCAAGCAAACAATAAAAGATAGCAAATTCAATCTGAGGTAAGAGTATTATCAGTCTAATTACATACTGTCTGTAATTGCTACTATAGTGTCAGGAACCAGAGGGACTACCATGCTCTGGTTCATAGTCCTCACCTTTTCTGAGTTGCATGGAGAAGTCTCTTCCTTTAGCCACGTAGTTGCTGTTATGACTCCCGCCTCTACCCGTCCTTCCCTCTAGAACAGTCAAGAATGTTTGCAATAAAATTTTTAACTGTTCAAATTAGCAAAGGCAAGCCCAGTTTTTCTTTCTTTTTACAGAGGTCTAAGCACCAGAAACACAATCAGCAAAGACCAGGCTTGTATTTTGGCAATACACTTACTGCTCTTTGATCTAATGCATATCCTGCAGTAAAAGCAACACACTGCATAAATTTGGAGGATTTGATTTACACACTATTTTAATAATTTTAAACTTTTTTTCCTAAAGCAGAATATCTGCTTCAATGCTCAAATTACATGCCATGGGTTAATTTAATTTAGAGAAGTTTTGAGCTTAGTATCTCCAAAGTTACTCTTTTGGCTATGCTACTTCTGCATTACTGTACTACATTCCCAAGCCCCCTCCTAGCAAAGGCAAAATAACACAACAGAGGGAAAGAAACCTAGAATAAAGCTGCAATAAACTCCAAGATGCAAGTTAGCTGCAGCAAACATACTGGATACTGCATATACTTAAGATCAGTTTGTACTATACACTGTGGAATTGGACCAAAAAGACTTTTTTTTTTTCAGAGTAACTAAGAAATTAAAGCATGAAGCCTCAGTTATTTACTTCCACCCTGTAACGTTTTTAAATACAGCATTCTAAAATACATGTTATTAGATAGTTTTTGACACCTCGAAATGTACTATATAAAGGTTACTGTGATCATAAAAAAATATTCCTATAATCAGAATTCTGGCTTATATGGTCACTGATCTACTGATGAATAAAAGGTACCTGTGTTAACAATATGTGTAAGTATTACAACAATAAGTTATGGCATTTTTACTAGGTAAAGAAATATATTGGCAAACTTTAGAACACTATAATCAGAACTTTTTCCAGTTTTTTGTTTGATTTAAGGAAATTTAGCTGGTCTACATCAGAGTCAGAAATTAGCATGCCTGTTTCATTTAATAAACTCCTAGACAGGTACTGTTTATATTTCACCATTCAGCTTCATAAAGTGTTTCCATTTAAAATTGTAACAAAATATCTCATGAGGAAAGCAAAAATGTAAAGCTAGTATCCAAAAGTAAAAGGGTAAAGTCTTCACACCTCCAGGATGTCTTTGGTAAGACAGGACCCATGAGTCCTAAGTTTGAAAAGGTTATGGATCCCAAAAAGCTCTCCTTGATGTTCCTTTGATCCTTGCACTGCCTCAAAATACCGCTTGGCATTTTCACTTCCAACCACCGCACAGTGAAGTTGCTAAAACAGAACAACATAAGAGATTTCAGAAGTGTTTGCTCCAACTACTCATCAGAATTTCCTGGCATCCACATTATATACACAGCTTTAGCTGGAGCAGGCAAAAATTCCTAAGGGAGGATATTTTGTTTTGATTTTCCTGGCAGATGTCGGTATAACAGATTGTGTTATAATATGAACCTGCTTGGTTTTACTGAATAAAAAAAAAAAAATAAGAATACTTCAAGTCTTTTACTTCATTGTTGTCTGACATCAGACATCTACCGTACAGACTACTGACACTTCCCTGTACCTTGACTGCTCATCTTTCATCAGTGCTAAATTTTTATTAACTTTTCCATAGTCCTTTGCATTGTATGCTTACTTGGTAACGACTAAATAAGGCCACAAGATTACTCCCAATGATCTCTGAATATTTTAATTATCATGCACTCTAAGTAGACTGAAGTGACTTAAATCTTCTAGGTAAGAAGTAAAAACAAGTAAATTGTTTGTCAGGCAGAACTAACACATTTTTGCAGTCAGGCAGGTTTAGCTTCATTTCAATGACTGTAAATTTTCAATACGTAAGATAAGTGGCCTATTTGACTTTAAATTGAAGAACATCAAAACCATGGTTTTATGGATACAAGACTTGTAATATTTTTGTAACAGTCTCTAAGTAGTTGGTAGTTCTTCAGTTCTACTACTTCTAGCACTGAACAAGCATTTTCCTGGACAGCATATCCCTGAAATTATATAGGCCAGTAACTGTACAGTCAAATTCTAGTTTAACTTTAGCCAAGCACAGTTTACATCTTTCTTGAATTGCTCATATTATTTACAAAAGTATACTTTAGGATACATATATAACTTACCTGGGTTTCTATCATATTGCATTTCAATTTTATTTACATCAGATTATTCGATCACAAATGACTACATCAGACAATCAAACATCACAAATTAAAAAAGAATTTAGCAATTTTAAAGTCAAATAGATCCCTTGGTAAGAATACACTACAAACATGATAAAGCCTTTTCACATAAATTAATTTCTGAAAAGCACACATGACAACATTTAGCTCTCTGAGAGCGCATTTGTATAGTTCACCAAAAGCCATGTGTCCACAAGTACTCTTGGTTTCTGAACTTTCAATAGCAGAAAAACGCATTTGCGTCAAAACTGACTGAAAACTTCCTAACTGTGCTCGTGTCAATAGCAGGTAATGCAATTCAAGTGTAGACTAAAAAAATTAAAATTCAAGATTTATTCTGTTTATTGCTTCCTATTCAACTTGAAAACCACAAGTCAATTTGGGGAAAAAAAAAAGAAAAAAAAAGCCCCCACAAAACCAAACCAACCACATGAGCCTTTCAACAAGTTTTCTAGATGCCTTTTGGAAAACCAAACAGACAATATCCAGGTCTTCTTTATCTACAAGATTACCAACTGCAAAGAGCTCTGTGAAGCATGACTCTCTTCCAGGATTTTAGTGAATACAGCTGGTGGCAAACTGCTATTGCTCATTTTGTTAGCCTGAGATCTCACCTACTGATATTTGCTGTTGAAGTGAATCTTCCTGAGTACTTTGCATGACAAACTTTGAAACAGGATGCTCTCTAAGCTTTTCCATGAATGTGGATATAAAGAATAAATCAACTAGTTTTTTTGGCAATGAACGCTCCTTTGGACCTAGCTAAAGTAACATCCATAGAGCACTGCAATTCCTGCTCCTGATGCGTTTGAAAACTAAATTAGTATTGTAGAATCACAGAATACCTGGTTGCGAGGGACCTCAAGGATCACCTTGGCAAAAGCAAGGTCTAGCAAGATGTCCCAGCACCCTGTCCAACCATGTCTTAAATACTGGAATATGGTGATAAAGTCTCCCCTAAGCCTTCTTTTCTCAAGTCTGAACAAGCCCAGCTCTCTCAGCCTTTCCTCACACAGCAAGCTTCCCAATCCTCTGATAATCCTCGCAGCCCTTCTCTGGACCCATTCCAGCCTGTCCATGTCATTTTTGTAAGGCAGAGATCAAAACCGAACTGACAAGCAAGTGGAAGAGTAAGATAATGACTTCCGCATCTCTGCTGGCAATGTCATTGTTGATGTAACCCAGCATCTGGTTGGCCTTCTTTGCTGCAGCTGTACACTGTTCACTCATACTGAGCTTGTTCTCCAACAGGACCCTCTAGTCTCTTTTCAGAGCTGTTCCACAGCTGGGTAGATCCCAGCCTGTGCTGCACTCTTGGACTGTGTTTAGCCAGGTGCAAGACCTTTCACTTTTCCTTGTTGAACTTCATATGGTTCTTGTTTGCTCACCCTTCCAGCCTATCCGCATCCTCCTGCAGACCAGCTCCCCCTTTCAAAGTGTCCATTTCATGACTCAGTTTGGCATCATCAGCAAAGTTAATCAGGGTACACTTCATCCCATCTTCCAGATCACTTATGAAGGTATTAAGCAGTCTTGGGACCAACATCGAGCCCTGTGGGACCCAACTAGTGACAGGTCACCAGTTTGAAGACTAGCTATTAACCAAGCTATTATTCTGATCTCATTAGGAAACAGTTGCTAGATTCTGTGTTCCTCAAACTTCTGGTTTTCCCAGTCTTAGGTGTCTAAACTTATCAACGTAACTAGCAGAATTTAGAAACAGCAAGTGTTCCAGGTTCAGTATTGTGGCAAGCAACATCTCTTCTTCTCTTTGGAACAGCAGAACTACAAGCTGATTTTCCCTTCTTTTACAAGCAAGTTTTTAAAGGCAGGAGAGCAGCAATGTCTTCTTGCTTTTCTTCCATAGCACCAGCAAGATTTTTGCTTGTCTTTCTCCAGCCCTTCGTTGGAGGGTTGGACAAAATCAGACTCCAACCAAATCAGACTGCTGCAGATCCTAACTACAACTCTCAAAGATATATTCTACAAGTCTTAAAGTTTTCTGTATAACCTGATAAATGTATATTGTATAATTAAGCTGTCCAAAGTTACAGAAAAACTCAAATACAAATATAATTGTTTTATTCTTTAACAATTACTAAAAGTTATATCTTTGCTTAATCAGTTAGGGTAATAGCATATATAATAAAACCAAGGTAAACTACAATTTTGCTATAGGCTAACTTTGCTTTCATTCACTGAAACTGCTTCAAAGATATCCCAATTTAAATAGTTTCTGAACTTTACCTGTTTATAAACTTGTCGCAAGTACATGAGCTCCTCCACAGTTCCCAAGGATATCAATCTAAACACTTTAACAGGTTTGTATTGGCCAATCCTGTAAGCTCTGCAGGGACAATGACATATTAAAAAACATTTTTATCGGTTAAAAAGAGAAAGCACTCTTAGGAGTAACAAATAAGTAAATAAAAGCATTCCAATAAAACACTAGTACTCTAAATCATTTATGAGTTGGTTGTGTTTTTTGCTAGTTTGTTTTTGTTGGGTTTATTCGGGTTTTTTGCTTAGGTTAGGTTAGTTGCTTTTTTAACTTTTCCAAATTTTCCTCAGTATTTAATTACCCTTCCCTTTACCCTTAGTTTCCAATATTCCTTCCAAGGCCTATCCAGTTGAAAAAGCTTTCCCCTCAGTTTGTATCACAAGGCCTATTTCCCACCTCTCTTGAAAACACATCTTCCAATATGTTTTCTCAGTTGTGTTTTTTCACCACCCTATCCCATGCCTCCATTTGCTCTTGCATAAGGTATTCTCCTATTTGCATTATATAGGAGTTAGATCACGGGATTACTTGGGGCAGTCTGTCCTTTCTTAACTTTATAAATTACTTTGCAAGTCACAACATCATAAAACAGCTAATAAACAGGCAGTGTTCTATCTAAATGGTAAATTCTGAGACTTCTAATAGATTATATTCCAAAAATTCAACAGAGGCTGATCCAATTTATAGAAATGTGATCTTACAAAGATTCTTTAAAAGCAGACCCTTTCAGCAATACACATTGCTGAAACAGATATTTCTCTTAGAAGTCAGAAAGACTTTTAAGATGGAATTACATAATTGGAAGGGATAACAGAAACAATTTTATTTCTGCTCATGAAAATACATATGTATCTACTGAATTTACAAGGCTTCCAGTACTTTTTACTTCAGCTATTCAAAAGTCTGTCCTGAATTCCTAGGCAAGCATCTTACGGTCAAAAAGCCCTGAAAGAAAAATCCAGATTCCTGGAAATTCTCCAATGGCATAATATCAGAGATGGGAGTGAGTGCTGAAGAGACACTAATCTCCACAAGTGTGAAGCGGAAAAGAGAATAAATTTTTTTTCAAGGATTCTGGAATTCAAAACATCACTTGAACAACGGTCAACTACAATGCATTTTGTCTTGACAAACAGGAGAAATGCCATCCAGCTACACAGACACACACATTCTAGAGATCATGAAAAGTTACAGGAGCTATGGTTTGTTGTTTGTTGGGTTTTGTTTTTCTTGTTTTTTTCTTTGGGGGGGGGGAGAGGCATGGTGTTGTGTTGTGGTTTGTTTGTTTGTGATTTTTTATGACCCTATGTAACAGTGCCACAAAAATAAAATGGAAAATAAGAAATAAAATTCAGGGTTTAAAATATCAATGCTAAAAAATAATTTAGCTGGACATCTATTACTATCTTGTGGACAAACAAGACCAGATTAAATATTTCTTCCCCGAGGAAAATTCTAGTTGGACAATCAGATTATAGAATCAAAGCAAAAGAATACAATGTGGACTGAGTTCTGTATTTTGAGAATATACCTGTCAATAGCTTGAAGATCATTTGCTGGGTTCCATGTAGGATCAAACAGTATAACAACATTGGCACCAACAAAATTAAGACCCAATCCACCAGCCCTAAAGATAGGAAAAAGAAAAAATAGGACTATTTGACAGTAAGAAAAACAGAACTTCCACTCCCTCACCCTGTGTAATAATTTCACATTGACATACCTTTCCCCCACATAAAAAGACCACAGTAGAGATACTGAAAATAGTGGGGTATAGCTTTGTGTTACTATTGTGTTAATAACCACTAAGTACTCAAATAACCACTGCTATAAAATGTAGTCTTCTCTCTTAAGAAGTAGATTACAAACTGTATGACTAGCTGTCATAGCCAACTGCTGCTATCACTTTACTACAGTAGAAACCCTGACTGCTACTTTATACTCACTAAGCCTTACACAGGTGTCATGGTTTAAGCCAGTCGGCAAGTCAGCCACACAGTTTCTACTCCCCCTGCCCCCTCTCCCAGAGGGGTACGGAGGAGAATCGAAAGAATTTAACTCCCACGGGTTGAGATAAGAACAGTCCAGTAACTAAGGTATAACACAAATCACTACTGCTACCACCAATAATAATAATGATAAGAGAAATAACAAGGAAGAGAATACGATACCACCCACCGAAAACGAGCCCGACCGAGCAGAGCGTGCCCTTCCTGGTAACTCCCAGTTACATCCCAGGCATGACATGCTGTGGTATGGAATACCTCTTTGGCTAGTTTGGGTCAGGTGTCCTGTCCCTGCTTCCTCCCGGCTTCCCCTCCTCCCTGGCAGAGCATGAGACTCACAAAGTCCTTGGTCAGGCTAAACATTTGAGCAGTAACTAAAAACATCAGTGTTATCAGCGCTGTTCCCAGGCCGAGAGTCAAAACCACAGCACTGCACCAGCTACTAAGAAGGAGAAAAAATGACTGCTACTGCTGAACCCAGGACAACAGGTAACTCCCCCAACAATTTTACTGAAATTCATAACCACTTTCATGCCAGTTAAACATTCTAGAAGAAGGAAAACTATAGCTTAAATAAGAGTCTGCATTAAACCTTACTTCCTCTAATCCCAGTACATAGTTTTGCAGTAATGCCATGCAGCTTCTACTAAAATGGTCACACTCTAGGGTATGTCATATCTTTAAGAATTAACAACAGTCAGTTACTTGGAACTTGGCATATGCGTAGCTGAATGTTTTATTTTGTAGGAATAAAAGTAAGGAAAATATCACTTTTCATTCAGCAGCAAATCAGGCAAATAATAATTCTTTTCAACTGGCTCAACCAACATTCCTACAGGAAGAGACAAGGTCCTATCCAAGCATATACTAAATACTATTATTAATTTAACTATTAAAACAATTCTTCACATTGACATAGGCAGCACTAATTTTTAAGTGTGTTTTTTTCTGGATGAGGTACTGCAAAATTGAAAAGGTCAATCCCATTAAATTTATCAAGCACCTAGTTTTGGAAGATTACATTATACTTTGCACAGGGAAAGTTAAAATTTTCAGATATAAGAATGAATGGAGACAGAAACTAAAAGCTTATGGAACCCCACAAGTGTTTGGTCTTCACGGAATCCCTGTCAATGTAAATACAGTTGTGGCCTCTTCCTTCCAGATGTGGTGTCGTGTTGGGTTAGTTAAATCTGGAAAAAGAGAGGATGTGGGAACCTGCCAATATTAACGGAGGTTTCTGGAGGATAAGCGTTCTCAAAGTTTGAAATGCTGAATAAAAATCTTTGTATTTTTCAGAATACCTTACTGTATGTTGGAATTTTGGTGTATTTCTTTTTAGTGAAGACAGAATTCAGCCTCTCATCTTACCAAACCAGCCCTGCAGTCAAAAGTGAAACATAAGTCAACATGTTTCTCCAATGCTTTTTAATTAAAAAATCGCAACATTTGGAACTGCAATACGAATTACACCTCAGTCCAAAGCCTTAGCACAAGTAAAACAGACTGCCTATAAAAATTAACTAAATAGGCTACTTAGCTTTTTAAAGATTTTGCCTTTCATTATTTTTAGGTATGACACAAAAATGCAGATACTCCAAAATGGAAAAAGAATGGCTGCTATATCCGTCATGGAGACAATGAATACAGTAGTTAGTTTGTGCACGCTAAATAACATCTTCCATTTTAACTAGCTCTTAGTCATTAATGCAAGATGGTCCATGTAAATTACTGTAATATGACTCCAATGAAAAGCCCTATGTGAAAGGTCCCCTAACAGCTCTGATACAAACAACAGCTTTGAAAAGATCATCTTACTTAAAACTGCACACTGTGTTAAATAAATGGCTTGGTTTTACAACCCATCACCGACAGCTTAGTACCCCAATGTTCCAGAGAAAGACTAGCACGGAAAACCCAGTGAAACACTTTGTAACTTTAATTAAGGGCCTGTCTTTAATCATAGAATGGACTGGGTTGGAAGGGACCTTAAAGATCATCCAGTTCCAATCCCCCTGCCATTGGCAAGGACACCTCCCACCAGACCAGGTTGCTCAAAGCCCTGTCCAGCGTGGCCTTGAACACTGCCAGGATGGGGCAGCCACAACTTCTCTGGGCAGCCTGTGCCAGGGCTTCACCACCCACACAGTAAAGAACTTCTCCTTAATACATATTCTAAATCTACCCTGCCATCTTAAAGCCATTCCTCCTGTCCTCTCACTACATGACCTTGCAAAAAGTCCCTCTCCAGATTTCATGTAGGCACCTTATAGTTACTGGAAGAGTGCTCTAATGTCTCCCTTAGACTTCTCCAGAATGAAAAAGCCCAGCTCTCCCAGCAAGTCTCAATAGGAGAGGTGCTCCATCCCTCTGCTCATCTTCCTGGCTCTCCTCTGCACTTGCTTCAACAAGTTCACATCCTTCTTCTTTTGGGGGCCCAAGAACTGAATGCAGCACTCCAATGGGGTGCCATGAGAGCAGAGTGGGAGAATCACCTCCCTTGACCTGCTGGTCACGCTCCTTTTGATGCGGCCCAGTATACAGTTAGCTTTCTGGGCTGCAAGTGCACATTTGAGGAACTCATATTGAGCTTCTCATCAATCAACACTCCCAATATCTTCCTAATATCTAATCTACATCTCCCCTCTGTCAGTTTAAAGCCATTCCCCCTTGTCCTGTCACTACATGCCCTTGTAAAATCTCCCTCTCCAGATTTCCTGTAGGCCCCCTTGAGGCACTGAAAGGCTGCTATAAAATCTCCTGGAGCTGCCTTTTCTCCAGGCAGAACAAGCCCAGCTCTCTCAGCCTGTCTTCATAGGAGAGGTGCGCCAGCATCTCTGGTCTTCTTCATGGCCCTCCTCTGGGCTTGCCCGAGAAGGTTCACATCCCTCTTGTTTTGGGGGCCCCAGAACTGAATGCAGGACTCCAAGTGGGGTCTCATGAGAGGAGAGTGGAGAGGGAGAATTACCTCCCTCAGTCTGCTGGTCACGCTCCTTTTGATGCAGCCCAGTATACAGTTAGCTTTCTGGGCTGCGAGCGCACAATTGAGGAACTCATGTTGAGCTTCTCATCGACCAACACTCGCAAGTTCTTCTCCTCAGGGCTGCTCTCAGCTCATGATCTATACCTAATGGTTTGATAGAATTGACAAGCTCTGTAGAAATCAATCATATTTTCTCTCAACACCCATTAAATATATTTGTCCATATAGCCACATCAGTCATAGCTATCAATAAAGGTATTATGGATATCTATAACTATGTTTAATACTAACATTAACTGCAAGACTTGAGGTCTTGCTATATGGTCACGTGGGATTTTTTGTTTGTTTGTGGTTTCTTTTTTTTACTTAAGGCTCCATTTCTCAGAAAACTCACCAACCAAAATCAGGTTTTCCAAAGGCCTATGGGCTGTACATAGCCAACTGAAGGCAGAAACAGTGCTTTGCATGTATTAAAAAAAAAAAGGGGGGGGATTATAAGCCAGGAACATTGTAAATTTAACAGTGAAATCACTGCCACTGTCTGCTCTGTAAACGGCTAATTTATAGATTGGTGGTTCCTGTTTTAAAGTTGTATGTTGACTATGCCAGTGGAATATAATGGCAGACTCAAGATCACTGTGCAGGGAATTCACCCTTTGCAGAATTCAGTCTACAGCCAAAAGACTGTGTATTTTAGCAAAAATCAACATTTGGTTCTCCAAGCAATGGGACTTTCATAACATATACAGGTTGACTACACAGAACAGTTGGCCAAAACCAGACATAAGCATACGACCCAATTCTGTCAATTTACTATGTGTTGAGAAATAAAAAACATACATGTTGTGGGTAACTCAGCACCACACAGATGCTTACTCACCTCCTGTTTCCCTGGCTGGGATGAGGAGGAGAATCAAAAGAATGTAAACCCCACGGGCTGAGATAAGAACAGTCCAGTAACTTAAGTATAATACAAATACGAATGCTACAACTACTACTACTACTACCACCAATAATAATGATAAGGAAAATAACAAGGGGAGAGAATATAAAACTAAAAAGGGAAAGGGGCAAAAAAGAGCAATAAACACAAGTGATGTACAATACAATAGTCACCACCTGCCAACCGATACCCAGCACAACTTTAGTGGTGACCTGGCCTTTCGAGTGACTGCCCCCAGTTTATATACTGGGCATGACGTGCTGTCGTATGGAATACCCCTTTGGTTAGTTTGGGTCAGGTGTCCTGTCTCTGCTTCCTCCTGGCTAATTGTGCCCCTCCTTATTGGCAGAGCATGAGAGACTAAGAAGATCTTAATCAGGTTAAGAGTTACTGAGCAGCAACAAAACATCCGTGTGTTATCAGGACTATTCTCAAACTGAAGCCAAAACACAGCACAGTGCCAGCTACTACTGGAGGAAGAGAAAAAAAATAAACTGTTACAGCGAAACCAGGACAATGCTGTAAAGTCCAATTGCCTGAAATGTGAGTAAGAGGGAAAATTAATCTCTTGTAGAGTAGCACTAGGATAAATCCCTTTGATTTCCAAATGATTATTAAATTTCCAAAGGAAATATTAAACCTGCTTCCATTGCTGCCTATCAAGCAGGAAAAAAAATCACTTTGTGTTATCTGTGATAAACTACACAAAGTATCACCCCTATGTTTTGCTTAGTAAGCACTGGTTATATTGACTGGGATTCCATCGTTGTTTCTTCCATTTATTCAGTGATGGGAAACACTAAAACCAACAGAATCAAGACTCATCTCAAGTACCACCAGCATGTATAGAAAGCTCATCAGTCTCTGTATTCACAAGCTCTCATAACAAAGAGGAGAAAGTCCTTCTCTCTTTACCTGACCTTCATTTTTAGTCCCATGTAAATTAATGGATGAGAACTGAAAAGGTTATGATTATATATCTTAATTCAACTGACAGAATCACAAACTATAGAGTCTTTCCTCGTGCTATGGAAGCAGTTAACTCCCTGCAGTCTTCAGAGACAAGGAACAAGAACTCATGAACTCATGAAGGTCTTACAGAAGCTGGTGGCCAGATTCCACATTTGATTGAGATTACAAACAAATCAGTAAAACCATTTTAAACTAGCATTCAGAAGACTCATTTGCTTCAGATCTTAGAAATCCATTAAGCAGAGAACAAGGGAAGGGAAGAACCCTCCAAATATTATAGGAAGCTTCAGAGCACAGCAGTGAGTCTATGTCAACTAACAGATGAGAACAATTCACTTTCTCAGAAAAGTAATCCTTCACAAGGTCATCAAACAAATGCAGAGTGACTTATTTACTAAACATTAGGAAGGCGGAATGAAACAAATTTCAAGTTAAATTTTCTTACATTGTAGATACAAGACATATGTTAATTTCTTGAATGCTGTTGAACTCTCTTACAATTCTCATTCTATCTTCTGATTTTGTATTTCCATCAAGTCTTCGGTAATCTAGCCCAGATGCCATACAGTATTGTTCCAGCACATCTAGCAACTGGGTGGGGGAAAAAAAAAAAAAAAAAAAAAAGGATGAAGTGCTTACTATCATCTTTTTAATTAAACTTAATTACGGAGGACATGTTTCTGGAACAAAAGGACATGTTCTATTTTTAAGAGATCAAGAATTGAAAGTGAGAGCAAATCTTCATAATTTTGATATCAACATCCTTGACTCTCTTTAGCTGTGATTCTACAGCACTCAAGGTGATCAGCATTGGTCTGCTGTGGACTCACTCAATCCTCCAACCACGACTTCCTGTCCCACCCTTAAGGGATGCTGAATCAGTTCAACCCAATAAACTGGAAGGCAACTTAAACAGTTTTCTACCATCTTAGCAAATTACAATGGCTTGAAATACAGTAAACGAGCACCAGTGCCAGCAAATCAGCAGACTGGTATGCACAGTCAGAGTTCAGAGGGATGAAGTGGAAGACATGTGAGCATTTTGCTACTGCATCCACATATTGAACTTGCAGTCTTTCTTGAAAGAAATATTAAATATTGAAGACTATGAACTGTCATTGATGCTATTATTTTTCTAATACTTTTTAGCGTTATCATCACACATATTTAAGAAAATACGTATTTTAGCTTGCGCCATTTCAGGAGACACATTACTGCTTAGCAAGAAAATCAAGAAAAAAGTCCCTTAAAAGCAAAAAGTGCATACACCTCTTGCTCTAGTTAAACAGATTTAAGTTCAAACCAATTGATGAACTTTCATAGAATCATAGAATAGTTAGGGTTGGAAAGGACCTTGAGATCATCTAGTTCCAACCCCCCTGCCATGGGCAGGGACACCTCACACTAAACCATGTCACCCAAGGCCTCATCCAACCTGGCCTTGAACACCGCCAAGGACAGAGCATTCACAACTCCCCTTGGCAACCCATTCCAGTGCCTCACCACTCTCACAGTAAAGAATTTCTTCCTTATATCCAGTCTAAGCTTCCCCTGTTCAAGTTTCAACCTGTTACCCCTTGTCCTGTCACTACAGTCCCTAATGAAGAGTCCACCCCCAGCATCCCTATAGCCCCCTGCAGATACTGGAAGGCTGCTATGAGGTCTCCACGCAGCTTTCTCTTCTCCAGGCTGAACAGCCCCAAATTCTTCAGCCTGTCTTCATACAATAGCTGCTCCAGCTCCCTGATCATCCTCGTGGCCCTCCTCTGGACTTGTTCCAACAGTTCCATGTCCTTCTTATGTTGAAGACACCAGAACTGCACACAATACTCCAAGTGAGGTCTCACAAGAGCAGAGTAGAGGGGCAGGATCGCCTCCTTCGACCTGCTGGTCACGCTCATCTTGATGCAGCCCAGCACACAGCTGGTTTTCTGGGCTGCGAGCACACACTGAAGCCGGCTCATGTGCAGTTTCTCACAGACCAACACCCCCAGGTCCTTCTCTGCAGTGCTGCTCTGAATCTCTTCTTTGCCCCACCTGTAGCTGTGCCTGGGATTGCTTCAACCCAGGTGCAGGACCTTGCACTTGGCATGGTTAAACCTCATAAGGTTGGCATCAGCCACCTCACAACCGTGTCGAGGTCCCTCTGGATGGCATCCCTTCCCTCCAGCATATCAACCAAACCACACAGCTTGGTGTCATCGGCAAACTTGCTGAGGGCGCACTCAATCCCACTGTCCAGTCACCGACAAAGATGTTGAACAAGTTTCATGGCTGCTGATGCTCAAAAGCCAGCAGAGCAGCAAAGTTTACCTGCTTTAAGTGGTAACACAAAGGTTGTGGGATCCTTCAGTTGTACTTTGCTCTGACTGCTCTAACACAAGACATACTAGCTGAACTCAGTATGAGCTATCTACACTGGAAGTAATGCAACAGTTTTGAAAAGCTCTTAAGTAAGGCAGCAGTTCTTCATTTGTTTTGCTATCACCATTTTTATCATGACCATGAAGTTTCAATTTGGTTCTGGAGCATGTTGCACTGTCCTCATCATTATTACCCACAGCAGAGACAGAAAGAGAATGTAGTTAACAGCTGTCACCTCCGGGCTTTACACTTCAGAACTTGCTACTGCAGGTAGTTGAGAAAAATCATATGGAGCTCACCTTTGTGGAAAAGGAGAAAAGAAGAACTTTATCCTTGTTCCTTTGGAAGTGATTTAAAAGCTGCTGAAGGACCTGTAAATGAACCAGAGACTTTACCTACAGGTCATCTCACACACACACACTTTTGTTTTCAACCTTTAAATAGGCTACACCATAATTAACTGTTTGGAAAGCCAGAGGCATAACAAAAAAACTCTACTAACATGATAAATATGCCAAACATACATTTTTTCAGTGAGGTACTTGGAACTCCTGCTGTAAAAATGCAATCATACCACTAACAGGTAAATTCAGAAGCTATTTGTGTCAGTGTATAGACTGCAAAAAACATTCCTTATGTCACGCGCTAGCTCAGCTTATGAATTCTTGCATTTCACAAATGCACACAGTATGCTGAAAACACGAAGGCCTGTTTAAACTTTCTGAGCTCAGAACTGCTTGGAACTTGTCTTCTTAAAATAATCAGTAAGATGTATGCCCCTCCCCATTCCCACTCTTGCCTGTTGCTCTGTTTACAGTAGGATCCAGCTTCCCAGAGTCTGCACAGACCTTGAAATGCCAATAATCCGCCCACACACAACGTTCTTCTGGTGAGGAAGCAAATAACCCAGAGCCTTGTGTATAACACTGATACTGTTATTTTCAAAGGAAGCATGTCCACATCTGGCAACAGCAGCTCCAGAGTACCGCGCAGAAGCAATACACAAAGGGGAAAGAGGAATTTTCTGTACCAGGCCTGCAGCCTACTCCCACTGGGCAATAAATATTTAAAAAATTGTATTTATTCAGTAATAAACATATAGCTGTTAATCAACACTGATTTGACTAAAAGCCTAACAAACCTTTCTCAACCAAATAATGATGAGTGTTTATATTAATCTTACAATTCTGGATGGTATCTAGACTATAAAATATTAATTATACATCACTTACAAGCCTTTTTGTATGTGTTAGCCAGCCAGTTACAAGTCAAAACAAGGTACAAAAGAGAGAATTTGCCTGGTTTGTACAAAAGGATACAATCCAGAATTCATTTTATTGGGAAAAGGCTGTATCAGGTAATTTAAAAGAGCTAAATGACTTATATTTGCATTTCAATTTAGCTACATTTGAGTGTCAATTTACCAGTGACATTCTTTGAAAGTAGAAGGAATGTGGCTATTGTATTGTTGCTATTAAAGTACAGGTCAGATAATGAATTTCCTGTGAGGAGACACACAAACAAATCCACCTATTTTTTTTAAATAAAATAGATCAATGTCATGCCCTTTGGGATTTCAGGTATTCTGAAGAATAGCTCTGACTAACAAGGAAAACTAATGGTTTTGCACCAAAAAGAAATAAATCCAATGCTTGCACACCAACTCCTGAAAGTTGTTAAGTCTGAAAAAGACACACTTGATCAGACTCAAACAAAAGTAGAGTGCTCTTTTTAAGAAACCGCATGGATTTAAATGCGTATCTCTCCATTATTACACACTGTGAGTCTGTGATGAAGGGGTACCTATCACATTCAAGAACACCTTGTTTGCATATAGATGTCCAAGTTAGCCTACAGTGTTTTTAGGCTTCAGAGCCACACCTGCCTGGGTTAGGGTTATGTTTAATGGCAGAAGTTACTATAATTTGCAAAGTGCTCCAAACACATACATATTTCTACTGAAATAATGATAATATGCTAGGCAAAAATAAATAAGATCACAGCCTCTGCTCTCTTGCCACCACGGTTATGTGCATACTCTGGCACTGCAATAGCAGAACCTTCTTCCTTACCACCCAAGATCACTGCACACAAGCATGAGAAAAACCTTACTGCTAGCAGCCAAGGTTACACTCAACCCACACAGCCGCAGCCAGCTGCACCCCTGAGAAGTCACTGCAGTCTATGCTGTCTCAAAAGCAACTTAGACCTACAGCCACGGTGTGGAACAGATTCCTCTCAACAGGCAGATGATGTTGGGACCTCTATCTTGAACTCAGTAATTTCCGCTTGCCTGTGTTGTTTGCTACTCCGTCAAAACAGACATAATCAAAATGTTGTAAGGCAGTGTTGGAGTGAAGGATGCAACAGACTTAAAAGACAAATTTCTAAAGCAAGGAAAATTATTTTTAACCAATAAAAAAAGAGCTTCATAAGCACTACTGAAGATCACAGTTTTTACAGGTATGTATTAAATATTTGCTGGCAATTTAACAATAAAGTTGCCTTCCATGAGATGACTAAGTGTTTATAACCAAGCTAATATGCAGGCCTCTCACATGTATGTAGTAACGGAAAAGAAAGATGTTGCTCACGTAATAACAAATCAATAAAGTGATAACCACTACTGCTGCTAGAAAAACGTGGCCTGCCACTGCTTCCCTGACAGTCCCAACTAGCAACTGTAAATATGAAGACTTATAGAGAACAAAAATACCATACACTCAATCCTGCACAGCTTCTCACCTCCAGTTACTCTCAGGCCAGGAACACTCCTAAACCTAGTATGGTTTTCTTTCTAATTAGCTGTATTAAACATCTTTTCCAGTTATTCATATTGTTCCCCTCTGAAACCAGAGAAAGTCATCATTTTTCAGGTAAGGAGTTTTACAGGTTTAGACTTAACACATTTATTTTGTTCATCTTTAATGTGGCTATTACTAGCTTCATTTGATGTCTGAAGGGTTAGAAGACAAAATAAGCACTCAGTACGTCTTCACCAGTTCCATGCTACTCACGATTGTGTAGGTCTCTTTCAAATTCATCCTAAGACATTTCTTTCAGGCTGAAGAGCCTGATCATATTTGGTTGTTTCTGTCCCACTGTACTAATCACCTTTGTGGCCCTTTCCTGAACCTTTCTCTGAATCTTTTCAAGGTCTAACAGATGCTTTTTGAGAGAAGGCACTGGAACTACCCACAATACTGAAGGTGTGCAGAAATCATTAAGCCCATAATGATTTGGTTTTGCTCCATTTCCCAAGTATTTCTGATTGCCACTGCATCAATGGTTTCATGGATCTCTGTCATAATATGACCCCAAGCCCTTGACTGTAAGGGTCATTTCTGTGCCCATCACTGAATATGCGAAGCTCACATCTTAGATTATCTCAGTATCACAGATCACTCCTTCCAGTCTGCTCACAGACACCCTGATCCATGACAAGAGCTACCTGTTGTCATGGCAGCACAACATATATTATTCATAAACAGAATTATTAAAAACCAACAACCATTAGGTGCATGTTTTTTTATAAGCATCTACTACACTAGCAGACCTATTACTATTACCAACACTTAATTTTCCTCTAAAGAACATGTTTACCTTCATTTTTCCACTGTACTTTGGATCTGAAATGGTTTCAAAGGCTGCATCTTTGCTTAACTGCACAAAATCTGGAAAACTGGAAAATACTTGGCTGCACACCCGTTTGATATGTGCTTCCTGGAAAAAAAAGCAGAAAGTTTGAGTGAGCACTAAAAATTACAGAACTAAACTGGGAAACCAGTAAGCCATACAAGGAGTTAAACAGGCTGAAACAAGTGATCTGCTGAAGTAACTCAAGCAGAATGACTCTAGTGTTTTTATTCAGTTCTCTGCAAGAGTGCTGGATAAAACATCTCCTGTGTGTTTCAGTTTGCTTCATTTAAAAAGGATCTTAACCTGAAACCACGGATTCTAGTTACTACAGTAAGAGATGTCCAAAATTTCTTCTCATGGAGAAAGACAGCAATAGGACTGGCCAGAATCATCAGCCTCAAGAACCCTGATGATCTGAGGTTTGCATTACCCAACAGGTATGTACCAGCATTTATTTCTCTTGACCCTCTTGCATAAGCCAATACATGAATTACATACTGTTCCACCAATATGACAAAAAAACAATATGGGGAATGCATTTAAATGTTCAAAAGGCACTGCTAGAATTTGGGTAGCTCAGATCTTGAACATGACCACACACTGTAAGTCTACCTTTCCAGAAGAACAAAAAAGGTCTTGTGACTCGCCTAAGAACAGCACATGTGATGGACTTTCATCCTAAAGGTAAGAAATACTACAAAATACCAGTTTCTTCAGTAAATTTGAGAGGTCAATAATTATGTACAATGTAAGATATTAAGTCTCAAAATACTCCTATATTGTTACTCCTGTGGCTACTTAAACTCTCAAATGTTACTATAACAAAAACTACATACACAGAAAAAAAAAAAAACCTCAACCAACCAACGAAACAAACAAACCAAAACAAAACCAACACTGAAAACATTTGGGTATATACTGCATATAAGACCACGAATACTAACAATAACACTCCCTAAAAAAGCAAAACTGCTTTAATGGAACAAACTTGCAAGAATTAGCTAGGATTTTCTCACTTCCATTCCTCTGTGGCTTCTGAGGGGAAGTGGCAACATCCCTTGATCCCTCTGCTCATTCCTGGATATTAAGGCTCACATACAATCATTTTTAAAAACTGTGGGTCTTGTAGGTTAGCAGTCACAGTAACAAGATAAACTGATACCGACCTCTCACTGAGTATTTTCTACTAAAATATGTTTCCCATCATTTAAAGGAACTCAACCCTGAATATGAAGTACCACAGGAAAAAAATACATTCAACTTGCTATTATTTATTTATTTGCACAAATATATTCCTTTTACTAGGCACTTGTCATAAATGTCAATATTATAAATCACTACAAATTACTCTCCCCCTTAAAGCTCTTCAGTGTGTCTATAACCCTTATTTTAAAATATGCATCAATTAAATGATATATAGAGAGGTGTTACACAACATTACTAGGACTGCATTCTAAATTACTGAATGGAAAAGGAATTCTGCAAAATACTTTAATGTCAGTTAGATAAAAAGGAGGCCAGCAGCAACTTCATTCAAGAGTTTTCATCTTTTTTTTGAATAAGATCATCCTTCACATACTTCCGAGACTAACCTGCTGCTTGCTAGTGTTGTCTGTCTGCAGCAGTGCAGCATGATTTGCAACCTTCTGTAGAATTGTCAGGTAACTGAAGAGCAGCGACTTAATTGTTTCACCATAAGCATTTTCCTACTCCCCATAAAAAAAACCCCAAAACCAGAAAAGAATGGTTATGCAAACAAATACTTCTGAAAATAAGGAATCATTTATAATAAATGCTAGTCTTACAAGGTTTAATGCATTAGTGATTGTAAGTAGTACTATAATTGATCCCAAATAGATGTATACTGTATTTCTAACAAAAATTAAATGGCCTTTTTTTTTTTTTTTTTTACTCAGCTTTATGATACTATTAACAGAAAACATCTCCTCAAAAAGAAAGACCCCACAGCTATGTTTATAGTTCGATAAACATTTCAGATAGCATGGTATCTACAGAAATTACTAAAATAACCAAGAATTCCTCAACAAAACAAAAAACCAAACTTTACAACTGATGCAAAAGTAAATCAAACCAGAAGTGTCTGTATGAATTCTTATGTTATGACTGCTACTTTACAGCAAAAATGTTTAAAGTTCTATAAACATCTCAGGTAACATAATTCAAACAAAACATTCTACAATGCAGCAGCAACAGCATCAGCTATTTTTCTGGTTATGGTTGCCTGATTCAACCAATATTTGTTTTCCTTTCCTTTCTCAAGTTACTGAATTTCATGGTTAACTTTGGAATAAGACAGTCCTTAAGAGCACTTAAGCATCTGCAGGCCTGCCTACTGCCCTTTTTTGAATCAAGTTCTGTAGCATTTTAATTTTTCTACAAGACATCATGAGAAACAAAAGTCTGCAAAGAACTAATGCTTGTAACCATGAAATATTAACCAGGCTGGTTGGAAGACTGTTTTAAAATAATGAGGTGAAGACTGAATAAGCTACATCATTTTGAAAAAAAAAAAAGGCCAAACAAAAATCAACAAACACAGCCACAACACAAGGATCAAAACAGGCCAGAAGGAAAACAGGGAGATGCAAGTATGAGACATATGCTTCTAAATGTTTAAGATGTGCTTAATCTGAGTGCCATGGATGAAACAAACCCAAAGCTGGACTCTTTGAATGCTAAAGAAGTCCATGGAAGACAGAAGAAATCTGCAAAGCTGCTACTACTGAACAAAGTTCTGCTTGTGCTCTATGGCTACTGTCAGAGTTCTCCTTACAATGACACAAAGCAAAGGGCATGTTTATTGGCACAGAAAGACAATCCAACTGCAGTTGTAATGCAAAGCCCAGCAAACTGCTAGGTCCAGAATGCCTCTGGTTTGCAGCTTCTGCACAGACAGCCTGAGGCACATGGGAGCAGTACGCCTGACACATCCTGAACATGCCAACACAATACCCATGCCAACATCAACTATATCACAGGTGGACTTAAGACAAAGATCCTGAATTTACTGCATAAACACCTGCTTGGGGCATGCAAAACAGCTCTGCTGTGATCCCAAAGTGCCTAACACTGTGATGCTTCTGATGCACCCACCCCTGTTTCCAGTCAGGACTTCCCAAACAGATGCCTTATGACCATGCAACCATTTCAATCAGCATTTCATCAGCACTGAGTCTCTGGAGAAAACCATAAAGATTACATTCTAAAATCCAAACAGTTCAAGTTCTTACTTTGTAACAACAGTTCTTTCTTTTACGACCGCTGTTGCAGCTGCAGGGCTCTCCTGCTCGTAATACTAAGCTCACATCCTCTGTCTCTAGCACAGCCTGGTACACTGCTTTCTGGAATTTGGTCAGGGAACAGTACACCATCTGCCAAAGAGAAACCCCAAAAACACAATTCCATGCAGCACGCAAACAGAAGTAAAAGCACTGCATCAAAAACCATGCAAGATAGAAGACAAAGTAGCAAACAAGAATATATTTGCTCAAGTAGTTACAGGAAATTATTCTACCACCAAATGAAAAAATGTGGATCTTGACATCAAAACAGCATTAAATTGTAGCCAAAAATGTATGCATACTTCTTTTATCACCTCCCAGAATTCTACAGAGTATCGATTTCAAGCTACAAGAACCTGCTGCTAGGTTTCTATAAACCTTTCAGTATGGCTTTTGTAGAGGTGGAAAAAGTGAGAGAAATAAACATGTAACTGTTCTCTCTGCTTTGCCGGTTGCTTAATTTGCCCTTTCTTTCCTCTTTTTAGGCACTAGCTGCTGTAGGGCACTACCACAGGCAGAGCAAACAGAATAAGGAATGAGAAGGCAAGGATCTATACAGTGCTATGACCAAAACTCTTATCCCTCTTCTTAGAGACCATGGGTGGCGTCTCCATGACATCTTTAGCCTTAGCAGCAGGAGACAGAAACCCCAAGATCATTCCTTAACCTAGGCTACCCACACAGCAGCAGCATCATGCTGAGCTATAATAATAAAGCAGTAACTTGAACATATACTCACATTAACAAGATAATAAAAAGAATAAAACCTGCTAGATTTAGAAAAAGCAACTGACTGATGTTCGTGTTAATCTTTCCTTCCAAAGACAGTTTAGATGACATTATTATACACTAAGGATGAAGAATAAATATCAAATTTTGAAAACAAAACCAGCTGCAAACTAATGTATTTGTCTACTTAAAAGGAAAGCACAAGTCTGTGCAATAAGAACTTATCAGAACTCTCAGCTATAGTCATAAAGTATTATCACTTCATATAATGATTACAATAAACAGGATCCCAGAGCTATCAACAATCAGCGTTTAGGGTTTTATTTAGTGAACGAAAATGAGGGAATTAAAAATTAAAAACTAAAAACATAGTTCTACACACAAGGTGTTAAGCTGCAAATTCTGAAGTCCTACATAGAATTTCGAGAGATTTACATACATGGTACTGGGTTTGCACAGATAAGTACAAAAGTACGCATAAAATAGATGTATAAATCGCTAGTCAGAAGTCTAGCTGAGCATTTTCATGCTTGATTAACTCCATTTCAACATGCAATCATAGTAATTATGTGAACAAAGCACACTACTGCATGTGCATTTTTTCCAAGGCTCTGGATTATTCTCAGATTTGTAAGTTCAAGACAGAAACACAAACTACTACAGGCATGATGAAAGAGAGAAAACACAACAAAAACAAAAAAGAAGATATATATTCAATAACACTGTATTTGAAATGTGCAGGCACTCTTACTCTGTCTTCCTTTTTTGGCAGCTGATCACTGATGAGTGCTTTGGTTCGCCTCAGAAACCAGCCAGACATTTTTCTTGCTAGCTCCACCATGGCCTTACGACCTGTTGCTAGCTCTCTTTTAGTTGCAGTGTGCCTCTGGCCATGCTCCACTGGATCAGAAAATTTCTTCTTGAAGTGTACTCTGCTACCCAAAAGTCCTGGTACAGCCCTATAAAAAAACAAAAGGGTGTGGGGGGTGGAGTGTGTGCAAAGGAATAACAGCATTTTCTTTACTCTAAGGCAGTTTTCTTTTTCCCATGAATTAAAAGCATACCATGAATTGTCTCTGGACAACAGCAAGAGATCTTAGAAAAATAAATAAAAATTGTGTATATAGATAAAAATATATACTACTTCCAGAGATGCCATTTTTTATCTACTTTCTGTGACCCTCAAACATTGAAAGATTCCCCTTAAGAAAACGGTTGCTATCTCCAGAAAAACAAAAGCTCAGCAGACTAACAGAAGTCACAAGTATATAGAACCCCTAAACTATCAGACCATTACTGTTTTGGAGCCTGAACTGGAAGCTAAGCAGTCATGTTCTCATTTTTTACTGTTTTTATTAAAATCACATTATGCAGATATTACAATTTAGTAAATAAAATCTTAAGATACCCAACAAGCAAAAAGGGTTTGGTAATCACTGGCAGCTTTACTGTTGGAACAATTTATTAACTATATCAGCATAGTTTTAATGGACTGGATGCAACACTAAGCTTACTGTTAAAATATTTTTTTCCCCATGTTTCAATTCACTATGTATATCCCTATATTTAAGGTATGTTTGCTCTGGTCCTTCTCTGTAGAGCATCTCCAGAAAGTCTCCTATGTTTCAATTTCTATCTAGGGCTTGTTCCACCCCTCCCACTCCATTTTCTTGGACAAGACTATTGCTTTGCAATTATGTGCACTTGTGCATTTTGGAAAACAGTAAGATATCATTACTTTCATCTTCTAAATAAGTCAGAATGACCTGCACATGCTGGACAGAGCAAATGCACAACAGTGTTCAAACTTCTGTAATGATTCTCCATCTACCCTGTGGAGGTCAGAAGAAGAAGGAGGGAAAAGTCTGGCCTTCGAAAAGAAAGGTAAACATGGAGGGTGGGAGGGGGATGTGTAGCATTTTAACTGCTTCCCAAATTTCCCAAAGAAGCCAGATCTGAGGAGCTCCAAATGCACTAAATAACAGAGAAGCTCATACACCAGGAGCTTACCTCCGTAGATGCACTGGAAAAACATACTTACGTACTGACAAAACGTTGGGTTTTTTGAGGGAGGGTTATGACTTGTTGTTGGGTTTTCTGACACAGATGAGTCTGTATCATCCATCTCCTTCCCAGCCCCACTACATGGTTAACATATAGAGGTGTTTGTCCATAAAAAAAATATATACTTTATTTACCAGTCCATAACACACCAAAGCTCCTTCATATCATTCTGAAGAATGGTTCCAGTAAGACCAATGCGAACACTGCATTTTAATGACTTCATGGTTTGAGTTATTTGAGCCTTTGGATTCTTGATTCTATGTGCTTCATCCACTATTACAGCAGACCATTCTGCACTGCAGATCAACAAAAAATACTGTATTAACTGAAACTGCTTATTCCATCATTCTACATGAAGGCAGCCACACAAGCAGCTGTGATTTATTATAAGACACTATTACTTTTTGATTGCATTACACTACGCAGTTTCTTTATAGTCTGTTTAATAAATTCAACTGCCATAATTGAGTATAATGGCTACACTACATAGCCAAATAAATGAACTAATGCTAAATGTCTCAAATGCTTTCTCTGAAGAAAGCAGCTTTCAATATCTGGAGCAACCAATCCAGCACATCTCACCAGCACTAATTTTGCTCATAAGTAAGAGTTAGAAAAATTAAATAAGTCTCTGAAGATAAACTACTGAAAGATGCTTAATGCAGGTATGCTTCACTTTCCCAATGAAAATTATTCAAGGTAATTAGAAGTAGACTGAAAGCACTTCAATCTGCATGGTGTCCTACATCACTCAACTTCTTTAGTATGTGTATGATATCAATATGGCAGAGGAGTTCAAATATTCTGTGATTTTGCGACTAGGAGAAACACATCTAGAAGCAGGAACTGAAAGGTATTTTGTGGCCAATTTCAAGCATAGAACTTGGAGGTAAAATGGCCTGTATGTATACTGTGATACTAATTTATCAAGTATATAGGAAGAGATTTGTTAACTGTATGAGACTGCTTTTTATATATGAATGCATATTTCACAACAAAATCATATCTACTTCAATGATACTTCAGACTGCAAAAAGGTGAAACAGACATGCTTCGGAAGAAACCTCTCTCCTGAACAGGCTGCATTTAGTTCACTAATCTGAAAGCCAATCTTGTGGCATTTTTGATGTCTGTTAAATACATTCCTTCATATCTGAGTTCCTTACGTTCCTAAGATCTGCTAAAAATTGGGAGTTTCTGAAAAGGGTCCAACAAACTATCATATGCTAGCTCCTTCAACTTAACCTCTCACTACGTGGATGTACATGCATAACTGATCCCATGTATTCTTCTCCACAATGCTTAATTACTTAAGACCAGTTGAGACCAATCCATCATTCTAGTTAAGCAAGACACATAACCTCTCCCAGCATCAGGGTCATAGGCTCATCCAGTCACATACTCTGTAGAAACAGAGGATGGGTAAATCTGTATGCTGCAGCAATATATTTGCAAGCAGTCGGTCAGATCTGCTCTGCATACATACCTATTTCCTGAACATAGCCAAAGGAAAGGCAAAACTCCTAGTTTGAAAATGCTGACAGCTCTGGAGCAAATAAAGTAGCATGTCTAATACATTCACTGTCAGAAAGACCTTGATTCTGCTAAGTCCATCAGATATTTAAAACTATACACACACAAATAATACATCTTTTATCTCAAGTTTTTTTTGGACTCAAGAATTTCTTGAAGCTGGTGAAAAATGCAAATAACAAGGAAAATGCACCTTTTGAGCATTTGCTAAAAATTCCAGATTTTCTCCTTACACTGAAAGATAGAAAATATCTTCTGCATCTCTTTTAGCTAGCACCTGTTTTCAGACAAGCAATTCCTATGTCTTTTAGAGAAACTTTATGAATGGTGAAGACTACCTTTATGAAAACTATTCAATTAGTTACTTCTCCCAAGCATCCCATAACAAAGATAACAGGGTACTCTGCAAAGACAGTGAAACAAGATTCTCCTCTTCAGCACAGTGAGTCATTGAATTTCACAGTACATATATCACACAGGAAGAATAAGTACTTGCAAAAAACAACGCAAAACCATACAGCTAAAATTCTGTTGTAGAAAAATATATTAAAATCATTACCTGTTAAATTCATCCAAATACAGGCGAAGTACCTCATACGTTGTAAGGACAACTTCACATTTCCCTTGCTTGATGCGACTGAAGTCATCATCTTTTTTACTGCCATGTAAGATACAGACCTTAAAGTACCCCCATGTGTCTAACTCATCCTTCCAGTTGTAAAGCACTGAAAGAGGGGCCACTATGAGGAAAGTCTGAAAACAAATAGATGTTATAGTATTACTGGAAAAACTGCAACTTCGCACTTCTTCCTCAATACCAGAAATCAAAAGCACGATATCTATTTTACTGATTTCAGCACTTTGAACATCTAATTCTGTCACTTTAAAGCATATACAGAAAATACCTGAAGAATCACTACAAATTCAAAAGTAATCAGTTTCCTCACAGTATGTGAATGATACAGAAGTACTGTAAGTCAATAATACAAATGTACTGTAACACTAAAAAAAACCACCACAAAGTACTGTTAATTACTCAAATTAGAGTCTAAAAACTGCAATAACACATGAGATACTACCACTTTGCTTTGCTATAGCATCTGTATACCATAAAATGTTTTACAGATGGAGAAAACAAAAGGATGAAGAGGGTAAGCAGCTTCCTCCAATCCACAAGTCATATGACTTCAAAACAGAAAGACCTGAAAAGGGTTTAAAAATGAAAGATCATACAACCCATTTAATATCATAGAATAATAAAATCAGTGAGGTGGGAAGGGCTCTCAAGAAGTTTCTAGTCTTTAATGTTCTGGTCAAAACAGGGGTAACACTTAATTAAGAACAAGTATTTAGGGCTCCCACAGTTCAGGTCTTCAAAACCCCGCAGGGATGGGAGTGGTCTACAACCTCTCTCTGTAACCTCTTTCAATACTTAATTGGCCTCAAAGTGAAACTCTTATTACCAGTCAGAAGTGTTCCTAGTTTGTTTTTATTTGTTTGGTTGTTTTTCTTCTTTCACATGAAGTGCTACTCCTTCACTTTTTCCTCTCTGCCAGGTATGTCCTGAGAAACGTGTATCCATTCCTCAGAGAACCACAGATCATACGAACAGCACTGCCAAATATTTCAATTTTTTCAATACAATAAAAACAGCACTCAAAACCAGAAATTGCTTAAGTCCTATGCTGGGTAAAATTAAAACGATCTTCAGATTTCTCTCATTCACACAGAGTTTTCACATGTATCTTTATTAGCTCTCATCAAATACAGTTCCCTAGATCATCAGCCTGACTCCAGAAATTATGACAGTCATTCAAGAATATGTGCACTCACAAGAATATTAACAATAAAATTTCCAAATATATGCATTCACCTTAATTAGTTATATATCCTGTTAATACAGCTGCATATGCTTTTCTTACTTGAGAAACACAATCACGCAAAACTGTAGTTTTCTATTCACAGACATGGGCTTTTCAAATTACTCTAGCCACAGATCTCATACAGGTATTTTCAAATGTTTTGTGTTGGTGCTGATCAACAGTTTTACCAGATTAGACAATAACAGTTAAATAACGCACTATGACAGCCCAGAAAACTGAAGGCTTCCCTAACGCTACTAAGAAGACCATGAGCCCTTAATCCGCCAAATTAGCTGAATTTTAAAAATAAATACGCATAAACTCCTAAAGCAAGCAAAAATATGAAAAAAAACCCCACAAACTATTGCCTTTTACCAAAATCCTTAAGCTTGTATCACTAAAAGCTGTACCTTCTTGGGGTGACACTTTGGTTCTTTTTTCATTGTCCTCAGTAAAAATTCTGGCATATTATTTTCAATATCCTCACGTGTCCCCTTTTTGTGCAACACTGCGGCCAAAAACGAAATGACCTTGAGGAAGAAAACAATTCTCAGTGATTACGTACAAAAATGCAAACAGAAATTGAGTCAGATCCACTAAAAAAAAAAAAAAAAAAAAAAAAACCAAAAAAAAACCAAACAAAAAAACCCAACCCAAAACATTTAGGACAAAATCTTGGATGGGATGTTGTAAAGCAGTTTGGGGAGGAGTTGGGATTTTGTTTGGGGGTTTTGTGTTAAACTGATCTCATTTTTAAAATAGGAACCCCTTCCCTTGGAGAATCCTGAATTCACAATAAGAGCAATTAATTGCCCTATTCTACTCGTTCATCCTCTAAGTGGAAAAGCCCCCAAAACACGGGAGAGACTATGAATGAACTCAGAAAAGCTAAAACTGAGGTATTCCTTGCAGTTTTCCACTTTCAGGATGACACTTGACTCTTAGCATCAATAAAAAACCAGAAAAAACAGAAGGAAGAGATACTTGCTTAGTATCTCTTAGGGAGAAGTATACTTTCCACTATACTTCTGAAAAAGCAAGAGGTTTAAACGAGAGCTTAATTTGACAATTTTCACTAGCATGTTGTTTGCTGTATTCTCCATTCCTTCCAATTCCTGTCATTAACTTCAAAACCAGCTCTTCCTGTTGTGTTTGGGCTTCACTACCTTATCTGTCCCAAACCAGCCAAGGTGATTTTCCTTTGATTATGATAAGACATTCATTATTATACACCACAGCAAGGACAAACATCCCAGCGTAGGCTGTTCCAAACTGCTCCCATGGCAATCCAAAACAGGAAAAAGGCACAGAGATTGGCCAGTACGTGCATATCGATAAAATCCACTTGGGATAAAAGGTCTCCATGGGGCTAAGCAGCAGCAAGGACCAGATGAATCATCAGAGGGGCGCCCTTCTTTTGAAAACTCAACAGGCCCCCTTTACTGTGAGCAGTTAGCTCCAGCCCCTTCCTTTTGCAGCTGCTACACAGCTGTTCATAGTACGGCTGCAGTAAAGCTGTTGATTTCCAAAAAGAAGTAAATTTCCAGAGCTTTCTGCCCCTAATGGGAGGGGGAAGAGGAGAAGGTGGGGAAAAGGAGAAGGTGGGGAAAAGGAGAAGGCAGGGAAGAAAGAGCCAGACAGGAAAAATACTGAAGAAGAGTAAGGGTTGATGAGCGAAAGAAAGAAGAAATCCATCACATATGTGGCCACAGGGTGAGAAAGAGATATGCAGGAGAAAAGAAAAGCAAACATTTGCATACATAATATTTCATATAAACTGAGGCTAAGAGGAACTGCAAGTTTGCACACATTTGACTTCAATTTTTTTTTCTTTAATCCTTTTGAGAGTAAGAATGATATTCAACTGAACATAAAATCTCCATGTGTCTTCCAGATCCTCCATTTTTGGAAGAATCATGCATCACAAATTTAACAATAGAAAAGACTATAAAAGGGCAACTGTGATAAGAAACCTTTGGCTTGTCCAGATAAAGCACGAAGCAACCTAAAGGCCTTGATAGGAAACTTAGAGCAATCGTGTTAAGAAGCAACATTATTCTACTTGCCTCCACCTCAACTTCAGCTTGAAATTAAAGAGCCATACAGTCAGGACAATTCAAGCAAAAATCAGTTCAGAAATACAAAGAACATTAAAATGCAAAAGTTGTCTAGAAAACCCTTTATGTCATAAATCACTCTATAATTCAGAAACAATAAGGCTTATGCAACTGACAAGCATAAGATAAGTTTTCTGTAAGGCTAAATCATTACTTGAAGTTTTAACTAACACTTTTTCTTTTTTAACTAAGTGAAATCCTTTTACTTTATATCCACTGGACTGCCTTTCCCCTACTGAACCTGAACATAAATACTGTGTTTTATAAGAAATACACAAGATACTCTTCAAAACTTGACACTGTGAGGAAAAGAAATAACCACTAGATCTGAATTCCACACAGCAATACACTGTCACTATGTGACAAACGTGACCAAGTCACTACAGAATCAGCTCTGAGGTACAAATACATGAGATGCAAGCAAGACAACTCACTTCCTTCTGCTCAGTTTACTGTCTTATATAGATGCTTCCTGCTACATGAAATCAGATTATTTGCAGTTCTGAGTAGTAACAAACTTCCGTAAGTACAGAGTTCTTAAACTGCCATGGCCAAGAAACATGGTCAAGCTTAAGTAAAACACAAGGTAAAACACAAGGTAAATGGATGAATGTTTCAATAAACGTGTCAACAGATCAGCAGCAGCTAACAAATTCGTGATGGACCTCTAAATGCTCTATCCAGAGACGTTTTGCCAGTTTAATTTAGTCACTCCTTTTGTCAAGCTTGCTACAGAATAATACTTCTTTGCACTGAAGGGTGTCTGCTGTCGTCCTAAATGGAAGGGTGAAGGGCAACAGAAGCTACAGCCTGTATTTGTCAATGAAGGAATGATCTTGCATTTGACACACAGACGGAGAAAAGAGAGGGGGACAAACACTAGCCACTATAGGATTCAAGCTGCTAGCTTAAAACAGGAAAGATTAAAGAGAATTCTCAAACATAAAATCACCCTAATTTTAGTAAAATAAATCATTTGGGCCACACTGATTCAAAGCATAATGGAAAAATCCTGCTATACTTTGTCTTTTCATCAATCCAAGTTGTATTTCCAAAAGAGTAATAAAAATAACATAGAACATCAAAGCCCTTTTTCCAGAAATGGGAGTAAATGTTCATTTTCCAGAAATGGGAGCTCCTGTTTATTCCCACTACAGCTGAACTATCTTTTTTCAGGAAAAAAAATATATTGAACGAGCAGTCAGATAAAGGCTGCAAGCTCTTTTAGCATACTCCAGTGCAGATTGCTTTCATGATGTACAGGTAATCCTTAAGATAAATTCAACATAAAATGAATACTAACATTTTAACCACCGTAATTATCCATGCTTACACCAAAAGGGGACACAGCCCAGTTTTGAAGCTTATCAGGAGTGAATCTTAAATCAGCAATGGCCCCTGGCTCTAAGTGCTGTCCTGGACAGTCACATCCTGCCACCTCCAACTCCACAACAGCAAAGCGGGGTTAAGCTCACTGACATGGCTTTTCTTAAATAAGTTATTTTTAAAAAGACTAAAAACTCATAGAAAACACGTTGCCAAAAAAAGTTAAAGAATACCTGTATTGTCTTTCCAAGGCCCATATCATCTCCAAGAATACACCCCCTTTTATTAGCATAATGTCCATATAGAAATTGGACTCCTTCCCTTTGATAATCACGCAGGTATCTGTTAATTGTATATGGAATAAAATCACCATTGTCAGATAATTTAAAAGCAACTGCAGGAGATGGAAGATTCTGGTCAGGAAAATAAGGCTTTTCCAGATCACCATCATCAAATATTAAGCTTTTCCAGGGTCCTCTTCTGTCTTTGACTCTACAATGTTTAGTTATTAATATTTTTCTTTCTTCAGACTCTGAGAATGATACAACAGCAAGTAATTTTCCATTCTTGTCCTTTTCAATAGAAGATATTGTTCCTTCATGAAGTTTCCCATTTTCAAGACAAGGGGCAAGGCACTTCTCCCCAATATGCCAATTATCTACAAAAACCCACAAAGACACAGAGTGATAAACTGGCCAGATGTACAAAGCATTTCATCAGATCATACTAATAAAACATTGGATATAAATTTATTTGACAAAATGCATACAACTTAAGATAAAAGAATTTATTGAAAGTAGCACTAGAATCAGGATACCTGTTATGGTTTAGAACTAAACCCTGAGGTAGACATAAAATTATAGTTTGCTGAAACAGTGCTATGTTACAAATATCTGGAAGTGTGTATGAAAAAAATCTGATGTAAAAGCAAAATTCTGATACATTAAGTTGTTACATAGTGGTTTCACATATGTAAATACTGATACACTGATGCGTGCAGGTTTAGTGTCCAATTAAAAGATCGCATGACCTTCTTTATTAGACACTTCGGATCTACCAGAATTTACTACTGCAGTGTTAGTAAATTGTTTTGTGATTATAATCACATAGAAAAATATCATTTTTCTCATAACACAGTCTGGAACAGGTAAAAACAAACTTATGTTTAGAAACAACAGAAGTGTACTTTAAGTGCATACAGTAGTGTATCATTTGCCTATATTGTTCATCAAAGTGGCTAACTGCTTAGTGAATTAACTGCCTACAGCTGTCAAGTCTGGAACTGTTAAAATCCCCTCCTCTAAGTGGTCTCACTACAGCCTTACTACAGCATATCAAGTATTAACAACACAAATGACTGACCTGCTTCATTTTCAGCTATCTCATTTTTACATTTAATGCGCAAAGACAATTTTTTTAAAATGATAATGTATGCTTCCAACAAAGAACAGGGAAGATAAGACCAGCAATGTATCAGAGTCCAAATAATCCACATTGAAAAACCCAACAAAATACCTCTATCAGAAAAAACAATGCCATCACTCTTCATACTAAAAAGAGAAAGACCTTGTAAGTAACGGTTGCACACAGTTTTTCAAATCTGAACTGAGAAATCCTCGTCCTTTCAAATTTGTGAAAACAGTTTCCAACCTTCCCCAGCTCTACCACCCCAAAACAAAGAAAGGGACACATAATTAATTTTAGCACTTTTATTGTTTCTTATCTATTTGTTGGAATAAGCTCTGCTACTTCTGAGAAAGTCATTAGCAGCAGCAGTGAGAGGCACCTAAGCTTTTTATGGAAAGAAGCAAGTCAGACAGAATCTTACATCAAAGCACGTATTTGTACTTCATACCTATGACCAGTGGTAGTCCACTGTTTCTGGGCTTCTCAACCCAGCTACTTTCCAGAGAGAAGAAAAAGAAAACAGGCAGTCCTGAAGGCAAGAAATTCCACGTTCCCCATTTTCATGTATCAGTGCAAAAAAACTCATGGAGAAAGACAGGTTCTTCTCACCAGTTCCTGAGCTCCTGGAAGTGTACACTTACAGGATTATTCTCTACAATGTATTAGATCAGTGATAACTACTTATTTAAAAAAAAATAATTAAATTGTATATGCTAAAGAAAACAAACCACTGCAGTGGTCATAAGCTGGTGTCCAGGTAATGGTAAAACTAAAACAAGAAAGGGAAATATCTCTTTTCTAAAATTCTTTGGCCTTGAAGTATTCTTTTAGCCACAGAGACATCCTGGGCTAGTGTCCTGGTTTAGCAGCAGCAGTCATTTTTTCTCCTTCTTAGTAGCTGGTGCGGTGCTGTGGTTTTGACTTTCGGCCTGGGAACAGAGCTGATAACACTGATGTTTTTAGTTACTGCTCAAATGTTTAGCCTGACCAAGGACTTTGTGAGTCTCATGCTCTGCCAAGGAGGAGGAGAAGCTGGGAGGAAGCAGGGACAGGACACCTGACCCAAACTAGCCAAAGAGGTATTCCATACCACAGCACGTCATGCCCAGGATGTAGAACTGAGAGTCGCCTGGAAGGGCTGGAACTCTGCTGGATGGGGGGCGAGGTATTAGTATTGGTCAGCGGGTGGTGAGGTGTTGTATTCTCTTCCCTTGTTATTTCCTTTATCATTATTATTATTGGTGGTAGCAGCAGTGGTTTGTGTTACCTTAGTTATTAAACTGTTCTTATCTCAAACCGTGGGAGTCGCATTCTTTCGATTCTCCTTCCCGTCCCTCCAGGAGCGGAGGGAAGAAAGGTCGGGGGGAAGTAGACTGCGTGGTTCTAATTTACAGCCTGGGCTTAAACCACGACAGCTAGGTATAGCTTGTTCATGTAGCAAACCCCAACGCACTCCTCTCTTTGAAGTAGCTTCACTTCCTCTTTACCACATGCAGATTCCTTGCATTTGGGGTCTTAAGACTACAGATTTTACAAGTATGCTCTTTAGCACTGTCAAACTTTCATCTGCCATGAACTTGCATCCCACAACCTAAACTGATGGCCTGGTTCTTTTAACAGGATTATAACTACAACCTTTCCATTAGACTCACTATTTTGAAGACTTTTTTCACAATGCCTCCCATCACCCTCACTTGAGAAGTTCAGGCCCACACCCTGTGACCAGTACATAAACTACCCCATACCTTCAGCCATTCCCGATGGATTTGTCAGAGACTTGAAGCTCAAACGTATCTTTTTGCAGCAAAGGGTGAAGAATAAACAGTATATTCAACATATCACACATATCCAATCTCTTAAAATTTAAGGCATCTGTACTGTGTATCACACATGCTCAAATCAATGCAAAAAAACGTGCACACGAATTTCTCCCAGTAGCATCTAAGTCTTTGAGTAATTTCTGAAAAACAAGAAGCAATACTGAAAAAATGAAAGAACACACTGTTAAATATGCAAAACAAAGTTTAAAATAAGACAGCATTTCCGTAATTACTTCCCTTTACAGTAATACCTGAAGTGACATGTGACAGTAAAGACTCTCAAATTAAAACCAGGATTTCAAATGACAGCACCTTTGTCTCTAACTAAGCATTTACTTGAGTTTAATAAGTTGCACATAACTTGCCAGAATTAGAGTTCCAGGTGCAAAGTGAAATAAATTGCATGCTTCAGTGCTACCAAACCCCAACCCTTGAGAGAAACAAGGCACAGAATAAGAAAAAGGGAAAGAAAAGAAATGCAACGGTAGTAAAGACACCATTGCTACAAAACTCCAGAAAATAATGCTGTACAAGCCAAAGCAAGAATTACTACTTTAACCAGACTGATCCACTAATTTCTTGGGTTATGAACCAAAACTATATTCATAGGGTACTATATTTAAAAATGAAGAAAATCATCTGGTATGGCTTTCTAACATGGATACAGTATACATCAACAAAGGAAGTTAATACTTAAGATGTTAGCCTCTGCTCATCATTGCTGAAAAAACATGTGCCATTATGTATTTACTAAGAGTATTAAATCATAATCATAGAATCAGCTAGGTGGGAAATGACCTTTAGTATCATCAAGTGCAACCTTTACCCCATGGGCAGCCAGTTTCTCCAGAACACTGTGTGAGACACTGTCAAATGGTTTAATAAAGTCCAAATAGACCTTTTTAAATGTCTTAACAGACTTTACTAAATGTCTACAGCCTTTCCCTCTTCAACCAGGTGGGTCACCTCGTTGGAGGAGACCAGGCTGGTCAAGCACAACTTGCCCTTCATGAACCTACTGTCACACACTAGCTCCTCTCAACAATTACTCCTCCACAAAAAAAAAAAAAAAAAAAAAAAAAAAAAAAAAAAAAAAAGTGTAACTATCATGACTGCTTTCTAATTTTTGAGGACTGATCACTGAATGTAGATTGCAAACGGAGCTTTGTACACTCCAGTAAATTACTTGTCAAAGCAAAATTCAAGGATAGTGTAAAACAAAAGCACTGTCATCCTTCAATTGTAAAGCTTAACTATGAAGTTGATAAACAGGCTAAAAAAACTCAAAAATGTTCTCCAAAAGACGTCAAAGCAGGATGTCATGAGTTCACACAACCACATGTTTCCACCTGCCACAAGAACCAAACTCGAAACGTATGCTTCTGGTAATAGACCCGATTTTAAGAGCATTTTCTCCCTTAACGATTTCTACAACATATAGACAGGCACACTCCAGCACCTCAGCTCTGCCGTTAGCGAGGCCTCACAGCGCCATAGCACCGAGACCTGTGCCCCAGGCACGCCCGCTCCCACGGGCCCGCCGTAGCGGGCCCGCCGTACAGGGAAGCATCTTCTAACTACCACACCTGCTTTCATTTTTCACCTGAGCAAAGGTGCCTGCACATCGCTCTGGGAAAATACACGAAGATGCTTACCTGGGACACCAACACTCACTTTAACCTTTGGCCGTGCAAAACCCTTGCCTGGCCGGAGACGACCTGGGGGCGGGCGCAGACCCTAGGTCTGCCGGACCACCGCCCTAGCGGCCTACGGCGGCAGGAAGGGAAGACGGGCCGGCCTGGCGCCCACAGCGCCTCGCTGGGCACCACACCGCAGGGCACGGGCTGAGGAAACCCAGGAGGAGCAGAGCAGTCACCCAGCAGGCACCCCACACCATGCCAGGGAAGAAAAGGGCGCTCACCCCCCCGCCGACTCCAACAAGGGCCGGGCAGCCTCACCGCCCCCTCGCCCTGGCGGGGTGCGGGCACAGTTCGGCACCCGTCACCTGGGCGAGCGCCCACCGCATCCGGCCATACTGCAGACTACTGGAGAGGGAGGGAGCTATCGCGAGAAGAGTGGTGCGGCGGGACTTCCTTCTTAAAGGAGCCGGCCGTGAGGTGCGCGGAGCAGGAACTATCGTGAGGTTTGCTGGCTCTATCGCGAGAGGCGGGCGTGGGGGTGCTGTCTTCATTATGAGGAATAGGGGAGTGTTTTCACTCGCCGGTCGTGGGACGGTCTGGGGTAGTTGGTAGACGCGGTGCTGCGGCTCGGGAGGCGCTCGGACCTCGAGTGGCGAGCCTCCGGGAGAGCCCCTAGAGGGCTGGGAGTAAGTCATGTCTCTGCCATATTACACCCACAGGAGCGCAGCGAAGTGTAGTACGCGTAGCTGTGTCGTACGAGCCAGTCGCTGCTGCAGGGTGCAGCGTTGCCCCTCAGTCTGGCCGCTGAGCGGGGCAGAAGTACCCGAGATGGAATGGTTTGGCATCTTGACCTATACTGCTATACTGTAACGTGAGTTTCCTCCTAATGTAGCCCTTGTTTGTAACAGCATCTGGAAAGGATATTGTTGCAAGCAAAGGAGTTAAAACAAGCCAAGAACAAAAGTTATTTTGCATGAAGAATTTGCACAGGTAAGGAAGTAGGGAGAGAAGTTGGTACCCTGCAGACGCTGCAGAGCCCAGCGATGCAGCTGGCATGGTGGACAGAGCTGGCTGCGGTGAGGTGGTCAAAGTACACTAAAACCCGACGTGCAGCAGGAGATGGCAGTTGGGAACAGGCCTTAGTGGAAGGTCCACTGATGCCAGTGGCTCCGCTGCTGTCCATCTTCAGGAGAGCTTGGTGGACATAGCAAAGCCTTGCAAATTGTAAACTTGACCTTTAACAAGCATCTTGCTCTTGCTGAAAAAATTCAGACTCACCGAAAACCACCCAGATTGCTTCACATCTCAGTCAGAATTTAATAGAAAGTACAAGAAAGACAGAATTTTCAGATCCATGTTATTGGCATGGGTCTATGACAAAATGCTTTCAGATGCATTTAGTGGTGCAATACTAAGTAGTTTCACATGCGAGAGTTAGGTGTATTATGTGCAAATATAATGCAAGAAATATTTTTAAGCCTTTAATACAGAAGACATCAGTTTGGGATGAATCATTGCTTCTACTTATATTGTAAGTTCAATCATTTTAGTGACATGTTAAGGAGGCATTAAGCATTAGAGGAAAAAAGCTAGGATCCTTTTGGCATATGCAGTAAAACTGCGTACAATAAAGAGGGATAGTCAGACAAGCTAATCAAAATCCTACATCCTACAGTATTTTCAGAAACAAGGCAAGGCAATAAATTTTCTAATACGTGGGTTCCGTGCTGTTTCTGCATGCAGCTAGCATTCAGGCAGCTACCTGCCTGCTTGAAGAATAATGAAGCCTTATACAAACTGGAGCAGGATTATGTTGCTTCTTTGTCTGCTATTAGCCAGAATTTTGTTGTAACAGAAATTAATGAAAGATGGATGGTGTTTGATCAACGAATTATATTAGACTAATGGGAATATAGCAAGCATGAACGCACTAATACAGTTGTTACAACAATAAACTGCATGAATATTGGGCACTGCATATGTTGGGGGAGGTTGTTCAACAATAAAACATAATATAGTACCAATAAACTACACTGTTTTAAAAATATACATGTCATCATGCACTTAACTATGTTCATACTAAAAGAATGTGGGAAGAACTAAATCAACATTAAACCAAAGCAGAAAACAGGATGGCATTTCGGATTTTAAAAATCTGGCAAAATAAACACAATGTAACTTTACCATGACCTCAGATACTTAATATATCTCGGCCCTCAGAGCATCTTGCTAAAATCAGCAAGAACACAGGCTCCAATTCGAACACAAGCTATTGAAGCTATTAAACTGAATCATGTTTGAAGATAAAGGTGTGTTTATACTACAAGGTGTTTGTTTAACAAATACTATGTTGCATTTGACTCTTAGTGAGATATTTGTGCTTAATAAGGACATTCTCATGCAGAGTACAATTGTTATTTTAGTCACAGATACAATATTACAACTTCACAGTAGAAGGAAATAAGAAACTTATTAACCTCTTGCTCAAACATGCTAATTTTTCTAATAAACAGGCAGGTAAATTCTGCCTACACTCCAGGAGTCCCATTCTGCTTTTATGTCAGTGGTAAGACCTCAGTTGAGAGCTGGAAAGAGAATTGCACTTGAAAATCCCAATGAAGTCACTAGGGTGAGTCTCCTTTACAGTTGTTAGGTACACTCTTGATGCTCTTCCCCTCAGGAGGGAGACCATTAAAATTCCTTTCCCAAATTAAGAGCAGTTTCTGTGTCTTTGCTTAGCTTTGTCAAAAAAAAAAAAAAAAAAAGAAAAAAAAAAAAAAGAAAAAGAAAGCAGGCTAGAAAACAAGATGAGCCAGTGAGATTAGGCCTTTTTTCATGCAGTACCCTTATAGGACCAGGTCCATAACAAAAATGTTTTCAGAGGATAGACAATTCTTTAGCTCTGTCATGTACCTTTAAAAGTTTCTGTGATGTAAAAGTCCATCTTTCAGGAATCTTTCTAGCAGAAGTTAGAAGTTACTTGCTAGGATGCAAAGAATGTCTCATACCATGTTCCTGCAGGGAAAGATTTGTAAAAGGATTTCATTTTGAAAAGCTGTAGCCATTACTGAAAAGTTGAATATATCCACAACCCGTATTAAAGTTTGAACTCTGCTCATATTTGACTTAGTTTAGATTTCATAAGAGGAGTGTCAGGCTCAGATAACAACCAAAATGAATTGAATGATGGAGATAAGCACTTTTTAAATACGTGCTATATCCCTGAAAGCATTTCACATGTAACATTGTGGCCTTCCTGTTCACTCTTCTTTGACAGAGAGAGGAGATAAATTAACTGATGTGCATCTAAAAAGAGCAGCTTAGTTACATTTACAGCATTCTGCACGTCAGTATGTCTGAAAACAAAGCAAGCTGGTGATTCTCAGATGCAGTCAGCATTTGCAAGTCTAACTGAAACCCTTGGAAGGTACAGGCACTTAGAATTTTTGAAAATGTAAGTCAGTTGTTTAATTCTACACTAGAAGAAAGAATAGGTGGTTCAATTCACTGGTATGAATTAAGCATGGAAGCATTAACAGTATTACAAAGAGTTTACAATGGGGTGTGCACTGAATTAGCATGTTGGAAAGGTTTTGGTCTCTCCAGCTGTTCATTTGCCACAGTGTTTTACACATTACCCATTAACAGTATTGAAGAAACTCTCAGAGTTCTTTGTGGAAATAAGCCTGACTAGGTGCTCTGAAGTGTCTGTTCACTGATGGACACCCACAGGGAACAAAAAAGAGGCATTAGAGCCCTAGAGTGCAGAGCTGCAGTCTTTGGGATCACAATGATGTGGAGGGATAGCTGTAGGCAGATATAGGCTGTTTAGTAAGGACGGGCCAAGACAGTGGGGAAAAGAGCTGGCATTTTGTGTGAGACGGCAGCAGGGGTACATGAAGTTCTGCCTGGTCTGTAGTCACCATGAGGTGGCAGAGTCTAGGATCTTGGGAGAAGGGAATAAAGCAGGATCATAACCCTGAACTTCAAGAGTTCAGACTCATGCTTGACCAATCCACTGGCTTTCTACAATGAAATGACTGCTTTGGGGGGCTAGAGGAGACCAGTGTATGTTGTTTATCTTGACTTCAGCAAGGCTTTCACCTCTTTCTCCCATAACATCTTCCATCTACAGGCTGATGAATTATGGGCTAGATAAATGGGCAGTGAGATAGATTGAAAACTGGTTGAACTTCTGGGCTTAAAGGATTTTTATCAGCAGCACAGAGTCCAGCTGCAATCCCATTACTCGTGGAGTATTCTGGGGTCTGATACTGCAGTCAGTACTGGCCTTGGATGACTTGGACAGTGGGACAGAGTGTATCCTCAGCAAGTTTATAGACAGTACATAATTGGGAGGAGTGGTTGACAGACCACTTGTGCTGCCATCCAAGACTGCGACAGCCTGGAGAGGTGGACAGGTAGGAATCTTACGAAGTTCAACAAAATCCTGCACCAGGGGTGGAATAACCCTGTTCAGTAGTATAGGCTGGAGATCAAATAGTTGGAAAGAAGCTTTGCAGAAAATGACCTGTGGGTCGTCGTAGACAACAAGTTGGCTATGAGCCAGTGTGCACCCCTGAAGCACAGGCAGCCAACGGCATCTTGAGCTATGTTAGAAAGAGCATTGCCCAGCTGATCAAGGGAGGTTATCCTTCCCCTCTGTTCAGCCCAGGTGGGACCACCCCTGAAGCACTGTATCCAATTCTTGGCTTCCCACAAGACAGAAAATAGACCTGCTGTAGAAAGTCCAAGTCCATGAAAATGAAGAGGTTGGCGCATCTGACCATACCAGAAGAGCCTGAGAACTGGAATAGTGTAACCTCCAGAGAAGTCTTGGGAGAAATATTTTCAGTGTGCACAAGTACCTGATGGGAGGGTATAAAGAAGAGCCATACTTTCTCAATGGTACCCAAGGCAAGAGGCAATCAGTGCAAATTGAGACAGGAAATTCCATTTAAAGATAAGGAAAAGCTCTTCAGCTATGAGGGTGGCCAAACACTGCTGCAGTTTGCTTGAAGTTGTTATGGAATCCCCATTCTTGGAGGTACTCAAAACAGAACTGGACATAAGCCTGATCAACCTGTGCTAGATGACTGTGCTTTGAATAGGGGAGGCTGGACTAGATGTGCTCTGAAGTATCCCAACCTCAGCCGTTCTGTGATTCTTTGAAGAAGTCTATAGGACAAACCAAGTTCTGGCTAACTGCTTATGCTGTCTATTTTTTAAAAATAAGAGTTACAGATATAAGATGGAATCTAGTTTATCCTGTAACCCAGTGCCAAAAGACACAGTACGAATTCTTGCCTAGCTATATGCATATTTCCAATCTTGCCTTCCAGTTATTCTCAAGGACTCACAAGATCTTCAATTCATACTTCTCTTTTGTATTATTAATCATAAAATAAAAGCCTGAAAATGCTAAATAAGGATGTCTGAAAATGCTGCACAACACTTAAACATGTTCACAACTCATGAAAAATAAGCAACACTTGAGAGTTTAACTCGAAGTTTCAGATATCCCTTGTATTGTGAACTCATTCTCTCTCAGAAAAATTCTGGTTAATCCTAAATCTTACTAACTCTTAGAAGCTAGGGTAGTATAATTCTTATAACCTGCTGCAAAATTGTCCTTTAAAGTTCATCTGCCAGATGATGTGTTACTCAGCTTGAATAAACCTGGGAGACTGATTCCACAAGTGTTATGAAGTATTGATTAATTTCCTTCGAATGTCTGGTTAAAGGCAGAGTTGAGGAAAATATAAAGATTTGTCCTTAAATAAATATTGTGTATAAATGGATCATGTCAGCAACACTCAGATTTCACGATTGCATGGAGTAGGAACTGGATAATGAGACTTGTCAGCTCCACTGGGTTTGCAGCGGGTATTTGTGTAGAGCAGTTCTGAATGTTTCAGAAAAATATGTGAACATTCAAAAGGCCTGTGGACCAGCCTCAGTTTTGCTCTGAGTCTGGTTAAACCAAATCAGCATTATTGTTCTTCGGAGGATCTTTTATTATGTGTTACACATTTCACTTTACAAATAAAAATTATTTCAGAAATGGAACAGACCTTTCCATTAGGAGTAGTAGTCATAGAAATGGTTTATGGAGATTACAGTCAAGTTTGGTTCCTGTAATCCCTTTTTTCCTTAAGGAAAAAATAGAAAGTATTTGCTTCCTCAGGTTTGACTTCACTTTTTTTTTCATTTTTGATTAACAGCAAAGCATGGAGGGAAAAATGTAAGAGCAGTGTATCATACAGAAAGCAAAGACACTAAAACTGGAAGGATAGAGGGGTTTATTTTCTTTTTTGTGAGGGGTAACGTGGCAAGCTGTACTGAAGAGATAAGAAAGTAATCACTTAAAGCCTTCTAAGCAAATGTGATCTTGATGTGGGAGACTGGGACTTGCAGCTTTCATAACTAAACCCACAAAACCTGGAGCACACAGCCCTTGTAAATAGCTATCTAACTTAATCATCAGGTCAAACATAATCAGAGCATCTCTAATCAAATGAAACTGTAGGGTCATTTTGGAAATGTGATACCAGCTGTGAATTTTTAGGCTGATACGATGATCTGAAAATTAAGAAAGCATTATGCAATTATCCTCTTAAAAGTTAAAACTTTTTTCCTTTCTAATCTCTTTTAGGCAGTTAACGTCAGTAATTGTGTGAGCCAAACTGATATGTTACACTTTTGAGGAAACGTGCAGAGGCATACACACATACATACACACACACACACAAAAAAAATATTAGGAAGCACTCTGAAGCTCTATTAAAATATATTACTCCTGTTTAAACAAAAAAAATCCTATTCCGGCATTGTCATTAGAATGCAGTGCTTTATACAAAGTTATTTCCTGTGTTTCTTCTTTGTGCTATCTATGCAACACATCTAGCAAAATAGGGTAGCTTGATGAAGTGGCAGTTTTTAGGGGAATACTATAGCTGTGTACAGATATGTTAAAGATGTAAACTGGAGCTAGACAAGCTAAACTGGGTGCTTGTCAAACAATTCACCAGTCAGTTCCTCTAAAGCATGTAAGAATGCTGCATGTTCATGTGGAAAGCAAGGATTTTTTTGCTCCTGGGGGATTTTTCCCCAATTCTGAAGCCAGTTAACCTCTTTTACTAGGAGGATCAGACTGCTGTTGGTGCCAGAAACCACAAACGTCTGGGACCAGTATGTCAGAGATCATTTCTGCTGAATCAGCTCTCAATATAACAAATGTATTAAACCAGTAACCCAGGCACAGGCAGATTTCATAGCACAGTGGGAACTGCACTGCAAAGTATATTTTTTATTTAAACAAATTCTGAGCCCCTGTTCATTGTTCAAGGTTACATAAAAAAAAAAAAAAAAATGACAGTTTCTGTGACACCAGCAACAGATTACAGTAACAGTAAAACTACTGGTAGACTTTTTGAAGCCTTTGCTTATAAATAAAATTGAAGATAAAATAGGAGAAAGACTATGATATAATTTCTAAAGTTTCAAAAGAATTATTAAGCCAGTTACATTAGAAGTTACTATAATTTACTCTTCAGAAATACATTATATATCAAAAAGTAAGTTGCCATGCATGCCCTTTATTCTGTTAATGTAACTTGTAATTGTTGTCAGGTGTCTGGTCACTGTAATAGGTAACATCTCTGTTTGTTGGTTTATTCTAAACAATTTGGTTTGTACACATAAATGTACACTCATGCATCTACCGTGCCACTGGCCCTCAGACAAACTGAAATCCATTCCTAGTTTGTAGTTAAGGGTGTACAAATGCAATTATCAACAATTAAAACCTAATAAAACCACAAAATAGCTTGATTCATATGCTATAATAGCTAAGTCTTACTGTCCAAATTAAACATATGTAGCTTCCTCATCTGTAAACAAATTTTCTGTTACTTTGAACTGCAGTGTTCTCTTATTTTCTGATTCACCTTACCCAGTAAATTCAGAGTTGATACTACATTTTTTCAAGATGTAGTGTATAAAAGTTACTTATACACCATACAACAAAAAAAATATAGCTTAAAAAAGGAATCACTGTTAAAGACATACTTGTTTTTTCTAGCTTTAATTTATCTCAAAGTCAGGAGGTAGGTTTCCTTATAAAAAAACTTCTTGAAACCAAAAAAACCTAAATATTCAGCCTTACTCTGGGGTTGGATTTTCCAACCTTAATGTTTGGGGGTTTTTTTATTAATGTAACCAGCAGAGATTTACCTTTTTTTTTCTTCTTTTCTTTCTTTTTTTTTTCTTAAAATTTGCTATTAAATTAGTTTTAAAATACTGGGTTTGCTAGCTCATTTTAAGGAACAGACTAGGGCCAAAGGAAGGGTGTATTGGAGTTTCGAAAAATACTTTTTTTTCTGAGGATATTGCTTGCTGACTTGTAAGTAGACTTGTAATCAACTTAGTTGCACTGCCACAGGGCAGCACTGAGCAATGGACCAACCTTCTTCAGCATGGCATTCTCTCATGCTTACTGCTTCGTTTTCCCACTAACAAAAGATTTGTGCTTGAAGTATAGTAATTAAGAACTGGCTGGATGGCCGCACACAAAAAGTTGTGGTCAATGGCTCGATGTCCAGCTGGAGACCGGTAACGAGTGGTGTCCCTCAGGGATCGGTGTTGGGATCGGTCTTGTTCAACATCTTTGTCGGTGACATGGACAGTGGGATTGAGTGCGCCCTCAGCAAGTTTGCCAATGACACCAAGCTGTGTGGTTCAGTTGATATGCCGGAGGGAAGGGATGCCATCCAGAGGGACCTCGACACGCTTGTGAGGTGGGCTGATGCCAACCTTATGGAGTTTAACCATGCCAAGTGCAAGGTCCTACACCTTGGTCGGAGCAATCCCAGGCACAGCTACAGGTTGGGCAAAGAAGAGTTTCAGAGCAGCCCTGCAGAGAAGGACTTTGGGGTGTTGGTCGATGAGAAAATGAACATGAGCCAGCAGTGTGTGCTTGCAGCCCAGAAAGCCAACCGTATCCTGGACTGCATCAAGAAGAGCGTGACCAGCAGGTCGAAGGAGGCGATCCTGCCCCTCTACTCTGCTCTCGTGAGACCTCACTTGGAGTATTGTGTGCAGTTCTGGTGTCCTCAACATAAAAAGGACATGGAACTGTTGGAACAAGTCCAGAGGAGGGCCACAAGGATGATCAAGGGACTGGAGCACCTCCTGTATGAAGACAGGCTGAGAAAGTTGGGGCTGTTCAGCCTGGAGAAGAGAAAGCTGCGTGGAGACCTCCTAGCAGCCTTCCAGTATCTGCAGAGGGGCCTACAAGGATGCTGGGGATGGACTATTCATCAGGGACTGTAGCGATAGGACAAGGGATAACAGGTTAAAACTTAAACAGGGGAAGTTTAGATTGGATATAAGGAAGAAGTTCTTTACTGAGAGGGTGGTGAGGCACTGGAATGGGTTGCCCAGGGAGGTTGTAAGTGCTCCATCCTTGGCAGTGTTCAAGGCCAGGTTGGACAGAGCCTTGGGTGACATGGTTTAGTGTGAGGTGTCCCTGCCCATGGCAGGGGGGTTAGAACTAGATGATCTTGAGGTCCTTTCCAACCCTAACTGTTCTATGATTCTATGAAAATAAAACCCCAGCAAACCAAAAACCAGAGAGAAATAAAAAATATACATCATTCAATTGCCTGTGCTTTCTGCACAGGCCTGCCTTCCACAACATTCAAGATTACTGCTAGTCCAAATTCATTTGTCCCTATCGGTCAGTCGTAGGGGCCTATTCTCTCCATGTGGTACTTTGGTTGTAAATATAAGGCACAAGTAACTGAATCCATAGGCCAATTGTCAAATGTATTCCATTGACTTTCACCAAAAAAAAAGGCATGCTAAAAATCCAAACTTGCACTCACAGGTATAATTAAAAGGGGAAAGGTTAGCACGAAAGAAGTTCACAAGAGCATTCTTGTTGTAGCCAGTCACTCATATTGCATGTCTTGATTTGGGGTTGGTTTTTTTTTACTTTTGTTTTATTGTTGGTGGGGATTTTTGTTTGTTTTTTGCTTGAGGGTTGGTTTTTTTTTTATTTGGGTGGTGTTTGTAGTTTGGTTTTTTTTTGGGGGGGAGGGGTTTGTTGTGTTGTTTTTGGTTTTTTTCCTCAAAGAAGAGATTAACCCAGCTCTGTCTGTGTATGTGGGAGGGAATAATTCTGTATTAAGACAGAAATGCTGTTATTATGACTTCACTGATGTTTATCATCCAACTACTACAATTACTGGAGCCATAAAAATAAGTGGGGTAGCAGCAGCCTCCGTAGAAAATGAGGCAGGGTTGAGGTCTCCTAAGCCAAACTGTCGAGGTACTATATCTTCTACATTGTAAGAATAATGTTTGCATTTATTTGCATTCACGTAGTGTTTTCTTAGAATAACTTAGCTGTGTTCATTTATACTTGTGTGTATATGAAATTAACATAGCTCTTACAAAGTAGCACAGTGAAGCCAGTTTTCTACAGAAACTGGGCTGTTCATTTACAACAGAATGTTTGCATAGATTTACAGAAGAAAAAACGCTAAAGTTCTTAAACTTTTGCTTAATGCACATTTTCTGACCAGTACCATCCTTTCACAACAAAGATGGTAAACCAGATTGTTTTAGCTGAGTGGACTTAAGCCTTAGTTTAAATGATTTTCTAAACCAGAATAAGATTAGTTAATACTTACTGCTAGGACACATGACAGCATAGGTTATTACTTCACCTCGGAAAGACCACAGAATGCAGAAGAATTCTACCTTTTTTCTAAAAAGCCACATAATCTTGATTACTTAGAAAAAAAAAACAAACAGAAGACTACTATTAACTCTTGTGAGGCAATAGGTTGTTTTGACAATGTCATTATCCAGATTTATGGATGTACCTTTCAGCTTCACTCAATATCTAATTCTTCTCAATCACTCCATGGATTACCCCTGATCCACAAGGACATGAGAGCAATTCCAAATTAACTTATTAACCAAATTAACAGATGCATTTATGTAAACTGTGTATTCTGCCTCAAAAAGAGTCATCCACTACATTTACATATAAAGAGAACCTTTAAATATGCAACAGATGTTCCATTTTTTTAAAAGCTCTTGAATTCATTGACAGGCCTTTGGCTAAACTGATGAATTAATTTGTTCAGGGCAGATTTCATAAATCCTCTAATGATTCTTACCCTTACACATCTTGACTTGATTTCTGAGATCTACAGCATGTGTTTTAAATGTTCAACCTTTACTACTTTAATCAGGTAACATTTATTTTAAGGTTGGATGATGGTCATTGAAAGATATAGTTGAGTATAAAATAAAATATGATTTGTCAGTTAAACAAATGTCCACATCTGAAATAAGAAGAAATCAATCTATATTACTGGATCCCTGAAATGCTTAGCAGTTTTGATGTCACTCTCTCTTTCAAGAATATATGGTGCTGGATTGCTAAGTATTGCTGGACAGCTATACAGAAACCACAGTTACCATTCTTACGTACAACTGATTTCTTGGGTTAGTTTGCATGTAAGCATTTACCTCTATACTGAGAATTATTTCTGTCATTTTAGTCTATTTTTCTTTAATACTTACAGGCTAGATACCAATTTAAACAACAATGAAATCAGCTCGAAACACATATTTTATCAAAGCTGTTTGTTTTGGATAGGTCTTCAACTTTGTTAATTCCTCTGATGTAATATACTAAATTATATCACATAATATAAGGCGGGTTTATTGACAGATGTGTTTGATAGAGTGCAATAAAAACTGCATTAGAAAGACTTTTGTATTCCATTGCTAGACAACTGGCATGCCAGCCACACTCAATAAACTTCTGTATATTTTCTTACTGTAATGGGACATTCAGAGGTCCAGAAATGTACAGTCTCCAAGATATAATAAGAATATATTACATTTATAATGTTTTTATTTCTGATCAAAATCATAAACAGAGCAGACATTTTTTGCCTCTTCCATGATGTTTGCCCATAAATCTAGGTTTAGCTAGATTAAGAAGTCTGAGTGTATCAGTGCTGAGTGTATGTCAGTAGTCCCTGTTGTGGTTTAAGCCCAGCTGGCAACCCAGAACCATGCAGTTGCTCTCTCACTCCCCCCCCTTCCTCCCCCCGCTCCAGGAGGAATGGGGAGGAGAATCGAAAGAACGTGACTCCCATGGGTTGAGATAAGAACAGTCCAGTAACTAAGGTATAACACACAACCACTATTCTACCACCAATAATAATAATGATAAGGGAAACAAAAAGGGAAGAGAATACAACCGCTCACCACCCGACGACCGATACCTAGCCCGACCCGAGCAGTGAAAGCCCTTCCGGGTAACTTCCCCCAGTTTATATACTGGGCATGACATGCTGTGATATGGAATACCCTTTGGCTAGTTTGGGTCAGGTGTCCTGTCCCTTTTTCCTCCCGGCTTCCCCTCCTCCCTGGCAGATCATGAGACTCACAAAGTCCTTGGTCAGACTAAACATTACTGAGCAGCAGCTAAAAACATCGGTGTTATCAGCGCTGTTCCCAGGCTGAAAGTCAAAAACACAGCACTGCACCAGCTACTAAGAAGGAGAAAAATGACTGCTACTGCTGAAGCCAGGACAGTCCCTATCTGTATGAATCCACAGAATGACAGGTGTTACAGCGTAATTTGAGATGCTGACCTCCATTCTGTAGAGTTTGGTGCTTTTCCTCTCTAATGCATTTCTAAATGAACTCTGTTATATCAAGTAAGAATATGCATTTGTGAAACAATTACAGGATTAGACAGGACATAACAGAAACAGTCCTACCCACATGAATCCAGCCTTCAAAATTAAACTAAGTTCTAGATAAAAGCCATCTAGGTGGTTTACATTTATTTGAAAGAAGTCTGCAATTAAGGTTTCTTAATCTGGGCCACTTATGTATATATGCATTTTATATCTCTAAAGTGAAAATGCTGTACATAAGTAGAACTATATTTCATAAGTGAAAAAATAGTTGAAAAAAGAAAACTCTGCTTACCATTTTGTGTTTATTCCATTTCCAAGGTAGTCTGGAAACATGAAACTTAACAAAGCTTATTTTTTATCCATGATATGTTCACCAGGTTCTTTCTTGCCAGCTCCTCCATAGGCCATAATAATCTCAGCTATCAGCTGAATAGCTAACTAAAAAAAGCCAAGCAAAATGTATATTAACTGCCTCCCATCTGCCTTTCCTTTGACAATGCCACTCATTGACCCCTCTACCCAGATTAAAAAAAAGATTAAAAAAAAAAAAATTTAGAAATGTAATTACAGAGATTCTAAAAGGGGATAATCTCCTTTTAGAGGTTTGGTTTTTTTAAAAAAAACTGGACTGGACAGAATGCTGAGCTTCTAACTGAAACTAGGCTTCTAGTTTGAAATTCTGACTTCAAATTAGTCTTACTTTCAGCAAGAGGTTGGATATATGGTCACCCAAAACCTCTTCTATTTTTCTATATTTCTATTTGACAATAGCGTTGTCAAATATCCTGTGATTCTGCCTCCCTATAGTTGAAATTGGCCCAGAGATTTAGGAATTACTAGAGGAGACCTGTAGATGCTCTTTTCAAAGGCATATGGAAGTTTACAACACATATGGTGCAATACCCAAGAAAGATCTCAAGTCCAGAGTGCACATAGCTGAATATTAGTTCATCCTGTGAACCACTGTGCAGCTCACACTGGAACAACCACAATTCATTGTTATTAGGGGTCCTTTAAAAGTTATGATCTGGAGAAGTCAAATGATCTGGAGAAGTCAATCAAAATCTCCTGGTGTACAATTTACTTCGTACATCATATTTGGCACTCTGTTCCCTCTTCATAAATGATGAGGAATGATTATTCCTGAGAAATGAAGTGCTTTCATTTTATTCACTAGGCAGGATTTCCTGCAGAGTAGATCTGGTTTACAGTATTCTCAGGGATCAGGATTTATGCTAATGTGTTGTTCACATTTCAATAAGACAGCAAACAAGTCTTGTGCTTTTGAGTTGCTCACCAAAAATGAACCTAACTGCAGGGGAAAATTCTAGAGGAATTTTCAATTTGTTGTCAGATGCTGGAGATTACAGTGACAAAAAAAAAAAAAAAAAAAAAAAAAAAAAAACACCAAAACTTCTGTCCCAGCATCTCTGATACCTAATAAGTAACATACTGCAGCATATACAGAAGGTGGCAAACTACTTCACAGCTAAGTAATCAAATATGAGAAGGTTGAGTGAAAGATGTGCCCCACAGAAAAAAAGAATTCTTGGAGTAGCCAGGATTAGTCCTTTGTAGTCCTTGTAGCCAAGAGTAGTCCTTTGATTCTTAGTTTCCGATTTGTAGACTCCAGATTTGCACTGCTAAACTCAAATTCTGAGATCAAATTTTACTGGTAGTATGTTGTTTTCTACTAAAAAACTTGAGTTTCATAGAGAAGTCAAAGGACCCTTAACTCATTTGCAAGCTTAGCTGCAGAAACACAAAATATACAAATCTGCAGTGAAGCAGGATTGTTCATGCCAAGAAAATAATCTTATATAAACACAGATGTCATTCTCCTATATCAACTAGGGTGGGTGTGGCCATTTTAGTAAGAAAAGACTATATTGCTTAGTGCTTGACTCTGCAGTCTTTGTTTTGGAATGGATGTGCCTCTAAGATAAAAAAATGGAGTACTGATTTACTTAGTTTACATACCATTTTAGATGAAAATACACCACCAAACCTAGCTGCTGTCATATGACAGTTTTATTTGGCAAAAACAGCTAGTCCACATGTGTGCTGAAAACTTTTCCCAGTATTGTAGTATAAGCGGTATGTTTTCTAACAATATGTTTTGAGTAAGAAATTATTGAATTAATTCATTTAGAGAAATAGCAGAAATGATTCCCCAAAAAGTAGTATCTTGCCAGAGTGGGTGGTATTTAAATTAAAAGAGTCTCCAAGTGTAGCTATATTGTTGTAATTGTACCAGGAAATGTGTTCTTCAATGAAGAATGTTGTCTACAATGAACTAGCTTTAAATTAGCTAATCTTGATATCAAGTAACAGTTCAGACACACCAGAAAAGATCTCTGCAAGGGTGGAGTTTTGTATGTTATTTCCAGTAAGCTTTGTAGCCTATGTTGTGCTCTGTCTTATTGAAATGATACTGATGGCTGCATCCAAGCAAGCCAGTTTAAAGTTTCCGTAGATTATTCAGTATATAGTTATTGGCAAAACTTTTAGAAGAGTATGCTAATACCTACCTAGTTTATTGATATTGCCATGTGTTTACTTTCAGTTGTGTCATAGCTGTGGCCTCACAGAATGAGTGAAGGCCCAGCATTTAGACAGGGAGAAAAGACTTGTCAGTGTGGCTGATTCTCACAGAACTACTATTCCTCTAAAGACAGAAACATTCTAATTGGACAGTCATAACTGGCTGCTACTTTAAAACTTTGAATTCATGTTCGAGTTGACAATCACAGAATCATTCAAGTTGGAAAAGACCTTTAAGAGCATTGAGCCTGACTGTTAACCTGGTACTGCCAAACCACCACTAAACCTGCCCCTAAGCACCACATCTACCTGTCTTTTAAATACTCCAGGGTTGGTGACTCAACCACTTCCCTGGGCAGCCTGTTCCAGTCCTGCTGATCTAACTATCTCTGATACAAGCCAGGATGCTGTTGGCCTTTGTGGCCACCTGGGCACAAGCTGGCTCATGTTTAGCTGTCAGTCAGCACCCCCAACTCCTTTTCATCTGAGCAGCTTTCTTGCCACTCTTACAAAAGTCTGTAGTGTTCCATGGGATTGTTGTAACCCGATGTCACAACATGACCTAACCCGGCTCATAGTCTGGTTGAACCTCATACCATTGGCAACAGACCATCAATCCAACCTGTTCGGATTCCTCTGCAGAGCCTTTCTACCCTCCAGCAGATCAACACTCCTGCCCAGCTGGACATCATCTGCAAACTGACTGTTGGTGCATTAATGTCCTTGTCCATATCACTGATAAAGATGTTAAACAGAACTGGCCCCAGTACCGAGCCCAGGGGAAAACCACTTGTGAACAGCTGTGCACTGGCTTTATATCCATTCACCACCACTCTTTGGGCCCAGCTCTCCAGACAGTTTTTACTCAGTGAACAGTACACTCATCCGAGCCATGGGCAGCCAGTCTCTCTAGGAGAGTGCTGTGGGAGATGGTGTGTTAAAGGATTTACTGAAGTCCAGGTAGACAACATCCACAGCCTTTCCCTCATCCACTTAGCAGTTCACCTTGTCATAAAAACAGGTCAGGTTGATCAAGCAGCATGTGCCTTTCATAAACCCATGCTGACAGGGCCTGATCACCTGGTTGTGCTGTGTGTGCTGCATGATGGCACTCAGGCTGATCTGCTCCATCCCCTTCCCTGTCACCAAGGTCAGTAGTTCCCCAGATCCTCCTTCCAACCCTTCTTGTAGACGTGCATCACATTTGCTAACTTCAAAGAAAAATACTCAAGGCAGAGGAACTGAACTTTGAAAAGTGTTCCAGTCACATTACAATGCTACATTTTACTGAAAGGCTTTTTCTAACTTTTTGAGTAATACAAAACAGTTCCGTTGACTGCAATGAAGACATAGGTTATATAGGCTCTCACTTCCTTTTGTTTTTCACTTTTCTTTTCACCTGTTTTCCTTCTGACTTCAGGAAGGAGTCCTAGGACCAGAGGGGAACTAGAAATAAGAGACCTAACTTGTATATTGTGGGCTTTCAAAAACAGGTACAAGAACTCACAGGGCTGAGGAACATATCCATATGTGTATTTGCAGACTCACAAAATTATTTATGTCCAAACTTCCTACAGATGGAGCTATAATGCAGTTTGTAAAGGCCTGTTTTCTTTCACAACAGATATGAGGGTGACATCTCCATAAGTGGGCTTCTTGTTTAAATGCCTTATGTTTTGTTTCCAATTTATTTGTCTTTTTCTGGAGTAAGTATTTTTCAGAAAAGATTAGTTTAAAATGTATAGCTAGATCCAGTTTTATTAAAAAAAAAAAAAAAAACCACAGCAAAAAACACCTGAATTTTGAGGTGGCTGAGCTTCATTTTATTCCCATTTAATGCTAGTGCATTTAGCTTCCTACTTCCTTCAATCCTTTCTCCAATATAGCAGTTTATACAGAACGAGAAAAAAAAAACCAAACAAACTTATTAGAAGAAAGTGGACAAAGACGCAGGCTCAGTGTCATGCCTATATCATTCTGCTCTTGTCTCATGCCTTTTGCTGTTTTGCTTTTTCTCTTATCTGCCTATATTGCAGGCTTTTGGGACCAAAGCCATTTGCTCCATGAATGCTACATGAATAACATTTTAAAACCTTTGTTTTAGAAAAAAGGACAAATGGCTGCAATTTTGTTTTTCTTGGAGTCCTCCAGACGTTTAAAGAGATAGCTTAAATTGTGTTTTTCAGGCTCCTCAGATACTTTATCCCTACGTATTCATAATTTCTGATCTCCTATTGTGCCACTTACCTAGCAGGCAGCCGGTAAGAGAGTGCGTGGGCTGGCACCATGGACAGAGGGCCCCTATGAAGTGGCTGGAGTTGTAGGCAATACATTCCTGACAAATCTTTCTCATGTGTGTAACTGAATGACTTAAATTATTTAATTAGGTTAACTGAACTAGCTGCATGGTGGATTTTGAGGGTGAATAATTCTTCTCTCAAAACGGGACAAACCCAACAATTCCTCTCCTATGAAGTCTGTGGTTTAGAGGAGTTTCGAATTGACAACTGCTAGCTGAAAGATTCTTCAGTCATATTCCCTATCACATAATGTGAGAATAATAGTAAACATCATTATGAATCAATAGTCTAACGATACTGGCAGACTTTGCTTTTTGATAGTGGTCTTCTGCCCTCCAAAACACGTTTTTGGCTCTCTGCAGTGTTCTCCATTGCTACATTTCATAAATACAAACAAATCTAGCTGTAGTTGGACACAGTCCAGACACACTCCATGGGGCATGGGAGGGCTTCCATTTTATTTTCCTCATGAGAAATGGATTGGAGCTGGAAGACTTCTCCTGCCTCCAAAGGACACTATAATTCAAACACAGCTTCTGACATTTCAGCACTGCATTTTAATTAGCCATGTTCACAGATGTGAAAAAAAAGAGAATAAGGGGACAGTGGATTGATGTGTATGTCCTAAAATAATTGTAATAATTGTAATGTGCAAGTTTGTCACTCATTAATAGCTGAAGACCTTTTGCTGGTACCCTGGGACTTCTTAGTCACATACAGCCCTACATCAGCCACACTGCAAGACCTGTGCAAGTAGGCTTTCAAGAATCGTAGAGATTAGGTGCTCCTCAGCCCTGAAACAAGTTACTGTATCCTAACAGAGTGCCACTTGTCAAAGCTTTTTTCATATAAAGGCAGACTCCTTTTGCTTAGTGTTGGCTTCTGTTTGTTTGTGTTGTGTTCATCATCTGCAAAACACAGAAAAAAAATCCTGTGCCAGAGGCCCTACAAGTACATTTTGGGGGACTCTTAATTTTGCCTAAACCCCAGGGGCTTAAGAGAGATTCAGGAATGGGGAAGAGATTCTTGCTGGTCAAGAATATAGGCATGGGGCCTCCAGGATAGCAGGGAGAATAATTTCTAGCTGAATTTATGACCTATAGTGGTGGTAATGTTAGACTGCAGTCTGTGCATTGTGTTGTATAGTAAATACTTCCATCTTACTGTAGAAGATGATCTATTTGTGGCCAACAACTATTCATCTGTCACTCTCCAAACAATGGAAATGCTCCTTGTCTGTTGAGGTAGGCCTCCAAAGTGCTCTCTGTACTTAAAAGTAACAAAAATGCTTCTTGGTAAACTAAATATAAACCATTTGGGCATACAGGCTTCTTAGTCTTGTGCTCGTGAAGCTAAATAAAGAAACACTTGGAAATATGGAAATTACTTTCTGTGGAAAACAAGCTTTTCTAGATGGAATCAGCAAAAATCTGAATATCTGAATTCAAAATGGTCCTTGATTGAGAGATTCAGTTGATAACTGTAATGATGACTTTAGAAGATTTCAAGCACTGAAAAGATGAAGCCTATTTCATGAATTCCATGTTCCATCCTATATGTCATGAGTTAAGCCAGTTCTTCCTTTTGACCATACACTAAAGTCTGCACTTCTTGCCAGCAACAGTGAGCCTTCTCTGACAGGTATTATGAAGAAAATGAACTAAAGATTATTTGATGGTAAAAAGTTGTGTATTTTGCTTCTTGAAAGGCAGCTTGTGTTAATAGTGGATTCTTTTCTATGTAAATTATAATAAAGTTTTGTCCCTCAGGGACATGCTTATAACATAGAACTGAGGGCATTCTCAAAAAACAAAAATTGATGCTATCTCCCTGCTAAACTGAAAGCTGCCTAGAAAAAGAGGCCTATGATGCAATTGAGATGTTGGCCTTAGACTTCCTTCTATCCTGTTTAAGGAATACTGTTTTCTTTTAACAGTAATGCCTGAATATAGAATCATAGAATCATAGAATAGTTATGATGAAGGAAACACTGCCTTTCCTTCTCCCTGCTGCCTGAGGCACTGTTATTTATCATTTCAGAGTTGTACCTTTCAAGTTCATAGAAAGGCTATAAAACCTTAGTCTTGTGAGGGCCAGTGAATCACACTTGGTGATAAGACTGTACGCCCCATCTTGACATTAGGCTATGTAGTGGACAGTTTATTTCTGAATACCTGTAGGAAACACATTAAAGATTTTAAGCTCCTATGACAGCAGAGGCAGCCTATGAAAAGGGAGGATACTGAACTGGGTAATAGAAGAGTTGAAACCTGAGAAGCAGGTTGCACGCAGCTTCTGTGTACTTTGTACTCTTTTTCTTGCTTTGGTTGGGGAAAAAGGCCACAGTCTTCATCAGGATCCCGGCACTGCTATGCACGTTTCCTATGGGTACTACTTGTAAAGTTTACAGTGTGTATAAACTAGCTGGAAGGTTGGATGCTGTCAAAAAGTAGACTGACACAAAATAAAAGTAGCTGTCAAAAGAGGGAGAAGGATCTGCTGTGCCAGATTCAACCCCAAGAATTAGTTACTTTCCCCTTTTGCTGGCCTCTCTGAAATTTAGCACACCCTTGGTCCCCGCAATCTACTGAAGAGTTTGTTTGCTCTTTAACTAGTATACTGTCTGTCACATTTATCCAGCTTTCATTGTTTGCAGTTTTAACCACTGTAGTCTTACATGTCTCAGCTGGCATTTTATTCCCTAAACTATTTTGGTCTAACACTTCTCTATGCATGCAGGTCCTATTATAGAGGGCTTGAAGCTGCTCTGTGCTATTAAAATATAAAATTAAAAGCAGTCTAAGAAGATATGATAATTGATAACATTTGGTATCAGCACTGTTCCAGTTCTTCATGGCTTCCTCAGAAGCTGAGGAGGATTCTTATCTAAAGTTTATTGGAAGTCATGAAACACACCTACTGATTTCAGTTAGGTGTGTTTCATTAGAAATCTTATCAGGTCTTAGACCCAAACTTTATACACAGTTACAACCCCTTGACTATACAAGTTTTTCAAGGTATGCATTCAAGTGTTACAGATAAAGATCTGTTTTCAGAATAGAAGCTTAACCCATACAGATTATTTCTGCATCAAATAGCTCATCTTTCATATTCTATGCCCCATAGCCTCCAGAAGAATCTAGCTCAGCAGCCAAAAGAAATCACTCTACACTTGCTTGATATTTAACACCAACACCTGGGAGGGCAACTTAGGTGTCGAGTGAGAGGAAATGGCAACACCCCATTTAACTAGAGTGCACCATCTGATCTTACATCTCTTTTCTTCTTCTTGTCAAGCAAGTTTTCAGGTTTGGTTTGAAATTCCTGCTCCTTTTCCTTAACAAACAACTCCCACTTGGAAGGTGGAGTGCTGAAGCACAAGCCTAGGCTCTAGAAGAAAACCTCGGTGGGCTAATATGGAGAGCATCCAAGTACAGGAATATAAGGAGAAAAAGCTTCAAAGCAATCTTCCAGTAGATCCATGCCACATTAATCTTCTGAAAGATAATTAACAAACCATGAAAATGAGTGGAAAGGAAAAGTGCGTGCTAAAACCAAAATCTTTATCTGGAACAGAAGGTTCATTCAATGGAAGACGTAGAGATCATGGAGACATGAATATTCCTTCAATCTTACTATTCTTTGAATCTGATATGAAAATAAAAGTATGGTTTTTTTATATTAACCATATTTTAAACCAACAACCAAGCAGAAGGAAAAGGATTAGTCATTGCACAATTCAAGTCTGTTTTCCTTTTTTTTTTTTTCGTCTAGATAAAAATCCTGCCTTTGGCATGGGCATAATTTCCATTTCAGCATGTTCATCTGATATTTCCTGTTCCTGTTTGCTTTTTCAGGGAGAACTTGCGTGTTTAAAATATTTAGTGATTTTAGACTCTCACCATAGACTTCAGTGTCTTTTAAAACAACAACTGAACATGCTGTCTGTCTCTGAAATGTAGTTTCTTCTTGTTTGGATATGGGACCATTAATTCTAGGGGAGAATTTGAGTCATTAGGTACATTATATCCTATGTCCAATTGTAGGATAATCCTATCGTATATGGGTTGCAAAGATATCAAAGTTAGCCACGAGAAAGCATGGAAAGCTGAAGGCAAGATCTGCTTCCAGGAGGAATGCATAACTCAGGAGAAAAAGGATAAACCTTGGTTATTGTGATGCACCAGTTTCCAGAACCTCTCTTTGAAACACAGGCTAGAAGTAGATGTAAACTTCTCCTGAGAAATCCATTCAGTACACTGCATGAACACCGGATGACAGAAGGCAAAAGCTTCGTATGTATGTCTTTCCTTTACTGTGCTTAGAACTTAGAAGTCCATATTGCATGCAGCTAATTAAATTCAATAAATTTTTCAGTCAGTATCAGATAATTAGATACTTTCATCTGCATTTTGGTCAGAACACCATAGCAATCATGCCACTCTTGTAAAGAAAAAAAGTTGACAGGTCCCTTAATTATGACAATTGGTCATAATGTACTGTTTCAGTCTCATTTGAAAAGTGGCATCAGCAATGGAAGAATATTTTTAATACATAAACAGGAATTGTAATAGGGCATTGCACTCCTAGTACTGGTGAAGATCTGCGCTGGTATGTACAAAATCATTCTTTGGCTAAGAATACCACAAACGTAATTCACTGTAAAAGTTTGTCCTGGGTTTTTGTTGGTTTTGTTTTGTTTGGGTTTTTTTTCCTATTATATAGGAAAAAATTCACAGAATGCATGAAAAGAAACTGTTTTATTACTGAGACTGTGATATATTATGATTCACAATTACATCACACATAGGAAGCAGCCAACCAACACGAGAGGGCCATTACTTAACCCTCTGGCCATGTTCTATTATTTGAAAGATGTGTGTCATGTGGAAGTATGGTGGCTTGGCAAAAACATTTGATAGTAATGTTCCTGGCATCTCAGAACTTGTTCTTACAATTGCAATACTTCCTGCTACCGTACCTGTCATTACCGAGTTGTCAACCAATAGGAACAAGTATACAAGACATTCAGTTACATTTAAGAATCAACAGTGATATAATACTGGGATCTGCAATGCAGCTGACACAGCCAATACCTAGTAAATCTTTCAGTAAGCAGCAAAATAAACAAACAGAAAGATCTATACAAGGAAGAATTTTTGTTGGGTTTTTTTTTTCTGCAACATACATATTAAGTTAGATATGGAAGGTACCGATGGCCTGAGGCACTGTTCTACATAATAAACATTGATAGTGAAACTTGACCTGTTAGGCCATTGTTAGGGCAAATCAGTACAGTGGTGTTAACAAATGTCAGAATAATTGGATCTTACTGGGGTGGTACAACTTATGTTTGGAGTTTTCTGCTGGCAGAGTATTGGCATATAGTTACAGCTTCCCAGACCACCTGTATGTGTTAGTTCTAATTTACAGTAGGATTGAAACAACAAGCAACAATCACAGTATCAGAAAATCTTTCTAGATTGTTGCCTTTGTACACCTACCTATGAACCCATGCTCTTACCCATTAGAGCTTTCCTGTATGTATCTATGTCAGCATGGGTTCATGAAGGTCAGGTCCTGCTTGACCAACCTGATCTCCTTCTACAGCAAGGTGACTTGCCTGGCTGATGAGGGAAAGGCTGTGGACATTGTCTGTTTGGACTTTAAGTAAAGCATTTGACAGTGTCTCTCACAGCGTTCTGCAGAAACTGGCTGCTCGTGGCCTGGATAGGTGTATTCTTCACTGGGTTGGAAACTGGCTGGGTGGTCGATCCCAAAGAGTGGTGGTGAATGGTGTCATACCTAGTTGGTGACCGGTCATTAGTGCTGTCCCTCAGGGCTCGGTGTTAGGGCCAGTGTTGTTTAATATCTTCATTGATGATCTGGAAGAGGGGATCGAGTGCACCCTCAGTATATCTGCAGACAATACCAACTTGAATGGGAGAATTGATCTGCTGGAGGATGTGGAGGCTCTGCAGAGGGATCTGGACAGGCTGGATCAATGGGCCAAGGCCAATGGTATGAGGTTCAACAAGGAAAAGTGCTGGATCCTGCATCTGGGCCACCACAACCCCGTGCAATATTATAGGCTTGGGGAAGAGTGGCTGGAAAGCTGCTTTGTGAAAAAGGATCTGGAGATGCTGATTGACAGCTGAACATGAACCAGCTTGTGCCCAAGCAGCCAAGAAGGCCACAGCATCCTGACTTATATTGGAAATAGTGTGTCCAGCAGGGCCAGGACAGTGATCAGCCCTGTACTCGGCACTGGTGAGGCCACATCTTGCATCCTGTGTTCAGTTCTGGGCCCCTCACTGCAAGAGAGATATTTTGTTTCTGGAGCAAGTCCAGAAAAGGGCAACGAAGCTGGTGAAGGATCTAGAGAATAAGTCTTATGAGGAACAACTGAGGAAATTGGAGGTGTTTAGCCTGGAGAAGGCTCAGGGGTACTTTATTGCTCTCTTAACTACCTGAAAGGAGGTTGTAGTGAGTCAGGGGCTGGTCTCTCTACTACATAGCAAGCAATAGGACAAGAGGTAATGGCCTCGAGCTGCATCACGGGAGGTTTGGATTGGATATTAGGAAAAATTTCTTCACCAAAAGGTGATCAGGCATTGAAAGAGGCTGCCCAGGGAATGGTGGAATCATCATCCCTGGAAGTGTTCAAAAGCCATGTAGATGAGGTCCTCAGTGACATGGATGGACTTGGTGGTGGACTTGGCAGTGCTGGGTAATGGTTGGACTTGATGATTTTAGAGGTCTTTTGCAACCTAATTGACTCTATGATTCTATAACACCAGAATGAAAGCTATTTGGTCTAATTAATGTCACATGTCTATGTTTGTCATTTCCTTGATACAATGAAGTATTTGAAATGCTTATTCCTCCATTCCCTCTTGCACGTTCCCCCAGTACGTTTGTGTATATGGTATAGGTACAATCTATACACTTTGAGACACTTCTTGAAATTATTTGAGTCAAAATCTGTGGTGTGAACAGTGCATGATGATGTGGTCTTCCTTTTCACCTCTTTTTTCTTTTAGAAAAAAGGCACCAAATCTTTATTTTTCTTTAATTGGGTATTCCAAGGTTTAGACAACTCTACTGAGATTTGTCACCCTTGCACAGGAGATTCACAATGCACCTCAAGAAATCTTAATTAGTAGCTTTGGAGCAACTGAGACCAACGTTAAGCTTCTTGGAGGATTCAAAGGGAGAAACACTGTTTTGGTTTGGGTTTTTTTACTTTGATAATGGGAAGAAGAGAGTTTTTTTAATCTCTTACTCTGGGAGTATAAGCACTGGCTGAGTGCCAGGACCTAAAGAAGATTGTTCTCTGTGGACAGGTAAAGCTTCACAGGAGATGATTGCTTACTTAGCTGCCAAAAAACAACTTAGGCTTGCCTGCACCTGGGCAGCGTAGAAGCATGTCTATCAGAGTCTGTCACCCATGAAGAGGCTCATGGAAGTCTGGGCCCAGAAGTGATTAAAGAGTTTGGTGTTTTGTGCTTGTTTTGGGCTTGGAACGGTTTTGTATGACCAAGAAGATACATATATCCAAGAAGGGACGGTTTTATATGACCTTGTAATAGAGCTGTTCTGGAGGTCAGATGTGTAAGCTGAAAGGTCAAAAGAAAAAGGTTCTCACAGTGACCTGCAAAGAGTAAGAGTACAGTAAAAAACATTGTACTCTTCTTCAGTGTTGTTTTAGAGGGCTGTGCACACCTATCCTAGGTGTGTGCGGGACATTTAATGAGAAGGATCATCAGAATGATGACTTCATTTTTCTTTTCACTACATGGTCACTGCACAGAAGACATCTAAACCTTTGGGTACAGAAATATGCCACGAAGAGTTTGCCTGTGTTGTATATGCTGTGCATTCATCCATATACTCAAATGCACATTCCCAAATTCATTATTTTGTAAAAGACATTGATTATGTACTTACTTGATCATCAAACAAGATAAGCAAAATAATCTTCTGTGATGATTCACGCTAAATTTTTTCCCATTTATTAAGAGCTATACTCTGGTAAATAAGAAGATTGCTTCTCAAAATTTTACAGAAGTAACAGTCTCCATTGTCATCTGACTATACAGTGGAAATATTTGCCCTTTATATTGATCAAAAATGGTGACTTCTCGTGTGTTTTCAAGTTTATTTTTTAAATAAACTTGATCACTATTAAGTCTAGTGTTTCAGTAATATTCCTAGTGCCTAATGCTGTAATAGAATGGCGACACAGTCCTCATCCTCATGTCAGATCTCATGCCACTTTTAGTAGGAAACTGATGTGAATTCTCTTTTCACCTGCACTGGTGAGTAATGCTGCTGGATTGAATTTCCCACTGTTACCCTTGTTATGTCTTTCCCAAACTATGTTGCTACACAAATCCAAAAATCATTAGAAAGGTTTTTTATTAGCAGTGATGCAGTTTCTCTGAGGTGGAGGAGTGGATAACTGATACTAATTGCAAAACAACTGCCCCATGATCTAGGCAGATTATATAAAATCATAGAATCAGCTAGGTTGTAGAAGACCTCTAAGATCATCAAATCCAACCGTTACCCTAGGACTGTCAAGACCAACACTAAACCATGTCACAGAGGGCCTTATCTACACAGTTTTTAAACTCTTCAAGGAGTGGTTATTCCACCACTTCCCTGGTCAGCCTCTTCCAATACCTGTTCACCCTCTCGGTGAAGAAATTTTTCCTATTATATATATATAGCTTAGTTGTGGACTTAAAATTGAAAATCAAGCCAAAAGCATATCTAAAAAATGCAAGTGCATGAGTAATGACATTTAAAAACGAGATACATGTTGGGTGGTAATTCAGACTTCCAACGTGATGTCTTATGATAATTTTTACTGTTTGCACAAAAATTAGTTAGCCACCCTGAAAAAGTTTCAAGTTTGTTGGAAACATAAACAATTTATAAGGAAAAACTGCTACTAAAAGTTGGTAAGAAGCAAAGCTTACAATGTACTTTATATAAAATCTAGTGTGTTATCTAAACAGTAATGGAAATACAAGTCATGTTCTTTCTTTAGTTAAAGCTACACATCCTTTTTCTGTGACTAGTATTTATTTTGTTTACTGAATAGATTTGAAAGACAGAAGGATTGCTATAGCATTCAGTTATAATGACCATGCATTCATGAAATATATGCATTTTAAAAGCTGAAACTTCAATTGTAGGAGTTTTTTTCATAGGAAGAGGATAAACTGCCCTATGTTTTGTTTTTCTGCTCAGTGGTGAGAAGATGGTAATGAAATGAATGTTCCTATAAGTTCATTGGAGACAATATGAACTATGTAGTACTGTCAGGAATTTTGTAAATAATGATCTTCTCAACTCCCTGGCTACAAATTCCTGAGAAGGTAACAGAGTAACATGAATGGAGACTAAATAATAGTGCAACACTCAAATCCTTCCACTAGATACCGATCTAAATAGCCATTAACATGCACATGAGACACCCAGGCCTTCTTTTTCATATCAGCAAAGCCTTCTTATTTCCAATTAAACGCCCACAAAACAAACAAAAAAAAAAATCCAGGAAGGTCTCTCAGAAAATAGAATCTTAACTTCATTCAGTTTATCTGTCTCTAAAGGGAGGCAATTATACTGATCTACATTACCACTGCAAAATTAAATCATTACCACTTAAAGTTCTCCTGAAGTGATCTGAAGTCTTTTGACCGGAGATATTATTACTCTGTTAAAATTGTGCTTAGTCATCTTCAGTTAATACAACCAAAATTTTAACCTGGAAATCAATACTCAACTTGCTTTCATTAACATGAAAGGTTGTCACATTTTTTCAAACTACTGGACATGTTGTCCCTGTTGCTGATGAGGGAGAACTTATCACTGAAGACAGTTCAAATTGCAAGGAATTAAATTAAATCTGACATTGCTTTCTGCTATGGTGGGAGCTTTTCATATCACAAACGATGTAAAGGTCACAGTAGTTTTTCTTTATCAGCAAAATAGCTCATTTAGTGTTAAACATTGTCCTGAGACTTCAAAAAGAATCTCCTCCAAAAAAAGTAAATCAAGAAACTTGGACATGTTTAAAAATCCCTAGCATTGAACATCTAATTTCTGTGATTCTATTTTGACAAGATTTTCCACAGTACATCATTTGATGACTCTAGACCAGTATTTCACCAAGTACTGAACATGTTATTAAAATACTAAAGTGATAGCTGAGAAATACAAAACTTTGATTAACTGAGGCCTGAATAAATATTACAGGATGAGGTCCTATCTATAACAACATGGTAAGCAGCATGAAAACATAAAAGAAGGTGATTGAAGAAATACATTTGAGACCATTTGAACTCCAGGTCTAGTTGTGCTCTCACTTTTATGTCCACATTTTCGTTAAGAACTTTCTTTTCTTGTCCTCATGTATGTGTACAGGTAGGCATAGAAGAATATGTGTGTGTGCTTTTATACTTGTGGCATGAAGTCTTGTTTTTTAATTCCGAAGAATTTTATTCTCCCCACCTGGTGATGTGTGGGGAAGCTGCAGCTGCAGACTGCTGGTTCAATATAAATTATATCTGTACAGAGTCGTAGGTACTCCAGACTGCTGAAGGTGTGGATTGTCCAGAAAAAGGGCATAACTGGGATGTGTAACAAAGGTGTTGACTTGGAGCCTGCTGCCAGCAGAGCTCTCACAAACCAGCAAAACCCCTCCACAGTGATGAATTGCCCCCTCTGGCGTAGAAGGGTTGGCTGATGTTAGGAAGTGCAAATTACATCTCCCTGTGGCAGCTTGTCTAAATCTGAACCTTTAATTGTAATTAAGTGATGAATACATTCCCTTCATTTTTGTTTTGTTTTGGTGAATTCAGTTCAGATAAAGGTGACAGATAAATTGCACAGGGGAATGAAGTCACTGTAACTGGTTAAGAAATGGCTCAAAACCTATTTCATTAACTTGTCTTTTTTTCTTGAATTATCTGAAAAATGTTTCAGCTAGGTCTAAAAATCACAGGTTAGTAACAGCAGGAGAGTCTTTCGTTTTTACCTGCATCCAGATATCTGGATGATACACTGTTGATACGCTGGAGGGAAGGGATGCCATCCAGAGGGACCTCGACACACTTGTGAGGTGGGCTGATGCCAACCTTATGGAGTTTAACCATGCCAAGTGCAAGGTCCTACACCTGGGTCGGAGCAATCTTAGGCATGGCTACAGGTTGGCCAAAGAAGAGATTCAGAGCAGCCCTGCAGAGAAGGACTTGGAGGTGTTGGTCGATGAGAAACCGAACATAAGCCTGCGCCAGTGTGTGCTCGCAGCCCAGAAAGCCAACCGTATACTGGGCTGCATCAAGAAGAGCGTGACCAGCAGGTCGAAGGAGGTGATCCTGCCCCTCTACTCTGCTCTCGTGAGACCTCACTTGAAGTATTGTGTGCAGTTCTGGTGTTCTCAACATAAAAAGGACATGGAACTGTTGGAACAAGTCTAGAGGAGGCCATGAGGATGATCAAGGGACTGGAGCACCTCCTGTATGAAGACAGGCTGAGGAAGTTGGGGCTGTTCAGCCTGGGGAAGAGAAGGCTGCGTGGAGACCTCATAGCAGCCTTCCAGTATCTGCAGAGGGGCCTACAAGGATGCTGGGGATGGACTCTTCATTAGGGACTGTAGTGACAGGACAAGGGGTAACGGGTTAAAACTTAAACAGGGGAAGTTTAGATTGGATGTAAGGAAGAAATTCTTTACTGTGAGAGTGGTGAGGCACTGGAATGGGTTGCCCAGGAAGGTTGTGAATGCTCCATCCTTGGCGGTGTTCAAGGCCAGGCTGGACAGAGCCTTGGGTGGCATGGTTTAGTGTGAGGTGTCCCTGCCCATGGCAGGGGGGTTGGAACTAGATGATCTTAAGGTCCTTTCCAACCCTAACTATTCTATGATTCTATGATTCTATGATCTGTATCACACACTGAAATGCTATTTGTGTAAAACAGCTGGGCACTAGCCACATAGTTTCGTTTGTGCTCTATAGGACAAGCATTTCAAAAGTATTTCAGAATGGCCAGACAAATTTTCACATGGAAATCTCTCTTCTTGATGATTCATAGGACTTTCCTGTTCTTAAGATACATATATATATATAAAAATAAAAATCTCATAATGTTTACAAAAGCTAATTAAATTTACTATCAAATATATACTTCACAGAATCACAGAATCCCAAGGGTTGGAACTGACCTCAAAAGAGCATCTAGTCCAACCCCCCTGCAAGAGCAGGGTAACCTAGAGTACATCACACAGGAACTTGTCCAGCCAGGCCTTGAATATCTCCAACATAGGAGACTCCACAACCCCCCTGGGCAACCTGTTCCAGTGCTCTGTCACTCTCACGGTAAAGAAGTTCTTCCTGGTGTTCACATGGAACCCCTTATGCTCCAGTTTACACCTATTACCCCTTGTCCTATCACTGGGCATCACTGAGAAAAACCTAGCTCCATCATCCTGACACTCACCCTTTACATATTTGTAAACATTGATGAGGTCACCCCTCAGTCTCCTCTTCTCCAAGCTAAAGAGATCCAGCTCCCTCAGCCTCTCCTCATAAGGGAGATGTTCCACTCCCTTAATCATCTTTGTGGCTCTGCGCTGGACTCTTTCAAGCAATTCCCTGTCCTTCTTGAACTGAGGGGCCCAGAACTGGACACAATATTCCAGATGTGGCCTCACCAAGGCAGAGTAGAGGGGGAGGAGAACTTCTCTTGACCTACTGACCACACCCTTTCTAATGCACCCTAGGATGCCATTGGCCTTCTTGGCCACAAGGGCACATTGCTGGCTCATGGTCATCCTCCTATCCACCAGGACCCCCAGGTCCCTTTCCCCTTCACTACTTTCCAGCAGGTCAACCCCCAACCTGTACTGGAACCTGGAGTTATTCTTCCCCAGATGCAAGACTCTACACTTGCCCTTGTTGAATTTCATCAAGTTTCACTCCGCCCAACTCTCCAGCCTGTCCGGGTCTCGCTGAATGGCAGCACAGCCTTCTGGTGTGTCAGCCACTTCTCCCAGTTATTGTCATCAGCAAACTTGCTGAGGGCACATTCAGTTCCCTCATCCAGGTCGTTGATGAAAATATTAAACAGCACTGGTCCCAGCACTGACCCCTGAGGGACTCCACTATCACAGTATCACAGTATCACAGTATGTTAGAGATCGGAAGGGACCTCAAAAGATCATCTAGTCCAATCCCCCTGCCGGAGCAGGAACACCTAGATAAGGTTACACAGGAATGTGTCCAGGCGGGTTTGGAATGTCTCCAGAGAAGGAGACTCCACAACACCCCTGGGCAGCCTGTTCCAGTGTTCCGTCACCCTCACTGAGAAGAAGTTTCTTCTCAAGTTTAAGTGGCACCTCTTGTGTTCCAGTTTGTACCCATTACCCCTTGTCCTAGTTTGCCACTGAGAAGAGCCTGGCTCCATCCTCATGACACTCCCCCTTTATATATTTATATACACTAATAAGGTCCCCCTGCAGTCTCCTCTTCTCCAAACTATAGAGACCCAGCTCCCTCAGCCTTTCCTCATAAGGGAGATGCTCCACTCCCTTAATCATCTTAGTTGCCCTGCGCTGGACTCTCTCCAGCAGGTCCCTGTCCTTCTTGAACTGAGGGGCCCAGAACTGGACACAATATTCCAGATGCGGTCTCACCAGGGCAGAGTAGAGGGGAAGGAGGACCTCTCTCGACCTACTGACCACCCCCCTTCTCATACACCCCAGGATGCCATTGGCCTTCTTGGCCACAAAGGGCACAGTGTTGGCTCATGGTCATCCTGCCATCCACTAGGACCCCCAGGTCCCTCTCCCCTACACTACTCTCTAACAGGTCGTTCCCCAACCTATACTGGAACCTGGGGTTGTTCCTGCCCAGATGCAGGACTCTACACTTTCCCTTTTTATATTTCATCAAGTTATTCCCTGCCCAACTCTCCAGCCTGTCCAGGTCTTGCTGGATGGCAGCACAGCCTTCTGGCGTGTCAGCCACTCCTCCCGGCTTAGTGTTTGTGGGGCTTTACTTGAAACATTTGCTTGAAACATGTGGCAGGACACTCCTCTCGTATCTACAGTCACTGCTAGTTTAAGCTGCTTTCTCCTGAAAGCTTGAGGAGAGTCTAACAAAGATCTGATGGCCTCCTCCAGAGCTCTCTCTGGAACAAGAAGATGGTGTGCAGGCAGGGTGCTGCTTCCCTTCTCTCCCCAGAAGAGATGTCAACCCCCTCTGCTTACAAATGGGGAGGCGAGATTGAGAATCAAAACCGAAAGCTGCCATAATCCAATTGATAGACTTTAACGTTTTATTGTATCTTTTGGGGGCTTCTCTGCTGCTTAAACTAACCAGAGAAGGAGAGTAAGGACATATAAGCAGATAAATCGTGATTTAGAAATTGTTATGGAGTATTTTGGTCTTCTAGTATTACTCCACAAAGGTTGCTTTTCATATCAGAAAACTTTAACCAGGAGAAACATACTAGCATAAGTAAGGGAACATCTAGGAAATTGTACTAGAGCTGACAAATAGTGATAGTTGTTTATATGCGTCTATTTTACTCCATGCACGTAACAGGAAGAGGCAGCTTTCTGCAATGCAGTGGGGTTCTTTGGCGCACAAAGTAATGGTTGCCACCAAGTTAATGGTTTGTATAATATGTAGGTCTAGTTCAACCTACAAAGTTTAGATAAGTGACAAAAGATCAAATCTTTTATGACCAAAGATTTCTGCTAATGTACATTTTCCATCTTATCTGCTCCATTTCTATTTTTTGAGCAAGTTGTTTTTATTGGACTATGAGTAGCAAATTCCTACAATTTTATAGCCATATGACACTGTTGTCATTGCTTTTAGCACAGGAAATGGTACATCTGTTAGTAAAGAGACCAAAGGAACTCTCCCATGAGTCACCAAAAAGCATTTGCCAAAACTAATTAAACTAATGCCAAATGTGACAAGTCAGTTTAAGACATGTAACTGTTTACAGTACACGGACTTTGCGGGAAAAGGGTAGAAAATGGGGATGAAGGTAGTGGGAGGTTAGGGTAAGGATCTGAAGTATAATTTCACAGGGGAAGTAAATTTGCCTTGCCTGAATTTTTTTTCTTAATAATTCATGTACCTCTGTTGAGCTAGCCCAAGAACCATTTTCAGAGCCTTTGTTTCAGCCACTTACCCTTAAATTGCAATTAACAGGAAAACTCTTCATTCTGTTTGAACTCTCTCTTTATATTTCTCCAGTTGTGAAATTTTTATTGTTATTCTCAGATGAGAACTTTTCTAAAAAAAAATCTAGTTTATCCTTGTACATAACGTTTGCTAGGATTTCTGCTAGATTGCATGGGGCTATCATGAGGTTCTGCTAAAGAAATGTTTTGATCTTGATATTTTTACAGAAATTCAGAATGAAATACAAAGTTCTTTTAAGTATTAAACTAAGGAATATTCCAAGGAGTGGAATATAAGCTTTGATAATAAATTCTGCAGAAATCAAACAATTTTTTCCCATTGCATCTGCAAACCCAAAATGTTACATGTCTAGCTAAGGCCTGCGATCTGATTGTAACTCTAAGATACTCATGCAACCTATGAAAACAGTGCATCAAGAAAGCTGAAGTATCAGTAACAATCAACCTGATTTCTGCAAGCAATTGTATATAATAATAAAGGAAATTATTTCTTTTGAGTTAAAGAAGTAGTATATTTGCTGCATGCTCACAGTTTCTGAAATGAGGGGGTTTTTTTTCATTTGTATAGCAAATATAATTATAAAATGCTGCTATTAGAGTACTGAAGAATTATTTCTTCTAGATGAGCCATTTGATTTCTTTCCTATTCTTAAAAGCATTTTTGTATGGTTGCAGTTTTTGGACCATGATGCACTGTGGAAGCAATGAGAGACACAAGTAGAAGAGATGGGTCTTGTCTAGAGACAAGACCAAGGCCCTATCACACTTGATATTTTTAATTGGCAAATGACCCTCCAATCATCTGCCACCCCAATTCTTGTATCTAAGAGTGTGGATAATTGCCCCTGTTTTTATCTTACCTTGCATTTGCCTCCAATGTCTTAACTGCCAAACTTTGTGGTGCTACTGCTATGACCTCTTTCTCAGTTTTCTGAGACAGAAGTATTAGTTTTAGTGATATTTTTAGTGAGAATTTGTCCACCAGGCTAGCATTAATCATCAGAAATCCCTCTACTGATAAATATTCCACTTCATTCTTGCATAATTCTGTTGACACATCAGTGATTTATCGTTCTCCATCTTTGTTTCAGAATACCTTTGTGTCCTCAGCCTTCCTGCTCATGTTGATATATCTGCTAAAGTAACTTGAGCAAATCCAATTGTTATCAACCTGTTTCTTCTCTCTGTCCAACCTAGTTTAAAACCAGTGTAGCAGGTCTTACTTGTTTCAAATCTAGGAATTGTACTTTTCAATCAAAGGAGGATTTTGTGATAGACAAAAAAGTTATTTTCGGAAAAAAAAATTCCAGGCTCTCATCACCATTGCCATGAGCTGTTAATCAGTCTTGAACACAATCATGTGATAAATTTCTGGCATTTGCAGGTGTCTCCCTAGAACCCTGAAAAAATTCTTCGGAATTATGAGTTTTCCATAACTTCTCACCCTGCTGCATCACTGTTCTGTGCACCGATTTCCTGTTTATAAATCGAACATCTTCTGATAATTTAGGATATTTAGTGTTCCTAAATTAATATCTAATCCCATTATGTAGGAGGAAGTATGTCATATGACTTTCATTAACTAAATTGAAACATCTGTGGCCCAAACTTCCCTGGCACAGACTCAGTGTCAAGATCTCCTTAGTGTCTTTGGTGGTTTGTGATTATCTTTCTCTGATAGGAACTCCTGGCCTTACCATCTCCTGTTTGGATTACTATGGTCATCTTAACCAAGAGTAAATTATGGCATTAATTTAAAATATACTGCTAGGTCAAAATACAAAATCTTTTCCATTACATGCAAACTACATAGAAACCTACAGTAACAGCAGCTCTAGACATAACTGTTCATATCCACATAAAGTTCACTGTATGGAGATTAGAAATTCTGTGATGTCTGAGCATCAGTTTCTGAATTTGTTCCTTTTTCTAAACCTATGATCTGATGATGCACTTTTTCTTCATCCTTTTGTTGCTAAAGCTATTCCAAGCTCACTGATTTAAGAAACATGGAATACAGATCATCCATTCCCTGAATTTCTCCTGAAAGTTGAGGTAAATGAGTTTGGGGTCTATACCAATGGGAATCCCCATCTCAAGGAAAGAATAATCCTGCCTACTGGATTTTAATTTTTAAATATGGAAAACTATAGGAAAAGAAAATAAAGGAGATAATTACAAATGTTAAAACTACATTGTGAACTTATTCTCCATCTAGTTGCAAAAACAGTACTTTTTGCTCATGGTCAAAGACAAAAATATACTGCAGTAAGAGATACATAGAAAATTACTAAAATTGGGAAATGCAATATTTTATGCAGTAATAAAGCATTTATACTCTAAATGGAGACAGAGAATAAATGTTGTTGCTCTCTGACATAGAAAACTTTTGGTTTATGTTATTTTTATCAACAGACAAGGACATTTCCTTAGATTTCCTTATAATCTGTCTAAGGGGTAGATAGCAGAGTAACTTTAGACTAGAAGACCGTCTTATCAATCATGCCATATTTATAGTTTGCACAAAGTAAAAAGTTGTTACAGTTAGGCCAAGTTCCTGGTGACTGGAAAAAGAGGAACATCATACCCATTTTTTAAAAGGGTAAAAAGAAGGACCCTGGGAGCTATCAACCTGTCATCCTTACTTCTGTACCCTGTATCCATAAGATAATGGAGCACATCCTCCTGTAAGCTGCGTCAAAGCATGTGGATGACGGGGAAGTGATTAGAGACAGGCAACATGGATTTACAATGGGAAAATGATGCCTGACTGATCTGGTGGTCTTCTAGGATGGACTAAGGACATTGGTGGATAAGGGAGGAAAAATGATATAGTCTGTCTTGAATTCTGTAAGGCCTTTGACACAGTCCCACACAACATCCTTGTCATTAAATTAGAGAGATGTCCATCCGTTTGATGGATAGACAATTAAATGGCTAAGGAATTGGATAACTGCATCCAAAGACTTGTGGTTAATGGCTCTATGTCCAAATGGAGATCAGTAACAAGCAGGGGCAGAATGGATTAAAAGCAGCCCTAACGAGAAGGACTTAAGAATATTGGTAGATGAAAAATTACATACAAGTTGGCAATGTGCTCTTGCAGCCCAGAAAGCAAACCATATCCTGGGCTGTATCAAAAGGAGCTTTGCCAGCAGGTCGAGGGAGGTAATTGTTCCCATCTACTCCACTACAGTGACATCTCACCCAGATTACTGCAGCCAGTACTGGGGCCTCCAGCCCTGGGGTCCCCAGCCCAAGAAAGTGTTAGAGCAGGGCCAAAAGAAAATGGTCAGAGGGCTGGAGCACCTTTTCTGTGGAAACAGGCTGAGAGAGTTGGGTGTGTGCAGCCTGGAGAATAGCAGGTTTCAGGGACACCTTAAAGCAGCCTTCAAGTACGTAAAGCAGGCCTATGAGCAAGACTGAGAAAAACTTTCTACTGCGGCCCATAGCGACAGGACAAGGGGCAACACTTTTACACTGAAAGATGATAGATTTAGATTTGACATGAGGAAGAAATTGTTAATGATGAGAGTGGTGAAGCACTGGCACAGGTTGCCCAGAGAAGCTGTTGCTGCCCCATCTCTGGCAGCATTCAAGGCCAGGTTGGACGTGGCTTTGAGCACCTGGTCTAGTGGAAGGTGTCCCTGCCTGTGGTAAAGAGGTTAGAATTAGATGATCTTTAAGGTCCCTTCCAACCAAAATTATTCGGTGATATTCTGATTCTAAATAGAACTATAGCATAATATAGCAAGCAGTTTTACGTGTTATGGCCTCAGTTAAGAAGTTATTGCCTTGCTACCTTTATGAAACATTGGGCAAAAATCAATTGGTAATCCAAAAATTAGGGTAGTATTTAATATATGATGACTCTCAGGAGTAGATTTTTATTGGAGAGAAAAACAGTACCTTGTGGAATGAAGGACAGCCTAGATTATTTTGTAAATATAGGAAAAGCCTTTTAAATAGTTTTGGCAGAATCATAATCCTTTCAAGACAAGAAGTAAGACTCCATATGAAATTGGGACCAAATTTAGAGGAAAAACAAGCATTGTTTTGAAGAGTGAGACACTTCCATTTGTAATTTTTTGTCATAAATAGAGATGTACTGATTATATCTAGATAAAGCTGTTCGTAGGGTTTATATATGGGTATGGGTAAAGCCTAATCAGTTACACCTGTAAAACTAGAGGAAATCCACTGACTTTATTATAAGTTTTTGAAACTATATTCTACAACTGAAAGTAGGATTTGGGTCAATGTATTTTTCAAAGAAAAAAATTAAAATAATGACATCTGTATTAAAAGCCATCTAAATTCATTTGTCATCCCTTTCTCTGTCTTCCAAATAAAAGCTTAATAAATAAAATGTTATTAAAAAGCACAGAATTTAAAGAAAAAATTAAATTATGATAAAAAGCAGGGGCTTTTTCTTATCATCATTCAAAAAAACCTCCCTGAAGAGCATGTTAAAGTGAATTAAATCTCCAGTGAATGCTGTTCTTTGTCATAACAAGAAAACAAAAAAGTGACAAAACACATACCAACTTTCAAAATAAGGTTACAATTTAGCAGAACAAAACCAAAGCTTTTGGTATTGTATTTGTTTATTTGTTTTGGCACTAGCATAATTTTTTGATTGTTCTTCAAATACTCAGTTTTGCCCATCTTTATTTCTTGCTAGTGTAGTTGGGTTTGTAAAATAAGAAATCTCTTTAAAACAGGCTTTGGATGTAGTATACAGAACTGTCTGTGAAAACCAGCTATCAGACAGACATTAATCTGATCTATTTGTGGTCCAGCATCATGCTTGAATGAAATACAGAAATTTAAGAAGTTCCTCCAGTTATTCTGTTCTACCTATTCCATCCCTCTGGAATAAAGTCCTCTGTTTCAAAACAAAAAATAATCCAAAGAAATAGAAAAATTGTGGCTCTTCTACAGCTGCGGTATTACTGTGTCCTGAAGAGGGAGATTGAATTCTACGTCTTGTTCCATAAAGATGGAACTGGAGTGCCTGAGCCCCCTGTATATAGACCCTCTTGACTGGATAAGCTGAAGTTTTCCTTTAATTTTTTTTTAATTATTATTACTTTTTCAGTTATGCTTCAATATTAAAGCTCTTGTGCTTTTTTTTTTGGCAGGTATTGTGAAGGGGTGGAGATTCATAAATGGGAAAAGAGATGCTTACTGGATTTTTCTTTGCAGTGGTAGGGTAGCATCAGAGAAATCAGCTCTACATCTAACATGCTTGTTAAATTCTGCAGTACATCATGATGAATCATCCTGACAAATCTCTGAAATCCTTCAATTTGACCTTGTCTTTGTTGCTGTGATTATGGAGGGAGAATCTTTTATACTGTAGGAGACATCCCGGCTCCTCATTCCCCCTCAGGAAAAGCATTTTCAAAGTACAACCATGTAGGCTGTGTCACCAGCCTGAGAGGGGAAGCAAAAGCCACACCCATGTTCTTTTAAAAGCTTTTTCCCCCCTCACAGAATCTTTTTGGTTTTAACAATAGTCAAAGAAAATAAAAACTCAATTGAAAACAGAAGTCAGAAGCCTCCCTGCTTTGGCCAGCCAGAGGAGGAAAGGGAGGAAAAAACACTCATTCTCCAAAGTTATCTCCATTTTCTAACACAAGCACAGCTGCAAAAGAGCCAGATTGCAGTCTTTTCCATGGAGCTTTTTTTCCTTTGACATGATGCCAGTTGATAAGCTACTATATAATTAGAAAACACTCTAGTGGGTCAGAAACTACCACTTCAAAAGAAGCAAAGATGCAGAACACCTAAGCTTGACCGGTTTGTGAGGAGTAAGCAGGGGTGAAGGTTAGTTAATTGTTTGCTCAAGGAATATTTCATGTTCTGCCTCATTTGGTGACATGTTTTTGAGGTAGCCCTTGTGAGAGGTTAGAAACCCTACCATTATGACTTGGTCTAAACAATGCACTACAAGTGCAGGTCTTTGTCTAAAAGAAGAGAAATCTAATTCCAAAGGAACTGTAGTCATCAGGCACTAAGAATTTCCTGCCACAGGTAGAAAAGGGGATTGGCTTGTCAAAGCCATGGGAAGATGCAGACATGTTCTGAAAGTCCAGGAAGGGAGTAAGTGAAAGCATGCAAAACACTCCAGAAGAAAGGAAGCATAAGTGTTATACTGAAAGGTACTGACGTTTCTAAAACTAAATATTTTGCACAGTAACCTGGCTGTATATTGCTATAAAGTACCTTGTTAATGTGCTGGTATGTTAGTTTTAGAATCTGCCAAGAAAATCTGCATGTATGTTTCCTTACTTAGGAACCCAGTAGGGTATATTTTCCAAGTGCTTTATTTTAATAGTGTAGTTGCAAAGACTTATCTGATACTGGAAATGTGGCACACAAAAATATTTTTCACTTCTACTGCAATCTCAGGCCAACACTATATAAACATAAATTAAGCACTTCTGAGAGAAAAAAAAAGATACTACTAAGGTCTGCAGAACACTTACTGCAATCTCTAATCACTTGTCTCTGTGCATTTGTACCTGTAAACTGGAGAAGCAGTGTATATACAGTGACAAGAACAGAGGAGATCAAACCCAGAATCAGGATGTGCCAAAGAGCTGGGATTGTTCAGGGTAAAGAGACTGACAAAGATTTTGAGGTAAGGGGTTTTTTTAATTCAACAGGCTTCTCTCAATCCTGTTGTGCTGAAGAAACTCTTAAATAAGGCTGAATTATTTAATCTAACATGTAATTTTGCTTTACCTGTTAGTTGTAGTGAGAGGGATGTGGGCATCTCCAGCTGAAAATAAATTATTTTTTATGCTAGTTCACAGCTTTATTTAGCTGATTAGTAGGAAGTCTACTGTAATATTCAGTTCAGAAAAAAAATGTCTTTCTGGTTTTTTTTGTTTGTTTGTTTTTTTGAAAGCAAATCTAATTTTGGAATCCTAAACTAATACTGTCTGAAAACAGTTGCATTAACTCCCCTGAAAGGTCGCATGCAGTATCTGAAATTCTGAATTTCAACCCAGACACTAGAAGAAATACAGTATTTTGAGCCAGTTTCAAGATCAAAATGCAAAGTCCATAAGGAAGGCATTGCTGAAAACACACTATGTTACTAGCCTGCAGACCTGTCATCCTTGAGAGGGATTGAACCATGTTGACCAATCTGAAAATTTGCCCTCTTATAGAAGAGCAAACCAACCTTCCTGCTCCTAGCCCGGGATGTCTTTTGTTGGTGTTCTGCCACTCAGATTTTACGTATTTGCAAGCACCCCAGGAAAGCAAACCTTTGAAAACCAAGAGTGTAATTTTGAAGGACAAACAAAACAGGATTCACTCACATAATTTTGAGTGTACATAAATGCAACAAAATTAAAAGCAGAGATCACCAATTAAGATTAAAGAGGGCAGTGACAGGCATTTGACATCACAGCCAGTGTCAAATGTATCAGGAAGCCTGCTTCCCATGAAACAGTGATACCAAGACAACCGGTGACAAAAAATATTTTTCTCCTCAAATGATGATGCTGCAAAGTATTGACCTGAATTGAGGCACTCCTCTTTGTTCTGCACTGGGATGGAAACACTGAAAATGTATTTACAACTGAACTGCAGCTCATTACACAGTGACCTCATACAGAGAACTTTTGTTTAGCAAAGTGAGCATGCCAGCCAGGGAGTATAACTGCCTGCTTCTTCTGGCTGTGCATGAAAGGCTATGGAGTCTCCTTTGGCTACAGCCAAGATACAAACACATCTGAAATTGAGTGGAATGCCGTTGGTGTGAGTGAATATCCCACGCAAGAGTCTGCTAGACTCAGACATGCTATGCTCAGATTCTTTCTGAGGTCACACTACTATAAACCTAGTCATGAAATGCTTATTTCAAAATGTTTGTTCCATCTTGTCCGCTCTCCCCTTTTCCCTTCCCCTATCCCATTTTTTTGGCATTGGCTAATGGGAAGCACAGGGGAGAGGAACTGCAGTGAGTATGGTACCTGGGCTGTATTCACAAACAGGAACACTACTTAAAAGATCACAGTATCACAGTATGCTAGAGATTGGAAGGGACCTCAAAAGATCATCTAGTCCAATCCCCCTGCCGGAGCAGGAACACCTAGATAAGGTTACACAGGAATGTGTCCAGGCGAGTTTTGAATGTCTCCAGAGAAGGAGACTCCACAACCCCCCTGGGCAGCCTGTTCCAGTGTTCTGTCACCCTCACTGAGAAGAAGTTTCTTCTCAAGTTTAAGTGGAACCTCTTGTGTTCCAGTTTGTACCCATTACCCCTTGTCCTATCATTGTTTGCCACTGAGAAGAGCCTGGCTCCATCCTCATGACACTCCCCCTTTATATATTTACATACACTAATAAGGTCACCCCTCAGTCTCCTCTTCTCCAAACTATAGAGACCCAGCTCCCTCAGCCTTTCCTCATAAGGGAGATGCTCCACTCCCTGAATCATCTTAGTTGCCCTGCGCTGGACTCTCTCCAGCAGGTCCCTGTCCTTCTTGAACTGAGGGGCCCAGAACTGGACACAATATTCCAGATGCGGTCTCACCAGGGCAGAGTAGAGGGGAAGGAGGACCTCTCTCGACCTACTGACCACCCCCCTTCTAATACACCCCAGGATGCCATTGGCTTCTTGGCCACAAGGGCACAGTGTTGGCTCATGGTCCTTCTGCCATCCACTAGGACCCCCAGGTCCCTCTCCCCTACACTACTCTCTAACAGGTCGTTCCCCAACCTATACTGGAACCTGGGGTTGTTCCTGCCCAGATGCAGGACTCTACACTTTCCCTTGTTATATTTCATCAAGTTACTCCCTGCCCAACTCTCCAGCCTGTCCAGGTCTTGCTGGATGGCAGCACAGCTTTCTGGCGTGTCAACCACTCCTCCCAGCTTAGTGTCATCAGCAAACTTGCTGACAGTACACTCAATTCCCTCATCTAAATCATTGATGAATATATTAAATAATACTGGTCCCAGTACTGACCCTTGAGGCACTCCACTAGATACAGGCCTCCAACTAGACTCTGCCCCATTGACCACAACTGTCTGGCTTCTGTCCTTCAGCTAGTTCGCAGTCCACCTCACTACCTGATCATCCAGACCACACTTCCTCAGTTTAGCTATGAGGATGCTGTGGGAGACTGTGTCAAATGCTTTGCTGAAGTCAAAGTAGACCACATCCACTGCTCTGCCATCATCCATCCACCGTGTTATTTCCTCATAAAAGGCTATGAGGTTGGTCAAGCATGACTTCCCCTTGGTAAAGCCATGTTGACTGCCCCTCATAACCCTCTTATCCTTGACATGCCTTAAGATGGCATCAAGGATAAGGTGTTCCATCACTTTCCCAGGGATGGAGGTGAGGCTGACCGGTCTATTGTTACCCGGGTCCTCCTTCTTGCCCTTTTTGAAGACTGGAGTGACATTTGCTTTCCTTCAGTCCTCAGGCACCTCTCCCGTTTCCCAAGACTTGGTAAAGATGATGGAGAGTGGTGTAGCAATGACTTCTGCCAGTTCCCTCAGCACCCACGGGTGCATCCCATCTGGACCCATGGATTTATGGATATCAGATCTTTTCACTATCTTACAGCAGAACAGTTGACATACCTTCCTTATGTTCTTTTTGCAAAAGGTGACCTTTTGAGAGAGGGGAAATTCTTAACAGTGGATGCTTAATTTTTGTACTGTTGAGATTATCCTGTGGCTCCCATCCTCAAACTTGCCTAATTCTGATGTTCTGTTTCTCCTCTGGATGTTTGACACCACATGTCTGGGGCAACAGCAAATTTACTCCTACTAGTGATCATCCAATGCATTTTTTAAAATACTGACTGTATCCTTGGAATGGATTTCCAGAAATAATTCCTTTCCACTGAATGGTTTTATTTTCATAAAATCATAGAAACATTGAACATTCTGGGCTGGAAGGGACCTTAAAGATCACCCAGTTCCAACCCCTGCCATGGGCAAGAATACCTCGCACCAGACCAGGTTGCTCAAAGCCCCATCAGCCTGGCCTTGAACACTGCCAGGGATGGGACAGACACAGCTTCTCTGGGCCGCCTGTCCCAGTGCCTCAACACCCTCACAGTGAAGAATTTCTGTCCCAATATCTAATCTACATCTCCCCTCTGTCAGTTTAAAGCCATTCCCCCTTGTCCTGTCACTACATGCCCTTGTAAAATCTCCCTCTCCAGATTTCCTGTAGGCCCCCTTGAGGCACTGAAAGGCTGCTATAAAATCTCCTGGAGCTGCCTTTTCTCCAGGCAGAACAAGCCCAGCTCTCTCAGCCTGTCTTCATAGGAGAGATGCGCCAGCATCTCTGGTCTTCTTCATGGCCCTCCTCTGGGCTTGCCAGAGAAGGTTCACGTCCCTCTTGTTTTGGGGGCCCCAGAACTGAATGCAGGACTCCAAGTGGGGTCTCACGAGAGGAGAGTGGAGTGGGAGAATTACCTCCTTCAACCTGCTGGTCACACTCATCTTGATGCAGCCCAGTATACAGTTAGCTTTCTGGGCTGCGAGCACACACTTGAGGAGCTCATGTTGAGCTTCTCATCGACCAACACCTCCAAGTCCTTCTCCGCAGGGCTGCTCTGAATCTCTTCTCTGCCCAACCTGTAGCTGTGCCTGGGATTGCTCCAACTCAGGTGTAGGACCTTGCACTTGGCATGGTTAAACTTCATAAGGTTGGCATCAGCCCACCTCACAAGTGTGTCGAGGTCCCTCTGGATGGCATCCCTTCCCTCCAGCGTATCAACCGAACCACACAGCTTGGTGTCATTGGCAAACTTGCTGAGGGCGCACTCAATCCCACTGTCCATGTCACCGACAAAGATGTTGAACAAGACCGGTCCCAACACCAATCCCTGAGGGACACCACTCGTTACTGGTCTCCAGCTGGACATTGAGCCATTGACCACAACTCTCTGTGTGCGGCCAGCCAGCCAGTTCTTTATCCACCAAGTGGTCCACCCATCAAATTGATGTCTCCAATTTAGAGACAAGGATGTCATGTGGGACAGTGTCGAACGCTTTGCACAAGTCCTGGTAGATGATGTCAGCTGCTCTGCCCCTGTCCGTCAGTTCCGTAGCCCCATCATAGAAGGCCACCAAATTGGTCAGGCAGGATTTCCCCTTAGTGAAGCCATGCTGGCTGTCATCAACCACCTCCTTGTTTTTCATGTGCCTTAGCATGCCTTCCAGGAGAATCTGCTCCAAGATTTTGCCAGGCACAGAGGTGAGACTATAATTCCCTGGTCTATAATTCCCTGGGTCATCCATTTTCCCCTTCTTAAAAATGGGGGTTATTTTTCCCTTTTTCCAGTCATCAGGAACTTCATAGAATCATAGAATCATAGAATAGTTAGGGTTGGAAAGGATCTTAAGATCATCTAGTTCCAACCCCCCTGCCATGGGCAGGGACACCTCACACTAAACCGTGCCACCCAAGGCCTCATCCAACCTGGCCTTGAACACCGCCAAGGATGGAGCATTCACAGCCTCCCTGGGCAACCCATTCCAGTGCCTCACCACCCTCTCAGTAAAGAATTTCTTCCTTATATCCAATCTAAACTTCCCCTGTTTATGTTTTAACCTTTTACCCCTTGTGCTGTCACTACAGTCCCTGATGAATAGTCCATCCCCATGACCAGTGGCTTAGCAACTTCATTCTCCAGCTCCTTCAGGATCTGCGGATGGATGTCGTCAGGTCCCATGGACTTGTGTACGTTTCGGTTTTTAAGATGGTCTTGAACCAGATCCTCTCCTACAGTGGGCCTAAGGTCTTCATTCTTACAGTCCCTGCGTCCGCCTTCCAAGACTTGGGTGGTGCAGTCAGAGCCTTTGCCAGTGAAGACTGAGGCAAAGAAGTCATTAAGAACCTCAGCCTTCTCCAAATCCAGGGTAGCCAGTTCTCCCGATATCTTCCAGAGGGGGCCTACGTTGTCCCTAGTCTGTCTTTTATTCGCTACGTACCTATAGAATCCCTTTCTGTTATCTTTCACATCCCTAGTCAAGTTTAATTCTAACTGGGCCTTAGCCTTCCTCACCTGGTCCCTAGCTTCCCGGACAACATCCCTGTATTCTTCCCAGGCCGCCTGTCCCTGCTTCCACCTTCTATAAGCCTCTTTTTTCCTTTGAATTTTCCTGAGCAGCTCTTTACTATGGAAAATTAGGCATTTCTGACATAGAGGTATTTCCAAATTTTTCCTTAAGAAACTCCAGAGAGATGCATTACTAATTTGAAGAATTAATCAAGTTTTGAAACATTTTTTAGAGTTCTTTGCAGTAAAAAATAATAAAGACCTAGATGTTAAAGGCTATATGTTGGTTTGTTGCTTTTTTTTTTTTTTTTTACTGACACCATTGTTCTAACTGCTCAGGGTGTTAAGCCAGATCACTAGTACTGTGGTGTTGACCTTGATTATGCAGAAATGACACAAATCACCTAAAGATGTAAGACATGGCTCCAGAAAGAGGCTTTCAAAGGCTGGAAATTGAAACTTTTTCTTGTTCCCTGGCTGGAGAATTCACTGTCTACAGGTTTAGCCAGCAGTTATGACAAGCCTTCTGAGCACCCTGCTGTACTAAGTTGTTTCCAATGACTGACTTTTCTTGTCTTTTAGCACATCTGACATCCATTTAAATAAAATAAGCCAATTTCCTATGTCATTTATGTGGAAATTGCAGCAAGAAATACAACCTTTTGCTGAATTTGCTCCTGACTTCTTAGAAATTAACTGCAATAGAAGTTGAATCTGACTAAATGAGACAATTACTTCGTAACTTTTGCTGCTAGTACTGGTACAAACATGCTTCAAGAGAACTTCTTGTGGGCTTTAATAAGCAGTTTTAAGTGCATAAGGTTTATGAAGGAAGGAGAGCCTTCCTGAACCATCAGTGCCCATCTTGCCCATCTTTTCTAAGGGAAGGAAGAGAGGAGTATAAAATTTAAGCTTTTATTTCTGAAGATGCTGCCCTTGGTCTTGGCAGTGCCTTTTTACTCTGGGATGTCAAAATCTTAAGACTGTGATAAGCAAACAGAGGAAGTGAGTTATCGTTCTGTATCTCTCCCATTCTGTACCACTCCCTCTTCAGATTCCCAACTGGAGTACCAGGGTCAACACAATTTTAATCTTTTTTTTTTTTAAGCTTTGCACTGAGAATTGACCTACAAGTACTAGTTAGCTTCTTTTCAATTACCGCAGTGCCAAATAGTTACTTGTCTTAGACTTTCTGTTAAAAATAGGCTGATATTTTTGAAGTTTCAGCATCTCTGAAATACTTCACTATATGACAATTTTCTGATATTAAAACCTGTCATTATTTTGTTTTCTAAATAATGTGTAATCTGTTAACTCAGGCTAAAATTTATAAAACATTCAAAGTCTGGAATAAAATGCAAAATGCTTATTAAATATTACTTTGAAGTGTTGGTGGGTAGTTTAATTATCTATAAAAACTACAGATATTCTGCCCTTTTCCAAGCTGTAGTTTGGCTGCTTTGAAGAACACACATCAGATGAGCTATGTTTGTGCCCAGGCCTGTGGGAAAGTGTATGTGGGGAGGAAAAAGGCATTTCTGAGCTCTTCAGTTGAAAGTAGAGAAAAAGCTAGGGAAGTCTGAAGTATTAGCTGCCATAGTAACTAGATGAGCTGATAGGGTCTAAGAGCAAGGGAGTGTTCAGTCACAAATCGGAGCTGCTATTAATACCTGGAGTAAAGATTCCCAGGGGTAGTAATCATTCTCTGAAAAATACAAAAAAAAAAACCATAAAATGCATGTATAATGCACTGACTCAAGACAAATTAGCATAAGTTTTGATTGTTCACTGTTATCTGAAGTTTGCTGCTGGTATCTGCTATAATAAATGATACATTTATTTCTTCTATGAATTAGGCATAGCTGTGCTTTAGTAGTGACCAATTCCAGTTTCACCAAAATCAGAATTTCCTATTCTAAATCTCTTTTATCTTGAAGAGTTAAATTGTTCACTTACGTAATTGCCTTTAGGGATGGGTTGACTCCATCAGCAGCTAAGTTAAGCTTTGTTTAGTTTGGGTCAGCTGTCCAGATTCCATCTCCTCCCAAATTCTTGCCCACCCCTGGCCTGTTTGCTGGGAGAGCAGAGGGGAAAAAGGAAGCTTTGGTGCTGTACAAGCACTCCTCAGCAACAACCAATGCATTGGTGTCTGATCAACAGTTGTAGCCACAGTTCCAAAATGTGGCATCTATGAAAAGGTAATTCCATCCCAGCCAGACCCAATACATGTTCCTAACCACAGAAGCTTACCTGTACAGAGTAAGTATAGTAAAAATAATGACAGGTAGGGAAAGCGATAACACAGGAAAAAGTCCAGGGCTCTAACTTGCACCTAATTTTGTTATGTGCTTTCCTGAACCCCCAAGCCATGTTTCCTTAGTGAGCACTTAGTCATTTAACTAGGTGCCTAACTTATAGGTGTTACAAAACGTTTTATGCAGCCTGTTTTCAAAAACTGAGTGTTCCTTGGCCCCATTTAAAAAAATAAAGTATTCTAGGATTCCTGCAGTGTGAAACAGTGTATAATTTCATGCAAATTCCTGAGCTACCTTGGAGTTACCTGATGGACAAGCAGAACACTGTGCAAGGACAGCTCTGTAGGACCAAGCTTTTGAACTTGCCTACTCAAGCTGCAAAAGCAGTACAGTGCAGGTAACTTCACACTCAGTGCTCAGGTTCCCCTCACGAGAACATAAAAGTCAGAAAAGCAAATAATTTGCTTGTCACTTCCTAAAGCAAAAGCCAGTGCTGCCTGTCAGAAAGCAATAGAGTGTGACAGTTATGCCCATTTTTTTGAAGATTGTCATTTTCAAAAGAATGTGTACCCATTTCTCCTTCCTTGCTTGTGCCATATGACTACTGTTAGATAAGCATTCAATCAAGACTGCTGACATAAGAAGTTTCTCTTTATAGCTGTACTGAAAACAAAGTATATCAAGGATAGTTTCGTAGTTCATATAACCATCCTCTGTTTCTGTCCATCTGTGTGGGTTTTTTACATCTATGATGGGGAAGAAAAAAAAGGCAAAATAACTTGACAATTTATTTCAATTCATTTTAACAAAAATAAGCCTGAGAACAGCCAGAGATCTACTACTCATACCTAGTTAAGAAATTCAGAGCTGCTAGGGTGCCTGTTGGGTACCTGGCTGCTGGTGCTATAGTGTTGCCTCAGAAAGTGGTGCTTTCCTGTCAGATGAGCTGATATGGATGTGGTACAGGAGCGTGACAAGATGAGAAGCTTAAAGATAAGGATTTTGATAGATATGCTTCAGTTGTCTGCTCTTGCCTACAAGGTGCGAACCTTGTAATGAAAAGAAAAATATCTTAAAACACATTCCACAGTGAGGGGAAATGGACAGGTTGGTTCACTCACCAACAATGAAATACAGGTGTTCATAGGGTGTAGTGAAGTTATTTAACAGTACATGAAATGCTACACAACCTTTTGTTCAGGTTGGGGAGAATGCCATAACCATTTGAAAGCACAGAGGAAATGACACACTATAATTACTCACTGGAAGCAGTAAAATGGGGCTAGTGCCCTACCTCTTGCAAAAAGCAGTACAAAACCTTAACTAAAACATTTCATTATTTGGTTTTGCATTAAGAGCAAAAAGCTTAGCAGTATAATAGTGAGGCAGTAGCTCAGTACTTACCCAGTGGTTGCAAATGGAGGAGCACTGGATTCCCAGCCATTCAGGTTCCAGACTAGTGACAGTACAGAGGCTGTACTGTAGAGAGGAATCTGCTACCCAAGCTACACTGGCAGATGCAGATATATCACTTAGATTAAACAGCAACAATTACCTTTAATTATGCTGCATCTTCTACAATCCCAGCTACTACTCGTCAGCTGTAGAGATGTGCTATAACAGATTAAAAACCTGTCATATAAACGCAAATGAGTGCTATCTGCTGAAATCAGCAGCACCACTTTTATTCTATATTTTTTACACAGGTGGAAGACAGAAAACATCTAACCTTATTCTCCAAAGGGATGTGTCTTGTCATGAAATACAGCTGTAGGCAAGCTGTATCTGTGTAAACCACTGAACTGTAGTGCATATAACACCAAACTTTTGTACTAGGCTCCTTGTTGTGCTGTTTTCTATAATTACAAGCTATTACTGATATTTTATATTACCTTTGTGAGTCAGGAAGCAGACTAATTTTGCAGGGCACCTAATGTAAACATAACAAAAAAAATTTAAAATAATTTTAATAAATTAGGTGAAAAAATATAAGATCAGTATTTTAGGGTTCTAAAGTTATTGTAAATCCAAAGATTTGTATCATAATTACTCACATTGAACATAAAAAGAATTAGTTTGAAACACTGTATTTAAGCTGGTATATGAGCCTATAATTAAAAAAAATTTAAATCAAAAATAAGAAACTTTTGATGGTGCAATGTCCAGAAATGGCTACAGATTGTGCTGACAGATTACTCTGTATTTCTACTTCCTTTCCACAACATTACATTTTTTCTATTGAAATACACAAATGGGGTTCTGAGAGGTTTATTTACCTCTGATTTTAAAAAAGCTGAGTTCCTTCTTTGGTGTACTTACAAACATAAAAGGGTTTAGAACTGAGAAAAAAGTGCAGTAAAATTTCAGATGATGACTCCAGTACATTAGTTTCATTTACATTATGAAGTTGTTTACATCAATGACTGGGAAGTAATTACTGAGGTGCCTTCCTTACACAATTTCTCAAAAAGTAAGGGATATTTAACTTGCCACAGGCAAGATTAAAAAACCCCCGTTCAGTCCCAGTCTGCTTCTTCATGCACTGGCTCTCCTCTCGCAGACATGCTTCCTTGATTCTTTATGGTAAAATTTCTTTGATCTTTGTAAGCAGAAAAGAAATGTCTGAAATAAAGGTGATAAGTGTCATCTGTCTGAAGGTACACAGACATAGACCACTTTAAATGTGGATTCGTAAGTATATCCTGTGTTATAAAAAACTTGAGAGAAAAAGGGAAGTTTGGAATCCATCAAGATAAATGGTGAAAGGGTCTAGGTTTCACCAAAAGTGTTGGTGCAGTTTCACCAACAGGTATTGTGGTCTACTGCATATCTATATTGTATTGGGATGTGGAAGTACTGATACCAGTTTCCTAGATGACTGTGTATCCTTCATGCTTTCTAATTCTTTCATCCTCACTCACAAAAGTAAATGCTGTGTGTGGAGTTTGACATAATAATAAGGTATGATGAGCACCCAGCTTTGGAAGGAGGAAGAACTTGTGGTTCCTGGCCATGTGCTTAATCATTTCAAAGTGGCTTTGAGGTGGGTAACATAAATACATTAAAAGAATCTGAGCAATCTGCCTTCCCAAACTGGAAGCAATATAGGCTAATGAAAAGCCACTAGACCAGCAAGATTCTCACATCCTTCTGAAAGTAATTTATCTTTCCTCTACAAGAGTTTCTCAAGCAGAAAAGTGGGGATAAAACACCACTTTTTTGTGATAATGAAATTCAAAGAAAACCAGTTCCAAATATTATGTATTGTACTCTGGAACAGGATTATTTTATTTTATTTTATTTTATTTTATTTTATTTTATTTTATTTTATTTTATTTTATTTTATTTTATTTTTTCTCAGCAAATTTCCAAGATGGAAAAAATTAATTTTATTCTCTGTACTAGGACTGAAGTGGAAGCATTATTTTTGGAATTTTGTATTTTGTGGAACTTCCTATGCCAGCAACATTTTAAAAAAAAAATTATTCTAAATTCTAAAACCATCTCTACAATTATGAGATTATTGGCCAAAAAACTTTACAGTGAAAACTGCTTGCACTGAGATTTAAATGAACTCTGTGGATTGCTAGCAGCAAGCATGCATGGGAGAGAAAAGAATTAAACAAATCACTGCCAAAGTTATATAGCAATCATACCAAGAGGGCGGTTCTCTGAGCAATTAGTTTGTGATGGTTTTATTTCACATTCTTCTTATTTGTTTGGAAGGAACAGTTTAATAGGCTAGAGAAATATGGTGTTTTCATAGCCCCAGAGCTCCTATGTCACAATGGAAGAAGTTCAGCCATGCAGCCTCTGAGGAATGAGAGAATTAGATCAGTAAAAAATACTGGAAAAGAGCATCACTGGTGAGGGAGATTAAGTAAATGGAGCAGCAATATAGTGCAGGAGGGAGAAACAGAAAGGAGCAGCTTTGGCAAGTGTTGATGTAGTAGAGGAGTGTGAAGCAGTTGCCGTACAAGACAAAGAGCAGTAGTATGCTTCCAGTGCCTTGTTCCTCTATACTCAGCTCTGCCGTGCGTGTGTGCTAACATGAGGGGACTTTCAGTTGCTGCTAAGAACTTGCAGCAAAGCTGTGAAGGAGGTTCACTGAAGGCCAGAATGGGTGCATATAAAAGAAAGAGTGGAGAAAGAGCTATTTTAATTCTCCTTAGATGCAGTGGGGAGATGTTTTCCACACAGGCAGAGAGGGTGGTTTAGAGAGCCTTGAGGGTAAATCTCAGTGTTCATACAGGACACACACAGGGATTGTGCACACATATGCACATAAACACTTGCGAAAACAAATCCTTCACACAGGCTGTCTCAGCAAACATCTTAAAAATCTGCACTTTACCCACAGTGCTGGAAGATGCTTTAGGACCTTTATGATTGCTGTTCAGGCATCACTGCTGGCATCAAGAAACAGAGCATGTAAACCTGAGAAAGAGATAAAAAGAAATGCAAGGCAAAAACTTTACATTAGAAGTAAACATACCACAGAATATGCTTGCTGCATATGCAAAATGTTCCTAGGACAGGTGGGTTTCCAGGCATTTCAAGATGTGGGGGATATACCTCTGCCTATTTCAGTTTTCCCATGCAGATGTAATAGTGTGTCATCGTTAACTCTACCCTGCAGGCCTTAAGCTAGGCATACTTTTGTGTGTGTGTGCTATAACTAGAAAACGTAGTAAAGCTAAAAAGCCTACTGGTACAATGGTAGCATGTGTGGCAAATAAAGCCAACTGCAAGAAGGAAAGCCCGACAACATTTTGAGGTTTTGCATGGGAGCCTGATCACTTTTATTTTTAAAATGGTATTTTCCTTTTGACTCTTATGACCCAATGCTTTCCCAGAGTTACCCAAAATGAGACACAAGGAAGTATTCGTCTGTGTTGGTCTTCTTATGCAACATTGAACTCAGTAACTGTGGGTTGAGTGGGGCTCAAGCTTTGTGTGTCTTCTGCATGTACCTCCCTGACTACTGTCCCCCTGCTGTCTCGTAGTTTTGAACCTGTGGTCACATGCTCCATAGTCAGCACTTAGAGAAAACTAGTAAGGCATTTAATAAATGCAGTTTATATTTAATAAAGGCAGTTAATAAAATGCATATTTTTCTTTTCCAGAACATTCTTCCTGAGAGCCCACACCCAGCTCCAGCCTGCATGGGATTTTGCACTTGAAAAAGAGCCCTTTCTGAATCAGAGCAGACCAAGCAGCAGAGGACTTGGCACAGGGACATCAGATTAAATTTCCTACCTTCCAAGCAAGAGAAAGAGCTATTGGGTATTCAAGGTGGGGTTGTTACAGCTAATAATCAGGGGATATTGGTAACACTAGGGCTTTGATCTTGTTTGCATACCTCAGTTCAATACAACAATTTCTGAGCTCTTGCCTGTTAATACTTATTTAATTTAGATCTAATTCTTATCACTCTTTAAACAAAAAAAATTGACTGTGAAAGTTTTTCCGAAGTAAAGGATTTAACTATGTTACTTTTTGTTGCAATGATTTGTTGTTGCTTGTTTTGAAGAATGAAGGAAGAACTACATGGCAAGGTGGTCACCAAGTGAGGGTTCTCTGCCTGCATCCCATGATTCCAGCCAGCTGGGAACTACTTCTGTTCAAGCAAAAGAATCAAAAAGCTGAATATGTAGAACTCCAAAACTGTTTATGATCACTTCACAGCTATCTCGTGGATATTATAGGCCAAATTTACTTTTTGTATCTCTTCTCTCTGCTGTAGGTACAGGAAGAATTGGTCTTACAAATAAGCATTCATCCTATATTGTCTGTATAAATAGGTTGTGGCATTATTCAGTTCATACACATTTAGAAAAAGAAAAGAAAATACGTTCAGATTGAAATTTCTGAAAGAGTTGTGATTTTTTGAGGTAAAAAGAGGTATGTACTTCATGTACGTGTGATATATTTACTTTTTTTTTTTTTTTTTTTTTTTTTTTTACTCACTATATAAACAGGTAAATTTTGTGAAATTGTAATTAACACAGAATCAGTATTAACAACAGACCGTGCAAGAAGATGTCATTAGAACTCTGGTGTAACTCATAGCAAATGTAGTTATTCCTCATGTGTGGAGCTGTTTACATGCTTTTACTATGGTGCTTTGCAAAGCCCAGTCTGAAAGGCCATAGTAAGCAGTCTGTTGCCAGCCTGCTCAGCTGCACTGAGTAATGTATTAACAGTCATGTACGGGCTCTGCCTGGCTGTTCAGATGACCAGAGAGCTTCAGCATTTACAGTCATGGACTGTTCTCTACCACGTGAAGAAAAAGCAGAAAACATACAAACAGTTAATTATCTTTAAAGTAATTAATGCCCCAAGAGTACAAAAGGCACTACTCAATTATTTGGTATCCCTTCTGATGGAATCCAGCGGAGTCTGTCCTTGAATGGTATCCGCATAACACTTAATTGGAGATTGGGAGCTGGGACGTATGTAGGGGCTGGATACACTGCCAATATATCTATGTTTCTTCATAATTAGTAAGGGTTGATGTTCCCCTTTTTGTTTACAACTGATACACTGCAGCTAATAGAAGAGCTAGTCTCCACTTTGCTAAGCTGGCTCTTATGAAGGTCTGAAAGAGAAATTAAGTTGTAGTATTCCTCCTCTATTCCACAATCATTTCCACATAGTTTTGGGTAATAAAAAGCTTTCTATACTCCTTAACTCATTTTTAACAGACCACACAGTTGTTTCCATGACACACAGAGCTTCAGCAACTGCTATCCTGGCCTGGATTCAAGCTGATTATCTGAATTATCTATATCCAGTTCACAGCTATAAAAGTTCAGTATTTGTTATCAATTCTTTTCTGCAGCTGCATGCTCAAGGACACAGGCTTACATCCAGGTTTGTATAAGAAAAAGTCTGTAAATCCAAGGGATATTAGTTCTGTTTTGGATTGGGTTTTGGATTATTTCCTTTTGCTTTAGCTGTTGCTGCACACACTAATGAGAAATGACATGGTTTGAGAAGTAAGAATCCGCCTGACCCGTTAACAAATAAAAAAATGCAAAACTCTTAGGTTTCAGAAACTACATTCAGTTTCCAACCTCCCTTCCACCTGACTCTTATCAGATTATACTGGAATCTATGTGGGTTCGGCACTTGCTGCGTGAGTGCTCTAGAAGCAAAATTCCAGAGCTTTGCCAAAGCCGCAGAGGATATACTCACCATAAATGTTTGATGGCGGATATTTAAAGTTATTACAATAAATCAGGGATAGTAAGAAGTAGGAGAAGCTCCCTTGCTGGAGACTGTCAGGGAAGCAGATGGTTCGAGTAGCCTGAAGGAAAAAGCCTCTTTGGTAGAAGAAGAAAAAATAGCAAATTTGTTGATTCTTTCCAAATCACAAATGCATTCTGGAGGTTCTGAAATTCACGAACACATTAGAAAACACTTTCAAAGCACAGTCAGCCATCAAAGAAAGTAAAAGATACCCTTCTAAGTAAGGGTCAAAGGGTTGAAGCTAGTGGAAGGGGCAGCAAGAAGGGAGAGACAGTGTATACAAGAAGGAAGAGACAGTGTATAGAAGAAGGCAGAGCAAGCCACCTTAAAAACAAAACCCAAACCAACCAACAACAACAATTAAAAAAAAAACCAAACCAACAAAAAACCCCTCAAAAAAACCTCAAAAAAACAACCAAACCAAAACCAAACTTGCCAAAAAATTGCTTTTAAAGTTCTGATTTTTTTCAGGTTGTTTCATCAAAAATATATTGCCTGATACAACTGAATGTGTTCTGTTAGAAGCATATGAAATATTTGCAATAAAAGTAACAGGTTTTAGCCATTTTCACACTTCATTTCTAGCCTCTAAATGAGCCTATCTTGCCAAAAACATTGTTTTATTTTGTGAATGTTTTAAAAAGGAGTTTTGCTAATGGAAAAATATCTCCTTTCCAGGAAAACTGAGGTTGGTCTGAACAGAAAGTACTGCTGAAATCAGAAAGGTTAGCATAGCACAAGAGCTTTAGCTGGGGGAATTAGTAAGAGTCTCCTGTGATCTCTGCATGCATGAAGTCTCAAACTATCATTCTTCAGCTAATTCGTGCAAAATAGAAATTTTCCACACTGAAAAACAATATTATCATCATTGGAAAACAATGCAACTTACAGAACTGTTGCAACAGATAGGACCCAAGTCCACCTAGCCCTACAGACAGTCTTGAAGAGTGTCTAGTGTATTTATGTGGGGTTTTTTTCTTAGGCTGTAATGGCAATTTTGAGATAGCAGTAACAAAACTGCCCAAAACTGTCACATCTGGATACTTTGTAGATTTCTGCAGTGTAACTTCTTATATTATCTGGATGATGATCTGAGAGCAAAACTAGAGAGTTTAATTCCTAATTAAATTTTCACACAGTCATCACAAATAAATGCACTGTTCATACACTGTGCAATGAATGACCAGTGAGTGGCTGTTTTGTAAATATTATTAGTCATATCAATACTCATGCTCTGCCTAAGGAATGAAAAAAATATTAACATAGCTGAGAACATGGAACAGTAAAAAGTATTTTCAGTACTAAATCACACTAACCTTGACAGCAGATAGCTTTCACAAGATTTCTAGGTGAGAATAGTTTTATACATATAAAAAGGTGACTTTGGAGGGACTGAAATTTCCAAACTGATGCAGTATGGAAAATTCTTCAACATAATTTTTTACCAGTTATAATTGTCAAGGGTTTATAGTACATGCCTCTATATCACAAACAAGCTTTTGACTAATATAATATCAGACTTTATCTTTCTTTTTTTTAATGTTATCTTACTAGTAAAAGACTGCTACAGGCAAGAATTCACACCTCTGACAATTTACACCAAACTCAAAAGAGGCCAGTACATATGAATAGAATTTCAAGGGAAAGTTCACAAGAAAACCGAAACTAGAATTCTGTTGTTTTCTTGAATAAGATATGCAAAGCTAACAGGGCTAGCTGCATGTACGCAATTAACTTCACTTTTTCTTCTGTTTTGGAAATGAGCCAATTCTGATCTTTGGGCTTGAGTAACAAATAGGAATAGATTTAAGTCAGGGGAAAATAAGACTGATATTCACAACATATTCAACATATTCCCAATGAACACTTCATCTACATCATATATCATACTGAATATCCAGTTTCTGAAGAGGCTGATCACAAGTAATTTTTATTCAGGTCAGCAGTGATAGAGGAGCCACTACAAAAAGAAGTTCTAAAGCAAACGCCTTTAAAGAATAATGCAGAAATATATAGCTGTAATTGGATTTAGAGATACTTTCCTCTTCTTCGTATTCATCTGAGCTACACATGCAAAATATATTTTCCCCTCAGTTTTAGTCAATTTAAACTAATAGTGTTGTCAAGGCTACATTTTTTTTATTTTAAGATTAATTTTATTGACATTACTGGAGATACAGATACCAGCATTTTCACACTAAGTGAACATCTCTGAGATTATTGACATTACTGGAGATACAGATACCAGCATTTCCACACTAAGTGAACATCTCTGAGACTGTGAAATGACTGAACATGGTAGGCACCCCTATAGATTTTATCTTAACTAACCAAGCTTTCACACTTAGGCAGCAGACGGGGGTACAGATGAAGCAGAAAAGACAAGGAAGAGATAGTGTTATCTTTGACATGATCTGTTAAACAAGAAATATCACCTGCTTGCATTCTCCTTTATCCCCTCAACACACATAGCCCCCACCCCAAAACAGCAACTGTGACATCCTGTAACTCAAAACCAATACTTAAAATCAGTTTAGTGTAGTGTAAATTACAGAGTCTGCTACACAAATAATTTGCACTGAAATGTTTATCAGCTCTCTGACATAGCTGCTTCCATTTATAGCTTATAAACTGTTTTTTACTGATTGCTTCACATCTGATAACATGGCTTGAGAACAGGTGGTGGAAATGTTAGGCAATTATGAGAGCCTCTGTTTGCTTGTGTGTGGTCTCTTGGTTTGCAGGGCCACTGACCACATGTGAAGGCATTGTAAATGTCTCAAAGTTAGATTATCAACCTCCATTGTTGAGTACTGCCCTAGCTGCAGCTGGAGTCTTTCTGGACTGTAAACAGCTCTATCAAAGGGTTAAAAGTTCAAAATTTTCAAGACCTACATTTAAGATCAAAATTTACCCAAAGTAAATCACAAAATATTTTTAAATCTTGCATGTGTAAGTAGGAAAGCTGTGTACCTCTCCAGTATTCCACTCTAAGGCTGGTGTCTTAGTAAGACTCAGAAAGTGATATATTGGCCAAGGCAGAAGCGGTTTTTTTTTGTTGTGTGTTACCATTGCACCTTTAGAGATTTTGTAGCAAACCTTGCTGGAATAAGTTGGCTGCCCACAAGTAAATTAGTAAGGGTTGTTTAATTTTCTTTCCAAGGAAGAGTAAAACTCTTCTGCAGCTTTATCACGAAAATATCCTCCAGGAGATTGCTTGCAAATTCTTCACACTCAGTAAGAAATATCCATCTTTAGAGGCAGAATACAGTCTAATTCAGAATACAGATTTTGTTTTAGCAAAACAAGAACATAGTTTTGTAATCAGTAATCTCCAATTAAGAAAGGATCAAACTAATGGTAAAATCTTGCAAATTACTACCTGCGTATATAAAGCCTTTAAATGAGAGTAAAGGTTTTTTGTAATTTGAAATGCTTTCAAATTTTAATGTCATTATTGCTAGGAACTTGTTTGCTTTGGAAGGTCTAAGTGGTGCAGGACTTTCTCACCAGTGAGTATAGTCCAACTCACATTGTTTTCCACTACTTTCCTGCATCTGGTTGTGACAGGTGGCGTTTGCTGTTATACAGAAACAAAAATAACTTCAAATATTTTCCCTAAAGCCACAATAGGGATGCACATCTTGTATTTCAGCAGACATTAAAATAACCTTTGCAGAATTGAAAGGAACAAAGAAGTAATAAAGAGGGTATTCTACAGGTGGTGCTGTCTTGTGTTACTGTATCGCTGTATTCTCTCCCACCACACCTGTATTTATCCAGGTCCCCTTCCCATTTAGCGTGCAGTCATAACCTCCAGAAAAAGAGCATGCATTCTGGCAAACATTTTAAGTACAATGGGCTCTCTTTCATCTACAATGCATATCATTTCAAGAGGAGCTCAACAACAGGTCTATGCAGTTTATCAAAATGCTTCTAGTACGTGTTTCCAGTACTACTGACTGAGGTGGGAAAAGGGTAGCAGGTCCAGACATAAAAAGTGCACGAACCATAATAATTTTGAAAGAAGGTGACCAGTGACAGGAATGAAGCTGCATCAGAGGAAGTTCAGATTGATTGGACTTAGGAAAAGGTTCTTCACTGGGAGGGTAATCTATCACTAGAACAGGCTACCCTGGGAAGTGCTCATAGCACCAAGCCTGTTAGAATTCAAGGATCATCTGGACAATGCTCTGAGTCATATAGTTTAGTTTTAGGAAGTCCTGTAAGGAGCAGAGGGTTAGACTCGGTAAATCTTATGGGTCCTTTCTAACTTAATATATTCTATGATTCTATGATCACACATGTATACGGTTATACATATTGGAAAGGTTAACTGCATGGCCTTTGGAGAACTCCTTTGGGACCCAGCAAAGTGCAATATGCCTTGAGATCATTGTACTGAAGTTCCCAAGGACTAATTGCAGTTTTCGCATTTTCCTTTCTTGCAATTTTTGTTGCAAATAATCCTGGAAGTCAGTTAGTTCATGGCTATAAAGATAATTTTTTATTCTAGAAATCCAGACAAGAAGATATGCCTGCAACTCACACCTAAATATATTAGAAGTACTGCAGATATCAATTTTCAGCTGTTTGACCATGAAATTAGTTTTAGCAAGCTAACCCACCCTGCAAACTCATTTTTGTTACATCCACATCTCAGTGTCAGATTGGTATGCTCTTTTACTTGTCTGAGTTTACAAGAATGGACGTGTCCGAATGAAGAGAGAGATTTTGAGTGGACTATGGTTGTGTATTTGATGAGAATTTTTTTAATTTATACTGTTCTGACATTTTCAGCATGACCTTATATTAGAATTTTAGCTTGCCCTTTCAGAATGCATTTTAGAAAAAAAGTAATTTCTCATTTTCTGACACAAAAATGTGTTGTATTTTGTTTCATACCAATGTCAAGCACTGTCTATTGAAAATATTTCAAGATTGCGAAATCTCACATCCAGAAATAAGTAAGTGGCAGAATTAAAGTGTCTGCCATCTCCAAGTTACGTCCTTTTAGGAATCTTTTGAAACATTTTTCAGAAAACAATATTTTTTTTTTTCCATTAGGCACATCAGTGCACACAATAGATACTGTTCAGTGAGCACAACACCTGGCGAAATTTCTAGAAGTCCCCACCCAACACTTAATGCTAACAAGCTCCGTTTTCATTTCCATTCTCCATTATTTGCATGTTGGTAAGGTTTTTTTCATTTAAGCTTTTTTAAGAAATTTCAATTTACAGTGAACACTAGAACAGGAAGTTTCAGTTCAAATAATTCATTTTTCAATGTCAGGAAATGAAAATAGAGCCATAACAGAAAGTGTTAGATTACTTCTAATGCTTGTGCTATCATCACAACAGTAATTATGTGTTCTTAAAGGATGAAATTCATTAATGCAATTGAAGATTATGGATACAGTGGACTATGATGGCGTTGCAATGCAGGCTGTAGTTGTGGCATACCCCCATGACAGTTCACACTGAGAACATGTCTCTGTTCACGACAGTCAAGGAAAAAAGTAGAGATAAATGTGACCTAACTCAAGCCCTTTTTCCTCCCTGCTGCTGTGGGGATGATGTGTACTGAAGGCTCCAGACACTTGCAGAAAATAAGGAAAGGGAAACAGATATTCAAAGGCTTGATGTTAAATGAATGCGTCCACCTAAAGCTTCCTGTGCATTAGGACACAAGGTGACTCACAGAAAGCCTGTGCCACTGATCTTCCCAATAGCTTTCCTCATTACTTTCCTCTCATGACTTTTCTTCTTACTTTGATACCCAGGTGTGGAGAAGCTGAAATATAAACCAGCACTATTTATGTTGCCACATGCTTCTATCTACTGATTTCAGTTTTCAAGTTTCATTATCTTTGGGCAACAGAACCTGTTAGGTCAATGGTATAAATTGTAACTGAATTCTAAATATTAAACACAAAATTTTCTGCAGACATCTTAGCTAACACTGAAACTTGACCCCAACTTAAAAAATAAATAAATAAAATAAACTAATAATAATATTTTTTTTTTAAAAAAAAAAAAAAAAAAAAAAAAGACGGAAGGCAGCACTTTCAGCAAAGTTACAATGTTAACATAAGGAGGAAAAATGTTATTGAGACATTTTGATTTTGCTTGGTTTTTACCTGTCAAGCATTGGGCTACATTTGTGCTAAGTTTTCAAGCTTTCTTTGAAATGGTGGGCAATCATGTTTATAAAAGAAGCAGAGGATTGTTACATATTTGCAAGCCACAAGGATCAGGGACAGAAGAAGAGAAACTGAATTTTGAAGCGCAGTGCAGAGGTTCTTTAAGCTCAGCTGCCACCTCTTACATTGTGGCTACATGATTGTAAAAATTGCTTTGAAATCTCCATGAGTGTGTGTGTGTTTAGGCATTAAGAACTGGTGGGGTAAATTTGGAAAACAAACAAATTGTGTTTTATATGGAACAGATTGTATGCTTACTAGTGAGGATGTTACAGGTTTAACTTTCCTAAAGCGAGGCTTCTCTGGGGGGAAAACCAAACCAAACCCACCAATCAAACAAACAGTAAAACCCTCCCTGTAACAAAGACTGAGCTCTGTTTTCCACCTATAGGACCTTGCTCACTGAATAAGTAGTAGGGTGCTTGATCTGTAACCATAGCATATAGCCAAGTTTGTCCTAAAACCTGCATTGGTATAGGTTGCCCTCTGTACAAGATGATCATAGAATCACAGAATAGTCTGGATTGGAAGGCACCTTAAAGCTCATCAGTTCCAGCCTTCCTGCCACGATGATATGGAGCTAGCTTCTGTGGAGATCCTAGCTTGCATCAGAAAATCAGTATAAAAATGTTGCATGGTATTCAGAAAATTGTAGTGGTCTGTAGGGGGAAGGAGGGGTTTGTTGGGTATTTCGGAAACTTTTTCCTTTCCTTTTCTTTTTGAGCCAGTTCTATCATCTGCTTCAGAACTTCAGCTTGGGAAAAGAAGCCTAGCCACAGTATACATAACTGTATAAATAATGCCAGCTATGGAAGCATTCACGCAACATTGACAGTAATGGATAAAAATACATGAAAGCTCAATTTGTTAAACGTTGCCTTTAAGTACAGTAAATCAATGAGCCTATGTTCTCTGAAACACCAAGTTGAACTGCAAATGTTTATAAAATATCAGGCTCCCAAATGATTTGGCCAGGGGCTGTTTGGTAATTTGCATGTAAAAGCAAAAAATTTCCCAAATGGCCACTGTCCTAGATACTTTTACATTTAAGCTGGAATGTGGTGATACCATGATCTGGGTCTGTAGAACTGCTAACCTATTACAGCGTCACCTAAGGTTAGTGGAACTGCAAGGCTTTAACATTTCCGAAAATCAAGATCAAGTGACACACATTAGTTGCCCAAAAATATACAACTGCTTAATTTATTTTGCCTTCTTTATGTAGTATTGCTGTTGATAATCAAGTTTGTTAAAGTTAATTTTCTGTTCTATTAGCGTTAAAGGAAATAAAAGAGCTTTCCTTCTGGAATTTGAACTGGAATATTGACAGCAAGCAATAACTGGAGAACATTTGCTATCTTGGTCATTCATGTGTAGTTTCAATTTGTGTGCTACTGTGAAAAATTAAACATATGAAGTGCTTTTTCTGGTCTTTTTTTCCTCCTCGCACACTTATCTGTCTTATAAGTACTATAAGGCATAATGAAGGTTAATCACTTCAGAAAATTAAAGGAGGGACCATACATTCAGCTAGCAGACAATCCTGTCTGCTCTGCTGCTTCTTTACAGCCCAGGAAGTGAGTTTGTCAGTATGGCCATGGTGTTTCTGTTGCTGTCCACTAAAATATTTTTGAGTCAGTCAGCATGATGAAAATATGAATCAGCAAACAAGGTGTATGTAAGGAATATACACATCATTTGGCCTCAAAATACAGAATTTGCTATTGTATAGGAGCTTGGGACTCTGTCAGACTCAAAAGAGCTGCGAACACAAGTATTACAAGATGACAGCCAAACACAAAATATCAAGGCTGCAACTCCTCCTACTCCCCCACATAATTTTGGAGTGAAAATCAACAATAGAATTGAATTTGCGAGTAGATATACAAAAAATAAATGTATCAGATTTTGCAACTCATTCTTTCAGCCTTACCAGGGTCTTCTATTCCTAACATATTGCTCTAATTGATGGATAAGATTAAACTGAATTCTTAGAGACCTGTAAGACTTTATTTAAGCATTTTTAGGAAAAACAAAACAAAACACAGAAACAAAAACCCAACAGAGAAAATGGTAAGTAATTAGCAATGCTCAAAGATCTACTTTTCAGCTAAGTACCTGTCATCACACAGTTTGTGATACAGGTTAAATATTTGCCTTCTAATTTGGCATCTTATTTACGTAAGACTGCTTTTCTCAAATAATTACCGTTTTCTGTAATTTCTGTAATATCACTGATAGTTACAAATGGGATGCAACCACGGAATGCAGTGTATCTCAGTGCAGGGTGAGTGTAAGGGTTAGTTTCTGTAGTCTTATAAAATAATGCCTATATTATGTTAGTGCCCTTCCCTGTTCTCTGCCTTATCTCAGCCGTGTGTTCCAGGCTATCTAAATACTCACTAGAAATGTGAGTGAAGCAGATCTTGTTTCCAGTGAATTCCATTTTTATTTGTACGAATTTACAGGGGTTTTATGTTTAGCCTGTTAATGGATAGTATTATGGAGTTCTTTTTTAATGCTTGCTCTTGTCAAAAGATTACACATATGGACAGAGGGAGCAGCCCTTTCTGTTTTCTGCTACCAATCTAATATACTTCATACCTGTATAAAATTCAGCTTGTGGCTTTTTACCTTTTTTTTCATTTAGGGCTACTTATGAAACATGTCCTTCACAACTTTATTGAAACAGAGCAGAATTGCTGAGAGTTTTGAGTAAAGAGACTCCACAGAAGGATGTTAATTTCCACAAACACAGGAGCGTATCATCGTCATCCTGCCCAGTGTTCAGTTTAACTGTTCAATGTACTGATAGATTTCAAGGTAAGAAAGGACTATTTTGCTCACTTAGTCTCAACCTGCCACTATGACAGGCCAAAGCACTTTTTCATATTTTATCAAGGCCCATATCCACAACTTCTCCTTTCAGGAGCTAAGCAACCTGAAAAACTTGTGGGAAGCCTGTAGATTTTACTGGAAATTAGTTTTCCATAAAGCATGAGGTGCTATTAACAGTAGATCTGATCTTGAATTTCAAGAATAAAACACCATGCAAAGATGCAAAGACCAAAAGATTTCCATTAGGGAATAATAATAATATGCAAAACTATCCACACTTCAATTCTGATAGAGAGTGACTGGAAGTTTTTATCACTGACCTTAAAAGAGAATTGGCAGATTCCGTCAAACCTCAAAGAGAAACAAGTCCCACGTAGCAACTTTACCAAGTTTTAGAAGAGTAGCTGTCGGATGTCTGGGAAAATAATTCCTCAAATTTTAAATGATCTACAAAAAAAAAAATGGATTGAAGTGTTTTGCCTGGACAGTTTGACTTGACTTTGCTCTGGAGACAAGCAAGATTTCATCATATAAAATATGCAGTTTCTCACACACTTGGGAGCAAATTTATATGAAAAATTAAAGTGGAAAAAAAAAATTTAAAACAGTCCTTTACTGAAGTTTGTGTTTAAAAAAACCCAACCAAACAAACAAAAAACCAAACAAAAACAAAACCAACAAACAAAAAAACCAACTGTAACAACAATAACAAGAAGAACAATATATCTTTTTTTCTTCATTTTGAGGGAGGTCTTTTTTTTTTTTCCCCACCAGTTTTTGTGTTTTGGGACTTAAGAGTTTACAAGAAATGGAATGCTAAGTCAAAAATGCACACCAAGCAAGTCTTTTACACAAGAGTTCAGTGCAGGATAATATCAGAGCTGGACAGGAAGCTGCATTCTCTCTTTTCAAAACTTAAAAAAAGAAAAATTCTCATCTCACAGTAAGACAGACAAACATTATGCACATATTTGGTTTTTACACCAGAACATTTGCTTACCCCAGAAGATTTGGACAGAGCCAAGCTTTAAGTCCTCCATTCAAATATTTCCTGTTTTGTGATTTTTTTAGGAGAAAATAGCTCACCTGAAAATGTCTGGCTAGTTCTAATGAATGTATGTTATATCTAAAGCTTTCCTTCTATTGTTTCCTATTGAGCCTTAATACTGTTAACGTCCTTTCATTAGGTATCCTGCTCATGTTAAAGGATTCCATAGATTAGCTACAACACTTGTACCACAGCACTCCACTCATTTTAATTGTCTTTTAATCAAATGAAAATGTAAGTTTAGCCAGTATTAAAATTGGTATTTTTAATTTGGCTTAAAGCTGTATGAGGACAGGTCTTTTCTTGAATAAGAGGAAAGGTGCTATTTCACCAATTTTCTATTTTGTCCTGAAATCTAAAATCAATTTTAGTGCACTGTCTTTTCAGGACTGTGCAAGTACTATGGAGTCATTAGACACGTGAATTGAGGGGATATATAGAAAGGCTTTATCATTCAATTCATTAACTTCAGGAGAGGGAGGCTGTATCTTCTGTTTATATTCAAGGAAATGAATGTCAAAGATTGCCATGTGTGTGGTGTAAATAAGAAAGGCCACCAGTGGAGAACTTCCATTTTTGTGATGAGAACATAAAAGTCAGTTGCTTCTGTTCCAGAGGTGATATTTTACTTAGACGTCTGCTCTGTTTGCAAAAAGGAGGCAAAACATCTTTTGTTTTTGATTTGCAGACTGAGAAGGTTTGGATATCAATTAAGTTTAAGCCTTTTAAAAGTCCTTCTGTAAACCTTCATGTTTTAATGATAGACTGAACAGTTCTTTGAAAAAGTACAATCAAGAAGAGAGACAGAGGGAATAAAGCAAATAGAGGGTGTGGGTAATCATGAGAATAATTACACTGCATCCCTGGAGCATGTTGCTGCTTGTCATTAATTTTCCTAGATTGTAATTCTACTATGAAAACTTTGCCATTGGGAATTATATCATGCTATCCTAAACTTTTAATCATAGAAGAATGCAATTTTTATATATGTTCACTGGGGAAAAAAGATGATGAATCTTGCCACTTAGAGTGGCCAAAGGTGGCAGGATTTTAAAATAATTACTTTAAGGGAATTTTCATGATCCATTCTTCTTGACATATTCAAAACAAATTCCTTATTCTTTGGAATAACTTTTGGATTAATAAAAGCAAAGCCAGGGATGAATATTAGAATTTTTATTATAACTATGTGGCTCAAATAGCTTTGAAAATCAGGCAAAAAAGCATTATATTCAGTTATAATACATTTATCCTACCTACTCTACCATCCTTCAAATAATCTATAGAGAAAATAAAATCTTTCTGTAGAATATGTTTTAATATCTGAACTCACATTTAATGGCTAAATTGTCATGATTTACAAGAAAGCAGTAGACACTGCCTTGTGTTTGTCTGGACACAGACTTTTTTCTAAAGCCCAAGAATAAGCAGTCATCCAACACACATAAGCAATAATTAATAAGAATATTGAATTTCAACCCTTTATTATGTCTGTCACAATAAGAACAAAAGCACCAGTTCAGATTTTCTTCTGTGCTGTGACAATACTCTCTGCAGCCATACTCCACTGTCAGTATCAGGACTACAAGTAACTTTAATAGCAGTTGGATAACCAGTATGTTCCCCATGTCTCTGTTACTAACTATATAAGTAACAGTGAGATCAGTCTGCCTCTTTCATTTCTCAAATTTCTTGTAGCTTTGAATAATGAATGTAAGGTGCTATGAAAATAAACAGGTTTATTCCAGGTTGGATTGGGCTTTGAGCAACCTGGTCTAGCGGAAGGTCTCCCTGTCCATGGCAATAGGTTTGAAACTAGGTGGTCTTTAAGGTCCCTTCCAACACAAACCATTCTATGATTCTATGATTCTATGATCATCATTGCAATTGATAAGGTGCAACATAATCTAGACTCAAGATTTTTATAATTGCCTCCTTTGTATTTGATATGCTATGGAGAGAGAATAGTGATGGAACTATATGAAAAAGATTATTTGATTCCCAGATATTTTATTCTGCTTATATTTCCTAATATCAACTTAAATGGTTGATTTGTGTAAGGAAACACAAAATATAGAGAGAAAGGCCCCATAAAAAAAATACATGGTAAAATGTATCATGTTCCAAAAGGGGAATGTGGTACAATTAAAAAAATAAATGGGGACCCAGGGACAATGACTGCTGATGCCTTTACGACTGCTTCCATTTTCTAATTTTGTGCGTATAAGCATAAAGTGTAGCCCAAGTCGTATTTCTGATGCAGCTCAATAGCAAGTTGAAATTTGTATACTTTTATGCTGTGATGACACACTTCAAGTGTTTTCTCTAGGTTAAAACCACTTAATTTTATAACAAATTTCAGCAACTGAGAAACACATCATGCCTTTCGTACATAAGATTGCAAGATAGGCAAAAGAAGAAATAAATATTACATGGATTATATTAATTTTTTCTGTTCATAAAACTACCATACAAATTTTCCCTTAGAGAATTCTCATTTTATGAAAAAATCAAATCGCCCTGAATTTTCTCTGCAAAATGGCAAGCAAAGGGAATTGTTTGCATTGCACATGAAATAGATGATGATTACAAATAGGTTTTCTGACTTTACCTGGATTTTTACCACTGATTAAACTGGTACTGGCTCTACTGTGCTAGACAGCAAAGCAGATAAATAACCCTTTGACTTATGCAACAATAGCATGTTAACTGAGGTCTATCATCTACAGAGTGTATTATTATTATTATTTTTAATGACAGTGCAGGTGGCAGAATATTCTGCTGTGAATGTCAAGTTGTTTTGCAATCTTGAAAGTCAGGATAAACATTTTAATTTGTAATCTAAGTTTAACATTAAGGTAATTGAGAAAGAATGAGCAAAGAACACTTTAATGCACCAGCCATTTTGCATATTTTCCTATTTTCTCCTTTTCCACTTGACAGTGCAGTTGAAAACACTTAGCTTAGTCTGAGTTTGGCTTTCAAATGTCAAATTAGTTTCATAGTAGATTGGGCAATGCAGGAACAGTTCATAAGCTGGTTTCGCAAAGCTTTACCATTGGCTCTTAGCTTTGTGACCCCAACCAAAAGAGATTAAGGGTTGTGATTCTATTTCCAGCTTTTTAAAGTGGGTTGGGGGCCTCCTTCTTTGGAGCCTTTTCTGGTTACTGTCTATTATTACTGCAACATGAATACTGCTGACGATTGGGTTCAACTGGCATTCAAGTTCACAGTCCACATTGTGGTTGCTTGAAACTCTTTCTTTCCTTCAAGCATTATTTCGATTTAATAGCTAAAAGCCCACAAACTAACCATTTCAAAGGAAGAGGTCTTTCTAATATGGAACAGCAAATTCACTCATAAAAAAGGAATAAAACAGACTCATGGGTCCAGAACCTGAAAACTGTTCAGGATGAAAGTAACTTACAGGCTTCATGCTGCTGTATTTTGCTTTCTTCATCTAAAGGAAAGGAAAAAGGCGCCGTGGAGAAGAATTACAGAGTTACTGTGTCTCTCCACACTTACAAAGTGCAGGGTAAGGCAATTACCTAGAAAGGTCCAGAAATGTCTGGAAATAAAGCATGACATATCCTGAGCACACCTAATATAGTACAACTGTATTTTATGTTTTACTCACTAGTGAACTGTGTCATACTCAGTCGCCTAGAGAAAATTAAATGGTTAGTACTTGGTGGGAAAAAAGCATTAAAGACTGTCTTGCAGGCTCTGCAGTGTCTACAGAGAAGGCAAAGTCACTCTGCTCATTTTGAATCTATGCAACAACCTGCTGTTTTACCAGCAGGTAAAGATATGTTCACTACAAACCCAAGGACCAGCATGCTGTCGGCTGGGAAATCACTGACTGTGTGTTGAACATGTTTTGGGATGTTTTCAGAAAACTCTGAGTTCTGCCTTTCTAGTCCAGCCTCAGTGAGAACAGTGGCACACTCTGCCTCCTACGCAGAAGTCATCCATGGAATAAAATCAGAGTCATGTGTTTACACACACAGGTTAAAATAAACGTGTCACACTGAAATTTTCCATTTAAATTGCAATGAATATGGTTATTACGATTATTATTTCCAAAAAATAATCCAGAAACTGTCACATATGGAAAGTTGTTTCTGGCGTTTGTGTTTGAATGGGCCAAAGTTTGTATATGCATCCCCTAAAAAAGCCAGTTATAAATCATCATTGCCTGTCATCAGGCAGCATTCCTCACTTTTTTGAAACTTGTGAGTGAGACCACCATTTGTGTAGTTCTCTGTATGCAAACTTGTGCTTAGCCAGGCAGAGCATTTAAGCACTTGAGTTCATAAACCGTCCATGAAATGTAATGAAGAAAAGGATAAAATTAAAAGCAGAAGTTGCAAGTTAGAAGTTGCCATCTATTGTCATTGTGAATGTACACTGATCTAAAATACTGATGTCTGGGATGTCCCTTTCATGTCCAACGCAGAAACGAAGTGTCCTACAAATTGAAAACTGAGATTTCACAGCAAAAATGTAAACCAGCTCCAACTGAGCAGGGATGCCTGCATCTAATGACATGGAAACAGGAGAAAAAAACCCTAATGTTATCTATATTGAAATAATCGCGAATAAAAAATGTACATCGTTACAGTTGGTCTTAAATGCAGCAGTTCTAGCTTGAGTCTGCTTGATTTCTGCAAGGCGCTGTAGTTGGAGCCTTGCCACTGGGAAATCTCCCAGCAGTTCTGGGCTACTGTTTTACTTTACTTGGCTGAAAAGAAAGGAAAAAAGCTGTGTGGAAAAATCATGGGTCATAGCAGAGATTGTGGTGCTTCTGCAAACTCATGAAGTGCAGGACCAGGCAATTACCTGGAAAGGCTGAGAAACATCTACCAATTAAGCATGGCAGTCACTGGACATGCCCAGTGTAGGAGCTGTGTTGTAGGTACAGGCAAGCTATGTAGTAGGTGAGTGTCATCTTGAGAGAAAAGGACACTTAATTTCATGTCCACAGTGGTGGTACTAGAGCCTCTGATCACTAGTGGTTTCCAGCTGTGATGTCACAAAGAAGTCAAAAAAAAAGAGAAGACAGTGTTTACTATATTGGAAGCAGAGTTATGACTGTGTGTACTGTAGTCCGCAAGACAGTGCCAGAGATACCACAGGCAGAATTTTGATGAGATATCATAGATGTCAGATGCAATCTAGCTCCATTTTCCATGTGTTCTGGGTTCTGTTGTAACAACTATTTTTCTCCTTAGTAGCTGGTGCAGTGCTGTATTTTGGCTTTAGTCTGAAAACAATGCTAATAACACACTGATGTTTCAGTTGTTGCTCAGTAATACTTACTCTGATCAAGGACATTTCAGTCTCTCATCCTCTGCAGTGAGAAGCTGGGAGAAAGCAGAGACAGGACACCTGACCCAAACTAGCCAAAGGGGTATTCCATACCACAGCATGTCATGCCCAGTATATAAACTGAGGAGAATCACTCAGAAGGCCCATATCACTGCTCAGGTTGTGTTGGGTATCTTTTGGTGGGTGCTGAGCAATTGTATTGTCCATCACTTGTGTTTATTGCTTTATTTCTCTTCCCTTTTTGGTTTTGTATTCTCTCCCCTTGTTATTTCCCTTATCATTATCATTATTATTATTGGTGGCAGCAGTAGTGGTTTGTGTTATACCTTAGTTACTGGACTGTTCTTATCTTAACTCGTGGGAGTTACATTCTTTCAATTCTCCTACGCATCTCTCCAGGAGGGGGAGGGAGTGGGTGAGCAGCTGCATGGTGCTGAGTTCCTGGCTATGCTTAAATCACAGCACCACGTAATCTGCTTCTCAAGACTGTTAATATCTTTTCTTGATGCTGTAAGGACTCACAATGTTAAGATAATACCTATGGCCTAGGCTTAGAGGCTTGTCTATCTTGCAGAGTTTCAGGTCAGCAGAATACCTCATCCTGTTTTTCTTTGGTTAGAATGCTAGTTTCCAGCCTGATATCTGTTAATGAACAGGTATCTTCTATGAAAATGGACGTCTGTTGCGTAGGAATTAAGTGATCTTTGAGATAAATTTTATTCTTCATTCCATTTTTGTCATAAGTACCATATGATCAAAGGCCAAGGAAATACAGCAGTTTGAGCACAGAGGTGCTTTTTTCCCCAAAAAACAGTAAAAGGCTTTCTGTCAGCTCAGGTTGTTGCTAGTCTGATCTGAAGTCTATCAAATGTAACCATCCTAGTCAATTTTTTAAAAGGAATTAGTGAAAAAAAGAAAGCTTGCCATGGAATAGAAGCTGTGAGGTTCACTGGTGTTATGTGCGAGCTTTTCCAGGCATTCCAGATCTATAGGGTAACACACGCCTCGGATTATGTGTCTGGCTGTGTTTGGGTTTGTGTATGTGTGGTTTAACTGTTTTCAGATCAGAAGACCTCTCATGTACCTTATTGTCACAAAGTGGAAGGATTCTTATTATGAAACTGAAAGAGCAAAAAACACCCCCAAAAAATTATGGGGAGGTAGAATTTTGAAACTGAAGTTTCAAACTGGTTTAATTGCTATGGTCACTTTTGCCTCAGGCCATGCTGTTTATAATTCTTACCCAGAGAAATATCCTTACCTCATAGTCAGGATTAATTACTTTCATACTTCATGTTCATTTCACAGGAAAGTTATTAAAATTACTTAATAGCTAAATTTCAATTGTTTCAGCTTGAATGGTATATCAAAGGCCCCATGGATAGATTTATGTATATGTGGTGCCAGAAGTTTGAGGAGCTGTCTTGTTGTAATCTGTAACTACGAGTAAGTATTTTAGGTTGGACTTAACTTACAGGGTAATTTTACTGAGCATTTGTAATCTGTATGGCCAGATATTACAGACAGATTCATGCACCTCATATGCATACAAGGTGCCTGCAATGCCAACATGCATTATTTGGTTGTTGAGGCAAATTTAAATTTCTATATAAATAGAGGAGTAGATGGAGAAATATAAAAGAAAGATACTTTTACCTATATCCCTCACAGTAAAACTTTGCTGAGAACAGCACACGTTCAAAAGGATGATATCTGATTTTAGCACAACATTTTAAAGATATGTCTCATCCTTTATTGGTGAATGGGATGATTACAGGAAAAGTGCAATTATCAATTTTCACTCTCTAGTGAAAAGTCAGACATCACCCACAAGCACATATCAACCTACTTCCCAAAAAATATATCATCAGAAAAAGGGAGATTTTCTTTTTCTCATTAGCATCACGTAACATCTGCTGGCTTGATCAGCCTTCTAAAAGGGAAGTTCTCATTGGTCACCAGCCGTTAAAAGTAGTTAAGAGCTGATGAACGTGGTTTTACCATATGAAAGTAGTGTCAGCAAAAGCCCGTACTGCTGGTAGTCCTTCAAGATGGAAGGAAGCTATCACAGAAAGGTTATGCATTTAGAAGGCATTATTTCTATCAAAAGACAAGGAAAAGAATTTCTTGTCAAGGAAGAGAATAATTCCTTTGTTTTTCCTTGCATAAATAGATTTTGCTTCTACAGAGATCTGATTAGGTGGTGTATTTTCTTTTGTGTTTTTCTTTTTCTCTTTTACAGAATTTGCAAAGACTATAAAATATACTGCTCATGCATACCCAAACCCTCAAAATTACAATAATTTTCACAGCTAAAACCTTTACTGAGAACATAACAAACAATACTTCCCCACACCCCCTTCAAAATATTTGCATGAAAAAGCAGAGCACTCCTGGAAAACTTCTTAGTCAAGCAAAAATTCCACCAGGCTCAATGGGATGTTGTTATGTGGTTTGCTCTGGGATAAACTAAAAGGGACAGTGTGCGGAAATCATAACCAAAGTGGATTTCCAGAGGACATCTTGCCTGATGCTGCCAAAATTCAGCAGAGCTGTGCATGCAACAAAGCACACAACATTTTCACCAGCCTTTGGAAAGAGTAAACATCCTTTCACACTAAGGCTTCTAGCAGCATAATAGACTAAGGTCTACAGCATGTTGGTAGCTGCAGTGCCTAACTTTTAAGAACCTTGCCATCTCTTGGAACTTGTTGTGCTAGTTCTGGGTGTCTGAGTTGCAGTGCCCAGAAAAAGAGAGAAAGATGCTTAAGCATAGGACCTGCAATGCCAGTGTACTGTATTGGGAATGGGACTTTCTATCCTTTCTGCTAAAGATGCTCCAGTGTTAAGTAAAATAATTAAATAAGACTTGAAGCTAGAGTTTCAACAGAAAAAAGTAATTTCTCTGTCTTCTTATAGCGTGTAACAGCACATGTTGTTATGCCATACCAAACTGCATATTTTTTCTAAGCCAAAGACTGAAAGTGCAGGAAGCCTGTGAAAGAGGGTGTAAGCACACAAACTGTTCAGTTTAGTCTTGAGGGAAATGAAAATGTCACACAAGCTTGAAGAGAAAGTTATAAGAGAAAAAGCTATAGTAATAGAAGACATCTGTGACTTCATACAACATAAAGATTACTTTCCCCCTAAATTTTCAGAATCTTAAGTGAAAGAAGGTAGCGAAATTGACACAAATGGTGAAGGATAACTGAAAGCACTAGCATTCTCATTTTCCAAACAGTCGTTGAGAACTTTGTTGGAAAATTGCAACCTGTTTACTGGTAGAAAGCCAGCACAGAAGTATGCAATTCTTGGCTTATTAATGCTTATTTCTGCAATGAAATCTGATTGCATATGAAAAGTAAGAATTTGACAGCACTACCTTTTGGCTTAAGGACGGGGAGAGAGTACTCTTTAGAACTTAAGGATACCACGAGTCCTGCCTCACATGTACCCAGAACCTGCAAGAGGGATTTGTTCCTCTTTGTGAACAAAACTCTCAGCATCTTAGGTGGTTTCTGGTCTAAGGGAATGCATGTCTCAGAAAGCTCAGTCTTTTAACTGATAGAATTTGTCAAGTTAAATGCAATACGATACGATTTGCATAGGAATTTCAGCAATGGGTAGGATTTGTGTACAGGTAGTGAAGTGAAATGAGTTTGCGGTTGACAGCAGCTGCTGAATTCTGTCACTGGTCAGTGCTTTCAAATCTAAATGGGGTGTGTCACAATATCTCATTTAGCTCTCCACTAGTAAGCACTTATGAGCCTTGATCATCACAGTATTTGAAAATAGAAGCAGTTACTTCTGTCTTTGGGTGTTCTTTCTTCCAGGTAGCTAGTAGAAAGGCTTGATTCATTTGCTGGTACCCTATTTTTGCATTGCCTTTGTGATTTCATGCATACAGGAAACAGGTGGTATGCTCTGCACAACATGATGCCAACAGAACGTGCAGTACACATTCCAAGATAACAAATGACATGAATGATTTTGAAATATTTTATATTTTTGCAGCAGGAAATCTGTTTTATTAGGATTACCAACATAAAATGCTTCCAATTTTCTTCACTCAGATCCGCTGGACAGGATCTTTAAATAAAAGACCTTACTTTGTTACTGTCACCCATCTAGTAAAACCAGGTTTGCTAGACACTCAAGACATGCAGTTGCTTCTTCTCAATTAAGACCGAGGGACCTGAAAAAACCTGAGTTTACAAAACTTCTGCATTTCAGTTGAAGGATTGTCTGAGCTGAATAGGTTTGAAGATAATCTGCTTTTCAGTGGTGATATTTAGAATATTGTTAATGACATATTGCAAATGCTTATCAGTAAAACAAATAATGTTTGTCACATATTTAGATCACACTGTATCTAATATTCTAATATTAATAGCATTAATAATATTAATATTCTAATGTATCTAATATTCTAATGTATCTAATATTCTAATATATTCAGGTCACTCATATTCAGATGAAAAATTCTGGGAAAATTATTTGGATTTGCTTGTATATCACTCATTTCTTGTATAACTCACAGGGTTTTGTCCATACTTGGAAGTTTTCCATATTTTTTCATCATTATTTCTTGAATGCAGAAAACTGTTATGTTCAAGCAAAATAAACTGGTTTTCCAGCCTGCTGTTCCACCTGCCTCTTAAGTAATCACTTGCCCCCAAAGCCAGAGTCTTGGAAAAATTTAAAGAGCTCCATAAGGGGTGATTTAAAGTTTGGTAAGCAACAAGTAAACAGCATAGTTCTTCCTGGCAGCAGCCTTTGCTGTCTCATGACTCATAGTGTCTCATGGTGTGTATTTTGCCTTGCGGTAAATGGATAGGCTGTCTTTTTCCCATAATACTGTTTGCTGCACAGCACTTCCCATGCCTCCTACTGGTGAAGTTGTTTGAATAATGTTTTCTGAATCTAATTTCTGTCCTGAAACAATCATATTTTGGTGTCACCAATGTGTAGCTCCCAAGTCATTTGCACTGGTATATTTCCATGGAGGTTGAACATTTGTTGATAAGCTACAGTTGTGTAAACTTTTAATGGTTGTCAGATGTTTGTCTGTACTACTGATACTAAATGCTCTGTCTCTGTGTTCATAAATTTAAAGAGGTGGACAAGAGCGGTTTAATATTACTTAGTAATTCACTGATTTCAGCCTTCTTTTCTTAGTTTATATTGTCCAGTCTCTGCTATCAAGTTCATGTTGTCTATTATATATATTCCCAAACTCCTCAACCAATTTTTAACAAGGCTATGGAAAAAAGTATAAAATAGTACTTTACCATATAATAGAAAAGCCAAATCCTTCCTTTTTTTTTCCTTTTTTTTTTTTTTTTTAATTCTACTTCTATTCTCTCATTCTTGCCCAGCTCCTCTGACCTCTTATTATGTACATTATATTATGTTAGAAAACCTCTCCATAAAGGTAATACCCCACATCCTCAGCCAGCTCTTGAAGTGTCCATTTTCATGGTGATAGGAAACAGGACAGCCAGCAAAGCCCTGATCTTTTATAGTCCTGCTATTAAAAGTACAGAAAGTCTTCATGTCTCCATTGTGTGACAAACATGAAACAGTAATAGGGCTCAATTTTGAAAGCAATGCTTAATTAAAAAAATATTTATACTATTATTGCATTTAATAATAAAAAACAATATGGAAAACCTTTAACTATTTGATCTTAAACTAAGTGATTAAACTATTAATCTGTACAAAAATAGACCTCTTGAGAGTAGGTCTAGTCCTTCTCACTAGTATATAAGATTTAACTTATTGCCTTCACACATTTTTAATAAGGCTCTCGAAGATGACACATCATCTGAGGAAAAAAAAACCTTATGACACTAAGATTTCTCTGAAAACAAAAGGAGTCAAAAATAATCTTCAAATGGAAATGTACTTCTAACTTGTGATTTTTATTTTTATTTTTTTTCTCATAAATATCATAAATGTCATTCTCTAAGGCTTCATGTAGCACAAGTTGCCTGGAAACATAACAGAAAAATACTTTAGGATGAGGCAGTTGAATTAATCTCCACGTAGAGTGGATGAAGCATGGCATAATCAGAGAGAGTTTTGAATAGTAAATAGTGACATTCTAAGTCACTAGGAATGTGAGGGAAAGGATAAAAGAGAGCCAAGATATATAAGTACACAAAACTTTTATTCCAGAAATTTGATGTTTTTCAGAAAAGCTGTGTTTTCATAAGGGAATGTATTGGATGGCTGAAAAAGGTATGCATACAAATAATATTCTAATACCACTTCTCTTTACAACAATAAGAGGTGTCTTTACAGTACAGATAAACAATTTTTCTCACTCCTTGGCTTGAATTTTCTTTTATCTTCTTCTCTTCATTACTTTTAAGAAAATTAAAAACAAAAATTAAAAAATATATAAAAAACTAAATAAAAAGGAACACACACACACACACACACAAAATCAAGCAAACAAGCAAAACAAACAAAAAGTCCCAAACAAAAAAAAACCCTCAACCAACCAATCAAAAAATCCCCACATCCCTAACAAGAGCAAACAGTTTTCAAAAGAGAGCAACAAGACTTGGCTGCTCCCTATGGGAATGTAAGCCCAGAGCTGAAAGCAATAGCAAGGCAGGCGGCATAGTAGCTCTACAGGCAAGGCCCCAAAGCAAGAATAGCAGAGCAAGTCTGATGCTGGTAACCTCACCAGCCATTAGTCCAGTGATCCCCAGGCAAAAAAACATGAAGTTTAGTCTATTGAGGGTCTGAATCAGCAAAGTACACAGCCAAGCACTGGCATAGCTGCAGTATGGTTCAATGACCAATTGCCTGACCTGATCTGCAGCTCCCCAGTAAAGCAGTGTAGCTCTCACTGCTCGTTCATAATACTTTTCACAGCAGCCTCATCCCAGGTTACACAGCTGCACTGTATCAGAGCTAGCCTTGAGCACATGAAGCGAAGCCTATAGGAGGGTTAAAATAACTAAGACACTGGGCTCCAGGAAAGTTTTTGGATTCCCATCAGGTTCCTCTAGAAAAAAAAAAATCCTTTCACTTCATGGACTTCATAGCTTGCATTTTTATGTGTCTTATTCTGAGAATTTATTCATCTGTATCTCCCACTTTGTAACTTCATGGCAGTGTACCATAAACATACCTACAGACAAGTGTCGTGGTTTAAGCCCAGGCCGTAAATTAGAACCACGCAGTTTCTACTCCCCCCCCCCCCCCCAAGAGGGATGGGGAGGAGAATCGAAAGAATGTAACTCCCACAGGTTGAGATAAAAACAGTCCAGTAACTAAGGTATAACACAAATCACTACTGCTGCCACCAATAATAATAATGATAAGAGAAATAACAAGGGAAGAGAATATGATACCACCTGCCGGAAATGAGCCCGAAAGAAAAGAGGACGTGCCCTTCCAGGTAACTCCCAGTTACATCCCCTGGCATGACGTGCTGTGGTATGGAATACCTCTTTGGCTAGTTTGGGTCAGGTGTCCTATCCCTGATTCCTCCCGGCTTCTCCTCCTCCCTGGCAGAGCATGAGACTCACAAAGTCCTTGGTCAGGGTAAACATTCTGACCAGCAATTGAAAACATCGGCTTTATCAGTATTATTCCCAGGCCGAAAGTCAAAACCACAGCGCTGCACCAGCTACTAAGGAGAAAAACTGACTGCTGCTGCTGAACCCAGGACAACAAGCAACTACATAAAACAGTGTTTTGAGATCCAGAACTGGAAAAGTGACCAAGAAGCAGTTCTGATTCAGACAGTTTTTTATTGGCTTACTTGGTGCACAGTCGTTTGAAGTACATTATAGTCTGTTTTCATTTGTCAGAACCAAGAAAAAGCAACACAATGTTTGTCATTAGAAGGGACTAACTCCTGCACTGGGATAGGGAGTTTACTTCTGGAGTCATCACCTGGACATGACAGCAGGAAATAAAGGTTTCTTTTCTTGCACTTTTGATGTTCTGTTTTTCAACTGGGATATATTAGTTAGCAAAAAGGAAAGTTGTCAGACAGAAAAAACCCTGTGTCAGGCTGTCCCAAAGTGGAAGAGCAATCCCTATGTCTGGAGAAAAAGGACTTTCTATTTCTTTAGCTCATATTTCATCTGTTGGGTACAAGAGAGAGAAACCCTCAGGTATACCTTTTCTCTCAGAAGGCCCAACTGAGATTTTTGCCCCCTTGTGAAGCTGGAGCATGGATAGATAAAGGTGGGACAAAAGCAACACAGAGACCTGTCTCTTAAAGCATTATTGAAGATATCTATTTTCAACCTTGCAACTAGTCCAGTAGAAAACATATGAGCTGAACATTCTTTTCAAAATGATGAGGAAGAGGTGTTGATAGTGCATGACATTTCTCAGGATCACTATTTTGCATATATCTAGAGAAAGACATAGTGAGGAAGAAGTCAGAAGTCCATCAAAATTGTGTTAAATGCCATTAATTAAAATTTCTTCCTTGAAGAGTAGCATTATTGAATTGGTGAAAATGTATAGAAGGTGACCATGTATGCTATGTGTATGAAAGAAGCAATCAGAGATGTAGAAAACAAGCTAGATACAAATCTCATGGTAATGATGCATCATGCAGTTATACTGCAGTGACAAGGGTTACCTCTGTGAGCAAGGAGTAGAAGCTAGTCTGCAGTGTGCAGTGCTCTCTTTTCAAATGCCATTTATTTAAGTCTTTCTTTCTTTGTGGTGTGTGTCGTGTGTGGTGTTCTATTCAGATTATTTAATGCAGGCTAAATGATCTGCAACTGATAGAACACACAGTAAAGCTTCTGCTTGGCTTTAATCATAAAATAGGTAGGTTTGGAAAGGACCTTAAGATCATCTAGTTCCAACCCCTCTGCCATGGACAGGAACACCTCACACTAAACCATGCCACCCAAGGCCTCATCCAACCTGGCCTTGAACACTGCCAGGGATGGAGCACTCACAACCTTCCTGGGCAACTCATTCCAGTGCCTCACCACCCTCTCAGTAAAGAACTTCTTCCTTATATCCAATCTAAACTTCCCCTGTTTAAGTTTTAATCTGTTACCCCTTGTCCTATCACTACAGTCCCTGATGAATAGTCCATCCCCAGCATCCTTGTAGGCCCCCTTCAGATACTGAAAGGCTGCTATGAGGTCTCCACGCAGCTTTCTCTTCTCCAGGCTCAACAGCCCCAACTTCCTCAGCCTGTCTTCATACAATAGCTGCTCCAGCTCCCTGATCATCCTTGTGGCCCTCCTCTGGACTTGTTCCAACAGTTCCATGTCCTTTTTATGTTGAGGACACCAGAACTGCACACAATACTCCAAGTGAGGTCTCACGAGAGCAGAGTAGAGGGGCAGGATCACGTCCTTTGACCTGCTGGTCACACTCCTCTTGATGCAGCCCAGGATACGATTGGCTTTCTGGGCTGCGAGCGCACACTGACACTGGCTCATGTTCATTTTCTCATCGACCAACACCCCCCAGTCCTTCTCTGCAGGGCTGCTCTGAATCTCTTCTCTGCCCAACCTGTAGCTCTGCCTGGGATTGCTTTGACCCAGGTGTAGGACCTTGCACTTGGCATGGTTAAACTTCATAAGGTTGGCATCAGCCCACCTTACAAGCATGTTAAGGTCCCTCTGGATGGCATTCCTTCCCTCCAGTGTATCAACTGAACCACATAGCTTGGTGTCATTGGCAAACTTGCTGAGGGCACACTCAATCCCACTGTCCATGTCACCAATAAAGATGTTGAACAAGACCGGTCCCAACACTGATCAATGTGAAAGCTGAGTTCATCTGTCCCAACACTTTGATGACAAAAAGATTTTGGATACTTCATATGCGTGAATAAGTAACAAGCAGAGTGCCTTCCTCTCCGTCTAGGTTTCTATGACATAACAACCCTTCTACACCAACACTTTGCTAAGGAAAATGCAAATAGCCAGTTCAGCAAACCAGGTGCAGTTACAGGATGTGACCACCCTTTGTTAAATGCACTGCAAGAATAGACTTTAAACCAGCCAATGAGACTGGAAACAGATCTGGGTGCATAAAACAAAAAATCCAAAGCTGAGCCTATAAACAGCTCTGTGGTTTTTATTTAGCTGATTTAATTACATGAACTTAAAACAGACCAAGTGTGTGCAAACAGCAACATTCTTCTATAACTTGATGCATTTTAAACGCTGTGTTTTCTTGTGGGAGAGAGAAGAGAGGCACACTGAGCTCTCTCTGAAAGCAATTAAATACTAATAACAGAGGGTGACATCATGCTGCATGACTTCTTCAATTAGAACACCATGTCATTTCTGGCTTAATCATTCCCACTTGTTAATTTGTTCTCTAGAAGACTTAACAGACCTGCTTTTTGCCCCTATTTAAAATAGGATTTCTGATTCTGACACCTTTTAAACAGAATTCTACTTGGATGCAGTCTTCTATTAAAACAGAATCTGGTATTTTTCCTACAGCAGAACAAGACGTCAATAGCTCAGATGAAAAACTAATACTAATTAAATAAATTAACATGAGTGCTTTCATGAGTGAAATCCTCCTCTTAATGAGATTAAATAAAACTTTTGCTGTTGACCACAGTAGAAAGCAAATGTAGCCCAGTATATGTAAATTATTACATACCTTCCGAAGTGCTCACCTTAGTGTTAGTAAGAAAAACATGATTTTATGCCCAATCATGTATTTAAAGTATTTGGGAGTAATAAAAAGATACTGTAATACTTATAATTTAATGACTGTTACTAAAGTAAGGATAATGAGAGATATTCCTATTAATTACAAGGCATTAAGTATGTGATTTGTATCTTGCTTTGCATAAGTATTTTTGATTTTATACTATTTTCACTCTAAAAAGGATATTCTTAAAATGTTTTCCACATTAGACACAATAAGGCAGTATAAAATAATCTGCTCTGAAGCCTCTTTCCATTCTTTACTCTTGCTCCTGAATATTGAGATGTTGCTGGAGCCTTCTGTTTTTCAGCCTTTCATGCTCTAAATCTAAATGACTGATGTTGTAGCTACCTCTTTCAAAGTAGCTACAGCAACAGTTAGTATCGTCTCCTTTAAGTTGAAAGCTCTGAATAACTTTCGAAAAATAAATCTAAGATTAAATCTTATTTCCATCCTCAAACCAGGTTTGATTCTTAGAAGTCATTTTTGATTGAAGTAATTGCATTGTATCGATTCCAGAATCCCTTCTAATATTCCACAGGCCTCTCTGATACTTATTACACTCTTAATCTTGTATACAGTTTTAGCTGATTTGACAGGTATTCCTGCTCCGGCAGGGGGATTGGACTAGATGATCTTTTGAGGTCCCTTCCAATCTCTAGCATACTGTGATACTGTGTGACAGTGTTTGTCAGGGTAATCACTGTCAAAACTGTAAGAACTATAATAGGGGCTGTCAGGTGTATTGAGGTTTGTTTGAGCTGAAGATGTCCTGGGCAGTGTGAAATCGAAGACAGCTCCATCCTGATCTAAGCAAAAAAAATTATAAAGATTGAAATCTTTTACAAAAACATAAAAAGAGAGGAGAAGAGAGGAAAAAAAACCAAAACCTAACCAAAACCAGAGGGTGTCAGGAAAAATATAGGTGGTTGAATAAAGAACAAGCATCAGCATCAAGAGAAAAAAAGGAGCATGATCCATGACACTTTTGGAGGAAAGAAAATACATCATTGTTTTGGAATTTGCAAATATCCTTTTTCCTGAAATTTATTAAGATCAGTAACTCAGATAATGTAGGTAAAGCACTAGAATTTCAAGACCTCACCTGAACTGAGGCATCTGTCTACATATTTAAAGGATGTCTACAGTTCTTTTGTCTGTGAAATACTTTAAAATCTTAAGCTAACAAACCATCCATATAACCCTGCAAAATATATAGTCATATCCCCATTTTACAGGTGAAGAAAGATTAAGTAACTTGGCTCAGACCACAAGAAAATGACGCATCAGAGCCAAATTAGCAATTTATAGGTTTCAGTTCACTGCTCAGACCATTAAATCACATCTCTTGGTCCAGCCATGACTATTAACAAACTGTCTTCCAAATTAACAATGAAACACAATCTCACGGACCTTCTGCATAATCCCTCTTCTTGCTGCGCCTTTTTTCACTGGAGTGCTCACAGGCTTTATTTCCTAGTGCAAGCTGAAACACTGGGATCTACTTAGAGTATGACATTGATGTGGAGAAGTCCCTGTGCAACAGAAGTGATCCAGAGCTTTCTGCAGTGCAGAAAGCTGTGCATCTGGCATCTGCACCTGGTGAAAAGCTATTCAAAAGAAAACAGTAGAACCATTTTCCAACAGCTACATTATGTGCCTCCACAGAGAGCTGCAGCTTCTGGCTCAGAATAAGGACAGGAACTCTGTTAGCGTTCTGTATTTTTTCAACATGAAAAACTATTACATCAATTTAGGTGGTTCTTTATTACAAAGTAGCTTGGGCTGTAAGCTCACCTTAAGTCAATTTTCCTTCCAGTTAACAATGGGCAAAAACCTCGAGCAATCATCTTCATTAATCTTTATTGTCTTTCATTTTACAACAGAGTATAGGAATAGAAATGAAAATGTGCTCTAATTAGGCTGACAAGTGCTCATGTTGTTTCAGATTACTAAACCAAATAATTCAGTGAACAACTTCTAAAGATTCCACTAGATATTTGTTTCTTTTTTGTATTCTTCTCTATCTCATCACTTATTTGTGTGTAGCCGTTTTACTTCCTCTTGTACAGTGTGGGAAAAATCCTCATCCTTTTGTAGTCAAAGGCAATGGTGAATATACCCTTTGCTTCAAGGTTTTATCATGTGCATATGCATGTGGTGCACAGTACAAAAGCTTCTTGTTATTCTATAGTACTACAAATACATTGTCTTTCTACCTGAGATGCATATATCCACTGTACACTTTGCAGCAATAAATCTTCAAGTATAGGGAGAAATTGGTCCTGCTGTAATTTTAGTGGAGTGACTAGGATGACACTGGGACTGAGTTTTCTCAGAGCATCTGGTGCAGGAGTTGAGAACCACCCATTCATGGACCCCAATACTTTCAACCTTCAGTTGTTGTACAATTCATTTTGTGCATCCTTTTGAGCTGAAGTGGATCTTTTCACCTACTCTGTGTGCCTCCATACCTCCAGATCACCAAGATACAGGTGGAGTTTCCATTACCATGGCTTACAATCTGTGTGGATCCCTTTCACTACGTTCTGAGAATTAAATGGTGTTTGTGTTAACAGTAATGCTCATACTGATTTCATCTGCATCCAAATGTGGCCAGTGAGACCTAGCTGTTTGCTGGAGGACATTTCATGTATTCTATTGCCAGCAGTAGCTTTGTGGTGACAGCCAGGACAACAGCCAGCAGCAGGCCTCCATTTCTTCAATCCCAGCTAAAAATATCTGAGCTTGAACTTGGTCATGTCATGGACAAGTGCAATCAGACAAAACAGATTTTGCTTCTCAAGTTAAAATGTGGGATGTTTGCCCTTCACCAGACTGTCATCTTCTCTGGACCTGGCTAATCTGATACTTTTGAAGGTCACTGATCACAGCTGTGGACCACAGGTAAAGCTCTAACCTGAAGCTCAGGTTTTTCCTCCTGTTCAGATGACAAAAGTCCCCTGAGTACAACAAAAGTTGTACAGTTTTGTGGGTACTTCCAAACATGTGATACCTAATAATTGATAAAAGATTGATCTGCCGATGTTGGCCTTCAAACCAAATGAACAATTCAGATTTTTTCTTTAAAAAAAAAAAAGGTATTTTTTTAGGTTCAAGATAGACTGCAGCCTGTAATTCATCGCAAGAAGTCAGTGAGAAAAGAAGGATCATAGAGTTACTGTAAACACATTTCTCAGATGCCTTACACTTCAGCTGGGATTTGTACAAATGGCCTTTCAGGCTAAATGGACCCCACTAATCTGCAGTGCAAAGCTGTCTTTATTTCTTTTTCTCTGTTTGTTACCATGAGCAGTAGGATGACAGCTTGATTACATTTATGATGTTTAAAGAGCCAGGGCTTTTCTTCTGTTACCAGAAGAACAACAGAAATCACTTGCTTTGAAAGAAAAGAGCCTGAAAGTTAATTTTTAGTTTGAGGCTTAATCAATAGCTCTTTATTAACCTTTTATTTTAGAAATTAGAGGAAATCATCTCAGACTAAAGGTATATGGTTATGCATTACCATGAAAAACATGGTATTCCATGCTAGAACACCATTCAAGGACTGCAGTTAAAACTAAAAAGAGTAAAAGTCACCAACTATAATTTCTGTTTGCAACTGTAGACTGATCGAAATGCATGACCTTCTTGCACAAGAGGCAGCCTTTCTTCAGAGGACTCTGCAAATCAAAGGAGTGAGACACATGCGGTGTGTGACTCAAGTAAGAAGTAATGAACTTAAAAGGAGATGTAATTCAAATAATGGTTGCTGTGTATTTTAAAGCTAGAGTCTGCCTTCACTGCAGTCTCAGAGCTCTCACTGAAGTCTGTAAAGTGGACAGTAAATAATGGAAATACTAGGCTTGATCTTCCTTCAGGAGGGGCAAAACCTCTAACTAAATTCAGTGAAATGGATCTGTTCATCAGGACTTTTTCTGAAGAATGAATAAAGCATGTCATTCTGTACTGATTCTAAATGATTAATCATACCAACAATTCTTTTGAGTAGTCCTTTTGCTTATTAATCAGATTAGTCTTTTTCAGAAAATCACTTCCAATGGAATCAAAAGTTCCCATCAGGAGAGGTAAGAACGTGTCCATTACTAGCTTACTCCAGAAACCCTGTTCATTTTATTTATGTTTGCTGCCTCTTGTCAGAATTTCTTCCTGGCTGTGAGAGGAGAAGCAAAACTTGGGATGGTTGGAGGGGACTGTGGAGGTGATAAACTATGGAAATCCTTAAGTCTTTTCCACGCTTAATAAATCTGTCCTTTCATTTAATATCTCATTCAGAGTTTATCAAGAGACCCTACTGTATAGGATGGATGCGCATTTTCCTAGCATACTAAAATTATATATTTATGTAAAAATACAGTTTAATTATCATATAATTCCCAGACCTGGTAAACACTTACTTGGTAATGATAGTAACATCCTTCCTCTGATTTCTTCTATCTAACTCACAAAGTGCTCCTTCCTTCGGAACTCGTAAATGAGTGCTCAGCAACCTGGTACTTATTTTATTAAAGAAAATAAGTTAGTTTTTATTGCAACAATACCTCAGAACCCAGAAAGAGGACCCCGTTACAATAAAATCTCTAAAGCAACATGAAGCTTGAAGATGATGGTGATTAATGCTGTTTCGCATGGTCAAGAGCAGGAAGGAGAAAAGAAAACAGCAAACGTACATCAGTTTTGCACAAAGTTAATTTTGATTTCTGTAGTCACTGGGTCACAGTTGGCTGCTTGCCTGGGTACGGTCAGATGTCAGTCTTTCATGGAGCAAATAGAGATTTGTAAGTCTTAATAAAAAAATCTAAAGCACTGCAAGAGAAACAAAAAAAAGTTCATTTATTGTCTATCAGCAGAATAAGCGTATATTTTCCTGTGAATGTCAAGTCACTAACTATTGCAATTTTACGTATTTCTGATGCTCTAATTTTAATTTCCACTAATACACATTTTTCAGTCTTGTCTTATTTCCAAACAGAAAGAAGTGGGATCAAAATAATAATTATCTCCATGTGAAAATGCATGCCTCTGTTTTATGTTTCCACTCTCTTTGCAGGCTAATAGATGCCAGTTAATATTTTCAAGATTATTTTAAATGTAATGAACTTATGAAGTGTATTTTCAGAAGTTATTTCAGATTAAGCCTATTGTTAGTGCTTGCCAGATCTAGTTGAGTGAATCAAAGATGTCATTACCTCCTTTTGTTTTGTTTTGTTCTGTTTTGTTGTTTGTGGGGTTTTTTCTGCCATCTCTGTGCCAGAATTTACCATACCTGACAAATGTGCAAACTGTCCTTAATCTACTTCAGGCACAATCAGGCAGGTTAACATCAGCAATTTCTGAAAACCCGGCCAATAGGTGGTGATGAAAAATTTGTGATTATTATTAATGTTGTTGGACAGAACAATTATTTGCACAATGAATATTCAACTAGGAAAAAGGAAAAAGATAAGGTTTTATATGTTTAAACAAAAATGTTATGAACACAAACACGCAGAATTATGCATTACTCTGATCAATCTAATGTTTTTCTGTCCTGTAAAGGCATACATTGCTTAGCAAAAGTTACAGTTCCTATGTTACTGCTATGACATGTAAATAATGACAGACACTATAGTAAATCAGCAAATAGAAAGTATGATAAATGCAAGTGGAACATGGGTTATCATAACCAACTTTTTTGACATAATGTAAATGTAAATAATATTCAATAAAGCAAGCTTCCTGAGTCATGTTAAACTGTCGCTCATGACTGCACAATGTGTGAATAGCTACAACTAATGCTTTATTCATAGTTTAAATGTCTTTTGCATAGTAGCTGTGCCATAAATACTGATAGTTATCTTCTAACTATTTTCTAAAATCCCTTTTCTTTTAAATTAAAAGGCATTGAGCTATTTTAAAAAATATGTATTAATTATGAGCAATTTAGTTTTTTAGCTAGTTGTTAATTAATCACGCTCTAAAAGCTGTGTTACTTCAGCTATTCTGGTTAGTTTCAGCTAATTCATATCACATTGTTGCTGGGCCCAGATTATGTGAGTATGCAACAATGTTTTCAACAAGAATACTTGAAATTCGCAATTTAAATGTTCATTGCCATGAATAGATGTGAATAGGAATCTTAATTTACTTTTCTTGGGCCAGTAAAACTTAATTGCATAAACCGTAATAGAAGGTAATACAGATGAAGGGGAAATAATCTAAAACTGAAGGAGAAGTTGCATGATTTTTTACTCATCCGGTCATTTCAATTCTGTAGGACCCTATGGCTATTTTTTAAACATTTACTCCTTATTCTTAGGATTCAAAACTATACATAAAGACAGGCCACAAAAGAGGAACCAATATTGGAATGTTGCTGGGGCATGCAGGGATGGTCTTGAACTTGATCATGAGCCAAAGCTCAGAACTGGGTTTATGTAGAGTTGTAACTGGCAACAGGCAACAAGGAGAGCTTTTACAGCTACTTTAGCAGTTCAAAAACAAACAAGGCAAAAACTTGGGCAAAGCCCTATGAAATTTGCTCTGGGAAGGCTGGTCTGGATGACTTGGAGAGGCCTCTTCCAACCTGGATGATTCTGTGATTCTGTGAATGTGCAAATGAAGCAGCAATAACCTCCATAAAAACTATGCTAGGACAGAAAACAATTTTACAGCAAAACAATCATCTCCATTCCAAACTGGTTTTGTCTGCAGCAAGGTTTTGTTCTTTGCAAAGTATTTATGTTTGAAAACGCGTTCTAGCCAAATTCAACTTTTTTTGCTTTTGTATGTTCCATTCTTTGTGGATTTCACAGTAATGCTTTTGAAGGGTGAAACACATTCTTAAAAGCATCCTCAAAACTGTTTCTAATTTGAGCATGCAGCAAATAACTTGAGCATGAGTGTTACAATCTCACTTAACTTTAAACACATGAATAGTCAACAGAACAACTGAGAAACTGAAAGTTAAAACCATATTTAGGTGTTAGGTTTGGATACGTGTCTGGAAGTCAAAGGGAATCAGCATTGTCGCTCCCCTTGTAAGTCTGAGGAATAGGAGTCTTTATCATAACGTAAACAGTTTGTGTAGTCTCAACTCCTGGAAGCTAGGTAGTCAGAGACTGGAAGCCTAGAAAGAGTACAGAGGAACTCCTACAAGGTTCTCCAAATAAGATATGGTTTCTTGCCATCAAAAAATTATGAGTTCTCCAAGCCAGAGAGAAATTTTAGCTGTGAAAATGAACTAGACATCTTGAAGGATATATTAAGCAGATGAAAAATTCAGATTTGAAATTTAGATTACTAATATGATAATGTTAAATAGACTTTTATAGTGTCTTAAACAAAAAAAAAAAAATAACCTGGTACCCAGAAAACTAAATGAAGACTTAAACAAAGTAGGGAAAAAAATACATTACTTATCAGTAAATCGTTGAAAGCTGAACAAATCAGATGAAGTCTGTGATCATCCTTATCTAGGATCATACAGCTCACATTCCTATAGTGATACAGAAACTAATTCACACAGAAAGATAAAGTAAGATATTATGTCTTGGAGAATATGGCTTATCAAAACCGTCAACTCAGCCTTCTCCCTAAGGATAGAGGTCTGCAGGACAAGCTGCCATTCTTATATAGTACAATTGTATGTCAAACTATCAAATAGTCTAAAAACATCATGACTACAGAGAAATCAACACCGCTGTAAACACTTAATTCCAGCTGATCTCAAATTGCTGTCATGTCAGAAACAGTAGAGTTGTGATAGAGATTTAGAATTCTTCTGATCGTATAAATCTCGTGAGCATTTCTGACCAAGCAATTAGTAGGTTTCAGGATCCATCTGATGAGGGGAGAAAGCTATAGGTTTTCCTAGATTCAATGGATTATTATAAGGTGGAGGAATTCCTGGATGGGTTGAGGAGTGAGATGGGGAATTCAGCTTTAGTGTCACTGGGTGCAAGAACAAAGTAGACGTTCTGGGTCTTTGCAAGGCCCATGATTGCTCAGAGTTGCAGTAGGGATGAATTTGGTCTCTCAGCATCTCACAGCTCCAAGTATCTCTCTCTGCATCTCTTCCACCTTCAGTGCCCAGTCCTTTGTGAAGGTTAGACACCACACCCTGGGAGGAAATCTACGGTTTCCTCTTGAATATTTACTTTGATTTCTTCTACTTATATACATACTGATATTTGCTTTACTTTAATTTAATCTTCTACTTTTACACTAATAAAGTAAAAATAGAAAGGCAAAGACAAAGGATAGTTTCAGTTCCTAGAGCATCGACTTGGCAAAAGCCATCTGGTATGTATCTATGTCATTAACTGACTTCACAGCTGAAGACTTCAAAGAGGAGCTGTGTGGGAACTTTAAATTAGGTTATTCAAAATTTGTTTTCATTTTAACTCAGATCAATATGTTATATTTAGAATTTTCTTACAAATACAGGATTTCAATAAATAACTTCAGAATTGGAGTATTACTTTAAAAGCGTATAAAAATATTTTCTTAATTTTGATATTTTTGTTCTATTTTCTTCTTTAGTTGATAACATCTTTTTGCAAGTTCCTATTAAAAATCAAAATATTCCCTTCAAACCTGTGAAATATTTTGCACTGGTTTATTCTGTTCTGCTTTAATGGGCTGCCTTCCAAATCACAGCATTCCCATGTTTCAGTGCAAATCGAATGCCACCTTGTTTCACTGGAAAATTTTGCAAGATCTGCCTATAAGGAATCATATGTCTAGAAGAAGCTGATAAGCACTTTTTATGAAGAGAAAGGGAAATACTAGAGATATATATATTTACTGCCTCTCATCGTTATTGGCTATTGTCACCACAATTTCATGTGCACATCCTGTGGACATGCCATCTGATCTGCACTCTTGCCTGCTCAATCATATCTTCCTTGAGTACAAGGGACACCATCCTGCAGCTTTCAGGAACATTTATTTGAAGCTTGGTGTACATCACCTGAAAAATTCATCTCATTACATGATATTGCCCAGCGAGGTGATGGTACACACATAGTTCTCCTTTGTCAGCTGATTCTTTCTAAAATAAACCAGTGCTGTGTGTTTCCATTTGCTGTTGTCTCACTTTGTTTCAAACAAGTCAAAGCATGCCACTGTTTCATAACAATTTGCATTTCTGTAGTCTAATTTTTTTTAAATCTCTATTTACCAGGGAGTTTAAGTTTTTACAAGTGAAGAAAAAAATCATCTTTAAGGAAGCATAAGAAGTTTCCAAATCATAGTTTTACTGGAAGAGCATTCAAAATTGCAGTGGAAGTCACTGCTTGTTTTCAACCTTAGTGGAAGCCAATAGGTAGGTTTTGTATTACAGATGCAAAGCGCAGAAATTTTATGTGATGTGTTTGTTGTGATATAGTAATTTTATGCTTTCCCCTTTACAGATTTGGAATGAAAAAAATTAAAGTCTAGTTTGTTTCTGTCATAAGAATTACTTGCAGAGCTTCTAGAAGCATATTCCATATGCCTGTGATGCATGCCAGAAACAGTAAATGAATATGGTGGCTTTTTTTGGTGGCTCTGTTGTTATCTGCAGCTACAGAGAGCACAGAATAAAGCTATGCTTTTGGAAGTCTGTGAGGGGTGTAATTATTTTTAAAGTTCTTTTTTAGCTAGAATGGAGAAGGGGAAGAAATAGTCTGACCCATGAGGGATTTTAAAGGAGTGGCTAGGGGGAAAACATGGCCTTGGGAGCTCCAACAGGTTGTAGCATGTACAGTAGCTGTTGCCAACAATACAATGCGTATATACAAATATACACTGATCCACAGGCCTAGATTTTCAAAAGAGTTTAGTATCCAAGTATTTGGAACCATGCTTTTTTTACAGTGTCTGACCCCAACTGTCAGCACCGCACACTTGAAAATCTGGCCCCATGGTGTGTAGGCGCACAGCACGCACGACTGTGTTTGTAATTATATGCAACTTACAGATTAATAGATAGTGGGACATTTGATTGTGATTAAGCAGATCGCATTCATTTTTAGCAAAGGTTAAGGAAAAGCTGTTAAGAAAATCCAGCTGAGTCGCTGTGGATGTCTGAAACCGGTGTTCACACTGCATGTGGGTGGGCAGTCCCAAGCTGTTTATGTATGCTGGCCAGGAGACAACACCACCAGGAATGCCAGCTGCTGGAAACCAGATGAGAAGGTGCAACTAGCTTAGAGGGACAGGGAGCGTGCCTCTGGAAGAAAGCATTCAGAGAAAAAGCCACAGGATGAAGTCACATCATGTGTAACATTTGGATCCCTTTCCTCAGCGATCATTTGACAAACTGCTGTCAGAAAGTGTGATTTGTTAAAGATCATGGTTATCACAATAAGTACAGTGCTACTAGGTACAAAAATAGAACAAATGGCAGGCAGGGGTGGGGGGAGTTGGCTGTAATTTTGAAATACATTTGTAAAGTTTTAAGTTAGAAGGGCTAGAGGAGTTGTTTCAGGGGCAAACACCTTTCACAGTATTTACAATTCAGTTTTTTGTCTTATACTCCTTCCAAGAAAAAGGGGGGAGGCAGAAAGTCTCATTGAAACCAAGTATTTCTCCACAAGAAAAGCAAATGACAAAACTGCTCTCAGATTTCTCTTAAAACCAGCTCCTATTGAGTGTCTTTGAATATTTGTTCTCTGGCTAGTTAGGCATGAAGAAGGAAAGTGAACCAGCATTCTTTTGCTGATAACATACCCATGCCAATGAGACTTAGATATCCTTCAGCCACACCCCCCCATCAAAGGCAGCTCTCTGGAAGGATGACTCATAGGAGGGGACAAAGAATAAGGGCTGGGTAGGAAATTACTCTGTAATAAATTTTTACGTATGTGATTGGTTGGTACCCTTTCAATGTGCTTTGGAAACAAACCCCAGTCATCTTTCTGGGAAAAGCAGAGCGCAGTAGTGACACACTGATATTTAGATTCTGACGCTGAGAAAAGTTCAATTCTCTAGAGAACAGAAGAGACAAAAGAAAATCCATCTCCCAGCCATTGGGACTGAAGCCATAATTGAATTTGTTATCCAACAGGGGGGATGAGGTTTTGAGGTTTGGTTTTTTCTCTTGTTTTGGTAGAGTGGGTTTTTTGGTTTTTTTTTTTTTGGGGGGGGGGGTTGTTTTTTTTTTTTTTTGTTCCCTTGCCTTCCCTTGCCTTGCCTTTCCTCACCTTCCCTTGCTGTCATGGTTTATGCCCAGTGGGCAACCCAGAACCACGCAGCCACTCGCTCACTACCAGCCCTTCTTCTTCCCCCCACTCCCAGAGGTATGGGGAGGAGAGTAGAAAGAATGTGACTCCCACGGATTGAGATAAGAACAGTCCAGTAACTAAGGTATAACACAAATCACTACTGCTGCCACCAATAATAATAATAATGATAAGGGAAATAACAAGGAAGAGAATACAACCACTCACCACCCGACGACTGATACCCAGCCCGATCTGAGCAGTGATCTAGCCCTTCCGGGTAACCGCCCCCAGTTCTACATCCTGGCATGACGTGCTGTGGTATGGAATACCTCTTTGGCTAGTTTGAATCAGGTGTCCTGTCTCTGCATCCTGCCGGCTTCCCCTCCTCCCTGGCAGAGCATGAGACTCACGAAATCCTTGGTCAGACTAAACATTACTGAACAGCAACTAAAAACCTCAGTGTTATCAGCGCTGTTCCCAGGCCGAAAGTCAAAAACACAGTGCTGCAGCAGCTACTAAGAAGGAGAAAAATGACTGCTACTGCTGAACCCAGGACAGTGTCCACTCCTTATTCCATACCATTCACATCATGCTCAGATGTCACATTTTTCAATATACCATCACACTTGTCTCATATATACATATGTATATATATATATATACACACACACACACACACGCACACAAAAAGAGAGATCATTCGTTAGTGCATGGACCAATCCCTATGAAGCTGCTGAGTTCATCCAGTCCATGATGTCGGGCTCCATCTCTTGTAACAGTCTTCCAGAGCAGGAGAGAAGGTGTGCAGTTGCCTGCTGATGATACCTCAGAACTCATCTGGTTTCATCAAAGTTCATTCTTTGTTGGGATGATGGTTGGAGGGAAGTCAGGGTCAGTCACTGGTGACCTGAAGACATCTAGTTGGTGGGCTATAAAAGTGCTACATAGCAGGCAACAGCATACAATTGAGTTCATTGGCTGTTTTCCTCTAAAATCAAATCCCCTTGAGGTACACATCAAACTTCACCATTGTCGTGGTTTAAACCCAGGCCGTAAATTAGAACCATGCAGTCTACTTCCCCCCTCAACCCCCTCAGAGGGATGGGGAGGAGAATCGAAAGAATGTAACTCCCACGGGTTGAGATAAGAACAGTCCAGTAACTAAGGTATAACACAAATCACTACTGCTGCCACCAATAATAATAATGATAAGAGAAATAACAAGGGAAGAGAATACGATACTGCCCACTGGAAATGAGCCCGACAGAGCAGAGAGCGTGCCCTTCCGGGTAACTCCCAGTTACATCCCCTGGCATGACGTGCTGTGGTATGGAATACCTCTTTGGCTAGTGTCCTGGTTTAGCAGTAGCAGTCATTTTTTCTACTGGTGCAGCGCTGTGTTTTTGACTGTTGGCCTGGGAATAATACTGATAAAGCTGGTCAGAATGTTTATCCTGACCAAGGACTTTGTGAGTCTCATGCTCTGCCACAGAGGAGGAGAAGCCGGGAGGAAGGAGGGACAGGACACCTGACCAAAACTAGCCAAAGAGGTATTCCATACCACAGCACCTCATGCCCAGGATGTAGAACTGGGAGTTCCAGGAAGGGCTGGATCACTGCGGGGTGGGGGCGAGGTACCAGTTGATGAGTGGTTGTATTCTCTTCCTTGTTATTTCCTTTATCATTATTACTATTAGTGGTAGCAGTAGTGATTTGTGTTATACCTTAGTTATTAAACTGTTCTTATCTCAACCCGTGGGAGTTGCATTCTTTTGATTCTGCTCCCTGTCCCTCCAGAAGTGGAGGGAAGAAAGGTGGGGGGGGGAAGTGGACTGGGTGGTTCTGATTTACGGCCTGGGTTTAAACCACGACAGTTCTTTTTTGGCGCTCAACTTGGGGCTTGGAGGGTTGAGATAACAACAGATCTGACCGAGGCACAATGCTGATCAATTGGCTCTCAAAGTTGTTTCTCTTGATGTCACAGTTTCAGTATGCTGTAGCTTACTTAGAGCAGGTATTTGCTGTGTTAGTGTTTATTAAGTGTGGGTCTTGGGCTAAGGTTCCCATTTCATTGTACTTTATGGTAATGGCTTGTAATACGGGGGGGGCTCCGGCAGCAGGGCGGGATGGACGTGGCCGTGGACTTGTACATGGCCGTCCCGCTGCTCTTCACCGTCCTGGCCCTCGTCCTCACCTCCGTCTTTGTGAGGCTGCGGGGAGCTGAGGGGGGGCGGCCCCGGGAGCCGGCGGCGGCCGAAGCGGCCCGGGAGAGCGGCCCCGGGGACCAAGCGGCGGCGGGAGTGGGGCCGGAGGCCGGGCAGGGAGTGGCTGCCAGTGGAGGAACTCGGGGCAGACGAGGAGGGGAAGGAGGCAGTTGCCGAGCAGCGGGAGGAGGCGGCGGAGGAGCCGAGCCCCACGGCCGAGCCCAGCCCCGCGGCGGCCGAGAGCATCCCCCAGCAGCCGTCCACCGAGCCCGGCGAGCCTGAGCCGCAGGAGGATGCAGGAGACCCCACAGCACTTTCCAGCAAGGCAGAGGAGGAAGATCTGGACTCAGAAAAAGGGAAGCTGGTGGTGAGAGAGCTGGCAAGCACAGCAGCACCATTTGAGAGTTCTGAAGGTTTTGAATGGCCTTTGGGTACCCTTGGGGCCTGCCTGCTGATTGTGATGGGGATCACCATGTTGGCACACACACAGAGTGTGTTTTATCCATGACCATTTTGTCTGATCCCGAGAGTTAAGCAGAGTCGGGTTTGGGTCTTCTCTGGGGTTAGACGACGATATAGGGGGACCAAGAGATTTTCTCCAAGGCTGGACAGTCATGAGTGGCACGGTGTGTGGGACAGTATGGGCGAGTATCTAGTCCACTGAGCCCCTCCAGTGCTTTGGAAGCATCGGAGATGGAAGGCAGCTGTGTGGAGTCCCAAATGACAAGTTGCAGAGACTGCTGCAGGCAAGAGCGAATTATTTTGAGCCTGGTGGGCCCATGACACTTCAGGCTATGAGGGCAGAGATGCAACATAGAGATGGACTCATGATCAAGGGGTGGACTTAGCAATAGACACTATTGCCCAGATTATTCACGAGTGTGAACACTGCACACAGCCTCTCCTGCTCTGAAACACTATTACAAGAGATGGAGCCCAACATCATGGACCGAATGGACTCAGCAGCTTTATAGGGATTGGTCTGTGCACTAGGATAAGAGTGCACTGAGATGAGAGTGATGGTATATTGAAAATGTGGGATCTGAGCATGACGCGAATGGCATGGAATAAGGGGTGGATACTGTCCTGGTTTAGCAGCAGCAGTCAGTTTTTCTACTGGTGCAGTGCTGTGTTTTGACTTTTGGCCTGGGAATAATACTGATAAAGCCGATGTTTTCAGTTGCTGGTCAGAATGTTTATCCTGACCAAGGACTTTGTGAGTCTCATGCTCTGCCACGGAGGAGGGGAAGCCGGGAGGAAGGAGGGACAGGACACCTGACCAAAACTAGCCAAAGAGGTATTCCATACCACAGCACCTCATGCCCAGGATGTAGAACTAGGAGTTCCAGGAAGGGCTGGATCACTGCGGGGTCGGGGCGAGGTACCAGCTGATGAGCGGTTGTATTCTCTTCCTTGTTAATTTCTTTATCATTATTACTATTAGTGGTAGCAGCAGTGATTTGTATTATACTTTAGTTATTAAACTGTTCTTATCTCAACCCATGGGAGTTGCATTCTTTTGATTCTGCTCCCTGTCCCTCCAGAAGCGGAGGGAAGAAAGGTGAAGGGGGAAGTGGACTGGGTGGTTCTGATTTACGGCCTGGGCTTAAACCACGACAGCTAGTTTGGGTCAGGTGTCCTGTCCCCGCTTCCTCCCGGCTTCTCCTCCTCCCTGGCAGAGCATGAGACTCACAAAGTCCTTGGTCACGGTAAACATTCTGACCAGCAACTGAAAACATCAGCTTTATCAATATTATTCCCAGGCCGAAAGTCAAAACCACAGCACTGCACCAGCTACTAAGAAGGAGAAAAACTGACTGCTGCTGCTGAACCCAGGACAGTATCCACCCCTTATTCCATACCATTCACGTCATGCTCAGATCCCACATTTTCCATATACCCTCACTCTCATCTCAGTGCACTGTTATCTTAGTGCACAGACCAATTCCTGTAAAGCTACTGAGTCCGTTCGGTCCATGATGTTGGGCTCCATCTCTTATAACAGTCTTTCAGGGCAGGAGAGGCTGTGTGCAGTGTTGGATCGTTGCCTGCAGATGCTGATCGTTCCTTTACTATAGAACTTGTCCGGTTCTATCAATGTTCATTCTCTGTTGGGATGATGGTCGGAGGGAAGTCAGGGCCAGTCGCTGGTGCCCTGCAGACTTCTAGTTTAGGGGTTATACCAGGCAACAGCATACAATTGAGATCATTGTCTGTTTTCCCCTAAAATCAAATCCCCTTGAGGTATACATCGGACTTCCCCATCTTCCCTCATTACCCACCAAGTATATCTGGGTCCCTGAGCAAAAGCAATCCCATGAGTGGGATTGCCTTTACCTGAAGCAGGAATAACCCAGACTGTCTTCCCCAGCAAATTCTTCATGTGCACCACAGGAACTTTGTCTCCCTCTACAGCACATAAAAGTTCTGACTGTGCTGGGCCAGCCCTGTTGACAGATCCTCTGGTGTTGACCAACCAGGTGGCCTTTGGTAAGTGTGTATCCCAACGCTTGAAAGTTCCCCCACCCATTGCTCTCAGTGTAGTTTTTAACAGCCCATTGTACCGTTCGATTTTCCCAGAGGCTGGTGCATGGTAGGGGATGTGATATACCCACTCAGTGCCATGCTCTTTGGCCCAAGTGTCTATAATGTTGTTCCGGAAATGAGTCCCATTGTCTGATTCAATTCTTTCTGGGGTGCCATGTCACCACAAAATCTGGTTCTCAAGGCCCAGGACAGTGTTCCGGGCAGTGGCGTGGGGCACAGCGTATGTTTCCAGCCATCCGGTGGTTGCTTCCACCATGGTAAGCACATGGCGCTTGCCTTGGCGGGTTGGTGGGAGTGTGATATAATCAATCTGCCAGGCCTCCCCATATTTATACTTCAGCCATCGTCCTCCATACCAAAGAGGCTTTAACCGTTTGGCTTGTTTAATTGCAGCACATGTTTCACACTCATGAATAACCTGGGCAATAGTGGCCATTGTTAAGTCCACCCCTTGATCAAAGGCCCATCTATTTGTTGCATCTCTGCCCTGATGACCTGAAGTGTCATGGGCCCACCGGGCCAAAAATAATTCACCTTTATGTTGCCAATCTAAGTCCATCTGAGCCACTTCAATCTTAGCAGCTTTATCCACTTGTTGGTTGCTCTGGTGTTCCTCAGTGGCCCAGCTCTTGGGTACATGAGCATCTACGTGGTGTACCTTCACCACCAGCTTCTGCACCCGAGCAGTGATATCTTGCCACAGTGCAGCAGCCCAGATGGGTTTACCTCTGTGTTGCCAGTTGCTCTGCTTCCATTGCTGCAACCACCCCCACAGGGCATTTGCCACCATCCATGAGTCAGTATAGAGATAAAGTACTGGCCACTTTTCTCGTTCAGCAATGTCCAGGGCCAGCTGGATGGCTTTCACCTCGGCAAACTGACTCGATTCACCCTCTCCTTCAGCAGTTTCTGCAACTTGTCGTTGAGGACTCCATACGGCTGCCTTCCGTCTCCAATGCTTTCCCACAATACGGCAGGACCCATCAGTAAACAAGGCATACTGCTTTTCACTTTCTGATAGTTTATTATATGGTGGGGCCTCTTCAGCACGCATCACCTCCTCCTCTGGTGACATTCCAAAATCTTTGCCCTCTGGCCAGTCCATGATGATTTCTAGAATGCCTGGACGACTGGGATTTCCTATTCGAGCTCATTGTGTAATTAGTGCAGCCCATTTACTCCATGTCGCATCGGTTGCATGATGCGTAGAGGAGACCCTGCCTTTGAACATCCAGCCCAGCACGGGCAACCGGAGTGCCAGGAGGAGCTGTGCTTCAGTGCCAATCACCTCCGAAGCAGCTCGAACCCCTTCATAGGCTGCCAGTATCTCTTTCTCAGTTGGGGTATAGCTGGCCTCAGATCCTTTGTATCCCCGACTCCAAAAGCCGAGGGGTCGACCTCGAGTCTCCCCTGGAGCTTTCTGCCAGAGGCTCCAGGTAGGACCATTCTCCCCAGCTGCGGTGTACAGTACATTTTTTACATCTGGCCCAGTCCGGACTGGTCCAAGGGCCACTGCATGAACTATCTCACGTTTAATTTGCTCAAAGGCTTGTTGTTGCTCAGGGCCCCATTTAAAATCGTTCTTCTTCCGGGTCACATGATAGAGAGGGCTTACAATCAAACTGTAATTTGGGATGTGCATTCTCCAGAACCCCACAGCACCCAAGAAAGCTTGTGTTTCTTTCTTATTAGTTGGTGGAGACATTGCTATTATTTTGTTGATCACATCTGTAGGGATCTGGCGACGTCCATCTTGCCATTTTATTCCCAGAAATTGAATCTCCTGCGCAGGTCCCTTGACCTTACTCCGTTTTATGGCAAAACCGGCTTTCAGCAGGATTTGGATTATTTTCCTCCCTTTCTCAAAGACTTCTTCCACTGTATCACCCCACACAATAATGTCATCAATGTATTGCAGGTGTTCTGGAGCTTGCCCCTGTTCCAGTGCAGTCTGGATCGGTCCACGGCAGATGGACAAAAAACACAGGGCTGTGTTTCCACCCCTGGGGCAGTCGGTTCCAAGTGAAGTGGATGCCCCTCCAAGTAAAAGCAAACTGTGGCCTGCATTCTGCTGCCAAAGGAATTGAGAAAAATGCATTGGCAATATCAGTCGTGGCATACCACTTGGCTGCCTTTGACTCCAGCTCATACTGAAGTTCTAGCACGTCCAGTACGGCAGCACTCAATGATGGTGTGACTTCATTCAGGCCACGATAGTCTACTGTTATTCTCCACTCTCTGTTAGATTTTGCACTGGTCATATGGGGCTATTAAAGGGTGAGCAGATCCTGCTGATCACTCTTTGACTCTCCAGTCTATGGATCAGCTTATGGATGGGAATCAGGGAGTCTCGGTTGGTGCGATATTGCCGCCGGTGCACTGTTGTGGTTGCGATTGGCACTTGTTGTTCTTCGACCTTCAGCAACCCCACAACAGAAGGATCCTCTGAGAGACCAGGCAAGCTGGACAGCTGCTCATTTTCCTCTGTCTCCAAAGCAGCAATACCAAAAGCCCATTGGTACCCTTTTGGGTCTTTGAAGTATCCTCTCCTGAGGTAGTCTATGCCAAGGATGCATGGAGCCTCTGGACCAGTCACAATGGGGTGCTTTTGCCATTTCCTCCCAGTCAGGCTGATCTCAGCCTCCAGTACAGTCAACTCTTGGGATCCTCCTGTCACTCCAGAAATATAGATGGGTTCCACCCCTTGACAGCTTGACGGCATCAAGGTACACTGTGCACTGGTATCTACTAAAGCTTTATACTTCTGTGGGACTGATGTGCCAGGCCATCTGACCCACACAGTCCAGTAAATCCGTTATCCCCTACCTCCACCTGGCTGGAGGCAGGGTCCCTCTAACAGTCATCACAACGTTGGACACCTAAGTCATGTTGAAAGGGATTATTCTTCGTTATCACAGGAGCTGGAGTAAAATCAGCTCTTCCACTCCACCTGGGAACCTGCTCACCAGAGACTGAAGCCACAGCTCTCATGGGATGATCAGCCTTGACCCTTGTTCCTATTTTCAATTGACTCACCCGTTCCTCCAAAGCTGCAGTAGGTTTTCCATCCCACTTCGTCATGGCTTCTCCATGATCCCGCAGGTAAAACCATAAGGTGGCCCATGGTGTATGCCTTCTATATCTTCTCTCTCGAACAATAGGACGTCTTTTGTTAACAGCTGAGACGTGTGTTGGTACACCTGAGGAGCTGGATAAATCAGATAGATCGTCCCTCAATTGTTTGACATCCTGGGACAGTTTTTCCACAGCTGAGATGATGGAAGGGGTGAGATTGTCTTCGAACTCTCGGAGTTTATGAATCATTTCATCCACTGACGGTGTTACTATGTCATTCCAGGTTACTGTTGCCAATGAATGGGCATATGATGACGGTGCATTTCGTGTAAGTTTTCGCCACATGGGTCATGTACATTCGACTTCATCTGGGTCTATGGGTATATCCCCGCTATTCGGTTTGATGTGATAGATCATCTCCATGATGGCTGATTCCCTCAGAGACTGGATGCCTTTGTCTAAAGTAGTCCACTTGGCCGAACGACTCATAACATCATCCTTGTATGGAAACCTTTCTTTCACAGCTGCCAAGAGCCGCCTCCAAAGACTGAGGGACGTTTTCTCTCTTGCAATTGCTTTGTCAGTTCCCCCTTCTCTAGCAAGTGATCCCAGCTGCTTGGCTTCCGTACCTCCTAGTTCGTGACCATCGGCCCCATTGTCCCAGCATCAGAGCAACCAGGTGATGATGTGCTCCCCTGGTTGACAGGTAAAATCTTTTCGCATATTCCGTAGCTCGGTTGAGGTCCAAGGTCGAGAAGTCACCTCTTCTTCTTCTTCGCCATGTGATGATGACTCCTGATCAGATGGTGGCCCGGGTGGTGAATACATTGTTTCTTCATCTTACTTCACCCTTCTTGCCTCTTTTTTGCTTTTTCTCTTGCGTACAGGGGCAATCGATATTGGTACGAATTGGTCCTCTGGTTTAGCTGCAGTCATCACTGTGGTTTGAGTAGCAACAGTACTTGTCGCTGGGGGTGGTGTAGCTGCTGTGGTTGGAGCTGGGGTAGCTTTGCTGTCTGTTGCAGTTGAAGTTTGAGTAGCTGCTGTACTTGTCGCTGGGGGTGGTGTAGCTGCTGTGCTCGGAGCTGGAGTAGCTGCGCTGTCTGTTGCTTCGCCCTCAAATCCAGGGACACTTTTTCCCTTTTGAAGGTGCTGCATAGTGTTGAATAAGGCCCGGTGAGCATAGGCCAAGTCCCAGCACATTGACATGATTTGTCCCTCTCTGGTATGACCAGGATGACAGCACACCTCATTTAAGTGTTTTACTAATTCTTCTGGATTTTGCAGTTGTTCGGTGGTGAAATTCCAAAGCACTGGAGGGGCCCACTGACCTAGATACTTGCCCATACTATCCCACACACCCTGCCACTCATGGCTGTCCAGCCTCGGGGAAAATCTCTCGGTCCCCCTATTTTGTCGTCTAACTCCAGACAAGACCCAAACCCAACTCTGATTAACTCTTGAGATCAGACGTAATGGTTGTGGACAAAACACACTTTGTAAGTGTGCCAACATGGTGATCACCATCACAATCAGCAAACAGGTCTCAACAATATTAAAAGGCCATTCAAAAACTTCAAAAGTCTCAAACGATGCTGTAAACGGTCTGGGAGAGGCACTGGGAGGGTAAGAGAATGTCTCCTTCATAGGTTGACCACCCAGGAAGGAGAAAAAAGATGTGTAATTGCTAAGCATTTGTATTATATACTTCCCAAAGTATAAAGGTGGTGACCACACTGGGAACATAAGCCAGATCAGTTTCATGATCAATTTTTCTATTGTATTACAAGTCATTACCATAAAATACAATGAGACAATAACCTTAGCCCAAGCCCCACACTTGAAAAACACTAACACAGCAAATACTGGCTCTAAGTAAGCTACAGCATATTGAGACTGTGAGGTCAAAAACAACAACCTTGAGAGCCAATAAATCAGCATTGTGATGAGTGACTGTTAATCCAAAACACTGAATGCTTATCACAAATACGATTAGACATACTCCGGTCAGATCTGTCGTTATCTCAACCCTTCGTGCCCCACGTTGGGTGCCAAAAAGAACTGCCGTGGTTTAAGCCCAGGCCATAAATTAGAAACAAGCAGTCTAGTTCCCCCCCCCCCACCCTCCCCCCAGAGGGATGGGGAGGAGAATCGAAAGAATGTAACTCCCACGGGTTAAGATAAGAACAGTCCAGTAACTAAGGTATAACACAAATCACTACTGCTGCCACCAATAATAATGATAATGATAAGAGAAATAACAAGGGAAGAGAATACGATACCGCCCACTGGAAATGAGCCCGACAGAAAAGAGGACGTGCCCTTCCGGTAACACCCAGTTACATCCCCCGGCATGACGTGCTGTGGTATGGAATACCTCTTTGGCTAGTTTGGGTCAGGTGTCCTGTCCCCGCTTCCTCCCGGCTTCTCCTGCTCCCTGGCAGAGCATGAGACTCACAAAGTCCTTGGTCAGGGTAAACATTCTGACCAGCAACTGAAAACATCAGTGTTATCAGTATTATTCCCAGGCCGAAAGTCAAAAACCACAGCGCTGCACCAGCTGCTACTAAGAAGGAGAAAAACTGACTGCTGCTGCTGAACCCAGGACACCCATCTTCCCTCATTACCCACCAAGTATATCCGGGTCCCTGAGCAAAAGCAATCCCATGAGTGGGTTTGCTTTTACTTGAAGAAGGAATAACCCAGACTGTCTTCCCCAGCAAATTCTTCATGTGCACCACAGGAACTTTGTCTCCCTCTACAGTACGTAAAAGTTCTGACTTAGCTGGGCCAGCCCTGTTGGTAGATCCTCTGGTGTTGACCAACCAGGTGGCCTTTGGTAAGTGTGTATCCCAATGTTTGGAAGTCCCACCACCCATTGCTCTCAGTGTAGTTTTTAACAGCCCATTGTACCGTTCGATTTTCCCAGAGGCTGGTGCATGGTAGGGGATGTGATATACCCACTCAGTGCCATGCTCTTTGGCCCAAGTGTCTATAATGTTGTTCCAGAAATGAGTCCCATTGTCTGATTCAATTCTTTCTGGGGTGCCATGTCACCACAAAATCTGGTTCTCAAAGCCCAGGATAGTGTTCTGGGCAGTGGCGTGGGGCACAGCGTATGTTTCCAGCCATCCGGTGGTTGCTTCCACCATGGTAAGCACATGGCGCTTGCCTTGGCGGGTTGGTGGGAGTGTGATATAATCAATCTGCCAGGCCTCCCCATATTTATACTTCAGCCATCGTCCTCCATACCAAAGAGGCTTTAACCGTTTGGCTTGTTTAATTGCAGCACATGTTTCACACTCATGAATAACCTGGGCAATAGTGGCCATTGTTAAGTCCACCCCTCGATCAAAGGCCCATCTATTTGTTGCATCTCTGCTCTGATGACCTGAAGTGTCATGGGCCCACCGGGCCAAAAATAATTCACCTTTATGTTGCCAATCTAAGTCCATCTGAGTCACTTCAGTCTTAGCAGCTTTATCCACTTGTTGGTTGCTCTGGTGTTCCTCAGTGGCCCAGCTCTTGGGTACATGAGCATCTACGTGGTGTACCTTCACCACCAGCTTCTGCACCCGAGCAGTGATATCTTGCCACAGTGCAGCAGCCCAGATGGGTTTACCTCTGTGTTGCCAGTTGCTCTGCTTCCATTGCTGCAACCACCCCTACAGGGCATTTGCCACCATCCATGAGTCAGTATAGAGATAAAGTACTGGCCACTTTTCTCGTTCAGCAATGTCCAGGGCCAGCTGGATGGCTTTCACCTCGGCAAACTGACTCGATTCACCCTCCCCTTCAGCAGTTTCTGCAACTTGTCGTTGAGGACTCCATACGGCTGCCTTCCGTCTCCAATGCTTTCCCACAATACAGCAGGACCCATCAGTAAACAAGGCATACTGCTTTTCACTTTCTGACAGTTTATTATATGGTGGAGCCTCTTCAGCACGCATCACCTCCTCCTCTGGTGACATTCCAAAATCTTTGCCACAAGATCCAGGGACATTTTTTTCCTTTTGAAGGTGCTGGATATTGTTGAATAAGGCCCGGTAAGCATTGGCCAAGCCCCACCACGTTGCCATGATTTGTCCCTCTCTGGTATGACCAGGATGACAACACACCTCATTTAAGTGTTTTACTGATTTTTCTGGATTTTGCACTTGTTCGGTGGTGAAATTCCAAAGCACTGGAGAGGCCCACTGACCTAGATACTTGCCCATGCTATCCCACACACCCTGCCACTCATGGCTGTCCAGCCTTGGGGAAAATCTCTTGGTCCTCCTATATCACAGTCTAACCGTAGAGAAAACCCAAACCCGACTCTGCTTAACTCTCAAGATCAGACGTAATGGTTGTGGACAAAACATACTCTGTATGTGTGCCAACATGGTGATTCAAATCACAATTAGCAGGCAGGTCTCAAGGGTACCCAAAGGCCATTCAAAACCTTCGGAACTCTCAAATGATGCTGTAAATGGTCTCGTGGGGGGGCTGGGAAGGTAAGGGAATGTCTCCTTCACAGGTTGACCACCAGAGGAGGGGAAAAATGATGTGTAATTGCTAAACACTTCCCTTATATGCCTCCCAAAGTATAGAGGTGGTGACCACACTGGAAACGCAAGCCAGATCAGTTTCATGAATTGAAATTCATGAAAATTCAAGGAGGATAATCAAAAGAATGTGACTCCCACGAGTTGAGATAAGAACAGTCCAGTAACTAAGGTATAACACAAAACTACTGCTGCTGCTGCTCCCCTTCTCTCCCCTTCCCTCCCCTCCCCTTCCCTTCCCTTCCCTTCCCTTCCCTTCCCTTCCCTTCCCTTCCCTTCCCTTCCCTTCCCTTCCCTTCCCTTCCCTTCCCTTCCCTCCCCTTACCTTCCCTTACCTCCCCTTACCTTCCCTTACCTCCCCTTACCTCCCCTTACCTCCCCTCCCCTTCCCTCCCCTCCCCTCCCCTTCCCTTCCCTTCCCTTCCCTTCCCTTCCCTTCCCTTCCCTTCCCTTCCCTTCCCTTCCCTTCCCTTCCCTCCCCTTACCTTCCCTTACCTCCCCTTACCTCCCCTTACCTCCCCTTCCCTCCCCTTCCCTCCCCTCCCCTTCCCTTCCCTTCCCTTCCCTCCCCTTCCCTCCCCTTCCCTTCCCTTCCCTTCCCTTCCCTTCCCTTCCCTTCCCTTCCCTTCCCTTCCCTTCCCTTCCCTTCCCTTCCCTTCCCTTCCCTTCCCTTCTCTTTCCCCCTCCTTGCCTTTTCCTCCCCTTACCTTTTTTTCCCTTTCCTTGCCTTTCCCTCCCCTTACCTTCCTTTCCCTTCCCATTCCTCCACAACTGTTCTTGCCCCTTCCCTCCCTTTCTAACTGCAGCATTGTAACTTTTTTTCAATAGCAGCTTTAGCTTTCTGGAAGTTAAGGCTAGTAAGGAAAAGAGCAGTTTTTTCTGGGCAGTTTTTGCTGCTGTCAGATTATCAGAATGTCCTGGGTTCAGCTGGATGTGTGTTGGCAAGTGAACTGGGCTAGACAAGGTAGGGGAGGTGCCTCTTTTTTTTCTGAAATACATACTTTTTAGCTTCAGCTTGAAATTTTTTGCCTCTGTGCAGGGTGCAAAGTTCCCCCTCATACCTCCCTCTGTAGTTAGAAGTGCAAAGAGCCGTGGTCACAGAATGATGGCCATAAAGAAGGCAATCACCATGAGCATGTTTGCTATGCCTATGCAGTATTATCCCATACAGCACTTTCATTAATAAACCATGACTCCTTAGTTTTAGCTAGTGGGTCTCTCACTCGTTTCCTAGAGATACCACTCTATACCCAAGCTGATTGCACTGTTAGGAAGTTTTTCCTCTTCCCTTTACTTTGGTTCGTCTTTGTCTCTAATTTCATTTCACTCACTTGCCCCTAAATTTCATTTCTTCCTGGTTGCCTACCCTCTCAAAATGCATGCAGCATCTTGATGACTCCTTGTTGTTGTCTCATTTAGACCCCAGAAGTAGTTCACAGAAAGCAGCACCTGAGACCAACTAGACCCTATTGGACTTGGTACCCAGAAATCCACCATTACTCTTTTTCTAAGGACAAGTACACATTTTTGTTTCTCACAGTGCATGCATTCTATTCTTAGCATATTTACTTAACTTGTTGGATTAGAAATTTGTGTGAGGCTATGCCATTAAAAACTGACAGGTTAAATTCTTCTGTACTGCATCGGTACTGATGTTAGATCCCCCAGTGAAAGAGTACAGGTAAGTGCAATGAAATTCAGAATCTACCGTGAAAATAAGCTGTGCTCCAGTCTCTTCAGATCAAACCTTCAGTCCTTAAGGATTTCCAGGGGACCTCGTGTGTCCTGAGCCTGAGGTGGATTTTAAGCTGGTGGATTCTGAACTGGTATGTGTGAATTTACGTGTAATTGCAGAGTGATCTGTGCAAAAGAAGTAGGAATTTGAGCCAGCTTGGGGTATTTTCACCCACACTGTTCTCTGTCAGATCCTTTACTCAGAAGAGAAAATCTGGGATAGTGGTTGTTAACAGTGAATATATTTATTTAGTGAATATATTCATTTAGCAGAAAACTGTCTTTTTTGAGCATAGAACATCTTGGACAGCTCTCTCCTTCACAAGTGTAGGCTGAAAAATCACCAGCATATATAGTCTTAAACCAAACATTGGGAGCTTTTTAAGCTGTCCTTCTTTGATTATTTGCCAAAGCCCCATTTTAGTATTTGATATTTCCTCTGTTGTCATCATTAGTGGTATCATTAAGTGTTTCAGGAGCACCAAAGAGTTGAGTGTTAGGTCTTCAGAAATAAATGGAACAAACACTGCTTAACTGAGGTAGTATTAAGCAGGAACCTTTAACACAGTGAAAATTAAAAATGCCATGTAGAAACAGCATGGATTGGTGAATCTCAATACATTAAGATTGAGAGTGTTATTCTAACACAGCGCTTAAACACTATTTCTTAACCGTAAACAGGTAGAAAAGGGGCAAGAAATTGCCAGCAGCAGAATATTCCAGGTGGGATTTGGTTTTTAAGTTTATACACATAAGTTCATCATACTTTAAGAAGACCTGTAAGTAGCGCAATTTGACGTTTGGTAAGGAGGTTTTATGTCATAACCAAAAAAGATCAAATACTTTTTCACCCACACTCAGAAAAACTTAACAATAGAAGTTATGAAGGTCTAAAAATTAAATCAAGAAAGAAGTCTGTGGTTATTGGAAAGGGTATTTGGTTGAAGCCCTAGAGGAAAAAGGGCCTCTGCAGTTTGTTCTCTCTGTAAAATTGACTTATAAATATCTGATCTACAATACACTAAACCCTCACTTGGTCAGTCTGCTTCTGAAGCATGGTAAACACAAAAGGATATGCTGTAACTGTCCTTTCTGTGAGAAAAGAAAGGAAAAAGAAGGATTCTCTTTCAGTCTAAAATCTATCTTTCAATATTTGAGCTAATTAATTAATTAATTTCAAGGGGGACATTATATATATATTTGTGTGTATGTGTGCATGTGTGTAAAGGAAAGGTATTTAAGGGAAGAAGAAAATGTGTTGTTTAAGTAATAATGAAAAAAGCCAGACATCATTTAATTCTCACAGAGGGTATCTTTTTTCATAGGTGGTTAGTGACCACTGTTTATGTTGGCTTTATATTAATATAAATTTTAAGCTAGGATCACATTAGTAGATTCTGTCTGCAGACCAGTTTAAAGCTATTTTTCAGCTCCTTTCTCTCTGCACTTAAAAATAATCACTGGTAACAAAAATTCTACACACAAAACAGGTCCCAGCGATGCCTGAATTCAGTGCAAGATAGCTTAGCAAATGTATTTCTAGTGCAAGACAGAAAAAAAAAAATAAAATAAAAACCTAGCTGTATTGATGCTATGGCGCTAAGTGGAGCAGAATGCATGAAGGAAAGGTCTCCTTAGAAAAGCAAATAACTATTTCCTGAAGTACTTATTAGAAGCAGGTCTGTGAAATTAAGAAAGATGTTTTACCCGTCTTAATTTCAGAAGGGAAGCACACAACCACCTTTTTGCTCATTTTAAAGAAATGCTGTAATCATAGAAGCCAAATGATATTAAAGAAGTTATAGGGAAACTGGACACCACAATTCTGAACACAGAGAAGCTATGTGAATTTCTACACCAAGGCAAGAGTAGCATAACATTACATTGCCAAAATGTCTGGCAACAGTTATTTTTAGAGAGCCACTTCCTCAAAATAGATCTGCCAGTTGAGACAGTGAAACTGTAAGTGCTTTGGTTAGTCACCATAGACTAATGAGCTGCTTTTGGACAAAATATGTACTTTAAAATGATGAAGCGCACTAGAGTTTTGTGTGGCACAGAAAAAGGTGTTGAAAGAGAAAAGATGCTGTGAAGCTGACCATAGCTGGACTTTATTCACCTATTGTGATAGCAGTTACACTTTCAATGAAAGGTTGACAGAGACCACCAAGAGGAATAAGAAAAAGTCGCTGGAAAGGTCAGGAATGCAGCAGGCTTCAGACTTAATGAAAGTAATATAAATGTCGGCAGAGATTAGAGGAATTGAAATACATAATTTTACTACTTTAACTCTTGTGAAACAGCAATAAGACTTATCACAATAGGGGCCTGGCAGACCCTAAACATATTTGTTTTGCCATTACAAAGTACGGAATCATTTCAACATTTTTTTTTGTTTTCTCTTGGTAAATATAGGCAGAATTTAATCCTCCATAATTCTGGAAGCATTCTTTGCTAAGAAACAAGCTTTCCCCTCTTAATATTCTTATTCTTTAGAAAAGTAGACAAAATTTACAAAGCTAATCAATAAGCTGAAAGGAAAAATAATTTAATTCAGAGTTGGTTTATGAAAAGTTGTCTCTTTGAGTGTCCATTTTAGACTACCCAGATGGATGCTCCAAGTGACTAGAAGACAGTGTGCGTGTATGTGTATGTGTTTAATAAATGCACTGTTGTCAACAGTTAATTTTACAGTACTCAGTTTTTGTTTTCTTCACTTAATAAAACAAGACACTTTCAGAATTTAATTACGGGAAAATCTGCAGTGGCCCTGATAAAAAGAATAAAGGGGAAAAAAATGGCTCAATCATTCTTCTTCAATCTTATAAAGAAATACGTGGGGTTTTAACACTAGGAGAGTAGCAGTATCATGTAAGAAGGCCAGCCCAAATCCAACTTAGAGAAAGCATCTTTCCAGCAACTTCAAAGAGTACTGAATTCTGACAAAATGTCACCAATCTCTAGCCAATCTGGCCACTTTTTCAACATAATAAACAATAAGAATAATCTAACTAGTGGCAAATAGAAAAGCTGCTTATGGTCTCCTACATCACAGGAACAACTCACACTCTGGAATTTGGAATCATTCCATTGCTACTGATCTTTAAGGCCCCTTCCAACCCAAACCATGCTATGAATCTATGAACTGTGCATCTTACTGAGCATGCTGCAATTGCATCTTGGGTAAAGATAGAGTCATGCAGGCAAAATGCACTGTTGAAACCAAGAGTGAAAGATAGTTAAACATCCTTCTGCCAAAGGCTGGAGATGGAAGAAGCAGAGCTGAGGGAAGACCATGAATGTCTCTCGTGAGACCTCACTTGGAGCATTGTGTACAGTTCTGGTGTCCTCAACATAAAAAGGACATGCAAATGTTGGAACAAGTCCAGAGGAGGGCCACGAGGATGATCAGGGGACTGGAACACCTCCCATATGAAGATAGGTTGAGAAAGTTGGGGCTGTTCAGCCTGGAGAAGAGAAGGCTGCATGGAGACCTCATAGCAGCCTTCCAGTACCTGAAGGGGGGCTATAGGGATGTTGGGGATGGACTATTCATTAGGGACTGTAGTGGTAGGACAAGGGGTAACGGGTTCAAACTTAAACAGGGGAAGTTTAGATTGGATATAAGGAAGAAGTTCTTTACTGTGACGGTGGTGAGGCACTGGAATGGGTTGCCCAAGGAAGCTGTGAACGCTCCATCGCTGGTGGTGTTCAAGTCCAGGTTGGACAGAGCCTTGGGTGGCATCGTTTAGTGTGAGGTGTTCCTGCCCACGGCAGGGGGGTTGGAACTAGATGATCCTAAGGTCCTTTCCAACCCTAACTATTCTATGATTCTATGATTCTATGATTCTATGACTGCTCTTAGGATGAGAAAGACGGGAAGGATGAAGTTCATTAAATGGTCTGTTAGAAAGAGTGGCCACTGACTTGTGGAGCTGTATTCCATGATTCAGACATCTCTTGCATCTACAGCATGTATCAAATTAGCTTCCCAAGACTTGAAATTAGCCTAATGACTGTTTTTCTTATCCTTAAATTCACAAAACCCCAATTCATTACAAGGTATCACTGCGGAGCAATATTTACCTGCTCCTTCCATAAGAGAAATCTATTGAAATACAAGTTTAAGAAAATGTGGTTTGTCCTTGTGAAGTCTTCTCATGGAGATCCCAGTGCTTACAGACCTTATGGGGTGGATGTCTGTCTGCATTATACATCAAACATTCCTGCTGTTTGGTAGATGTGCATATTTGTACCGGGAACAGTCTTTCTGTTCCAGAAAACAAATAGAATTTAACCACACTCCTGTCATACTGCTAAGGCTGAGCTGATTTTCAAGAATACTGCCCAGGATGAAGTATATTTCTAAAAGTGTAAGACTTCCTTTCTGTGTAAATGGTAAATAGGCATTAAATATACGATTTATACAGAACTAGAAAATTAGTAGCATTTTTGCAATTGTTCTAAGCTCCACATCTGTTCCTTGTCCTTGATATAAGCCACATTTTTTGATGCCTCTGCACTGATCAGAAGCAACACTACGCAAATCAGGGTGCTGTTTTCTTTCCCCTTTTCTTTAGATCCCCTGCATAGAAACTTCCATGAATGAAAAGATCAAATTACTTTCAAATAATGTAAAATATACAGTCATATATGTAATTTCCCCTCTTCCAAGTAACTGTTGTAGCAGCACCTTCCTTTGGTAATGTTTACATGACAGAGCGTGCTATGTTCATTTAGCCAAGAATTAAAATTGATGCCAAGATGCTGTTACAGTTATCCACCATTTCTGTGTCGCTCAGCTGACAATACAATGTCATTGCTTATGCTTGAAAGTGCTTTACTACTTCCACGGCTTTCCACTCTTAAGAAACCCTACCAAAATACCTATTGCAGTCTGCTTGGTCATGATCCGAAGCACTGTCCATCTTGTTGATTCCTTAAATTAATGAGGCCCAGCAGTTTTCCTCCAGGCTCTTAGACTTGTGAGAACCACTAGCAGCAGCAAGAAGCAGTACATTTATGGACTAGATAAAAAGAAAAGACTGTAGAGCTATCTTTGGGTAATATTTGTGTAAAATATTCTGAAGTAATTGTGGAGTGCACATGAGCCACATGAGCTGGAGCAGGGCTCATGGCAGAAGAGTCTGTCTCTATGTGCTTCCACTAGGATAGTGCACAGACCACATCTGTTCAGCCCCAAGGAGTCTGATATTTCACAGTGCATACAGGACCCAGGCTTCACTATTCATCCAAGAAATTAGGTGGATCTTTGTTACACACAGTGTCACAAAGACATTGTAGATTTATCCATAGTACTTCACTGGAATTCAGAGTTCAAACACATTAATCTAGTCTATAATCAAATACTGATTCAGTTCGGAAACAGTAATATTAAAAAGAAAACATTAAATCTAACAATAAGCAGAAGACCATTTCAAGAAAGAAGTTTGTTTAAAAGTAGATACAACATGTCATAGAAGATGCGAGGCAGATAGCTATTTCAAAAGACTCCAAAACCTGAGTTTCAGATTATATCTGCACAAACCAATTACCTCACCCAAAGTTGATTTAATAATTAAATGGCATGTAGACAATATATATTTCATATAAAGTGAGACAGTCTGATCCCACATACTTTCAAGTATATATGAAACATATTAAACTACAAGTCAGTCTTGCAAAACTGTATTTTAGCATGGTTTTCTTTCTTAAGTTTACCTATATATTGGAGTAATAAGATCCCAGTTTCTCAGTTTTTAATTACACTGGTAGTTACATGTTGGAGAAATTAAAGATGATACAACGAAATGAGAGATAAATCTACAGTGACCAAAAATCCAAATATGAATTCAGTGAAGAAAAATTACTGTAGTTTCTGGGATCGGAGATAGCTTTGAATATACAGTAACTCGTTTGCTAATGAATGCAGAATGGCCAGGAAAATAAGAGCCCTGCTTCATTATGGCTGCCTCACAGTTACTCTAAACCTTACTTTGCAACAGCATGGAGAGAATAAAAACTTCTTAAGCTGGTTGTCCTCTCTGAGACAGGATAATCTTGGAGAAACATTTTATGGTGCATCTTTTGAAGAGGAGTGCATGAGTCTTTACTGAAAAAAAACATTTGTTTGACCTTGAAAATAAAGCATTCATGAGAAGTATGAGCAGAAGTTTTCATTATTCCTTAAGCCCTCCCTTCAGAGAGACAAAAAATTCCTCCCTCCATTGCAGCTCCACAATATCCAGTTGCCAGGCAACTGATCTTTTATGGTGGATCTCCATGGCAACTGATGTAAACAAAATCATAAATCCCATTACCTAGCTAAATACTAAGGCTGTGCTATAAAAAGAGAAAGAACCATTCTGAAGTTTAAAGATGTAATATAAAAGAGTGACAACGAGACTTTAAAAATTAAATTGCTGTTGATGATGTTACAGTTAATATGGTTCATCTCACCAGACTTTCTCTTTCACTTTCCTACAAGCCATTCCAGACCATTTTTCTCCTAATTTATTAAGTATGTTTTCAGCAAAGTTAAGCTGGCTAAAGAAACCAGTACACTCAACAGGTAAACCTTCAGTCACAGTTAAAACCAGTCTGCACACAGAAGAATTATGTTCATGTTTTTATAGTGAGTATAAAACCCTTTGGGGTAGATAAATCAAAGCTGAAGGTGACTGGTAAGCTACAGTGGCTAACCAGACAGTTCCACCACTCTTGCCTAGTGGAAAGTCAAAATAGAAAAGCACAATATCCAGTCTGCTTTTGCTCCTCATGAGTATATGAAAAAATTCAGGCTGGCCACAGAACCAGGTCAGATCTGAACACATGCTCATGATCTCTTCAGAAGGGTCTTATAGCTATGGCAAAAGACCAGGACAAGGCAAACACCTGAACAGTGAAAGGAGAGTTTTCTTGAACTCAGCAGTAGTAGGTCTAACATCCATTTGGACACTCATGTCAACAAGTCATTTTAGCAGCACCCTTAAAAAGATGGAAACCTGCACTGTATGTCATAGTGACATTACTGCCTACCACAATTGCTGTCTTCAAATGGGGTGAAAAGCAAACATTTTTTGGAAGGCAATATTGCACACTTTTCACTACTCTTTCTCACTTTTAGAGCTTCTGCAGAGAACTTTGTCCAGCCTTCCCACACGGGTTTTACAGGTAGATGTCTAACAAAGCAGGGTGCATGCCCCAACAGCTGGTCAGTTGTTATTCCTTTCCTTACTGATGTGTGACTGTTTCCTACAATATAAGGAAAAGCTCCTGTCTGATTCCAGTTAAAATTAATAAAGACTAGTGGCAATATCCTTAGCAGAAACTAACATAGCTACTAGTAATAAGGGGTCTAACACGTACAGCTTTTTATTCTTCTGTTTAAATGCTGCTTCATTCATGTTCAGCTTTCTAGAATAATGAAGATGCCAAGTAAATACACAAAACTGGATCAACTAGCGTTGATTTTACCTGCTGTCACTGAAAAATTATGCAAACTTTGATTACTATTGTTTAGCTTTGCTGTCACTTTTGGACAGCATCAGAAAACATTGATAAACATTCAACTTGTGTTTAATGTCCTGATACATGTATCTTACTTTTAATGAAATAAATACAGTAGAAAAAAAATAGTGTTCTTCTTATAGTTAAAAATGTTAATTAACTGTTAAAGAAAGGCCAAATAGTTATTGTGCCTTTAATCTCTATAATCTCAGTTATCTTATTTATATTATTGCAGGTGTAATTACAAATTGAAAAAATAAGCTATTTTTAAACTGTGACAGGGCTGGAAATTGCAAAAGCCTAGATCATGTTTTCCAATATTCCGTATATAATGCTCAATATCCTCTCACTTTTGCTATGGTCTGTAAAAAAAACCCAACCAACCAAACATGCCTCCTCTAGTCTCAGAGGCCATGTGATTTGTTTCTTAGGCAGGGACAAGTGTTGAATAGATAACAGAAAGGGAGGATATTCTTCAGCTTTTCCTCACAAAATTCTGACTCAGGATAATGCAGAATTAGATTCCTTTCAAAATAAAAAACCCCACAAATGTGTCTGTGGAACATGAAAATAGTGGCTTAAAATTAACAAAACAGAAAACCATTTTGGATATTCAATAATAACGATGATGATGATGATAATGATTATAATTATAGTGATATTTTCTGTAATGCAGACTTAAAAAACCAGACCACAACTAGATCCGTCTTACAGATTTTCTACCCAAGTGTTTTGCTCAATTTACCTCACTTTCTAACCACAGCTTTAATGAATGAAGGGTTTTTTGGCATTATATACAGAATCTCCCAACTTTGCAAGTCAGTCAGAAATTATAACGAAATGGAGTTGGCCTGCGTAGGGGAAGTACAGGCAACAAAAATAAGAGCATCCGACTACTTCAGGTTTCACTTGTCTTCATGTTGTTTGGATGAGAATAATAAGAAAGGCACATAACACTAACTAGCAATTGTCCACAACACAAAATCACTACAGAATTTGTACAATTTAACACAGTTTCTGTTTCTGTGAGGCCCAGGGCTGGAAACACATTGATGCTGTAGATCATAGATTTATTAACAGACTAGGTGCAAAAAAAAAAAGGCTATCCTTCCATAGACTGGCCGGAAGGAAAGGATCACACCTTTAAATAAGTGTGGCATTCTCCCAATATCTCAGGGGCAATAAGTACAAGACTCAGTGATAAATCAGGGTCCTTAAAAAGATTGTACATCAGATCCTCATTTAACTAGAATCTTCAGAAATTAAGTCAGCCAGTACCCACTTACTGCCACATACAGCAGGGACTCTGCAGAGGTCCCAAAGACACAGAAACGTTATCATCCCACTCACCTGCTGCAGTACCTCTGCACATCCCACCCATGCCAATGTACATGAATCAATAAAAGAGCAGAATGGAGCCCGGCTGACTTAATCTAAAAAATGGCAGGCGGGGGATTCAGAAACATATGCATAGGATGAAAGACTCAGCATCAGAAACTCAGAGGGCCTTACAGTTTTCAAAATTTTTGATGTTTAGAAAACAGATCAAGGAGAAGTATGTTCGATACTTTTGTTGACTCATACTGCAAAGAGGAATGTCTTCATTTTCAGGACTTTATTGGAAATTCCTGCTCATTTAACTACAACAATATTTTGCCCTCCTATGCAGAATATTTGAAGGAGGTTGTTATTCTTCCTGCTGCTAGTATCCACTCTACCAAGATCACTGGATCCTACAAATAGATGATCCTTGAGAGAAAAAATGTAGTGACAGACCTTCCTGCCTTGCTTTAGAATAGAATCATAGAATAGTTCGGGTTGGAAAGGACCTCAAGATCATCTAGTTCCAAACCCCCTTCCATGGGCAGAGACACCTCACACTAAATCATGTCACCCAAGGCTCTGTCCAACCTGGACTTGAACACCACCAGCGATGGAGCATTCACAGCTTCCTTGGGCAACCCATTCCAGTGCCTCACCACCGTCACAGTAAAGAACTTCTTCCTTATATCTAATCTAAACTTCCCCTGTTTAAGTTTGAACCCATTACCCCTTGTCCTACCACTACAGTCCCTAATGAATAGTCCATCCCCAACATCCCTATAGCCCCCCTTCAGGTACTGGAAGGCTGCTATGAAGTCTCCACGCAGCCTTCTCTTCTCCAGGCTCAACAGCCCCAACTCGCTCAGCCTGTCTTCATACAATAGGTGCTCCAGCTCCCTGATCATCCTCTTGGCTATCCTCTGGACTTCTTCCAACATTTCCATGTCCTTTTTATGTTGAAGACACCAGAACTGTACACAGGTCTCACAAGAGCAGAGTAGAGGGGTAGGATCGCCGCCTTCAACATGCTGGTCACGCTCCTTGTGATGCAGCCCAAGATACGTTTGGCTTTCTGGGCTGCGAGCGCACACTGAAGCCAGCTCATGTTCATTTTCTCATTGACCAACACCTCCAAGTCCTCCACAGGGCTGCTCTGAATCCTTCTTTGCCCAACCTGTAGCTGTGCCTGGGATTGCTTTGACCCAGGTGTAGGACCTTGCACTTGGCATGGTTAAACTTCATAAGGTTGGCATCAGCCACCTTACAAGCGTGTCAAGGTCCCTCTGGATGGCATCCCTTCCCTCTGTCGTATCAACCAAACCACACAGCTTGGTGTCATTGGCAAACTTGCTGAAGGCGCACTCAATCCCACTGTCCATGTCACCGACAAAGATGTTGAACAAGACCAGTCCCAACATGTGAGACTGACTGATCTGTAATTCTCTGGGTAATCTGCTTTAAGGTGAAACAATCCCTGGTACCAGTACCCCAAGAGCTCTTGTCTTAGAATCATAGAATAGTTCGGGTTGGAAAGGACCTTAAGATCATCTAATTCCAACCCCCCTGCCATGGGCAAGGACACCTCACACTAAACCATGTCACCCAAGGCTCTGTCCAACCTGGCCTTGAACACCGCCCACAACTTCCCAGGGCAAGCCATTCCAGTGGAAAGGAATATCTTCTCATAGGAAAAATAGTACCCAAATAGCGATGTAACAAAGAAGCACCCATACCTACCAGAGACATTCATTGAAACTAGTGGCTAACTCTTTTGGTGGCCATAACTTTTCAAAACCCAAACTAAAACAATAACCCCTCAGCTTTCCAGCCTCACTGGAAAAGACTGAGAAGACAGGTTAGGGTAAACTGTCTTTCTGCAGAGCTGAATGACACAGGCCTTGTTGATTCCTGTGTTCAAGCACAGATTTTGGAGAGGCATGTGTGTACTGAACAGTCTGAGGATGATGCAATTTGTCAGCTGCAGCTCAAACCTGGTTGTATCACTGCAAATGGTTCAAAAAACCCTAACTAAACAGCTAGTCTTTCAGTGAAGGCCCAGGTTAACTCATGAAAACACTCAGCATGTTCAAGTATTTGCTTGCAACTAACTCACTCCTCAGAAAATCTCATATGATCAAATAGAGATTGCCTGAGAAAGAAAGATATTTTAAAATTTGTAATAAAGCTTAGCCACTTAACCAGTTCATACACTTCTGACATGTTCATTATACCTATTCAAGTTTTGCGCTTAAAACTGTTGTCGCTGTGATTTTTAAAACAGAACTGGTTTTTGTCCATTTTTGTCAATTCAGTCATGTCAGAAATAATAAAACTATTGATACTGATGCTGCTTTTTAGACAGATTTAAATTATGACAGCAAGACCTCTGTAAGCTCCATTTCGAAGTGCAGTCAGTCACTTATGTATGATCATTTAACTTACTGGTATTTCAACAAAGAGTTGAGAGAATATTTCCTTCATGAATGCTAGATCCCATCTCTAATGTCTCAGTGGTGATTCGCTACCATTTGGATTTTTTTAGTTTTTTGCCTAGTTTCAAAGAATCTTTTCACCACAAAGGTAAAGGTGCTTTTGACTTCTCTCTTCTATAAGAGAAAACTAGGCAGTAAGATAAAGGGGAACAGATCAGTGCTCGCAAAACACACTGGCCAATGTAGTCACTCCCTGAAATCAACCATCTCTGAAATCCACAGCATGCAGCTAAATTCTCAAATGCCATTGGATTTGTTTTGAGAAGAACATGCTGAATATTTGGTACCACAACCTAAAGATGATCTCATAGATCACATTTCTGAACCTACTACCCAAATAAAATGTGCATATATATCACATTCTACATGGATCCCAGACCTATTCAGACAAAATATATTACCTCTTTCTTCCAGCACATTGAGTGATCTGATTGAAAGGAAGTGGATGAAGTAAATATCCTTCAACCAAGATTAATAACAGTGAATGGAAACAACCATATACCAATAAAAGGATATTTTTGGTAGTTATCATCCCACTCCAGTCTCTCAAAGAAGGTGCAAAAAGCTTACAGTTTCACTGGAAAACTGTATCTATTCAGTAGAGGCACTGATTCATGGTATTTCTACAGAGCTGAACTGTATTCTTATGGTTAAATCAGCACTCCTGCAGCTGTGGAGCTTCTGGCCGTGAATGTAACTAACAATTAGTAACAGAAATACCAACCTAATACAATCTTCCTACTTTTCTTTCCCCATTGCACAAGCATTAGCGCCTTTTCCCCTCCATTGCACCATATCTTTCTACTGCCCTATATTCTGTCTGTGCCTGGCACAAGTATCTTGTTTGATGAGCTTTTCTTGTTCAAGTGTCCTAATTAAGCAGCACTAACACAGTCAACTAAAAACAATAACATCTAACTAGTATTTATGCTAGACTATCCTGCTTCTTCTCAGATTTGTTGGAGGAATGCTGGATCTTCAGGTTTTGTCTGCTTTTCCACCTGAAGCATCTCATCTAGTAAGATATGACCTTTTCCTATAGACTTCTATGAACAAAGAATCTCTCTGTGTTAAGAATAAACAGAGCATATTGGCTAGACTTATCTTTAGCGTATACAGTTTATATCAACATTCTTAAATGTTTATAAGTTTAAGAGAGAAGACCTAAACAACTGACTAGTTTCAGTAAATTACACCCCTTTATTTGCTTTTAGATGCTTTTTAGGGGCAAAATCTTTGCTTCTCTATTCCTCCTGCACAACTGCATAGTTCCTTGGTGGTATGAGCAATGTTTGGACATGGCAGAATACCAATTGTGTGTGAGGCCAAGAGCTTAGCAGGATTCAAGAAAGGATTAAACATTTGTATGGATAATGAGAACATCCAAAGTTACATTAAACAGTGTAAAAAAATAAAGGAATAAATCTTTGTTCTTGAATTCTGAAAGCAATCACTATCCAGTTAGGAGCTATGTAGAGACTTTAACCAGTAAGTAGGTTACAGCAGAGTTATGTGACTAGCCTGCTGTGACAGTAATACAATTCCTATATTCCTTTATTTCTGTGTAATCAGGCCTGCTTTAGTTCCACTAACACTGGACAACAGTTTGTCACTTAAAAGAAAATGGATGCAATTATATCTTGAAGAACTGTTATAGTTCAGTACTACTGAAACAGTATGGTACTCTGCAGAAAAAGAGGCAAAAATGAATAAAGTGTACTAAAAATACAGCAAATACTTCCATTTTTTTACAAAGAAAAATCAGTTCTTCAGAATTTTTTGTTTATTGGTGCTAAATTCCAAAAAACTCTTGTTTCCTTCTGTAAACACTGGAGATTAGAAACAAGATAAACAATAGAACGAACAACAGAGTTGTTAGGAGAAACTTAGCCTGGAAAAGAATTACACTGTTTCTCAGTATCATAAATAAAAAATAATGGTTGGGGTTTTTTTTTAAAAAAAAGACAATTTAACTTCAAAGACTTCCTGTGATTTCCAACATTTGAAACAAAATCAGATTACAAAATCTTTTTTCATTTTCTTGTATCCCCTCTCTAAAGAAGAGAGAAACCAGAACAAATGAAAACACAAGGCTGATACACCTCCAGGAAATGCTTGCGTAAGGCTTATTTATCTTTTAACTAACATTTGTTAACCATGGATTAGTGGAACAGCCTCTTGTAATTATGGTTACTGTTCCGTTTGTGGCTATCTTCATGAAGCCAGTGAATCTTTAAATTACAGGCTGACCACCCGGGAGCACAAGTATTGAATCAGCCACATCTCCATAGGCACCACATTTGGATGATTATCCCAAAAGATGACATGCTAACACACATACACAACAAAGAAGGTTTATGCTCACAGCTTCAGAGTCACTTTCAGTCCCTGTAGTGGTTTTGAGTTCAATAAAACCAGGGTGGCCCCTGACATAATGTGTTTCATTTTAATATGGAGGAAATGGCTGCTGAAGACAGTCTTTGTGAAATGCCAGTCATTCTGACAGCTATCATATCATCCTTCAGTTGTAACCTCAGACACTGGACTGCAATAGGAGTTAGGAAACTGGCCCAAGGAAAAAAGATTTTATTTGTTTAAGGGCTGTATATATTTGAGGTAGATATGCCTTTATGCATCCATACGTGTGGAGATACACACATACACAGACAGATAAACACATGCATATACACATATATATCAAGTAGAAAGAGAAACAAAACAATTCTTTTATTCCTAAGAGTTGAGATAGTTAGAGAGATTTTACTACGCGTTTGTTATTGTCTGTATTATTACCTCAGGGCTTACCATCAAAATCACCACTTCGAAGATAAAAGACTTCATGATCTTTATTGTGTAGATCATTCATCTTTGAGTCTTAAATCTGTAGTCCCTTAGGATCAGATCACAGATCTGTTTCTCAAAAGCCTGGATCCAAAGAAATCCAGCCAGCCAGTAAAGTACAATGAGGGACTCTGTACTGAACCAGATTTCCCTTTCTCTTAGCTTCACATTAAGCTGCGCTGGCATCTCAGTTGTACCCAGATATAATCTGAAGGGTTTACAGAGAATGTCATTCCATCTCAGGATGAGATTCATGATAGTCAGTTTACAAATCCACAGTTCTTGCCTAAAGGTCTTTCCGCAAGCCATACAACAGCACTGGAGACCTTGCCCTAGCTCAAGACATAGCTAAAGGCAGATAGGCAACATTGCACAAAACCAGCTCTCTTCTTCCAGAAAATTTGCTCTTACAAATCCATAGTTATTCCTTTAGAATAGAATTTCAGAAAGAGGCCCAGCACTCTTTAAAAATCCCACCCTAAGTAAATAAGAACAAGGAATCTGGCTTTTACTTAGTTGTCATTCAGTCCTTCTGTAATGCACAAATAATGTGTGTGTAATATATACATACTTACAGACATGTCTTGATGGCATCTAGGCATTCAAAGAGGATTTGGTTTCCCATTGTGCAGGGCATTATATAAACAATGATTTAAAAGGTGGTCCTTCCCCTAGAGGCCTTACAACATGATCTTAATGCTGTGCTGATGGATGACTTGCCATCTGTGCAAACTCAGTTACCAAACCTAATTACATATAGGCAATGCACGTCTGAACCAAAAAAGTTGCAGTGTAGAGAATTCCAGATAGACAACGCAAATCAGCTGTGATTTTGCAATTAGAATGTGTATTTTGAATTACTTCTGGGATAACCAAAATTCAGCTGCAAAGTTTTGCACAGTGTCATCTTTTCTGTGTGAGAGGATTTGGCTCTTTGTTTATACGATGTTTCTTCTACGAAAGGTGGTAAGGAGGATCTTTATTGGTTTTCCATGGAAAAATTATCATCATACATACTTGAAATGCAGATTGGCTGTACATCGTGTAGAGCAGGCACATCCACACTGTACATGGCAGCCTTCCTTGCCCAGAAGTACACCTCCCATTTGCATCCTAGCTGCACACTGGTTTGAGATATGGGTGCATTCCTATCCCACAGTACTTGCTTGCTGGAGAAGGCAAGGAGCTGCCCTAATTCACCTCCGAGGTTCTTCTGGTTTGGAGGAGCAGGGCCTGAGAAGCACTAGGGGATCACATCTGCCCTGCCACAAGAAAGTTGTACAGCAAAGTAGTAGGCGCCCTAGAACCTCTCGGAGAGTAGCTGAGCTTGCCATGTTTATTCAGCAGATTACGGCATTCTTGTTACCCTCTGGCCCTCCTAATGCCAGTTAAGATGTAATGGGAGGTAAGGAGGATTTGGTTATCTACAAGTATTGACTCCTTTGGGTTTCTCCCTTTGAGCAGTCTGTGAAATCATTCCTGTGAGATGTCATCACCTGCTCCCTCACCTCATGCCAAGAATGCACAGAAGCACAAAATTGTCATTTCTTCTGCATTTTTTAAACTTTCTCTGAGCACTTCTCTGCTACTGTTATTATTGCATACCACCTGCCTGCTTCTCTGAGCCTGTGGATCTGGGTTCAGAGTACAGTCATTTACCCCAAACTATCTTTTAGTTTCTACGTGACCTTTCCATAAAACAGATTTTCCTTGTTGACAGCTAGCAAACAAGATGTTGAGGCTCACACATTCATACTGGTTTTTCCTTGGCCTGTGTAGCCACAAACATATTTATCTAGCAAACATGTTACTCCTCAGAGTGTTTCATTCTGGCAATAAAATGCTGCCTATGGAGAATAGCTCATTCTATTGTTTCCCTATCAAAAAGAATCTCGAGGGGGGACAAAAGTGGAACAGTTATGAGATGAAACAGGCTGCTGTAACATACAAAGGTAGCTTGCTTTGCATACCAAAACTGTTGGAAAGCATTACCAAGACATGATATACAAAATCTGCCACTTACACCAAAAAATATTTCTAACAGGACAGATGAACTAAGAAGGGCCAAGACCAAGACTGCAGTTAGGAACAGAGGGAAGTCAGTCATATCAAAAACTCTCAATAACAATTTTAGGTTATACCTCTGCAACATTTTTTGCTGCTATTTATTAAGAATGGGTAAGAAACCAAAATAGCAATTGTCCTGTATTTATAAAAATATTTTTTAGTGCATTGGTGGTTTGGCATGATCAAAAATAGCTTTCAGCAAAATTCTAACCTCTCCTTGTTTGTGAGAGTGGACAAGTGTATCAGTATCACATTCACCCACACTACAGCTACAGTTAGGACTATAGCCAAAGTCCTAATAAAAAAAAATACACATTACAATTTTCCTGTGTCTTCACTGTAGAGGTTTCTTCAGGTGACTAATAACCTCGACTAACATGTCCATCTGCCACAAAAGTAAGTGGAAGGAGCTGCGTCCTCTGCAGTTTTCATGTTGGACTGGGAATTGACTGTTAACTATGAAAAATCCTACATTATTTGGAATTTATAGTGTCCACCATCAGTGCAAGGAGTCTTGAAAGCCTTTGCAGATTGGACTTCTAAGATTCAGTGAGGTCATGACATAGGTAAGCAGGAGGGCAGCTGTTTGTAGAAGTGGTTTTTGTTCTTTGCTTGTCCCCTGTTTTGTGACTGAGCGAAAGAGGGGTCGAGAGTCAGTGACTGGCAACTGCTCTGAAGTTGAAGCTTAAGCTAAAATTAATCTTAGAACCACAAACTGTTTCATAATGTCTTTCATAATAACAGCATTTTATTGCTTTGTGATGGTAAGCCCTTCCCCATTTCTTCACTCTGAAAAACCTCTATTGTACTGGCTTCTTCCTGTTTCGTTGAAGGGAACAGCTTGCATGAATCAGGGGTGAAACACTCTCCAGAGTTATGAATACCCAGCTATCACTCTCTGTCTTGACTGTCCAGAAAGGCCAAAGTTGTATCTTCAAATACCTTTCAATTCTTCCACTCTTTTCCTTCTGTGTAAAGGACCCATGGCTGAAACCAGGATGTTAGCCAAGTTAGTGTACAACAGAGATATCGGCCTCCTAATGGCATGAGAACCACATAGCTGTCAGTTTGTGTCCCATACTCAGTAAAAAGCTACTTCTGCTTGTAATTTTCTCATATTATTTTTTAACAAAACTAAGTTCCCTGTTGAAGGCACAGGGCAGGCAGGGAAGGGAGAAGAATGTTAAATTGAGACTTCCCTGACCAAGGTGTCTTTCACTGAAACTTTGAAAATCATCTGAAGATATCATAAAGTCTTATGATACAGAAGCATCAAAGATCCCAACTTAACATCTCAAGGAACAAATGGATAAGTAAGCCAATAATAAGATTGGTGTTACTTATGAGTTATCAGTCTTCTAAGAGCTTATTCAGTCTGTTTTTTGACTTTGGAGTTCTTAAGTACTCCAGTTCTTAAGTACTTGCCTGGCTTAAATAAAAAGATCTTAAACTCTTCAATTCCTCCTCTGGTAGTGCAGAACCTCCTGATAGCCCTCCTTGGCTCTTCTTGTAACCAGTGTTTCCACAACAGTGTTTCTGTTTTCTTTCTTGTAACAGTGTTTTTAGACTGAGTTAATAAGCAAACCATTTTACCTTAGCATATATATGGGATTTAGAACACATATATGAAAATGTAAATCATTACTAACTCCACTTTACCCCCACACCAAAATAAAATCACTAATGTTCAAGGGTGGATATGACAAGCTCATCTACAGAGCTTTCACGGTCAGTTACACTATAACACCAAGCGTAGAGCATTTATTACACAAAATGCTGGACACTGTAGGGTTTCATTGTGAATCTGCAAGCAAATGACTGTTCAGCATTTGGATGGAGTACACAGCCAACTAAGATTACCACAGAAAACATGAGACATGAGAAGAATATTGTTTTCTGACCATGAAAAGACCACACACACTGTCCATGTGGAATGCACACTGGACCATCTTCAAAAACATGAAGTTGCATTCTCTGTTATAATCACAGGCTGGTTTAATTAAATATAGGCATTAAGCACTAAATGTGTTGGCAGTTTCACACTGAAATGCTGCTGTTCTACAAGTAACTTCGTCACGTAGCTTATTTTTTTTAAATATTACCATATTTTTTCATTTTGCTTAAGTCTGTAGAGGCCTGCAAAGAAACAGATTTCTATAAATCAGAATCTTGAAAAACACAATGTGAAAAAAAAATTAATTTAATTAATATTTATAAATTAAGTAATTAAAACCACAGGTGTTCACAAGGTTTAGGTTTCAAAAGATAGTTAATGGTCATATTATAAATTCAAATAGTTACAGTTCAACATTTTAATAATGAATTTTTCTGAGAGCAGTATTTACTATTTAATACTATTTTTACATATACTCATATTTATACATATACTAACATAAATGCCATCTATATTTTGTTCGGTTTGCAGTGTCAAAGCTAGACTGTGGCTGAATAACTTAACTGTCGTGGTTTAAGCCAGTCGGCAAATCAGCCACACAGTTTCTACTTCCAACTCCCACCGGAGGGATAGGGAGGAGAATCGAAAGAATGTAACTCCCACGGGTTGAGATAAGAACAGTCCAGTAACTAAGGTATAACACAAATCACTACTGCTGCCACCAATAATAATAATGATAAGGGAAATAACAAGGGAAGAGAATATGATACCACTCGCTGAAAATGAGCCCGACAGAGCAGAGAGCGTGCCCTTACAGGTAACTCCCAGTTACATCCCCCGGCATGACGTGCTGTGGTATGGAATATCTCTTTGGCTAGTTTGGGTCAGGTGTCCTGTCTCTGCTTCCTCCCGGCTTCTCCTCCTCCTTGGCAGAGCATGAGACTCACAAAGTCCTTGGTCAGGGTAAACATTCTGACCAGCAACTGAAAACATCAGTTTTATCAATATTATTCCCAGGCCAAAAATCAAAACTACAGCGCTGCACCAGCTACTAAGAAGGAGAAAAAGTGACTGCTGCTGCTGAACCCAGGACGCTTAACTTAGGTTAAAATATTTGTAACCGAAAATGTAGTTAAATGAAACTCACTATATGGGCTTTGTACATTTTAGGAACATAAGCCTGAGCCATTCCCTTAGCACAGGCCTTTTTCAGTTTTGAAATTTCAAGATCTGTGTAAACATCTCAAATGGTACATATAACATTGATTTTCTCCTCCAGAAAACGTCCTTCCATGAATAAAAGCAATCACTGCTAATAAGGTGTTTTTCTAATTGCAAATTACATATTTAACTAGCAAATTGCTAGGAAGTCATGACCTATACATCTTGCTGACTTGTAGAGCTGCAAGCTTACAAATTATATTATTACTCTGATTTGCAGAAGCAGAAAGAAAGTGAATATGAAGGTAGTCTTTGCCATTTTGCCCCACTAAAACCAGGAGACACAAAGCCTGACTGAAAGGGGTGTGCAGACTAAAAGGGACATAGCCGCTAGCTGGTTTGTATGCTAAGAGGATGCCTGCCTGAGGAAACCCAATGTCCCTCTATTGAAGCTGCAGTTATGTATGCACACCCTCTTTGGCTAAGTTCACAGCTTTGCCTAGACATTGTTATTCCATTACGAGCCATTAAATTATGTATCTCTTATGAATTCATGAAGCAGTAAACTTAGGGCTGAAAAGATACTGATTCTTGTTGGGCAAGAAAATATCAGATGTGAGTTGGGATAAAGGCTTTCAAGCCCCAGAATCAGTTAAAAATCTCCGGTGCAGATAGCTCCTGCTTAACTGCAGAAGCTTTCTTCTACCCTTTCTTCTATCACCCCTGCCATTTGTAGCCAAGCAGTTTATCTGTGGTATGAGGTAGCGACAGGAGAGCTCTTCCCTAGTTGTGTGTTCTTCTGATAGCAAATTGCATTGCAACTTCTCTTCTGACCTTTTTTATTTGAGGACTTAACCTCTGAATTTGGGTCAGGGCTGATCAACAGTCAGCAACACTTGATTTCTGGAAGCAGCACTTCTAGGTGTTTTACCTTGCTTTGTCTGTGATGAGGTGCTTGGAAGCATTTTATAAGACATATGTCTTGATACAGGAGTGACACAGTTGATTACGCATTATTTGTATTGCTCTGAATTTATTAGCTCTACTATTGTTTTAATAAGAGTAAAATTCTCCTAAACTCACTCCTTTGAACTTGCTACTTTGAGACAAATCCTTTGAATTCCACATGGTTACTAAATCACATCTGAGCTTAGCATGCCTCTGCTCAGGATATCTCTCCAAGACTTCCTACCAGCATTACTGCCTTAGAGATGCCATCCTGTGGGCTGGGGAAGGTTTGCTTTCCCCCACCCTGTTAACGTATCCCAGAGATCTTGAAGCTGTCATGAAAGACACTGGTGTGCTTAATAATCTATTTCCAGGCTACCCGGTTATGATAAACACACTGAGCAGTGCAGTTGGTGTGTAAGTGACTCTGTAGCTAAGGTGCTGGTGCTGGCCTGAATGAAACATTCACCTTGCCTGGTAACTGTGGATACCCATCACTGTGTAAATAAATGCTCTTTAGGAGGCACAGCACTGTTCACTCCTTCTTTGAGGAAAAGGAGTGTTTAAATAGATGGCATAGATGTAGCCAAAATATTTGGAGGAATGGAATGACTATTCTGGTCTTTATAACTTAAGTTACACCTCTCCCGCAGCTCCCTGATCATTGTTTGCCTAGTCCCTGGGGCATGATGTCCCTTGTTTTTTGTGATGTACAGGGAAAGGGCTGTCAAGTGAGCTGCCATTTTCCCAAATTGACAGCAATATATTTATTCTGTTTTGAAACTGCATACATGCACATCTCAAGTCAGAGTTTAGTGCTGAAAACATATGTTGTTTTAATCTGCTTTATGTCTAGTATCAGTAATAACAGCAGCAATATAACCCATTTATTTTGCCCAAATGAAAGAAGCCAAAAGCCACTCTTTTAATGATTTTTCCATTCCTGCTGTTTATATTTTTATAGTGCCTATTAATTGGAGACTATTAGTAAAACAATACTGTGTATGCTGCTTAGGAGACATGTTTAAAAAGGACTCATTAGCTAAAAAGTTGTTACAGAGAAATACTTCGGTGTTTTAAATAAATAAATAAAAAAGGGCATGCACTCCAGCCCAGCCTTCAGTGGCTGGCACTGAAAGGATTTCACCCATTTTCTGAAAGCCCTTCCATGGCGGAGAGTGAGCTTACTTCCTAAGGAAATTAGTCTAGAGGTGTCTGTAAGAGAAAACCAGGCACCGCTTTGCAGCTCTACAACTGCAATGAGAGCAGTCATGAATGAACGCTGAGCCAAAAGAGTGATGCATGTTTACATTATGCTTACCATATTATGCCTGCAAATGCATAAAAATGTAGCTGCCATGAACAACTGCCATGTATAGCACTTAGTATTCAGGAAAGCATTTGGCTCTGGATACAGAACTCTGTGTTGACTTTCTGCTTTAAAAAATCTTCTTAGATACAGCTGCAAGCTTGGAGAGGTGCTCTGGCACATAATGCAGCAGACGAGCAGTGTCTGTCCCTGTGTTTCGTTTGAGGAAACCCCACTGGTCTTTACACTGTTCTAGGACTTTAAAAGAAGCAAAGCTTGCTTTGCACTAGGCAGTCACTATGTACAGCCACAGTGACACAGGGGGAGGTGATAGATTGCATGCAAGTTTCCTTTGGCATCTGGAGAGGTTCTTCCCCTCCCTCCCACCTGGCACTGGTTACACTGGTACTACTCTGTGTGGTGAACGAGTCAATGAGTGAGCCAAGCTGCAAATCACCCTAAAAAAAAAAAAAAGAAAAAAAAAAAGAAAAAAAAAGAAAACCCACCAAAAAAAAAAAAAAAAAAGCCAAAAAACCCCCCCAGTACTTTTAACCTGGATGTATTTCCCAATTACTTCATCTTGTGGCTTTGTGAGTACATGCATTGACACCACTGAGAGAACAGAAAAATGAGCAGGTGGAAGCCACTTACATGACCCTACCATCAAAAAACAGGCATGGGTAAGCCATTCCCCTAGTGTAAAGAAGTCAATCAATTTACAGGTATTCAGCCTGTGATTCCTTTGTGATCAGTTAATGATACTTTCTTTTCATATTGTGAATTCTCTTATTCCTCCTAACCATAAAGTTTCCCAGAGTGATACATTTAGAGGAGCTACAAGAAATTTAAGTTGATTTAGATGGTGACTGATGGAACAAACACTTTTATAATTTCTTTCAAGACTAGCAAATCAGTCTAATAAGGTAGAAACTTGTGCTACCAAGCCTATAATACACTGGAATGATACAGAAGATGAGTTTTGAAAGTAATTTTTTTTTAATTTTTTTTATTGTTTTGGATAGCTTAAAAAAAATAGTGTCTTCACTAAGTCAATCTTGGAGAAAAAATGTTTTCACAAGCATTTCTTGCTTCCTCTTCTGCGTACTCATTTTGTGATTAGTGAATTAGTGTTTTAACATTCATCACACAGTAAGTGCATTGGCTTCTTAAATAGGACCAGAAATACATGTTGATTAAGTTCTTTCAAACTCCTTGACAAGAAAATGAGTGTTATAAAAGAGTGCTGAAATGGAGTGATTCAAGCAGTGCTACATTCACAACCTAGTACCTTGAGCCTTCCCATTTCCTCTGGACTTACTAACTTCTAAAACCCCTCCATACCCCACGTAGGCTGATACAGAACAAATTAGCCCAGGCCTGAAGCAAGCTGGCATTCAGGCACACCTGTAAATCGTGGCACAGGTAGTACACTTACTGTGAAGTTCTGTGGTCAGCAAAATAGGAGTCTGCAGGCAAACAAGAGATTGGTAAATTCTGTACCCAATTTCTGCAAACATTATGCAACTTGAGCAGCCAAGTGTAACAATATCCTGTGCTACTGCACAGGCACAAAGCACTCCATCCCCTGATGGAGGCAGAGGTGGAGGGAAGGGGAAAGCAAATAAAATAACAGTTTCGGACTGCACCAAAACCCAACCAAATTTATACCCTAACTTTGAGTTAACCTGCATGTACCAACTTTGGGTTCTCAGATACTTTAAATCCACATTTGCATCTTGTAGCTAATCATAAGCTAAGTCTGTGAAGACATCGGGTGGTCTTCAAATACCAATATTTTGCAACTAGTTGATGTATATGACCAGCAGGTCTCACAAATTAACCTCCTTTGCATAGAAATTCAGACAGAAACCATCACAAACATTTTGCTGTCAGTTTTCCTCACGTTTTTGAACAATAAGTCCTGAGGACTTTCACTGACTGTACTCATAGTAACTCCTACATTTGTTAGTTTAATGTATCCTGCACTCTCCATGAGGACAGATCATTGAGTGTATTGCTCCTCCAGTAAGAATCAAGGGAAGGCTGGTGGTAGCAAGCTCCCCATTCCCTTGATCACCCTCAGTGTATTTACATGCCAGAGTAATGAGTGGATGACAAGCCTATGTTCTTCATCAGAAATTTTTCAGATCCCTCATTAGAGAGGTTTTAGGAGCAGATAACCTCTGCTTTTTAAAGTCCTGCTTTGGGTGGACAGGCACAAAGAAAATAGTATAAAGTTGGTAGATGTAAAGTCAGAGACAGAAAAGAGTCAGCAGAGGTTTAAACAGCCTTGGGAAATTAAGCTGTCAGGCTGCATCAATTACAAATGGCAAGAAAGGGAAGAGAGTATAAAATACATTCTTTATATCTATATTCTGCAAAGTTTTCTGAAAGTCAGCTTGATTAGAAACTTTGTCTAGTGCTCAAATCTGGGTATTTTTACAACCACATAGAATAATATTAAGTGTCAGATCTTGAGGATTTAACCCAGAATTCACTTCCAGGCTGCACTGGGACAGTATTTTTAGAGGTACAGGATGCCAGCTCTGAAGATCAAGTATATGGAGGTAAAGAATGCTAAGGCAATTTTTGGATAATTTTTGGATAATCACTGTAATCTTGTCAAAGAGTTGAGGGATTTACTAATGAGGGTTTGCCTAAAAACCAAATCAGTCCCAACGAAGATTTTCAGTGATGAATGTGTGAGTTTTAACAGACAGACAGCTTGGAAGAAACCTAAATATCACCCTGGCTTAGCCTTCTATTTTGTTTTGGTTTTAATCATACTCTTCTGTATTTACTGAACAACAACAAATCGTCTTGCTCCTAAAATCTGCCCACAGTACTTTCCAACACCTAACTGCATTTTTTCAATTCACGTTATGTGGAGATGGAAAAAAATAATAGGCTATGATTCAGTATTTAAGTCCACTTCATTATTTGGATGAGGAGCCACCAACACAGCCTTAGCTGTTGGGAAGATACACGGAACCTTCTACAATAAGGCAACTTGTGAAGCACAGAGACATGCAGAAATAGAAATAATCATCCTTTGGCAAGATCTGCACTTGAGAGTTGCTTGTGTGCTTACCTGAAGTGTAGGTCTGTGCATTAAACTGTTCCTAGACCTGTAGTTACTGTACGATACACAAGCCAGACCTGCTGTGATTTGCTACCTAAATAGATGGTGGTATTTGAGGTAGTAAGCACTCAGAAACAGGAGATCAAGAACAAACATCCAAAGGCCTTTGGCACATCAGTTCAAAACACCTGTGAATACCCTACTGACAGCAGCAATCACGCCATAAAATGCTTCGGCATTTTCATCACCTGTAACTTCTTTTTTCATCTGTTATTGGCTAACGTGTCATGCATACTTCCAGTAGTCTACAATCCTGGCAGCTGGAGAAGGCAGTAGTGGGCTAGCAACAGTATTTTGGGCTGTACAGATTGGCTGCAAAAGGACATATAAATATTCTCAGGCATGTTGTTGAATAACACAAAGTCAGGCTGTCACAGCTAAGGGGAAGTGAATGCAAGAAGGATAAATAAATTTCTGCACAAACAATGGATCTACTAATTAGTCTTCCTTGGCAGAGACCAAATTGCTCAAAACTAATGCTGTACCTACAAAGCATTTTTCAGTCCTGTGCCTTAAAGCAGATGACTGCACAATTTTAGCTCATTTTTCTGAGGAAATTGAAAGCACAGAATTATATAGTCTGACTGTTCACTGATTTTAACTGGATTTGATGTAAATTTCACAAAATCCTGCAAATGACTGAAATATGTCCAGGAAACTAAGACTCATTAGTGCTTTTTTGAATAGTCCAACTCATTTTTTTGTTTCCATATTCAAAGGCACTGCTTCTTTTGTTATCCTATGTGACATAATCAGAAGGGAGACATGAAGAAGCATTGCTTCTCGGCACTAAAGAGAGACTGAGACTCTGAAAAAGCATAGGTAAGGTAACATGGCCTTTACACAGGCTACACTACCCATTTGGTGGATGGAAAATAAATAAATTGTAGCAAATTTCATTTTTTTTAAGGTTAATTGAAATAGGTATGCTTGTAGTAGTAGTAGTATGCTTGCTCTGATTAAGGACTCAGAAGCTTTTAAAAAGTTTCTTGTTGATTTACGGTGTTATGTTTCTTGCGCTGTTTTTCTGTTCTAGCAAATATAATGACAACTACTGTTTTCTATACTTTTTCGATGGAATGATTCTGCTTACTCTTCGATGCTCTTTCTAAGTCATGATGTTGCAGTGACATGCCACCCAAGAGTGAAACAGCTCTACCTATGTGCTCTGCTAGCTCCGGGGGTCAGAGTGGAGCAGTGTTGATCTTCATATGCTTTCCCTGCTTCCCCTGGCTTGTGACAGACATATGCTGATAAAAGTAAACAGAATAGGTTCTCTGCATTAGCTTTAGGGTGATCTTTGAAGTGCAGTAGCTGATATTAATGAATAACTCACAAATATCGAAAAGGAATTATTTAATCTTAAACTAAACTACAGGTGAAGTAATATTAGCGGATACTGAAGTTCCAACAGTTATTTGACCTGAGAATGAGTCCTTAGGAAAATAAAATGGATCGTTTACACAGTCTTGATGTTTAAAACAGCTCTTATGCCATCTCTGGACACAATCCACATGATTAGTTGGTCTACACTGCAAAACAGCAACAGTATTTTAAGGATAACAGGAACGGCTTGATTGTTTATTATAGATGATGAAGGCCACATTTCTTTCTCCTCTGACTTTATATCAGCCTTTCAAATATTTAGATTCTCATCTGCAGCCGTTCATCACCAAGCAGGCTCCCAGTGTGGGCTGTTGTCAAGGGTCCATCCCAATGTTTCTCTCTTGCTTTGGGTCATTTATTCTGGCAGCTCTGGTGCCTATACAGCTGCCTGGTGAAATAGATTAAGAAACTGACCTGGCTGAAAGGTAATCTTAACCAAAAAAGGAAAGACTGGTTATCAGCCCTCAAGAACTTTGGCTGCCCCACTATCGTCAGCTTTAAGCCCTGATCTGGTTTAAATGCAGTTATATCACAAGAACACCTCCCTGGTTACTTTGCTTTCAGCAGTGCACAGCAATCAGTCAATGGCTTTGGACTGACTTGCATACTATGGGGCTACAAAAGCTGCAGCAGTCAGTCACACAAACATTTACTGTTTTCTGAGATTTCTTGTTCATCTTGTTCTGAACATAACTGCTTGCACTTGCATTTTTCCTTCAGTATAGTAGTGAAATCACTTTTCCACCAGAGTTTTTTGAGAGGAAAAAACTAATTAGAGAGATGAAGATACAGACTTCATTATTTCTTCTTAGCTCTATTTTATCTTATGATGCAGATTATTTTCTAGAATACAGTGCTGGTAGAATACAAAGCTCTTGTAGCCAGCTTGCAGAAAACCCAGTATTCGTTCAATTTTAATATTCAGATACGACACAGAATTGTAAGACGTTCATGACATTGTTTGAACATATAAAGAAATACCATTTTGAAACTATATTAAAAGAATCTTAAAAGCACATTATTAAGCACTGCAAGACCAGGAAATGTCAAAATTTAGTGTAAACTCTCCACCTTCATTCCTGACCTTCAAGTATGCACAAACTATGATTTAAATATAATATCATTTTTCAAGTAATAAAGCAAAATATTTTCCAACATTTTCAATTTTTGAATAAAGTAAATGTATTATAGCATCATGAATAGTGTTTGAATAATATTTTGTATATTTCACAATCGTTACTGTAATTTTAAAGGGGTACACTATGACAAATACTGTTTACGTAGTTCTGAATTACAGTCACTATTGATAAAAGCTAGTTCAGGGTTTCACCCTTAAATTTGCCATCTAAAGCCTTGCAACTGATAAGGCTTAAGTGGAACACCAGAATAGTTGGTGGCTTTTCGCGGGTGTTAGGATCTAACTAATTATTTATCAGCTATAAAAGATCAACTGGGAGGACACGTTTTTGCTTAAAAATAAATCAGAGTTAAATACTCTGATTTCTCCATGATCGTGCATCTTTTAAAAGTCTCCCTTTATGTTTAAAAATCTTAGCTGGAAGTGCCTTTCCAGAGATTTAAAAGCGCTAACCACCCAGTGCTGCACTGGATGGTGCCCACATTAGCTCAAATGATCAGGCAGAAAGAATAGCAGAGAATTCAAATCTTTGAATATGCACACTTTAGCCTGTGTAGGTATAGATATGAATACCAAGGTTAAGCACATACCAATCTGACCTCTACACAGCAGTGTGCAAGCTATGAGCATTCTTGAAAGTGCATTTAATAAGTAAAATACATTTAAGAGCCTTACCATCTAAAGAAAGGCCTTTCCATGATGAATCTTAGTATAGACTTTTACTGAGAAGAGTTGAAGAGTAAACACCTCAGCACTTGCTACACTGTACATCATGCCTGCTTTTTCCATACCACTGACTACAGTTCAAAAGCAAGTATTCCTAATCCTGAACCTCTTCAACACAGACAGAAAAACAAAATACTTTTTCCTTTTCAAATATAAGCTTTTTTGGGAAAAGTCTTACAACAATTTCAAAAAAAGTTCCGTAAGTCCTAACTTCATTGTAAAGAACCCTTCTTTCTGTAGTGCTTTATGTTTACTGGCTGTTATTTTAAACGCAGACTTTACGTTACAAAGCTGCAGCTTAGTTTCATGAAGCGCAAAGCAGAGGCAACTATTGAAAACCACTCAACCGGTGCTAGACAAATATAACCATTGGTCAGCACTATTTGCCTCTTAAAGTTAGGACCTAATTCCCAACATGATCCCTAAGAAGTCTCTGCTTTATTTTGGTGGGGTTTGCCCTTGGAATCTACTGCCTTCTTCACCACAGAAAACAATTGAAGTCTTTCTCCCTCTCCCTCAGTTGTGTCACACCCAAAATTGTAAGCAGAGCTGGAGGGATCAATTCAGAACAAATACAAGCTCAAAGCAGGCATTGCTGGCAGTTTGCAAGAGTGTAACTGCTTTATTCCATTGTTTTCCTCCTTTTTATTTTTTTCTTTTTTGGCCTAGTGCTGTATGTTCTGATTCCTGCAGCGACTGGAAGTGGAAGTAGGGAAATGCCATAAGAAAAGCTGTTTATGGAGGACTGTCCTGCAGCTCAGAAGCGCTAAAAATCTGAGGAGGACCCTTGCATACATGAGGTTTTCTGCCTAGTTCTACAAACTGAAGAGCACAGTCAAAGTTTCAGATCAACATTCACATATCAGTTGATAATTATTGTTATTTGTTTATGCTTTAGCAAAAAAGAAGTGGTACCACAAGGTTAGGTAGAGTGTAAAAGAGTCTTTCTGTTTCAACAGTCAGATTAGCAATGGACTTTGTTAAAAGTGTAATGTGTCATTTGTACTGCAATAGCTTAAAAAAAAAAAGTATTAGGCAGGATCATAACCCCCTTCAAGTACATAAACGAAAAATGCTTGATTAGACATAGAGTAGGAAACCTATCCCCAAATAGCTTCACCTTATTGTCAAGCAAGAACACTGTATTCTAAGATACCTTAATTAATCCTGAAAATGTGTATACTAAAAGAGAGTAAGGTCCCTTTGCTCTCCTGTGAGATTATGTGAAGCTGAAATAAACCAGAAATAGCTGGAATGCCATAAATTCAGACCCTTTCATTTGAATTCACTTTCAAGTGTTATCAAACCCCTAAAAGATAGTCCCTATCCTACATTTCAATTTAATACCTAAACACAAAGATGTTTGATCAAACCAGTCTTCTGAAACACACAAAAACTAAACATTTTTCGCTTAACCACCCTTTATCCATCAGATTACTACAACAGCTCTCAAGTTCTTAAATATTCTTCCCCCAATATAGATTTAGATAATGTCCCTTGCAGACTTACAAGACACACTGAACTCAACCTAAGTATTAAATCCCATGCAGCATCACTGGCTTTTTTGGAATTGAGTTTTTAAGATAATTTAGTTCTTTATATGATCTGAAAACTTCAATTTATAAAAGGTATTTATAGCTAATACCATCTTCTACAAGAGGTGGTCAACATTTTACTGAAGACACTCTCCTTCAGCAAAATCTCTCCTGCTTTCCAGAAATTTTTTGGTGCAAGGAAAATGAGATTTTCAACAGCTCAGGCTTCAAACTGGAATTCAGCAAAAACTGGAATTCAGCAAAAACTGGAAGAACAAAACTGAGGAACTGGTTTGAAGCCTAAGAGAAGGCTTAAACTGAAGGCTCAGTTATACTCGTGGATATTTTTGTCACTTCTCTCCCCTCCCCTATTTGGTTTTTGGTTTGGATTCTTTTTGTTTATTTGGTTTTTTCCAGCAGCAAACTGGAAGACACATTTGGGGCACAGGCATGAGAAGAAGAAATGTAAAAAGAAATCACATGTAGGTTTGGGTGGCCTGGAAGCTACTTGTAATCATTTCAAAAGGTGCTAGCTTCTGTGAAAAAAGTGATTTCAAAGCTCCTATCCTGTCTCCCACATGTGCCTGTCAGTTCAAACCAAGACCTTGCTACTCTTAGCATTCAAACCCAAAACTACAGCAACCAGAGTAGCCCTTAATTTTTAAATTTCGGTTTTCACTGTGGGCTAAAGGAGCAGCCTGTTCTCAGTATTTCCAAGGTTTTGGGTGTGAGAAGATGATGGCATCCTGCCCTTATGATGGCATCCTGCTTATTGTTTGAGGAAGAAGGGATGGAAAAACTTCAGTTCCACAGCGAGGGTAACAAGTTATGATCACTAAATTTTTATTCGTATGAGTGGGTCTACATATTGTACCCATATTTATCAGCTATTGTGGAAGAAAAATATGGAGTGTTATATATTTCTGTTTTCTTTTTTGCTTCATATCTAACATCAGAAAACACAAGTTCTGAACAGATTCATTTTTGTCTCATAGAAATATCTCGGTGATTCAACCAGCAAAGAGGGTTTCTATCTACTGTAACAGCTGAAAATGAAGTATAAGGAATTCAAGATTTGAATGCATTTTTAGATCGTGTATTTCCTGCTTTTCTTTTCATATAAGAAAAGCCTTTTCCAAAAAGACATTTATTGCATAGCAAGAGTTAACAATTACTCCCTAGTGATACATATATAACTTCCATGACAGTTTTGCTCGCTTTGTAGGTCAACAGTGTATTCCTTAATGAAAGAATAAAAATCAGAGTTGCTGTTATGACGCAGGTGCTGAAATCTTGGTAACAGTTACAGAGCAATGTGAAACCCCTGTAAATCATGATTCACTCACAAAGCAACCAAGGCAAAGGATTTCCCCAAACTACTCTTATTTTGCTGAGAGTGTCATCTTGTGGAATTCTTGGAACACTCTTTGGCCCTGATTGGCAGCTGAAGAGGAGGATTAGTTTTCCTCCTGGTGGAGTAATCCATTATAGCTGAGGGTGATTGCTTTTTAAAAAGCAATGTGTCAACAAAACCAAAGAAAATGTGGTTCCCTGACATCTACTGCTAATGAGACACCATTCTTTTGTTTGCTTTCCAGAGGTATTTCCTAATGACAAAGCTGGGGGAGTGGAGGCTTTTTTATCCTACAGCAGCTGTGCAGACTTTGATATGAAGCTGCTGTAATCTCAAATCAAAAGGCACTTAACACCCATAGGACTGTACAGGTTTCATTACACCTTACAGGTCTGATTCCCCGATTTCTTACTATCACAGTTATCCTCACCTACAAAGCTCCGTAGTGCTGATAGTGACAACCTTAACCAAAGCATGGGTTTTCCACTTGGTGTCACACTACAAGAGGCTTTTTGACAGATTCACTAATTTTGTCAGCCTTTCTCTGGTGCTTGACAGTATTCTAGGCCATGGTACTGCCAAAGCAGCAATAATAAAAAATGCCAATTCTGAGAATGGAATTCATTTCCTGTAACCAGAGCTGTACTCTGTGGAGTATGCCAAAAGGCATGTTCATTTCTCTTTAATTATCTAAAGCAATTAACATTCTAAAGCATTCTTTTGAAGTAATACACCAAGAAAGTACGGGTTAGAAGCTTTAATGACATTATGTAGGTCAGCAGACAAGGAGAGTTTTCAAAGTACAGTTCAGTACAGTTCATTGTATAGTGGCTTAAAATTTAACCTTGTGTCACTCAGTCCAGCCAGCTTTTGTATAGGATATTCAAACTAAATATAAAAGGCTAGAATAGCAGGTAGCTGCAGATCTGGAACTACTGCTCTCCTTTATTTGGTATGTTTCATGACTCTTCACTCTGGACAGATATCTTCTATTGGTAGCATATAGGCACCTGGCTTGCAAAAACTATTCTTTCTAAAGAACAGGAGAAAAAAAAAAAGATGACATTTCTGTTGTGTTGTGTAAGAGTCACAAATTCTGAATTGTGACTCTTACACAATCTGTAAAGAGGTCAAAATGAGCAGCTTTGCTACTTTTGAAAACAGCAATGAACTCTTTAACTAGCTCATAATTCTAGGGCTCACTCAGATGGAAGAGTTCTGTCGAATAAATCAACAGCACTACTTCATTCAAGAGCAATTAATTCTCAGTGAAGTCAACACAGCTGGAAATAAGCCCATGGTTCTAACAGGCTGTGGTTTTCAAAGCTCATCCATCCAGATATCACGTAGCCTCAGTCTACACTCAAGTTACTGCACAAAAAGATACCACTGCAGGTATTTTAGAAGCATGAATGATATAAACACTCAGCATTGCTATGTGAGGTCACAGATTTTAAAGTGGATTCTTGTTTGGTTTCTTCTATGTTGACGGGCTTCTAGCCTTCTCCAAAGTGGAGGAAATTAAGCAGTTGCCAAAATCAAGAACACTGTGTGTAAACAGAAAATGAAAGTCATAAGTCAGCAAGGAACTGGAAGGTCCACTATCTAATAGTGGATCTACTACTAGTGCAAGCTGAAATACCCATTTGCAAATGGCAGAAGCTCCAGCCACCTATCCAGAGAAAAAAAATAACTTTTTTTCAAACAGAGCTCAATGGCAGTAGTAGCAATAATGATAAGATACAGAAACATGAGTCATCTTTCAAAATAGATTCATAAACATTTACGTGTGTGTCTTTGAGTAGTGAATACTAGCCTATTTGTCTAAACAATTTGCTACAGATGAATACAGAATGCTCAAAAGCATGTCACTGAACTTCATTAATACAGATGTTATTTTAAGTTTTCATTGAGCAAAGATTTAGTAGCAGAGCATTACAATGTACTTTTATATTAGAGCAATAGCACAGTGAGTGCTAAGACTTCATTTACTCATTTACTAGTATATTAAATAATATCATTAATAAACTGCCAAAATAAATGTAGGAAGTGTGTTGTGATGCATGATTCTTGGGGGAAGCGGGAAAGAGTTGCTCTGTGCATTCCTTCCCTACTTTACAAAATAAAAGGCGAAATTTTTCCATTGTTATTCAAGAGGAAATACTCTACCAAAAGATTGTCTTGGGTTACAATTTATAATGCAGTATTTTTACCCAGGCTTGTTAAATATTGTAGAGAAGACTAACTGGCTGCTCTTCCACCAATGGAACATGAAAGTACTTGACAAAATGAAAAGGCAAAGAAACCATGCAAAACACAATCATAATCTTTGGGAGGCAAGTAGCTGGCATTTATATGGGAAGAAAAACACTATGGCTAAAATGCCAAGAGCAGTCTTTCAGTTCTTATGCTTCAGAGCTGAAACACACCAGCAAAGGACAAAGCAGACGTCTGTCCTGCCATCTACAGATGGACAACTAAAAGCCTGACAAGGAGAGGAAAGTCAGGCTTTCTTCTGAACAGTATGGCATTCAGATGCACTGAACTTCCCTGTACTGAGCTGCCAGTTTGTTAAAATGAGAATATGCGTAGGTAGAGATAATATCTTTCATTAGTCCAGCTTGTACAGCTTAAGGGAAAATAATAACTTTTGGGTGCAGAAACCTTTCTGTTATTAAAAACTCCCTTCAAAAGATACACCTGGGAACTGAAATGTAACCACAGCAGACACTAGAAATCCTGGATTCATTAGCAGTTTTAGGGCATACTTTACTTGTTCTGTTTTCTCTTCCAGCTACCTCCAAAACCCTCTGTGTGTTCCCTAGGCAATAAATTACCTGTCTCTCAACTATCTCAGGAGATAACACCTCTTAACACCTCTCTACTCCAGAGGCCCAAATAACTTTCCTCTCATTTGTAATTAAACTTGGCATAATTAAATTCACAGGCACTGTTCCTAACTTGCAGGTAACTTTGATGGTTCTCTCTCAGAGCTGCAGGAAGACTTGTGTACCCATGAGTATACCTGGATTCGCAACTATACCATTTGTTCCAATTTTAAATATCAACATGACTTACAAAACTGCCCTTGGGTGTTTCTTTAGCACATGTGACCCCAACATCCCAACACTACCATCACTCTATTTTGAATCTATAACACTTCTTCAAGTGGCAGACAGGCAGAAATGACCTGTCAGCAAAACCTTATTAGAGTCCCATGACTTAGCAAATTCATTCCTGCTCATGTTCCCAAGGGATTTTTCACCAAATCCCAAGTCCCTCTTGGAAGAGGGGTGTCTCTGCCTCCCATGGAGAGGTATGGATGTGGGAAATGCTGCAGTAGAAACAGGATGTTTATAGCCTGTCATACTCTTCTGCACATCATCCTCAACATACATCCCAAGTCCTCATTTATCACCGTGGTTTCAGTTGGTACAAGGTACGACTCATTTCTTAGACCAAGATAAATTATTCACAACCACTCAGATACGTGATGCTGCTTCTGTTGCTTTGCTGAACCACATGAAATCTTAGGTCCGATGGAGGTGGTTTGTATCATCTTTAGGCTGATTAAGCCTAGAGGATTAGCAAAAGGCCACATACATTGGCTGATACATATGAAACTTCACAGGTGCAGCTTGAGGCTGATGGAGAAGAAGAGACTATGCAGGAGATCTGCTTCTCTTTTGCCTTCTGTCACTTGCATTCTTTCTGGGACTCCACTGTATTTCCTGCATGAACACACCAGAAATCTCATGTGCTAGGTTAATTACCTCAATAAACTTGAGACACCTCTCAGGCCAGCGCTAGCCATTAGGGGAGAGATGGCCTAAGAAGTTTCTTGGGCTTATTGAGCTAATACCAAGCCTGGACACCATTTATTTGCTTTCTGCAAAGAGTTGCCTTCAGTTCTACATTTCTGTTAGTATGGTGGGAATCCCTGATATGACATTGGGTCTTGTAGCCTTGATGTGACATTCAAACTAAATCATCAGTCTTGGTCAATGAACATATACTATTGAAGACTTGTGGAAGATGGGATAATTCCTAGCAGCTGAGTTCCCAGGTTATCAAGACTACACCACAGGTAAGACTACTCTTACTCAAAAACTTTATAAGCAATATCTTTAACATAAGTCAGTGAATTCTGAATTCACTTGTAAGATTAGCAAGTGTATTTTTACATAATAAGGAAACGGAGGTAAGGTAAAACATTTCATGTTTGACAATGGCCAGACTTTTGCTGGAAAGCTTACTGCATTGCAATATGATACCAAAGTCAAGTGGGTAAGAAAATAATGAGATTTGATAACAGCTGAATATGATATAAAAAGGTGGAACATAATTCTTTTGATTTTATCTGGAGCACAAGTAAAAAAAAAAAATGTGACAATTGCAAATAAGGTAAACTCCATGCTTGGGTCTGCAGAGAGAAGTACTGTGTGTTAGTCTTGATTCCACACCATTTGTACCAGCTGTGGAGAATCATGGAGAGACTGATAACAACCATTAGAAATTTAGAAAATATGCCACTGGAGAAAGGTTGAATGAATTGTCTCGAGACTGAAAACTGAAGAAAGACATGGATAATCTAATTTTCTGAGGTTTCTATAATGAGAAAGGAAATAAACTTGATGTTCACTGTTGAAAGGACAAGAAGTGATATGACTAAGCTATAGAAAAGGAAATTTGGGTTAGACATCGGGAAAAAACCCTTTACAATAGTCAGAACCAGTTTGGGCAGAAAGATTGTGGAGGGAGATTTTAAAATGCAGACTGGGCAATCATCTTACAGGACTATCATATTAATCAATCCTGTCTTCAGAAGGAGGACTGAGCAAATGACCTAGCTGGCCTTAAGACTTCCAATAGTGTTTTTTGGGGAACGTTTGCCATTTGAACATCTGTTTTCCTAGGGTTTCTTATACCACCAGCTGTCTGCAAGATACTCATGATACCAATAGCAAAGGACTATCAGACTTACATCCACAGCTGTGCTTCCTCTCTACAACAATTAAAAGCAAACCAGTCCATGTCTTTCATGAGGTTACCCTGACCATGGAGTCAGTTTTCTTAATCTTAGCTAGTCTTAATTGCATCTGCAAAAGAGGTGTGACATATGGTCACTGACATTGTGGCCTTGTCACGTGTTCAGGATGGTGTTCTTGGCCGCACCACCTGTAGTTACAACCAAGATAGCTTGAGCTGAAGACCTTCAACAGTGACCTCAAAAGGAAAGTACAGAATTGGATTGAATATGGTCTTTATTAGTACAGGAAAAAAAGGAAATGGAATAGGATAAGATCCTGTAGCATGGTGCTGCTGAAAGAGTGGATGTCTGGTTTTCAGCAGCAAAGTCAGTTTTGGCTTAGTTTTGTCATTTTCCCTTCCCTTGCCTTCCATTCTCTTCCTTTTCCTTGTGAAGCACTGACACCCGAGTAGAACCACAACTAACTTCCAGATTATTATTCGTAATTACCAGTAGAATAAATAGGGCAGCAGTGACCACTGTAGGGTTACCTGTCCCTGCTAGGAAGCTGCAAGAGATGCCATTGAGCACTACCTACCAGAAGCCCTTGAGCTTTCAGCCTGAGTAACCATTTCCTGACAACCAAATCTGTGAACAGGAGCTCACACAGTCATTTTTACTTATGCAGGACAGCATGATGGTTAGGGTTGCCAGGCTACAAATTTTGCTTCCCATCATTTTCAGATGTTACTGTCGATGGACTGCAATCATTACTTCTGTTGAGAGTATAGGTTGCATAGTAACTGATCTATTTTTCTCCCCCAGAGTTCCATTAGGTATACGTATATAGATGTAAATGGTTAGTTACCATTTAGTAATAGCTATTATTAGTAGATAGTAATTTAGTGAAGTTACAGACAAGATACCAAACTATTTGCTATATAAGACCATAAATAAAAGCAGTGTGTGTCACGTAAAGCCCCAGCCTGACCATCATGAAGCCTCCAAAAGAGTATAGTAGGAGGTGCTTATGGAAATACCACAGAAAACAGGATGGTTATGAAGTAATTTTTTCCCTGGTTTAATCTTGCAGCTGTATGTATCATCTTTGTTTAAATAGCTACATTACAGAATTAAGAAACTGGCACTGTTAGCTCTGCCTTCCTCTTCTGAAATATTCTGGGTGATCCCCATAGATGTCTATTTTTCGCTTTCCTTTGTGTCACATGTCTGTGTGACACGAAGACAGGTAAACAGATAAATTGTGTATTTACTACGCTATTTTTGCAATTATCAGTAACTAATTGTTTATGTCTGATTACACTGCTTTTTCTGAACACATTATAAACTTCAGCACCATGGGGTGCCAAAGAGTCAGGTTTGCTTGGTAGCACAGAAGTACCTGGAGGAATTAGACTGGCAAAAGAAGGAGTCAATGAAAGCTATGGTATTTGCATTTGATATACTTTTGATTTTGAAAAAGTAAGGAGTCTTGTATTTCTCAAGTTATTTTCTCTCATGCTTCCTAACATAGAATCACAGAATAGTTAGGGTTGGAAAGGACCTTAAGATCATCTAGTTCCAATCCATGTCCAACCATGCCTAACCCATGGGCCGGGACACATGCACTAACATTCCAATTTTTTCATTGTTTCTAAAGTTTAGTCTCTACTGCACACCTCTTTCTAAAACTGCACACTCACACACTGAATTGCTTTGTCACACTTTTCTTCCCTAGCAGAATAATTGTTGATTCTTTATGTGGTTATTCTGTTATTTTGCCTCCTACCCCCTTAAACAACAGTGCTGTGGCTATATGGCATGGTTAGGCTATGCACTGGGAGTGCTGTCCTGTTCAACACATGGAGTCAGAAGCCACTAGAAGTTATCATCAGGAGTTATGTGTTTCTTTGGAAAATTGAAGACTGAATGTGTTGGGTGGGAGGACAGACTGGAGCATTACAACCATTAATATCTGTGCATTCTCTACCCCTGCTGTCTTTTTCTTCAGTAATCTAATTCTGTGATTGATCAGTGAGGCCATAAAAAGTAATGTATGTTTTTCATGTACTCTTTAAAAATCCCGTAAAATGTCTTTTCCCATGCTCTCCCAACTCTTTATCATTGACACAAGCCCCTCTGTCTTGTAAAAATAGTAACAGTTTTGTAGGCAAAACGTTCTTCTCGCTCATTATTTTGATGCCTAGCCTGGTTTTATGCAGATAAGAATATGTATGGAGTTAGGCTGTTTAATGCAATTTGATCGCAAGATATTTCCTAACTGTTTTTCTTATATAATGTTTTTATATTCTTGATAGTGAACATATGACCGTAAGATACGCATTATTTTCCACTAGCGGAATTCTCTTGCAGGAGCAATATGGATAAAACATTGCTAAAGTGTATCCAAAAAGTCATGTGAAATCACTGAACCCAATCATGAAGCACATTTTCTAAATGTATTACAAACAGAAATATCTGGGCAACTTAGACGCAAGGCTATGACAGTATGGAATATATTTTATTCTCAAAATACATTGCGGATATACCAAATCTGATAGCAAATCAAATGTGACTGACTAGAGGACAAGGATCTTCCACAAAGAATTAGTGACATGCCTTCCAAGAACATGGAATTTATTCCTTGCACTGTGCTCTAATGTGGAAGCAACATTTGCCATCCCAGGTCAACATTGACTTCTCTCAGATCCTGTAATGATACTCAGCCACCACAAGATCCTAGAAAAGTAGCAGTGAATTTCTGCACTGTTTGTAACTATTCAAGAAAATGTTGCTTTTAAAAAAAGACAATCACTGTACTCTTCTCCATTCAGGTATAATTCACTGGAGCTTTCTTGCATTGCGCTGCTACACCACCTGAACGCTGACTTTCTAGTGACCTCTAGCAAAAATGAGCAGGACAGGCATAAACCTTTCAGAACCAAACACACTAAATCAGGTGCAGTGCAAGCGCTCAGCAGCCAGAGCACTCTGCTCTCTCCTCTCCCTACACACCCAGTTATGTATTCCTCTTGAGAAGAAAGCCGCATTCTACCACCTGGCACCTTTCACGCTGTCTCTCTCTGTCTCCTGTTGAAACCCAAGGTGGGAGAACAGAGAGGCGGCAGGGTTGTTGCGGGGGGTGCCGGTGCGCGCCGGCAGCACGGGGCTCTCCCGTTCCTCATCTGTTTGCTCTTCTTGTCTCTTTTTTTCTCCCCTAAAGTTTATTGTAAAGGGGTAACGTTTGCGGTTTCGTCACGTGACCCTGACAGGTCCTGCCTATTGAAAGCCAGACCACCCACATGGAGGACGATGGAGCTGCTTAATAGAAACAGGCATGTAATTGTGAGGCTTTCCAGCACTCTGCAGAATGCCCGCAACCTAGGAGGGTTATTTTTTTACACTTTCAGTTCCTCTGGGGTAAGGAAAGAAAAGAAGGAAGAGGAGAAGGACAAGAAGAAGGAGAAAAGAGAGAGGGAAGGAAGGAAGGAGGGAAGAGAAGGAAGGAGGGAAGAGAAGGAAGGAAGGAAGGAAGGAAAGAAGGAAGGAAGGAAGGAAGGAAGGAAGGAAGGAAGGAAGGAAGGAAGGAAGGAAGGAAGGAAGGAAGGAAGGAAGGAAGGAAGGAAGGAAGGAAGGAAGGAAGGAAGGAAGGAAGGAAGGAAGGAAGGAAGGAAGGAGAAAAAAGAAAAGAAAAGAAAAGAAAAGAAAAGAAAAGAAAAGAAAAGAAAAGAAAAGAAAAGAAAAGAAAAGAAAAGAAAAGAAAAGAAAAGAAAAGAAAAGAGGAGGAAAGAGGAAAAAAAGAAAAAAGAAGAAAAATAAAAAAAATTAAAAAAAAAAAAAAAGAAAAAAGAAAAGAAGAAAGAGAAGGGCAGAGGAAGAAAACACTGATGTCCCATTAAAGCCGTCAGTGCCAGTGGATGAGGGCACACTCGGCCCTCCAGCACGGCTCCCCACAAGCGGCTCCGGCAAGGGCAGCGATGGTAAGTGCAGCCCCGGGGGGCCACGGCGGGGCGGCAGCGGGGCCGGGGGCCCGGGGACCCGGCGTCAAATCCCGGGCGCGGGGCGGGGACCGGGCGGTGCTGGAGGGGCTGAGCGGGCCCTCGCCGTGGCCGCTGGTGGCTGGGAACCTGGGCTGGCGGGGAACGGAGACACCCCCATCCAGCCGTCGGGGGCCGAGGCTACTCAGGGATCTGGGGCCTCCGCCGTGTAGGGAAACAGCGGAGCGGGGCTGCTGATCCGGCCCTAGCGGGGACGACAGCGCCAGCACGGCGGGAAGAGTGGGGCAGGGGCTCGGTGCGGGTCCCGGCAGTGGGAGGCAGGGTGTGGCGGGGCTCCCCTGTGCAGGCGCGGCTCTGTCCCTCGCCTGGCAGGCTCCCCGAGCCTTGGCGGTGCTATGGGTCGAAGCTCCGGGTGGGGAGGCGCGGGGATGCTCGCCACGGGTGTGCAGTCGCTCCTCCGGTGACGCTGTGCAGTCCTGTGGAGAAACGCAAGTGGGTCCCCAGTTTCAGCATCTCGGCACCTGTGTGAGCTGCGGTCCAAACTGCTTGCCTTGCGAGGACCAGAACCCCGACACGGGCCAGGCGCAAAACACGGGCCTCAGAGAAAATGCAGTTCGCGTCTTCTTCCTTCTCGGAGAGGCTTAGACAGGGCTTGTTAAACGAGGTTCACTGAGGAACCCTTTACCTCTCTTTAAAACTGAATGATCACAGTCAGTGGAAGCTGCCGAAAACACAGCTGTAAGGAAAAGGAGGGACAGCCTCTCCCTTGCTACAGCAGTGAAATGCGTGCTGTGCCTGAGGTGAGGTTGAACCCTGGTTTCAGCTCCCGGCTCTAGCATCGGACTCTGAATGTAGTTAATACCCGGCGCCATCGGGACTGGTACAGCATTGCTGTCATCGGTCCTGTGCGTGTTGTCCTGCTGCTCCTAGGGGCGGAATGGAGCCTAGAGGATGTTCAGTGGTGTGTCCAATGGGTTGGAGGCCGGAGGATGTTCTTCTCTGCTTTACCCCCAGTAGGGGAAGTAGACCTGGGGGGACAAAAGCGGGGAGGGGAATGGGAGAGATATCTGGTGTCATCGGATGGTTTCAAAAGAAATGCTGCAGCCAAGGTGGGTACTTGGCATCTCCTAACCAGAGAGCATTTACCAGTTGTGGTTAGAGGGTCCCACATCATTTTGGCATCGGTCTGATAGGTGTATCTAATTTCTGGTTAGGGCTATTAGGGTCATTGTGTGTCTGGATTATAATCCGACACTGTATCTGAACAGGAGGTAGTATTGTTAGGAAATGTTAGGGCTAAGGAGGGAGGGGGAGGAGGAGGAATCCTTTAAAATCTATTTGTTTTCGAGAGATGGCAGATATAAAACTGGCAGCCCACTGTGTATTAAAACGTCTTGGGCTTCTCTGGTTTTATCCTTACTTCACACACACATGCACACACACACACACATTCACACACACACACACCTTTTATTTTGTTCTGCCTTGGCCACAGTGTATAAAGCCCTATTGAGACATGTAGGCGTGATGTGTAAACCGGATTAGCAGTATGAAAGAAAGACATACAATGAGCCTGAATTGTTTTACTTCCTTTTCATTTCTCACGCCTATATCTGTAATAAATTTGTTGCTCCAGCAGTGGGTCAAAGAGATTGTGTCGCTCAGCTTTTTTTTCTTTTCTGCAAGACCCGATCGCAGAGATCATGAAAATGAATGACCTGCCTTCTGCCAAATGCAAGACTTGAGCTATACCTTTACACAGATCCGGTGTTGTCAGGGACAGCTAAAAAAGGTTCAGTGTAACTTTCCCCTCTCTATGTACATTAATGTCCTGCAAGTGTCAGGGCATTTTGCCAGGAAAAGAATCTGTCTTGAAGACGACTTGGGTTTATAGAGCTAATTCCTCGTAGAATATGACAAGGTCTGCTGGGGCTGGGGTGTCCTCCAGCTGTTGCAGAGACAGGGTTGTCGCTCCCGCCGCTGCCCTGCGCAGCTTCCCGGCCCTCTGCTCCTCCCCTGGGAGACCGCTGCTGCGCGGGAGGAGCGCGGGGATCTCGGAGGCTCCTTCGGAGGCACATTTGACCGCAGCCCTCCGCGGAAGAAAATGCCAGCGCTGCTGGGTTGGTGTTGTAGATCCCTCATTTGCTCCTTTGTGGAGTGCAGAGCAGCTTTCCATTAAAGGAGATCAGGGGTAATTAGCCGCATTATTTTGACAAGTTGGCTCGAGCAGTTCCCTTTCTCGCAGGACTGCGGCGGCGGAGAGGGCTCGCTTCGTGCAGCCGTCTCCTTCCCCGGGAGCGGCGCTGCTCTGCGGAGCGGTTCCCCGGTGCCGCAACACCACCACCCCACCCCCCCCCCTTACCCCCTGGACTGCGGCCTCTGGTGGCCGGTGGCAAGCGGGGCACTGCCAGTGGAAACGGGGACGCTGAGGCTGCCCTGTAGAACCCAGCGAAGGTGTTGCCTCGTGACCTTATCTGATGTCAAAGCCACCGCCAGGCGTGCGTGGGGAGCTCAGGGCTGGGACAGACCTGTGCTCTTGTGCGATGAAAACGTGTACGATAGCCAAAACCTTGAGGGAATAGACAAAACCAGGGTATTTTACTGCAAGTCCTTCTTCTGCCACGGTCAGCTGACCTGTAGCACCTACAAAATGAAACCAAAGCACTTAATCTCTGTGCCGTTTCTTTATTAAGGTAATCAGATGCTCCAGCAGTGCAGTGGTCTTGGTGGCGTGCCCACAAGCAACCTGGAAAAAAGTGAAATCTGTGCATATACCTGTTACCCATTGTTGACCTCTATTGAATTTGACCCCTCACCTGGCTGAAGAAAGTGTGAAGCTTTCCAGTATTTGAGGTTATGAGCACAAAGAGGATCTAAGTAAGAGGCAGAACGTCATAAAATGAGCCCACTATGGCCAAAGTCAAAGCTGAGATTCTTGTACGCCAGCCCTGGCTGTCCAGGAATTGGGAGGAGCAGGTATAAAAGGTTGCTTCCCAGGCCTCCAATACAGTGCAAGACTGAGATAAGAAACCTGTGGGATCCCTGCGAGTTGCTGAGGATGGAAAAAGCCCTTGGTGTGGAGGAACAGTTGCACACACAGGGCATGCATATCACAGCCAGCAGCGCTTACAAATGTAAATAAGGGCAGATTGATTAGGAACAACATTATTGTCAGGAATGTAGCGCACAGGCATCAGCTATGAGGCAAACCGGGGCAGCCGCTGCTCTGACCACCCAAGTGGAGACTTTTACACTGACACTTCTTAAGGGAAAAAAAAAAAAAAATACAGAAACAAGGCCAATTAGATCCCTGCAGTAATTAATCTCTTGTGTATGCTTAAAAAGAAAAAAAAAATCCCTCCAGACCACAGGGAGAGAGGGGAGATTAAGATAGCCCTTGTTAAATTTGAGTCTTCAGGCTGGGTTTTGGAACCTGGAGCAAGGACGGGTGCTGGGCTATTGTGTGAAACCTAGCAAGCAGGAGGCAGGCAGGGCAGCTCTGGGGGCTCGAGGCACTTGAAAGGACACTCCTCCCTGGTTTCAGAGCCTGCTGGGAGGCTGAAGAACCAAAATGCCTCTTCATCTATGCCTTCTTTCTTTGTCCCCTATATATGCCACCCCACCAGACCCAGTGAAGCTGAGCAGAAGCAGTGGCACCGTTGTTCCTAGTGAGATAGATGGTCATCCTCCCAGTGGAAATTTGAATTGGAGGTAACCTACTGCATCCCAGGTGCGGGTTTCAGCCTCCAACAGAAAACGGTTTCCCCCTCCGCTCTCTTTAGGTTTCCTTCTCCCGCAGATATGCACCTACGTGTGCTTGCTATGACAGCTAGCTGTTTCCAGCAGCTTTTCTGGAGACACTCCTGTGCGGAGTACAGGGCCGGGCCCTCCCGGAGGCAGGTCTCCCCCAGCGCGGGAAAAACGGAGGTGGGACGGAAAGGAAGAGGGACCCCCTCACTGGCGGCTGTCACTCCGGAAAATCCCTGCCCGGGGGTACTTATAGGCAGTCGCACGGAGGGAACCTCCGCATGGGCGGTGCGGTGGGTGCGCAGCCCGCTGCCGCCGGTGGCCCTGGGGCTCTATGCCTGGCAGCCTGGCCAGCCCCGCCGCTAGGAGGACGGCGCGGGCAGCGCCCAGGGGCTAGGAGTTTTAGCCCACGGCAGTTGCCCCGGGCAGGCTTGGCGGGGCTGAAGGGAGAGGTGCGCGGCACCGGGGCGGGGAGCTGCCGCGCTGCGCCTGCACCTCGGATCCCCACGCTCCCCTCTTTTTCTCTATCCCCCCCACACCAAGCCAAGGGAAGGCACGGCGGGCAGCCCCCCACCGCAAGCGCCTCCCGGATAGGGCGCGGGGAGGGTTAACCGCTGCCTTCCGCACTGATGCGCACAGAGGTCCGCCGGGACGCAGAGCCTCCGCGGGGAGTCGCGCTGGGAGTCGGGGCGGGCAGTCCCGGGGCTGGGGGCACTGCGCGCAGCTGTAACGGCAGCAATTAAAGGCCGATTCTCAATGAACAGAGAAGGGGAGAAGCGGTGCCAAAAAAGTAAACAATCGCGTATAGTTCAAGAAGTGTTTAGCCCGGCCAGGCAGGCTGCGTTTCATGGACTTTTACACTAAAAACATATTAAAATTGGCTTTCCTCAGGTTTCAGTTAAAGAATGAGTCCTAAGTTGAAACAGGCTAGCTACCGAGCGGGTTTAACTCTCTTAACTGTTACGTTTTCATTGTGCTTTTCTAACTCGACGGAGTGGTTTTCTTGCAAGGAACTAAGACTCCTCTTTAGTTAAAAAAGAAAGAGAGAGGGAGAAAAATCTGGCACTTTCTACCGCAGTATCCACCACCCTGTCATTATTTCTGCAAGCCTGGGAATTCAGCTCGGACCTCCCAGTATTTGTTGCAGCTTGAGGCCAAGGTGCCTCTAAAAGGATTTTCTTTTAAGGGCTTTAGAAAGCGTTTAATGCTGCTTTCCCCCCGTTTCCCTCTCTTTTTTAAAGGGGGAAAATATATTTCTGTATGTCGATCGCGAGAAAGTTCCCCGCGTGTATTTGTGTGCAAGCATCCCGGGAGGAAAAAGAGGGGAGAAAAAAAAAAAAAAAAAAAAAAAAAAAAGAGAGGGGAGAAAACTTTCTTGAAAAGAAAACGGAGAAGAAAGGGGGGGAAGGCATTCCTTAATGGAAGTATTGCATGCAAGGAAGGCTGGATCTCTTTAAGGCTCCCCCTGAAGCTGGAGATGCACACACAAGGGTTGCCGGCCTGGGTGGTCTCTCTACTTTGGTGAGCTGTTGCTAAGCAGCTAATAATAGTCATGTTTGCTGAGTAATTTCTGCCCTCCCCGAGCCAATCGCCTCGCAGAAACCCAAGCCATCTGACAGCCCCGGGGGCGGGCTTTCAGCGCTTTTTTTTTTTTTCCTCCCTCTCCCTCTCTCGCTCTCTCTCCTCTCATACTCCCCCCCCCTCCACCCCTCCTCCTCTTTATCCAAATGGAGAGAGTCCTTTTTTTCTTCTTCATCTCATCTCTTGAGCCGAGGGGCTGCAGCTCGGTGCTGCCGCGCACACGCCGGGGGAGAGCGCCAGGCAGCCGGCTGCCCGCCGCCGCGGCGGGGCCGACCGCGGAGCCCCGCCGGCCCCGCGGCCCGCGGGAAGCACCCCGGCGCTGAGGCAGGATGGTGCAGCGCGGCGAGGCATCGCAGCAGCAGCAGCAGTCGCGGCCCGCCGCGCCGCCGCCCCGCCGCTGAGAGCCGCAGCGGACAGCGGCTTCCCGGAGGCAGCGGCGGCCGGAGGAGGCGATTTCAACGGGAGCGGAGGAAAGCGCGGCGGCGGCGGCGGCACCCGGGGGGCGCCGGGGGTCGCGCCCGCCCGCCCGCCCGCCCTCGCCGGGCGCGGGGAGCGGCCGCCTGCAGCTCGGGGTCCGCGCGCGATGTGGCAATGGGAGCCGCGGGGAGCGACTCGGCCGGAGCGGCCGCGGCGGCAGCCGCCGCCCCGCGCCCCGCGTGAGGCGGCCGCGCCGGAGCAGCCCCAGCAGCAGCAGCAGCCCCAGCAGCGGCGGCGGCGGCGGCAGCTCCCACAGCAGCCTCAGCAGCAGCAGTCCGCGGCCCGCAGCGCCGCCAGCCCCCCGCGGCCCCACCGCGCCCCCGGGGCCCCGGGGCCCGCCGCGGCAGCGCCAGCGGCAGCTCCCCCGTCCCGCCGGCGGCGGCAACATGGCCTCGGCCGGTAACGCGTCGGAGCTGGAGATCAGCAGCAGCGCGGGCGGCGGCGGCCACCCCGGCCGGGCGGCGAGGAGCGGCGGCGGGTGGCGGCGAAGGACCGGAGGGAATCGGCGCTCCGGGGCGCCCGACCGGGAGTATCTGCAGCGGCCGAGCTACTGCGACGCGGCTTTCGCCTTGGAGCAGATCTCAAAGGTGCATTCAATCTCTCACTCTTTTTTCCAGAGATACAAGCTAGCGCTAGAGCTGCTTTTCGGCGGGGGAGGAGGGGGATGGTGTGTTTTCTCTCGGGGTGGAAGGAGGAGATGGAAATGAAACGGCCACCAATAAAATGCTGGGAAAAAAGAGAGGGACGTCTGTGACTCTTCAGTGCGGGAGAGAGTGCCCTCCTTCCCTCCTTGCTCGCCTGTGCCTGCCCAGCTGCGTGCTTGCGCTGCGGAGCACTCCTCTGGTTAAATTTCCCTAGCCAGCCCCGGCTCGCTCCCGGCCTCCCCCCCGGCTAGCCCCTGGCCCCATTCTCCTTCTCCCCCTCCGCTTCCTCTGCATCCCCTGGTAGAGCTCTGCGATCTCGGCAACACCGGCTCCCGGCCGGGACTGGGGAGAAAGCGGGCGGGCTGCCGCTTTCTTGGCAGAAGTCGTGCTTTTGTGAAGTTCCCCTCCGCCGACGCGGCGACTGCCCTCGGAGAGGGGCTCCCCTCGGCAGTGAAAGCTAGCAGCGGCTTCCTTCCCCCGGGGGTCGGAGACGGAGCGAGGGCCGTAAACAAACTGCTGCAGTAACTCTCGGACGCGCCGGTCCCTGCGGAGGGCTGGAGCTGCCGGAGCGCCCCGGGAGCCCGGACCGGCCCTGGTGGGGCGGAGGTACGGCCCTCTCCGCCGACCTCCGCTGGCCAAAAAAATGTTCAAAGTAAACAAGCTCAAAAAGCTGCCTTGCTGCGGGGATGGTCTAAGTTCAGGGAGCGGATTTCTAGGCTTTGTAAGAAGGGGGAAAGGAGGAGGAGAGAAGGGGGAAAAAAAAAAAAAAAAAAAAAAAAGAAAATCCATGTGGCTGCCCTCTTCCGTTCACAAATATTGTCGTAACTTACAGATGGCTGCTCTACTTCCTAATTCAGATCACACAGCGTCTCCAAACTCTATGGAAATGAATTACTTCTGATCTTACAGCGCTGCTCACCACGTGGGTCCTGCCTCAGCATCAAACCCTTGCTAAGAGCCGGGAATGGGGGAAAGGCAGCAAACTGCTACCGGCTAGCTTTCCGTCACCACCGGCCCCCCCGTCCCATCTTCCCCCCCGTCCCATCTTCCCCCCCCCCCCCCCCCCCGCCCTTCAGAGCTCTGAGAACACAAAAAGGGGCTTTTATCTTCCTTTTTTGTGGCTGTTGCGGTTTATCGGAAACGGTTGCTCCTGCACTGGACCCCCGGCTCTCGCCAGCGGGCGCCGCGGGCAGTGCCCCGGGGGCGAGGGGAGCACGGTGGGCAGCGCAGGTGGCGGCTGCCGGGACTTGATGCGGCGGCGCCACCGCGCCCCGAGCGCTGCGCTGGGAGCAGGTCGGCTGACCGCAGGTACACCTCGGCCTGTGCCTGCGGCTGGGGCGGCGGTTGGACCGCTCCGTCCTCGGTCCAAGGGGTGCTGCGGGGGGCTGGGGGCTCTCCCCTCGCAACCCCTCTACTACTGACCTCTTCTTGCCTTGCAGGGGAAGGCGACGGGACGGAAAGCGCCGCTGTGGCTGCGAGCAAAGTTTCAGAGACTGTTATTTAAACTGGGCTGTTACATTCAGAAAAACTGCGGGAAGTTCTTGGTTGTCGGCCTCCTGATTTTTGGGGCTTTCGCTGTAGGATTAAGGGCAGCTAATCTCGAGACCAACGTGGAGGAGCTGTGGGTGGAAGGTAAGTGCCCCTCTCCCCGCGGCCGTCTCGTCCCCGTCCCTCCCCGCATGCCCGGCCGGGTCCGCTCGCCTGGAGCGGCGGAGGCCCCGCGCTCCGTGAGCCCAGGGCTGGGAGGGGCTGCCGCCGGCGCGGTCGGGCTGCGGCGGGCTTTGGGCCGCGGCGCGCGACTCCGGGCGGTGCGTACCACTTCTCCGCCCCCGGAGGGGGAGAGACCGCGGCGGCAGGCCGTGTGCTGCGCGGAGGGGAAGGCAGGGCAGGGCGCCCCCCCGCAGCCCGCCTCTGTCCCGTCTGTCCGCGCGGGCGGGCTGTGGCCGGCGGTCTCAGCGTCCCCGTGGGCGGTGGGAGGCGGGCGCGCTGCCGGGAGGCGCCCCTCCGCCATTTTGGGAGTGCGTGTGCCCGCGGCGGGGGGGAGGGGGCGGTCGGTGAGGAGAACGGCGCGGAGGGGCGGGTGTCTGTGTGTGGTCCTTGGCTTGGACAGCTTTCAGCGGGGGGGGAGCGTTTGTGTCAGGTAAAAAAAGGAAAAACAGGTGGGAAAGGACCAAAAAGGAGAAGAAAAACAGGCTGCCGAGGAGAAAGGGGGTGGCTGCGGGCAGTGTCCGGGGGTGGTGGTCCCTCCGGGCCTAGCCTGAGGACACCGGCATAGGAAGGCAGGCTTGGCAAGAGGGAGGAGCTGTGCGGGGGGCCGGGGCTGCCTTTGGCAGCTCACACCACCACCCCAGGAAGAAACACGGGATGTGGGGTTGTAAAGCGGTGTCGCCAGCGCCCCCCTCGCGGGCCCGTGTATCCTTCAAGCGGTGGTGCTGCAGGCCTGGGTGGGTGCCCGTCTCCGGGAACCACCGCTCCTGGAGGCCGCGGTTTTGGATCTGGGGTTTGGGGTTTTTTTTTTTCTTTTCAGCTGTGTTTTCTCACTTTTTTCTTTTTTTTTTTCCTTTTTCCTGGGGGAAAATTTACTTAGCATCATATTCCCTCGTGAGGTGGGTTGATGTGAAAACAGAGTTCCTTGACTGCGGTAGTTACGCTGGGTTTATGTCAAAGTCGCTTGCAGGAGAATGTGACTTATAAAAGTTAATATGGAAGGCTGCATAAATAATCATTACTAAATAGCTCTCTGTATGTGAGAGTGTGGAAAAGCTAGTGCTGAGTGCAAACAAAGTTAGCGGCTGTTAGGAAGGTGATCTGTCCTGAATGAATTGGAGCGTATATGGCCAGATTCCACCATTGCAGATGACAGCCATACTGGGGTCAGGATGAGGTTCACGGGTCGCTTAGTGAGTACTGGTTTTGTTTTTGGAAAGTAATGTGTGACTAACTGAACTGTTTTTTGGTCCATGTAGTCCAGGATCCTGAAATATGATGAGATCTGCTTTTAGCAGCCCTGAGAAAGAGAGCAGGCAGTGCAGGATCCCATCTATAGGCAGAGATGCTCATTCAGAGTCTGTACTGGTCACTAGGTCCTGAGTACCTTATATACTCATGCAAATGATTGTGAACATTTTTAAGTCCTTGTGAGGTTGTTGCGTCAAAGTTTCTTTTGTCAATGTTTGCTCATAATGTGTTTTGTCCCTGCTTTTCTGTAAGTGTTTGGTAAATAATACATGATTGCAGTTCCATCCAGCACGCTTTCCTGATGTTTATTGTCCTGATATTACCGGGGTTCTCTTACTTGGAAGGTTGATCCAATCCGCTTAATGGCACCTGCTTTTTGTAACTCTGTAATACCAAGAAACTACTTGCTGATGATGCCTGTATGACTGGCCCAGCAGTAAAAAATGCAGCTCTCAAGGGACAAATAAGTTTGCAAAATAGCCGCTTAGTTCAGTTGCTGTGCTGACCTCTTCTCATGTCATTATTGCTTTATGGAGTGGGGAGGGGGAAAGTCCCTGGTTTAAAATCTGATTGAAATTGATCTCTGAGGTTTTTATGGCCAAGATGAATTCATAACACAGCTGGTTATACAGAGTTGACCTCTCTAATTTCACATCTATTGAGTTTAGTTTTCATGTCAGAAATAAATAGTGTAAAAAAAAAAGTATTAAAATGCTGCCTTTAGAAACCCTTGCATTTCTAGATTGGGAAAAAAAAAAAAAAGCTAGCTGATTAAGATAAAATAAAGTATTCTGGATTTAATTCAACTTCTGGTCTTCCTGTTCTAGCACTACATGACTATCTACACAAAAGAGCTTGCTAGAATGTGCTTTCTTGGTAGAGACTGTCAGTGTTCCACTCATAAGCCAGGTGTTACTCAAATAACCCTAACAAATAACAGTTTCATATTTCTGCTGCGAAACTAAAGATAGAACTACAGATTGAGAATTTGAGTAAGAACAGGCATAGAAGGAGATAGTACGGAAAATGCTCTTCTGCCTATGCAGAAGCGGAAAGCGATGACCAAACTCACTTTTCTATTTTTGTATACATCTGCTCCTGACAGCATGAAAGTGCACTCTGGAGGTTATTATACTTAGGGACCCTGTCTTATTTTTGCCTTTATCTTTTGTTTACTGAGAGTTTGAATGAACTGGGCAATGTTGGCCAAATATAGAATTGAAAAGTCGTTTATGTTGGAAAAGACATTTAGGATCATCAGCTTCAACTGTTAATCTGGCAGTGCCAAGTCCACCACTAAACCATGTCACTAAGCACCACATCTACACATCTTTTAAATACCTTCAGGGATGGTGACTCCACTACTTCCCTGGGCAGCCTGTTCCAATGATTGACAACCTTTCCAGTGACTAAGTTTTTTCTAATATACAATCTAAACCTCCCCTGGTGCAACCTGAGGCTGTTTCCTCTTGTCTTTGTCACCTGAGAGAAGGTGACCTACCTCACTACAGCCTCCTTTTAGGTAGTTGTAGAGAGTGATAAGGACTCCCTTCAGCCTCCTTTTGCCAAAGTAAACACCCCCAGTTCCCTCAGCCATTCCCCATCAGACTTGTGCTCCAGACCCTTCAGCTGTTTTATTGTCCTCTGGACCTGCTTCAGCACCTCAATGTCTGTCTTGTAGTGGGGGGCCCAGAACTGAGCACAAGATTCCAGGTGCAGCCATGTACAGGGGGATGATCACTGCCCTGGCCCTACCGGCCACACTATTCCCAATAGAAGCCAGGATGTGTTGGCCTTCTTGGGTACATGGGCACACGGCTGACTCATTCAACAGGTCCAACTTTCCCAGGTCCTTTACCAACAGGCAGCTTTCCATCTACTCCTCCCCAAGCCTCTTGTGCCGCATGGGGTTGTTGTGACTGAGAAGTGCAGAACCCCGCACGTAGTCCAGCTGAACCTCATACAGTTGGCCTCATCCCATTGACCCAGCCTGTCCAGATCCCTCTGTAGAACTTTCCTGTACTCAAACAGACCAACACTCCTGCCCAACTGGATGTCATCTGCAAACTGACGGTGCATTAAATGCCCTCGTCCACAGCACTGAGCAAGATATTAAACAGAACTGGCCCCAGTACTGTGGGCCCTGGGAAACACCACTTATGACCAGCTGCACACTGGATTTATCTCCATTCACCACCACTCTTTGGGCCTGGCCCTCTAGGCAGTTTTTGCCCAGTGAGTAGTTCACCCCTCAAGGCCTGAGGGGCCTCATCATCTGGTATTCCAGTATGTCCACTGGTACACTACTGAAATGTATTTCAAGTAACAGTTTGATTTGCCACTGAAGCTTTTTACAGTTCTTACTGCTGAATGAATTGGCAGTATTTAAATAAAGAGACTGATTTTCTATGGTGTATTTCTGAATACCATAGAACATGGAATATAATACAGTGCAAGTTTGCAGGAAGTAAACGGTTGCTTTAAACCCATAACACAATTAATTAAAAATAGTGAAAAGAAATTTGAATGAGTTTTTAAGGCCAAGCACATTCCAAGGTAAATGATTAGTAGTCTGGGCCTGAAGCTGTTATGGCTGAAATATTTACATAAGTTTAGAAACCCACTGGGTAGGCAAACTTTCAAAGTGAGAAAAAGAAAAACAGATCTCCAAATCATAATTTTTTCAGTTTTCCTGTAGTGTTTCACCTTCAGGATTTATGCCAGCACTCACGCCCTTCTGTGTGCCTTCTGATACCAAATTGGCTTTCCTCTCAGCTTGTTTCTTGACATTAAGTGTTGTAGGGTAGCTTTTTGCCTTTTTTATTTATTTTTTTATTTATTCAAAACAAAACCACCTCCCTTCTTCCTCTTTCCCCCCCAAAAAAAGCAGCCCACAGTCATCCTCTAGCTGCTCTTCAAGCACTTCATTTATTAGTCTGTGTCCCACAGTATGACCTCAGGCCCTGCATCTCTCTTGTAGTCCAGGTCCCTGGCATCTTTGACTGGGACATACAGCTTTCTGCCCTCAGCACATCAGCAGGTCTGTCATCCCCGTGCGCATATCTTGCTACTGAGGGATGCTTGTTTCAGTTGCTTTGGCAAACAAATTCTGGACTGGCATTTTAGTGGCAGTTCTGTTATCCACAGCCATTCAGCTTTAGTTGAACTGCTTTGTGTGGGTGTCCATGCATGCTAGAGTTGTGGAGACTGTTTAGCATCTTTATACATCATACGCCCTTGAGAGGGAAAAAAAAGGGCTTTGCATTGATTTCCTCTGTGACTGTATTTTGTTGAACACAGATGTGCTTTTAGAAACATCCCTTCATAACTAGAAAGTACTCTGGATGGAAATCATGCCCATAACTGGTTATGTATTTTGCTACCAGTGCAACAAGCACGCTAAGATCCTGTGTGTGAACAGGAGTCACACATAAATTCACAGCCTCTGCTTCTGAAAGAGAGTAGTTTTGTGGCTCCAGAGAAGGTTCTGTTAAGTGGAGCTTGAAATTTGGCTACTGAAATGCCTTGAATAGCATTAGTTGGAGCAGCTCATAAGGGGAGAGGTGGTCTAGTCTTGTTCGTTGATAATTCATTTCATGTCACTATTGTATTGGTATTTTTTTCCTCGTTTTCTTTATTTTTCTTCTCTAAGAGGTTGAAGATCATGGTCTTCCTTCCTTCCTTTCTTGGTTTCTGGACGTTTTGCACTAGCTGTAGCTCAGTCAGACCTTTCCCTCTTAAAGTAGTCCTCTTCATGAAGCTGAACAAGCTCTAACGTGCAGAGCCCCTTCTTTATGACAGTTTGAGGGAAGAGAATGCGTGATACAGGTAGGGATAGGACATCCTGCAGGGGAAACATAGTGCCTCAGTAGCCACATAGTTCAGTTTTGGTACTTGGAACACAGTGTGTTCTAATTGTAAGTGAATTAGGCCTGAGTGTGCACAGCAGAAACAGTTTGTAAGTGAAGATTTGAGCTATGTGTAGCAGTGTTTCACTCTAAAAGGGCAAAAATCAAGTTACTATAGTATTTATGGCTGACCCGTCTTAAAGTACATTAATCTGCCTGTGCAACATCAGCATGAGTTGAAAATGAGGAAAGTGTGTGAGTGATGCAGGAACTGGTATTATTTCCATAGATTCTCAGTTTGCTTAACCCAGAAGGATCAAGTGCAGGTGGAGAGGAAAGTTATTCTTAAGTTCTGCCTAAGGCATCAGTTAACTTTACACTAGTACTCTTTGTAGAAGCAAGGAAGTATAGTAAAGGAACAAATCTGTGTGAATTTGTTGTTTCAAGGAGACAAATTTATGTGACTGGGATGGAGTAGCATTTGGTTTGAACACAGTTGAATATAATTCCTCACTCCCAGTACAGTGATGATTTGCGCAGAGCAGAGGAGTAGTACTGGTTTAGATGTGCTTGCACCTGCATCACCACATTGAATACACAATGTAGATGGCAGAAGAGCAGAAGTTACCCTGTTGATGAATCTGAGGTGGGGTGTTGGTAGGCTGTGTGACAGCCTGAAAGATTGTCTTGATCACATCACCAGATCCATTAGGTTCATCTGTATCAGGTGACATAAGAGGTTGATTATCTCTCAATATTGTCTTGCACTGTGCTGTGTTCCACTGTGCGTACTGAAAGTTCATTGAATGGTGTTTGTCTGGAAAATTCCAAGTCCTGTTTCATTTCAAATAAGTATGACTATTTAGTAATTTGTTTCTGAAATCGAAAAGTAGCAGTGATGTTTCCACGTGATGGCTGTAGAACAATCATCTGGGCAGCATGCTCTTTTTAACGTTTACTGGTCAAAACATAAGACTATTTGAGTCCATGCTTCTGATTTGAAAATAACATCAACTTCTAGTACTTAAGCTTTACTTGATGTTTGTGGATAAAAACACTGGGATAGTGGGTGTTACATTTGTGTGAACTTGAAAGCCCACTGTTCCTTTACGTTGAAAGTTTCTAAGAAAAGATGTTAGAAGGTTTTACTTATACAGGTGTTTGATTGTCATCTCTCAAGGGCCTGCTATTACCTTAAAAATCACTGTGAGTCTGTGTTAAGTTCTAGTTTGACAAGTGTCCATATTACTGCTCAGAGTTGGTGCTACTTGCTGAAAAGCTCATATATAAAACAGCTTCAGTGTTTGAAATTCCTGTGTTTCATCTGTAAGGGTTTTAATGAAGGTATTAATGTGACCATCCTTTGGTCATTGAGAAGGGAAAGAATGAACTCACTGAATATAGTGGCAGAACTTGGAATGACTTTAGTGTAGCTAGGCCTTACCCATGTACAAAGCCACAGCAGACTACCAGGGTACCCCCCTTTCTCAGAAGTGCAAGGGGAGGATCTCTTGTAGAGCTGGCACCCCCTCCTAAGGTGTAAGTGGATGGTTGCGGGGTTCCTCCTGTCTTTCAGACTTTAGAGGCATTTAATTTACTCAAGGCTGCAGAAAATTAGTCTTCATTATTATTTCCAAACTTAACACACTGTTGCCAATGTCCCTGGCAGAATATATTCTACAGATCCTCGTTTGAAAGGATCTGTTTCCTTCCCTGTTGAAATGTGTATCTAAACAGGGCAGGGCCTTGGCTGCACCATTCCGCTTTCCCTTCTTCTGAGCTTTGAGTGTCATCTTGCACTCTGGGGATTTTGCTGCTTGTGAAGTGTGTGAAGGCATTTCTGTAGTTCAGGGGAGCTTGGAAATTTCGGCATAGAAATCCTGGAGGGAAATAGAGCAGCTGAAAGCAACAGTTCATTATTGTTGGTCCCCACTGAGCAGGAACAGGGATAGTGTAGGCAAGCAGAAGAGCTACTTCAGCTGTAGGCTTGGCTTGTGCTGTTATTGTAGTGCTATGTGAAGGTGGCATGAGTAGTCTGAGGTCTACACCAGCTCCTGTTACCTGCTAAGTGAACTGTTGGGGTTTTTTTTTCGCGAGAATGGGCCTTCCTTTCTCATTATTCCTCAGCAGACACTGGGTTCAGACAAGAACGAACTCCAAAAGCCGTGACTACTCATACTTACTTTCAACAGAGAATGCATTAAGGAAAATTTTAGCTCCTCACCCAGACTCTATGCATTTTCATGGTTTATTTTTTTTGCCATGGAAAGAGATGGTCCAAGCCCTGTTATTAAACGGTGTTTGTGGTGGTTCCGCAGAAAGTAGTGATACTATGTAGCCTGTGCATGTAGCGGTTCTTGACCACTCAACAAATTTAAAGGCTGTTGCATGCAAGTGAATGTTTCAGCTCCACATAACCGTTAGGAAGCTCCAAATTATGACAGCTTCCAGATGTATGAACCGACTGATCTCTTTGTTTAGATTATGCACCACAGCTGATGCCTAGATTAGTGCTGGCTGGACAAAGCTATTGGAGATTTGTCTGGTTTTCACAATGCCATGTTTATATTTCATTTGGATTTCTTCAAAGCTGACCTCCCTATGACCTGTTGGAGCTGTGTCCACTAGGATGCTAGTTTTAATGTGTCAGCAGCAGCTTTCCTCTTGGTGTCTAATGGAACATGTTCTTATTTTGATACTCATGGACTTTTATGCTCAATCCTTTTAGCTTAACAATGAATTACATTCTTCAACCTATGAGAACTCAGGTAAAACCATGCTTGTAAAGTTTTCTGCCCATAGCTAGCTTTTTAGGAATATTCCGATTGGTGAAAACAGCGTTTTGGCTGTAGACCTTGTAGGGCTGTTCCTTGTCAGACATTTTCTCCTGTGTATGGAATATAGTTCAGTCTTCCAGCCTTTGACAGTGCTTTTTCTCTCTGCAAATGATGGCATGGATATACATGGTTCTAGCTGCTCTTTTTTGAGTTCAGCAGGAACGAAGGGCAGAATTTTACAAAAAAGTTCATTTTTCTTTGTGTCTACTGTACAGTTATAGGTATATATTTTGTCAATCATTCTTTTTTATCTTCAGTATGCATTTAGTTCTTTTCATTTCTCTAATCTCTCCTGCTTTGTGTTATGCAGGAGGTCTTTCCCCATTTGTGTTTGTGAGTCAGCCTACCTGGGAAAACCTGAAGAAATCAATAAAACTTCTTAAAGGCTGTGACAGTTCTATAGCCAGAAGTGTAGTACCCTGCCAGATTTCAGAAAGATAAAGATACATGATTTTCATTGTAACTTGCAAAAACTGTATTGGTATTTTTGCTGTTGATGCTTTACTGGGGCAACAGATTCCCAAGGCAGTGCCTGCCAACAGAAAACTCAGTGCTTTGAAGCATGATTTCTGCACTGAAAATGTATGCTATCTTACTATGGCCACTTTCTTTCTGTGTCCATGAATCCAGGAGAACAGGAGGATGTTTTGCTCCACTCTAATATGTTATATCCAATTTTATTATCCACTTAAAGTATGCTAAATATGACCAATGAATACCGGATGCAATAAGCTATGTTTATCCTTGCTGCTAATTGAGTGACTTTGACATGGAGTATTTTTTCATTGTACGTTGCACTAGAAATAGATGGAGTTGCAAGGAGTAGCTTTGAATTCAGAATTTGAAAATAAATTCTATTTTTCTTAATTCCCTGGTTTTGCTCTATTATCTTAGCTTAGTATCTATAAATACAATGTACTTGTTACTGGTTTTTCTCTGTTATTTTCATTCAGTATCATCTCAGTTGCTGTAAACAGCCTGAATTTGGCAGAAGCAGTTGTTTCACAAGGTAAAAAGCCCTTTATGGAAACTGCTGACCATATAGATGTTTTGATGTATGGAGATCTAAATTTTGGGTTTTAGAATGAATGTCTTGGCTTTAACTTCTTGATTTTGGAAAACTTAGTTATTTCAGTGCTTGAGCAAGATATATAAGAGGTAAGGGAATGAGCAGAACCATAACCTGACTCTTTCTGGAAAGGTGGTGCTCCTTCAGAGAATTGTACTGAGCTCAATTCCAACTTCAAATATACAAGTAATCATTGTGTATTTGAAACATCTGTATTTTGCTCATGTGCAAGGAAAAGCTGATATTTTTAAGGCACACGTACAGTGTTGTACACCCGTATACCTGAAGCTGGAACTGAGCTGTTAAACTGCAATGCAGTCTTCATTTACTAACAGTGAGATAAATTAAAAGAAACAGCCTTCTCTTGTTTACCAGTATGATGCATTTCTGCTTTTCAGTCAGTAAGCAAAAGCTAAGTGCAGCAAAGTAGAAATGAGCACTGTTAAGTCAGTTGTATGATTTTTTTTTCCATCCTTAAATCATTACTTAAGGGCTTCTGGCCCCTAGCTCAGGAATCCTGCCCAAAAATGCCAGATGTATTACACAGTCAAGGATTGCAATGTAAATAGTGTTCTGTGCCATG